>NC_082718.1:37296559-38646559 GCF_030144855.1 Hypanus sabinus | reverse complement strand
CCTTGAGATTCATTTTCCTGTGGACATTCTCAATAAGCCTATAGGTAATTATAACAGGATCAGTGAAAGATCAACCAGAGTGCAGAAGACAACAAAATGTACAAATGCAAATCTAACTAAATAGCAATAAATGATGAGTACATGAGATAATGAGGTACAATCCTTAAAGTGAGATCATTGGCTGTGGGAACATTTCAATGATGGGGAAAGTAAGGACAGTTATCCCCCTATTATTCAAGAGACTGATGGTTGAAAGGTAGTAAATTTTCTTGAACTTGGTGGTACAAGTCCTGAAATTCCTGTAGCTTCAATCTGATGGCAGCATGAGAAGAGAGCAAGGCTTGGGTGGTGAGGGTCCTTGAAGAGGGTCCAGTTTTCCTGAGACAGTGCTCTGTGGTAGGGAGGGCTTTACCCATGATGGACTGAGCTGTATCCACTACTTCCTGTAGATATTTCCATTCAAGGGTATTGGTGTTAGAGATGTGGAAAGGGTAGAAATGAGAAGAAATTCTTAGAGGGTTGAGAACCCATGGAATTTTCTACCCCAGAGGGTACAATGGTTAGGACACCGAATATGCTTAAGAATGAGTTTAAATCTTTTCTCTCTTCCTCTTGATCACCAAATTAGACCCATGGACCAACGCAGTTAGGACACAAACCAAAGCTTGATCAACCCTGATTGGGCAGTCTGGGCAAGAGAGTCTGACATTGAAAGACCCAAAACATTGATGACACTAGGTTACATCAATGATGATGGGTTCCAGAACATTCTAGGGTCAGCTATGTTAGCTGGAAATATCAGGCTTGCCACATGGGGACATGGAGACTGGACCCAAATGCAGGACACAGGCACTGAAGTACTAGGGGCATGACAGGAACAACTAAAGGATAGAACAAGTTGGGGAGACCATGGCATGCAAAGGTGATCCTGGGGTTCAGAGTTCATGGCAAAGGCAGGACCCTGGCTAGGCTAAAGGATGGGTCTATGGGACAAGGAATGCTGGGAGGATAGTCCCCTGGGCAGGGCCCAGCCTCCCAGGCAGGAACACAGGGGCCTGGGCAGGTCACAGGGCACAACCCATCAGAAGAGAGGGGTAGGAACGGGTCAGAGACCCCACCAGGCAACAGCAGTCCAGTCTGCTCACCCAACAGAGGCAAGGGATCAGAAGGGAGCTCAGTCCAGGGTGACTACAAGAACAGACTTACAGAACTAGATGATTAACAGTGAGTACTCCAAGCCAGGGTCAGAACAGCTGGTAGAAAATAACCAGAACAACCCCCAACTAGACTCAGTCCCAGAGCCCCTTATATACACCTGCCAGCCGATAGGCATCAGGTGCGCCCCCTTAAACTAAGTTGATCCTATTTGGACTTAAGGGTGAAAGGAAGACCGGCTACAAGACCCAGAGTCCGCGGATCGGATCAAGACCCGGAATGCGGGCTCCGGACCGGACCATAACAAGGCTAGGCAATATCTGTGGACATTACTGAGTATTTTCTGGTTATCATTTATATTTTATGTTTGTCTTTGTTTGCAGAGAACTATCTCTTACCTAGTCTTTGTATGTCAATGAACTTCCTCATCTCTGGGACAACTGTTTAGTTTGTTGTCTGAACTCTCTTAGTCCTTGAGAGGATTTGTAAAGTGAGGTGCACTGACTTACTCACCATATCTCAACTGGGGCCTAAACTGTGAACATTGAAGAGCTTTAGTCTGCTGGAACTGAAGACCTGTGCCACAGCACAGAGTGTCTCATGCTGGCTAGATAATAATGAGCTTTTGTTTTGTAGTGCGTTCAAGTTGCATTTTCCCCCTACTTTTTGTTTGACTATAAAGAATAGATTAAATGCACTCTCTTCCACTCCACACTGACATAAAATAGTTCTGAATTTTATCTTTGTCGTAGCATACTGTTGTGTTTCAATGGTAGGCAGCTGAATTTCACTGTCAATCAGTCTTATTAATCCATTCATTTTATTCATAAGGAAGCAGTCTTCAGACTTGCTGGATATGTTAGCATTGTGTAATAGATTCTGAATGTAGCCATGCACGGCTCATTGTAATTCATCCAGGTGTGTATCAGCAGCACAAAAAATAGACTTCAGGTGACCACTTAAAGCATTTCACAATATGAAGTTTTCAAAGCTCCTTGGTTTTATTGATCATTAAATAGAAGCTGTTTTACTTTTCTTTTTGTTTACTGGATGCACTGATATTCACACCTGGAATTTCTGCTGCTTCAATTAGTTTGACCTTGAATTTTGTTTTGATATCCTTGTAGTTGCATTGTGCAGAATGTAAATGTTGATGGAAATCATTCAGGAAAATGTGTTGTTAGGCAGTTGATGGTTGGGTTGAGTTCTTTTCCGATGCTGGCAATAAGTCTCTCCCCATGAAGCTTCAGTTGTTGTTGAGTTTCTCTCTCCTCTTTGTGGTGCACCAGCAGTGACCTTCCCATTTCTTTAGCATTTTCTGTTTTTTAACAAGGCTGACTTGCTAGCTCGTCATTCAACCCAGCATGTACAGAAAGCGTGCAAGGATCCGACCGGATTCGAACCCAGGACCACTCACCTCGTCCAGTGCAGATGCCACCGCACCACCAGCTATGAAGATCGAGCGGGGTACAAATTCAACTGGGCATCTCTGAAAGTCCTGGAGGAAGCAAACATGCGGCATGCAAGAGAGTGCCTAGCAGTGGCTTTCTGCGCACAATTCTGTAAACAGACATGTAAACCTGCATCCTATTTATGAGTCAATGCAGGCAAAATTCCAGACCACAACGCATGAAGTTTGCCAAGCAACCAATTGGTAATGAGATTTTCTTCCTACTTCACAATTGAATTTCAGTAAGGACGACCAATCAGCTGATTGATAAGTATATAAAGACAAAACATTCAGAGGACACACCACAAGCGAAAAGTGCACTGACACTATCTCCTCATATGGTGACACAATGTTTGCAAGTAAATAACCAAGATCGGAGATCAACTCAACTCAAATGTAAATGTTGATACTTGGGATAATAGAATCATATACCAAGGTAGCAGGCCTATCAGCCCACGCTGTTACTGTATGCTGACCACAAGTGCCCTTCTGTATTATCCCATTTGTGACTACTTGGTCCAAATCCTTCAATGTCCTGAAGATTGAAGTGCTTGTCTAGATCTGAAGACCTGCCTCCATTTCGTGCTCTGGCAGTGAGCTTCAGATTATGATGTCCTCTGCATGTGAAGATTCTTCCTCAGCTTCCTTCTAAGCCTCTTGACATTTACCCTACATTTAGGCTTAAGAACCTCCACTGGGGCATGCACTGTACAGCAGCCACCAAAAAAAATTCATATCTTTTATGGGTGATGTTAAAGCTGATTCTGATATGGTTCTTAGTTGTGGACAGAGAGTGGGAAGGGGGCAGGGAGAGGGAAATCATGGTTGGGAAGGGAGAGAGGAGGGATCGGGAAGGTCCAGAGAGATGGCTTGTAATGATCAATAAACCAAGTGTTTGGAGTCAAATTACCTTATGTGGTGTCTCAGGGCTGGGTGTGTCCGCACCTGTGCCAGCCACTGCCCCGGCATTCTTTTGCCACTTGTTCCACGTGCCTCCCATGGTGTTCCACTTTCACCATTCCCAAAATCCTTTGCTCCCGCTAGATTTACAAAGTTGTTTTCCCTTCTACATTGACGAATACAGTATTTTGCAGAAGTCTTAGGCACCCTAGCTATATATACTGTATAGATGCCTAAGACTCTTGCACAGTACTGTACATTTTACTGTACAGTCACAAAAAATATCCCAAGTCTCTTAGTGTCATGGCCTGTCGACTGCTGGTGCAGCTGTCCTCAACAAACTAGTGCAGCCGCAGACGAACGCAATCCAACTCATCTTCCACCAAGCAAACTCTGGAGAGCAGCACTGACAGGAATGGCCAGCCCTGACTCCAGCTCTCTCCTGCAGTGGCTCCTGCAACTGCTCTCCGGGCAGTTACAACAGTAGAACCTGCAGCATGAGGGCCCGAGGTCACGCAGCTCCCCCGCTATCGGTCTCACCAATGAAGCAGTGAATCAAACTTGTGGTATTCTACACTTCAGCCCAACTGGGTTTTGCGGTCAGAAGAACAGTGTTCAAGACATTCATTTGCACCATTAGTTGGACTGCGCACCACCTCGGTCCACAGCCCCTGATGCCTTCCATGTTGGGTGTCTGAACAGGTTCCATGGGGACTTCTTTGTTTCATGGCTG
Source organism: Hypanus sabinus (assembly GCF_030144855.1). Lineage (NCBI taxonomy): Eukaryota > Metazoa > Chordata > Chondrichthyes > Myliobatiformes > Dasyatidae > Hypanus > Hypanus sabinus. Next base: position 38,642,321 of record NC_082718.1, on the reverse strand, counting down.
CCTGTGGGAAGACAAATTGTGTTCTGTATGCATACTTTGAAAATGAATGTACTTTGACTTCGAATCATTGCACCTTTTGTAATCAAATGACTTGTATGGATTGCATGCAAAGCAAAATTTTTCACTGTACCTCAATACACGTGACAAAAATCAACCAATTCCCCAAACTGCTATTTCACCCAACCAGCAACGGTACTATGCAGATGGCATGACATTTTGTAGTGAGAATATTCCTCATGTTTTTTTTTCTACACTACCCGAGTTTTGGTTTGGCTGATCAAAGTGATCTCTTGTGGGCATAGAAAATTTTCAAATTTGACATTGCTTGCAATGTTTAATTTGCTTTTTATTTATGTCTTGGCCAGGAATACCCATCATTTTTTGTCATAATGTTTGGTAGAAGATGGCGCCGGTGAACAACGCTACCAAGGGTGACAACCTCCAGATTGTTTACAAAGCTACTTCTTTACATATTTTTCTTTTAACTGTAGTTTTGCTACTTTTGGAGCCTGTGATCTACTTTTTGGTGTTGTGTTTTCAGGCCAAATGAGTGATTTGGCACTTTACTGTCTCTGTGAGTCTGTGGGTGAAGCGTGTGGCCTTGAGGCCAAAAAGCATGGAGGTGCAGGGTGGGGGGCATGAACCCATGATCAACTCCATTTTCACTCATCTTGCCGATTCAATTCCCAGGAAGATTGAAATCAGCAAGGCTAGTACAGAAGGTGAGTGAGTGTTCAGCATCGTCCAGCAGCCTCTGGTGCCCGGGAGAACGGTGTCTGTATGTGACAATCTCTCTCTCTCTCCCTCTCACTCGCTGCCCCCAAAGGAAGGTCCCTGCATTTGAATGGTCTGTCTGTCTCTCACTCGATTCCATCGGAGGACGGTGCCAGATTTCCTGAGCAAGGTTTAATCAATACATTTAGTGGATTGGACTCTATAATTCACATTATGATGTGCTTCTGATTTCTGATTGCTTCATTTTTGTTGCTATTTTGGGAGATTTTGAATTGTTTTGAATTGGGCAAGCTTACAGATAATGAACACTGAGCTGAACTGAAGTATATCGTGTGTGTGTGTGTGTGTGTGTGTGTGTGTGTGTGTGTGTGTGTGTGTGTGTGTGTGTGTGTGTTGTGCAGGGGGGCATGTTTTGATGTTTTGCTTTGAATGGATTGTTTTGTTTTTCTTTGTTTCATAGCTGCCTATGGGGAGGCAGATGAACTTCAGGGCTGTAGACTGCATACATTGATAATAAATGTACTTTGAATCTTTGAATCTAGCTACTTTCCAGGTGGAAAGGGTCCTTTGTGATAAGTCAGCAGGGATTCTGATTCATGAATAAAGTGCTTGAAGCTTAACCTTGTAAACACTTATATTTACCAAGGGGAAAATATAGTCCAGGTAGGGGCATTATATTTCAATATGGCATAAAGCTTCAGGATCCTGAAACACCTTTTGTTAATTTCCATTGTGCAATTTTCAATGGCTGGTGGAGTAGAGACGTCAGCACCAAACGTCAAGGTGAGTGGTCCCAGGTTCGGATCCGGCCTGCTCCTTACATGCTTTCCATCCTTACTAGCTTGAGCATCGATCTAGCAACTTGGCCTAGTAAAAAACAGACAAAATGCTAAAGAAGCAGCAAGGTTGTCATCCGATGTGCCGCACAGTGCGGAGAGGAATAACAAATCATACAATTTTCATTGTTGTACTTTACAGACTCCAACGATTTGATTTCTGAGGCTGAAATGCAGGACATTCAGTAGAATTGGCAAAATGCTAAATTTAACCAAAGAGATTGGAACAACTTTTTGAAATGTAATTATTATTGTGTAAATTATGCTTTGGCAAATTAATTCCATTTCAACTTTGGATTGAATTATAAATGAATAATTCAATAAGCAGTTTTTGGTGATTTGCCAAATGGCTATTTATATTTATATCTACATTTTACTCCATTTGAATATAACATTCTTTCACAAAATAATATTGCATTTATGACAACCTTTTTATTATTATTGAGATACAGCATGAAATAGGCATTTCCAGCCCTTCGAGCCATGCCACCCAGCAACCCCCAATTTAATCCTGGCCTAATTATGTGGCAGTTTACAATGACCAATTAACCTACTTGTCTTTAGCATCCTTGTGGAACTGGATTATCACATGAGGGTGGAATTGAAATTAAGTTATTTTTGATAAAGAGTCAAAATTTTATTCAAGTCATTAAAACAAGGTTTGCAGAAATATCTTGCTGGCTTGTAATGGACAATTTTGCTCTGTCATTTATTGATGGTTCTGTAGATTGGCCTCTTTCCTTAGATTTGATCACTGTTCTTTGGCATGTTGTACAAGATGTTAGTGGCAAGTGGAGGAGCTAACAAGGGATCTGCTGCTGTATATGCAATGAGCTGACTACATCTCAAGGTTGGACCAGATTGCAGGGAGAGCTATTGGATTGTGAATCCCAGGAGTGGTTCAGCTTTATTTGAATTGTAGGATCAGATGGCAAGGGGATGCACTGGGACACATCATCAGTGATGTAACCTTGGTTTATTGGAAGCTTCAACATCAGATACTCTCACCCTGATGACCCAGTCAAGGTTCATCAGGATCTGGTTTGTGTCCCAGCAACATTGGTTCATGGTCACACTTCTTGGTCCATAGCCACCTGGAGGCTTGCTCAGCAGCCTCTGTGATGGTCCTGAGGGCTCTTTTCTTCGCAGCCTCATAATGTCAAGGAGAGAGTAGGTTCTGCACAACGAGCATCCAGCAGAACCTATACACCCTATCTCTTTAGGCTCACGTTGTGCCCTCCACCTCTGTCTCGGACACTGTTCTTTCTGCTCCTGGTATTTGGCTTTCTTATTTTCAAACACTCTGATCTTCCCAAGGAACTGTCAGTTCTACCATAACCACCTGCTTCGAGATTTAGCTTGGTGTGCTGGTTTAAGTTTCATAGTTTCTTCACACCATAATCAATGGTCTAACTAGCTACCTTTGTCTGAAAATCTTCTTTCCTCTGCCTCATTCCTTACAAACTGCTGTGTTAAGTTCATATGATGTAGGACTCCAATTAGGCCATTGAGTCCAGCATCAGGCTGCTCCACCAGTTAACAATGGCTGATTTGTTTTCCCCTCAACCCCATAAACCTTTGACATATTTACTAATCAAGAACCTGTCAACCTTTGCTTTAAGTATACCCAAAGACTTGGCCTTCACAGCTGTCTGTGGCAAGGAGTTCCACAAATTCCCCGCCCTCTGGCTAAAGAAATTCATCCTTATCTCTGTTCTAAAATTGAGACTTAAAGACTGCACTGTTTGGCTGGTGTATTCATTTCATTGTTGCCTCAGGTGCAGTTTGCCATTAGGAGCTTGGCTCCCAGGGCGTTATTGTGGAGGGGCTGTCCTTGTTTAAGCAGCCAATGCTTTGTAATAACGAGATGAGCAGTCAGTGATACCCTTCCTCATATAGATTGAAAAATCCAACAGTCTTCTAGTATTTGTCTATGTCTAGTACATAAAGAGGATATCTAAGAGTGTGTGGGCCCCTGAAGGAAAGGTGGGAGTTAGTAATGGGAAGCTAGGAAAGGTTAGATGTTTTACACTGATATTTTGCCACTTACCATAAAGCCTAATGCACTGCAAGTATGTAAAGGGTAACAGATGGACTAATTTTGAAAAAGGAGTGAAGAACATCGTTATTGTGAAAGATTAATAAAGAGTCTAAAAGCCAACAAGTAGCTGGAATCAGAATACTTGCATCCAAGGTTTATAATGCAATTGGAGTTGAGGTGGCACAACCATTGATTCTGCAGTGTTCCTGTGTGCTCACAGTCATGTTATTTATATTATTTTTATTTATTAAGCATGGAATAGTCAACTTTGCTCCTTTGAGTTGCACCGTCCAGCAACTTCCTGATTTAATCCTAGCCTAATCACAGGACAATTTACAGTGACCAGTGAACCTACCCACCACTTTGGACTGTGGGAGGTAACCAGAGCACCCGGAAGAAACTCGTGGTCATGAAGAGAATGTACAATCTCCTTGGAGGCAGCGTCGGGAATTGAACCTGAATCCCTTGTACTGTAAAGCATTGTGCTAACCGCTATGCTACCGTGCCGCCCATGTGACGTATTCAGAAAATATATGATAATATTAAAGTTAATGAATAAAATTTAAGACTGGAAAAAATACATGCGCATTTAATTAAAAGCATATAAACAAAATTAATTAAATCCACTAAAATAATTTTGCTTATCTTCCCGCTGGCAGTGAACTTCACCATTCCTGTTAATGAGGCTGCTTGACATGCCAGTCTAAACTGGCACCGGATCAGCTGGCAGATTTCCCAACCCGAGAGCTGGGAAATCTGCTGAAGCTGGTTCAAGTGTGCCAGGGCTGGCACTCTGTTGAGCAGGGGTTGTGCCACAGCTTGGTAATCACGTTAATGCTAACAGAAGATCTGCCCCACTAAGACTGAGGCTGCCAGGTTCATGATTATCAGCAGTGACCAGCCCACATTCCGGAAAAGGCTGAAGTGCTCAGCATGCTGTCTTGTGTCAGTGCAGCTGGAAAAGGTCTTTTTCTTGCACCTTACTCCACCTATCCCACTCTTAATCCTTATGTGGGGAAAGGCGTTATCTCCAACAATGTATGCCTGATGGACTAGTGGTTACAGTAAAACAATGGTGTGGTTACTCCTTCAGGCGGTGAAAATAGAAACCTAGAGTCACGACGTAATTGTCAAGAAATTCTTCTGTCAAAGAAAATACTAATTCATGAGGGTATTGCCTACAGCACCTTAGTTACTTGGCTGGATTCTACAGGAAATACAGTTAGAGCCACATCAATCTCTGCGTAATTCACTGCACCATGCAAATGTGCTTGTGACTTCTGGTATTCCACATATACATTAGTGAAAGCAATACTCCCGAAAGTGCTGACAGCTGTTCATCCATCCTATTCTGCCTGGGCTTTGACATTGAACTTTTCATTGGAGCCCGGTATGGGAGAGCAATGCCCCTGAGGAGAAGAATAAGGTTGCATGCAGGGTTCTTTTAGATTGCTTGTTTTAGTTGTACTTGCTGGAGTTGTACAATGCCAAAATGAGCCCCACTGATCATCTTGCCCACCTGCACTAATCTCATTTGCCAGTATTAGGTCTGCACCTTTCTGTGCCTTACCCAGTCAGTTCATCTCAGCGCCTTGTGGCATATTGGGCGGCAATTGCCATTTCTTTAGCATTTGTCTTTTTTTAACAAGGCTGAGTTACTAACTCACACTCAGACCAGCACGGATGGAAAGCACACAAGGAGCTGGCCAGATTTTAGGGCCACTCGCCTTGAAGTCTGGTGTGGATTCCATTACCAGCTGGTACTTGTGCATTCTAATGCCTGTCCAGAAGTCTCTTAAATATAGCATCTTAGCACCTACTCTTGTAATGAGTTCCAGATATCATCTACTGTCTGTATATAAAAGAAAAATTCCCCTCAAATTTTGCTTAGAACACCTTCCTCTCACCTTAAACTGATGTCTTGCTTTCGATGCTCCTCCCATGTGGAAAAGCTTCAGGCTATCTATCTGAAAGATGCATCTCACAATTTGTATGGATTCATCAGCCCACCCCTCAGGCTCCTTTGCTCCAGATTATCCAATCTCCCCCTTGTGATATGTGTGTGAACTATTACTAAGTCCAACACTTCTGCATTTATGAGGATTGAACAAGTCTGCTCACCTTCATACTCTTGAACTCTACTTTATCGGAAATGCACACCTAGATTTAACTTTAGAAAATTGACTTGAAATATAATCAATGCTCTATATACACCTTTATATTACCTCCTGTAACACCTTTGAATCTGTGATTTGCACTCTGTCATAATGCAAAACATTAACTCACTGTGAACTGTGTAATTCATCCAAAGACAGGATTACTCTCAGAAAATTTATTTGTAAATAATTTAAACAAAGGTGTACAGAAACATTGCTTGTATTATAAGATCACAGCTGATCCTTCAAGACTTCTTTCCCACCTAATCCCTGCATCCCATGGTGTCCAAAAATTCATTAATTTTGTCTATGTACCTACTGAGCAGCTGAGTATTCATAGCTTTCTGTTACCTTCCAAATGGAAGAATTTCTTCTCATCTGGGCCCCAAATGGCCAACCCTTTTAAGTCCCAAACAAAGACTCCCATTTCAAGGCTGCCTACCCCATTCTAGCTGTAATTCACCATGTCAAGTCTTCTCAGAATATTCTGTTTGAGAAAGGATACCTCTCAGTCTTCGGAAGTTCGAAGTACATTTATTACCAAAGTATAAATGCTGTATATAACCTTGAGATTTGTCCTCCTGCAGGCAGCCATAAAACAAAGAAACATAATAGAACCCACTTAAAAAAACACACTGCCTGAAACGTCGACTGGACTGTATTCCATAGATGCTCCCTGGCCTGCTGAGTTCCTCCAGCATTTTTGTTTGTGTTTCACAAAAACCAAAGGTCTTTAATCAAAGGTCATAGTCCATTTTCTTTCCATCCATTCACTGACAACAGATCCAGTACCTTGCATTATTTAATGTTATTTGCCTTGTTAAAAATGCCAACAAACTGTTTATTTCATAAGCTGCAAGTAGTGTGTTGTTTGGTGTGAGTTTCCAAATCCAGAGAGAGGGTGGCTCTTAGGGCATTTTGCATCTTTGTATGTTCCCTTGTATCAACTACCCTTGATGCGATGCATCTTGTTGACAGTCCACAGTACAGCTGCATTCTTTGCCACTGGTATGGTTTTTATTGTTGCATTTGGCTGCTTGAGCAGCCATTTAATCTCTGAGGCCGGCGTGGAGCAACCTTCAGGAGGGTAAATGCACAGAAAGCATTCGGCCCGAATAGGGTACCTGGCAGAGCACTAAAGATCTGTTCTGATCAACTGGCTGGAGTGTTCATTGAGACCTTTTACCTCTCGCTTTGGCATCTGAGGTACCCACCTGCTTCAAGTAGGTGTCAATTATAACAGTGCCTAAAGAAGAAAGTGGTAACCTGCCTCGATGACTATCGTCCAGTAGCATTTACATCCACTGTGATGAAGTACTTTGAGAGGTTGGTGATGAAACATATTAAATCCTGCCTGAGATGCAACTTGGAACTGTTCCAATTTGCCTCCATCACAACAGGTCCACAGCAGATGCCATTTCATTGGCTCTATACTCTACCCTGGAACATCTGGACAGTAAAGATTCATACATCGGGATGTCCTTTATCAACTGCAGCTCAGCATTCAATATATCATCCTCTCAAAACTCATCAATAAGCTCCAAGTCCTTGGCCTCAATACCTAATTGAGCATTTGGATCCTTGGTTTCCTCACTTGCAGACTTGGATTGGCAACATCACCTCCATTATCTCCATCAGCACAGGTGCACCCCAAGGCTGTGTGCTTAGCCCCCTGTTCTACTCATTTTACACTTATGACTGAGTGGCTAAGCACAGCTCCAATGCTTATTTAAGTTTGCTGATGACACCATTATCGTAGGCCAAATTAAAGATGGTGACGAATCATCGGATAGGAGTGTGACTGAAAAATGTGGCTGAGTGGTGTCAGAACAGCAACTTCCCCCTCGATATCAGCAAGATCAAGGAGCTGATTATTAACTTTAGGAGGATGGAACCAGAATTTATGAGCCAATCCTCCGCAGGGGATAGAGGTGGAGAGAGTCATCAACTTTAATTTCTTGGTGTTGTAGCGATGTGCTACACACAGAGCTAGAGACAACACGCAGTCAGTAAGTTGTTTCGAGACTAGTTTATTCAAACTTCGCGGCGCTGGCATTTAATCCCTCGTGCCCACCCTCTCTGGGCGGAAATGATGTCAGAGGTGCATTACCAAAGTCTCCCCCTGCGCGCTGGCTATTTGTGAGCTGGTTCGCCTGCGCAGGAAGTGGGTCGCCACATAACCCCTCCCCCCAGAACCGGTGATACAGCCCCCAATGCCCACAGTCCGGATTAGCCTCTGTTTGGGGGGTCTGCCTCTGCGCCGCGGTGCCTGAACCTCGACCGGCTGCGCCAAGTTCACATGGGCTAGTTTAAGTTGGTGCACTGTGAAAACCTCCTCTTTCCCCCCAATGTCCAGAACGTACATGGACTCGTTGTTGATCACCCTGAACGCCCCCTCGTACAGCCGCTGTAGCGGTGCCTGGTGTCCGCCCCTTCGTACAAACACAAACTTACAGTTCTGCAGGTCTTTGACCATGTTGGGCCGGCCAAAGTGGCGGATTGTGTCTACCTTGGCGGGCAGAGGTGTTGCCCCGCCTTTGGTAATCCTGTGGCCCAGGAAGTCAATGGTATCAAGACCGAACTGGCATTTGGCTGGGTTGATTGTGAGGCCGAAATCGCTCAGGTGGGAGTAGAGCCGGCGGAGGTGGGACAGATACTCCTGGCGACTACTGCTGGCTATAAGGATGTCATCCAAATAGATGAACGCAAAGTCCAGGTCGCGTCCTACCGCATCCATTAGCCGCTGGAACGTCTGTGCGGCATTCTTCAGGCAGAGCAGCATTCGGAGGAACTCGAACAGGCTGAATGGGGTGATGAGTGCTGTTTTGGGGATGTCTTCAGGGTGCACCGGGATTTGATGGTATCCCTGGACGAGGTCTACTTTGGAAAATATTCTTGCCCCATGTAGGTTTGCTGCAAAGTCCTGTATGTGCGGCACGGGGTAGTGGTCTGGAGTTGTAGCCTCGTTCAGTCTGCGGTATTCGCCACATGGTCTGCCTTGGGCACCATGTGCAGGGGGGAGGCCCAGGGGCTGTCAGACCTCCATACGATCCCCAATTCCTCCATTCTCTTGAACTCCTTCGCCAGGCGGAGCTTTTCCGGGGTGACCCTTGGTGCATGGGCATGGAGGGGTGGTCCCTGGATCGGAATGTGGTGCTGTACCCCATGTCTGGGCATGGCTGCCGTGAACTGCGGTGCCAGAATCAATGGAAAGTCCACCAGGATTCTGATGAATTCGTTGTCCAACAGCGCGATGGAGTCCAGGTGTGGGGCCGGCAACTCACCCAGGGAGAACGTCTGGAAAGTCTCGGCATGCACCAGTCTTTTCCCTTGCAAGTCGACCAGCAGGCTGTGAGCTCGCAAGAAGTCCGCCCCCAGGAGTGGTTGGGCCACCGCGGCCAGTTTGAAGTCCCATGTGAACCAGCTGGTGCCGAACTGCAGCTGCACTGTGCGGGTGCCATAGGTCCATATCGTGCTGCTGTTTGCAGCCCTCAGTGTTGGTCCTGGCTTCCTGTTGCGAGTGTCGTACCCTGTCAGGGGCAAGACGCTGATCTCCGCTCTGGTGCAGACCAAGAAGTGGCGTCCCGACTGTTTGTCCCAGACGTACAAGAGGCTGTCGTGGTGGCCAGTCACCATAGTCATTAGCGGCTGCTGGCCCTTGCAGGGTGGGCGACAACAGCGGGCTTCTGTGCCCCACTGCTGGTGGTAGAAACACTACTGTTCACTGTCTTCCTCACTCCTACCTCTGTATTGTGTGCGCCCCACTGCCGGGCCTGGTCTGGTCTGCTGTTGGGCATGTGGCCTGGTAACCTGACCGATGGACGCCACACTCTTCCTCTTGGCTTTCCACAGCACGTTTGCCCGGGTCGCCACCTTCCGGATGTCGCTGAAATCTGCGTCGGCCAGCAGCAGATGTATGTTCTCGGGCAGCTGCTCTAGGAACGCCTGCTCAAACATGAGTCAGGGCTTGTGTCTGTCAGCCAAGACCAGCATCTCGTTCATTAATGCTGATGGCAGCCTGTCTCCCAAACTGTCCAGGTGAAGCAGGCGGGCACCCCGCTCACGCCGCGAGAGGCCAAAGGTCCCAATGAGCAGCGCTTTGAATGCTTCATATTTGCCTTCTTCCGGGGGCGACGGTATGAAATCCGTAACCTGGGCGGCCGTCTCCTGGTCAAGTTGCGCTCACCACGTGGTAATAACGCAGGGAATCAGAGGATATCTGCTGAATCTGGAACTGGGCTTCTGCTTGGCTAAACCACACGCGTGGTCGCAGCGTCCAGAAAGTCGGCAGTTTTAGCGAAACTGCATGAACAGATGAAGAGTCGGTCATCTTTGGTCCAAATCCCGTTTGGACCGTTGGGGTCACCAATGTAGCGATGTGCTACATACAGAGCTAGAGACGACACACAGTCAGTAAGTTGTTTCGAGACTAGTTTATTGAAACTTCGCAGTGCTAGCATTTAATCCCTAGCGCCCACCCTCTCCGGGTGGAAATGATGTCAGAGGTGCATTACCAAAGTGTTCCCCCGCGTGCTGGCTATTTGTGAGCCGGTTCGCCGGCGCAGAAAGTGGGTCGCCACAGTGTTATCATTTTGGAGGACCTGTCCTGGACCCAGCACATGAGTGCAATCATGAAGAAAGAACAACAAATCTTCTACTTCCTTAGGAGTTTGCAATGATTCAGCATGTCATCTAAAACTTCGAGAAACTTCTACAGATGAGTGGTGGAGAGTATATTGACTGGCTGCATCACAGCCTGGTATGGAAACACCAATGCCCTTGAATGGAAAATCCTACAAAAAATAGTGTTTGTGGCCGAGTTCATCATGGGTAAAGCCCTCCCCTTCAGTGACCACAGGAAAACAACATCCTTCATCACGCACCCCCACCACTCAAGTCATGCTCTCTTCTCACTACAGCCATCAGGAAGAAGATTCAGGAGCCTCAAGATGCACACCATCAGGTTCAGGAACAGATATTACCCCTCACCCATTAGATTCTTGTACCAAGGGGGATATCTTCCCTCAACTTCACTTGCCCATCACTGAACTGTTCTCACAACCTATGGATTCACTTTCATGGACTGTTCATCTCATGTTTTTGGTATTTGTTGTTTATCTATTATTATTTTTACTTTCTGTTTGTATTTGCCCAGTTGTTACCTTTTTCACACTGGTTGTCCACCCCATTAAGTGCGGTCTTTCATTGAGTCTATTATAGTTTTTTGAATCTATTGAGTATGCCTGCAAGAAAATGAATCTCAGGGTTGTATATAGTGACATATATGTAATTTGTTAATAAATTTACTTTGAGATTGTGGATCCAATGAGCACCTTCAGTTGAGGCTGGGTGGACGGTTGCTTTGCCCCTACAACAGAAGCGTTGAGGAAAAGAGGTCATGATAGGAGCACAGGTTTGACTGTCATAGCTGCTGCCGCATCTGAGTTTTGGGCTCATTTTATACACGTGTCGTGAGCAGATGCAACCTTCCTCAAAAGTATAAAGGCGGACTGGCTTTTCTGAATCGAGGCTTGTGTTTTAATGTGCTGCAGCAGCATGTGAATTGTGGTCATTGATTAAACAAGGGCCATAAGACACGGTATTTGTGCCATGTTCATTGGGTGGTGGTCTAAGCTTCTTTCCTATTGGAAGTGCCTCACTCACTACCTGCGATGGAACTCTTGAACATGAATTGTTTTTGACAGGGATCAGGTAATTATACTGTGCAGCAATAAGAAAGTCTTCTTGGTTCATTCCCAGTTTGGATCTCAAAATTAGTTCTTCAGTTTCGGAGTCAGAATCAGGTTTAATATCACTGGCACATGTCATGAAATTTGTTAACTTAGAAGCAGCAGTTCAATATGACACCTGATAATGCAGAAAAAAAGTAAATCAATTACCGTAAGTGTATATATAATAGGCATGTTATGTAGCTAAATTAAAAATAGTGCAAAATCAGAAATAATTTTTTAAAAAGTGAGGTAGTGTTCATGGGTTCAATGTCCATTTAGAAATCAGATGGCAGAGGGGAAGAAGCTGTTCCTGCATCACTAAGTGTGTGCCGTCAGGCTTCTGTACTCATTCTTAATGGTAACAATGAGCAGAAGGTTATGTCCTGGGTGACGGATGTCCTCAATAATGGACACTGCCTTTCTGAGGCACTGCTCCTTGAAGATATCTTGGATAAAACGGAGGCTGTCCTTAGCTGAGTACCAACTACATTTGTCTGATACCTCTTCGTTTCCAGTATTATGAACCATCTTCACTGTGTCGTTGATAAGCAGTCATCTCAGAGCAGAATGTAGGTGCCAGATGGCTGCATATTTTACGCTGCTGATGTCAATGTGCCAAAAAATCCAGCGAAAATAATTTTCTATAGTCTCTAGGCATCTTTCAGTTTAGCAAAATTACAAATTAGCACCCGTTTCAGATGCTGAATGAAAGAAAATAGTTGCAAATTACAGTCGTCACATGTGTGAGTGTGAGAAAAATGGTGGTAATTTGTAATAGAATACCAGATAATTTCTAATAGCATTATTCAAAGTTTTAAAAAAATCACATTTCAACAATATCATGCTTCCTGTAACTATTGCTGCTTTTCTACAACTTTCCAGTTATTTACTTTTCAAACGCAGTGTCTTGCCTTCCTTATTTTTCTCTTGCCCTCCTTTTTCCTGTGACTCATACCTTGCCTTGTACCAGCTCCCTGAAGGGCTCCCCCCTCTCTGTGTCTATACCTCCTGGCACTCTTACTTTTCTCAACTTGTGCCAATTACTTTGCCTGTGCCCAGATGGCAGCCTGTGTGGCACGAGTGGGAATTGGCTACCAGAGCAACTACAGAAGGTCAGTCACAGATATGTGAGATATAAATAGGCTTGGATGATTTCTATTTTTAATTTTAATAACGCCAACAGAAAATAAAATGGCTATTCTTGGACATTTTAACGTTTTATAATTATATTTCAAAAATCAGCCTCTTCTTGTGACCCCACAGTCGTGGGAGGTAGGCCAGGAAGTTCATTGAAGCCAAAGACAGCAAGATCTTTTGCCACAACATGATCTGGCATGACAATCCACGCAAGCTTCCTGCTTTTAAGAGGGAGCTTGGTGAAGGATATCCATTTGTTTCCCTTAGCTTCCAAAATAAAAGGCTCACTTGCCATCTTTGCTCACATTAATGAATTCTGATAATTTCAGTTTGAATCTATTACCCTTGATGAAATATACTTAATATTTCTCAGTTTTTGACAAGACCCCTAAAGATGCCAGGCCTCATTATAAAGCTGGTTTGGGAGGGTACTGCAGTTCAGACCAACCTGGGAAGCCAGGCTGAGCATCAGAACAACTTGCTGACAGAAGTGAAATGTCACTGGAGTCATAGGAGTGAGAGAAGACAAAGTCACCTGTTGATTTTCAACTCCTTGTCTCGGATCTTCCACAGTAATGGTCGTCAAGTGCATTTAGATGATTCACAGCAGAAACAGCAAGATAAAGGTGACCTAAGGGAATTTGGATGTAAGATTTCCATACAATTTTCGTGAGTGAAGTATTTTTAGTGGCTGTACAATTTTGATATGTCTTCATTGTGATTCTTTTTGGAGTGGATAATCATAGAAAACAAGTTGAGATATACACAATTAAATATCCACTGTATATTCACAGAGAATATTTATTCAATTGCAACATGGGCAACAACTCTACGCATTTTTCTTTCATCGGCTTTAAGATGCAAGTCCACAAAACTCTACTCACCTGACCCATATCATGCTGCTAAAGTTGATTGCTACTTAACAATACTGTCAAAGACAGGAACAAGCTAATCCTAATTTTAACTTGAACATTTGAGCAGGTAACAAGGGCACTTGTCCAAAGCCTGTAGGGTACTTTTAACATTTCCATGTTTTGATTATGTCATTGGAACCTAACTCCAATTTTAATTTGGTAGCCTGAGGGCAAAAGTGATGTAAATTTCAAGGGAGGAAATCTGAAGGAAGTGAGATTCCAGTTGAATGCATTTTTATTGCCAATTCTAAAAAATGTATGAATCTCGAAGAAAATTTCAGACCAGATTTCATTTGACTTTCATTTCATCATCTCTACATTACTTACTGAAAATAAAAAGTTTTTGTATGAATAAAGCATGGAAATTTTTAGTAATTTGCTCATGAATAATGGCTTATTCAAGTTCTGATTATTTCCTCCAAAAAATCACAATTAAGAGATATCAAAATTGTACAGACACTAAAAATATCTTACTCATGAAAATTGTATGGAGTTCTTGCATCTATATCTGATTCGGTCACCTTTGTGTTGCTGTCACTGCAGTGGGTCATCTAATTGCACTCAACGACCATTGCTGTGGAGGAGTGGAAAATCATCCGGTGACTGAATTTTTACCTTTGATTTATGACTAAAAGTGAAATAAACCCATGTTCCTTGATCTCCCAAGAGGCTGGTTGTCAGCAGTACTGTTTTCCTCAACAAGTAAGAGGCCAAGGAGCTTTTAAACTGGCGGTAATGTATAAGCAGTTTAAGAATCATATAAACATGAGAAATCCTGCATAAACCGGAAATCCAAAACAACACACATACAGAAAATGCTGGAGGAGTTCGGCAGGTCAGGCAGCATCAATGAGTATGAATGAACGGTCAACATCTTGGGCCAAGACCTTTCTTCAGGACTGGAAAGGAAGGAGAAAAACACCAGAATAAAAAGGTGGGAGGAGAGGAAGGAGGCTAGCTAGAAGGTGATGAGTGAGGTCAGGTAGGTGGGAAAAGTAAAAGGCTGGAGTAGAAGAAAATTTAAGATGGAGGAAGTATGGTGGAAGCTGGATCCTCTGATTTTAGAGTAATGGCTTTGGGCATGCTAATAAGGTCAATTTTCTGCTTTGTTCAGGATCCCTGGTAAATAGTGCACATACTTTCAAAGTTCAATGTTCACAGTAAATTTATTATCAAGGTACATATATATCAACCCTGAGATTCACTTCCTTGTGGGCATACTCAATTATTCCATAGAATAATAATCATAACAAATGAAAGACAGCACCAATTTGGGTGTTCACCCAGTGTGCAAAAGACAACAAAATGAGCAAATACAAAATGAAAAACATAATGATTAAAAAAAAAAGCAATAAATGTTGATAACATGAGTTGAAGAGTCCATGAAAGTGAGTCCATTGTCACCGGGTTGGGATATGGCCCAAGTTCGGAGCAACAGGCTCTGAAACAGATAGATAGTTCACAGATTTTAATGCAAACAGAGTTAGAAGGAAAAGAAAACAATAAACCTAGGCCAAACAGGGCCATTAACTAAAACTCTCAAATGGAAAATGAAGCCTACACTGTGGCTGACAGGAATAACTAAATATTAAACAAATACTACTCGCCTTTGGAGTCAGTTGATTCAACAGTCCAGTTTTTCTCAGGCAAGGCGGAATGCAAGCAGGCAGCGAAATGTTGCTGTATTCAAGTCTCGATAAGCACCACGATGGAAAGAATAGAGTTAAATACTATCGCAATGAAATAATTAGCTGACACGCGCATATTCATGAGTGCAATTGTCATGTCTGCTTCGCTGCCGAATCCGTGGTTGTGACATCCATAGATTGTGGGAACATTTCAATGATGGGGCAAATGAAGTTGCGTGAAGTTATCCCCTTTGTTTCAAGAGCCTGATGGTTGAAGGGCTGTTCCTGAACCTGGTGGCTGTTAGAATACAATAGAAAATACTATTGTGAATGCAATTGTTTTCTGCAAATATTTGAATAAGGTAGGAAGCTGTCGTCTGGAAGACATGATAGCAACAATATTTCATTACAAGTTTGAAGAGATTTGGTGTGTCCCCAAAGGCACTGGCAAATTTCTACAGATGTACCTCGGAGAGCATTCTAACTGGCTGCATTATTGTCTGGGTGGGGTGTTGGGGAGCTACTGGACAGGATCAAAGTAAACAGCAGAGAGTTATAAACTCAGTCAGCTCCATCTTGGGCACGAGCCTCGTCAGCATCCAGGACATCTTCAAGGATCGATGCCTCAAAAAAGGCGGCATCCATCATTTAGGACCCTCATCACCCAGGTCATACCTTGTTCTCATTGCTACTGTCGGGTACAGGAGCCTGAAGGAACACCCTCAGTAATTCAGGAACCGCTTCTTCCCCTCTGCCATCGGATTTCTGAATGGCCATAAAATCCATGAACATTGCTTTTTATTTTTACTTTTGCATTACTTATTTAACTACTTAATATATTTATACTGTACTTGCTGTAATTTTTCACTATTAGTTTGTATTGCATTGTACCGCAAGACAACAAATGTTTACGACATCTGCCAAAGATATTAAACAAATTTGCTTCTGAAAGGGATTTTGTCTTAGAAGAGGGTCCAATTAAGATCTCAGGCATTTTCAAAATGTATTTTGTTTAACTAGTTTCCTTTCCTGGTCACTGTTGCTGGCAGGTCAATTATGAACAGTAGGTAATTTGAACTCAGTAATTTGTTTCTCTCTCTCCTGATTGCTGCCTTCTGCCACAACACTTGGCATGGTGAGAGCATATAAAAGGGCCAGGAAGAGGTCCAATCAGGTCAAATTAGCTATCCCACTGGCACTTGTAGTCTGATTCCTGTTTCTACTTTCTAGTACATACCTCCTCAGCAGAAACATGGGCTTGAAAGTTGTCTCTCTTTTTTTTTATTTTATAATTTATGTAGTTAATACAAATGATTTTTTTTCCCATTTCCCTTGCTGCTTTACAACTTCAATATTTATTTCTGTTTTTCTTAAGTTGCTGATGTCATTTACTCCCCTGAGTAAATGTCAAAATACAAGAAAATCTGCAGATGCTGGAAATCCTAAGCAACACACACACAAAATGCTGGAGGAACTCAGCAGGTCAGGCAGTGTCTATAGAAACGAATAAATAGTCAATGTTTCAGGCCGAGATCCTTCTTCAGGATTGGAAAGGAAGGGGGAAGGTGACAGTAATCCTTTATGTAGGGGTAGGGGAAGTAGGTTAGCCAGACAGTGATAGGTGAAGACAGATTGGTAGGAAAAATAAAGGGCTGGAGCAGAAGGAATCTGATTGGTCCACTCTCTTATCCTTAGGAGGAAGGGAACCCAGGGGTAGGTGATAGGCAGGTGAGAAAAGGTAAGAGGCAAGAGTGGAGAAGAAAGAAAGAGGGGAGGGGAAGGGAAACTTTTAATCAGAAGGAGAAATTGATTTCTAAATTGATACCTGGATGGAATATATGCTGTTGTTCCTCCACACTGAGGGTGGCCTGATTGTGACACAATAGGAAGCCATGGACTGACATAGCGGAATTGGAATCGGAATCAGAATTACAATGTTTGGCCACGTGGAAGTTCCCCTTTTGGTAGATGGAGTATTGTCTCTTTATAATTTCAGTATGGGTTCTTTTAAGTCAAGGGTTACCAACCTATGATCCACAGACACTTCGAGTAATGGTAGAGGTCCATGTCACAAAAAGGTTGGGAATCCCAGTTTTATGTACTTCTCTGCCTTTTTTTTTCTTTTTATTTGTTCTTTTCTCTTTCCATCTCAGTATTTACAACTTGCTGAATTTCCCCTTCTTCCATCCTTTCTGTCAAATTCTGTAAACGTCTGTTTTTACCAGTCTCATACAACATTTATTCTTGTGTTCCTGTCTACACTGTTGGGGTATTGAGATTCATTTTCTTGCAGGTATTCACAAAAAAATAAACAAGTAGCCTCATTCGTAATGATTTCTGTAGTTTCTTTGTGCAGAACTTGCTCTATTATCTTTAATAGGAATTCATCAGAAATTCTCACTTACAGTACACTTGCTTGTCAATGATAAATGTTTATACAATTCATTTCTTCTCTATGCAAAACATTTTTATGGTTATTGTGTGAAGATTAAATGAATACGTAATGTAACGTAAAGCCAAATGAGATGCAGGAAAATACTTTCAGTGTCAGTATTCGTCATTTTCTTCATTGCTGGATTCAGAAAATGTTATTTTTTTCTGTATTTTAACTATCATTCTCAGATTAATACATCATTAATAAAGAAAAAAGAAACTTGCATTGTTTTGCATATTATAACTTCAAAACTAATCAGTACAGGTCAAGTGTAATCTTTGTTTGACCTTCTTTCAATATGCATGGAACAGATTGAGCAGGAATAGGTAACTTAGGCCATAGAGTCAGCAGCATCAGTCATTTAGATTGTGAATATATTGTCTGTTCCATACAAATTCTCATTGTCTAATAACATTCCCTATTCTGGTCTTTTACCTCCTCTCGCCTGTCCTTTCTCCTTTGGTCCACTCTCCTTTCCTATCAGATTCCTTCTTCTCCAGCCCTTGATCTTCCCCACCCACCTAGCTTCAACTATTGCCTTGTAGCTATTCTCATTCCCCTCCCACCCACCTTTTTATTCTGGTGTCTCTCCCCTTCTTTGTCAGTTTTGATGAAGGGCCTCGACCCAAAATGTTGACTGGTTATTCATTTCCATAGATGCTGCCTGACCTGCTGAGTTCATCCAGCATTTTGTGTTTGTTGCTTTGGATTTCCAGCATCTGCAGATTTTCTTGTATTTAGTATTTTACAGTCAGTGCCTGGCCCGAAATGTTAACTGATTTATCTTCCTGTAGATGCCACTTGGCTGCCTGAGTTCTTCCAGCTTTTCTCTGTTTAATGTTAAATGGCAGTCGGGCAGATAAGTGTCTGAAAGATGTATTTGTGATAGCAAGAACAGAGAACAAACTGTCAATGAAGTATGAACATGCATGAAGGATTTATTTTATATTATTTGTAATAGTAGCTCAGTTTCAGTGCCATTATTCCCAGCAATTAACTTTCAACCTTGTGTCTCATTTACAAGGGTAATTAAATGTGAGTAGTATTCCTGATCCTCGTCAGGGCTGCCATGTAATACCTTAACTCAACATGCATTCCTACCAGCTCATTTTAGGAATCAGACAGTTATATCTTGGAGCCACAGCATTCATTCCATCTCATCTTGGACAAGCTGAGAAGGGAGAGGATGAATGAACTACAGTACTGTGCAAAAGTTTGTGTGTGTATATAAATGAGTTTAGGGTGCCTAAGACTTTTGTACAGTACTGCATTTCAACATGGAGTGGAAAGTGTGTTTGTAAATCTGGCAGGAGCAAATGATGTTGGGAATGGTGAGGGTGGAACACAACAGGAGGGTTGTGGCAAAGAAGGAGTGCCAGGGCCAGGGAGTGCCAACACACCCAGCCCTGAGATGCCAAGCAAGGTCATTTGATTCTAAGCAATTGGTTTATTGATCATTACAAAAGGTCTCTCTGGTGTTTCCAGCTCCCTCCTCTCTCCTTTGCTCTTTTCCCAACCACGACAACCCTCTCCCTGCCCCCTTCCCACTCTCGGTCCACAAGAGTCCCATATCAGAATCAGAATCATCACTCGCATGTGTCATGAAATTTGGTTCTCTTTGTGGCAGCAGTACAGTGCAATACATAAAATTACTGCAGTACTCTGCAAAAGTGTTAGGCACCCTATCTATATAGATGTACTTAAGTATTTTGCACTGTACTATATATATGTTACTGTGGGTAGAATAAACTACATAGATGTATTTGCTAGTAGGCTGTACAATCGAGGAACAATAATACAATAATGTGAGTAACTAATAATTAAAATACCTATTATTGAATTAGATAATTTTCACCTGTCTGCAGAACAGTTTGGACCGTTGTGAAATGGAATTAGACCCAATGCTGTCCAATCTTACCCCATGCTGTCCAATCTTTGTTGACCTTAGAAGCATTATTGAGTGTGTTACCAGCAAAGTTGTCCATCAGCAGTTCAGCCCAATCTGAAGTTCCAGATCTTTAAATTGATTTCATGGAGTTTCTGTATTGTACATAATTGTTTTTCAAATGGAAAGCAGAAGTAACAGCCATGCCTATCCAATAACTTTCAGATCCCAAACATTTTACAGCCAAGTAAATAACTTTAAGTACAAATTGTAATGTGGGAAACATCACTAATGCTTTGTTCATGACAAACATCTACAAGAGGTCACATAATACTGATCAGACAATCTGAGTGTATCAATAATATTATTGAATGGCGAATTGCAATGCTATTCAGTCAATGATTCCCTAGGGAAGTGGTGGTTAAGTCTGTGCATGGTTCACCTCATACCAGAGTTATATAGTTGGACTTTCCATTACAGAATGGTCTGGGCCTGGATGGTAAAGTCCTTGATCTCCCGTGGTGCTGTGGACTCGCTGTCGAATGTAGTTTGTTCAGGAAATCTATTCAACAAACAAACTGAATATGATTTACACCTAGCCCCTCAGTTTTATGTAAGTCATGGCTGGAACCTACATTGCTGTGGTAAAGTTTCAGGTTTATATATATAAATGTTTCAGGTATATATATATATATATATATATATATATATATATACACATATAAACTAGGGTGCCTGAGACTTTTGCACTGTACTATAATAATTTTCTGTATCTGCACTGTATCACTGCTGCTGCTGCAAAAAATAATTGCATGATATATGTGAGTGATGATAAACCTGATTCTGATATAGGTCTCTGTTGTGGACTGAGAATGAGAAGGGGGCTTGGAGAAGGGAAATCATGGTTTGGAAGCGGGGAAGGAGTGGGAAGCACCAGAGAGACATTGTGTAATGATTAACAAACTAATTGTTTGGAATCAAATTAACTTGCCTGGAGTCACAGGGCTGGGTGTGGCTGCACCTGCGCCAATCCCACCCCAGCACTCCGTATCTGCCAATCCCACAATCTCCCCCCCCCCCCCAACTCCTGTGGTGCTCTACTCTTGCCATTCCCAACATCCATTGCTCTTGGCTGATTTATAACCTGGCTTGCCATTCCATGTTGACAAATACAGTACTGTGCAAAAGTCTTGGGTACCCTGCCTGTATATGTGCCTAAGACTTTTGCACAGTACGGTTATACAACAGCATTCCCTTAAATTAAGTCACCAACCTTCACCAATAAGTAACCTAAAATGTAATCATTAAGTTACATAAATTGTGTAAGTTTTTGATAAGATGATGTATTTGTTAAAATAGTTTTCAATTGTTTGTAGATATTTTTGTTATTGGAGATGGTGGATAATCTTTTCATTAGTGAGGTCTTTGGCTCTGCTGTCTGTGGGCAAAAGGGCACTCTGCATTGCAACTAAAAACAAGCAATTCTGCTTCCATCCATTTCAATATGTGTCAGACTCTGCAGTGAGCTGCTTTGCGTTGAAAGCTGTGAATAGTAATTTTTGGGATCTGACAGCTTTGATTGGACGTCTCTGGCAAGCTCCCCTAAAATCTGTGGCCCCCCACCACCGGGAAAGGTTTCAAGTGAATGATAATTCTTATTCCTGTCTAACCTCACCTCTCCAGTCACATATCATACTGAATTGGAAATATATATTTTTTTTCTTCATTGGAACTCCCTGCACAATGGATTTCTTGGAATGGTTCATGAAATAATTCAGAAGATATGTAGATTGGGAGGGTGATGATTGGGTTGAGTTGTTCTCCGATCTTGGCAATTTATTTGCAAACATTTCATCAACATACAAAGACATCATCAGTGTGCTGTTGATTGTTGTGTCCTTTGAATGCTTGGTCTTTATATACTTTTTAATTGGTCAGCGTTTCGGAAACTCATTTGTGATGAGGGGAGGAAATTTCATCACTGATTGGCAATGTGGCAAACTTTGTGCATTATAGTCAGGAATTTTGCCCACATCGTCTCATAAATAGGATGAAGGTCTATGTGCATGTTTACAAAATTGTTTGCTGAAAACCATGCTCTTGCACGTTCGCTTGTGCCATGACTTTCACTGATGCCAAGTCAAACTTGATTCCCTCTCGATCTCCATGGGTAGAGACTATGGAGAGTTGGTCATGTTGCTTTACAGCCCGTTTATGTTCATGGATCTTAGTGGATAGTTTTCTCTCAGTTTGGCTGACCGAATAGTCCACCAGAGTCTGATGAGGGCAATAAAGGGGCAACAAATTCTAGCTTTGCCACTGATTTCCAGTTCTTGAAAAAATGAATAACAACTTGATGAGTGTCTAAGTTTCTGTATCTGGCTTTAAATCTTCTTGGGTGGAATCAGGGTGCTTTTAATTTTAAATGTGTGGCTTTTACACACATGAGGTCCTCCGTTGGTTGGGATTGACCATGGATGGTGTGTCCCAGCTGTCTTTGTGATACACAGGCCAGGGCAGTACAATATGGAGAGCAAGCTGTTACCCATGTAGCATGCTAGCCCTCCCACACAGCTGATGAATCCAACGCACCTGCAGAGTCCGATACAGTTTGGCAGCAGTGGTGTCACAAGTGTTGCCTGTCAGTGTTGAACTCAGTGCTGGACTGCCTTAGGGACTCCAGCTCTGGATTCTTCTCAGGGCTTACCTCCAGAGTCTCTCCCATGACTGCGTATAGCTGCAAGGCAGCAGAGGTTTGAAATCAGAATCTTCCTTCTTTTAGATGGGCTGTCAGACACGGCTGATGAGCCCTCCTGTGTCCAAAGAAACTAGTTTTAAGACGCCAGTAGCCTGCCATTGCCCCTTCTCCTGTCAATAGAAATGTTTCTGCCAGGCTTAGTGGCTAAACCAGATGTGAAGACCAGGAGCTGAACCTGGTGGTCAGAGGCTATTTGAAACGCACACCATTGGGAGCATTTACTAGATAGTGGGAGTTTATCCCCACAACCTCCCATGGCTATGACAACCTTAAGGAACCTTTTATATTTATATTTGAGTAATTAGTTTAATTATATGTGTGTTTCCGTGAGCGTTCTTACTCAGTGCAAACAACATTAGATACTGTAGCTTATAGAAAGACAAAGACTTCACTTCGTAAGTTGCGAAAATTGTCGGCATTAAACCAACTGAGTAATCTGAATTCTTGAAATGTCTCAAGTCTTTGTATTAAAATAATTTCACGCCGTGGCATAAAATTGTGAGTGCTTTGTAAATATTCACACTTTAATCAGTTTTATTTCAACAGAATGTAGCTAACAGCAAGATAAGAGGTTTATAAAGTTCTGCCTGCACCGTATGTATACCAAAGGCAACTTCCTTTTCAGTCTTCATTAACGATCTGAAACAAAGTCAATTATGTTGCTTTTGAGTAAGATTTAACATCAGCTCATCTGTAAGTGCTACCAAAATATGAATCACATGTAATTGCCTGTATTTTACAGAATCAATTGTATATACTTTATGGAGCTTGCAAATTTCTACAGATGTACAGTGGAGAGCATTCTAACTGGCTGAATCACTGTCAGGTATGGGGTGGGGGGGGGGCTTATTGGGTACTGCACAAGATCAAAGTAAGCTGCAGGGAGTTGTTAAATTAGCCAGCTTCATCATGGGCACTAGCTTCTGTAGTGTCCAAGATATCTTCCAGGAGCGTAGCCTTAGGAAAGCAGCGTCCATCATTAAAGACTTCTACCACTCAGGACATTCTCGTTGTTACCATCAGGAAGGAGGTACAGAAGCCTGAAGGCAGATGCTCAACAATTCAGGAACAGCTTCTTCCCCTGTAATTCGATTTCTGAATGGATGTGGAACCCATGAACACGACTATCTCACTACATTTTAATTTCTTTTTTATTTGCACTACTTATTTTAACCTAACTGTTTAATATGTACAGTATATATACTTAGTGTAATTCAATTTTCTTTTTTTTCTCTGTGTTATCATGTACTGCATTGTACTGCTACTGCAAAGTTAACAAATTTCAGGACTTATGTTGGTGATATTAAACCTGATTCAGATTCTATTTTGCAGTGCACAACATGGTATCTAAAGAGGGCAATAACTTTCCCTGCTAGCAACATGATGAAGTAGTTTTCTACTTAATTCTGGATTTGAAAACTTTGAATAGTTTTTGTTAATTCATTTCTAAAATTGCTGTGAAAGGTAGCTGATATTCCTAGTGAAAGACGAACAATGACAACAGATTTCATCTCAGGCACATATCCCAGTCTGTAACACAAATATCTTCACAAAACAGCAGCTGGAATGGGTAATTACAAGACAAAAAAATGGTGTAACTTTTGAATGGGATCATTGAAAAATCAATTGTAACAAAATGCTCAGTCATCACCTATAGGGTGTGAATGGCTATTGTTAATTAGTGTTCAGTTCAATTGTAATTAATCGTGGGAACCATCTTCTGTGATGTTATTTCATCCTTGGCCTCCTATTCAGATTTTTCTGCCGAGATGCAGGAGGATGAATGATGCACCTGATATCACTTCCCATAAATGAACCGGCTTGGCAGCAGGCTTACAGATTTTCTCACCATCTGGGTCCATCCCTCTCCAAGCAAGGTTATGCTGGCTTCCTAGCAATACAGGACAGAAACCTATTTGTTCTTTGTGTCCTTCTAAAATATTTCTTTATAAAAATGCTGTTATCATCATAACAAAGGGAACACATTCCACTCTAAACTGCATTGTATATTTCAAGGAGGAGCTAAGTTCAGAATCAAGTTTAATATCACCAGCATATGTTATGAAATTTGTTGACTTTGTGGCAGCAGTACAATGCAATACATAATAACTGAGAAAAAATACAGTGTTACAGTAAATAATTATAATAAATAGTTAAATAAGTGTATTGCAAAATAAATAGGAAATGACTAAGTAGTGTTCATAGGTTCAGTGTTCATTCAGAGACCAATGGCAGGGGCAAAGAAGCCACTCCTGTATTGTTAAGTGTTAAAGTTGCTTCAGGATGAACTCCACACAGTCCCCCAAAATTCAGTGTGTCAAAGCCAGAACCGCAAACAGATGCTGGAAATTCAAACAACACACACAAAATGCTGGTAGAACACAGCAGGCCAGGCAGCATCTATAGGGAGAAGCGCTGTCGACGTTTCGGGCTGAGACCCTTCGTCAGGACACCAGAACCTCAAACGTTGCTAAGCAATATGACACTGTTTTGTTTAGAAAGGCTGGCTTGTCAAGGTATAATTAGTCTCCACTTTCTTTGTAATAATTAACTGACTGTGGCCTTGGGAGAAAATTCATCATTTCACACCCACCTCCATTTTGCACCACACAAAGGTATTAGAGCAGGGGTTCCCAACCTGGGGTCCGTGGACCCGTTGTGTAATGGTATCTGTGCACGGCATAAAAATGGTTTGGTATCCCTATGTTAGAGAGCCACGGGCACAACTACACAGAAGCAGGCTCTTTGGCCCATTTAGTCCATGCTGGTCTTCTGTCTAGTTGCATCTAACCCTCCATATTTCACCTCCATCTTTCTATCTAAATTTTTAAATATTACAATCGAATCCATAGTTACTATTTCCACTGGCAGCTTGTTCCACACTCACACCACCATCTGAGTGCAGAAGTTCCCCTCAGATTTTCCTTAAATATTTCACCTTTGACCTAAACCTATGACCTCTAGCTCCAGTCTCATCCAACCAGAGGGGAAGTGCCCACATGCATTCATCCTAACTATAACCTTAATAATTTAGTACATCTCTGTTTATGGGGAGAAGGCAGGAGAATGAAGTTGAGAGGGAAAGGGATCTGCCGTGATGAAATGGCAGAATAGACTCGATGGGCCAAATGGCCTAATTCTGCTCCAATGTCGTATGGTCTTATGGTCTATCTCTCTTCATGTTACTGGACTCCTAACCTATTTAAGCTGCCTCTATAACTCGGGTTCTCGAGCCCCGGCAACATCCTTGAAAATTTCCTTGGCCCTTTTTCTTGATATATTTACAGTGGTTATGGTTAGGACAAGACAAAGTATCTCCTGAACTACTGGAACTGTGTGGTAACTTTTATTAGAGTTTGGTGAAAATGTTATAATTTCTGAATTTTTGGAATGCTCAGAAAAGGAAACTTAAAAATGCAAGTATATTCACTCTTGTTATTTTTAATGGATATTCCTAAGATATGCTCAAGTTGGAGGAAGATCCATTAAGGATGTGTTCAGACTCTTAGTACTTTCCTGGGTTTATAAAATAATATGCTGTTATCAATGAATTCTTTTCAATGAACTCTCATTATTAAATATAGAAATATTCTTCTGTTATCATTGCAATGCTGGTTGAAGGAATCTCCCAAAATGTCTTATAAATTATATTGAAGCATTGGTTTCTTAACATAAAACAATGATCTAAACACAAGGGGCTTTTGTCATGTAGTACCTATGCCTGCAGTTGAATGACCCATTTGTATGATGGTATTATTTTAGAAAAGTACCCTGCTTCAGAGGTCTGAGTTGCCAGCAGATATTTAGAATTCCTTGGAAGCCCGGGAGGAGTGAGTTGCACCACGTGCTATATGAAATACTTTGCTGTTCTGCCCCATGGCTTCTTGGACAGCAAACCAGTAACTCATTCAAGAATGCACTGACACCTCTAATGACTGGAACAGCCGTCATTGTACACCACATCTGCCATTTGAAGTGATATATATTTGAGCTTCTTGCAATGAACTCATAGGAACCTAAACTGAGTAGGTTGAGTTATACATCTTCCTTCTTTCCTTCTTTCTTCTCCCTCCTTCATTCCCATCCTCCCTCCCTCCTGGAGTAGACCCTTTTGGCCCTTAGAGTCAAGCTGCCAGCAATCCCCCAGTTTAATCCTAGCCTAATCACAGGACAGTTTACATTGACCAATTCACCTACCAACTGGCGTCTTCGGACTGTGAGAGGAAGTCGGAACACCCAGAGGAAACTCACGTGGTCACAGGGAGAACATACAAACTCCTTACAGGCAGTGCCGGAAATTGAACCCCGGTCACTGGTACTGTAAAGGGTTGTGCTAACCATTACCTTATCATGCCGCCCCATTCTCATCCTTTCCATCCAAATATAATATTTTCCCCTCTTCTTGTGCAGGGTATAGAATAGGCAGGAGAATGTGAAGCATTTGTGAAGAGCAATGCAAGTTGCATTAGAAGTATATGCCTTGTGGTCAGCTTGAAACAACAACCTTCACTGTTAACCTCAAAGAAACTATACAAAGAGTTAGTGGTCTCTAGAGTAAGAGTATCTCTTATAGTTTTAGGAATAAATTGAAGAGGATCACTGTCGTCTAATTGTTCCAATACAGTTGACCTACCTTAGCAACCAGGCACATTAAAGTATTGTCATAGCACCATGTTAAGAAGCACAATATGAAAGTTTGATTCAACTTTGTGAATGTTATCAATATGAATATATGCCATTTCAACTGTACCCTTAATTATAAAACTGAGCCATATTCTGGAATATTCAGTTCAAGTTGTCATACAGCAGGGTTTGATTGTTTGAGCGGTAATTAGGATGTATCAAGGCATTATACTTGGTCACTCAAGGTCTTTAAGTTGTTAATGCTTTCAGTAATGGTTTCTTGAACTTACAGTAATCTCCTTCAACATTCTCCATTCCCAATTCCCTTTTTCACCTTATCCCTTTAGCTGCCCATCACCTCCCACTGGTGCTCGTCCCCCTTCCCTTCCTTCCATGGTCCCCCTTATCAAATCCTCCCTTCTCCAGCTCTTTATCTCTTTCACAAATTGAATTCCCTGCTCTGAATTTCACCTCTCCGCTCTCTTGATTTCACCTATCACCTACTACCTTGTACTTCGTCCTCCTGCGCCCCCCCCCCTTTTTAATCTGACTAAAACATCAACTGTTTACTTTTTCCCATAGATGCTGTTTGGCCTGTTGAGTTCCTTCAGCATTTTTTGTGCTATTACTTTGATATCCAGCATCTGCAGATTTTCTCTTGTTTGTAATATTTTTCAGTGTTTGTTTCTTGCTATGGTTCCAGATGATAAACAGTTTGTCGACACATTGGTTGAACTGATTCCCTTGTTTGTAGTGGAAATAGCTGCAGCTGCTTCAGTCTGCAATGGTGTGCTAAATCAGTAAGTTCGGTGTTTCTGAACCACACTACTCAAATGGGAGAATCTGAAAGGTGATGTCAGTTTTTTGATCCAAAGGTAGAAAACACCAATAGTTTTGCTCTCATTGCATGCTGCAAAATGCTGCAGAAGTAACTTCTCATTATCTTGGGGAGCTTACTCACAGTATGTCCTTAAAGTTCGTAACATTTTTGAAGAAACATCTTCTATTAAAAGAGATCTATATTTCTGGTTGCCGTGCAACGTGAATTGAAGAAGACACACTGAAGGACATTTGCATTGAATTAAGGACCTGAAAGATGGAAGGTAGCTAATACAAAGCACAAGGGTAGAGTCATAGAAAAGTACAGTGTGGAAACTGGCCCTTCGACCCATCTTGTCCATACCAAACCATTTAAACTCTACTCCCAACAACTTGCATGGGGTCCATAGTCCTCCAAACCCATAACATCAATGTACCTGTCCAAACTTCTATTAAATGTTGAAAGCAAGCTCACA
The DNA here is from genome assembly GCF_030144855.1 of Hypanus sabinus. NCBI lineage: Eukaryota > Metazoa > Chordata > Chondrichthyes > Myliobatiformes > Dasyatidae > Hypanus > Hypanus sabinus. The sequence continues at coordinate 38,614,147 of NC_082718.1, read as the reverse complement.
AGCATCATTTGAACTGACAGCTCATTTCACCCTCTCATGACCCTCTGAAGATGTTCCTGCTTATGTTCCCCTTAAAGATTTCACCTTTCACTTTTAACCCATGTCCTCTAGTTGTAGTCCACCCAACCTTAGTGGAAAAAGCCTGCTTGCATTTACCCTATCTATACCCCTCATAATTTAGTGTACCTCTGTCAAATCTCCCTTTAATCTTCTATGTTCCAAGGATTAAAGTCCTAATCTATACAATCTTATAACTTGGGTAATTCAGTCCTGGCAACATCCTTATAAATTTTCTCTGTACTCTTTCAACATTACTTACATCTTTTCTGTAGGTAGGTGACCAAAACTGCACTCTATACTCCAAATTAGGCTTCAACAAAGTCTTATACCACTTCAACATAGCATCTTTTCTGCAGTACTCAGTGCATTGATTGATGAAGACCAATGTGCCAAAAGCTTTCTTCATGATCCTAACCGTATGTTATGCCACTTCCAGTGAATTATGGGCCTCTATTCCCAGATTCCTTTGCTCCACTGCACTCCTACTTCCTGATAACCCTAGACCTGTTCTTATCATACCAAAGCTGCTCAATCTACTATCATGTTTCCTCTCTCTACACAACTACCAATCTAGAATACAAACTCTGTATCAGCACTCACTCCACTCCCAATGAATCACGGAGCTGTATTCCCAGATCCCTTTGTTCTACAGCATTCCTCAGTGCCCTACCGTTTGCTGTATAAGACCTACTCTGCTTGGTACTACCAAAGTGCAACACCTCACACTTGTCTGCACTAAATTCCATCTGCCGTTTGTCAGCCTATTTTTCAAGCTGATCCGGATCCCGCTGCAAACTCTGATAGTTTTCCTCGCTTTGTGCCTTGGATCGCTGCATTTATAATCTTAAAGAGAGTATAATTTGAGTCTAGATAAAAGCTATGACCTCATGCCCTTAATGCCATAACCTGATTGTAGGATTGTTGAGTATGAACAATCCTGAGGAAATTTCTGGCCAATTATAAGCTTGAAAAAGAAACATGGATTGCATTTTGTATCAGAAGGATAAAGATGGAGAATGCAAAAGGGACATGATGAAGAAAGATATTCTGGTTCACTGGAAAACTGGATAAATATCTGACAAGTATTTACAGATTCCCACCCCCCTCCCAGACTACAGCAAGGTTCCCTTCCTAAGAATTATGTGTAACTCAATCAAATTTAAATTAGGGAATGTGGTCACGAACAGAGATCTCACATGGCAACAGATGCCTATAGATCTGTGTTGTCACATAGAAATAGGTAAGACCATAAGAAATGGAGCTGAATCAGGCCATTTGGCCCTTCGAACCTGCTCTGCTTTCCATCATGTCTTATTTATTATCTCTCTCCATCCCTATTCCCTTGCCTTCTCCTTGTAAACTTTGATAGTCTGACTAATCAAGGAATTGTCAACCTCCACTTTAAATATAATAAGGTAATCAGTCCACTCATTTTAAACCATCTTTTACCATTCCGAATAATAAAGCTGCCATTAACAAATTTAGCCCAAAGCTATCTTGTGCTGATAATATTTTGCAGACAAGGTTTTAAATGTGATTTACAGTTTTCAATCGGACATTGCTGCTGGCCTGAATGGTATGTCTCCAGATAGGATTGGAAAAATGGACATCAAAGTGTTAATTGGAATGATTTCTTCTTGTGTTTGATGTGGCAAATTTCCAGATAATGTCATGAACAACTGCCTGCAGCCCCACAGCAGCCAACAAAACATTCCCGCCAGTCTCCCAAATGTTCTTTCGACGTACAGCTGTACAGGAGTCAGGTGTTCGTGTGCTGGTAAGGGCCAATAATGGTGAATAGAATGGTATATTGTTCCCTAGCTTTTTGAAATTAGGAACTGTTGGGTACAGTTTAATAGGTATTTATATTTCCATAGTTAATCTTAGATGGTCATGAAATGGGATGGCTGAGTCTGTCTTCCTGAACTGAACTGAAAGAAACAATACATACACAAGAAGATATTATTGAAAGCACAGGACCTAAAAGTTTATATTAGAGTAAAAATGTAAATGTATTCACTAAATTCTGTTCATTAAAGCTTTTTTTGCTCATAATTTGAATAGTATTGTCTTGTAGGTGGAGCGGCTGTTGTTGGAGCAGGGCAGTGTTAGGTAGGCCCAACTTTGCCTCAACAGGCTTGGGAGAGAATAGGCTTTGACAAGCACAGAAAGACGGTCTAAGTATGTTTCTAGTAAATTTTCTTTTCTGTCGGTACATAGCTAGTGTGATGTGAATAGGTCCAGAGTTAGTGATATGTTCCTTGGGCGAGATATGGGAATTTAGGAAGACCTCAGTCTCCAGGAAAACTACATCTGTGCAAATTGCACCGAGCCACTGTTCCCTAGAGGCCACGTTTGGGGACGGGAGCTGCAGCTGGATGGCCTTCGGTTCACATGGGAAAATGAAAGGTGGTAGATAGGAGCTACATAGAGGCAGGTATCTGGGTGACTGTCAGGAGAGGAAAAGGAAGTAGTAAGCTGGGGTATCGGCTCCCAGGTGCCAGAGTCAGGGACATCATGGATCGAGTCTACAACGTTGCTAAGTGGAAAGGAGAGCAGCCAGAGACTTTGGTTTACATCAGTACCAATTAACATAGTTAGGAAGAGTGACAAGGTTCTGCAAAGTGAGTTTAGGGAGTTAGGCGCTGAGTTAAAGGACAAGACCTCCAGAGTTGTGATCTCAGGATTGCCACCTAAGCCATGAGCTAGTGAGGCCAGAAATAGGGAGATCATACAGTTTAAAACATGGCTAAGGAATTGGTGCAGGAGGGAGGGCTTTTGATTTTTGGATCATTGGGCTCTATTCCAATGAAGTTGGGACCTGTACAGAAGGAACAATTTGCTCCTGAACTGGATTTGCATGGGGATGGGAACAAGAGCACCAAAACAGAATGGTGGTATGATTGTGGAGCGAAACTGGCAAGTGTGGACTAGAACAGGTCCCTTACTGGCAAGGTACACTTTTTAAGTGGGAGGCCTTCAAAAGTGAAATTTTGAGAGTATGTAGTTTGTATTTCCTGTCAGAATAAAAGGCAGGGATAACAGATTTATGGAAACTTAGTTTGTAAGAGATATTGTGACCCTTGTTACAAAAAAGAAGAAGGTGCATAGAAGGTATAGGCAGTCAGGAACAAATGAAATACTTGAGGAGTATAAGAAAGGCAAGAATGCTTATGAAGGAAATCAGGAGATCTAAAAGAAGACATGAGGTTTGATTAGCAGACATGGTGAAAGAGAATCCTAAGGGCTTCTATAGATATACTAAAAGCAAAAGGATTGCAAGGGACAAAATTAGTCCTCTGGAAGATCAGAGTGATTAATCGATGTGTGGAGCCAAAAGGTAAGGGGGGGGGGGGTTTGAATCTTAGATGGATTTTTTGCATCTCTATTTACTCAGGAGACAGACACAGTCTATGGACATGAAGCAATGCAGCAACAAGGTCATGGGGCAGATGCAGATTACAGAAGAGAAGGTGGTTGCTGTTTTAAGGGTAATTTATCCTTGTGCAGAAATTGCAGGGGTACTAGCAGAAATATTTAAGACATCCTTTGCTTTGGGTGACGTGCCAGAGGACTGGAGGATAGCTAATGTTGTTCCATTGTTTAAGAAAGGCTCTAAGAATAAGCCAGGAAACTATAGGTTGGTGAGCCCTACATCAGTAGTGGGAAAGGTATTGAAAGGTATTCTAAGGAAACGATACATGATTATTTGGATAGACAGGGATAATCAAGTATAGTCAACATTGCTTTGTACATAGTAAGTCATGTCTAACCAATCTTATAGAGTTTTCCAAAGAATTTACCAGGATCGTTGATGCAATGATTTTGTTGTTGTCTACATGGACTTTAGCAAGATCTTTGACAAGGTTCTGCATGGGAGTTTGGTCTAGATGATTCACTTGCTTGCATTCAGATTGAGGTAGTAAATTGGAATAGATATTAGTTTTGCAGAAGAAGCCAGAGGGTGGTAGTAGAGGGTTGCCTCTCTGACTAAAGGCCTGTGCCTGGTGATGTGCTGCAGGGATTGGTTTAGGGTCCGTTGTTGTTTGTCATCTATATCAACAATCTCATTGATGATGTGGTAAACTGGATCAGCAAATTTGCAAATGTCGCCAAAATTGTGTGTGCAGTGGGGAATGGGTAAGACTATAAAAGCTTGCTGTGGGATCTGGCAAAACAGGCTGAAAAATGCAGACAAGTGTGAAATTTTGCACCTTGGGAGGATCAACCAGGTTACATTGTACATGGTAAGATGCAGAGCACTGAGGACTGCGGTAAAACAGAGGGACCTGGGAATACAGATCCATAATTCCTTGAAAATAGTATCACAGCTAGATAGGGTCATATGATAAATTTTACACTTTTGCCTTCATAAATCAATATATTCAGTATAGGAGTTGGGAGGTTTATGTTGAAATTGTATAAAATGTTGGTGAAGCCTAATTTGGAGTATTGTGTGCAGTTTTGATCACCTACCTACAGGAAAGATGCAAGTAAGATTGAAGAAATGCAGATAAAATTTCTTCTTGTTTTCTTTTCAAATCTTTTTATCATTATTATTATTATTATTATTCAAAAATAGCACAAGTACATCGAAGTAACAACACTTACATTGCCTCAAAAAAGAAATTATCTTAAAGACTGAAAATTTTTGTTAATGAAAAAAAACCCAACTAAGCAGGAAAGGTGAGGAAAAAAACGAAACCCCTTGGAGGTACAACCCCGGAGCCATGCGTCATACAAAAAGCTTCTAAAAATAAACATCAAACCGCCAACAAGAAAGAAAGATGTATCAAAAAAAAATTTACATTTAGGCCATGGAGGAAACCTATCAGTTAACTAAAATGATAACAACGAGCAAATGAGCCCCATTTCTTCTCAAAATCAAATAAAGGTTCAAATGTTCGACTTCTAATTTTCTCTAAGCTAAGACACTGCATCACTTGAGAGAACCATTGTGACAAAATAGGAGCTGATATATCCTTGCACTTCAACAAGATGGCCCTCCTAGCTATCAATGTAACAAATACAATAACATGTTGGTCAGACACAGAAATACCACGGATATTTTGAGGAACTATTCCAAAAAGCACAGTCATTTTATTAGGTTGTAAGTTGATTCTGAGGGCTTTAGAAATTGTCATAAAGACTGACTTCCAAAACTGTTTTAATATAGAACATGACCAGAACGTATGTGTCAGTGTAGCTATCTCAGTTTTACATCTATCACAATACTTTTCAACATTGGGAAATATTTTAGAAAGTCTCTCCTTTGTCAAATGGTAATGATATACAATTTTAAAATGCAGATAAGATTTACAAGAATGTTGCTGGGACTTTAGGACCTGAGTTATATGGAAAGGTTCAATAGGTAGGACTTTATTCCCTACAATGTAGAAGACTGATGGGAGGTTTGATATACAAAAGTATGAGGGATGTAGATAGCGTAAGTACAAGCAGGCTTTGCAACATCCACTGAGGTTGTGTGAGAATACAACTAGAGGTCATGGGTTAAGGGTGAAAAGTGAAATGTTTAAGGGGAGCATGAGGGGGAACTTCTTCACTCAGAGAGAAGTGAGAGTGTGGAATGTGCTGCCAGCATGTGGTGAATGCAGGTTTGATTTCAACATTTAAAAGAAATTTGGATTGTTACATAGATGGGAGGGATACGAAGTTCTATGGTCTGCATGCAGATTGATGGAACTAGGCACATTAATAGTTTGGCACTGACTAGATGGGCTGAAGGGCTTGTTTCTTTTCTGTAGTATTTTATAACTTTATTAATTTAAATAAAATGATGCAGGAGGTATAAATCCTGTTTTGAAGGTGACCCCTTACAGAGACACTAGCAATCTAAGCAGTTCTCTGCAGAGAAATTTCTCCAAGCTTAATTTTAATCTTTTATTCTTGTAGAGTTCATGGGGAGTTAACATATAGATTGTTTTTTAAAAGAAAGTACCATCAATTCCAGTGCCCATCAACAATTCAGTCCTAGAACCATATATGCATACAATAAGGGAATATTATTTGGCCAACTGGATTCAAGCCAATCATCAAACACCCAATCCACACTAATCTGATTTTATTCTACACAAATCCAGATTCTTCCACTCACCTACACACCAAGACAACTTGCAGTAGTAACTTAACTGGGAACTCACATGTATGAGGGAACCAGAGCACCCAGGAAAGTCATACAAACTACGCTCTGATAGCACCCAAGGTTGACACTGAGCCTGAGTTCAAAGCTCAAAGTAAATTTTATTATCAAAGTACATATAAGGCACCACATACAAACCCGAGATTCATTTTCCTGTGGGCATACTCAGCAAATCTATAGAATAGTAACTATAACAGGATCAATGAAAGATCAACTAGATTGTAAAAGACAACAAACTGTGCAAATATAAATAAATAGTAATAAACAACAAAAACATGAGATAATGAGATAAAGAGTCCTTAAAGTGAGGTCATTGGTTGTAGAAACATTTGAATGATGGGGCAAGTGGGTGTAGATATGCCCTTCTATTCAAAAGCCTGATAGTTGAGGGGTAGTAACTATTCTTGATCCTAGTGGTGCTCTTGTGCCTTCTACCTGATGGCAGCAGTGAGAAGAGAGCATAGCCTAGGTGGTGGGGATCTCCGACGATGGGTGCTGCTTGCCTACGTCAGCGTTTTATGTAGGTGTGCTGAATGGTTGGGAGGGCTTTACTCATGATGTACTGGGCTGAGTTCACTACCTTTTGTCAGATTTTCCATTCAAAGTTGCTGGAGCTGTGATGCAATGATTCTGCCATTAGAACTTGTGATCCCATCAACCAGCTAGCTGAGTTGAAGAGTCCACCAATCAATACTGGATGGACCAAATGAGTTTTCTCTGTATGTTAACAACCTTTTATTCTGCCCGGATAGCTTCTGACTGGATGGAGCACAAAAATGTCTTCTTTGGAATCCCCTATTAAGTATTGAAAGCTGTGAACAGCTCGGCCAATATTCCTTCAGTGTTTTGTCTTGAGCAATCTGAAGATTTTGCTGACAAGGTGAGGCTTCTTTGTGAAATCTCAACCAAAGAAATAAAAATATAGTAGGCATCTAGCGGTCTTTGACAATTTAGCAGTTAGCTACAAATAGATGGGGTTGCATTATTCTGAATGCCTCTACAGTTTCCAGCAATGATCATTCTAGTATACATTTGGGGGGGATTTTCTTCCCAAATCTGAAGGATGTTGGGTGGCACTGTAACGTAATGATTAGCACAACTCTTCACTGTACAGGTGACACGGGTTCAATTCCAGCTGCTGCCTGTAAGAACTATTTTCTCCATGACCACGTGGATTTGCTCCAGTTGCCTTCCACGGTCCAAAGACTTACTGATTGGTAGGTTAATTGGCCATTGTAAATTGTCCCATGATTAGGCTCGGGTGAAAATCACAGCGTTGTCTGGGTGGCATGGCTTGAAGGTCCGGAAAGGCCTATTCTACACTGTATCTCAGAGAAATAAATAAGTTATTCCTTTGCAGATCTCCAGTGATTGGAAACTGCTGCCAGAGGCTGTGGTGGAACCTGATGCAATTGCTACACTTTCATGTTAGAATTATGTTGAATTGGTCATCTCAACTGAGTTTTGTATCCTAGTTCAAACGGGTAAAATAACATAGCCACAACAAATCTGTTTTTATTTTGCACTGAAAGATTAAAAAATCATAAAAAGGGGCATTTTGACAGACACTCAAAAAGCAAGGCATAGAAGCATGCCGTTGTTTTGAAAGCTAGTAAGTTTAGTATAGATGGGCAATTGGACTGGCGTGGGCTTGCTGGGCCAGAGGGCTTGTTCCTGTGCTGTACACCTCTGACTATGACTCCATGCGACCCACCAGAGATAGGTGAATTGCTGCAATTGAGATGAACCTGGGGTTTGGATAACTCACAGGTGGGCAGACGTACCAACATGTAGGGTACAACAAATGGCTAAATCTGGAGAACAAGAGCAATGTTGGCAACTCTTGATGAATCTGTCATCTGGTTTGCCTTATGCTGTTGGGACGTATGCAGATATGTAGCCACAGGGCTCGTGGTAGTACAGGAAGAGATTAGTGATAAAAAAGCAAATAATAAAAAAAATTGGCAGAGCTTCTTTATATTTATACCCTGCAGTTATGATATAAACAGGATGTATGAATTTGTCACCTGTTTGCGTAGAATTCTGCTGTCAGTGTGACTAATGTGACTGAAATGTTCATTGCTCATTAAATGTAGACAAACAAAAGGATTGTCACAAAACATAGGGAGTACAAGGTGCACTGGGAAACATCCATCAGTGTAGTAAGGAGAAGGGGTGTCCAGGCACATGATGGAGTGTCACGACTGTGCCAGTGAAACAGATACTGCCTGAGAAAGAGGCCTGAAAGCTGTACAGAGAGTTTGAAGTGCTGGTGTTGCCATGGCATTTGGGCCTGCCTTTCTGTCTCTGAGAAAAAGAGACAAGGATTGTTTTGCGAATGCAGCAGTTTGACCCATTAGACCTATTTAATGGGGGGAAAAAGTGAGGAGATCCTTGACGTGTCTCAAAGCAGACTATATTGAGCAGTAATGTGACAACACTGAAGCTGTCACATAAATAACAATGACCTGTGTCTGCATCTTGTAAACTGACAGCTTCAACACAAGAGCCTGTATTGCCTGTACTCTGAGGCATGCCACTGAACTAATGTAATGTGTTTGCAGACCAGAATATTAACATTTTGGACAACTGTTGTATTTATTTTTATTCCGTACAACATCTGTACTAGTCTCCAAATATTTGTGCATTAATACTAACATCTTGGTGACACCAATGACGTGTAAAATCTGGTTAGGGCTAACATTAAAAAAAGTATTTTCAACCATTCCTTTCACCTTCAGAGGAGATTCATGAGAATGATCCTGGGAGTGAAAGGGTTAATGTGTGAGTAACTTTTGTTGTGTCTAGGCCTGTATTTACTGGAGTTTAGAAAAAAGAAGGTAGGGGTGGTGGGGGGATTCTCAATGAAATCTATCATATATTGAAAAGCCTTGATAGAATGGATGTGGAGAGGATGTTTCCTGCGGTGGGGGAGTCTGTGAACAGAGATGAAGAGGAATACTTTAGCCAGAGGGTGGTGGATCTGAGGAATTCATTGCCTCATATGGTTCTGGAGGCCAAATCTTTGGATATATTTGAAGAGGAGTTGGTTCTTGATTAGGCAGGACGTCAAAGCTTGCAGGGAGAAGGCAGGAGATTGAGATTGAGAGGGATCAGAAAGCAGCCATAATGGATGGTGGAGCAGACACTGGGCCAAATGGCTTAATTCTCCTATATCAGAATCAGAATCAGACTTTAATCGCCAAGTACCTGTGCACATACAAGGAATTTACTTCCGGCAGATGTTGTCTCTCTGCTCATAACAATAATAATGATAAATATAAATGAAAATACAGATTGTACATACAGGTAGTGCAATTCAAGTAATAGTTAGCCGACAGTTAACCGGCAGTTAACTGTTCAGCAAAGTGACCGCAGTAGGGAAAAAACTTCTCCAGTGCCTATTAGTCTTAGTCTGGAGGGATCTGAAGTGCCTACCAGACGGAAGCAGTTCAAACAGTCCGTGCGCAGGATGGAAGGAGTCCTTTATGATGTTCCCCGCCCTCTTCTTCAAGCTGGAAGAGTACAGGTCCACAATAGAGGGCAGGGAGGCTCCAATGATGCGCTCGGCAGTCCTCACTGTGCGCTGTAGTCTGGTTCTATCCTGCTTGGTGGTGGCTCCAAACCACACAGTGATGGAGGTGCACAGGACAGACTCAATGACTGCAGTGTAGAACTGCAGCACCAATTCCTGAGGCAGACCATATTTCCTCAAGAGCCACAGGAAGTACATCCGCTGCTGGGCCTTCTTCAGGATGGAGCTGATGTTCTGCTCCCACTTCAGATCCTGAGAGATGGTGGTTCCCAGGAACCTGAAGTTCTCCACGGTGGACACAGAGCTGCTGAGGACTGTGAGGGGGGACATAACGGGGGGATGTCTCCTGAAATCCACTATCATCACCTTTGTCTTGAGCGTGTTCAGCTCCAGTTTGTTCCGACTGCACCAGAGCGCCAGTTGGTCCACCTGCTGTCGATATGCAGACTCATCACTGTTCTGGATGAGTCCGATGACGGTGGTATCGTCTGCAAACTTCAAAGGCTTCACATAGGGGTTGGAGGAGGTGCAGTCATTGGTGTAGAGGGAGAACAGCAGTGGAGAGAGGACACACCCCTGGGGGGCGCCAGTGTTGGTGATTCGAGTATCCAAGGTGACCTGTTCCATCCTTACCTGCTGACTTCTGTTGGTCAGGAAGCTGTAAATCCAATCTCAGAGGTCAGGTGGCACAGTGAGGTGAGACAATTTGGAGCAGAGGGTATAAGGGACAATATCTTAATTTTATGAGAATAGAATCAGCTCCCTGGCACTGATAGTCATAGAGAAGTACAGCACAGAAACAGGCCCTTTGGCCCATCTAGTCCATACCAAAACCATTTAAACTGCCAGGTTGTGACAGGTTGGGAAAGAAAATTGCACAGTTGAAGCTGGATCTGGTAAAATGGAATGATAAAATATTTCTTCAGCCAAACCCAACTTGGGAGAATTTGACATAAAAGCACTGAAAATATGAAATTAAATCAGCAAATACAAAAAGTGCTTAGCCAGACAGCATGTGTGGCGAGAGAAAATGTGTGAACATTTCTGGTCAATGATCTTTCAGGTTTAGAGTAGAGGGGAAGGAGAGAATGGAAGACTAGGTCTGTGATGGGCCAGAATACAGAGTAGATATAAATGAGAGATGGCTGCATGTTTAAAGACATGCTGTGTTAGTTAATAGGTTATTCCTGTGCCACTCAGTTAGCCAACCCCTCGTGGGAGGAGTTCACACGTTGTACAAGCAGTGTTTTCAATTGAATATCCTGTGTCTTGGTGTGCTCTGCACTATCCCTAAATATTGAACACAACAAGATGGTGATTAAAGGGCAAAGAAAATAAATATTTTATTAAGGACTTTAATAAAAGTGTGAATGGAAAGTTTAGCATTATTAACTTAAATTGTTAATATCAATGTTGAGTGCAGAAAATAGTAATGTATGTAGGTGAAGAATAAGCTGCACTTTCCTGACCTATCAGTAAACTCCATTTGTGAAATTTCTAGGAGTCCATTGATCACAGCTGAAGTTCCTTCTCCTCATTATTATCCAAAAATGTGACTCCCATTCATTTAAGGACATGAATACTTGCTTAGAACTGATAAGTAAGAACAATTTGTTGGATGCGATGCAAACCAAAACAGATTTGTTGGGGTAATATTAGTTTTCCAGCTTGCACTAGGACAAACAGAACTCAATATGGATGACCAACACAGCATAAATCTAACACGGAAGATTGAAGTAAAATAATTTCAAAACTACTGTGACATTACATGACAGTAAATATACTGCAGAGCACAAAACCACATTGTTGATATCTTCCAACGATTGTGTACACTCACTGTCTGCCTGATAAAGGAATTAGTCGCGCTGTCAACAAACATTGCTTTGGGGTATAGACCAGATTTCATCCCCAGCATGCTAGATTTTATACCTTGCTGTCTGGCAGACATGACTAAACTAAGGATCAACAGGGTCTAAACTGTGCACACCCACATTCATTGTAGTTTCTTTGGAGCAGCACATTCTTGGTTGCCAAGCACTCCTCAGGGCCTAAGACTTTCACTTCTGGACATGCCTCCTTTTGCATACTCAGGCAGAAGGGACTTCGAATAGCAATGTTTACAGTCAATGGGAGAAAACGGTGAAGGGCTATTTGCTTCAATTCCATGAATGTACTTTTTAACTGTGTTTTGTTCCTGTTTATGGGAATATTTGTTTGTTTCTTTTTTTTAACCGTTCTCACATCATTTAGCAAATTTGGTTTGCTGAATAGAATTTAAACATTAAATGAAGCTTGACAAGAAGCATGTAAAACAATTTTTAGTAGATGTCATATTTTTGTCAAACCTTGATTGAATACACTTAAGTGAGGCGCCACCAGGCAATTTTGCTGTGTTAAATACTTTAAATTGTTTATGAATCCATTTATCAAGTGAGCCTATTTAAATCTTCCTATCACCTTAATCAATAGGGTAATTTCTGCTCCCCCCCACCCCGTAAGAGGAATATTGGGGCTTAGCACATGCAGCAATTAACAAGCAATTTCTGCCACTAGCCTTTAGATTACAGTACAATATGCATTGAAGATTAAATTTAAAATGCAGATCAGACAGACCAGGAAACAGGCATTTAATTGATTGTCTACATATGATAAATCAAATCAATATCCCATTGCATTGATACAACAAACAGCAAATAAACACTTATTTTTGGTGTGTTGGTGGGAAGATCCAGGGATTTTAAATTGTTATATGTAGATTTCAAGAGGGCATTCTAAATGATTTATCTGAATTGTCCTAAATTTCCTTTCATCATTAGCACATAAAATGTTGTGTAGTGTTGGCCCAGGTAGACCTTTATCAACTGAAAGGGTCTCCATATGATGTCTGTTGTATCATGTTTTGTCGAATACAGAGGCTACTTCATAATTACCAGTACTTTTCTCTGGTGACTTCATTCACACAACATTAACACCCCCCCACCCCAACCTATTTCTGAGTGTCACAAACTATGGCTCCTAATGAAGTAAATAGGCTTTCAAGTGCACAGACAGGTCGTTGATTTTCTGTTGCTGGGATTGATGCACCATCAATAACTCACTCTGAGACGTAAAGGTGAAATATTGGCTTTTATTGACTGGAAGAAGGAACAAGCAGTGAGTGACCACCATACTACATCCTGGAGACTGAGAGGCCGGGCTCAGGCCTCAGTCGCCTTTATACAGGGGTCTGTGGGAGAAGCCACAGGAGCAGTCAGCAGGGGGCATGCCAGACAGGTATATGTAGTTCACCACAGGGATCAAATCTCCCCTTGTAATATTAATGTTCAAAACAATTCTACTGACAGTTTTAGTTTTTTGTGGCATTTGAAGCTTCAAGAAGTTTAATTTGCCACGCATTTCATCCTTGTCACCATAGAACCTCAGAACTTGCATCACCAGGTTCAGGAACGATTACTACCTCTCAAACATCAGGCTCTTGGAAAAAAAAGGTGATAACAACAGTCGTTCAATTTCTACTGTTCCCACAACAGATGGTCTCACTTTAAGGATTCTTTATCTTGTTATTTCATGCTCTTGTTATTTATTGCTATTTATTTATATTTGCATTAGCACAGTGTGTTGTTCATTGATCATGTTTACCATTACTGTTCTATAAATTTGCTATTTGTCCCACAGATAAAAGAATCTCAGGGTTGTACATGGTGACATGTATGTACTCTGATAATAAATTTTACTTTGAGCTTTGAACTTTGATACTGCTGTATGTTTTTCTTTGCACCCATGCCTACATGTTCTTGTGTATGTGAGAATGAACTCAACTTTGACTATGTGCACAGCTTATAGAGATGTTGTTGCTTTGTTTTCTGTCTCTGAAATTCATTCCATTAACTTTAGTTCACTTCATGCTGTGGCTGTTACCTGAAAACAAACCAAAACTGCTCAGAGACTAAGCACAGCATGTTGACACTGTTTGACGCGCTATCCGCTATAATGAAGTTCGAAGTCAAAAAAAGTACACTCGATCCTTTATTAAGAAGCTGGCAAAGATGAACAATAAGCAAAACTAATGAAATTAAAACTAGCGATATAATGAAATAAGTGGTCCAAGCACATCAGAAATCAGAATCAGAACCAGATTTAATATCACTGGCATATGTTGTGAGATTTGTTGCCTCTGTGGTGGCAGTACAATGCAATACAGATAGGAAAAATACTGAATTACAGTAAATATACATATATGTAATAGTTAAATTAAATACATAGTGCAAAAATAAACATAAAGAAGTAGTGAGGTAGTGTTTCTGGGTTCAATGTCTATTCAGGAATTGGATGGCAGAGGGGAAGAAGCTGTTCCTGAATTTTTGAGTGTGTGCTTTCAGGTTCCTGTACCTCCTTCCTGATGGTAGCAATGAGAACAAGGCATGACTTGGATGATGGGGGTCCTTAATGATGGATGCCGCCCTTCTGAGGCATTGCTCCTTGAAGACATCCTGGATGCTAGAATGCTTGTGCCCATGATGGGGCTGACTATCTTTACAACTCTCTACTGCTTATGTAGATCATGTGCATTAGCCCACTGTCCTTCCAAAACAGACGCTAATGCTGCCAATAGAACGTTTAAGAATATTTAAGTGTTCTTAAGTGGTCAACAAAACAATATCACTTGAGCTGCTGCTTTGGTTCTACCTGGACCAAAATGAACTTCTACCACACCCCTACCCACGTCACAAATTACCTGTAATACACGCGTAACACGATACACAATACTGGCAAACAGAAACTAGATATGTGGCTCCTGCAAGTGCAATTAACCAGAAGTGAATTTTGAGGTGGATGTATTTACAACATATCCATTCTGTATGGGAGGAAAAGTACATGCCAAACAAAAGTGTTGAACTTGCATGAGTCATTCTAGCATCTTAACTATTAGTAAAATGGATTGAAATCACATCTCAAAAAGGATGCATTTTTTTACAATTGAGATGGGGGTGGAGAGAAAAAATTGTTAATTTCTTTGGGACAATTCTTGACTTAAGAGTTTCCAAAGGGGCAAGTCAAGAATTCACAAATAACTACGAATTTAGAGCAACACAGACAAAATGTTGGAGGAACTGGACAAGTCAGGTAGCATGGAGAGGAATAAATAGTCAATGTTTCTGTCCGAGGCCCTTCAACAGGACTGGAAAAGAACGAGGAAATTGGGGGAAAGGAAAGAAGGACAAGCTGTCAGGAGATCAGTGAAACCAGGTACAGGGGAAGGTGAGTGGTTGCGGGAATGGAGCTCTGAGAGGTGATAAGTGAAAAAAGAGGCTGAAGAAGAAGGAATCTGATAGGAGGGGACAGTGGACCATGAAAGAAAGGGAAGGAAGAGGGGCGTCAGAGAGAGGTGAAGGGTAAGTGAGAAGAAGAAAAGTGAGAAGGAACCAAAGTGGGGATGGAAGAAGAGAGAAGAGGAAGGGGAAGAAATATTAAGAAGTTAGAGAAATTGGTGTTCATGCCATCAGGTTGGAGGCTATCTAGGCAAAATGTAAAATGTTGCTCCACCAACCTGCATGTGGCCTTATCAGAGGAGGCCTTAGATTGACCTGTCAAAATGGGAAGTCAAATTGAAGTAGGTAGCTGCTGGGAAATCCCACCTTTTGTTGCAGACAGAACGAGTCAAATTTAGTGGTAATGTTCCACCCCCTCCCGCCCCCCCATGCCAGTGGTTATCAACTGTTTGATCTGTTCTTAAAAGATATGCTGTTTTACGCAAAGCTCCTCATTGGCAAGAAAAATACATTTTGGGTTTTCATTTTAATCTTAGAAATCATCTCTCATTTTCTATTGTATTGAAGAAAAGCATTACAATTCAAAAGGCATTATATGATTACAGATTGTTGTATCAAATATGGTGGATTTATGAGAAATCTAGCTCAATCTTAAAACTTAGCCTGTAGACATTCCTTCACTAAGAAAAGCTCGGAAACCTTGTTTCTTTCCCTCTAATATCACGTTACCTTTTCTGTCAATGTATGACCACATGTCAAGACTACATGTATGACGGGAGTTATTTCAACTTGTCATGATTTGTAATTGCACAGACTGACCCCTGGATGGTGGTATAAGCCAAAATTTTAAGCGGTCAATTCCAGCCCTGGAGCCATTTTTTTTTGTCCAAACGTATCTTTATCCAAAGTCTGGTGTTTTCCTCTATATTTAGAAATCTGTATATCATCTAATAATTTGCTAAGTGCACCATTCCTGTAGTTTTCGGCCTCTACTCCCATAGGTTCCTCTGACTCCTGCACTTTCAGTCCAGCACCAAGATGAGTCCAGAGCTCTGATCCAGTATGACCATTTCTGCAGTTGTCCTCTTGTTCTTAATCAGGACTCATTGCCTCAGTGGTCAGTTGTTAGGTACATCTATTGTGACATTCTGCCTGTTGTTTTATAATGGAAGATGAGCGCCTTTCAATTTATCCCTTCTGACTTCGGCAAGCTCTTTGTTTGCTGTGTCTTCTCCCTTTCTCAAGCAACAAGATATATAGGTATCGTGAGAAATTTGCACTCAATCTAATTTTGGTGTTTTTGCAAGTTCAACTGTAACCAGATGAAGCATTTTAATAAGAGTCCAATATACCACAAATGGATGAGATTAATGGAGTACAAAGTTAGTATTCTTGATGCTGGTAATAGCATTTGGATATTTTAATGTGAATTGTAGAGAGATTTAGTGTCAACCCAATTCTTGGGAATATGTACTGGGGTATTGCTCCCCAGTACATATCAGAGCACCAAACAATCCACTTCTCAGCTTCATATCTGTCTTCCTTCCAACACTCTATAGTCCTGCATTTCCTCCAGTCCTTTTCTTGGTATTGGTTTTGGTCTTTC
Source organism: Hypanus sabinus (assembly GCF_030144855.1). Lineage (NCBI taxonomy): Eukaryota > Metazoa > Chordata > Chondrichthyes > Myliobatiformes > Dasyatidae > Hypanus > Hypanus sabinus. The sequence goes on along the minus strand of NC_082718.1, from coordinate 38,597,516 downwards.
TCATCTGTTCTTGCTTTTTTCCTGTAGCTCTGCTTTCTTCCTTGCCTCCAATCTTTAACCATTTCCAAACTTCCCCAGCTTCCCACTTGTCCTACATCATCCCACCTGTACCTTGTTGTCTTGAGCAATGACAATAGTGTCTATACTATTATTCTCCTCCTAACTCTGTCCTTAGCTGTCCTAATGCTCCAGCCCTCCTACATCACCTAAAGATTTGTATAAATGACTTTTGCCATGGATGAATATGGTAATATATAAGCAGAATGTCCTTGTAGATCTCCTACTACCCAAGTTGAATTCTGAGCCATGCTGAGGCAATACATCTATCACAAAGGACCACCACAGTGTTACACCAGCAGATGGTAGGTTTCATGTCTTTTCCAAATTTGAAATATGGACTGTGAATTTCCAGCATCGTTCCAATACTCAGAAGAATTATCTTTTTTAGATTAGCAGCTTATTATTCTCGTCATATCTATATTTCCTTCCTCTGTCACTCCCTTTTAATATTCCTTTGGAACTTTGATCCTAAGCAAGCTACTTGAAGTGCCACAAATTATGACCTAAGAGATTCGTGTTAAAAATAACAATGCCCATTTTTTTTAGTGTTACAAAGTGCATCTCAATTATCTGATAAATTCACTCGAGTTGATGCTTCAAAATAATATTTCCCTTCAGCCTTCCCCCTCTGCCCATGCATCACTGTCACAAGTAGAACTACATGTGTGCACTGAATCCAACTAACTATCACTATCAACTGATCAGTATATTAACACATGCACACTGCTAATGTTTTCCTTCTCGGTTTATGTTAAAATAATGTTATATGAGCAACCCAATCTACTTTCTGGGTTAATTTTGAGAGGGGTTAAAATGTTTTGGTTGCTGGAGTAGGTTTCGGAGGCAGGTCGATGACGTGTTTCACAATACAAGCTACAGTAGGCTACATTATGTTTGTCTAATAAAATTATTGCATGTAGAATTTGATGGTTATTTTCCAAAATAATGCTTGTGGAATGAGAGGGAAAAGAGTTTAAGATATCCCGTTCAGGTTTTTTTGAGTCTATTGTTATACTCACCAGTGTTCAATGAAATTCTTTGGTTACACGAAGCTCACAGAGTGAACAGCATACCTGGTAATAATAATTACAACAAAATATGGCCATAGTTATAATAAATATATTCTTTACTTGATTTTCCCAACAGCTTCTCGCAGGTTCTCCCAGTCAATCGTATATTTGGCACAACTTACAGAAGCCAAAAAATTTCAACTCAGGTATCTCTGGGACATGAGAAAAAAGCAGAGCACCTAGAGAAACCTGGTGAAATACTGGGGACAAAGTAGAAATTCCACCTAGGCAGCACCCAAGGGCATTATTGGACTCGGGTCTTTGGAGCTGCTGCATCACCACTACTCAGGCAGGGGAGCACTTGGAAGAGATAAGGCTGCAGGAGCAAATTGGCTGAGGTTTTTCTTATGTCTGCAGACATAGAGTGCATCCTCTATTTTGTTAGCATATTGGTTTGGTAAAGATAGACCTACCCCAAATTGCAACCAATCAGCCTAATTCTCCATGTAAAATCGCTCTGCTTAAATGATGCCAGAAAGATATTGAAAAGAGATTTAAGATCTCAGAATAGGTTTTGTTGTTGCTGTCATTCCTTTCGCACCTTGTGGTGAGTCTGGTGGCATTTCTGCTGTTTTGTTGTATTTGACTTTTTTTTCATGAAGCTGAGTTGCTAGCTCGACGCTCAACCCAGCACGGATGGAAAGCATGCGAGGAACCGGCTGGATTCTTTGCCTCGGAGTCTGGCGCTAATGTCACTACACCACTGGTCAGCTTGAGAATAGGTTTCATGGGCTCCATTTGCACTGACATTGTAGTTGCTGCTGTTTACACAGGATATCCAAATCACAGTTCTGCTCCACTGGGATTTGATCGACGTCTTGGGCCAGACCGTTTTGGAACCTGCACTTTGCATATTTTAAACAGGTTTGTTGGTTATATTGTTGTAAATGACCAAAAAGGAGGTTGTAAATTACTAGTTAGTAATTGTGCGGGCTGGAATGTGGTAGCATTGTAGTTGAGTTACTGGAGTAGCAGCGGAAGTCCTGTACTATCATTCCAGAAATGGAAGTTTAAATCCTATCTTGGTACCTCAGACATTTAAATTAAAGGAGTTTAACATATCAATATATCAAGCTGGCCACTGTTACAGTAACCACAAAACTATTGGATTATCATAGAAAACCATCAGGTTCACTAATATCTTTTAGGAATATAAATCCCCCATCCTTGGCCAGTCTGGCTTAGATCTCACTCCAGATCATTCCAATTGGTTCACCTTCAACTGCCTTCTCAGCTCAGTTCAAGTTCAAGTTTCATTATCATTCAACCATATATCAATACCCATGAATACAGACAAATGAAACAACTCCAGGGTCAAGATGTGCAACAAAGTACAAACAGTCACACACACAGCACAAGGCACATAAGAGATAGTGAGCACATGCAAGATATCAGTAAAATACATTCACACAGATCAAAACTAGTACAAGACCTGAAACCAGGAATGGTGCAGAAATCTGCAAACACAATATGGCTTGTCTTCTGCCAAGCAAACACTGGGGGGGGGGGGCAGCACCGACTCCAGCATGGACACCGCACCGTGGAGTGCACTGACTCTGCCTCCTCCTGGGCGGCTGTAAGCAGGCAACACCGCGGCTTGAGGCCTAGTCCTTGGGGTAACTGAGGCCACGCAGCACCTCCCCCCCCCCCCACCATCTGCTCCTGCCATTCGCCAATATATCAGTGAATCGGACTGGCAGCATTCCACATTAGCAAAGTCCAACAGGATCTTGCGATCACAAGAAAAGTGACTAAGATGATCACCCACTGTTAGACTGCGCACCATCTTCGCGCACTGACTCCTCCGATGCTTCCCTGACGCAGGCAGCAGCATGATCCACAAAAAATCCAGCTCCTTCAGTTTCTTCACCAATGAGCTGATGGGGTAGCCCTGCACTTGTTAAGTTCTTAGTATCTAGCAGGGTCTTGCAATTATATAAAGAAATAAAATAGCACCTTAGGTTAGCCACATAGAAGCCACTGTGATTAAATGTGCCACCACTTTTCCAGAAAAGATTGGAAATTAAAGCTGCTGTTGTCAGTCACATCCAGATCCTGTGAATTCTTATATTTAAAAACAGTTACACTGGGAAATTGAAGTTTTTAGATTACTCCCTTGCAATCATAATCCTGGTCTTTCCCAGTCCTGTTTCCCACATCTACCTGGAACTGCTCTGCATTTAACAAGGCAACAAATGAAATCAGACTTTTAGATGGCTTGATCCTGTTCACTCTGTATGGTTGGTTGACAAGTATCCTAACTAATCGGTGCAATCGACCTGGTCCGTGGTACTTTTTGTTGCCACCGCCACATGGAACTGCTGAGATTCAAAACCACAGGTGGAAGTGGCCTTTTGTTTTGGTTTAGCTCAATGTACATGATTATTATTTCTAACTTCTCTGTGAAGTTCTGTGGAGTGCTTTAAGGAAGCTTTAAGGATCTAATTGATTTTCAAAGAGGAACAATTACAGTTCAGTGCTAATTTAATGAGAAAAATTAAGTTTGCTATTGCACAAGAAGTAACAGGCTCTTGTATGGCACCTAATTAGGAAATGTAATCTCGCTCTGAATGTGACTTCTGATGTGTCAATTATTATTGCTGAAATTATTTTTGTAAAAGAATAACGAATGACCATGTGACATGGGTCCGCAGATCTAATGGCATCGAAATCAAAGCATGTGGAACAAAACATAAACTTACTTCAGATTTGGCAACGTATTCTGATGGCTGACAACTTGTAATCAATTTGCTTGAGCTGCAACCTCATATTGATGAAAACACATATAGTTCTGAGCAGCCGCGTGCTGCTTCCTCAGAAATATTTTGTGATTGTGATAGACCTCTTGAAGCTGAACACAAATATAATTTCAGACTAGTTATATCATGTAGGAATTTAGAAAACCAAGTTTGCTTTTATTGAATATAATGTATTTAATTGCTTAATGGTGCTGATGCTTTGCAATAGTTCAACTAAGCCAAAAATGTTTTGTTGATGATTTTCATTTGTACTCAGTGTCTGAGGCTTCTCACTTAATTGCCTAACAATAATCAGCCAGAATTGATGGATTCTAGTTGCCCTGATACCGTTTCTCTGTGACTGCAATGTCCTAGTGAAACCTATCTCCATGTTTGCTATTGACAGCACCAAGATTTGCAGGGAAGAAGTCTAAATGGGAATGCAGAAAATTAAATTTTAGTGACATGTTACAATTCATGGTTTTGTACATTTGAAGGATGTTGTCAGCCAGATGCACATAGTTTGGTGCTTTGTAGTTGCCTGGAAAATTTTCAGCTACAGCCTTGAGTGCCTTCCATGCTATTTTCTCCAGTCCCACTAGAAGTTCTTTGAATTGCCTGTTATTGGTGACCTGTTTGATTTGTGGACCAGCAAAAATGCCTTCCTTAATTTTGGCATCAGTTATTCTGACTTGAATTATGAATTGAAATAACAAATATAAGTAATTTCTAAAGAATGGTGTGTGATAGGGAAATTTCATGGTGATTTTCATGATTACCAGCCCAAATTCCATAAAGTACACCCAAATTTGTTCAGGAAGCAAAGTCTTTGTTATCCAGTATAATCTCACCTACATGAAGAAACAATCCTTAAGAATTAGGGTACCTGGATTCGACAATTTAGGAATAGTTATGGCACCACTGTAGTTAAGGTGATCTCAGAAGTTTAAAAAGACATTATGTTGATTGAATTTATAAGTGGTTGATATATCATCCTCTTCTTCGGTATCGAGAGAAGGTGATGTGACTGGATATTGCTTTGAAGTGATTGGTAAGGTCCATAAGGGCACCATTGCATTTTTCACAGATGGGTGGAAGATGCTGACATTGATGGACTGATGAGAAGGTGCCCTCAATCTGTCCTCAATCCTCAATCTCAATACCAATTTAATTGCTCATGTTCCACTTCTGTCGGTCGGACTTTCACAAAGTGTAGTGAGGAGTTAGCAACTTTTTCAAGGAGGCTTTAGTATGCTCTATTACCTTTCCTGCTGTTCTCTTGTAATGTGTAATGATCTAATCCTTATGAACAGTATGCAAGGCAAGCTTTTCATTGTATCTCAATACATATGACCATCATAAATCAGTTCCAATTCCATGACAGAGCTTGGGCTACAGCAGGGGTTCCCAACCTCTTTTATGCCAGGCAGCCTTACCATTAACCAAAGGGTCCTTGGATCTCAGGTTGGGAATCCTTGGACTAGAGTATCGGTTTCAGGAGCTTAGCATTGGATACATGAATGACCTGGCTTGTCTGAATGTAGTTAGGACCTCAGTGGTCTGGATGTTGAGCTGGGAGAGGATGTTGTTGCTGGTTTGTTTATCTTTGCAGCGAGCTTGGAAGACTTTATGGAGACAACATTGGGGGTACCTGAAGTGCCAAATGTAGGTTTCAGAACAAAATGAGAACTGACTAAGATCACTGCTACATACCATCATGAATTTTGTGATAGACCTGAAGTCTTGTTGTTGATGGCTAATTTCATCATTAAGACATGGGAAGTGGCCATGTTTTTCCTCAACGTGACTGATGATGGTAATGTTGTGTAATTGTATAAGCACATATGAATGCTTAACTTACAGCTCTGTGGGAAAGTCTTAGGTACATATATATAGCTTAAGTGCCTTAGACTTTTGTAAAGTACTGTATTTATCAATGTGAAGCAGAGAGATAGGTTGTAAATCTGATGGGAGCAAAGGATGTTGGAATGGCGATATTGGAGTACTATAGTAGGGGTGTGGGGCACGTGGCAGAGAAGGAGTGTCAGGGGCAGGAGTTGGTGTGGTTCCAGACACAGCCAGCACTGAGACACCAGGCAAGGTAATTTGATTCCAAACAATTGGTGTACGGACCATTTTAGAATGTCTCTCTGGAGCTTCCTTCTCCCCCCCCCCCCCACCTTTTCCCAACCATGATTCTCTCCCTACTACCGTCTTCCCATTCACAGTCCACAAATGGCCCATGACAGGATCAGGTTTATCTACACTCATATATGTCATGAAATTTGTGGGGTTTTTTTATGGCAGCAGTACAGTGTACATAAAATTACTATAGTACTGTAGAAAAGTCTTAGGGACCCTAGCTATATATATGTGCCTAAGACTTTTGAACAGTATTGTATTATATGAACTTGTTTGTACAACTATTTGATGGTTTCATTTATAATGGGTGTTGATAGAATTAATAAGTGTAAGGATACTTTCAAAAACTGCATGAGTAACCTTGGCACATTGTTGTTCTGGTGGATAATGTGCCTTCAGTGAAGAATGTTCAGTTGAAAGCTCTACCTCGATTTTTTGCTAATGCAAGCAACAGTGCAAATGGGCTCTGTGCATTAGTGTGATCAACACCACCAATAAATAAAGAAAAATGAGCAGTAATTCACCATCACAAATGTCACAAAGGATGTCATTTATGATTTTAAGATTGGTTTTCAATGTGCAGATGTTCTGGGAAGCTGGTTTGATTCAACCCGATAATTGTGGGAAAGATAGAGAAAGGAAGGCAACATATTGTGGCGCTTTAGTTAGAAAGCTGAATATATATACACACATATATGTGTTAAGTTGGAGCACATTTGTGTGTCTTTTGAGGTTGCAGCCATTATACAACTTTAAACTTATTCGAGCTTTGGAGCATTGTGGGGCACAAGGAAGTAGGACAATGGATGCTCTCCAAGGAAAACAAGAAGTCTCTCGTTCAGTGTACCAAAGGACTATGCTTATTACTGTGGAGCTTATCATGATTATAGACATGCCTGCTCTTTATGTTCACCTACTCATTTGTGTTCATTCTTTACTTTAGTTTGTTTTTCCACAATGTGTTGATATTTTAAGAGTAGCTGATATACTGATATTGATAACTATAGATACGGAGTAACATGCAGTTCAAGTAACATGGCATTCTTGAGGAAGTTTGATAGCTTATCAGAAAAGGAGAAAAAGAAGGAGAGAGAAAGACCAACAGGCAAAGAAAATGAATTGTAAATGAAGGTGTCGATGTATATTGGCATCAGAATTTTCGTTGGAGCAAGATCCAGTGAGCACAATTTCTGAGAACAATGAGTTTGGATGGATTTGGGATTGTTCAAATGAAACTATGATTCTGTGAGAAAATATTAATAAGATTGGAGGCAGAGAAGAAGGAAGCTTGTCAGAGAAAGTATAAGAGATTAACAACATAATAAAGTAATGACAAAATACGGAAAAAGTGAGTGAGTGGGAAGCTTGGAAATGTTAGGAGCTTAGGACTGTAAGAGAAGGAATGAGTAATGGACAGTCCTGAGAGAATAATGCAATAATGAAATCAGACTTGGATCACACATTCGTTTATTATTAAACGTCATGCAGATTACAACTTACATTGCTCATGGTAAATGCTATGCTGCAGCACCTTCTATGTGTAAAAATTCCTTAGGCTATATTCTGCCACACTATATTTCCAGAAATGGTGTGAACCAAATATTAAGTTTTGAGTGGTGTAATTTTCAGCACTGCCAGCATTTATTGCCCATCCTTAATTACCATGAAGATGAAGATTAGGCACCGCTTTGAACTGTTGCATTCATGGTGAAAGCACTCTTACTGAGGTGTTGCGAAGGGAGTTGCAGAATTTAGTCACTGAAGGACTAGCAATAGGTTTTCAGAGAGTATGAGGACAACCTACATATGATGACTTTCCCATACACCTGCTTTCTTTGGTGGAGCAGAGGCATTTTGACTTGGCTGTGTATCTGCAGTTCATTTTGTAGACGGTAGACTCTGCATTTACTTTGTGAGGCCGAAGGTGGGCCAATTAAGCCGTGGTAATAAGCTTTTTAAGATTGTTGGTGCTAGAGCCATCTTGGCAAATAAAGACTATTCTCTCGTCCTTCTGATTTGGGCCTGGTTGATGGTGCCCAAATCAGGAGCACTATCCAGATTTGGGCTCTATTCTTGGGGTGTTGAGTGCATCGACATATTGTATTCCTATTATCACCGACTGACTTCCTTGACCAACACACACTCAATGTTGGAGGAACTCAGTAGGTCATGCAGTATCAACGGAGAGGAATAAAGAGCCAACGTTTCTGGCCGAGACCCTTCTTCAGGACTGAGAAGGAAGGGGGCAGATACTGGAATAAAAAGACAGGGGGAGGGAAGGAGGATGGTTAGAAGGTGAAGTCAGGTGAGTGGAAAAGGTCAAGGCCTGGAGAGGAAGGAATCTGATAGGGGAGGAGAGTGGACCATAGGAGAAAGGGAAGGAGGAGGTGACCTGGGGGAAGTAATAGGCAGGTGTGTAGAGATAGAAGGTCAGAGTGGGGAATAAAGAACTTTCTTGATGTTGCCTCTTCTAGTAAGCAGCCATGAGAGAGCAATTTACTTTTAATTAGTGGTTCCTACTGACACGTGCAACCTACAGGTCAGCAACTCTTCTTGAAGAGTCTGAGAATTGGAAGTGTTACATTTGGAATTAATTATCAAGCTCCACTTTTGTGACAGAAACTTTTATTTTTGCTTTCTGTGTGTTAAAATGATTTTTGTAAGAGTTTAAGTAACATTCACTTGTAATAAAGACTTTAAATGTTTCAGTAATTGCAGTTTTTGTTAATTGCAGAAACATTAGTTTTACTTTACTAAATCAAAGATCGTTTTGATTAAATTGTGAAGGAGTTTGAAGTTGAGCATATCAGGACCATTGAGTCTTATTCTTCTATAAATGTTAGATTTGTTGCTCCCATTGTTACACAATTAAACTGCAAATTAAAATAAGGTCTAATAATTTTATATTTACTTCTGATTTATTTTAAAATTGAGCTGTTTTATATTTTACAATCTTAATTATACAGTTTTTAAACTGGCATGCAAATGATGCCAAAGTACGCACATTTACCAGATTATCTTTTTAAATCATCAAAGAGCTATAATTTTAATCAGGGAATGAAATGTGAGCAGGGAGTATAGCTTTCTTGAATTTGGAACTGACATAATATTGGCTTAGGATATACTTCACTATTTTTAATTTGTGCATATTTTTATTAAAACCTTCTCTGAAAAGATATTTTAAAATATTTTTCATGTTATTTCATGGTATTTCAGGCATTTCAGTGTTTTGAATACTTTTTACAGACACCAACACAGTCTCATTGCCACTCAGGTTTATTAAAGACATCTACTAATTGTTCTTAAACTATGTGATACACAAATTCAAGGAAGTCTGCAGATGCTGGAAATCCAAAGTAATACACACAAGATACTGGAGGAACTCGGCAGGCCAGGCAATATCGATGAAAAAGAGTAAACAGTTGATATTAGGGGCCGAGTCCTTTCCTCAGAGCTGAGGACCAAGGGGGAAGATGCCAGAATAAAAAGGTGAGGGGATGGGAAGGAGGCGAGCTGGAAGGTGATAGGTGAAGCCAGGTGGGTAGGGAAGGTCAAAGGCTGGAGAAGAAGGAATCTGATAGGACAGGGAAATGGACCATAGGAGAAAGAGAAGGAGAAGGGGACCCAGGGGAAAGTAAGAGGCAGATGAGTAGAAGTGAAAGGTTGGAGTGGGGAATAGAGATATGTAATATTATATTGGACCACATAGTTACTGAAGATTCAATTAACTCACATAGATACATTTTAGAATCTAAACAACAATATTTATTTCTTTTTTGTGAGATTTGTGTATTGTAGTCTGCAAACATGTGTAGTGAATCGGATGGAAATTCAAACATTGTTGGCCCGAGATAATTTAATTTTAATGCAAAAGGTTAAATTTGTCTCCTAATATTTCAAGAATTCAAGAAGTAACATCACAAAATAGAACACGGTATGGTGTTTTGATGAGCTACAACTGTTTTGAATGAAGAATAAATGATGGTGGCAAACATCAGTATTATGACCTAAACTAGATGGAGAAGTTATTTGTGGAAAGTAGATGAAGCTATTTCTGGTCTACTGCAACAGTTGTCTCTGCGCTATGTAGAATATGTAGAGTTTCACCATCCAATACTTCACTTTGCTTATTATTTCCCCAACTTAAAGATGAAAGATTAGTTTTATTTGTCACATGTGTATCAAAACAACAATGAGTGTGTTATTTGCATCAACGACCGACCGACACTATCTGAGGGTGTGCTGTGGGCAGCCCGCAAGTGTCACCACGCTTCCAATGCCAGCATAGCATGCCCACAACTGACTAACCCTTACTAGCTCATTAACAGCTTTGGAATGTGGGAGGAAACCGGAGCACATGGAAGAAACCCACGTGGTCATGGGGAGAATGTACAAACTCCTTACAGACAGCGGTGGGAATTGAACGCTGATCTCCGGCACTGCAAAGCGTTAAGTTTGCCACTATACTACTGTGCCACCCTTTCAGTTTTCATAGAGTTTCCTTGTAGACATCAGTGAGTCAGATTAATTCTGAACTTTAGGCACATGTTTGAAAGACTTACAGCACCCTGCAGAAAAATAAACTGTACTGAGACTGCATATTGAGAAATTCATATCTCAGTGTTTGTTGGGCATCTCTACCTGGACTCCTTGTGCCTCCCTTTGAATTAGCTTAATGTTCTGAAGTTACAGTATCAACAGTGAGTATCTGCAGTGCATATGGTTGACACTGGCAATGACCTGGCCAAGAACGTGACTTTCTATGGATTACTCTGTACATGTGTATTTTCTTATTTAGGACCACGTGCTCTTAAATTGTGTGATGGTGTGGAAATACATCTCCACCTAAGGAGGTATAAGTGACTTATTCCCTCTGCTGGCCTACAGGCCACCCTTAGGCAAGGTGTAGCACCTGCTTAGCCCCCCGATCAGTGGCAGGTGAAGCCATGGGCACAGGTGGCAGATGGTATTAAGAGCAGCTGGTACATATCTCATCCTAGTTGATGCCAAACAGGCAGTCTCTGAAGAGTATTGATAATGGCTAGCATAACCCGTCTTATAAACACACTACCCAGAAGAAGGCAATGGCAAAGCACATCTCTAGAAAAATTTGCCTGGAATAATCATGGTAATGGAAAGACCATGATTGCTCATGTCACACAACATGGCATATAGTGATGATGATAGAGGGTAGTCCTGACCAGGAATAATGGCTGCACCCTTAATATGATAACTTCAGAGTTAGGTAAAGTCATTAGATAACCATTTCACCCTCCAAAACAAAGACTGTATGGAGGACATCCAACTAGATCACTTGATCGCTATAAAATGTAGATTCTAAAATCCAGTTAGGATACTGCAGGTTGTGTATAATCTGGTGACTGTTTTAAATGTCAGGGGTGGATTCTCTTTTGGAGTCTATCTGCAATGAAAAAGTGGGAAATGCAGAAGATCCCTACTGGACTTTTCCTCTGCTGCTTATCAAGTTTTGTTGGTGGGACCTAGGAGGAAGAAATTCAAAGTCCAATTCCTTTGTTTTTAATGTCTGGATTTTATTAAAGAAGAGGAAATAAATGATATTGATGTAGGCTCATTTGGTGAGGACGTTATGAAATGTTGCTGGTTTCTGGTTGCCCCCGTTTATTGCTTTTTTGTGTGATATTGATTGGGGTTGACTGGCTCAGTGGCCTGTAGTCAATGACAGTGCTAGATTGAACTGAACTTAACTGAAATTGCCTGGACTGTTTTGATGACTATGTGGTTTGGTGTGTTATTTGCCTTGTTTTTTGCCATTTGTGTGATTTTATTTGCACGTTGGAGTTTGATGTATTTCTTGTAATGGTTTCCATGATTTTGTTTTGTTTTGTGGCTCCCTGTGGGAAGATGAATCTAAGGTTTGGATACTGCATACATAATCTAATGGGAAAAGTACTTTGAATCTTTGACCTTGTACAATTTGAGCCTTTCCTATTGTATAATTTCTGCTGCCTCACTTCTAATATAAACATTGTGGAGATGATGGTCCTGGCAAATTTTGTATACAGCAACTGTGACATCATAGCTAATAAGTGATTAATAGGAAGTTTATCAACACTGACACTAATCGCTTATGTGTGTTGATGATTTGTAAACAATTCCTTGAGAGGAGTTCAAATTAATTTTGCATTACTTTTCACTAAGTGGTGAAAAATTTGGGGACAAAAATCGAATGGATGATAAACCAGCTATCACGGCCACGAGTTCACTTACATAATTAGCTCAAAACTAAAAAGGTTTGTATAGAGCAGGTGGTTTCAGTGGCTTCATGGAGAAACATGCTGGGAGAAATACAAGTACATTCTCACAGTAGATTTTAATCCTGATGTAGTCTATTAAAATGTTCCGCTTGATAGCAATGAAAACTATTATTCTGAAATGAAGTTGTTGGTTTAACATAGAAGCCTGAAATGGGAAGTCCTTACAAGCACCCATTTTCTAAACAAACACTAGATTCAATAAAAGGAATGCTGAACATCGAAGCACAAGAGCAGAATTTCTGAATGTGCCGAATGCCTGCCACCAGTTTAAGTTAGTCAATGAAGGCCTGCGTATTTTCTGAATTGCCTGAGCTCAGACATAGGCTGATTCTGGCAGAACACCATAGTGCTTGTGTGTATGAATCAGGGTCTATTCAGAGAGGCAGATAATAATTTAAAACCTCAGCGATGTTGTTTATTCCTTTTCATTTCGAATCTGCTTGTGGACCAGAAAAAAAAAGTCCAAAAATGTTGGCACAGTGGCTGTAATTTTATTTGACTTGAAATGAACGCTGACAAGTGTAGTAACCTCAAGTTCTATAACCTGTAGTTTTAACGTCTAAAGTCTTTGGAATTATAATCATTTGAATACTTTTCTCCAGTGTGTTTTTCTTGAGTAGGAGGCATTTTTGAAAGTGTAAAACACAGGCTGTCTGTTGCTGAAGCCAGTATTAAAATGAAAGATTTTTTCACGGTGAAATAGATCAACAAATGCTTTCCCTTATCTTCTTTCCATTCCAATTTATTTTGATTAAGTGCTTGTTATCTCCTCTTCATTTTAAACTATGATTTCTCTCTACTCTGCAAAATGGATGTCGAGATGTGAGAATGACTGACATCAATATTTTCCTGTACGTGTGAACATTTGTACACATCCAGCCTTTACCAGCAGTTTTCTGAATGCATTGAAGTATTGCAGAAAAAAAGGATGTCACTGTTTACTGTGCAGCAATGCCAAAGTGAAGCCCTGATGAATGAGATGGAGATTAGAGGCAATAGCTGAGGGTGTATTCAACCACTGCGGTCGTTCAGTTTGCTTTCTGCATTTTGATGAGGCACCATGAATAGTCTCATGTACTTTTATTCGAATATATCTAATGCTGCACTGATTACTGCTTGTACTCGGACAGGGGCTTGGACCAAATCAAACGCTTGCTTAGCAACGGAAGAAGCTCCTTGTCCATTATTGAGCTCACTTAGACTTTGTAATTGAAAATTTTGATCACAAAATTTGAAATTTGATACTTTGTCTTGTTTGCTAATATCACAACCATATAAGATGAGCTATTTATCATTCATTTGTTTATAGTAAATATGAATTTGATCTTCAGAGGTCAACATCCTCCTGGAATCCTGGAATATGATCCATTACTTAGAATTCTTTTAAGTGAATAGTTTGAAATAGAAAAAGATATTGCTCATTTGTGGTTGGATATTATAATAGTATTATAACTCGATAAAGGAAAATAAAATATTCTGATTATTTTAGAGTCAATGTTTTATATTGTGACCCAAGAGGAAACCTGAAGTGATAATATAGTAGTTCATGTGAACATTTGATTTGATATTACTGTGCAAATGATCCGCAAGTAAATCAAAAACTAACCAAAGTATGGAACTGGAATGAATGCACTTCATTTTAGCTGGTTTAAACTTACCTCCCCTAAATGAATCAATTCCCTTTCTGTATATCTTCCATTTGTAACCCATCAGATAATTTAGCACTGTTCTGTCCTTGGCAGTGTTCTGTACTTGGGCACTATTGATAGCCAAATTTGAGACTACTTGGTGAATTTTTCACAGCCTGAGAGGGTCCTTGTTGTAACATTCAACTGAAGCATACAAGAGCTTTTAAGTAGTTCTTGACTCTCATTGGTGCCACTCTTCAAATGCAATAGTTTAACAAAAAAAGTTAGTAACTATTATCACTGATTCCTAACATTCAGGAGGAGCGATCTGGAAGCACTTTTGGGCAGGAACAGTCAATTCTAATATCTGATTCCCAACCGGAAATCTTAATGTGTTCGCCCATGGTTTTTCTCCCACTGGGAGCCAGGCATGGTGCCTTGGTCTTGTTACTAATCAGTACCAGTCTTTCCATCCTGATACTTAAAGATCTGAAAATAGATCCAGAAAAAAACAAATATAATTTTGAGCATTAACATCTGAATCTGTTGTGAACACGCAGAAGGCCAAGTATAATGCTGGTTTAGTAACACTTTTAAACTCAGCAGCTGTAGACCCATAGGTGGAAAACTCATTGAATGGCTCATGCTCCATACATCAAACCTGGTTCAGATGGAAAGATGATGAAAAATGGTGTTTCTTAGAGATCACTGCCTGCTCCATAGCTTTCTAAGACATAACTCGCCTGGATATATTATAGAAAACATGCCAAATTGTGTATGACACCCAACATGGTGGTGAGGTAAACAATGAGAGAGATGGTGATGGACAGAGATGGCAAGCGACAGAGACTCATGGGCAGCTGGTGGTATTTAATACACAGCAGTGTGAGAGTTATACTTTAGCTGAACATAAAGGGAGGTAAGAAAGGTAAAACCAGGGTGGTTTTAAAGAAGTAAGAGTGTAAGTGCACAAATCTTAGAAGTGATGCCTATGGTCAAAGGGAGTAGGCAGTTTAAATGGTTCAGTACAGACGAGATGGTCTGAAGGCCTGGTTCTGTGCTGTACTTTTCTATGAATCAAGAGAATTTTACTGCTCTATCAAAAATGATGAATATATGTGAGAATTTATTTTGAAGAGCAAGAAGCAATAGGCGAATTGCAGTTACGGCTAATCTTTGGTTTGATAGAATTGTGGTGAGCTGTTTATGCATCAGTGGATTTTGAACTCCTGACCCTGAGTTCTGCACTGAAGACATGCTGGAGATTAGATGTGGGGGCACCTGACCTACTCTGTCCCAGATACCCTGAGTCCTGGAGCAACTCTCATGCCATGAGCTGAGGGGCCAGATGCACTTCATATTTAGACCCTGGGGTTTGCATCAGCTGTAGCCATGGTTTCAAGTACTACTCCATTTATTTGAATAAGATCACCAATCTTCATTTTAAGAAATGTAGCTTTATTCTACTTAAACCCAAAAAATGTAAATGCAGTATTTTAACAAATATTAATATTTTATGTGGCTTTATGTGAACTTATTACTTTTAAGATTTATTAATTGATAAGGTATAGATCAGTTGTAATTAGGGGTGAGCAATAAATGTTGTCATTCAGAATCGGGTTTAATATCACTAGCATATGTTGTGAAATGTATTGCTTTGTGGCAGAAATACATTACAATACATAATAATAAAAGCTATAGATTACAGTAGGTATATTTAAAAATAATTAGTGCATAAAGCAAGGCAAAAAGTACAAGAGGTTGTGTTCAGTGGTTCATTGAGCATTCAGTAATCCGATGGCAGAGGGGAAGAAGCTGTTCCTGAAACATCGAGTGTGCGTCTTCATGTTCCTTTACCTTCTCCTTGATGGTAGCAATGAGAAGAGGGCATGTCCTGGGTGATAGGAGTCCATAACAATGGATGCCGCCTTCTGGAGACATCACCTTCCGGTGTCCTCGATGCTGGGGAGACTGGTGCCCATATTGGAACCGGCTGAGTTTACCAGTTTTTGCAGCTTCTTCCGAACCTGTGCAGAGTTCCCCTCCATACCAGACAACATCAGTGTTGCATCAACACGGAAAACGCACTGGAGGAACTCAGCAGGTCGGGCAGCATCCGTGGAAACAAGCAGTCAATGTTTTGGGCTGAGACCCTTCGTCAGGCCAGTCAGAGTGAACAATGTCATGATAATGCGGCTGTTTCTTGAGGATGAACAATGGGATAACTCTGGGAAGACATGACAGAGCAGGTGATGGGGTGAAATGATGGTACATCAGAAGCAAGAGCACTGGCTGTGCATCTAATATTGGAAATGCATCTCCGGAGAAGTGTGAAGCACCCTGGGAAGTGACTGGACAAATTTCTCAGAAATAGCCATTCAGTTTGTTGTCAAGAGAGAAATACTTTTCATTTTCAATAGAAGAACAAGCAGTAAGGGGATTTGGGTCAAATTGGACCCTAAAAAGTTGTGAGAAGGTATGAAATACTTCCCGCCAAAACTTTTCAATTTTTGGGCAAAACCAGAACATATGAATTAAAGAGGCATCAGCAGAGTTGCATTTATTACTGAGTGGAGAAAAATTCGCGTAAAAACTGGACAACTTCTGTTTAGAAATGTAAGCACTATGAACCACTTTAAATTGTAGAAAAGAATGATGAGCACAGAAAAATGATTTATTAACACGTTTAAGAATTTTATTCCATCTATCATCAGAAATCTGACAATTTAGGTCATCCTCCCAAGCTTTTTTTATTTTATCTAAAAAGTCTTGTCTAGAATCAATCAACAAGTTATAGATACCAGTAACAGAACCATTAACAAAAGGTTTTAAATGTAAAAGATCATCTAGTAAATTTTTATCAGGAGCTATAGGAAAAGTAGTTAAATGGAAACATAGAAAATCTCTAATTTGAAGCTATCCGTAAAAATGTGTTTTTGGGAGTGCAAATTTATTTGACAATTGGTCAAATGAAGCAAGAGATCCTGAGATAAACAGGTCCTAAAAACACTTAATACCTAGTTCATCCCAATCTTTAAAGACTTTATCAGTCATGGAAGGGATAAAAAAAAATTAAGGAGAATGGGAGATGATAATGCAAAATTCGCTAAAACAAAAAAAATTCCTGAATTGAGCCCAAATCCTTAAAGGTTGCTTTAACAATTATGTTATCTGTTATTTTATTGGTTGAAAAAGAAGAGTATGATCCAATAGAGAGACAATAGAGGAATATTTTACAGAATTAACTTCTAAGGAGACCCATGATAATGAGGCTTTTTATCTCCAACACTGAAACTTCTTTACCTTTGGTTCTTTCTTTAATTTCCCAGTTTAGTTCTTTTTCAGGATATAAGCTGAACCTACATAAAAGTGAGCTATTTCCTTTAAATGACCTAATGTCATCAAATGCCAAATTCCCATTCCAAGTTGTTACAAGTCAATTTACATATCTAGGTGTAACAATTACTAAAAACTTCAAGAATTTATTTAAAGAAAACTTAAATCCCTTATTGAACTATGTGAAAAAGATGCTTTCTAAAGGATCCCCTCTTTCTTTATCCCTAATCGGCTGAATTAATTCGATTAAAATGAAGATTCTTCCTAAATTTTTATATATTTTTCAGGCCTTACCTATTTTTATTCCTAAGACCTACTTTGATTCTTTGGATTCAATTTTAACATCTTATAATTGGAATAATAAACAAGCTTGTTTAAGTAAAGTTTACCTACAAAGAAATAAATAGATGGGTGGACTAGCCCTATCCAATTTTAGGTTTTACTATTGGGCTGCCAATATAAGGAATATTACTTTCTGGTCCTGTTATATTTATCGTAAAGATTGCCCATCATGGGTCTTCTCAGAACAACAAGCGTTACACAATCAAAACTGGCTCCATTTAATTCTTTACTAGTTTTTGATAAAATAAAACTTAAGTGCTGCCAATAACCATTCTGTGCAGAGATTAACAGATCTCTCTCTGTCAGCAGATGTTGCCCGATTTTCTGGTTGGTGCAGCATTTTCTGTTTTTACTTCCCAGCATTCTCCATTTCTGTCTTTGTATCTATTGCTAATAGCTGCTTAAAGCAGGATTCCTAATCTTTTTTATGCCATGAACCTCTACAATTAGCCAAGGGGTCTGTAAACCCCAGGTTGGGAACCCCTGGTTTAAATTAATGTAATCTATATTCTTAACATATTCCAAGAGTATGATTCTTTACATAGTAAATTTCCAAGGGAAGTTTGAATTATAATTGGAATATTTACTGCTTTCTTTACATTGTGGATAATAAATTTTAAAACTGCTCCTGTCTAGCTCTTTGGGCGCACATATATAAATCCCTCAGTACCTGTGGTATATGTTTCTTTCTGCATCTCATTTAATAAACACATTTTTTGGGTTAAACTCAACTAGAGCCTCATAAAAGACCAAAGCATCACAAGAGTGAAAATTTAGTATGCCCCAGGGCAGCCGTGGTTTTCTGATGGTATTGGGTTTATTGACCACAAAATTCTAAACATAAATGAAGATCTTAAGACATATCTGATATAGATAGCCATAGATATCCTCCCTAAAGGAAGATCACTTCCCTGTTTATCCTCCACGGTACACTTGGCTGACAATACAGACTATATGAGTAGTATATCCCCCCCACTCCCCACCATCTGAACCAAGGAAGAAATACTTACTGCTAGCAAAGTAGTTTAAACGCATTTCATTTATCTTTATTGCTACAGTTTAAATTAAATCAAATTTGTAAACTACATTTGAAACTCCCAGTGGTTTTCTATATTATAAAATATTTCCAAATTATGACTGATTTCTGAAACACAAAGGATTTCCAAAACACAGGTATATTTCCTAGAAGTTGAAAAGGCATACCAATCAATTGCAAATGAATGAGTTGTCCTTTGCAGAAATCAAAGGCAGAAGAATAGATTCTAGTTCACTCTATCCTTCTGTCATTCTTCTTATCATCCATTGACCATTCCTAACAAGCCTGACTGCTCTCTTACATTGATTACTTTCTTTTACCACTTGGATGACTTCATACATATGTGATTTTTTTTTCCCAGATATGTTTACCACTCAGATGGTGTAAAAGCTTCTGGGCACAGGTGTCCCGGACACCCAAAATTAATGCTGTCAATGCTAACTCTTTGAATATACAAATCTTCCATCTGTTGATATTTGTGTCAATTTGATGTGTTAAATGATACTCGCCAGTGTTGTCTAGATTGATGCAGGCAAATTAACATAACCCATTGTTTTGCACTGTATCTCTTGAGCAGCCAGCCCTGTGCTATGGTTCAACAACTTGTGCTCTGTAGACGGTGCAGTTTGTTTGCAAAACTGTCTTTTTAACTTCAGACTGATTATTGCTTGCAAGTTACAAAAAATATTAGTTGGAAGTTTATATAAAAGCAACTCTTTGATCTTGAGAAGGCTCAGTTGCTGTATACAAAGCTGAGCTTGACAAAAAGTTTCCCTGGCCCTGAACAGTGAATATCCATCACAGTTCATCAGCATATTAGTTATGATTATGTTTTCAGAAAACAAGCCTGGAAAATATAGTTTGGAAAAATTAAAACTAAATAAACAGATTTAAGTGTGTAGTTGGTTTAGATGACTACCAAATAAATATATGAACCACCAGGGCCACAATTCTTGAAAAGAATCTACTATTCTATAAATTATGTCATAAATATTCTAGCTATTGCTGTGTAATGAAGCTTAGAAATTCTTCTCTGGCCTCATTTCCCCTAGTGCTTACTTGGCAGGTCTTCAAAGAGATTGAAGAAGGTCATGCAAGAGCCAGAGACCCAGTTTGGATCACATCTGGCTGCATCAAGACAAACTACTAAGTATGCTTAGACTGACTTTGGATGTGGTTAACACTACTGTATCTGACAAAGTATTGAAGATTTGACCCAAACTTCCAAGTACAAATCCATACTCTTTCTTGGTGTGGTGATCAAAAGTGAACTTTGAACTTTCCTACTTGAAAATTGAAAGAAGGGCATGCTTTCCAAGGGACTGAGAATTTATTCACCAGTTTACTGCCTGCAGATTGAAAATGATAATTATTACAATTACTCCCATTATTTTTATCTCCAGCCAGTCCAATCTTAAACCCCAACATCACTTTGAAACCTACAAATTATTGTTGACAAAGTTAGCAGCCAAATCGTAAACACATAACGCATTGCCCTGTATTTTGTAAGTCAAGTCAAATTGAGTCCACTTATTTTAATAAAGTTTTAGCTAGGTAAAGTTCAAGGTTAATGCCTCCCTTGAAGTATTGAACAAAAGAATACCACAAGAATGTGTTCACAAAAGTTAAGCTACAGTATACTCTGCTGCTTTGACTCCCATTTTCTGTCTTTTCATTCTGAATCACAATGAAGTGGAAGGCAGTTCCATAATGTCCGATTGAACATCAGCACCACTTATAGCATCTAGGCACAAGTTATGATTTTGCCCCAGCAACTCTTTTATAACTTGCATGTTAATTTCTAAGTTTAACCAAACTAAATTAATGACAAGACATGCAAACTGAAAATATTTTAGGTTGTAAGAATAAATAATTGCCACATAATACTGATACTGATACTAAAATTACTAATACCAAGCTAATTGAAATAGTGAGGAGCAGATTAATGAGTAGAAAGTGAGCGTAAGCCATATAGACAGTTCATAAATAAGGAAGTGTCTTGTTTGCTTCTGCTATTTAAACCTAGTGCCAAGTGCCTTTCAAAAGAGGTACCATATTCTAAGGATAGAAGTGATAATTTTCAGCAAACTGATTTTTTAAAAGCAGGGAGTTGAATTTATATTAAATGCTTCCAGGCTTCTAAGTTTCAATATATTTACTACATGCATATACAGTAGTAAATAATTCAACATGAAAATGGCCAGGTATCCTACCTTCATTTTCTTTATTGTTGGATAATGGTTGGGTGGAGCACTAAGAAAAAAATTCCTGCAGTTCTTTGAAACAGTACCTTGGGAGTTTTTAAACTTGACTTGAAAACTGATTGGTCACCTCAGTTCAATGTTTTTTCCAGAAAGCCAACTCACCAGTCTGCATTTTTATTTTACTTTACTTATTTATTTATAGAGATACAGTGTGTGGAACAGGCCTTTCAATCCCTTCGACGCGTGCCATCCAGAGACGCCCAGTTTAACCCTTGCCTAATCATGGGACAATTTACCTACCAATTAACCTACTAACTAGTATATCCTTGGACTGTAGGAAGAAGCAATAACACCTGAAGGAAACCCTTGTGGTCACAGGGAGAGGATACAAACCTACTTATAGACAGTGGCAGGAAATGAGCAGGGCTTGTGCTAACCACTATGCTACCATGTCCTAAAGTTTTCTCAGATTACTTGAACCCTTCATCTGTTGACTCAGAGGAGAAAAGGATGTGATGGAGATTTTTTTTTCTTCATTAGCCATGAGTGAAGTACCAGGGGGTACCTAATGATGTTCGTTATTCAGGAAAGGAATAGGAGAAAGTCCGGAGACTATAGCTAGTGGGCATTTATGAATGGTTGGGAAATTATCGAGAAAAATAGTAAGGCTCAGGATCTACAGTATGTTCAGTTGGAAAGGCAAAAACTAATTACAATGAGTCATCATGGTCTTGCATGGGGGAAATACTACTCACGAATCTGAGTGTTTTGAAAATTGATGAAAGCAAAGAGAGTAGATGTATTTTACATGGATTTATCAAGACTTTTGAAAAAATCCTATAATCCTGTACAGTAGGCTGGATTAGAAGTGTTGTTTATTTAATATTTAAGTAACGTGTGAGTCATCTTATATATATGTGTGTATTGATTAAACATTCTTGTTTATTTAAATAATTCATTATGGTTTATATGTGTAAATACATGAATACATCATCACGCTACGACTTGACTCGTGCATACCTTGCTGAAGTAAACTTGAAGTTAGACCCACATTCCATGACTCTCACGTCTTCCTTTGAATTAGTTTCATGTTTTGAAGTTACAAAACATAACAAGAAGGTTAGGACATATAGCATCCAAGAGTGTTGGCAATCTGGATCCAAAAGTGATTTAGTGATAAGACGTGAAGGGTAGTGGTTAAGGGATGTTTTTCTGAATAAAAATTTGTAACCAGTAGTGGGATTAATGTTTATTCTTAAGCATTTAAATATCTTGGACGAGAATGTTGGTGGAGTGGTTTGTTAAGTTTGCAACAGTACAGAAATTGGCAGAGTAATAGATATCGAAGAAGGTTGTGAAAGGATACAGAGAGACATAGGTCAGCTGAAAAGTTGGGTTGAGTACTGGGTGCATGACCGAGTGGTTAAGGCATTGGTCCTTGTTGTGTTCTTGAGCAAGGCACTTAACCACACATTGCTCTGTGACGACACCGGTGCTAAGCGGTATGGGTCCTAATGTCCTTCCCTTGGACAACATCGGTGGCATGGAGAGGGGAGACTTGCAGCATGGGCAACTGCCAGTCTCCCATATAACCCTGCCCAGGCCTGTGCCCTGGAAACTTCCCAAGGCGCAAATCCATGATGTCTCAAGACTAATGGATGCCTATTTGTATTTGGGAGATGGAATTTAATTCAGACAAATATAACCATATAACCATATAACATATAACAATCACAGCACGGAAACAGGCCATCTCGGCCCTCCTAGTCCGTGCCGAACTCTTAATTTCACCTAGTCCCACCGAACTGCACTCAGTCCATAACCCTCCACTCCTTTCCTGTCCATATACCTATTCAATTTTACCTTAAATGACATAACTGAACTGGCCTCTACTACTTCTACAGGAAGCTCATTCCACACAGCTATCACTCTCTGAGTAAAGAAATACCCCCTCGTGTTTCCCTTAAACTTCTGCCCCCTAACTCTCAAATCATGTTCTCTAGTTTGAATCTCCCCTACTCTCAATGGAAGCAGCCTATTCACGTCAACTCTATCTATCTCTCTCAAAATTTTAAATACCTCGATCAAATCCCCCCTCAACCTTCTACGCTCCAATGAATAGAGACCTAACTTGTTCAACCTTTCTCTGTAACTTAAATGCTGAAACCCAGGTAACATCCTAGTAAATCGTCTCTGCACTCTCTCTAATTTATTGATATCTTTCCTGTAATTCGGTGACCAGAACTGTACACAATATTCCAAATTTGGCCTTACCAATGCCTTGTACAATTTTAACATTACATCCCAACTTCTGTACTCAATGCTTTGATTTATAAAGGCCAGCGTTCCAAAAGCCTTCTTCACCACCCTATCTACATAAGACTCCACCTTCAGGGAACTATGCACTGTTATTCCTAGATCTCTCTGTTCCACCGCATTCCTCAATGCCCTACCATTTACCTTGTATGTTCTATTTGGATTATTCCTGCCAAAACGTAGAACCTCACACTTCTCAGCATTAAACTCCATCTGCCAACGTTCAGCCCATTCTTCTAACTGGCATAAATCTCCCTGCAAGCTTTGAAAACCCACCTCATTATTCACAACACCTCCTACCTTAGTATCATCAGCATACTTACTAATCCAATTTACCACCCCATCATCCAGATCATTTATGTATATTACAAACAACATTGGGCCCAAAACAGACCCCTGAGGCACCCCGCTAAATGCTAAATACAAATGCGAAGTAATGTATTTTGGGACATCAAGGGTTTGAGAATAGAAGAATCTTGGGGTGTCATAGAGCCCTGAAATTGCTGGCATAAGTATATACAGCAGTGAAGAAGGCATTCAGTATGCTTACGTTACCCAGGCACTGACTATAAGAATTGCATGATCACATTGGTCCATCAGTCAAATCATATTTGTATTATTGTGTACACTCTGGTTGCCATACCACAGGAAGAATGTAGTAGCATTAGAAAGAGTACATTGGAGATTCAATGTAATGTTGCCTGGAATGGAAGGCTTTACTTTAAAGTATGTGTTCCCAACCTTTTTATGCCATGGAGCCTTACCATTAACTGAGTGGTCCGTGGACCCCAGATTGGGAAACACTGCTTTAAAGAATAAATTGCACAGACCATGTTTTTTGTCCGTGAAATGAGGGAGGCTGAGTGTGACCTGATTGAGATTTATAATATCATGGGGTGTATAGATATAATAAATAGCCAGAGTCTTTTACCTAGTGTGGGGGATAAAACTGAGGGCACAGGCTTACGATGAGAAGGGAGAAGTTCAAAGGAGATCTGAGGGGCATGTTTTTCACATAGGAGGAATGGCTATAAGGAGCGAGCTGTAAGAAGGAGAGGCAATACTGTTACAATGTTTGAAAGGCACTTGAACAGGTACGATACAGTGCAAAATTCTTAGATATATATATATAGCTAGGGTGCACAGTACTGTACTTGGATAGGAAAGCTATAGAGCAAAGGTGCCCTATCTGGGGTCTACAGACCCCCTGGCTAATGGTAGGGATCCATGGCATAAAGATGTTGGGAACCCCTATGGTAGAGGGGTACAGTTCTAGTGTGGACATATTAGATTAGTATAGATGGACATTGAAGTCAACATGGATTGTTGGGCGGAAGGACTTATTTCTGTGTCATACAGTGCAATGATCCTCTCTTTGAATTCTATATGCCCCTGACTATTGCTTATTTTCACTTATTTAAAAAATCATATGTATCCTGTGGTGGTAACAATGACAAGATTGTCATCTTGCCCTTAACTGCATTGTGAAAGTTAGTAATTTATGAAGCCTAGAGATGTGCAGTTGAATGCAGTAAATAGTTGCTCAGTGGGGTACACCAGTTTAATCGAGAGTGTGGCAAGCTTAAAGTATTTGCAGAATAATCTTGCTGTGAGAATATAAAAAGTTATACTATATTGAGTGAATTTCTTTAAATGACAAACTAAGCCTTAAATACCACCGTCATGTCCTCAGTCATTGGAATACAAAATTTGTATTCTGTATTTTCTCTCCTTCTTTAAATGTTTCAAATTTCCATGCCTTTCATTGCAAAATCTAATAAAAAGATTGCTGTTTTATATTTCCTTATTGTTGCAGTATTTCCAGTTTCCGTTTTCCAGTTTTTAACCTCGAAAATATTTGAAAAACCAGCTTAAAAAAAAAACTGTTTCTTTTTCCTGGCTTGCTGCCTGTGGAAAATTTTTGTCATGATTTGTTGCTCTTCTTACATGAAAAACACCCCTACTGTTAGGAGACAGGTAGAGTAGAATCAGAATCCGAATTAGGTTTAATATCACTGGCATATGTTATGAAATATGTTGTCCGCGGCAGCAATACATTGCAAAACACAACAATAAAAAACCCAAAACAGCATATAAATTGCATTAAGAATGATTTGGCCCATCGAGTCTGCTCTGCCATTTTATCATGGCTGATCCATTTTCCCTCTCAGCCCAATCTCCTGCCTTCCACCATATCCCTCTATGCCCTGGCCAATCAAGAATCTATCAACCTCTGCCTTAAATCTATACAATGATTTGGCCCCCACAGCTGCCTGTGGCTGCAAATTCCATAGATTCACCACTCTCTGGCTCAGAATGTGGTTTATTATCACCAGCATGTGTTGTGATATTTGTTAACTTAGCAGCAGCAGTTCAAAGCAATATAATATCGAAGAAAAATAAATAATATGTATATTGAATAGATTTTAAGTCATGTAAAAACAGAAACAATGTATATTTAAAAAGTGAGGCAGTGCTCATAAGTTCAATGTCCACTTAGGATTTGGACGGCAGAGTGTAAGAAATTTCTCTTCAGAAATTCCTCCTCATCTGTTCTAAAAGGATGCCCCCTATTCTGAGGCTGTGTCCTCTGGTCTTAGTTTCTCCCACTTCAGGAAACATCCTCTCCACATCCACTCTATTAAGGCCTTTCACCATTCTACAGGTTGCAAATAGGTCACCCCTCAGTCTTCTGAACTCTACTGAATACAGTACCAGAGCCATCAAATTAATTTTTTTTCTATATAGAATAAAATAAGTTGTGCAAAAAGAGAGAGAAAATAGAAAATATTAAGATAGGGCTCATGAAGATGTCCTGGATGCTGGGGAAGCTAGTTCCCATATTGGAGCTGGCTGAGCGTTCAACTTTCTGCAGCTTTTTCCGATCTTTTGCCGGGACCCTCCATATCAGGTGGTGATGTGACCAGCTGCAATTCTCTCCATCTGTAGAAATTTGTGACAATTTAAGCACTGGGCCAGATTGAAAAGGTCAGGGTGTTGGGGCCAGTTCAGCTTGCTGCTTTGCAAGGTTTACTCATCTCTGCACTGAACTGGTGCTGTGGCCTGCAACTAACGGGCTCCTGAATAAGCTGCAGTGGCTGCGGACTCACTTCTTTGAACTTCAGTGGTTTGCTTGCTTCTGTTGTCTGCACTATTTGTTTTTTTCTGCAGCACATTGGGCAGTTGATGATCTTTATTTTAAATGAGATCTATTGGGTTTCTTTGTTTAGTGGCTGCCTGTAAGGAGACAAGTCTCAAAGTTGTATATAGTATACATACTTTGAAAATAAGTTTACTTTCACTTGCTTGCCTTGAGTAGTTGTTCAGCTTATGTTAACTGACGAATGAGGGTCAAAAATGAATAATTTTTAAAAATTAAGACTATTTCTTTTTTAAAAACTTTTTTATTGTATTTCAAGTAGTTACAAAATAAAAGTAGAAGAAAAAGATGTATATTACCCATCCCCCCTCCCCTTAACCCCTCCCCCCCTAGCATCCCTATAGAAAAAAAAAGAGAAAGAATGAAAGAAAAAAAAGAAAGAATGAATGCCTGGATATTGGAAGATCCCACATGCTCCACGGAGTTCGTAATAACTTTAGTATATATATTTATTTCTTTCCCCAAATAACCAAATATTTCATCTTCGGAGCCTAACCCTAATGTGAATAAGGGTGCCAAATTTTCAAAAATGTTTCATATTTATCTCTTAAATTATAAAAATTAAGACTATTTCTGAACTTTTGTTTTTCCCCTCAAGTTTTTCTGCTTAGATACCATTTTTTGTCATGTATAGCTAATTTCCTTAATAGCACAGTTCACTGCCAACCTGGATTTCTCAAATAGAACTGCTCATTCTGACAGATTTTCATGTTTTTATGATTTCAAAAAGGACAGTTCTTGGATCTAAACTGCTCTAGAACTGCTTAGTAAGCATACTCTTCCAGGGCATGGGCACAGTGTTTCAGTGCCTACTCTCAGCTCCAGTGACTAATTTCAATGCTAATTTTTGGTTTTATCCAAAGGTTCAAAGGTTCAAAGTTTCACTTATTATCAAAGAATACAACTTGAAATTCTTCTCTGGGTAGCCACAAACCCCAGAGAGGAAAGAAAGGTTACACGATCATCAACCCCCAAAATCTCCTTTCCCTGCACAAAAAACGAACAAAAATGGAATAGGGACATCAACCCCCAAATCCCTCCTCCCACACAAAGAACTGAACAAAATGAAACAGGCACATCAATCCTCAAATCTCTCTCTCTCTGCACAATAAAAATGAAAAAAAAACGAACAGGCATGCCAACTCCCAAATCCTTCCTGCCGCACAGAAAAGCTAACAAAACGGAATAGGCTTATCGACCCCCCCCCCCCAAATCCCTCCTCCTGCAGAAAAAAAATGAAAATGGAACAGGCACATTGACCCCCAAATGCCCCTCTCTGCACAAAAAAATGAACTGACTCTTTTGTGTTTAAATGTTCTCGATTTCCTCCAGGTGCGCTCTTTTCCTCTCGCGTGACAAAAAAGCATTTGAGTTGGTTCATTAATTGGCAACAAACTTCACGACATATCTCAGTGATAATAAACCTGATTCTGATTTTGACTGTTTGTGAATGAGTAGTGGGATGTGGGGAGTGTATAATTGGATTAATGTGGTAATGGCTACTTGATGGTTGACATGGAGTTGGTAACCAAACGCAAGCAAGAGAAAATCTGCAGATGCTGGAAATCCGTATCACACGCACAAAATGCTGGTGGGACTCAGCAGGCCGGGCAGCATCTATGGAAAAGAGTTAACAGTTGATGATTTGGGCTGAGACCCTTCAGTTCTTCTTGAAGGGTCTCGGCCTGAAACGTTGATTATTTACTCTTTTCCATAGGTGCTGCCTAGCCTGCTGAGTTCCTCTAGCATTTTGTGTGTATTGCTTGGTAACCAAAGGGTTTGCTTTTTTGCTCTATCACTCTATTGCTATACAAAGAGAACAACTTGTCCTATTCTTCTTCATAACAGAATTAGTGTGTGCAGGAGCAGCATTTTTAAGGGTGTCTATAGTAGCCTCACAAAGAATTGTACTCGTATTGATAGAGGATATTCTATTATTTATTTAGTGATAGTGTGCAACCGGTCCTTCTGTCCACTGAGTTGTGCCACCCAGCAACCCATTGATTTAACTCTAGCCTAACCGCAGGAAAATTTCATCATCATAATTATGTACCATGTCTTTATGACGTGGGCGATCATGGTCTTATCCACGAACTTGATTGTTCTTGGCGAATTTCTTCTCCAGAAAAGGTTTGCAGTTGCCTTCTTCTGGGCAGTGTCTTTACAAGATGGGTGACCCCAGCCATTATCAATACTCTTGAGAGATTGTCTGCTTGGTGTCAGTGGTGGCATAACCAGGACTTGTGATATGCACCAGCTACCATCTCATACGACCATCTACTGCCTGCTCCCATGGTTTCACTTGACCCTCATTGGGGGGTGGGGGGGAAGGTGGGTGGAGCTATGCAGCTTGCCCGAGGGTGATCTTCAGGCTGGTGGAGGCAAGGAGCAGCTAACGCCTCCTTTGGTAGGGTCGTATCTTCACCAATTGCAACGACCAATTAACCTGCTTACAGTCCTCACACTCTGGCAAGAAACCCATGTGCAAGACTTTACTCAATGTTTCATTGGTACCATGTGAAAGAAGTTACTTAGGTGTTCAACAAATAACCTGGCTTGTTTGGCAAAGATGGCAGTAGCAGAACTAGCTGGGAACCGTTCTTCACGTGGATTTTGTCAGCAAAGAAACAGATGTAAAATTGTCCCACCTGCTGCACAGCCGGTAACAATATGGTTAGGTGTAGTTTCAATCATCGAGGCTTTCCGGGTACACTTCAAAGCTGGGATCTGCTGCAGATTGGACTGCAACTACTAAGCAATCAATCCGGCCAATACCATCTCACATCAATAAACAGGAATAGGAGTTAAAACAGAAGTTCACTTAGGTCAGACAGCATCTGTAGAAAGTGAAATTCAGCAATACTTTATGTCCTCGACAAAGGCTGGGCCTCGTGAGGTGCCAGCTTCAGGAAGAATGGCTGACGAATGGAGCTGGAAGGCTGTGTCAGCAGTATGCTCTTCACGACACGTTTCAGGTATCAGTTGAAAAAACTGCCTTTTTCAATTTTCATCCAACTACTTGACAGCTTTAAATGTGGGCTGTCAGAAACAGAACAGATATACAATCCTAATCCAGCCTAAGGATCTCTTGGACAGTAGCAAAGCCTATGTCAGACTGCTGTTTATTAACTATAGCTCAGCACTCAACACAATCATACCCCAAAACCTGGGCCTTGTACTTCACTCTGCAACTGGATCATTGTTTTCCTCATCAGGAGATCACAGTCAGTGCAAATTGGAAACAACATTTCCTCCTTGCTGACGATCAACACCAGCACACATCAAGAATCTATGCTTAGCCCACTGCTCTACTCTGTCTCTTCACTCACCGTTGTGTTCAAATGCTACCTATAAACCTGCTGGCAGCACATCTATTGGTGGCATAATTTCAGATGGTGATGAGGAGACATACAAGAGCAAGATAGGTCATCCAGGTGTGTTGTGTTGCAGTAACAACCTTATAATGAACATCACTAACACCAAGAAACTGATTGTGGACTTCAGGAAGTGAAAGTGGAGGGTACACTCACCAGTCCTCACTGAGGGATCAGAAGTGGAAAGGGTGATCAGTTTCAAGCTCCTGCATGTCAGCATCTCTGAGGATCTATCCTGGGCCCGACATATTGATGCAATTACAGGGAAGGCATGACAGTGTCTGTATTTCATTAGGAGTTTGAAGAGACTTGGTATGTCACTAAAGACACTCACAAGTTTCTACAGATGTACTGTGGACTGCATTGTAACAGGTTGTATCACTGTGTGGTAAGTAGGGGCCACTGCACAGGATTGGAAAAGGCTACAAAAAATTCATTGTTAACTCAGCCAGCTCCACCATGGGCACGAGCACCCCCCAGCATTGAGGACTCCTTCAAAAAGTGATGCCTCTAAAAGGCAGCATTAAGGACCCCCATCACCCAGGACATGCCCCCTTTTCATTGCTACCATCAAGGAGCAGGTGCAGGAGCCAGAAGACACACACTCAACGTTTCAGGAATGGCTTCTTACCCTCTGCCATCAGATTTCTGAATGGACAATGATCCACTACCTCAGTATTTTTTCTTCTCTTTTTGCAGTACTTATTTAATTTGATTTTTTGTATATACTTATTTTAATTTATAGCTTTTATTATTATGCATTGTAATGTACTGCTGTCACATTTCACCTCACAATTTTCACTACATATCCCAGTGATAGTACTCCTGATTCTGATTCAATCTGTGTGATCAGCTGGGATGTCTGTTTATCCACTGAATCAGCCTTCAGAATACCGGGGTAAAATAGATAGTCCCTGAAGCTTTTAGAAGGCCTGACCTTCAGAAGTCATTTGTTTTCCAACAACATTGGCTCTAAAGCAGAAAGTAGGTGCTGGTCAAAATCAGAAGCTTTCAAAAGCTTTTTGTATTTCACTTGAAATGTGGTGCAATTGTAACTGGTGAAATTGACAGAAATGATGCAAGTAGCAGACAGGAAGGAGAA
The DNA here is from genome assembly GCF_030144855.1 of Hypanus sabinus. Classification (NCBI taxonomy): domain Eukaryota; kingdom Metazoa; phylum Chordata; class Chondrichthyes; order Myliobatiformes; family Dasyatidae; genus Hypanus; species Hypanus sabinus. Next base: position 38,566,712 of record NC_082718.1, on the reverse strand, counting down.
AGGAGTTGAAGTACTATTTGCTCAGAGCAGCAGGGAAGATGGAATTAAAAATAAGTATTTGGTAAATTTGCATCTTATAAATTCTATTAGTTGAAAAGAGACTTTACCTTAGAAGCAGACTCGGAGCTGCAGGACTACTACAGGTCTGGCAGTCAGAATGAATTACTCCAGTCAGCCAGTATTGTTACATTAAGGTTAGAATCTAATGTGGTCACTCTGTGCTGAGATTCTACCTATTCCTAGCTTGTGAAGGACGGTCCCAGTCAGTTAGACATTGCCCCACACTACTTATCCCTTGTGGAAAATACCTTCTTGGTCAGCACGGAGTGTACTGCAGGCACTGTGGGACAAAGACCTGTGGATCCTGTGGGATGGTTCTCAGAGCAGACTGACCAAATCATCCTGCCGAACACCTCCTCACCAGAACTCACCAACAAGCACAGATACGTCACTTGGCTGGCTTTGAAAAGGATTCTCCCTGTCAGATCCTGTCTGACTCTCCACAGATTCTACTCTCAGGATAGTAATGTGCAGGACAAGACATTTGCCCACTTCTCTTTGTAGATTGCGCATTCATGAAGAAGTTCTGGAGAAGGATGCAATGTACTGTGTCATAGTTCATCAGCAGCAGCTGCATAGCAGAGAACTGTTTGATCTATGGGCAATTTGCAGGAATGCATACTGATGCAAACATCAATTGCCTCTGGGATATCATCAGTTCAATGAAATATGCGCATTCGTATGCCTAAAACTTGATCTTCCAGTGGAATGAGTTGTGAGTAATGGTCTCCTGCTCCCCAGCACATTCCAGGTTGCAGGATTACTGAAGGATGCATGGAAGCTTAGTGCAGCCAATGTAAGGCTTTGTGGGAACAGATCATATTAAAGAGTCCTTCTAACCATTGGGGGGAGGTGCTAAGTCTGGAGTAGAGGCCTCTCAAACACTTGACATTTGTAACATCCAGGAAACCACATAAGTTCCGGTGACACTGTGGACACAAAATGTGCAAATGGTACTAACTCCAATATGTAAGACTAGTTGAAAGAAAAAGACGGGAGACAAGGATAAATGTGTACTCTTTGTTTTCACTTTTAGTGAGGTGTGCACTTATAATGTGGTGGCGTAATGATGGTTGCCGTTCATGTACAATACTTTTACACATGACCTGCAATGAATTATGTAAGCAAGCCAAGAATGCTTAATCCAACAATATATTTAGAACATTACTCAAATATTACTGATATATTAAATACACAACAGTACAGTATTTAACAAGGTTCCACACAGTAAGCTTATTCAGAAAGTCAGAAGGCATGGGATCCAGGGAGGTTTGGCCAGGTGGATTCAGAATGTAAAAGCTTTTATAGTTACTGTTACGTACCCCGTAACTGGGTAACTTACCAGCAAAGATAGAGAGGTCAGTTGAAGTCTGATGGTACTATTTTTAACAGTATTTATTGATAAAAATACACAAAAATAATATCAATGCAAACATACAGATAATATACATTGTCAATACTAAATCTAAAAGTGCGGATATAATAATAATCAATAAGAAATAAGCTCTATTGTTGTCTAGGGGATAATGTATTGTCCGATGGAAATATAAAAGTCACTCAAGTTCATTCAGGCTGCAACCTTTGGTTGGAGTCAAGAGAGAGAGATTTTTGGAACGCCAGAGTTTCCTTTTTTATGATGTCGATCCTTCGAAATGTCGTTGGTGTCCTTTTTCTTTTAGCTAAGCTGTTCTTCCGTGGTTAGTCCCGCCAATCCCAGGCAACGGGAAAGGATGCATGCAGGCCCCACCGCCTGTCGCAATTAAACGCTGTCACGGGATTTCTAGCGTTTCTCCTGGTGCGTCTAAAGGGTTTGTTCCCCAGACCTTCTTTTATCCTTACTCACGGGATCTCAGATGTCAATCAGGTTGGGATGATGCAATCCCTCAACCAGCCCACCTTGGTCATTCCCTGAGGGCTTCAAATAAATAGTACAGTACTCAATACACAATTCCGTCTCCAAGAGACAATGGCCGTTTCCCGTGGCTTTGTATCGTTGAGGGGCTAGGACATTCCAAACCCCTTGTGGATCCTGCGTGTCTCTCTCTCATTTCCTGGGTCCCTGACCTGAATTAATAGCGATCTTGTGACTCTCAAAAAGGAGGGAGCTACTTTGTACCCTTCGGCCCCTCAGAGTTGGGACACAGTCGTAACAATATGTGAAAAGAAAAAGATTGGTCAAGACAAATGTAAGTCCTTTACAGACAGAAACAGGTGAATTGATCATAGGGAACAAAGACATGGCAGACCAATTGAATAACTACTTTGGTTCTGTCTTCACTAAGGAGGACATCAATAATCTTCCGGAAATAGTAAGGGACCGAGGATCTAGTGAGATGGAGGAACTGAGGGAAATACACGTTAGTAGGGAAGTGGTGTTGGGTAAATTGAAGGGATTAAAGGCAGATAAATCCCCAGGGCTAGATGGTCTACATCCCAGAGTGCTTAAGGAAGTAGCCCAAGAAATAGTGGATGCATTAGTGATAATTTTTCAAAGCTCCTTAGATTCTGGATTAGTTCCTGAGGATTGGAGGGTGGCTAATGTAACCCCACTTTTTAAAAAAGGAGGGAGAGAGAAACCGGGGAATTATAAACCGGTTAGTCTGACATCGGTGGTGGGGAAAATGCTAGAGTCGGTTATCAAAGATGTGATAACAGCACATTTGGAAAGAGGTGAAATCATCGGACAAAGTCAGCATAGATTTGTGAAAGGAACATCATGTCTGACAAATCTTATAGAATTTTTTGAAGATGTAACTAGTAGAGTGGATAGGGGAGAGCCAGTGGATGTGGTATATTTAGATTTTCAAAAAGCTTTTGACAAGGTCCCACACAGGAGATTAGTGTGCAAACTTAAAGCTCACGGTATTGGGGATATGGTATTGATGTGGATAGAGAATTGGTTGGCAGACAGGAAGCAAAGAGTGGGAGTAAACTTTTCAGAATGGCAGGCAGTGACTAGTGGGGTACCACAAGGCTCAGTGCTGGGACCCCATTTGTTTACAATATATATTAATGATTTAGATGAAGGAATTAAATGCAGCATCTCCAAGTTTGCAGATGACACAAAGCTGGGCGGCGGTGTTAGCTGTGAGGACGATGCTAAGAGGATGCAGGGTGACTTGGATAGGTTAGGTGAGTGGGCAAATTCATGGCAGATGCAATTTAATGTGGATAAATGTGAGGTTATCCACTTTGGTTGCAAGAACAGGGAAACAGATTATTATCTGAACAGCGGCCGATTAGGAAAAGGGGAGATGCAACGAGACCTGGGTGTCATTGTACACCAGTTATTGAAGGTGGGCATGCAGGCACAGCAGGCGGTGAAAAAGGCAAATGATATGCTGGTATTCATAGCAAAAGGATTTGAGTACAGGAGCAAGGAGGTTCTACTGCAGTTGTACAAGGCCTTGTTGAGACCGCACCTAGAATATTGTGTGCAGTTTTGGTCCCCTAATCTGAGGAAAGACATTCTTACCATAGAGGGAGTACAGAGAAGGTTCACCAGATTGATTCCTGGGACGACAGGATTTTCATATGAAGAAAGACTGGATCAACTAGGCTTATACTCACTGGAATTTAGAAGATTGAGGGGGGATCTTATTGAAACGTATAAAATTCTAAAGGGATTGGACAGGCTAGGTGCAGGGAGATTGTTTCCGATGTTGGGGAAGTCCAGAATGAGCGGTCACAGTTTACGGATAAAGGGGAAGCTTTATAGGACCGAGATGAGGAAAAACTTCTTTACACAGAGTGGTGAATCTGTGGAATTCTCTGCCACAGGAAACAGCTGAGGCTGGTTCATTGGTTATATTTAAGAGGAAGTTAGATATGGCCCTTGCGGCTAAAGGGATCGGGGGTATGCAGAGAAAGCAGGTACAGGGTTCCGAGTTGGATGATCAGCCATGATCATACTAAATGGCAGTGCAGGCTCGAAGGGCCATACGGCCTACTCCTGCACCTATTTTCTATGTTTATATGTTTTTTAGAATTGGCGTGCCTGCAGAAAGCAGAGGGTCATGGTGGAGAGAGTACATTCGGATTGGAGAGTTGTGACTAGTGGTGTCCCACAAGGATCGGTTCTGGGACCTCTACTTTTCGTGATTGTTATTAACGACCAGGATATGGGGATAGAAGGGTGGATTGGCAAGTTTGCAGACAACACAAAGGTTGGTGGTGTTGTGGATAGTGTAGATAGATTACAGAGAGACATTGAAAGGATGCAGAAGTGGGCTGAGAAGTGGCAGATGGATTTGAACCCAGAGAAGTGTGAGGTGGTACATTTTGAAAGGACAAACTCCAAGGCAGAGTACAAAGTAAATGGCAGGATACTTGGTAGTATGGAGGAGCAGAGGGATCTGGGGGTCCATGTCCACAGATCTCTGAAAGTTGCCTCACAGGAAGATAGGGTAGTTAAGAAAGCTTATGGGGTGTTAGCTTTCATAAGTTGAGGGATAGAGTTTAAGAGTCGCGAGGTAATGATGCAGCTCTATAAAACTCTGGTTAGGCCACACTTGAAGTATTTTGTCCAGTTCTGGTCGCCTCACTATAGGAAGGATGTGGAAGCACTGGAAAGGGTACAGAGGAGCTTTACCAGGATGCTGCCTGGTTTAGAGAGTATGGATTATGATCAGAGATTAAGGGAGATAGGGCTTTACTCTTTGGAGAGAAGAAGAATGAGAGAAGACATGATAGTGGTGTACAAGATATTAAGAGGAATAGACAGAGTGGACAGCCAGTGCCTCTTCCCCAGGGCTCCACTGCTCAGTACAAGAGGACATGGCTTTAAGGTAAGGGGAGGGAAGTTCAAGGGGGATATTAGAGGAAGGTTTATCACTCAGAGAGTGGTTGGTGCGTGGAATGCACTGCCTGCGTCAGTGGTGGAGCCAGATACACTAGTTAAATTTAAGAGACTACTATACAGGTATATGGAGGAATTTAAGGTGGGGGTTGTTTTATGGGAGGCAGGTTTTAAAGGTCGGCACAACATTGTGGGCCGAAGGGCTTGTACTGCGCTGTATTGTTCGATGTTCTATGTATCAAACTGATAACAGCAAGTATATAGGAGGACTGACATTAGAAATGTAAATAGAAACATGCACTGTGGTGTTGAATTTGGATGTTTGTTTGTTTATTTATTGTATTACAGCCTGTTTTGGTCCTCCAAGCCACACTGTCCAGCAATCCTCCAATTTAATCCTAGCCTAATCATGAGACGATTTGCAATGACCAATTGACCTACCAACCAGCATGTCTTTGAACTGTGGGAGGAAACTAGTGCACCCAGAGGAAACCCATGGGGTCATGGGGATATATATATTTTTAATGAATAAAATTTGTTTATGAAATATATTAAAATAATCAGGGCAGGGACTATGGTCAGACTATTTTTTTTTGTCAGCCAGAGATTTATATGTCAGGACAGGTGATGTGGTGTTTCATCAGGAGTTTTATTTCATCGGTTCATTAGTAGATTGATTACCAGAACAGTTATGATTATACACAAGGTTTAGCATACAGTCAGGTGGGTAGAGACAAGGGGAAGGATATCCTCATGTCAGCTGTTACATTAGGATTGCTTTAATATCTTAACCTTGGATATTACTGAATAAGGAATTCTGATTTGTTGTTACGTACAGGAAAAAATCCCTAGACGGGATTTGCGCACGGTTGGCGGTAAATCACAATACTGTCTCATAAATGTGGAGGGCAAGGGGAGACTCCATCCAGTCCTACACTTGGGAGAAAGGTTGTTGTGAAATGTGCTCTGTTACTGCCAGCAGAACATGTAAGTGAACGTGTTTCACTGGTTCACTGAGGGAAGGGAGCAGCAGGGAGCATGCTTAGCAAGTTTCATCGATTACAGCCCAGCAAAGTGATGATTATCCATTGTAAATCATCTGTCATTTTTACTGTGCTGTCAGTTAACAACATTAAAACCATAATGGAGTGCTTCAAAAATTTAATTAGTCTGTAATGTATCTTAAAGCACTAATCACTAGCTGGTTGCTTTACTCCCTTATGATCTCTTATGTGTAGAGGGCATCCACATGCATGAAAAATCCATCTGCCCATACTTTGAGTGTTGTCATCTACAGCAAGTTTTCAGAGAAGTGTAAACACTATGGGAAACAGAGAGTAGTAAATGGTTTGGACTAGGAGTCTTGAACTGTTTATGTATAGCATTGTGCAAAAATTTTAGGCACATATATATAGCTAGGCTGCCTAAGCAGTTCTAGTCACAACGTACTGCTGTCACAAAGCAACAAATCTCATGACATATGCCAGTGATATTAAAACTCATTCTGATTGTGATAGAGTCCTAACTGTAACAAGTTCAAACTTGTGTTTGGATGTAGAACTGTCATCCAAATGTTCAGATTCACCTTGGCTCAGAGCGTGAGATTATCATTCAGCAAGCTCCTCTCATGGACAAATCCCAAACACATCAAAATCACAACTGCTGTGTTCAGAATAGCCTGATGCTAGACATTCTATGTTAGTTGTCTCCCCTTGTTTGATACTTATCACAGGAACATAATTTAGTGAAATAAATACACATGTATAGTCAAGAGAAAAGTAAATTGGTCCAAACTGATGTTAGAGTGCTGAAAAATAAGGAGTTTTTTTTTAAGTCTTGCAAGATGACTCATTAAGTTGAAAAGTATTCTTTAGTTGTCTATTACAAAGGAACATTTATTTGTGCTATTTTAAACTGTAATTCTGTCAAGCTGCCTCAACACCCAAAGTATGAAGGTTTTGGGGGAAAAAAAAACACTTGGGAATACATGTGAAGAGCAGAAATTGGGTTTAAGAATATCAGTTGCTACCTGTATGTACCTCCAGATCACTGTCCCCTCTAAGCTGCATAGCTGCGCAATAACTGAAATGCTGCTGCGTGCATAGCCTTTGTTGCTGTGCATCTGCAATTCAATTCATTCAATGTGCATGTAATTACTTGGATAATAGATTTCCTGACGATGAGTTAAGAGAATGGCAAGCTTTTGACCCTGTTGCTCTTGCAAATACATCCAGTTTTGATTTGGAAAAGGGAATATTGTATGACCAACAAAAAAAAATACTCAGCTATCATTCCAAGCTACAAACAAAGTGTCACCTCAAAATATCACAGCAATACTGTGATTTCAAATTTGTCATTTCTGAGAAAGTTAAGCCTGGTTCAATTAAGACGTTTACTGATATGTTGAACTATGTGCTTAGATAGGAAACATTTGGAGAATGGTCAATTCTTGTTGATATTCATGGAATATTTTCAGGATTCTAGTACTGACTGTGATTATGGATTCAAGCAAATGTAAATCCAGAAACAGACTAGAGGCACAACATTTTGGATGAACTAATGAGGATTAAGATGTATCTTTCATCTGGATGTGAAATTTAATTGGATAGCGTATTTAGACAATGGATTTGTAATAAAGGCATGAGAAAAGGTCTGCAAAATGTGAAAGATTCTCTTTTTATTTAATTATTTAAAAAAATATTAATTGAGATACAGGGCAGATAAGGCCCTTCTGGCTCTGTGAGCCACATCACCCACTACTCTCCCGATTTATCTCTAACCTGTTCAATTTACAATGACTTATTAACCTACTAAGTGTATGACGAGAAAAACCAGATCACCCAGAGGAAACGCTCATGGTCACGATGAGAATGTAACATACTGCTTACAGGCAGCAGTGGGAATTGAACCTGGTTGCCTGTACTGTAAAGCATTGTGCTAACCGCTTCTCTACCTTGCCCTTCAATTAATAAATAAGATCAAAAGTATTTTCCAATTTTCATTCTCACTATTCATATTATGCATATTATATAGAAAAAAAAACACATCTAAAGTGCCGGGCAGCTTCCAGGCTGTATATATGTTTCCTGCTCAGAGCAATGGTTGGTCTGAGCAGCTCTAAAGAGGCGATGTTCGAGACATCCATTTCATTAAAGCTGAAGCAACTCTCTCTTGATGTGAATACAAACAGAGGCAGAAACTCTGAGATCTCTATTGCATCAGTAGTTAAAGACCTATTTCTATCCTATAATATCTCCTTGTATAAAGAGATATTGGGCTGCATGGATCAGATCAAGTATGTATTGGGCGTGGGCTATGACTAATTTAGACGTTTGAAACCACTCAGCCTGCAAAACTATCTGCAGTTAACTCAAAGTCGTCCACATGTTTTCTTTAATAAATTTTGGGCAGAGCTAATCTTAAACAGGGCAGACTAATATCCTTCAAAGTGTTTCATCATAGCTGCTTAAGTCAGTGCCTAGCAATTGAATTCTTCAAAACATCTGCCACTATTTTTCTCAAAGTCACTGCCAATTTTTCTGTGGTGCCTGCGGCTTTCCCAGTGGATTTATCTATCCTGAAGCACCTACTTACTGCTGTTCCTTAAGTTAAAACTTGGTGGGGCTTAACATACCCATAGTCTTAATGCAACTGTATAACAGGCTGCTCTATGGTCTTTCCATCTCCTAGAAAACATTGCATCCACTGGAATGGAAATTCAGTTTTATTTTGTCCCCTTTTATTGCTCATGTCTGCACTTGGTATCTAAAATTACAATTGGCAGCATTAGCGGGCAGACACTTGGTTTCGATGTGACTTTTGGCATCAGTTCCTTTTAATATTATGTTGTTAACTGGGTTAATGCCTCTGCTAAATTAGCAGGGAAATGTTATAGGAGCACAAAACTTGTCTATTAATGTGGATCAGCAAGGCAGATTTCAAAATTTCAAAATCTGAACTATTTTGAACAAAATTGAACACCCATTGTAGAAACTGTAGCAATTGATCTTTTAATTCATCTCCTAAAAATCAAAGTAAATTCAAGCCTCAGAAAAATGTTAAGCATGAACTTTTCCTTGTATTCTATCTGGTTACCCTCCAAACAGGTGGCATGAATCGAGATGTCTCCTTCTGGTGAACAAATTCGCCTCACCCCACCATTCCTCACTCTGAATTTTCACTACTTCTCACCTGCCTATTACTTCTCCCTGGGTCCCCTACTCCCTCAATTTCTCCCTTTCTCCTCTCCAATCAGATTCTTTCTTCTCCAGCCCTTGACCTTCCCCACCCACCTGAATTCACCTATCACCTCCTGGCTAACCTCATTCCCCTGCCCCCCAACTTTTTATTCCGCCATTGTCCCCCTTCCTTCTTGGTCCTGAAGAAGGGTCTTGGTCTGAAGTGTTTACTCTTTTCCGTAGATGTTACCTGACCTGCTGAGTTCCTCCAGGGTTCCGTATGTGTCGCTTTTTTTTGCTTGCCTGTTTAGAGGAAAATTTAACGGAAAAATTACACCAAGCAGGCAAATGGCTCAATTGCTTAAACAGGGTTGCTGTAATGATATGACTCGGTTGACCAATCCATATGGAACTGTTTTAAATAAAGAAGACAAAAACGTGATTACACAGTGCAGAAGTCTCTTCATTCTGTGGTTTGTGCTACAGTACAAGTTTATGTGGTCAGACATTAATGCATTTAGTCTGGACTTTGTATTAAAAATGCTTGGTTGGTTGCAAACTGGTAATTGGTAGGCCTGGCTGACTGAGACAATTTGCCACCTCACCTGATGTTTTCCTTTACATTAATTTACATAGAGCTGCTAGTACTTTTTGCCCATTTGGAAGATAATGCAAATTGGTAGATTATAAACTGCAGTTGAATTCAACTGTGATATACAGAATTAGTTATAGATTACAAAAATAAAAGTTTCATATAGAGAATGTTGAAGTATTACTAGAATATATGTTTCTTAGAAAGTATCAGCCAAATATTTATTCTTCAGTACAGTGCTCTGTCCATATTTAACAAGAATTACTTTCATGATCTACTTTGCATCTTCTTCATTGTGTTTCGGTGTCCAAATAAAGCTAATTATATTGTTAAGATTTATTCCATATAATTCTTATACTACTCAGTTGAACATCTTGCACTCTACAAGAATTGTAATGTGTATAGCAGTATTTTAGATATATCTTATGTAATATTTTTGAATAATTTTACAATAAATGCTCATTTGTTCCTCATGAAATCTTTTAAATATTAGATTCCAGACATTGGTTAAACCACTCTAACTCTGTGAGTTTATAACAGTACCACATTTTATGCACTTTTTTCATCTATGAATAATTTTTCTTTCATAAAATGTTTTTTTTGGGAGAGGAAAAGTTACCCAGTATTTGATATGGAAATAATGTTTTTCCAATTAATATTCTGAGGCATTCTTGGACACTTACATCAAAATGTACAGTGATCCTTCACTTTCAGTAAATTATCTTTAAAGTTATGGGGTACTTCATGTTAAGGCTTAGATTTCAACAATAAAAATTTTGAATTTATACAGAATTAAAAACAAAATGCCAGAAATACTCGGCAGATCAGGCAGCATCTTTGGGAGAAGTGAATCGTGGAAAAATAGAGAAGTTTTGAAATCTTAAGGAAAGTAACAACTTCACAACAAATGCAACAGATTAGTGGATAAACATCACACACACACTCAGCAGGTCAGGCAGCATCTATAGAAATGGATAGATAGTCTACCTTTCAGTCCGAGATCATTTCTCAGGACCTTGGTAGACCACCAGTCCCAGTCCTGGGGTAGGGTGTCGGCCCAAAATGTCAACAATCTATTAATTTTTGTAAATGCTGCCTGACCTGCTGAGTTCCTCCAGCATTTTATTAATTAATTTATTTATTTATTGTCATAAAACATGGAATAGGTCTTTCCGGTCTTCAAGGCCACAGTGCCCAACAATCCCCTGATGTAATTGTTGCCTAAAGGCTGTGTGTACGGGCTACACTGAAGCCTACACCATAACCCTGATTTTCACTTCTGCGTCGCTCTACGCTGTAGCGAGCGTGCGTTGGTGTGCGCCAAAACGCTAGTTGGCGGTGGGGTGTCTATGCCACTGTTTTGAGTTTCTTCGTGAGGGACATGGACGAGGAAATGCATTACAAACATTTTCGCATGTTGGCAGGTAGATTTGACTGTTTGGTTCATCTATTTCGCATTGGTGTACAGACATGGTGGAGAAGAAGCAACCGGAAATGGGTAGGAGGAAATGCTTGCTACCAAGCGGACCAATCACAGTTGTTGCAGTCTGCATTGCCGCAACACATGAGTAACTTTTCTTTTCTGGAGAGGTGCATGTCGCCCTACGGCGTAGGGTGCAGCGTAGGTATGGCGTAGATGTGACACACAAGTATAAATCAGCCTTAAGCACCGGACAATTTACAATGATCAATGAACGTACCAACTGGTATGCCTTTAGACTGTGGAAGGAAACAGGAGCACCCAGAGGAAACCCAGGAAGTAACGGGGAGAAGGTACAAACTTCTTCCAGGCAGTGGCGGGATTTGAACCCAGGTCACCTGCACTTTTAGCAGTAGTGCATAGTGCTAACCATTATGGTACCATACCACCCCACAGCATTTTGTGTGTGTTGTTTTGGATTTTCATCATCCGCAGATTTTCTCGTGCATAGAATTTGATGGATAAGTTCTTTACCATCTTCTTAAGTGCAATTGAAGATTGGTGGTAAACATTGGTCTTACCAAAGACCGGTGTGTTGTGACAAGTAAATTAAAAGTTGGCAGTTGGAAGCATGGCAGTGACTGGTGGATATGAGCATTGTGCAAAATATTAATCTGTTCAGATGTTTCTGTAGTTTAAAATTAATTTGAACATATAAAATGACAAGGATTTGACTACATTTGAAGCAAAGCCACAGAGGTACTTAAAATTATAATTGAAATATACATACTGGGATACATTTGATAAAAATATTACTGGTTCATTTTTTTAGTTGAATGCACTCTTGTGGGTAATTTAAGGCTTACCTTATAAGTTAGAAATATTAATCTAGCAATGGATCGTTATTGAGAAACACATATGAATAAGACTTTAATCCTGGTTTAACATGAAATGCGAACGACATTAGATCATGAGAAAATGGGAGGTGGAAGCCAGTTTGGCCCCTCAAGCCTACTCCACCATTTGATCATGACCTATCTAACCCAGCTTTTATCTCCTCTTCTGTGTCTATTTCCCATAGCTTTCAATCCGCTGATATTTCAGAAACGTATGTATTTCTTTAAATTTTGCAATATCACACTTCCACAACATTCTGCCACAGAGAACTGCAGAAATGCAACACCTTCTGCAAGAAGTTCCTGTGAATATCAGTCTCTGAGGGTCTATCCTGGGCCCAGCATATCAATGCAGCTACAAAGAAGGCACAGCAGTGGTTATAATTCATTAGGAGTTTGTGGAGATTAGATATGTCACTAAACTCACTCACAAAATTCTGCAGATATACCATGGAAAGAGAGAGAGAGTGTGTGTGTGTGTGTGTGTGTGTGTGTGTGTGTGTACCACACAGGATCGAGAAAACATACAGGAAGTTTTGAACTCAGCCAGCTAAACTTCCCAGCATCCAGGACATTTTCTGGGAGCAATGCCTCAAAAAGGCGACATCCATCACTAAAGACTCCCTTCACTCAGAATGTGCCCTCTTCTCATTGCTACCATCAGGGCAGAGGTACAGAAGCCTGAAGTCACATACTCAGTGATTTGGGAACAGCTTCTTCCCCCCCTGCCATCCAATTTCTGAATGACATTGAACCCATGAACTTTTTTTTTCACTTTTTGAGCTATTTATTTAATTTAATTTTTAAAATATACATATACTTCCTGTAATTTAGTTTTTAAATATGTATTGCTGCCACAGGAAAAAAAATCTTGACATATACTGGTGATATTCATCCTGATTCTGATAAATAATTCTCCCTTTCATGTGGTATGTCTCCAGCCACCCCCCACCCACTGATATTCTCCAGTAAGTGGAAACATCTGATATCCTAAGGATTTTTGTATGTATGAGTGAAATTGCCTCTCATTCTCCGAAACTCCAAAGACTTTAGATTTAGTTTCTTCATCTGCTTGTGATAGCCCAGTCCTCTCATCCTAGAAATTAGCATAGTGGATCTGTTTGTAGAGCTTTTTGCCAAGTCTGGAGGACAAGTTGCAAATGTTTCATCACCAGTTGAGGTGATGCCATTTGTACACAATTCTACATTGTTTCTGATGTATGCTTACATTTATATTGATCTGATTCATTGTTCTGAAAACTAAGGATACGGGCTAGCAGAGATCACTCAGCTACCTGGTTGGCCAGGACTCAGCGGACACTACCAGCCAGTGCAACAGCCAACCAATCAGAACAGCAGGTCGGACCAATATAAAGGAGAACACTGGGCAGAAACAACACTGACGTCACTTCGACTGGTGATGAAATGTTTTCACCCGAACCTCCAGGCTCGGCGAGCAACCTTACACCATGCAGCCAACCCAAGCTACCAATCTGCTCTTTCATTTCATAGTGGATCTGTTTCAGATTGACCCTAGTGCCTATATATTCTTTCTTAATTATGAGAACCAAGGCTGTGTACTCAGGCATGCCTTCGCCAGTAACCTTTTGAATTGTAACAATACTCCCCTGTTTTTAAACTCCAACGTTACATTTGTGATAAAAGCAAATATGACATTTGGCTTTCTAACTTACTGTCCGCTAATACTGTGCAATGTGTATACAAGAACATCTTGATCACTTTTGTGTCATATTCACCTGCAGTCCTTCTTCATTTAGATAATAATTCATCATTAGATTCCTCTTATCACAGTGTGTAACTTTTATACTTTAGACCAATGTGCGTTTAATTTTGCTGGTGGGAGGAGGGAGGATCGTTGCTCACTGCCACTTAAGTGCGAGAGGGGGGAGCTGGGGGGGGGGACTTCAGGCTCTCACGTTTAACTGTCATTCATTCTTTGGGTCACTTCTCTGTTTTTGTGAATGTTTTGCGAAGAAAAAGCATTTCAGGATGTATATTGTATATATTTTGCTGGCATTAAACTTGACCTTTGAACCTAGACTTAATTTGCCAAGGTTTTGCCAACTCAGTCTCCCTATCCAGATTCCATTGTACAATCCAAATATCCTCTTTACAACATGTTCTCCCAAATACTTTCAACTCATAAGGAAACTTTGACCCTCAACACTTTGCCTCTCCTCCAGGATGTTAATATAAATCATAAATAACTGAGGAGCAAGTACTGATCCACGGGGCTCTCCACTTCGTATATCCTTCCCGTCTGAAGAAGACACAAAGATTCCAGGCCTGTGGGCAGTGTGGTGACCAATACTCATTGTACTGCCCCAGTAACATGAACTCTTCTAACATGCATCATCAGTAGCCACGTGGTACCTTATCAAATGTCTTTTCTGTCAGAGTGAATATATTTTTGTTAATGTCAACCTTGTTAGAGAAGTGTCAAATAAATCTTGTTTAACAGAGCAAGAATTTTGGAAATGTTAATTGTGATATATTAACTTTACTGCATTCTTCAAGTACAATAAAATTTCTAAGCATAATTTTAATTTAATATCCACAGCAAAGTAGTCCTGAGAATTTTTGTTCTAATATTGTTAACGTTCCCCATAGTCATCCTGGCACTAGTTTCATTTTATAATTAATTTGCAGTGATGTCCATGGCAACAATTCTGAGGAAAGTAATCTGTGTTAGATTTCCATGGATGTGATCGATTTCCCAAATCTGGTTAGAGTGTTTCTTTCCTTTTGCAGTATAAAATAAGTGCATGTGTGTGTTTTATGTTAATACATTGTTAATATCCTCTGCCAGTTCCATGATGGGACGCCTGCTCAGGTGACCTTAGGAGGACAAGAGTCCGAGCCCTTCCTTGTACACACAGGAGTGAGGCAGGGGTGTGTGCTAGCACTAGTGCTCTTTAACATCTTCCTCTTGTGTGTTACCAAGCTTCTCCACAACAATATGCCAACGAGGATAGCAGCGGTGTGGCAGTGGGCATCAAATTAGATGGCAACCTCTTTAACATCAGGAGGCTCCACACAACCACCAAACTCCAAAGAGAACGGGTCCTGGAGCCGCAGTATGCAGACGACTGTGTTCTTGTGGCCCACACTCCGGAGGATCTTCAGACTGTCCTTGCTGTGATGGTGAGAGCGTACAGCAGGATGGGGCTGACTGTCAAAACCATCAAGATAAGAGCATTAAACAGGCATCAGCTGCCTTTGGGAGACTTTGGCGTAGAACCTTTCAGAACAGAAGCCTTCATCCCTCCATACAGGTCGCCGTATACCAAGCGGTCTGCGTCACCACCCTCCTTTATGGCTGTGAAGCTTGGGTAACCTACAGCCATTACATCGAGTCCTTGGAGCGCTTCCACGTAAGCTGCCTTCAGCGCATCCTGGGAATTACCTGGCGTGAGCGGGTGCCTCAAACTGAAATACTTGTAAAGACCAACTGCAGAAGTATTGAGGCCATAATCACCCAGTGTCAGTTGCAGTGGCTGGGGCACGTGATAAGGATGCCCCCATGTCGGCTACCCCACAGAGTGTTATACGTCCAGCTACATCATGGTCGACACTCAGCTGAGGGCCAAAGAAGTGCTATAAGGATCAGATGAAGAGTGCTTTAAGGAAGTGCAAGATCAGACCTGAGGACCTGGAGGATGTTGCTGCTGACCGTAACACTTGGCGACAGCTGTGTAGGGATGGGGTTCGTATTCTGGAGATGGAAAGAACAACCAGAAGACAGCAGAAGAGAGCCAGGAGAAATGCAGCAATGGTTGCCATCACTACCATCACCAATATACATGTCCTACCTGCAATAGAATTTGTGGGTCCAGGATAGGACTGTATAGTCATCAAAGATCTCACCGTTAAAAGAGTGGATGTCATCACTGGATTCCGATGGACAACGGAAAATGAAAATGTGTGTTTTATGATGCACTGACTCAATGGATTGCCTCAGTGAAAACATCCAGCTGTCCTCTCAGGCTGGCTTTCATTGTTGGTGAAGCACAACCAACAGGCTTCTCAAATGCTGTGATCATCCGGGCAGGTGGAGCATATGTCATTGCACTTTTCACTTGTGCCCTGTAGCTGATGGAAAGGTGCGGGATATCAGGAGATGGAATACCCAACCTCTGCCCTGTTTTGTAATCATGATCTTCATGTAATTGGTCCATTTGAGTCTCTAGTCAATGGCAAACCACAGATCATTAATGATGGGGATCTGGCAATGGCAACGTTGTTGAATGAGTGATAAGATACAATGTTTGTGTGATCATTTAACACATATCATTGCTGTTTCACACGTATACCTGCGTTGCCACCAGGTGTGCTGTCTGTAGCCTCCATCCAAATATTCTACTCTCTACCTTAAACCAAGATTGATCAGTTTGGTTGGTACTAATGATAGAGTGAGAGATATCATATACTGGACTATGAATTTAGAGATATGAGAGTCCATGTCCCTGCTGTTGCTTGTGATATCAGTGACTCATGGATGCCCAGTTTCTCAGCTGCCAGGCCTGTTCTGAATCTATCCTGTTTAGCATGTTTATCTGACGTTTGCAAAGATTCCCAGTCACCTTGAACCAGCAAAAGGAAATGTAAATTAATATTTTCGATAGAAATATTTTAATAATTTGAAAATTCACATGCTCGCACATGTTTAAAACAGCAAATTATATCAACTTAATTAGAACTTGTAAAAATTTCACTTAATTGTCTTGCCATTTTTTAAAATTCATTTTAAAGGGAATAGTGTACTTGCCTCAGGTTAAATCAAACACAGACTGAGCAAACAGATACTGCAGCCTGAAACCCAGGCATACAGCCCTGGAACAACGTCCTGGTCCCAGTTGTACTGGGTGGAAGCTGATGAACATCCTGTGCTCAAAGATAGTCCAGTTATGTTTATTCAAGTAGGTTTCATTATGAATATTCCACACTATTTTAAAATGACTACTGATAAAACTTTGCAGGAACACATAATGAATTGTGTTTGGTTGGGAAGTGCACTTTGTTCTTTTAAATCTTAACATATTTTGATCTGAAAGTCCCTGGGAGATTCAGAGATAGTATAATTGTGGATGTCATGACTGAACTGTGCCAACATAGGAGATTGAGAGGAGATTTGATGTGGTATAGAAAATTATGAGGGGTATCTTACTGCCCATTATGCCGCTGCTATTAAAGGCAGATTCCTAATTGCTGTTTCCATAACAATCTTTTTTGACGAGTCAGGGTTGTTAGTCCTGAGCTGAACCCCCAATCTGAAGGACCGGTGGACCACACTTTATCTGACCTTTACCCTTTTACCTGTTCAGCATGGGTGACCCAACCAAGAGCCAAAGCGCAAGGCCCTGACTCTAGCCAATATAGCTCTCTGGGTCATTGAGGTATGCAAGCATCCAAACCCTCCGACAAGGTTGTGGTCCTCTTGGAGGTGAGGGGTTGTGGTGAACTACATGTACCTGTCTGGACACGCCCCCTGCTGACTGCTCCCATGGCTCCTCCCACAGACCCCAAGTATAAAGGCGATTGAGGCCTGAGCCCGGCCCTCAGTCTCCAGGATGTAGTATGGTGGTCAACTACTGCTTGTTCTTTCTTCCAGTCAATAAAAGCAGATATCTTGCCTTCACGTCTCAGAGAGAGTTATTGATGGTGCTTCAGGGGTATAGATTGCAAGCAGGGTTTTTTCACTGACATTGGATGGCACTACAACTAGATGTTATGGGTTAAGGATCAATCTCATTGTTTCTTGGTTTACCTCCAGGACCACTGGTCCAAGACCATTTAAACCAATGAGACAAGTTCAGGGGGAAGGGATAGATCGGGTAAAAGGGAGGCTGGTGCATACAGTTGAAGCCCCTCAGGAAAATCTGGGCCCATGTTTCTCCTTACCTAGAGAGATTAGCAATGCAAAGTCTGAGCTAGGAATGTGAATTAAAATTGTCAACTTGATGGCATATCAAGGAACGAAACAGGTTAAACAGAAAAGGGAAAATCTATTGACATGAAGGAAGAAAACAAGCTGTAGACTCCAAAATTAAAACCTTAAGGAATAAAGCTCTTACTTTGTAATGATTAATCTTAAGAATTAGAGAGGTAATTGAACAGTAGTTAACATAATCAATACCATGAAGAAAATATTTTGACTTGGAAGTTTCTTAGCAAATGGGCATAAAAACATAAGTTTAGGACAGGACTGAGCTTTTTGGCATTACACCTATACTGCCATTCAAAGAGGTGATGGATGACCCAGATATTAGTAGTATTCTTGCTTGCCCTTTTATCTTGTTCCCTTTTTAATTATCAAGAACCTAACTACTTCCATCTTAGAAATATTTAAAGACTGCTTTTTGGAAAAGAAACACAAAATTACAGAGATTCAGAACTCTGAAAGAACAAATGCATCCCACCAATTTTAAATTGGTATCCCTAATATTTAGAAAGTGCCCTTTCTCAAAAGGAAATAAAATGTATTTGCACTTTGCTCTCTGCATCTTGTAGATCATGCCGAATGGTTCCATCTCTATTGCCTTATGTTGGGTGTTGGACCAGTGTAATAGCACAATGGCTGTTGTATCAAACCCTGTGATTTTTTTGTAAAATGGTATTACTACTTGACCACCTAAATGTAAGTTCTTCCCATCTCATTAATCAGCCATGAGCTAGACTGTCATGTGTACACAGTTGGCTGCATCTACAATCTCCGGCAAAATGCCACCCCATTCTCAAATACGTAAACCAAATATACATTTCTACCAAAGGAGGTGCAAGGAGCTCCTTCCTTCCACTAGCCTGCAGGTCACCCTTGGGCAAGGTGTAACACCAGCTTATTCCCCTCAATCAGGGTTAGGTGAAGCCGTGGGAGCAGCTGGGGCTATCACAAGTCCTGGTTATGCGACCACTGATGCCAAGCAGATAATCTCTGGAGAGAATTGGTAATGGCTGGGATCACCTGTCTTGTAAAGGTATGGCCCAGAAGAAGGCAATGGTGAATCATTTATGTAGAAAAATTTGCCAAGAACAGTCACGGTCAAGACCACAATTGTCCATCTCACATAACACGGCACATAATGATGATGACAATGATTTTTGTGCACAGTAACAAATTTGTTTTAATATTTTTTTGGTTGTGGGGTTCATTTTCCAAGATTTCAGGATACATTCTAAATCACATAATGCTGTTTACAGCAGCTGACTTGTCAACTCATCCTAGAAAAACAAAAGAAGAACTTGCAGATTCTGAAAATTTGGATCAAAAATAATGTGTTGGAAATGCTCAGTAGGTTAGGCAACACCCTATGGGAAGAGAATAGAGTTAATGCTGCAGGTTGAAGAACCCTTGTCAGACATGGTTTGAAAAAGTTTTGATCTGTTTTTGCCATGGTTTATTACTCCCTATGCTGCTTGAAGTGCCAGAGGTGCTAAACCTTATGTCCTTGTGAAGTCTAATGACTGTGTAAAAGTAGTTTTTGTTTATTCCTGCGAGAAAGCAGCCAGTTAAAATCTCCTTCCTTACATGCAGAAAAAACAGCTTCGGTACAGCAGTCACTGCCTTCAGGAATTCTTAAGCGTTCATTTTAAAATTCAATTGGCCGCACAAAGTATTCTGGGCATTTGGTCAACTCACAGAAAATCAATTGTCATGTACATCTTTGAACTCACAGAGGTTCGGAGTAAAATGTGAGAAAAGTCACACAAATCTCACGGAACTTTATAAGAAAGAACCATTGGACTGAAATCAAGAAGTTGCTGATGGAGTGGCCCGGTGCTGTAAGCTTTGGAAAGCATTAGAAAAAGAAACAGGGTTCGTCCTTGTGGCCTGTTGAGCCTGCTCTGCCGTCCAACGAGACCATAGGTGATCCAACCGTGGACACAGCAATACCCACCTGCTTTTACCTGATAACTTTCAATTCCCCTGCTATGTAAAAATCTATCCAACTGTTTCTTAAATATATTTAATGAGGTAAACTCTACTTCTTCTCTGGACAGAGAATTTCACAGATTGACTGTTCTCCTCATCTCCATCCTAAATGTATTCCTCACGAATCTTGAGATTAGATTCACTAGTTTTAGTCTCACTTCCCAGTTGTTATCTATTTCCCAGTGTTATCTGTTTTTTTCATGTTATGTTTTTGTAAGATCCCCTCTCATTCGATTTAATAGGCTAAATCTCACATCTCAGGAATCAACATCTGTGTCACCTCCAATGCCAGTATATTTCTCCTCAAATAAGCAGTACTGCAGGACCAGCCTCATCAGTTCCCTGTGTAGTTGCAGCATAACCTCCCTGCTCCTAAATCCAATCCCTCAACCAGCATTCCATTTGCCTTCCTGATAACCTATTGCACCTGCCTTGTCTGCCTTTTCAGTATCAGAACTTTTCAGCAGGAAGAACATGGCGCTTAAAGAGGAATCTGGTGTGGTGGAAAACCACAGATCTGGGACACTTTATTGGTTGCAAATTTTGGGCCAGTATCTCTGTTGAAATAATGGGCTGAAGCGAGCAGGGTTTGACTCCCAAGAGTATCTCTGGCATTCACAAACACTTAGAACTACTATAAATTAAACACACACTTAAAAGTTTTAAAAGTGAAAGTATATTAGAAAATTATATGAAAATGCTTTAAAAATTTTAAGGTCTGATTATTTTGGTATTCTCCAGAGCAGCTACAGTTGGGTAACCAGGTAGTCCATTCTAGAATGCATTTAATGGTCCAGCATAGTGGAGTCGCGTATAGGTCAGACTGAGTAAGGTTGGCATCTTTCCTCCACTGAAGGACAATAGAAAACCAAATGGATTTTAATGACAATCTGCTAACTTTCATGGCCATTATTACCAATGGTCATATTCACCAATAATTATTAATGATTACCAATAATTTTATGTGAATTTAAGATCTACAGTTGTTGTTACAGGATTATGAGTAATAAGTTAGTTGCGACATCATCAATGAACATTTAAAATCAATTAATTGTATTTAAGTCAATATAATAAAAGCAAAAGTAAAAATAAAACAGAAGTTTGTGGAAGCACTTATCAGGTCAATATGCTGCGGTGTATCGAATTTTGTAAAATACTGGGTGAAAATCTGAACAGCTCCAAGTGACACTGAGTTCTCAGCACGTAAAGTGCCTGTACAGGTTAAACACTTGTAGGTTTGTTAAATGTTTGCTGATGGCTACAGAATTCTTTCCTGGCCTCCGAGACACCACTGGCATGAGGATAACTGTTGATGAACATGAGTTGTTTGAATGAAGTAAATTATGCTGAGAAAGTGGGATGGCAACAAATGATCAAAGTGATTGCCTGTCTTTGTGTGTCTCTCTACACTTGTAAAACTCCCTATTTATTGGGGTACCTTTTGAGCAGTTCTTGAGACTTCACCCAGACTGAAGGAATTGCAATCCAGACCCAGGGTAGTTTTGCAAATCGGAATTCCAGATTACCTTGACAACAGCAGCAATCATGTGGAGACTAAGAATCGTGAGCCCTGAAATCGTTGTGGAAATCTTTGTAAATTATGACATAGGATTTAGTGTGGTTTATTTGTGTTTTCTGTTTTTTAAGATATTAAATTAGGCTTAAGTTACTTCGTTGTGCTGGTACCCTTATAACCACATTTCCTGGACATTCGAATTGCTTGGGTGTGATGAACCCAGCCCATTACAATTTATCAGGTCAAGCAGCAGCTGTAGGAAGAGAAGAGTTTCTGTTTTGTGTCCAGGATCTTCACCAGAACTCGCCTGAAATTACCTGAGACTTACCTCTCTTCCTGCTGGTGTTTCTTCTCATTGAGATCTGGGACAGATTTAACAAGTAGATTTTTCAGTGGAAGAGCTGAGGAGCTGAGACTGGGCTCCATAAGAAAGCCAATCTTGAGCAAATGGCAAATTACTAGTGGTGATCTTTTAGTAAGTTGGTAATTTCACATTTGTGAGGATTTCCTGAACTTTCTGACTGTTAGTAGGATCCTCTTTTGAGTCAGTATGGGTGGAAGTCAGGAACAGAAAGGGAGCAGTTACTCTACTGGGGGTATTCTATGGGCCCCCTGGTAGCAGCAGAGATACCGAGGAGCAGATTGGGAGGCAGATTTTGGAAAGGTGCAAAAATAACAGGATTGTTATCATGGGTGACTTTAACTTCCCTAATATTGATTGGCACTTGATTAGTTCCAAGGGTTTAGACGGAGCAGAGTTTGTTAAGTGTGTCCAGGATGGATTCCTGTCACAGTATGTTGACAGACTGACTAGGGGGAATGCCATACTAGATCTAGTATTAGGTAACGAACGGGGTCAGGTCACAGATCTGTCAGTGGCTGAGCATCGGGGGGACAGTGATCACCGCTCCCTGACCTTTAGCATTATCATGGAAAAGGATAGAATCAGAGAGGACAGGAAAATTTTTAATTGAGGAAGGGCAAATTATGAGGCTATAAGGCTAGAACTTGCGGGTGTGAATTGGGATGATGTTTTTGCAGGGAAATGTACTATGGACATGTGCTCAATGTTTAACGATCTCTTGCAGGATGTTAGGGATAAATTTGTCCTGGTGAGGAAGATGAAAAACGATAGGGTGAAGGAACCATGGGTGACAAGCGAAGTGGAAAATCTAGTCAGGTGAAAGAAGGCAGCATACACGAGGTTTAGGAAGCAAGGATCAGATGGGTCTATTGAGGAATATAGGGTAGCAAGAAATGAGCTTAAGAAGGGGCTGAGAAGAGCAAGAAGGGGGCATGAGAAGGCCTTGGCTATTAAGGTAAAGGAAAACCCCAAGGCATTCTTCAATTATGTGAAGAACAAAAGGATGACAGGAGTGAAGGTAGGACCGATTAGAGATAAAAGTGGGAAGATGGGCCTGGAGGCTGTGGAAGTGAGTGAGGTCCTCAATGAATACTTCTCTTCGGTATTCACCACTGAGAGGGAACTTGATGACAGTGAGGACAATATGAGTGAGGTTGATATTCTGGAGCATGTTGATATTAAGGGAGAGGAGGTGTTGGAATTGTTAAAATACATTAGGACAGATGACGGAATATTCCCCAGGCTGCTCCATGAGGCAAGGGAAGAGATCGCTGAACCTCTGGCTAGGATCTTTATGTCCTCGTTGTCCACGGGAATGGTACCGGTGGATTGGAGGGAGACGAATGTTGTCTCCTTGTTCAAAAAGGTAGTAGGGATAGTCCAGGTAATTATAGACCAGAGACCCTTACGTCTGTGGTGGGAAAGCTGTTGGAAAAGTTTCTTAGAGATAGGATCTATGGGCATTTAGAGAATCATGGTCTGATCAGGGACAGTCAGCATGGCTTTGTGAAGGGCAGATCATGCCTAACAAGTCTGATAGAGTTCTTTGAGGAGGTGACCACGTATATAGATGAGGGTATTGCAGTGGATGTAATCTACATGGATTTTAGTAAGACATTTGACAAGGTTCCACATGGTAGGCTTATTCAGAAAGTCAGAAGGCAAGGGATCCAGGGAAGTTTGGCCAGGTGGATTAAGAATTGGCTTGCCTGCAGAAGGCAGAGGGTCATGGTGGAGGGAGTACATTCAGATTGAAGGGTTGTGACTAGTGGTGTCCCACAAGGATCTGTTCGGGGACCTCTGCTTTTTGTGATTTTTATTAACGACCTGAATGTGGGGGTAGAAGGGTGGTTGGCAAGTTTGCAGACGACACAAAGGTTGGTGGTGTTGTAGATAGTGTAGGGGATTGTCAGAGATTGCAGAGAGACATTGATAGGATGCAGAAGTGGGCTGAGAAGTGACAGATGGAGTTCAACACAAAGAAGTGTGAGGTGGTACACTTTGGAAGGACAAACTCCAAGGCAGAGTATAAAGTAAATGGCAGGATACCTGGTAGTATGGAGGAGCAGAGGGATCTGGGGGTACATGTCCACAGATCCCTGAAAGTTGCCTCACATGTAAATAGGGTAGTTAAGAAAGCTTATGGGGTGTTAGCTTTCATAAGTCGAGGGATAGATTTTAAGAGTTGCGATGTAATGATGCAGCTCTATAAAACTCTAGTTAGGCCAGACTTAGAGTACTGTGTCTAGTTCTGGTCACCTCAGTATAGGAAGGATGTGGAAGCATTGGAAAGGTAATAGAGGAGATTTACCGGGATGCTGCCTGGTTTAGAGAGTATGCATTATGATCAGAGATTAAGGGAGATAGGGCTTTACTCTTTGGAGAGAAGGAGGTTGAGTGGAGACATGATAGAGGTGTACAAGATATTAAGAAGAATAGACAGAGTGGACAGCCAGCGCTTCCTCCCCAGGGCACCACTGCTCAGTACAAGAGGACACGGCTTTAAGGTAAGGGAAGGGAAGTTCAAGGGGTATATTAGAGGAAGGGTTTTTCACTCAGAGAGTGGTTGGTGCGTGGAATGCACTACCTGAGTCAGTGGTGGAGGCAGATACACTAGTGAAGTTTAAGAGACTATTAGACAGGTATATGGAGGAAATTATGGTGGGGGGTTAAATGTGAAGCAGGGTTTTAAGGTCAGCACAACATTGTGGGCCGAAGGGCCTGTAATGTGCTGTACTGTTCTATGCTCTATGTTCTATGTTACATGGGTGATTTCCAGCGATCCCATGGGAATTGAAAATACGACCTTGAAGGACCAACTTTATCCATCTGATGCAAGCTGAAAAACAATAAAGATCATTGGTATCTTCAGAAGGTGAGAAATATTGAACTTGCTAATTACGTAAATTTGTGGAAGGGCTCAAGCAATCATAGTAATGGAAGAGTTTGACCTTCTAATATTGAAAGATGCAGTGATTGCATTAAGAGCTGAGAAAGGGTAGAATTTCTGATGTTTGTTCAGTTGAGTTTTCTTAGTTAGAAGTTTTCTCACTCAATGAAGGATGAGGTATTGGTGGATTTAATCCTGGTGAATGCAATGGCTTGAGGGACTATCATTTGGGAAGGTCTTAGGAATAGTGATATGTTACCTGTAGATAAAGATCCCGATTGAAACAGAAAGTTTAATTGGAAAAAGACTGAATGAAGAATATTTTGGCTTGGGCCAATTCAAATTCTGGTCAGTGAATGTAATGAAGCAGTCAGTGTGTGTTCTGCCTTAAGTATATTCTAGCTGCATTTCCACAAGCATAGAGAGGTAGAAGGCAGCCGATGTTTGTGCTCCCTGGATTTTAAAAGGAGGCAAAGTAGAAAGCATGTACAAGATTTTTCTGGTGTGGTCGTGTAATGGCTGACTACACCACCACACATTGATTCAGAGATGCAAATTTGATTTCCATTTAAGTAAAAGAATTATAAAGAAGATGGTCTTAGTAACAGTATTGAGGAAATTATGGGATTGTTGTTAAAAGCTCACCCAGTTCACTTCTGCCCTTCAGGTAAGTAAATCTGCCATTTTTGCCCTTTATGTGACTTCAGAGCCACCTTGCGATCTTCTCTTAACAGCCTGCATCGCTCATGGACATTGAGATTGTCAGAGGTGCCTACGAGCTGGTAAATAATTAAAACAAGAGACAGAGTATAAGAGCATGGAAGTGGTTGTGGATGAGTGATCATGATGGAATAGGTGGTTGACAGGTGTCAGCCTGATCAAACAATGGCTGAATATGAAAGAACTGATAAGACAATGAAGGACACAAGTCAGTCAGATTGTGTGAAATTAATTGCCTCTTAAATACAGTGAATACAAAGTTATTTATTTGGGCACATTGATTGTTAGTTGAGGAACAATTGAAAATGTGGAACTCTGTTCGTGCAGGCACATACTTGGCTGTAGAACTGTACTTCTACTACTGTAGAAGTAGTAGTTGGCACTGGTACTTACCAGGGAGGGAGACTGCCATGCCAGAAGATAGCTGAGATAATGTGACAGGCACAAGAAAGACTGTTTAGTGAACATTGCCTTGTCTGTGTAACTCTGAATGGTTTAGCGAGGATAAAGAAGAGAAACTGTCCTTAGCTGTTGAAGGACATATATGAAGAGGACACAGCTGTAAGAGTAAATGGGAAAAGAATCACATTTTGATTTGAGGAGTTTGGGTAAGGAATGCATTACCTGATAGGGTACTTGCTTACTGCCCATTAGGCTGCTGGCATTTAAGGCAGCAATAAAGGTCCCCAATCTCTGTTTGTGTAGAAGGATTCTGCATTGTTGTTTATATAACAATATTTTTTTACCAGTCAGTGTGCTTAGCCCTGAGCTGAACTCCCAGACATGGAGGATTGGTGGACAAATCATAGATTGACCCCTACCCATTGACCTGTGTGGCATGGATGACCCTACCAAGAGACAAAGCACAAGGCTCTGGCTCCATGACAAGGTTGTGGTCCTCTTGGAGATCCCTGGCAGGGTAATTAATTCACATTCTGGGAATGAGGTCAATCTGTATGTTATTCAGGAGAGTCAAGTCATCAAATGATCTCCTTTTCCTGCAGTACTGTCCTATTGTCCGGACAAAGTTGCTCCATTAATTAACATGTGAATAATAGAAAAACATAAGCATGTTTATGTGTTAGCTACCAAGCAGCAATAAATCAAAGCAACTGGACTTCCTGTGTTGACTAGAAGACGTTTTGCCACTCATCTGAGAGGCTTCTTCTGTTCTGATCCACGGTGGGTAGTGTTTTGGTTTATAAACTCTGAGAGTTGTTTAAAGGTATAGCCATCATATGAGGGTCGTTTAGAGTCATGGAGGTAATGAATGGGTCATTAGTCTTATCTTTACACAAGAGAGGGAGTGAACTGTTGTGAAGATGTTCCGACTACATTTTTAGTAGCTGATAGGTGAGAACCGGCGTAGAGATGTTCGGACTACATTTTTAGTAGCTGATAGGTGATGTCATATCCCACCTCCTCTGTTCAGAAATGGGTTTTCCAGTTTAACAATGATGGCTTCTTTAATCCCTCTTTCAAACCACCTGTGCTCCCTGTCCAAAATGTGCACATTGTTAACATGAAAGGAGTGTCCCTTGTCCTTTAAGGTCGACGTACAGCTGAGTCTTGACCCAAGGCGTCAGCCCTCCTATGATGGGCCATCCTCCAGGGAATTGGTTTGTCTCACCGACATACAGATCTTGAAGTTCTCATTACATTGGATAACATAGCTCTGTTTATGTTTGGGTGTAGGATCCTTGGGAGAAAATAGTCATCCCAAATGTAGCTGGAGTTTCAGAGAAACTCTGAAGGATTTTCAACAAACACCAAAACTCTGTGTTTTTCGCATCTACAAACACACCCAGACAGAAATACATCCACCTCAACGATCCTGGATGACTTCATATTTATATGTTAAAGTATTAAATGCTGATGTTCATTTTTTGGTACAGGTGCCAAAATTATTTAATTATATCTAGTAAATGGCCAGTCGGTGGTGTGGTGGCATCCATAACGGATTTCAAGGCAAATAGTACCAGGTTTGCATCCCGTTGGTTCCTTGCCCACCATTTTTTTTGCATAGTAGGGGAATTAAAGGTTATGGGGAAAAGGCAGGTAGGTGGAGATGAATCTGTGGACAGACTAGCCATGATCTTATTGAATGGCGGAGCAGGCTCAGTGGGCAGATGTCCTACTCCTGCTCCTATTTCTTAAGTCCCATCTGTGCTGGGTTAAGTATCAAGCTAGCATCTTGATTTCGTAAAAACAGACAATTGTTAAAGCAATGGCGAGGTTGCCACCCAATCCACCATAAGTCATGGAGAGGAGCAGCAAACAAGTTAGTAAACCTTGTGAAATCTGCAAGATAATATTTAAAAAGAACAACATACCATAAATCAATATCAGTAAAAACATACCATGGTGAATTAATCTGGATTTATATCTATTTTATAAATGTTTTTTTTCCAAGATCAGTACATTCTATTTTACAGGAAGATTTATTTCATTTAATTATAACCAAAGTGAGTTTTATAGTCTCTGTTAAACTAAAGCATTGATTTATACCCAATTTATTACAGCAATCTTCAAATAAGCAAATATTTTCATTCAAGACATAGATTTTGAAGATAAACATATTTCCAATTGGCTGTTAGTTGCTTTGAAACCATGCTACATGTTTTTCAAATTCAAATTATTAATTTATTAATTAATGGCCTGGCCTCATAACATTTATGAATGTTATTTGGTTTACTGAACATTAATTTTGGATGGGTGAATTATATTGGTCTTGATTGAGTAAATTCAAGCTTTACCAATATTTCCATTCCTTGTCTTTCCAAGTGGTGCCACCGTAGTGCTGTGGTTCGTGTGACGCTACTCTAGCTCAAGGAGTTCAAATCCAGTGCCGTCTGTAAGGAGTTGGAATGTTTTACCTGTAATTGTGTGGGTTTCGTTCAAAGAAGTACCGGTTGGTAGTTGATCGGTCGGTCATTGTTCATTGTCCTCTGATTAGGCTAGGATTAAATAGGTGGGTTGCCAGGCGGCTTAGCTGATTGGGCTGGAAGGGCCTGTTTCACGCTGTATCCTTAAACAAATAAAATAAATAAATAAATAATCTGGACAGTATCACAAGCATACGGTGATATATTGGGCTGCTGAATTTATGTTGAATGCAAAGATGATCTTTAGTATATGGGTTGTTGTACATCCTGTAATTCCAATGTATTGGGATACTATTGGTGTCCTTTCCTTTGAGATCTTGAATACTTCTATAGTTTCTAAAATGAAGATTCTATATATTGCTATGGAAACATTTGTTCCACTTACTGAGGATATGTGTACAGTTGTCATGGGCCTTGATTTAGATTAAGACCAACGATCAGAAGAAATTAGAAAAATAGGGTGGGAGGGAGAAGTCTCATTGAAATCAATCAAACGTTGAAAGTCGTAGATAGAGTGGATGTGAACAGGATGTTTCCTATGTGAGGGAGTCTAGGACCAGAGGGCACAGTCTCAGAGTAGAGGTGCAACCATTTTGAATGAAAATCAGGAGGAATTTCTTTAGCCAGAGGATGGTGATCTGGAGAGTTCATTGCCACAGGAAGCTGTGGAGGCCAGGTCATTGGGTATATTTAAGAAAGAGACTGGTAGGTTCTTAATTAGTCAGAGTGTGAAATGTTATGAGGAGAAGACAAGAAATGGTGGGTGAGAAGGAAATGGACCAGCCACAATAAAATGTCAAACCAGACTCAGTGGGCTGAATAGCCTAATTCTGCTCCTATGCCTTAGGGACTAGGAATTGCAACCAAGGTTGTGTGAGCGAGTTGGGAAATTGAAAAAAAAATGACTGAAAAGTACTTGTATTGATAGTCTTTTTTTAAAATGGGTTCTTTTGAGTTTCTTTATTTTGTGGCTGCCTGTAAGAAGACAAATTTCAAGGTTGTATAATGCATACAATCTTGGTTAATAAATGTCCTTTGAAATATGAACTTTATGCAACTTCAAGTTATCCCTTATGTTTCACAGCCAATTAAATAATTTAGAAATATGCTAATTTGCTTGATGTGTGAAAGACAGTAAATCTGAATATGTCGAATTCCCCCCTCCCCACCTTACAAATGATGATGTAGAGATGAACAAGTTAAAGATTGAAAATTATTGGTATCATCTGAGCCTGTTCTAGTTACCCTGGAGCCTGGTACTTGTTAATCAGTATTGGCTTCCATTAGCATTAAATTTTTAAGTTCTAACCTCCATGACCTTGTCCCCGCTTTTCTATAAACTGCTTCCGTAAAACTATCTTCAAATTGT
This sequence comes from Hypanus sabinus, assembly GCF_030144855.1. Classification (NCBI taxonomy): domain Eukaryota; kingdom Metazoa; phylum Chordata; class Chondrichthyes; order Myliobatiformes; family Dasyatidae; genus Hypanus; species Hypanus sabinus. The sequence goes on along the minus strand of NC_082718.1, from coordinate 38,537,073 downwards.
TTCACTTAGGCCTTTTGTATATTCACTCCTTATGTCGTTATATATAAAATACTAAATGAATATGCTGGAAATACTCGCCAGTTCAGGCTAAATCTGTGGGAAGTGAAATAGAGTATTCTTTGACCAGCAGCATTGCATCCAGTTCTCTCCCCATTGATGCAGCCTGACACACTGAGTATTTCCAGCACTTTTTTAAAATTTTAGGTCCCAGTATTTGCAGTTCCTTCTTTTATTTTCCCCTTCTTCATCTGGTATGGGTGGGGGGGGGGTGGGTGGGGGCTACTGCACAGGATTAAAGTAAGTTGTAGAAAGCGGTAAAATTAGCCAGCTCCATCATGGCCACAAGCCTCCGTGGTATCCATGACAACTTCAAGTAGCTGTGTCTCAGGAAGGTGGCATCCATCAATAAGGACCCCACCACCTAGGACATGCCCTCTTCTCATTGTTACTGTTAGGAACGTGGTATAGAACTCAAGAAAATCTGCAGATGCTGGAAATCCAGGCACCACACACAACATGCTGGAGGAACTCAGCAGGTTAGGTAGCAACAATGGAAAAGGATAAACAGCCGATCTTTTGGGCTGAGACCCTTCATATGAAGGGACTTGGCCTGAAACACTGATAGGAGTTACTGAAGCCTGAATGCACCTACTTAGCGACTCAGGAACTGCTTCTTTCCCTCTGCCATCTGTTTTCTGAATAGACATTGAAACCATGAACACTACCTCACTAATTTTTAATTTGTATTTTTGCACAGCTTCTCTAATTTAACTATTTGATATACATATATACTTTCTGTAATTCATAGTTTTTCCCCTATATCATCACGCATTGCATTGTGCTGCCTGTTTGTCTTCCCAAGCATAAAATGTACTAGATGATATTTCTGCTAATACACCTATATTAAAGGTTCTGCACAAATCCAAATTGTACTTGGCTGATAAGTACAGAGGAGAGTGTAGTGGGAAGTTTTTTTTTTGCTGCTGGAAGCCTTGGCATAATATCTCACCTGAAAGAGTGTTCTGGCAAAGCTGTGCTACAGTCAAGCCTAATCCTCTTGAGGCTGTTGCATTCTCTGAGTAGTCTACCACTTCTTGGAATCAAGATAAAATAGCCCTTATCCTTTTGGGGATTAGAAAAAAAAACACAGTAAAATGCAGGACTCTATGAAATGGAAAGCAGCATCCATCACTGGAGATCCCCACCACCCAGCCTATGCTCTCTTCTCGCTGCTGCCATGAGGTAGAAGGTGCAAGAGCCTCAGGATTTGCATCAGCAAGTTCAAGAAGTTATTACCCCTCAACCATCAGTCTCTTAAATAAAAGGGGATAACTGCACCCAATAGCCCCATCATTGTAATGTTCCTACAACCAATGATCTGTCTCATTTTAAGGACTCTTTATTTCATTATTTCATGCTCTCATTATATTTATTTATTTATATTTGCGTTTGCACAGTTTGTTGCCTTCAGCACACTGGTTGATCTTTCATGATTCTGTTACAGTTACTATTCTATAGATTTATTGAGTATGCTCACAAGAAAATGAATCTCAGGGTGGCATACAGTGACATATATATACTTTGATAATAAAATTTACTTTGAGCTTGAAAAGTTTTTTAAAGTTTATGGATGTGGTTGTTGCTGATGTCATTTGTATCGTTTCAATAACTCAACCCAATTGCTTAATGATTTAGTGTTAAATATGTGCCAATTGTCTTCTCTTCCAATGAGAACTTCAGAGAAATTTTAGGAAGTGAGTGCATGACAGCGTTTGAGGTCAGTGTCAAGTCGCAACTGGCTTAAAATAAGCGGTACCTGCAAAGACCTAATAACTCCCCGATGTAGATTTCATCTTTCTGACTGTAAATTTAATTGTGGCATCTCCTACAAAGGATGCTATCAAATTGCTGATGCAGCTAATCTTCAAAGTATAGTTACTATCAAAGAATTTATGCAACCTTGAGATTAGTTTCCCTACAGGTAGCCTCAAAGCAAGAAACCCAAAAGAACCCAATTAAAGAAAATGTAAGACCAACACCCAATACACAAGAGAAAGGAAATAAGAAGTAAAGCATGCAAACAATTGAAGCGAACAGCAAAATTCCAAATGGAATTGAGTACTCAGATCCAAACCCTGGAGTAGCTTGGAGCAGGCCGAAAGCCTCGCTTACCAGTTCATCAGATTAGTGGGCACGGACCATTGTAGCCGGGGCAGCCACCATGGAGAGAGTAGTGACCATCGTGGAAAAAAAACAAATTAAAGCATCAACAGATAGTAAAGTAAGAATTACAAGCAGGTTTTGATCATTTTATTTTTAAATTATGAGAAGTATGCTTAAAACATTTAAAATAAAACTTTAAAAATTGGTAGAAAATTTTTCATGGATAAAACAAGCTGGACCTTACAGAAGAATGAAAATGATTTTTAAGAACATGAGATAATGAATTTGAGCACCACACAAACTTAGTCATGACTAACTGAATGAAACTTTGACAGATTTATTCATTCATTTGTTTATTTATTGATTAATTGATTGAGACACAGCATAGCATAGGCCCTTCTGGCCCTTTGAGCCACGCTGCCCAGCAACCCTAGCTGAATCACAGAACAGTTTACAATGACCAATTAACCTACCAAATGGTGCGTCTTCGGACTGTAAGAGGAAACTGGAGTGCCCGCAGGAAACTTGCGTGGTCACGGGGAGAATGTACAAACTCCTTGCAGGCAGTGGTGGGTATTGAACCTATGTCATTGGTGCTGTAAAGCATTGTGCCACCATGCCCCCTATGGTGTCATCTTTGAATACTTCAGCAGCTGGTCCTGCAAAATAGTAGATGCCTTCCAATTACAGCTTTCCCTTTTTTGGTGCGTTCGAATAGATGTGTTTGCGTTAGCATTCAGATGAGGAGGAATTTTAAGAAAAATATATCAGATTTCTTTTCAGTCTGATTGCTGTGTAAAATCCCAATTTACATGGCCCCAAATAACAACTGGCATGTCATTGCCACTAGGAAGCATGGGAAGTTTTAAAGGTGTGGTTTCTATGGCAGCCAAAGCATCTGCAGAAAAGACTGCTATAAATATGTGAAATTATGAGATAATTTCTTATGTAATAGAACATAGAATAGTACAGCACATTACAGGCCCTTCGGCCCACAATGTTGTGTTGACCTTCAAACCCTGCATCCCATATAACGCCCCACCTTGAATTCCCCCATATACCTGTCTAGTAGTCTTTTAACCTTCACTAGTGTATCTGGCTCCACCACTGACTCAGGCCGTGCATTCCACGCACCAACCACTCTCTGAGTGATAAACCTTCCTCTAATATCCCCCTTGAACTTCCCTTCCCTTACCTTAAAGCCATGTCCTCTTGTACTGAGCAGTGGTGCCCTGGGGAAGAGCCGCTGGCTGTCCACTCTGTCTATTCCTCTTAATATCTTGTACACCACTATCATGTCTCCTCTCATCCTTCTTCTCTCCAAAGAGTAAAGCCCGAGCTCCCTTAATCTCTGATCATAATCCATACTCTCTAAACCAGGCAGCATCCTGGTAAATCTCCTCTGTACCCTTTCCAATGCTTCCACATCCTTCCTATAGTGAGGTGACCAGAACTGGACACAGTACTCTAAGTGTGGCCTAACTAGAGTTTTATAGAGCTGCATCATTACATCGCGACTCTTAAAATCTATCCCTCGACTTATGAAAGCTAACACCCCATAAGCTTTCTTAACTACCCTATCTACCTGTGAGGCAACTTTCAGGGATCTGTAGACATGTACCCCCAGATCCCTCTGCTCCTCCATACTACCAAGTATCCTGCCATTTACTTTGTATTCTGCCTTGGAGTTTGTCCTTCCAAAGTGTACCAGCTCACACTTCTGTGGGTTGAACTCCATCTGTCACTTCTCAGCCCACTTCTGCATCCTATTAATGTCTCTCTGCAATCTTCAACAATCCTCTACACTATCTACAACACCACCAACCTTTGTGTCATCTGCAAACTTGCCAACCCACCTTTCTACTCCCACATCCAGGTCGTTAATAAAAATCACAAAAAGTAGAGGTCCCAGAACAGATCTTTGTGGGACACTGCTAGTCACAACCCTCCAATCTGAATGTACTCCCTCCACCATGACCCTCTGCCTTCTGCAGACAAGCCAATTCTGAATCCACCTGGCCAAACTTCCCTGGATCCCATGCCTTCTGACTTTCTGAATAAGCCTACCATGTGCAACCTTGACAAATGCCTTACTAAAATCCATGTAGGTAATGATTAAAATCCATGATGGTAATGCATCTACTGCATTACCATCATCTATATGCCTGGTCACCTCCTCAAAGAACTCTATCAGACTTGTTAGGCACGATCTGCCCTTCACAAAGCCATGCTTTCTGTCCCTGATCAGACCATGATTCTCTAAATGCCCATAGATCCTATCTCTAAGAATCTTTTCCAACAGCTTTCCCACCACAGACGTAAGGGTCTCTGGTCTATAATTACCTGGACTATCCCTACTACCGTTTTTGAACAAGAGGACAACATTCGTCTCCCTCCAGTCCTCTGGTACCATTCCCGTGGACAATGAGGACATAAAGATCATAGTCAGAGATTCAGCAATCTCTTCCCTCGCCTCGTGGAGTAGCCTGGGGAATATTCCGTCACGCCCCGGGGACTTATCCGTCCTAATGTATTTTAACAACTCCAACACCTCCTCTCCCTTAATATCAACATGCTCCAGAATATCAACCTCACTCATATTGTCCTCACCGTCATCAAGTTCCCTCTCAGTGGTGAATACCGAAGAGAAGTATTCATTGAGGACCTCACTCACTTCCACAGCCTCCAGGCACATCTTCCCACTTTTATCTCTAATCGGTCCTATCTTCACTTCTGTCATCCTTTTGTTCTTCACATAATTGAAGAATGCCTTGGGGTTTTCCTTTATCCTACTTGCTAAGGCCTTCTCTTGCCCCCTTCTTGCTCTTCTCAGCCCCTTCTTAAGCTCATTTCTTGCTACCCTATATTCCCATAGACCCATCTGATCCTTGCTTCCTAAACCTCGCTGCCTTCTTCCACCTGACTGGATTTTCCACTTCACTTGTCACCCATGGTTCCTTCACCCTACCATTCTTTATCTTCCTCACCGGGACAAATTTATCCCTAACATCCTGCAAGAGATCCTTAAACATCGATCACATGTCCATAGTACATTTCCCTACAAAAACATCATCCCAATTCACACCCGCAAGTTTTAGCCTTATAGCCTCATAATTTGCCCTTCTGCAATTAAAAATTTTCCTGTCCTCTCTGATTCTATCCTTTTCCATGATAATGCTAAAGGTCAGGGAGCGGTGATCACTGTCCCCTAGATGCTCACCTGCAGACAGATCTGTGACCTGACCTGGTTTGTTACCTAATACTAGATCTAGTATGGCATTCCCCCTAGTCGACCTGTCAACATACTGTGACAGGAATCCATCCTGGACACACTTAACAAACTCTGCCCCATCTAAACCCTTGGAACTAATCAAGTGCCAATCAATATTGGGGAAGTTAAAGTCACCCATGATAACAATCCTGTTATTTTTGCACCTTTCTAAAATCTGCCTCCCAATCTGCTCCTCGGTACCTCTGCAGCTACCAGGGGGCCCATAGAATACCCCCAGTAGAGTAACTGCTCCCTTCCTGTTCCTGACTTCCACCCGTACTGACTCAAAAGAGTCATTACCCACCCTTTCTGCAGCTGTAATCGTATCCCTGACCAGTAATGCCACCCCTCCTCCCCTTCCCCCCCTCTCTATCCCTTTTAAAGCACTGAAATCCAGGAATATTGAAAATCCATTCCTGCCCTGGTGCCAGTCAAGTCTCTGTAATGGCCACTACATCATAATTCCATGTATGTATCCAAGCTCTCAGTTCATCACCTTTGTTCCTGATGCTTCTTGCATTGAAGTACACACACTTTAACCCTTCTACCTTACTTGCTTTACACCCTTTATTCTGCTTCTGTTTCCTCAAAGCCTCTCTATTTATTGGATCTGGCTTTACTCCATGCTCTTCTTTCACTGCTCTATCGCTCTGGGTCCCATCCCCCTTGCAACTTAGTTTAAACCCTCCCGAACCATGCTAGCAAACCTGCCAGCAAGGATATTGCTCCCCCTCGAGTTCAGGTGCAACCCATCTAATCTGTACAGGTCCCACCTTCCCCAGAAAAGATCCCAATGGTCCAAAAATCTAAAACCCTGCCCCCTGCACCAACTCCTCAGTAACACGTTCAACTGCCATCTCCTCCAATTCTTACCATCACTATCACATAGCACTGGCAGCAATCCTGAAAATGCCACCTGTGAGGTCCTGTTCTTCAGCCTTCTGCCTTGTTCTCGAAACTCACACTTCAGGACCTCGTCCCTCTTCCTGCCTATGTCGTTGGTACCAACATGTATCACGACTTCTGGTTGCTTTCCCTCTCGTACCAGGATGTCATGCACCCGGTCAGATACATCCCGGACCCTGGCAACAAACCATATGGGTTTCTTTCTCATGTCCACAAAATCTCCTGTCTGCTCCCCTGACTATAGTCTCCAATGATGACAGCTCTCCTCGTCTCCGTCCCATCCTTCTGCACCACAGGGTCAGACTCAGTGCCCGAGGCCCTGCCACCGTGGCTCACACCTTGTTGGTCGGCCTAACCAACAGCATCCAGGATGATAAACTTATTATTCAGGGGAATGGCAACAGGGGTGCTTTGCACTACCTGTCTACTCTCCTTCACTTCCCCCCTCGGACTGTCACCCAACAACCTGCTTCCGGCAGCCTAGCTGTGACTACCTCCCCAAATTAAAAGGAGGCTATTCATTCCAGTGAGTCTATGGCAGCTCCTCAAGCATGTCCATCGGTTCCTCACTCATTTCCCCATACTCTATTCTATTTCACACGCTAGGACAACTGCACTACTCCAAAGACAACAATATGAGGTTATTCTTACCCTTGGCCATTAGGCTCTATAAAGAGTCAACCTATATCTGGGGAAGTGATGAGCCTGTCCTGTTAGTCTGTTTGAGGTAACTTATTTTTTTAATTCCTTCTTACTTCTCTTTTAATATTTGTATATCTGTAATACTGTAATATCTTCATTACAACTGCAATTGTAAGTTTTAGACCCTGAATAAGAATATTCTTGACCTCATGATTGCTGAACTCTGTAACAATGACACTGTAATTTCCTTTGCGATCAATAAAGTAACTGTCTGTTGCACTCTGGTTGGTCTACCACCTTTGGATTAACATACAGCATCCAATTAACATGACAGACAATATTTTTGGGATGTGGGAGAAATACTACAGGGCAAAGGGAGAACATGGAAAAGACACACAATACTCAGTCATGAGCAAGCCAGCTTGCTGGAGCTATGCATCAGCAGTATCAGCTGCTGTACCTCAGTGCCACAGGACAGCAGACAGGCTCTCATCCTCCAATGCTCCCCTACCTTACCCACACACCTGACACCATCATCAGTGTGGATTGAACTCTGTGCCACAAATAACCCCAAACCATTGCAAGGTTCATCACCGTGCAGGGATACGAGTGCACTTTCAGTACCGTGAGAGCCAGCGGTGGTGCGTGAAGTGTGTGTCTGCCCGCAGGGCAAGGAAAACCCAGGCAGGCAGAAACAGAGAGAACATATCAATGTCCCAGTGCGATCTTTTTAATTCATGTTTGCTCTTTGTTTCTTCGGGAGTTACAATCAGGGAATGAATTATGGATTATTGATCTAATTTCGGTCAAGGGGCCACAAGCAGGTGCTCCACACACCGATGAGATCAACACGAGCTGAAGGTAAATTACATCCTCGAGAGTCTGGTTCACCTTCCTGATGGGCAGGCCCTCCACTAGAAAAGTGGCATTTTATTTTGAAATGCCTTTCAAATCATAGAAACACAAGCACAAATAGGTCAAGTGTATAAGTTCAGCTGTCACTTACAACAGCTGGAGGATCTCAACAATTAAATCTGTGCAGTTCGACAGATTCACTAAGCTGCTCTCAGTTTCACTGAGTAATGATTGAGAATACTGAAAATTCCATCTTCATTACAACTGCAATATCCAGACCATTAAGTTTTAGACCCTGAATAAGAATATTCTTGACTTCATGATTGCTGAACTCTGTAAGTCAATTATGCAATTCATGAGGAAGAGGTCAGTAAAAAGCAATGCATGAGAATACCAGGATACAGTTTATAATGTCATGTTTCAGGCTGGAATGCATTTTATTATTTTGTTCCTTTTCTCTTTCATGCCTTATTTGTAATGGCTGCACTTGACTGCTTAGAGTGGTCTAAAAGCAAAGCAGGCCTGAAATACTTAATCCATTTTGATGCAATAGTATTTGCGGTTCCTCACCAGTTTATTACTTTTTAAAATTTAAAGATGTTTTACTACTCAGCTTATAGAATCAGGAGTACAATTCAATTTTTTAAACCGTAGATTTGTGCAAATTGTTTACCATTATCACTACAGATACACAGTTCCCAATTCAAATAACATATTATTTGCAGGATTTGATATTGATATTCCTTATCAAATGGATAAGCGGCTCAGCCTCAGTTAGTACTACCACAAGTTGCAGATTTACATTTTCCTCATTAAGTCCAGGTGAAGGAATGCCTTTGGCTGAGCTGAGATCCAAGGATGTAAAACAGTTTGCAGTGACCAAGTTGTTAGCAGTGCCCTACAGATGTAATCACATTATTATATCACTAACTGCTTCACAGTTTCTTATGAAGGATTATTGCAGGTATGTTCTTAAGAATAATAGCAAAGTAAAACAGGGGGAGGCCATTCATCTCCTTGCACCTTCTCCGTAAAGCAATAAGATTACGGCAGAAGTTTGGCCCCCTCTACCACCTTCCTGTACTAATCCTATATCCCTTGATTCCTTTAATATCCAAAAATCAACCATCTATGCCTTGAAAATATCAAATGACTAATTCTCTACAGCCCTTTAAGGCAAATTACACAGATTCTCTTCTCTGGGTGAAGGAACTTTTTGTCATCTCAGTTCAAACTGCTGAGTCCTTACTTTTAACACTGTGACCCTTGGTCGAGACTGTTGTGTATTTAATATTTCAGTAATATTACAATACTATTTCAGTTCAGAACACTGTTGCAGAACACTATTTGCTTGCATTTATTGTTTGCATGACTTGTTTTTACTCTTTGCATATTGGGTTTTTGACAGTCCTTTTTTTTAATTGGTTATTTTGGGCTTGTTTGATTTGTGGCTGCCTGTAGGGAGACAAATCTCAAGGCTGCATAATGTATACATACTTTGATAATAAATGTACTTTGAAATTTGAACTTTTAAATAGGCTGTTGATTAAGCATTCTTTTTCATTTAGATAATTCAACCCAAGTTATGTATATAAGTACATGAGTTGCATATATTATCAAGCGACCATGTGATACATGTGCACTTTGCTTAAAGTAAACACAACGTTAGACTCACACTTCAGACTCCCTTGTCCTTCATTGAATTAGTTTAATGATTTGAAGTTACAAAGTATAGCAGGCAAGGGGAAATAACATTCATTTTCTCAAACCTGATTTATGGCAAAGTGAATAATTATTTCAAATTTAATTAGTCTAAACATGAGAGTGTAGATCCAGTCCTCTTAATCACTCCCAACAACCACACTTCTGAATCAATCAGTGAATTGTCATTGCAGTCCTAATACTCTTTATACCACACATATCCTTCCAGTGGGATATGAGGACCATACATAAAATATTCCCATTGCACTCTCACCAGGGCACTATATACTTGTATAAGGTACCTTTACTCTTTGCTTAAATCCTTTTGCAATAAAACCAAGGTTCTGTTTCCTTGTTGTTCCTGCATGCTAACTCTCTGTGATTGGAGCACATCAGGGCCTGTAGATACTTCTGAACACTAATATTTGTGCTAAATTATAATTACTCTTGATTTTGCATTATTTCTGCCAAAATGGGTGACTTTTGAAACTTTTCCTCAGACTAGAGGTTCCCAACCTAGGGTCCACGGCCACCTTGTTTAATGGTATTGGTCCATGGTATGAGAAAGGTTGGAAAATCCTGCCCAGGTGTACTCCATTTGTCAAATTCATACTCAGAGCTCATTTTTGTAACATGAACAACGCTTCTGGAAAGACACTGAAGTCAGTCGATGTAGAAATATATTATTCAACAAAAATGTGTAACAGGCATCATATTGAGACCCTTTCAGAGGAAGAGGCCTGTTCCATCCACTATTACATGACATTTTATATGCTAACTATTGAAGGACAATTCTGCATTTACAATTTACCTACAATGCTTCCTTTGAATTACATATAAATTTCATACCTCTTTCTTTGTACCCACACCCCAAATGCCCAAAATGAATATTAATCAGCAGTCCAGTTTTTCAATTAACTGCTGCCCACAGCTTCAGGAAACTATTGTCCAGGGCTGCATTTTAAGTTTAGTGTATAATCCATGTTTCAGTCTAAATATTGGTTGCTGAAGTTAATGTTTGCTACAGACATTTTCTCTGAGTGCTCCCCTTTCCTTCCACAGTTCAAAGACGTACCAGTTAGTAGGTCAATTGGTCATTGTAAATTGTCCCATGATAGGCTAAGGTTAAATTGGGGGATTGCTGGGCTGTGCAGCACAAAGGGACGGAAGGGCCTATTCCGTGCTGTATCGCAACAGATAAATAAATACAAATCTGACTATATTTATAAGCAGTCAGTAGCAGTTCATGTCCTATCCACCACCACTCCATTCACTTTGCAAATGTGCATTAGCAGAAATTAATAATCATTTTTTATTTCATTGTTATTTGACCGGTTTCACAGTCATATTTTTAGCTATTTTGTCTGCCAGCATTACAGCATTGACCTTGTAGTTGAGAAAATTTTCATTGCCCAGAAACTGATGTGCAATGACCTGTGAAAACAAAAGGTGCAAAATCAAAGTTAGTCATCTTGGTATTTCAGTTACCCAATGCCCTTTTTATTATAGCAGATTACCACTTCATTGGTATATTGTATTTCAATGCAGTAAATGTTGTGTGTACCTATGAATGTGATGTGAAAATGAGCCAGACAGTATAATAAATGTACAGGATCTTATTATCTCTATCACTGAGATCTAGGTTTGAATTCTGGCTCAAGACCTGATGTAAGCTTCTGCCTGCAATAACTTTTAAATTAATAGACTTTGGAAAGCCAACAACTTGGTCCACAATTGTTCTGAGCCCATAGCATCAACTGACCTCAAAAGCTACACTCACTGGAACTCCCCCCTACTTCATCTGTTCCCCACTGTGATTTTTTTACTTCTTCTCACCTGCCTATCACTTACCCCAGATCCCCTCCTCCTTCCCTTTTTCCTATGGTCCACTCTCCTCTCCTATCAGAATACTTTTACTCCAGCCCTTGACCTTTCCCACCCACCTGGTTTCACCTATTACCTTCCAGCTAGCCTCGTTCCCATTCCCCCGTGTTCTTCTTCCAGCATCTTCCCCCTTTCCTCCTCAGTCCTGAAGAAGGGTCTCAGCCCTAAACATCGACTGTTCATTTCCAGAGATGCTGCCTGACCTCCTGAGTTCCTCCTGCAATTTGGGTGTGTTGCTTAGGATTTCCAGCATCCGCAGACTTTTTCGGGTTTGCAATTGGAACTCGGTTTGCTGAAAGGCCAAGAGATACAATAAATGGAAAAGGCACACTGGAGCAGCAGGTTACTGAGATAGATTGGCAGGGTAATGCAGCAGAGTTTTGAGGTTGTATCTGGCCTATGTCATAGGTCACTTAGAAACGTTTGGTGCAAAGTGGGGGTAAAATATTGTCTCTTTGTACTGTTTAATTTCACAATGACTGTTTGTTTTCAACATTTGGCTTCAATGTTCATGTTGTTCCAAGATTGAAGGTTAAGGCTTCTCTGGTACTGAGGGAATGATGAACTATCCTGACTTTAATTTTTAAATAAGACAAAATATGTAAATCTTGTATACTCTTTTAGATGTATTTTAAATGCAACCAATTAATTAATATGAGATATTTTGAGTCAACATTTTCCCTGAATCAATGCAACAACTCTTGAAAAAAGATTAACTAGTTATGTCAATGTTTTAAGGATGAGTTTATAGGTACCCATGGACTTCTCTACTTGCAAATTAACCAGTCATCTCAAAGTTCCAAGTAAACTTATTATCAGAGTACTCATAAATGTAACCATATAGAAACTTGAGGTTTGTTTTCTTGCGGGAATTCTCAGTAAATCCAAGAAACGGATTAGAAGCAATGAAAGATTGCACCCAACCGGATGGAGAAAGGACCAATGTACAAACAACAACAAACTGTGCAAATACAAAACAAAAAAAAAGAATAAATAAGCAATACATATTGAGAACATGAGATGAAAATTTCTTGAAAGTGAGTCTATAGATTGTGGGAACAGTTCAGTATTTAGCTGAGTGGAGTTATCCTCACTGTTTCAAAAGCCTGATGGTCGAGAGGTAATAACTGTTCCTGAGCCTGCTAGTGTTGGTTATTAGGTTCCTAAACCTCATTCCTGATAGCAGCAGTGAGAAGAGAACATGGGTGATAGGGGTCTTTGATGATGGATGTTGCTTTACTCCACTTAGATCTGTTCAGTGGTGAGGAGGGCTGTATAGTGGAATACAGCATAGAATCAGGCTTTTTGGTCCAGCTCGTTCAACCATGTTGCCCAGCATGCTAGTTCTGTCTGCCTACTCTTATCCCACGTCCCCCTGAGTGTCTCCTCTCTTACCAGGATGCCTTTTAAAAGTTGCTAATGTATCAGGTTAACGAACAGCAGAGTGCTGGTTTGAACTGAACTGAATATGGCTAGATTGTTGTAGTGATATGTTGTTTGGTAACACATATTTGGTTGTTTGGTAACACATAACACATATTCTGTGTTACGTGCTCTTTTTTGCCAGTAGAGTGATTTCTTTTTCTATTATTGCACGCTGAGGGTCTCATGATTTTCTTTGAACTGGTTCCATGGATTTACTTCTCTCTTTGTTTCGTGGCTGTCAATGGGAAGACAAATCTCAGTGTTGTCCTCGCATACATAATTTGATTTTAAATGTACTTTGACCTTGAATTAACTTCAGCCACTATTTATGGCAGCTTGATCCAAATATGTATCACTGTGCCAGAAGCTGCCCCAATGTCCCTGTTAAATCTCTTGCCTCAATCTTAAACCTATCCTTTTGTTCAATTGCAGACAATTTTCTAGTAGATCTTTTCTGCATTCATTCTTGTTTAGTAACAATTCTCCTTCAAGAAAATAACCAAAACTATGCGCAATACCCCAAGTAACTCTGTCATTGCTTGAATTTTTATGAATTTTTACAATTTCTATGAGCCTCATTGGTTTGAATCACTTTTCAATTATTGATAGAACTTACAGGAGTATATACGGGTTAAGTACCCCCTTATCTGAAATGCTTGAGGCTAAAAGTGTTTTGGATTTTGCTTTTTGTTTGGGAGTTTTGGTCGCCATCATTTCCGACTCTGAATTCGTGTGCTGCCACTAAGCAGTCTTTGTCTTACACTTGTTTAATTAAGTGAATGTAATTTGTTGTTTTAAACATGTGCGAGCATGTGAATTTTCAAGTCATTAGAACGTTCCCATCGAAAATAATAATTTACTTTTTCTTTAGTTGGTTCCAGGTGACTTGGAGTCTTTGCAAATGTCAGATAAACATGCGAAACAGGATAGATTCAAAACAGGTCTGGCAGCTGAGAAACTGGGCATCCATGAATCACTGATATCACAAGCAACAGCAGGGACATGGACTCTCATATCTCTAAATTCATAGTCCAGTATATGATATCTCTCACTCTATCATTAGTACCAACCAAACTGATCAATCTTGGTTTAAGGTAGAGAGTAGAATATTTGGATGGAGGCTACAGACAGCACACCTGGCAGCAACGCAGGTGTACGTGTGAAACAGAAATGATATGTGTTAAATGATCACACAAACATTGTATCTTATCACTCATTCAACAACGTTGCCATTGCCAGATCCCCATCATTAATGATCTGTGGTTTGCCATTGACTAGAGACTCAAATGGACCAACTACATGAAGATCATGATTACAAAACAGGGCAGAGGTTGGGTATTCCATCTCCTGATATCCCGCGCCTTTCCATCAGCTACAGGGCACAAGTGAAAAGTGCAATGGCATATGCTCCACCTGCCCGGATGATCACAGCATTTGAGAAGCCTGTTGGTTGTGCTTCACCAACAATGAAAGCCAGCCTGAGAGGACAGCTGGATGTTTTCACACACACACACACACACACACACACACACACACACACACACACACACACACACACACTCACTATTTTCTACTGCAAAAGGAAAGAAACACTCTAACCAGGTTTGTGAAATTGATCACATCCATGGAAAACTAGTACAGATTACTTTCCTCAGAATTGTTGCCATAGATATTGCTGGAAATTAATTATAAACTGAAACTAGTGCCAGAATGACTATGGGGAATGTTATCAATATGAGAACAAAAATTCTCATGAGTACTTTGCTGTGGATATTAAATTAAAATTATGCTTAGAAATGTTATTGTACTTGAAGAATGCAGTAAAGTTAATATAATATATCACAATTAACACTTCCAAAATTCTTGCTCTGTTAAACAAGATTCATTTGACACTTCTTGAACAAGGTTGACATTAACAAAAATATATTCACTCTGACAGAAAAGACATTTGATAAGGTACCACGTGGCTACTGATGATGCACGTTAGAAGAGTTCATGTTACTGGGGCAGTACAATGAGTATTGGTCACCACACTGCCCAATGGGCCTGGAATCTTTGGGTCTTCTTCAGACGGGAAGGATATGCGAAGTGGAGAGCCCCGTGGATCAGTACTAGCTCCTCAGTTATTTACGATTTATATTAATGTCCTGGAGGAGAGGCAAAGTGATGAGGGTCAAAGTTACCTTATGAGTTGAAAGTATTTGGGAGAACATGTTGTAAAGAGGATACTTGGATTGTACAATGGAATCTGGTTAGGGAGACTGAGTTGGCAAAACATTGGCAAACTAAGTCTAATATACAAAAGTACGATGTTACACACTGTGAAAAGAGGAACCTAATGATGAATTATTATCTAAATGAAGAAGGACTGCAGGTGAATATGATACAAAAGAGATCTAGATGTTCTTGTCTGCACATATTACATAGTATTAGCAGAAAGGAGATTAGGAAACCTAATGTCATATTTGCTTTAATCCCAAATGTATTTAAGTTGAGAAACATGGCGATATATAATGAGACAGCTTGAGATTGCCATAATTTCTGACTCTCAATTTATGTGCTACTGGTAAGCTGTATTGGTATTACACCTTGGTCTCACACATATATACTTAACAGTAAAAATGATGACATATCATTAATATAATGAAAACATAATGCGTCCAGGGAGACAAAAACAGCACAGCAGCATTGGGAGAATACCTGAATCAGCTGTTGAACAACAACAGACTCTCAGTCTCCACCTATGATCACGTGTGTTTATTAAAAAGGTTACAGTACACTCTATTGGTATTTTGCTTTTAAAAGGTTTTATGTAAGGAATAAAACCAATCAGCATTGTATGCTTGTTCTGGTGCTAGATTTTTGTGAGCAGCAGACACTTTAAAACGAAAATGCTGTTCCTTCTCTTAAATTTCTGCAACCAGCCTGCAGAAAATTCACAAAATCCTTATATTTTCAATTCATTGTGATAGATCTTTGCTTGTTTTATAATCGGCATATGTAGGCGATCTATGTTCACACCAACAGTGACAGTACAGGTTCAAGATCTTCATTGTTCGATTTATGCATCTTTTTTCTATTTTTCATTAACTTCCGTTCATTACATATGTGAGATTACTCATCGGAATTGTCTGTGTCTGTGGTGCGTAGAGACCTGCACGTTGCCTGGGAACCTTCCCAGCATCAGTTGTGGTGTCATCTCAGTGCGCATAAAAAAAGTTGGATTTCACAGGTTTTCGGATTTTGGAATTTCTGATATAAGGTTCTCAACCTGTAATAGAATATCTTCACCATTTTCAGTGTAAGCCGTGTTATTCCATTCCTGTTACCTCAGCATGATGTTGGTTTTCCAATCTGTAGCTTACTCCATGAAATTGTCTTTAAAGGGATTTTACACTGGTTCCAGTTCCACAGTGTGCAATGGCAGGATGGCCTTAACTTGAGCATTTATGGTTTCATTAAAATTCAGCAGCGCCCTCAGCACGTGTGGATCTTATAGACCATAAGATATAAAAGGAGAATTAGGCCATTTGGCCCATCAAGTCTGCCTCACCATTTTCTGCTCAGCCCCAACCTCCTGCCTTCTCCCCATATCCCTTCATGCTCTGCCTGATCAAGAATCTATCAACATCAGCCTTAAATACACCCATTGACTTGGCCTCCAAAGCCACCTGTGGCAACAAATTCCACAGATTCTCCACTCTCTCGCAAAAGAAGTCCCTCCTCATCTCTATTCTAAGTGGACGTCCCTGTAGATCTTAAAGACTATCATTTTGAAGCTGTGGAGACGAGTGAGCTTTGGGCAGACCAGAGGATGTGGTGCTCTGAGTTGATGGTCGACCTGTGTAGTTGATATTTGTTCCTGGGAGCAGCTTGCAAAGCACCAAGCCTTGGCTGCTTAGTTGTTTGAGATGAATCATGACAAAAAGTTTTCTTGATTATCTTCTGAAATGCACAATTTCAGGAGTAGATATTTACAGTATTCAAAGTTCATTTATTATTAAAGTATATATATATCATGCAACTTTGAGGTTTGTCTCCTAACAGACAGTCACAAAACAAAAAAAAATTAAGAAAAAAGCCATCAAATATCTAATGTGCCAAAAAAAAATCATGCAAACAATAAAAATAAGCAAACAGTGTCCAAAACCGAAGTCCATAAAGAGACTCCGTCCCTAGTTCAACGCAGAGCTGAGTAAACTTTGCAATGTAGGGAGCTGAGCTGGCCCGCCCCTCGCCTCAGTTACCAGCCTCCTGACCTTTTCAGTCTGGCTCAGTGCTTTAGTCACCCAAGCATTGGGTTCTGTCACTTCAATACGCTCTTGGGCCTGGACCCAGCCGCCTCTTTGGCTGTTGGTGGAGGATCTGACAGGAAACGTCTTCCCTATCACCATCCAACTCAGCTCAAGGGATTTGTTTAAATGTTCTGATGAAGCACTTCAAGTTGGTCCTCGGGGAGATATTTGTGCATTTCAAGCCTTCTCCTTTTTGCAGATACTATTGGTAGCACACTCACTTTGCAGCCAGAAGGTTTTGAATTCATTCCAATCTCATGCCATTTCATGTATTTGTAATTGAGCCTGACGCTTCAATATCATACTAGGGGTCTCATAGATGCTGTTCTTCAGCTCAGACAGTATCACTGACAATATAATGACCATATCTGTTTCAATAGTTCATTTACGGATTGCAGGCCAATATTTGATAGATTTAGAGAATAAAGCAGAATAGGAATTTGTCTGTCTGCACCAGTTGCAGCTCTGTCAAATAGAACTAAATTAGTGCCTCTCCCCTGCAGTTGTCCTACAATCTTGTTAAAATTTCATTCCTTATTCTTGAAGCCTGCTTTCGCTACCTACCCTTGGCATGAAACAAGAAATTCAAACTGATCATTTAAAGCGATTCTCCTGCTTGGATACTCAGCAATGACTGCATATCAGAAGGTTATATTGTAGTTCTGAGTGTCCCTGAGAAAGGTGATATGGTGTTAATTCATGATGTCTCTTGCGCGGTGGTGTGGAGTTACATCTCTACCAAAGGAGGTGTAAGACGCTCCATCCCTCCACTAAACTGCAGGTCATCCTTGGGCAAGGTGTAGCACCTTCTTAGCCCCCCCCCCACCTCCCCTACCGCTTGATCAGGGTCACGTGAACCCATGGGACCCGGTGGTGGCTGGTTGTATGAGCAGCTTGTGCATATCTCAAGTCCTGGTTATGCGACCACTGATGTCAGGCATACGATCTCTGAAAGGTTTTGATAATGGCTGGGGTGACCCATCTTGTAAAGACACCACCCAGATGAAGGCAATGGCAAACCACTTCTTCAAAAACATTTGCCAAGAACAATCATGATCAAAATCCATGATTGCCTACAGCACAACACAGCACATAATGACGTTGATGATGATCTTTATATCTCAATTTGCTAAATTTGTAAAATATTCAGTTTGAGCTTTCTGACTGCACTTGGATGTGCAGTACAAGTAATAATAGTAATGATAACATAGTGCCTGCAGAGAGCTGGGCAGTAGCTCCAGCAGTTCCATGCAGTGATGTTGATATATTGCATTTAAAATGATACCATCACTTTTCTCCCTAAAGATGCTACAACCTTTGTGTCACATTCTATGTGGAATCCTGCAGATTTTGTAATTAGAGGCTAATGCTTTTTTGTTTAAGTGAAAATGAGTATTTTTCCTTTCCTAGTGTTGAATTCAATCCGTAAATAAATTATAATGGGCAAGTTAAATTTTCAGTCTACTTTCTGCCTAGTTGCACTTCATACACTTGAGTTAATCACTTAATTAATGGGTTAGTGTGAATGTTCCAGATTTTATGAAATGTTAAAGTGACTCAAAAAATTTTAATGAATTAATTCAGGCCACAATTTGGAGTGAGAATAATAATGATACTCTGGGCTCTTTGCAATAAAGGAAAACAGCAGCAACTTCTGGCTTAGTCAAAGTCTTAGTTAAAGAAGTGTTATTGCTAATTTACTCCCTACTAGCTGCCCTATTATAATCTTAAGCTCAGTTCACAAAACTTACAGAGCTATGGTATTCCCAGACCATTCCTACCTATTTTGAAAGTAAAGTCCTTGAAAACCTAGCACTTTGTTTTATAGTTTAATAGCTTATTAAACAGTAATTATTGCATAATAATCTTTCAGGCTGGCCCCAATTATATTAAGTATGCATTATTGTTCCCTTGGGTTAATATTTCAAATGTCTATACTTTTGGAAGAGTTGCAAATGGATTTAAAGAAGAAACTGAAATTTTGCAAGAGTTTGTTCATGGCACTGAAGCTACTCAAGTGTTGTGGACGGACTCTATAATACTTCAGCTTCAACTTTAAAGATTGGAGTCTCCATTATGGAGCTCTTCTGTTTCAGCTTTGCTGTCTGTGAGAACTTTTATTGTGGTTGTTAATTATGCATTGTGCTGGATGACAGGAGCACTGGTGGACAACCAGAGCAAGAAGAATACTAACATCATCTAACCTTGAAAGAGCGAACACTCATATCAGTTTTCTAGATTTTTGTGGGAAGATTTCCTCATAATCATGAAACTTTGCATGGCTGCTGACCTCAAAATCCATGCCTTTTTTTTAAAGAGGGTTGCAAGTTTGCCAAAAACTGATCTGCAATTCAGACTAAATCTCCCACTAATCTCCCTCCTGGCACTTTTCCCTGCAAACCGCCAAAGAGCTACAACTGCCCATTCACCTCCTCCCTCACCTCCATAAGGCCTCAAGCGGTCCTTGCAGGTGAGGCAACACTTCACTCGTGAATCTGCTGGGGACTTCCTCCTCTACGTTGATGAGATCCATCATAAACTGTAGGTTAAGCCAAAAGCAGAACTAGGAAGTTTAAGCAACACACACAAGATGCTGCAGGAACTCAGCAAGTCAAGCAACATCTATGGAAAAGAGTATATTTGACGTTTTGGGCTGAGATCCTTCTGCAGATTTTCTTTAGTTTGTGACTAAGTAGATTAAAACCTTTTTAATTAAGTTTTATTGGGGGTCACAATGCTGCTGGCTGTTTAGTCAGATTTGTGCTCCTTCTTCCTGCCCTGAATTCTCAGGTTGAGTGTGGGAGAGCACATCCCTTGTAATTGCTGGCCTGCAGTTCCACCCAGGACACTTTGGGCTGTCTGCCACAGGGTGCCACATTAATAAGAGGGAGAAGCAGTTGTTACTTGGACATATACATGATCTTGCCATGGCCCTGACTGAACAATATCAAAACTGTTTGAGCAAAATGGAGAAAGAAAGCTGCATATTTTAGGAAAATTTCAATACACTGGGCAGACAGGAAGAATGACAAGGAATTCAACATGGGGATGTAGGATACTATACATTTAGTGAAAGCAATAGGGCAAAGGTCAGTCTCATATACTGATAGAAACCATGTAAGAAGACTCAGGTTATTTGTGGTTATCAGTGAAGAGATGGAATATAAGAGCAAATAATTCATTCCAAGATATGAATTATAATGTAAGACTACATGATGTTACACAGCTGAATCTAAATGAAAACTCAACAGTATCCAAGTACAGTAAAACTTCGATAATCCTCTAATTGGTCAGAAATCTCAATAATTCAGCAGTTGATTCACCAGGTTCTCCTTTTAAACTCATCGGTTCCCCATTCCCACTCTCTCTTCCATCACGAGCTCCCCAGTTCCCCCTCCACTTCCCATTTTGCTCCCTTTATCCTTAGCTGATACACTGGAAAACTTTTTGCAATAATACAGCTGAACATCTTTTTAAAAAGGAAGTTAATTAGAAGCTCGTTAAGGCTATTAATAAAAAAACATTTAATAATCTGAAAGATCTGCCTGTCCTGATTCACTGATATTTCAAAGATGGGGAATTATTGGGGTTTTAATATGCACTCAGTGGCCACTGTATTAGGTACACTTGTACACTACTTGTTAATGCAAATACAGTGTACATAATCAGCCAATCACGTGGCAGCAATACAATATGTAAAAGCATGCAGATATGGTCAAAAGATTCAGTAGTTGTTCAGACCAAACATCAGAATGGGGAAGAAATGTGATCAAGCTGACTTTGACCGTGGAATGGTTATTGGTGCCAGGCTGGATGGTTTGAGTATCTCAGAAACTGCCGATCTCCTGGCATTTTCATACAGTCTCTAAATACATAGAACGGAGTGAAAAAAAAACAAAAGCATTCAGTGAGTGGCAGCTCTGTGGGCAAAAAAATGGCTTGTTAATGAGAGAAGTCAGAGGACAATAGCCTGACTGGTTCAAACTGACAGCAAAATGACAGTAACTCTAATAACCATGTGTTATAACAGTGGAATAATTCATGTAGATAGGTGGGCTGCAAGTGGAACTGAACAATCTATAAAAAGAATGAAAGAACGACATTATGAAATAACTTGCTAGTGCACAGGATTCATTTCAAGAAATGAGAGTGCTAATGGCAATTTCATTCACTCATTATGTGCCATGTAGTATGACGTGGGTGATCATGGCCTGTCCATGACCATGATTGTTATTGGCAAATTTTTCTATAGAAGTGGTTTGCCATTGCCTTCTCCTGAGTGTCGTTACAAGATGGGTGTCCTCAGCCATCATCAATACTCTTCAGAGATTGCCTGGCATCAGAAATCACATAGTCAGGACCTGTGATGTGCACCAGCTGCTCATACGGGCATTCACCACCTTCTCCCATGGCTTCACGTGACCCTGATCAATGGGCTTAGCAGGTGCTACACATTGCCAAAGTGTGACCTGCAGGCTAGTAGTGCTTAGGCTAGAGACCATAGACCACAGAACATAAAGCTTAGGCTAGAGACCATAGACCACAGAACGTAAAGCTTAGGCTAGAGATCATAGACCACAGAACGTAAAGCTTAGGCTAGAGACCATAGACCACAGAACGTAAAGCTTAGGCTAGAGACCATAGACCACAGGACGTAAAGCTTAGGCTAGAGACCATAGACCACAGGACGTAAAGCTTAGGCTAGAGACCATAGACCACAGAACGTAAAGCTTAGGCTAGAGATCATAGACCACAGAACGTAAAGCTTAGGCTAGAGACCATAGACCACAGGACGTAAAGCTTAGGCTAGAGATCATAGACCACAGAACGTAAAGCTTAGGCTAGAGACCATAGACCACAGGACGTAAAGCTTAGGCTAGAGACCATAGACCACAGGACGTAAAGCTTAGGCTAGAGACCATAGACCACAGAACGTAAAGCTTAGGCTAGAGACCATAGACCACAGGACGTAAAGCTTAGGCTAGAGACCATAGACCACAGGACGTGAAGCTTAGGCTAGAGGCCATAGACCACAGAACGTAAAGCCTAGGCTAGAGACCATAGACCACAGGACGTAAAACACAGCTTAGGCCTAATCTCTACACCATCTTTGAACACTAGAATACTACAGCACAGTACAGACCCTTCAGCCCTCGATGTTGTGCTGACCCATATATTCTGTAAAAAAAAGTACTAAACTCACACTACCCTATAACCCTCTATTTTTCTTTCTTCCACGTGCCTGTCCAAGAGGCTTTTAAATACTCCTAATGTTTTAGCCTCCACCACCATCTATGGCAAGTCATTCCATGCAGCCACAACCTTCTGTGTAAAAAACTTACCCCTGATGTCTCCCCTAAACTTCCCTCCCTTAACTTTGTACATGTGCCCTCTGATGATTGTTATTTGTACCCAGGGAAACAGGTGCTGGCTACCCACCCTATCTCATAATCTTGTAGACCTCTGTCAAGTTCCGTCTTATCCTTCTATGCTCCAAAGAGAAAAGTCCTTGCCTCATATGACTTCTTCTCCAAACCAGGCAACATCCTGGTAAATCTCCTCTGCACCCTCTCCGTAGCTTCCACATCCTTCCTATAATGAGGTGACCAGAACTAAACACAATATTCTAAGCGTGGTCTCACCAGAGATTTGTAGGGTTACAACATGACCTCTCTACTCTTGAACTCATCCCCCTGTTAATGAAGCCTACCATCCAATAGGCTTTCTTAACTTCCCTATCAATCTGTGCAGCGGCTTGAGTGATGTATGGATTTGAACCCCAAGGTCCCTCTGTTCATCCACACTCTTATGTAACCAACCATTAACCCTGTACTCAGCCTTCTGATTTGTCCTTCCAAAATGTGTCACCTCACACTTATCCAGATTGAACTCCATCTGCTACTTTTCTGCCCAACTCTGCATCCTGTTTATATCCTCTTGTAACCTTTGACAACCTACAGCTCCATCCACAACTCCTCCAATCATCGTGTCATCTGCAAACTTACTCACCCTTCCTTTGGCCTCTTCATCCAGGTCATTTATAAAAAGTAGAAAGAGCAGGAGTCCCAGGACAGATCCTTGCGGCTCTCCACTAGTC
Source organism: Hypanus sabinus (assembly GCF_030144855.1). Lineage (NCBI taxonomy): Eukaryota > Metazoa > Chordata > Chondrichthyes > Myliobatiformes > Dasyatidae > Hypanus > Hypanus sabinus. Next base: position 38,513,834 of record NC_082718.1, on the reverse strand, counting down.
ACCGACCTCCAGGCAGAATATTTTCCTTCCACTACTACCCTTTGCTTTCTTCCTGTAAGCCAATTTTTATCCAAGCAGCCAAGGTTCCACTGATCCTATGCCTCATGGCTTTCTGGATGAGTCTCTGGTAGAGATATAGCTTCATCCAGCCTCCCAGTTTGCATTAGCAATGCAAAATGGGGTTATTGGAGAATATATTGTATAAGGCAAGATACATCTCTGATAGTTCTGCTGTGCCACAAGCCAAGTACAAAAAACCTGACCTTTCCTTTGCTGTGCCTGTAATCTAGATTCTGGGACTCTTGATCCCTCCATTGCTCTGCTTTGCTGTGCTAACAGTTGGTCACGAATGAATAAAACACACATTGGACATGGGGAGGTGTTACCACTAGCCGATATATCTGGGACAAAGCAAAAAGAAATTTGGGAGTGAAACGAGAAATCAACTGACTACTTTTGGAGGCATTAGCAATTCTTCGATCTTTGACAGAAATGTTCACATCTTCTCTGGCCATTGTCACACTGCCAGATGACTGAAGGTCAGCAGGCAGAGTACCTTTTATTCAAGGACAGGAGGGATCAGCAAGATAATTAGGGGGGTTAATTTAAAAAACTGTGAGATTAATGTCAGTGGCAAGGATTAATCAATGGGCGCTTGGTTTTGGTCAGGGGAGATCCTATCTATCCAATTTAATTTTGTTACCACTGTGAAAATTCAATGTATTGATATAAGCAGTGGGGTGGTATAGTCTTTATGGACTTCAATAAGGTCTTTGACAAGGTGCGAATAGTTCAAGAGGCTAAAGGCTGAACTGATGGAGGTATACAAATTTGAGGAGCATAGTTAGGGTATCATTTGATGAAGCTTTTCCTTTCCTAGATGCTTTAGCCAGTGAGAGTTAGTTTGAGGTAAGGGGGCGGGGAGTTTAGAGGAGATTTGTGGAAGAATTTTCCACCCAGTGGGTGGTTGAAACCTAGAACATGGCAGGAACTCTCTAAACTTTCGAAAAGTATTTAAATATGCACTTGAAATCAGAATGTGGTTTAATATCACTATATAATGAAACTTGCTGTTATGCAGCAGCAGTACAATGCACTGCATAATAATAGAAAAAAGTGGATTTCAGTAAGTATATATGTTAAATAGTTGAATTAAATAAATAATGTAAAAATAGAAATTAAAACCTAGTGAGGTAGTGTTTCTGGGTTCAATGTCCATTCGGAGATCAGATGGCAGAGGGGAAGAAACTGTCCCTGAGTTATTGAGTGTGTGCTTGCTGATGGTAACAATGAATAACCTGGGTGATGGGGGTCCTGAATGATGGATGCCGCCTTTTTGAGGCATCATTCCTTGAAGATGTCCTGGATACTATGAAGGCTAGTGCTCATGATGAAGCTGACTGAGCTTACAATTCTCTGCAGCTTATTTTGATCCTGTGCAGTAGACTCCCATACCAGACAGTGATACAGCCAGTTAAAATACACGGCCCAGAAAAATGGGCTAAATGCTGTTTACTGTGAATAGTGTAGAAATTTACCTGATAGACAGCAGGAAAACAATAGATCAATGGATCTCTTTTGTGTTCTTTGCTTTATTGGCCTGGGGGGGTCCCATACTAGGATCCATGGTCCCCTCGGTTAATGATAAGGGTCTATGGCATAAAAAAGGTTGAGAATCCTTGAGGAGTAGAATTAGCTACTAAAGAGTGTATAGATACCTTTTAACTAAATATGGTTTTGATGGACTATCTAGACACAAATAGCACCATGAAAAAAAGGAGAGAACATGGGAATACAGTATTGAATTACTTATTTAATTTATTTGAGACAGTGTGGAATTGGCCTTTTGAGCCATATCACCCAGAAATCCTCTGATTTAATCCTAGCCAAAGCACAGGATAATTTACAATGAGCAATTAGCCTATCAACCAGCAGTTCTTTGGACATTGGGAGGAAACTGGAGCACCTGGAGGAAATCCATCTGGTCACAGGGAGAGCATACCACCTCCTTACAGGCAGCGGTGGGAATTGAGTTCAGGTCGTTGGTACTGTAAAGTGTTGTTCTAACCGCTAGGTTACTGTGCCACTCCGTTAGTATTGTTTTGTAATTAGTATTTTGTATTGAGGAAGACAATTAGCTGACAACTTATTGCATGGTTGAGCAAGCTTGAAAGGCTAAGAAGTCACTTCTTTCTGTGATTGCTTACCTCTATGTTTTATCTATGTGCAGATTATTTAAATAATTTTCAAGCTTTGTTTTGCCTATGTATTTATCTAACCAATTTAATAGTGTTCAGAGTATGTGATTCTGTTGCTTGTTGTTCTGTTGCTATGCACACAATAATACCAGGTGTGTGTATTTTTTTTTCCCTCGCAGGTCAACTTGCTGCAGGCACTTGTGAGATAGTCACCCTGGACAAAGATAGCAGTCAACCACGAAGGACTATAGCCAGACAAACTGCTAGGTGTGCATGTAAAAAGGGGCAGATTGCCGGCACAACAAGAGCAAAACCAGCCTGTGTGGATGGTAAGCAATTGAAGCTTATATATTATTAATATTATTGTTTTTTTTTACCTCAGCTCAAGTTAGTAAAACCTGAGGTATGGGCAGAGCCAAGCCACACTCATTTCTCAATTGCTTGGAACTTTTGGACTCTTGAAGTGGTGTTTAGTAGAGTGACTTTCTGGGGACTTACATAAGTATTGCTGTGTAGGCCTCATTGGTTAATGCTATTGTGCAGTGATACCAGTGTAGATCTTACAATTGGGATTACATATACTCTTTTCATGTTCCATAGTCTTTCAATTTCCTCTTTTAATTCAGCATATTTCTGGTGTTTTTCACTTACTGATTTCTGTAAGTTATGTGTGTGTTTGGAATGGTTCTATCTCTTTAGTAATATGTTCTTGCTTGTTTATCTTGTAGTAGTATATCCGTTGTTATTATTATTATTATTATTGCTTCTTTGGTCTATATAAAGAAAAAATGTTTGCAAAATGACACTTCTATTATTTTCTACTGTATTTAATAGAAATTGATATTTGTTTGGATGAGGAAAAGAAAATGCAGAGTGAGCCTATTTGTTTCAACTTGAGAAGACATAAGATGGGAACCCAGAGCATAATGTTGTTTTGTGGAAGACATGTTATTGTCAATGACAAATAGAAAACTAGATCTTCTGCAGCTAAAACCACTTCAAGTTGTTGTTTGTCATGATTTGAAGGTCATAATATACACTGTATTCCGTAAACAGTTAATTAGAGTTGTCTAAAAAGAGTGCTTGTGTTCTTTATCAGTTAAAAAACAAGACAACTAATTCTATTTGGATTTCTTTATCAATAACAAGCTATTTTTCTCTTTCTGAAAATGGTTGCTCTTACTTTTCTAAAAGCAGACTAGTATAAAACTACTTTTATTTTGAGTACCAGATACAAAATCCATTGGAAAACGTTCAGGCAAACTTTAAAATAGGAACAATGTTATGCTAAGGCATGACACTGATATTGTTCAGCAGGGTGTACACAAGTTTCATTCAGTTTTATAGCATTCTATCTGTATTTCTGGAGGTAGTCTGTGAGGTGAGGTCCAAGGCCAGTGATGTAACCTGAAACTTTTCCACAATACTGTACCTAGTCACTTTTTCCATTAATGGGCTGAGATGTCCTGAGACAAAATGGCAGGACTGGTACATCAGGCTACTTTTATTTAAAAGGGTTTGAGAAGAATCAAAGTTGTTGAACATAGAAATAGCCCAATCTTTCACTCAGAACTGTGAATGTGGCTATGCAGTTAAACATATTCTTTTGTCAATATTAATATGCCTTTCCATTTTAAGTGGCACTTTTGGCAGACTATTCCTTAATGCAAAAAACACTTTCCAATTTTTTAATCTCTTTTGTCATTAACCTTAACCATACATTTTGTACTTTACAGTTGACTCACTATAAAAGAACAGATTTTGGCTTTTAATATATGGAGACTTAACCCAATTTTGAACTCATTGTGTAGATATTCTATTTCTTCTGCTCTTTTGCACAGTTTCATAATGTCATTAGAACAAGGAATTGCTTTTGTATGAGCTAGCATTGATGCAGGCTCTGGATTTGCAAGAATCTATGTATTCTTTAGTTCACTGTCTCTTCTCCAATCACTACAGAATCTGATATCTCTGGATCCCCTCTCCTTACAACGACATCCAGCACCAGGTTCCAAATGCTCTGACCATACTGGCAAGGGAATGGGTGATGAGGGGCACCTGCAGGCAAAGGAGGTCATAATTTATCAATGTAATGTTCATAGAACAAACTATCTGGAGGGTAGATCAAAAGTGATAAATGCTAATAGTGCCGGTTTAGCATTGTTGATCAAGCATTAATTTCTACTTCACACTTTTGTCTACAAGCTGAATTTTGGTAATTGCCTGTGGTAATTTGGTAATTACCATTAGTTGCTGGTTATTAGCGGTCAAGACTTAGTGATTTTTCTCTGCTGGGATTTGGTCTGTCTTGGTTGGTTAAGATGGGCTCTGAATCATCTGCTGATGCATACATTGATTCCTGTAGCCAGTTGTTGTTTGCTCATGGAGGATCTTGTTGGTCAACTGCTGTTTGCATTTGGTGGATTTTGTTGGTCGGCTACGTGCTGCTTGACAGCTCTATGGCCTTGTATGTATGGACAGTCATTGAGGAACACAGTGAGCATATTTAAATAAATATGCTCACTGTGGGACATATTGCAGTAGTAAATGCATCATACATTATATCTGTCCATGCTTTGAAATAACACAAAATACTGGAGGTATCTATGGTGGCAAAAATATTAAAACATTTTTCCACAGTAGCTCTTTCTAGAGAGTAAAATCTGTATTATCTACATTACAGTACTTTGAAAATTACTTTGATATTCTCAGTTACAAATCCAAAAAGAAGATGTATTTTTTTCAGTATCATAATTTCTGAATTAAGCTTTTAACACACAGAGGTTGAATGTGTGGTGTTTCATAAAAACAATTCAAAGTATTGCATTGAAGATCTATGATGACTGGTCCAAGCCTTTCATTACTTTTCATGCAGCTTTGATGCCCAGAATAAATTTTATTCTTTTTTTCTTTGGAAATGTTGCTTCCTTTTGTTCCTTAGAAGTTTAACAGGCATTTAATTCTTTTCAAGCTGTAGCCATAAATTGGCTTCATTGTGACATTGTATTCCATTTAATGACGCATGTTGATACTGGCTTTGAAAAGGACAGCATAGCATCAATGACATTGTTATTGGAAGCTGTTTTGTTTGGTTTCTTGTGGATTTGCTGTTGAAAAAATACAGATGTATTTTGGATTTTAGCAAAAAGAGAAAACTCATCTGTTTCTTGATGTAGTCAGGAGGGTCCAGAGGAATCAGAGATGGTGGAAAGAAGCCTGATTCATGAGGAACCCAATTTATTTTCATAATCTTGAAGAGCATTTAAAATATTGAACATATTTTTTGGTTTCCCCATTTGATGGCTGATAGTTTCTATAAAGCAGATAACACTGGACAACACATTTTTTTCAAAAGTGTTGCTTCCTCAGAATTTTTTTTTTTGTTTAGGATAGAGCATTTGAAGCTGAACACAAATATAATTTTAGACTACTTGTATTATGTAGAAATTTGGAGAAACAAGAAAGTAGCTTTTATTGAATATAATACGTTTAATTGCATAATGGTGCTGGCACATTACTATAGTTCAACTAAGCTAAAAATGTTTTGTTGATGATTTTCATTTGTACTCCATGTCTGAGGTTTCTCACTTAAGTGTCCAACAATAATCAGCCTGCATTGATGGATTCCAATTGCCCTGACACTGTTACTCTATGACTGCACCGTCCTGGTGAAACCTTTCACCCTGCTTGTCACTGACTGTGTCAGGGTTTGCAGGGAAGAAGTCTAAATGGGAATGCAGATAATGAATCTTTAATTGCACTTCATGGTTTTGTATGCTTGAAGAATGTTGTCAACCAGCTGCACTTGGTTTGGTGTTCTGTAGTTGCCAAGGAAATTTTCAGCACCACCTTGTGTGCCTTCCATGTGATTTTCTCCAGTCCCTCTAGAAGTTCTTTAAGTGCTTGCCATTAATGATCTGTTTGCTTTTTGGACCAACAAAAATGCCTTCCTTAATTTTAGCATCAGTTATTCTGAATTGAATTATGAAACAGAATAACAAATATTGGAGATTTTTTTAAAGGGTGTGCAGTAGGTAAATTTCATGATGATTTTCATTATTGGCAGCCCAAAATCCATAAGATACACACAGAAGTATTCAGGATGCCAAATCTTTGTTGCCCAGTGCAATCTGTAATGAACACTTTGGTTATGAAGCCATTGAAATAAATTAAAACTTTCTGTCTTAATAACAATTTACATAAACTCTTGAGGCTTCCACTTCACATTAGTGGACATTTCTTTTACCCTTTTCAGTACAATTATAGAGCACTGTCTGATTACCCAACACAAGGTGGATAAATCAAGTGTGTATTTTAGTCTGCCTTTGATCACTGAAACTTCTACAATAATTAAACATTTTCAAACCTCTTAAATATCTCAGTGTATTGCATATCCATTATCAATCTTCTTCCTTTAATTGCTTCTTGTTTTTTCTTCTTTTCCAAAACATAGTTTTACTGCTTTATTAGTTCTTCTGAGCCAGGGGTTTCCAACCTTTTTATGCCATGGACCTTTACCATTAATTGAGGGGTATGTGGATCCCAGGTTGGGAACGCCTGTTCTAAACAATCATGCACGTTGGCAAGTAATTCTATAGTAGAGTATAAGCCCATTCTGGAAATTGCCCAAGTTTTGTTTGTGTGTGAACATTGGCAGCCATAGCTGCTAACTATGATGGGCATTGCAGTCAAGCTTCATCCTATCATGGACTGACAAAGATCCATCAGTGTTTTCCATCATACATCACGAGATGTAGTGGTGGAAGAAACTGGCTGAATTTATACTTATTAAGCCAGGAAGTATTGAAATCAATTATAACAGCAAAGCTGATGTTTCAGCTAATCCTGTACAAGGTAGCATTTCAAAGGATTCAAGGATTCGAAGTATTTTCATTATCAATGTATGTATGTAGTATATAACTCTGAGATTTGTCTTCGCACAAACAGCCACAAAGCAAAGATCAATGGAACCCATTCAAAGAAAAGAAACATCAACCTCTTCTCCCACCTACACGCAAAAAAAAAACCCAAAAAAGGAACATTTGGGGGTGCTAACATATTCAGGATCATTTTGATATCTTCCAGTGAACAACTTGTCCACCCAAAACACAGTAGATTTAAAACAGAAAAATACAACTGCAGATGCTGTGGATCATAGAATACGTACACAAAGCTGGAAGAACTCAGCAGGTCAGGCAGCATCCGTGAAAAGAGTAGCCAACATTTAGGGCCGAGACTCTTCATCAGACCCCTCATTCCTGATGAAGGGTCTCGGCCTGAAACGTTGGCTACTCTTTTCTCACGGATGCTGCCTGACCTGCTGAGTTCTTCCAGCGTTGTGTACATACACAGTAGATTTAACTTGGTGCTTATCCATCACCTTCTGAATGCTATATGGACAGCAACATTATTATAAGTGACAAACACGAGGGAATCTGCAGATGCTGGAAATCCAAAGCAACACACACAAATTGCTGGAGGAACTCAGTGGGTCAGGCAGCATCTATGGAAATGAATAAACAGTTGACGTTTTGGGCTGGGTCTCCACATCAGGACACTTCCTTTGGCAGCTGAAAGCATGAATCTGCCAGAGGATAAAGTATCGGAGAGTTCCATTGCAGGCAGAAGGGAGGAATTCCAGAATAGTGACAGCGACGGGACAGGGCAACCAGGTATCTCTGCATGGCAGAAAGGATGCCACGTAGAATGTGGGGGAAAGGCAGTCAACTGATTGTGAGTACCTGAGTCTTTGGTGGGTACAAACCGAGAAGCCTGAAAACCTTGAAACCTGAAGCCTGAACCAAGAAACCTGGAAGCCACGTGGCACAGGATGGCAGTGAAGACAAGTTCCCAGGAAGGGTACATGGCTGTGGTTGCAGGCTTGGGTGAGCACATGTTTGAAGAGTTGGAGGGCAGCAGAGGGCACAGAGGGGGAGCAGTGAGAAATGGTTTCACTAAACTCCCTTCGAAGGGAAGATTTAAATTTCTTCAGGGTAGGCGTCCCTCATCAAGTCCTGAGGAAGGGTCTTGGCCTGAAATGTTGACTGTTTACTCTTTTCCATAGCTGCTGCTTGACCTGCTAAGTTCCTCCAGCATTTTATGTGAGTTATGATGTGTTCTGTTCGACTACCCTTTAAATGCAGAAGTATAAAGAACTACAAAATTTTTCCCAAGCTTTTTATGCCATGGGCCCTGACCATTTACTGTGGACCCCAAGGTGGGAACCCTGAGCAGGTTTGATTTTAACCTGCTCAGCAGTTTCTGCTGTTTTGTTCTTATTTTAGATTTCCAGCCTCTGTGCACATATAGCTTTTCAAAGTTCTTTCTCTTGGACATTTATGTTTAGATCAGATTCCAATCATTTTTTAAAGACCAAAGAACTTCTGAGTGAAAAACTTTTGTGCTTCAGAAAGACTCATTCAATAGTTTGGAAGTCTTCAGCAGGGGCAGTTATCATGAGACTGATATCCCTATTGTATGTTTGAGCATAGTCAACTCATTCATCAGCTTCCCTGTTATAGATAACACAAGAAGCAAAGCTTCAAGTGGCCTGATTGCCCGGTGATTTCACCTTCAAGAATAGAAGCTGACAGTCCAGAGATTTAATAGTGTGAGTAATGGCTGACCTGAAGTTAATGCCTTGACTTTTTGCTTTGGGCTGTAGTAGATTTCTTTGCAATCATAAAAAGTACTGATAACTAATGCATTGCAATTTGATAGTTTGCTCTGATAAAAGGACCTTACATTGGTTTAACATTGCTGGTTTTTGATGATATGAAAATCAAATATTATTCCCAATGAAGAGACAAAATCTAGAACTTACATTTTAGCACATCACTATCATATCTAGTTTGCAAAAATAAAATCCAATGGCTAATGAATTCTTTATGTTGGGTGAATGTTCTTCTATGTACAATGTCAGGCAGAACTCAACATCAGGAACCACTAACTTCTCAAAGTGGAGCCAGCTCAGGTTGCGTTCCAAAAAGCAGCCTATCCTGAATAGCTCCATTTTTTATTCTGACTAATGTCTTTGTTGCATATTGAACGATACCATCTCAATTTCAAAAGCCATGTTGCATTGGCTGCACACAGTGGCACTTACATTATTGATGAGAAATTGAACGGTCATCATCTATGACTTGCTGCACTTAGCTGCGGATATCTGAAGGTAAGTATCCTCTCAGATGTAGGCACTCAGCATGTGGCAAACTGGGGTTGAGATATAGCGTGAAGTTATGCTCACTCCTACTGATAGCCAACAGTTATTTGAAAGAAAATTGCCATGAAATGTAACAAATTCTAAGGAGCAGTGAAACTCAAGAACTAAATCACTGTTTTTGGCTGCTTGAAGTGCCAGTGCAACTAATAATCCAGACCAGGAGTTCCCAACCTGAATTATGCCATGGAACAATATGATAAAGCAAAGATCCCATGAAGCCCAAGTTGGGAGCCCCTGACCTAGACTGATCTCACCATTTTACCACAATATTTATGTTGTATTTGTCATTATAAAAAAGCAACACAGTATAGACTTGGCTTTCTCAATAGACCCTACCTTACACTGACTATCAGGCAAATTTCATAAAGGTTTTCCTTTTTTCTCTATCAGTTCACCATCTAAATGCTGAAGTTGTTAAGTAACAAGTCAGCAAATATCTTAGTCGTAAGTTCTCAATATTTTCACTTTCAAAGATTCAAAGGATCAAAGTATGTGTGCAGTATACAAACCTGAGATTTGATTTCCCACAGATAACCACAAAACAAAGAAAACCATAAGATCGGTTCAAAGAAAAACATCAAACCCTCAGCGGACAAAAAGAAAGGACAAGTCATGCAAACAGCAACAAAAACGAGAAACACCGAATACAAAACGCCATACTGAAGAGTCATCAAAAGAGTCCAGCCATATTCAATTCAGCTTAGTTCAGTTCAACCTTGCACTGTATGGTTTGTTATTTGCAGGCTGCAGAGAGAGTCTGCACCGATTAAAATAGCAACCGAAAAGGAGAGAGCAGAAATCCTTGGAGGCAGTTCAGGGAGGTTTCTTGAGGATGAGGCAAGGATAAATGGAGGAGCATCATATCAGGTGAAATTGAACACATTGAGTTTGTGCTCACTGGAGTTTATAACAATATCCCTATTGTATGCTTGAACATACAGTACTGTGCAAAAGTCCTAGACAAATATACTGTATATAGCTAGGGTGCCTACATTTGCACGGTACTGTAGTAATCTTATGTATTACACTGCACTGCTGCCACAAATAAAAGCAAATTTCATGATATATGTGAGTGATGATAAACCTGATTCTGATGTGGGTCTCTATTGTGAACTGAGAGTGGGAAGGGGCAGGGAGAGGGGAATCATGGTTGGGAAAGGGGGAAAGGTGTGGGGGTGGGGTAAGTATGAAGTACCAGAGAGACATTCTGTAATGATCAATAAAGCAATTGTTTGGAATCAAGTTACCTTGACAGGTTACTCAGAGCTGAGTGTGTCTGCACCTGCACCACCCCCCCCTCGCTAACTGTCTCACACCCCTCCTGTGGCACACCACTCTCACCATTCCCAGAATACTTTGTTCCCATCAAATTTACAAATTCACTCTCTGCTCCACATCGACAAATACAGTACTGTGCAAAAGTCTCAGTAACCCTAGCTCTATATATATATATATATATAGAAAATTTTTGCACAGTACTGTATAAGGCTTAACAGATTAAGTGCTATGAGGATGTTTCCTCTCATAGGAGAGTTTATGAACAGAAGGCACAAAATCAGAAGAAGGGGATGCCCATTTAACTTGGTGATCAAAATGTTACAAGTGTTTGGAATTCCTTGTCTGAGATAACTGTGGTAGTGGAATCCTTGAATATATTCAAAGCTGAAGCAGATTTTTAATCAGTAACGAATATTAAGGAGAGGGTGACTGAAGAATATCTGAGTAAAGTTGGATCGGCCCTATCCTATCAAATGATGGGAAATTCTCTAAAGGCTGCTCCTGTTCCATTTGCCTTTTAATGCTGTAATAGCCCAGTAACTCTCACAAGTGGGATTCGAGTGCTTTCATACTTGTCATAAGGTTAAATAAACCTGTCATAATTAGCATACAGTTTAATATATTATCAAAATAAATACTGCTCCCCACAATTCATGAATTATGGTACAAAAGGGTAAATCATAGAGAATTTATATTCTAATTTATCACTGCAGTAACATGGGATAATTTCATTCAATTTAAAGGAATTGATTGGGAGATGTAGGCATTTAATTTGAGATTCACTATGTCTGGCTGCACCATAAAAATATTCTTCAACATTTAACTGAATATTATTGTGTACTAATATTGTTTCTTTTGTTCTTTCATGTATTTTGTTCAAAATGATAATTATTTTTCCCTGTTCATAATTGAACACAAAACAGATGTAGAAAGAACTCCTTCCCAATTACAACTTCTCTGCCAGTCACTAGGAAGTCACAGCAAATTTGTTAGATGGTTTTGTGCCATGTCATATGATGTGGCGATGATGGTCTTGACCATGATTGTCTTTCGCAAATTTCTCTAGAGAAGTCGTTTGCCATTGGCTTCTTCTGGGCAGTGTGTTTACAAGACAGGTGACCCCAGCCGTTATCGATAGCCTTCAGAGATAGTCTGCCTAGTGTCAGTCATTGCATAACCAGGACTTGTGATGTGCAGCAGCTTCTCATACAACCATCCACCGCCTGCCCCCATGGCTTCACGTGACCCTGATCGGGGGGCTAAGCAGGTGTTACACCTTGTCCAAGGGTGACTTGCAGGCTAATGGAGGGAAGGAACACCATACACCTCCTTCGGTAGAGATATATCTCCACCCCGTCATGCAGTAAATTATCTAACCTGAAACCAGAAGACAGAGTATTCACTTTTGTCTGAGCATACGCCAAGTCTATCATGAGTACTCTGCTCCATTAAACATATCTACACAGAGCACTATTGCAGTGATACAGTATCCATACCCAAGCCATGCTCCCTTATCACTGCTGCCATTAGGAAGAATGTACAGAACCATTAGGACTCACATCACCATGTTCAGGAATGGTTATTACCCCTCTACCATCAGGTTCTTCACTCAACTTCACTGTTCCCACAACCAATGGACTCACTTCTAAGGATTCTTCATCTCATGTTCTCAATATTTATTTATTATTATTATTATTATTGTTCTTTAGTATTTGCACAGTTTGTTGTTTTCTGCACATTTCTTGTTTGTCCATCCTGTTGGGTACAGTTTTTCATTGATTCTATTGTGTTTCTCGGATGTACTTGGCCTGCAAGAAAATGAATCTCAGTGTTTTATATGCTGACATATACAGTATATAATTTGATAGTAAATTTGCTTCAAACTTCTATCAGCATTGGCACCGTAGCATAGTAGTTAGCACAATTGTTTTATAGTGCCAGCGATTCGGTGCTTGATTCTTGTTGCTGTCGGTAAGGACTTTTTCCCCCTGTGTCTATGAGTGCTCTACTTTCCTCCCACATTCCAAAGGCATACTGTTAGAGTTAGTAAGTTGTAGGCATGCAAAGGTGATACTGGAAGTGCAGTAACACTCATGGGCTGCCTCCAGCTCTATGTTGCTTGTTGGCGCAAAATAACACATTTTACTGTTTTTTTTTGATGTTTTGATGTACATGTGACAAGTAACGCTAAGCTACAATCTGACACTGTATGGGAGACTTACGCCCGCGCGCCCTGCTGCTGTTGGACTGCTCTACTGCGGTCACTGCCTGATTTAGTTGAATGTCACTGAGATATCCTGATGCCAGAAGTTGACCCCACAACCCTTGCCGCCAAAATAAGAATATAGATTACCTCACCCAGACACCGACAAAGGTCTTTTTCATGGTTGCTGACTGTAACTTCATCAATGTTTGCTCTAAAAGAGACAAAATAAGTTGCAAATAATGCCGTACCTTTTTCACAATTTGCTCTCTGTGTTCTGCTATTCTGTGCATGACCCATAGTATCATTGTTATATATATGCAGGTCAGACTTGCATCAGTAACGTATGATATTGACATCCTTGTGGCATTTTTGCGCAATCCAATATTCTGACATGCGCACAGTGAGCAACGTTGCTATGAAATTCAGTCTGCCAGCATGTAATCATATGAATTTCCAGGCCATATTGTTTTGAAATTAACGCCATTGCATTTTGACAACCAATTACTTTCGCATGATAATATTAAAAAAAGCCCCAAGCCAAAGATTTTAATGCTAGGAACAAAACTAACTGAGACACACTTTAGTACTATTATGCTTCAAGTTGTCAGAGCAACAGAAGAAACCATTAAGGTAATTAATTTACTTGTAGTGGATGTTTTTAGTAAGTTTTAATCACTAAGATTTGTAGCTGTAATCCTCAGGCCGAGAGTTACCTGACATTTAAATCATTTAGACAGTTAAAAATCTTGATTGGCTGGTCTAAATATATTAATTAGTACATTGACCAGCTTCCAGCACACATTAATGTCCAGCACTCATTAACATAATATATTGTAAAATACATAATTTCTTCAGGTATAATTTTGAATATTAATAGGATACATATTCTTGGAAGTATGAAATAACAAGTAAGTGAGAGTGAGGAGTGTGTTCTCTGACCCCCCTCCCCATTTAACAAGGCCTACTAGCAAAGGTTTGTGTAGCTGATCAAATCAGATTAGGTCCTAGTCAGATGGAACCATGATCTACAAATTTAACAAATGGACCTTAATACTAATGCCTCTGACAACCGGGGGTACAACTGTATCACATTATTGTTGGAATATTATTAATTGACCAGTAAACAATTGATTATATTTTTGGTGAAAAGCCAATGTTGTGTTGATTCAAGAGCAGCTTCTTCCGCTCTGCCATCAGATTTCTGAATGGGCTTTGAACCCACACTATTTCAAACTATTAGTGGAAAGCCAAAGCCTGCGAGCAAGTATCTGTGTAACTTTATTACTACCTCGTAATTCTGATTGCTTCTTATTTATATACATAGATGCACTTACTGTAATTCACAGTTTTTATTATGTATTGCATTGTACTATGCCTACATAAACAACAAATTCCATGACATAGACCAGTGATATTAAACCTGATTCTGATTCTGATAAATAGCAGAAAGAAGACATACCACAGTTATAGTTATTTGTTGCTGACTAGCACATCCGTAATTTCTTCAAGGACAAGTAGAAACCCTACATAGTTTTATAAAAACTATTTCTGATAAGGTTACTCAATCCATTTGCAAGAAATCTCAGAACGTTTTCATTGCTTCCATTGCATCTGAGGTAGGTAACCAAGGGAGGATGTATGGAAAGAGAAAATTGTAACATTTCAGTTTGATGACTCTTCAACTGGATTGGAAACGTTGACTTCAGTTTCTTTAGTAATGTGGGGCCTGCTTTCCAATGAGGCAGAAGCACCACATGGGGATCCCATGTAATATTAGTATATGGTGGCAGACAATTCTAGTTGTATGTTCTGCTTGGTGTATATCATAGATGGTGCACGCGAACTCATGCAAATGACACTTTGTTGTGAACATGAAGGAATTTATACCTTTTTCAATCATCTCCTGAACTGATAAATTTGCATTGTGTGAAAATTAGGGGTCCCAAGAGAAGGCTGCAGCCCAACTCATAATGCCAGCTGTCTTTTTTTGTTTTGCAACAGTAGTTTCTCATTTTGAACAACTTCTTACACAACCCCGTCACACCTTGGCAACGAGTAAAATTGAGAAAGCATCTTTTATTATTTTTATTGCTTCTTATAAGCAAGCAAAATCTGAAAAGGTGGGAACTGTGCTGTTTATAATTTATTTATTGAGATTCTGTGCAGAACAGGCCCTTCTGGCACTTGAACTGAGCTGCACAGCACTCTGATTTAACCCTCGCCTAACCACAGGACAATTTACAATGACCAATTAACCTAACAACCATCCTTGGACTGTGGGAGGAAAACAAAGCACTTAGAGGAAACCCACATGGTCACAGGGAGAATGTACAAACTCTACAGACTGTGACGGGGATTGTTAGAATTATTACAATGCTCCTTGATATAAACTCTAGTAACAGGATATTTTATGTGCTGCTACTACTTTTGAACATCAATGGTCAAGTAATGGCTTCTTTGTATTAACTGCAGGGTGGGGTCATTTAACTACTTGCCATCTTAATTTTAAGCACCCAGCTCAGTCTGGTAATGCCAAAGACTAGGAAGGCCATAACAATATACTATATTCAGTGACCATTGATACATGGATATCAAATCAATAAGATCCAAGTTACCCTAAAATTTCTCATCCAACAGTGATTTTATGCTGTAGGGTGGGACAGTGCTGTAGTGGTTAGCACAACGCTTTACAGTACTAGCAACCCAGGTTTATTTCATGCCATCGTGTGTAATGAGTCTGTACGTTCTCCATGTGACTGCGTCGTTTTCCTCTGGGTGCTCCGGTTTACTCCCACAGTCCAAAGACATACAGGATGGTAGGATAATTGGTCATTGTAAATTGTCCCATGATTAGGCTAGGATTAATTTGGGGGATTTCTAGGTGGCATGGCTCAAACTGCAGAAAGGGTTTATTCTGCGTTGTATCTCAGCAAACTAGTAAGTAAATTCATAAATGCAGAAAGCATATTATAACTTCAGTGCAATTCATTTAAAAGTTTCAAAATACATTTATTAACAAAGCATGTATAAATTATACAATCTTGAGATTTGTTTGCGTATTAGCAGCCCCAAAGCAAAAACCCAATTGAAATAAAATGACGACCAACACCTGTTGTGCAGAGAATGGGAAAAAATACAGAAATCATACAAATAATAGAAGCGAGCAACAACATTCTGAACCAAAAATGAGTCGTTAGATCTGAAACCCTGAGCAGCCTGGAGTAGGCCCAAAGCCTCAGTCTCAGTTCATCATATTAGCAGGCACAGAGCACAGCTGGCGGGGCAGTCTTCATAGCCTCAGTGCCATGGAGAGAAGAGTGAACAGCACAAGAGAGAGAGGGAAATCAGTTCTTTCCTCCAATCCCAACACACTGTCTTCCCAGTCACTTTGGGCTGGGTTTAAATTGTCCAAACAACATATCGTACCTTGCCCTGGGATCCAGGCACTGCTGCAGTGAATGGCTTAAGGGCTAGACCATGCTACTCAGAGACTCACTTATGGGCCCGGATTTCGCCACCCAGAGTGATTCACTGGGTGGCGTAGTTTCAGCCCAAAGCCTTTCACTATGGTGGTGCACAAAATCCATGTATCGTTAAAGGTGTGATATCATCTTGGTGAGTTAACAGTTACAGTTAATCTATCTTTTCACCAAAGTAACTGTTGGGAAATGCATCTTAATAAATGAACAATGGTCTTCTCTACATGACTGTACAACGCAATCCAACTGTCCCTTTCCAAAAAGGGAGAGCCCTTGAACTAGTTTACAACCTATTAGTGTTTTCTTAAAGATACAACCCTACCCAAAATAATTGCCAAGTTATTGGCCTTTTATTTAATTGGTAAACTTTGGCAATTCCTTGTAGAATTGCTGCCATTTCTCAATGTACAGTGCACGTCTTTATGTTTTAGGAATCCTGTATGAATGCTATGTTCTGAGTTTTGTGTTCATTATAGATTATTGGTAAATCATAGAATTAGTGTTTGCATTTTTTGGCTTTTTTAAATACTGAACAAAATTGATGAAGTAATCTGCCTAAAGTGACATTATGGGGATACAAACAAAATAACAGAGATCATGTTAATAATCATTATCATAATCAATATTATGGACATAACCTTGGACCAAAACCAACCTTTTATTGGTTTCAGAATATTAGCTAATAATATCATTGTTAATACAGAATATTGATATTACTAGCAAGACCAATTGTTAGTACACGTCCCAATTGTCCTTGAGAATATTTGATGCCATGTGCCATTTTTTTTATATTACCAAGGAAGCATAATTGAGGAAATTTAACCAGAAAGCCTTTTTCATTTATAAATTCAAACATGTGATGAGGATGTTAGGAGAATTCAGGGTGACTTGGATAGGCTGGGTGAGTGGACACATACTTGGCAGATGACGTTTAATGTGAATAAGTGTGAGGTTATCCACTTTGGGAGTAAGAACAGGAAGGCAGATTATTATTTGAACAGTGTAGAGTTAGGTAAGAGAGTAATACAAAGAGATCTAGGAGTCCTTGTTCATCAGTCACTGAAGGTGAATGAGCAAGTGCAGCAGGCAGTGAAGAAGGCTAATGGAATGTTGGCCTTTATTACAAAGGGAATTGAGTACAAGTGCAAGGAAATCCTTTTGCATTTGTACAGGGCCCTGGTGAGACCACACCTGGAGTATTGTGTACAGTTTTGGTCTCCAGGGTTAAGGAAGGACATCCTGGCTGTAGAGGAAGTGCAGTGTAGATTCACAAGGTTAATTCCTGGGATGTCCAGACTGTCTTACGCAGAGAGGTTAGAGAGACTGGGCTTGTACACTCTGGAATTAAAGAGATTGAGAGGGGATCTGATTGCAACATATAAGATTATTAAGGGATTGGACAAGATAAAGGCAGGAAATATGTTCCAGATGCTGGGAGAGTCCAGTACCAGAGGGCATGGTTTGAGAATAAGGGGTAGGTCATTTAGGACAGAGTTAAGGAAAAACTTCTCCCAGAGAGTTGTGGGGGTCTGGGATGCACTGCCTCGGAAGGCAGTGGAGGCCAATTCTCTGGATGCTTTCAAGAAGGAGCTAGATAGGTATCTTATGGATAGGGGAATCAAGGGATATGGGGACAAGGCAGGATCCGGGTATTGATAGTAAATGATTGGCCATGATCTCAAAATGGCAGTGCAGGTCCGAAGGGCCGAATGGTCTACTTCTGCTCCTATTGTCTATTGTCTATTCTAATACAATGAAAGTATATTCAGGGATCCAGTTGCACAAAAAAATTATGCTACGTTCAGGACTGTTAGTTGCATACCCCTTCATTTCACTTTATATGTCAATGATTTGGATGACGGAATTGATGGATTTGTGGGCAAATTTGCAGACAATATAAAGATATGTGGAGGTGCAGCCAACCTGATTTTCACAACCCACCTGCAGATTGAAATCTATTGCCCTTTTGACATGTATTTTCTATTTTCCATTGAAATATGTATCCCACATCCTGCCTACTGGATATACTGTAACTCACGTCAGGGCCTTTTCACCCTTGCAGTTTCTTAACTCCACCCATAAGATTTCTACATACTTTGATCCTATGTCACCTCCTGCTATGGATGTGATTTCATTTTTTTACCCACTCTGCCTACCTGCCTGTCCTTTTAATACAAGGTGTGGCTTTGGATGTTAAGCTCATAACTATTGTAACGTTCTCCTTCGCGTGTAACGAACGCCGAATTTAACGTCGAGATAAACCACAGTTAATAAGAACCAGATCGCAGTAAGATTAACCATTTACTGTTCACTCTTCACATTAACATATGGTGAAAACTGTTGATAAAACAATACAAGATTGATACAGTATTTGTTCCTTCCTTAATATCACATTTCAAGTGTAAATACTTGCAAAGGTGACTATAACTACATTACACTAAGGTGCAGTATACAGGGAGAGTTTACCTGCTCCATTGACTACTTTAAATACACTTCCATGCAAACTATCCGCGACTCTTTAACTAATGAAAGCATAAACATTATCTACCGTCGTTACTTCTAACAGGATCGGCATTAACATCTTAGTTCAATATATCGATTATCTATTAACTTACAGCGTTGCTCTCACTGTGATTTCTCATGCCTGCAAAACAACTTCTGCTCGGGTCTGCCTCGTGGTGAGCCCCCACCCTCGCGCTAATTTCAAACCGGTATTTTCCCACAAGACGCGGCGAAACCGGATGTGACGTCATCGCATGCCGATATATTTTACATGCAATGAATATACTTTAAACACTTCTAATTCTAACTAGAAAACACTATCGAATGAATTACTAAGCGGAAATATTATAAACTAAATAACTGTCGTAAAGACAGCACAACTATGATCTTCTTTCAGCTATGATTCAGTGACACTCACAACATCATACTTATCAAACTCTAACTGCGCTACAAGATAATCTGCCTTATTCTGCCTAATTCACGCATTCAAATGTAACATCTTCAGTCCCGTTTTCATCATCCTTTTTGATTTTGCCCCCACGTTACACTGTAACTCATCCCATTGACTGCAATTTTGCCCTGTCATCTGTCTGTGCGGACAGTCTCACTGCACACTGCTTCTAGCTGTATACCATTTTCCCCATCCTTAACCATATCGCTGTGCCAAATTAGTTTAAATGCTCCCCAACAGCTAACAAACCTGTGCTCAGGTTCAGTTGTACTGGTCAAACTTTCCACAGAAGGAATTCCAGTGATACAAACATCTAAAGCCCTGGCCCTAGCACCAATTTGTCAGACACAAATCACCCTATTCTTACCCTCACTGGTGTGTGGCAGAGTCAGCAATCCAGAGATTACTGCCTGCTTTTCAGCTTTTTACCTAACTCCCTAAATCCTGTCTTCAGGACCTTCTCCCTTTTCCTACCTATGTCATTGGTGCTAATATGTAGCAAGACTTCTGGCTGTTCACCTTCCTGCTTTACGATGCTGTGGGCCTGATCCTAGATGTCCCCGACCCTGGCACCTGGGAGGCAAAACTCCATTCAAGTGTCTCTTTCACTTCCACAGAATCTCATGCCTACTCCTCTAACTACTGCAGTCCTCTTCTTCCCATTCCCTTCTGAGTCACAGTGCCAGACTCGGTCACTGTAGCTCACTGCTGGTATTTTTCTGAAACACAAGGCAGGGGATCTCTTGGTAAATCAACACATAAGGTCACAGAAATACAGGGAGTAAAAAAAGTCATTGTGACTTAAAAAATTCCTCCAAATTGTTATTGAACAATGGCATTACACGACCCTAAGCATAGTTTTGATATAAGTTTCAAGCAAGTTTTGGATTTTAAAAGAATAATATTTCTGCTGAAGGGTCTTGGCCCGAAACATTGACTGTACTCTTTTCCATACATACTGCTTGGCCTGCTGAGTTCCTCCAGCATGTTGTGTGTGTTGCTTGGATTTCCAGCATCTGAAGATTTTCTATTGTTTGTAATTTATAGGAAGATATGTTATTACTTTATAGATACAAAATGTTCGTCTACTGGAAACAGTATTTCCTACTGTAAGAGCTCTGCCAGATATGTGCCTCTAGAAGACGCAAAATACTAATTTGTTTTAAATGCAGCAGCTAGTTGCTTTCATTATGAAATTACAAGAAGTATAATTTGCCACATAAATTTGCATAATAGTCAAAGTTCTGTTGATAATTGTGATTAAGTACTATTATGATGCAAGCCCAGTTTTCTTTAAGGATATTTGATAGCTTCATCATCTTTGCCAGTCACAAATTAGCATTACAATATGCAGCAAAATTAGTCTTAGATACTCAAAACTCTTTCATTGCCCAATTGTAGAAATGATGAGGCATTTCGTCTGATTGAATTGCTTTATAAAATGATAACGTGTCAGGCAGTCATTACAGAACAGGACATCATTCAGCCCCTCAACTCCGTGCCAACTCTTGCTTGAGACAATCCGGTCAGCATGTTTCCTCAATGTTCCTTCTATTGCATTTCAATTTATTTCCCATGTTGAAATACAGAGTTCCTCTGAAATTATTGATCCACTCTACTTTCTCTTAATTCAATGGCAGCACATTTCAAGTGTTCCCAACATATTGATGCAGCAACAAAGAAGGCATGACAGTGGATAGATTTCATTAGGAGTTTGAGAAGATTTGGTATGGCATCAAAAAGACTTGAAGATTTCTACAGATGCACTGTGGAGAACATTCTACATTCTAACTGGCTGCATCACTGTTTTATATGGGGGGAGTGGGGTCTACTGTGCAGGATTGAAGTAAGCTGCAGAGAGTTATAAGTTTAGTGAGCTTCATCTTAGGCACTAGCCTCCAGAATATCCAGGAGATCTTCAAGGAACGATACCTCAAATAATTGACGTCCATCATTAAGGGCCTCCATCAGCCAGGTTATTCTTTGTCCTCATTGCTACAATCAGGAGGAAGGAGACAATTCAGTTTTTTTCCTCTCTATTATTATGTATTGCATTGTACTGCCACAAAGTCAAATGAATCTCACGACATATGCCGGTGATAATAAATCTGATTCTGATTCTGACTCTGATTGATTTACCCTGTCACGCCATTCTTCATTATTTCCCCCTAGCCCCCCCCAGTACTTGTGCCATCAGCTCACAGCAAAACCCTGTTTTTGCTCCCTATGCCAAAGCTTGCCCTCCTCCATCAAATCTCCCCTCAACTTCTTATCCTCCATGGAGAACAACACCAGATTTCTCACCATGTCCTTGTTGCTAAAATCCTCATCCCTGGTGTAATATCCAGTAATTCCCTCATGATTTGTTGATTGATGAGTTTACCATATCCTTTGAGCATCAGACATCTATGATCTGTTAGAAGCAGGCCATGCCTCATGATTCTAAATGAACTGTTTGAGGAAGTGCCACAGCAAATTGATGAAGGTAGAGCAGTGGTGGTTGTGTATGTAGATTTTAGTAAGGTGGTCATTGAGGTTTCCCGTTCAGAACGTCAGGAGACGTGAGATCCAGAGAATCTTAATTGTATGGATTTGGAATTGGCTTGCCCACAGAAGGCTGAGTGTGGTAAAAAATGGAGTGTACTTTGCCTGGAGGTCAGTGGCCAGTGATGTTCTGCAGGATTCTGTTCTGGGACCTCTGGTCTTATTGATTATTATAGGTAACTTGGATGATGACGTGGGTTAGTAAATTTGCAGATGACATGAAGGGTGGTTTTGTTGTGGATTGTGTAGAAGGTTGTTGTAGATTATAATGACACATTTATGGGATGCAGACCTGGGCTAAGAAATCGCAGATGGATGTCAATCTGGAAAAATGCAAAGTGATACATTTCGAGAGGTTGAGCTTGAAGGAAGAGTACAGGACTAAATGTAGGATTTTTAGCCATGTGGGGAACAAAGGGATAGACAATAGACAACAGACAGTAGGTGTAGGAGTAGGCCATTTGGCCCTTCTAGCCAGCACTACCATTCACTGTGATCATGGCTGTTCATACACAATCAGTGTCCCATTCCTGCCCTCTCCCCATATCCCTTGACCCCGCTATCTATAAGAGCTCTATCTAACTCTCTCTTGAATGCATCCAGAGACTTGGCCTCCACTGCCTTCTGGGGCAGAGCATTCCACATATCCACCACTCTCTGGGTGAAAAAGTTTTTCCGCATCTCTGTTCTAAATGGCCTACCCCTTATTCTTAAACTGTGGCCTCTAGTTCTGGACTCACCCATCAGCGGGAACATGCTTCCTGCCTCCAGTGTGTCCAATCCCTTAATAATCTTATATGTTTCAATCAGATCCCTTCTCATCCTTCTGAATTCCAGTGTATACAAGTCCAGTCGCTCCAATCTTTCAACATATGACAGTCCCGCCATTCCGGGAATTAACCTTGTGAACCTACACCTCAATAGCAAGAATGTCCTTCCTCAAATTTGGAGACCAAAACTGCACACAATACTGCAGGTGGGGTCTCACCAGGGCCCTGTACAGCTGTAGAAGGACCTCTTTACTCCTATACTAATTCCTCTTGTTACAAAAGCCAGCATGCCATTAGCTTTCTTCACTGTCTGCTGTACCTGCATGCTTACTTTCATTGACTGATGTACAAGAACACCTAGATCTCGTTGTACTTCCCCTTTTCCTAACTTGACTCCATTTAGATAGTAATCTGCCTTCCTGTTCTTGCCACCAAAGTGGATAACCTCACGTTTATCCACATTAAACTGCATCTGCCATACATTTTCCCACTCACCCAACCTGTCCAAGTCACCCTGCATTCTCATAACATCTTTCTGACATTTCACATTGCCACCCAGCTTTGTGTCATCAGCAAATTTGCTAATGTTACTTTTAATCCCTTCATCTAAATCATTAATGTATATTGTAAACAGCTGCGGCCCCTGCACCGAACCTTGCGGTACCCCACTGGTCACAGCCTGCCATTCTGAAAGGGACCCGTTAATCGCTACTCTTTGTTTCCTGTCAGCCAGCCAATTTTCAATCCATGTCAGTACTCTGCCCCCAACACCATGTGCCCTAATTTTGCCCACTAATCTCCTACGTGGGACTTTATCAAAAGCTTTCTGGAAGTCCAGGTACACTACATCCACTGGCTCTCCCTTGTCCATTTTCATAGTTACAACCTCAAAAAACTGGATCTTAGAGTCATCATCCATAGATCCTTCAAATTTCTTGCACAAGTTGTTAGAGTGTTTAAGAAGGCATATGGTGTGTAGGCTTTCATAATTCAGGGAACTGAGTTCAAGAGCCGTGAGAGAATGTTGCAGCTCTATAAAATTCTGGTTAGTCAACACTTGGGGTATTGTGTTCATTTCTTGTTGCCTTATTACAAGAAGGATGTTGAAATATTAGAGAGGATGTAGAGAAGATTTACCTGGATGCTGTTCAAAAGCTAGGACTTTTCTTTTTGGAACAAAGGAGGATGAGAGGTGACTCAATAGAGGTATACAAGATGATAAGTGGCGCAAATAGAGGGAAGAGCAGTGCCTTTCTCCCTGGGCAAAAAGGGCATCATTTTCAGATGATAGATAGTGGAGGGGGGGGGGGGTTGTCAGAGGTCAATTTTTTAATACAGAGAGTGGTATTGTTTATTGAGGCACAACACAGAATAAACCTTCCCACCCCTTTGATCGGCACCACCCCGCAACAGCTGATTTAATCCTAGTCTAATTACCGGATGATTTTACAATGGCCAGTTAAGACCATAAGACCATAACGTATTGGAACAGAATTAGGCCATTTGGCCCATCCATCTGCTTCGCCATTTCGTCATGGCTGATCCAATTTTCTCTCAGCCGCAATCTCCTAACTTCTCCCCATAACCTGACCAATCAAGAATCTGTCAACTTCTTCCATAAATATACGTTAAGATTTGGTTTCCATAGCTACCCGTGGCAATGAATTCCACAGATTAACCTACCAACCAGTATGTCTTTGGACTGTAGGAGGAAACTATGTGTGGTCATGAGAAGAATGTACAAGGTCCTTACAGACATCAGTGGCTGACGCATGGAGGACTCTGCCTGGGGTTGTGGTAGAGGCAGATATGTTAGGTTCATTTAAGAGACTCATAGATAAGCATATGGATGAACATAAAAGGAAGCACTATGTGGGAGGCAATGGTATTAAATTGTGGGCTGAATGGTCTGTGCTGTGCGGTAGTGGTTTAAAAACTTCCTAAGTGACTAAGTCAGAGTTTTTAATGCAAACTGTATAAATTCATGCCATTGCCTCTTTTACAATAAAACTCTGTAGTAACTTGTTGTGAACGACTTTATTTAGTGTATTTTATGGTGCTGAATCATTTATTTATTTGATTGTTCAATTTAATCTCGAGAAGTTGGAGACAATTGTATCACAGAACTTCCAAATTGACTAAGCCAGTGATTTTAAAGCAGACTGCATTAATTCATTCTCTTGCCTTTTGACAATAAATCTTTGCACCAAAATTGCTAAAGGAGAAATGCTTTCTTTATGTTATGTTGCATAAAGGACAAAGTGCGGCAGTGGAATGAAATATGCAGAGCATTGGAAAAAAATTCATACACTAAGTCACTGATAATTGCTTCTAACCCAGGAAACTCTTACATTGGAGAAAGCATGGCCAAAACTTCAAATTGATATGAATCCATTTGGTGCACTACAGTACCAATGGTTGCTAACATGGTAATTTTCTTCAATCCTATATGATCATCAAGCTAACACAGGTAACATCAATACATTAAACAGTCAGTTTTACACAATGCACAAATAAAGGAAAATAAGAATTGGGAGGTCTCTAAAACTGACAAATAAATAGTCTTGATGCAGTAGACAGAGAGTCACAGACAAATGGTCTTAAATTTGGGACAAATTCTGAAATATCTGCTCTATGCCCAGCTCCAGCTTGCTGTTAACAATTTAAGTCTGGAATGTACTTCCTGCATACTGGATATGTTAACCAATGTATAATATAGAAGCAACAACAATATAATTCTGTGGCTTCAGAACTAATTGAAAGAAAAACACGGAGCCGGGGATACTTTGTGTACGTTTAGTTTTTACTTTAGTGAGGCGCTCAACTATGATGTGATAATGTAATAATGTATGCCATTCACTAATTTTTACATATAACCAGTCATGAATTATGTAAGCAAAGAATGCTTAATCAAACAATGTATTTGCAATATTACACAAATATTTCTGAAATATTAAATATGCAACCCTCCTCCCTGGTGAGCTATAAACTCTAACTAAATATAGAATGCATCTCAACTTGTGTGTGTGCATGTATGTATATAGTATACTATACAATACAACTACTACCATATAGACATCAACAGCATAGTAATTTTAAATTGTCCCATTCAGGCCTAAATATTTAATCGCTGTGGAGGTTTTCTTCCTCTTGTTGAATAACATCTTTTCTGATGGGGGGGTGGTCACTTTTCTAGGCAGGTGAGACAGGGCTGTGAAACAATCTCAGATTCCGGGGCCTCCTCCATGGTGGTTGTAAGAGTTGACTCTGAGACAGCAAGAAATCATTCTGACAACTCTGGACACAATTTGACTGCTCTCCTCAACTGATTGAGGTGTGTCTCCAGGTGATATCAGACACATTCATCACTGTGTAGGAGAGTGATCCAGAACTGTAATTAATCTTTCCAAGTACCCTCTTTTGGTGTCCTCTGTTGTCCCTCGCCAGGACTGCTTGTTCAAGGAGCCCTCAATTTGATTTAGTTCTTTGTCCTGCATGCTCCTTCTGAAATTGGGTTGGAGGAGATCCAAGTGTGAATACAAGGGACAATACAGAAACAGCATAGCTGTTACGCTTTTGGTTATGGAATGTGCTACATTGCAACATGCAAGAAGGAAATTAGCGAGCTTCTGATTCAGTGTCAGTGTAGTGTCTTCTGCTATTATTCATCACAGCGCGTTCTTTAGACTCTGGACTAACCATTTCTAGCTGGGTGGTATGGTGGCAATGGAATATGTCTTATTCAATTCATTGACAGGAATGACTGAAACTGTTCTGCAACAAACTGTGGTCCATAGTCACTGACTAAGTGTTTTGTAGCACCGGTGCTTTAGAAGATGCTTCTCAACACATAACAGTATGCAAGGCTGTAGAGAAGGCTATTGGGTACACTTCTAACCTCTTCGTAGCTGCATCCACTACTACCCTGAAATTCATTTCCCTGAATTGTTTGGTAGAATTCATGTGACTCCTTTGCCAGAGCAATGCAGGCCATTCCCAGGGAAGGAGAGGCACAACTCTTGGCATCTTTTGGATGAGTTGGCATTTCAAACAGTTGCCCGATCTGCTGATCTATCCCAGGCCGTCAGACAAAGCTATGAGCCAACACTCTCATCTTGAGCACACTTAGATGACTGGCATGTAGTTCATCTAACACTTTAGCTGTCAGTTTGGATGGTAGTGCAACTCTCAATCCCCACATAATCCCTCCCCCCCCCCCCAAGAAACAAAGCCCGTCTCTGCCTTCATGCTGCTGCTGTTAGTGGAACACCTTTCTGTGAATTGAAAATGGACACCAGTGATTGATAATCAGTAATGAGGGTAAACCCTCTCCTGTATAAATACTAATTGAAATGTTTTAAACCCCAAACCGGACTGAAATGTTTCCCTCCAGAAAGGTTTGCAAAGATAATCTCTATACTGGGTAGAGTGTATGGGTCTCCTTTCAGTACTGGATCACTGGTGACATTAAAATCACCATTGATCATGACTGAGCTGTCCTTCCTAGTTACTGGGACCACTGACGTTGCCCATGAACTCCATTCATCCTTGGAAGGAATTCCTTCAGCCTCCATGTGCTCTAGTTCACTGGGGGCTTTATCATGGATGGTATAAGAAACCGGATGGGCTTTGTAAAACTTTGTTCAGGCATTTTAATTTAACACTATTTTACACTTGCTATGTTTGAGCTTTCCAGTGCCATGCTTGACAACAGCATCAAGTACATTTCTTAATTCACTTTCAGCTGAGTCTTTTGCAGGGGATGTGGCATGCGAATAGTGGGTGGATCACTAATCACATTGTAATTTCCTCTGCCAATCACACCCCCCCCCCCAAAACGCTGGCCCTCCTTTGTTTTTTTTTAGCACACACAAGCCTTTGTCCTGACGAAGGGTCTCGGCTTCTCCTTATGGATGCTGCCTGGACTGCTGCATTCCACCAGCATTTTGTGTGTGTTGTTTGAGCCCAATGTGGCTTGTTGGTTGTGGTGTTTCACCATTACGGGTTCTCATTCCCACTGGAATTTTCTTTTCACCAGTAGTTGGATAGCTGCAGGTTTCACTTTAGTATCTTTGAAATGCCATTCACTCATTTTGTGTAATGACTGAAATAACCAAGCTCATGTCTAATTACATTTTAATTAATTTGTCGTTTACTTCTGGTGTAAGCCATATTGCTACTTTCATGCTAGTTTTTTTACAATATAAATCTTAAGGCTACTCAGCCCTGTGTCACTCTGATCATTATCAGCTTTTTCATCAAAACATGCAGTTTTGTGCTCATTCTGAAATTGTAACTTGACTTTTTATCTTTTCCTCTTTCCTGTGCAGTCCTTTTAATTTTGTCTGCCTGACACACTCTTAGTATAAGTCCGGCTTTGCTGCATTTTCTGAAAGTTTCACCTTTAAACTTGCATTGGTCTGGAGTATGTGAGCCCCTGCCACAATGGAAACACAATTTGTTCGGCCAGGCAAGTAGCTGTTTAGATATTGTAATTTTGTTCATGCTCACTTTCATTCCTGGTTGTAACTCACTTGTGTCTCTATCTGCAATTTCTATTTCAGCTGCCCTTTTAAATATAAATTCTGTTTTAGTTAGGAGCTGTTTTTGAACGCTATCTTGCAAGATTCTACAAATGAATCAACTTACCAGTGCTTTATAAGCCCATCCATGAACTGATAATGCTCCATAATTCTTCAATGTAGGCACATAAATTGAAATGAACTCCCCTTTTTTCTGATTCTGATTATGAAGCCTAAAACATTCTGCAATCAGCAATGGTTTCAGTTCTCAATTTTCCTGCATTATTTTCAGCAAAGCTCATTTCAGCTGGTTTGATTGGAGCTTTCAAACTTATAAGCCAATTCTATACTTTTCTACCAATTACACTCAAGAAAATTGCCATTCACTTTTTATTGGCTATTTTATTTGCTTTAAGTACTTCTCAATTCTTTCAGTATACATATTCCAGTTATCTGTTGTGCATCTAGCTTTCATAAGTTGCCAGCCATTTCTGTTTTTATAGGTTATTATAGTTACCACCTGCTAATCTCTGTTTATGTAACTGTGAGTTTCAACAATTTTTTGACTTTTTTGTAACTCAACTGTCTCACTGGGCTTCCGAAGAAAAAAACTTCTCTATTCATGTATAGAGCAAACACGAGGAAATCTGCAGATGCTGGAAATTCAAACAACAACACACATGAAATGCTGGTAGAACACAGCAGGCTAGGCAGCATCTAGGCAGCTAGACAGCATCGACGTTTCGGGCCGAGACCCTTCGTCAGGACTATGAAGTCTATGTCCTGACGAAGGGTCTCGGCCCGAAACATTGACAGCGCTTCTCCCTATAGATGCTGCCTAGCCTGCTGTGTTCTACCAGCATTTCATGTGTCTATTCATGTATACGCAGTTTACTTTAGTGAGGTGTGAATGTATGACATGGTGACATCATGACGTATACCATTCATGTGCTTTTTCATAATAACACGTAATGAATTATGTAACCAAACAAAAAATTCCCAGCAGCATTGAGAGTAGGGAGTTGAGAAAATGCAACAAATTTTGCAAGCTGCTTTCTATTTCTTTGCCTCTCTTTGTTATCATTTTCCTACATTCCCTGTCCTATAGGACACTCTTTCAGGACTATGAAATTCCCAATCATCAGTTTCAAGATTCACCCCTCACACTTTCAGGCTGTGTAACCTCAGCTAAATATATCAGCATACATCACAAAGTAAACCTTTGTGAGGAAAAAAATGATTGTGTTACCATTCAAAATGCTCTAAATTAATTAAAATTGGTTTGTCTATGACTCCATGGGGATATTTTGACTTTGGGCAATCATGTTTAAACAAGAGACAGTGAATTGGCATTCTGTTTTAAATCAACTTATGTTTTGCATTGTGAACAACTGATGGATTAATTTTATCCTTGTCCCCAATTAACTAAAAACAGAGCAGATGTTGTAATCATCTCTATCTCTATCTCCCTCGTTCTTCTCCTTGAAGTGAAAAAGAAACCCTCCAGAGTGTTTTCTTGCCAGACCTTTTCCAAAGTCATGGTCCATCTCATTTGAAATCCCTTAAAATGGGAAAAAAACAGTAATTACTAACATGCACTTTAAATTGTTGTACTGAGCAGAGTGCATTGAGACCAAAGGAAATGAATGGGATCGAGTGCTGTGGATCTTTACAAATCCACCTTGAGCTTTTCGGAGAATGAGATTTGCAAATATAAACAGAACAAAATAAAAAAGTGCCAGAAGACACAAAAGGCAATTTTATAAATCTATGACACAGTCAGACCTCAGCTTTTGTTTTGTTGTCAGGAGTCTGACACATAGTAAATTGAAATCAATAGGAAACAGTCCTAGCCCATTGAAAATCAATGGATATTTCTAAAAGTGTGGTAATATATACAATGCTTTCTTCTCCGGTACAATAAGACTCAAATCTTCGACAAGCATTATCACCTCTAATTTGTGCCTGGACTACACACACACACACACACACACACACACACACACACACACACACACACACACACACACACACACACACACACACACACACACACACACACACACACACGCACACACAATACTTGCTCTAATTACACGCAATGCCACAGGGCAATTCAACAGGAAAATGTCAAATGCTTTGCACCATGGCACTGGAACTCCTCAAATTCCATCAGTGCTTTCTTATCATCAGTGTGAGCTCCTGCTTATCATTAACGTTGGACCCTGGCATTTTCTTATGTAATATGAATGGTGAATTGCATTGAGCACCAGCGACTTGAATCATCTCTTAATTTCTGGCCTGCTGAGTATTTCCAGCATTTTCTGTCTCTATGGCACCTCAGCCTATTTTTGGATTTGAAATCGAAATAAGCCTGAAAAACTACATTCAGGTGGATAAGGTGTCATGGAATTTGTGCCCTCAAACAATGAAAAAAAAAATCAATAAATCTGGCTGTAACATCCATAACAAGCATTTAATAATCCTGAAAAAAGTAACGAGGCACTTAAATGTCATTTCACTTCCTACTGTTTCACATCCAGGGCCTTGATATCGTTACTGCAGCAGCTGGCAATCTAAAAGGCCGTAGTTCAGGTCTGATTGGCTGCATCTCTTCAGTGGAAATTTTCCTACAATTGGCCATAATTAGCGGTCTCACTCTGAGAGTTCATGAAGGTGTTTGAAATAGAAATGTCACTTGAGTGGTGTTCATTTGTGGTTGGGTTTTACATTCAATTGTTTGAATGCAGCTGCAGAGAACTTAAGAGCTTCTAACCTTTACTGAAGCCCAAAGAGGAAGTATTCATTGCAGACACTGGAGGCAAAAATCTAGATTTATAATCTCTATTAATAGCATTTGACAATTAATGAATACAAACAAATTATCTTTTTCAATGTCCTGTTAATGCCAGAACAAAATTGACCAAATGTCATGAAATAGATAAATATTCAGGGACAATTATTTAATTCTGCATTTACAGTCAAGGATGACTATAAACTTCTGCATAGGTTCTCAGCATGAAGTGCAGCCACTATATTTTTAACTGACCCAGTTATCTTTTCCACTGCTTTTTGCTTTTATATTTTTATATTTCAATATATATTGAAAAGATAATGGTTTGGACATTTCTCAGCGACAGGAACACTGCATTAATGCATCAATGTGTGGGGAGGACAGCAGTATTTTGTGAGCCCCCCTACAATTAATTCCTTGAGGGGAGGAAGTCCAGGACTGAAAGGTGTAGTAAAAAAAGCAGACTATGCATGCCTTGTGCACAGAAACACTACTACAGAACTAGAAGAGAAAATCAGGTTGTTGCTGGATTATGGGGCTAGGGTCGGCTGGAGTTGGCTTGGTCAATTTAGCAGTTGAAAATTGTCACAGGGTTAGGCAACGTCAAGTTCTGGAATATGGAGTGTTGGGAAATGGAGAACCATTGTAAGGAAGTGATGGGGAGAGGGATGGGTGCACATTCTGAGATAGCTGTCAACTCACCAGTGAAAGTTCAAGCTTATTTTCATTCCACCATACACACGTATACAGCTAAATGGAACATCATTCCTCTGCAGCCTCGATGCAAAACACAGTACATATATTCACACAAGACACTTATAATTCTGATCCAGCATGTACAGTCACTAAATAATGTTAGCTTTTAGCACTATTCCCTGAAAGGCTGCTAATTTCAGATACATTCTCTGAATATGCAGATGGGTTCCTAACACTTTCTAAAGCACATAAACCACATCAGCCATCTTTAAAAGCCATTGTTCTGAATGTCTAAATACCTCGGTGATACCCAATTTCAAAGTTCAAAGAGTTCAGAGTAAGTGTATTATCCAAGAACATGTATATCACCATATACAACCCTGAGATTTGTTTTCTTCTGAACATATTCAGTAAATCCATGAAATGAAAGACTCCACCAACAGGACAGCCAATGTGTAAAAGACATCAAACTGTGGAAAGACAAAAGAAAAAAATTAATAAGTAAATAAGCAGTAAATTTTGAGAAATGAGATGAGTCCTTGAAGATGCATCCATAGTTGTGGGAACAATTCAGTGAAGGGGCGAGTGAAGTTGAGTGAATTTATCCCCGCTGGTTCAAGAACCTAATGTTTGAGGGGTAATTTCCATTTCTGAACCTAGTGGTGTGAGTCTTGAGGCTCCTGTACCTTCCTCCTGATGGCAGCAGTGAGAAGAGAGCATGTTCTGGATGGTGGGGGTCCTTGATTTTGCTTTCCTGTCCTGAAGCAGAGCTTCCTTAGCACATTGAAAATAAGTGCAATTCCATTTCTGGTGAGTAAGTATCAATGTGTGAGAGGGAGAGAGAGATGGGGTAAAGAAAGAGAAGGGGAAGAATGTCTGCTAGAGAGAAAGAAACTGAGAAATTGTAACTCACAGAGAGAGAGAGACTGTGTGAGAGAGGTGGTATGAGTGATTGCATAGCCATTTGTATGTCTATATTAACGTAGCAATTTCTACCCTTCAAGAAAGACAGGAGAAGGTGATAAGAAGCCCACGTGATCTCCTGAGAACAATACACCTCATATAGGAACTCATCTTTTATACCTGGCATGTCAACATAAGCCGTGCATGTATAAGGCCTGTATTTAACCCAGTTAATTCCCAAGAACATGTTATCTTGACAGGTTTCCTATAAACTATTAACACAGGGAAGGAAATGTACAATGTAGAAAGTGCGCTTGGACCTTTAAACTCATTTTTTCTGCAAAATTGAAATGTGAACTGTTCAGTCATGTGCACTGTTCAGCTCATTACTTTTTGTGATGAAATGTTCAGAAAAGTTTTCTCTCCCTCCTTCAGAGGTGAAACATGAAAATTTCTGTTCCAGGCATTAAACCTTGTATTTTATAATTAAAATTCAACACCAGGACAATCACTTTGCAGTTGTTTATTCACAGGCCCTTATGTTTTCAGCATGTTTTTTCAAATAATGGTAAATCAATTTACACACACACACCCTTTACATGGACACATTTTCTTATAGATGCACAGTGGAGAGCATCCTAACTGTTTGCATCACAGCCTTGTATGGAAATACTCATGCCCAGGAATGAGAAAAGCAGCAGAGAGTGGTTGATACAGCACAGCCCATTACAGTCAAAGCTCTCCTCACTGTAAACAGTTACCTGTGCTGCAACTAAATGCTGGAGGAACTCAAGCAGTTCAGGCAGCATCTATGGAAAAGAGTAAACAGCTGACATTTTGTCCCGAAACCCTTCTCGGTCCGAAACGTTGACTGTTTACTGTTTTCCATTGAGCTCCTCCAGCATTTTGTGTGTGTTGCTCTGCATTTCCAGCATCTGCAGATTTTTTTCTTGTTAGTGGTTTAAAGTGTTTACAGTGTATAGTGCAGTGACTGAGGTAATAGATAGAGAGGGGTGGGGAGCCTAACTTGAATTGTTGATCAGATTAACTGCCTGGGAGAAGAAGTATTGTAAGATGGCATCAAGTTCTAATTTTAATAGCCCAATTGCACTTTCCAGAAGGGAACTTTTGGAAAAGGGAGTTTGCTGGGTAGGTAGTTTTCACAATGTTTTTTCTTGTGCATTTCTTTGTCCTGGACACATACAAGTCCTGCAGTGTTGGTAACCTGCAGCCATTGACCTTTTCTACTGACCTGACAGTTTTCGTATACTGTGAGAGGATGCTGTACCAAAGCAGGCAGTAATGGCTAATGTAAGTCTTTCATTTGAATATTGATTAATTGTCGTTCTTTATCTGTTTTTACAGTTTTTTTACTAAATTATGTTAATAATTATTTTCTTTTCTCTGTAAATGCCTGCAAGAGATTGAATCTCATGCATATGTTATGATAAAACAATTACTTTGAACTTCGAACTCTCAAACACCCTGGCCAGCTAGACTTTTCTCAGTTCATTGAGTTTATCATGCATCAGGTGTCACCCCACCTTTTCTGTTGTATTACTGTATCTCTGCATTATTCCTGCTGGATATTCCTTTATCTATAATGAGAGCACCCACTATGGCTGACATTATTCCTCCGAACAGGAAGGGTTGGGTGAGGGATACATTATCAACGAAGGAAGCACCAGCAAAGTAACAAGCTGCTTTATACATGGCAGTTAAAGAAATGCTGTGATGTAGATGACTCTGATGGCTTCTGCACCAACCAGACATGCCTCGCACTCACCCTCACAGTCATACTCAGTGTCTGTCCTGGTCTCTTGAATGGCATCTTTGAATTTCATTTTAAGATTACTTTTGGTTAAAGCTGTCTCTCTTTGTGTCATGTATTTAATATTTGAGCAATGTGGTAAATATATTGTTTGATTTAGCATTCTTTGTTTAAATAATTCATTACAGGCTATACGTATGAAGTATGTGAATAGTATATGTCGTCACCACGTCATAAGTCCATACATTGCTAAAAGTAAAAACGAAACGTACACGAGTTATTTCCTGGGCCCCCATGTTCTTCTTTTGATTAGTTTGAGAGTTACAAGTCAGAATACACTTTATATTTCTTAGGGTCACAGAGAGATGGGGCTTGAATTTGAGCCCTTAAACCCACCAAGTCTGTCGATCATCAGCAACCTTTTTACATGAATCCTACATTAATACCATATTTTCTTCTGCTCATATTCTATATAACCATATATCTCAACAACTCTAATTCACTAGCAGTTTAATATATGAACAAAATTTAATAACTTTTAATTGTTTAAAAATATTTCCATATTTAAATCCAAATTGGATTTAACTATCTCTGAATACTTGGGACTTTGGGATTCTTGCAAGATGCCTTTGACAGTAGTAAGTTAATGGAGGTAAGCAGGGCACTGCCGCAGTGAGGCCTCGGTTTCTACCACCTGAGATCTGGTTGCCATGCACAAGGAGTGTAGCGAGAAGGGCTTCCGCAATGGCTACAACTACCACAGCGGAGGAAAGCAGCCATGGGTTAGATCAAAGACAATCCAGCTCCAGGCCTGAGTAGAGCAGCCTTATGGCACCAGCTGTCCCAAGAAACTTGCCGAGAAACCAACAGAGATGCAAACCTTAAAGATCAAGGAAAAGCAAATAATTTTTAACCAAGTTCTGTTTAAGTACCACAGCATTTTTAGTTTGTAAGAAAGAACTGTAGCCAATGCTGGTATACCTGTAGTGATTGAGGCAACTCACAATTCTGCATGATACTGTTACGTGAAATGCCATAGTGGTAGCTGGAGTCACATTAAAGGAGGAGTATGTTTGGATGGATTTGGAGAGGTTTATAGATAATAGGTCAATGAAGAGACTCAGAGTTTAGTAGTTAGCTGAGAGGAAGATGTAGGACTCACTTCTGTTGTTTAAAGTTTAACTGTGGATCAGTAAAATATACTGGAAGTAGTTTTTTCAGTGTTGGCTTATTGCCAATATAGATATTTTCCGATGGATGGTGAAAATGTGGCTGACATCTTTTGCCCTGCAATTAAACATTGAGAGAACAATATCAAATGTGATCAAGTGCTTTAAGCACTTGATATATCACAGGAAGTATAATACTGGATAATTACTTTGCACAACTGTGGTGGAGCTGTGTGTTACAGAAAGAAGGAATTCAAACATAGTCATCAGGAGTGCAAGCATTCATATATGAATCCTGAAGAAGAAAACAAACAAATTATGTTCCTGCTCCAAGGTGTCTGATTTACATTGCTTAGGATAGGTACGTAATTTAAAAACAGTACCTCTTGTAACATGCATTCTTTTTAACACAGTGGTACCCATCCTGGGGTCCATAAACCCCCCCCCCCTTGATTAATGGTAATTGGTCCAAGGCATAAATGTGTTGAGAACCTGCCTTTATACAAATTACAGAATGTACCAAGATTTCTGCAGAGAATGATCTCAGCAGTTGCCAAACCAAGCAGATTGTCACGTTGCTAATAATCACAATTATTTTTTATCCATTCACTCAACAATGTATTCAATGTTACAAGTTTAAAGTAAGAACAGACCTTAAGCAGCTGTAATATGTGGACTATTGCAGCATTACACTTCCAACAGTTTTCTGTTCTAGGTTTCTCCTTCCAGTAAAAACATGTTTTTCTCCCCCTCCCTTCTTCTGCTATTTTACCTCTTCCTACTTGCCTATCATCTCCCCTGGTGCCCCTCCTCCTACCCTTTCTTGCATGGTCCACTCTCATCTCCTATCAGGTTTCTTAAATTTGTTTTCAAGAGCCTACCTCGTCTCACCCTTCCCAATCGCTATAACCTCCATAACTTTCAATGCTCTTGTCCCTTCCTGGCTTTAATTATTCCATTATATAGTGATACAGCATGGAAACAGGCTCTTCAGCCCAATTCATCCATGCTGATCAATCTGCCTAACTAAGCTGCCTTTGGCCCATTTGCCTCTGTACCTTTCCTGACCATGTAACTGTCCAAATGCCAAAGGTTCAGCTGCCCGAGGTCGTCGTCATTATGTGGTGTGACGTATGATATGACCAATCATTGACTTCCATCTGAATGACTGAGATTGTTCTTGGCAAAGTTTCTAAAGAATTGGTTTGCCAATGCCTTCTTCTAGGCAGTGTCTTTACGAGACAGGTGACCCCAGCCATTATCAATGCTTATCAGAGATTGTCTGCCTGACATCAGTGGTCGCATAACCAGCACTTGTGACATGCACCATCTGCTTTTACGACCATCCACCTCCTGCTCCCATGGCTTCATGTAACTGGTCAGGGGACTAAGCAGTTACTATACCTTGCCCAAGGGTGACCTGCAGACTAGCGGAAGGAAGGAGCACCTTACACCTCCTTTGGTAAAGACGTATCTCCACCCCACCACCCCAGAGGTCAAAGCTCTAAAATTCCACATCAGTCCATGGCTTCCTCTACTCTCACAATGAGGGCATATTCAGGTTGGAGGAGCAACACCCTATAGGTACCCTCCAACTTGATGGCTTGAACATTGATTCTTAATTGATTCTGATAATGCCCCCCACTTCACCTTTCCCCATTCCCATTTCCCTCTCAACTTATTTCTTACCAGCCTATCACCTCCCTCTCTTTTTCCTCCTCTTTTTCTTTCTTCCAAGGCCTCCTGTCCTCTTTGATTGGATTCTCCCTTCTCTGGGCCTGTATCTCTTTCACCAATCAACTTCCCAGCTCTTTACTTCACCCATCCTCCTCCCGGTTTCACCTTTCACCTCATGTTTCTTCCTCCTCTCCCACTACCTTCTTACTCCGATTCCTCATCTTTTTTTTTCAGTCCTGATGAAGTGTCTTGGCCCGAAACATTGACTATACACTTTTGCCTTAGATGCTGCCTGGCCTTCTGAATTCCTCCAGCATTTTGTGTGTGTTCCCTAAAAATTCCCTGGCTCTTTGCCTCACTCTGTTATGTTAAACGTACTCTTTAATCCTGATTTCTTCACAGCTTCAACCTACATTAGTTAATGCTCAACACAATATTGTGAAGCTTTTTAGGAAATTTAGAATGTTAATGCTGCTAGGCATTTCTTGTTTTCTTAATAGGATTTCCAAATTAAATTGAATGACGATTTGACATAGTGCAATGTTTGTATGTTGGAGCATATTCAACATCTAGCGTGTTTACACCACTGCCTTTGATCACCTGATGTTAAAAGCACTCAGTATTTTCTGTTACAATTTTAAAATCTTGTATTTTAAGACAATAATTTCACCCTGGACTTGTCCTGACTATGAAATCCACGCTGCTGGGGAGGAATGTGATACAATTGATACCTGCTAGAAGTTTCAGCCACCACAAAATAGTGCCTAAATTGAACTTCATTAGGTTTCAATTCATTGTTTTGCAACAAGAACAAAATCTGATATTTAAAACAGAACGGAAAGTAGTTATCGAGTCGGACAGCATCAATGGAGTGAGAGTGAGGGATAGAGTGAGGGGGGAGAGGGAGAGAGGGAGGGAGAGAGAGAGTGTGTGTGTGTGTCAGGGGATCTCAACATGGGATGGACAGACCCCTTGCTCAATGGTATTGGTCCATGGTACAAAAAAAGGTTGGCAGCCCGTGGTTTAGCTTATCAGAACATTTTTTTTGGAGTAAATATCCCAAAGTGTATCACGGGAACATTTTCAAACAAATATAAATACTATCATAAGGAGATTCTTTGGGATGTGTCCAAAAGATTGATCAGTCAAGTATGCTTCAAAGCAGTAGCTGAAAGGA
The DNA here is from genome assembly GCF_030144855.1 of Hypanus sabinus. Lineage (NCBI taxonomy): Eukaryota > Metazoa > Chordata > Chondrichthyes > Myliobatiformes > Dasyatidae > Hypanus > Hypanus sabinus. The sequence goes on along the minus strand of NC_082718.1, from coordinate 38,475,475 downwards.
ACAAATAAAGGGACAGGAGGTGGTGAGACTTCTGATGTATCTGGTGCTTCAGCACCTGAAAACACGGGTATCAATGAGGCCTTCCATTGATCAGGGTTCAAACATGGATGTGGTGTCCCAGCTGTATAACTGATACACACGCCCAGGCAATATGATATGGAGAATAAGCTGTTACCCATGCAGCAGGCACTCTCTCCACGGAGCTGATGAATCCAAAGGAACAGCAGAAACCAATACAGCTTGTCACCAGTGGCATCGCGGGAGTTGCCAGTCAGCATGGAGCTCAACATAGGGACTCCCTTAGGGACAACAGCTCTGGATTTTTCCTTGGGGTTTACACCCGGAGCCTTCCGTATGAGTAGGTGTAGCTGCAAGGCAGTGGAGGTTTGAGATCAGTGTGTCCCTTCTCCCAGGTGAGTTGCCACCCATGGCTGAAAAGCCCTGTCTGCCCAAGAGACATGAATGACGGAGTAATAAAATTCAACAGGAGATCAGAATTTTTAAAAGTTTGGAGCTCTGAATGAGTGTTCTGGCTGTAGAACGTTGGAAAGTGTAAGTATTATGTTCTGTAACTTCAAAACATTAAACTAATTCAAAGGAAGGCGCAGGGGGCCGAAATGCAAGTCTAACTTTGAATTTACCTTAAGTAAGGTGCACACATATCACGTGATAGCGTGATGATGTATGTAATTCACATATTTGTACATTTAACTTCTAATGAATTATTTAAAGGACAAGAATGCTTAATCAACCCATATATACAAGATTACTCAAATATTACTGAAATATCAAAGATACAACAGAAGGTTTGATAAGAACAAGAAGGAATTTCAAAATGAAGTTAAGAATATTAAATGTGAAGAATTGCTGAGCCAGAAATCAATGCAGGATGGCAGCTGCTGAGGTAATGGGTGAATGAGATTGTTGCAAACTGTAATGCAGAGCAGAACATTGCAGGCTGACAGAGGCTGAGCTGAAAGAAGCAGGTTTGAAGTGCTATGTAGTGGTCAAGTCTGAAGGCATGGATGAGGGTATTAGCTGCAGACTAGTTGATGTGAAAATAGATGGCCTTGCTGAGATTATCAGTAATCTATTCCAGGGTTTATAGAGCTATCCTGTTCAGTTTCAGACAGGTAGCAATGATAGAGACAGATTCAACGGGATAATGCAATTTTTGATGATGAGCATAGACAACAGCTAAGATTTTCCTAATGTTAATTGGATATTGAACAAGTTTTCTGGCAATGTAGAGACCTGAATGATGGCAAGATGATATGGGTAAGATTGGTGGTACTGTGTTTTCAGATCATGTTGCTGAGGGCCAGGTTTGGAAGAGATTTAGGAGGTCTAGGATGGGGAATGTTGAAAGTGACAATGTAAGGATAGGTAGAAATGAACTGTAAGTGATTTTTGAATAAATGAAAATAAAAGTAAGAATGCATGGTCCAAGCTTGCTCTGATTGAGGAGAGAATTGCAAGGGGTTGGTATGGTGAACCAAACAAAGGCAGCAGATAGGATAAGGAGAGACAGGTCACCATTACGACAATCATCTTTACTTACTTGGGTCACATTTGATATTGTGTCAGGAACCAGACTGGAGAGTCTGAAATCAGAAATCTTGAGAAAGATGGTTATGGATTTTGGGAGACTATCCAACATTTGTACAGGGGTTTTGAAAAAGATCAGGAAGATAAGATGAATGTAAGAATGGAAAATGAAGGATTGAATTCTGAGGACAGTGTTGATGGTTTGAAGAGAGTGACTGTAAAGAAAGAGAAAGAAAACTATTATTAGCTGATTTACTGGGAGGCTTTGTCAGGTTGGGAGATTATGTGAAAAACTATTCAATGGAAATAGGGTTGAAGAAACAGAAAATGTATCTAGTAGACAAGATGGGCTTCGAGAGGGGATCAAGTAGGAAAAGATAATTAATAGTCAGGTGGGATGCCGGGATCAAGGGAAATCTTAGGTGTATATTCCAGTGGACTGGGAGAAGAAAAGGCAGGGCAACTAAATTTAATTGTATCAATCTTAGTAGCAAATAAACTGATGGAGTGGTGATTGCTGGAAAAATAGTGGAGGGTTCAGGCTTGCAACAGAGAAGAGCAGTCTGGAGGAATAATCAAACAAATATGTTGAATAAAAAAAATTATTACTCCTAATACCATAAAGGAATTGGTTTGACATTGCTTAGTAGCCTATGTCTTATGGTCTTCTGATCTAAATAACTAGGGTTTATATACATATATATGAGAGAAATCAAGTTGTGGCAATTGAAAATGTTAAAGAGAGCATTTTGCAGTGAAAATGTATTGCCAATGTGTTTGTTATTGAAATGTGGAGATCTTCAGAGATTTAGATTGTGGTGCAGTTATCTACTAGAATCTCCTGAACTGCAATTTTTATAGTTTATACCCCAGCTGAGACTTTGATGTCCATACATTCTAATTACATTTAAAATTTGAATGGAATGTTAGTTGTTGTTTCATCAACCCTTGCTGTGATGGGTGAAAGTAGTAAAAGCCAAATATTCAGTGTGTCATTAAGGGATTACATTGAGATGCTTCCAATGGTTTATAACACCATCAGAGAGAAGAGAGAACTGCAGTGATTGTAGACATGAGCAAGTCAGCCGACGCTGGAAATCCAAAGCCACGCACAAAATGCTGGAGGAATTCAGCAGGTCAGGCAGCATCTATGGAAATGAATAAACAGTTGGTGTTTTGACCAAAACCCTTTTTCAGGACTGAAATGGAAGTGGGGGAAGATGTCAGATTAAAAAATGTGGGATGAGGAGAAGGAGGCTAGCAAGAAGGTGATCGGTGAAGCCAGGTGGATGGGACAGGTAAAGGCTGAGAAGCCCACCCATCCACTTTCTTATTCTGGCATATTTCCCCTTCCTTTCCAATCCCTGGAGAAGGGTCTCGTTCCAGAACGTTGACAGTTTATTCAGTAAATGCTGAGTTCATCCAGCATTTTGTATGTTTATATTTCAATGTTTATATTTCCATCATTTTGTTTCTTTAATAGATTCAAGCAAGCCACCCTTTATACTCTTAAAAAATAATTATTTTCCTATAAAACAGAACACTTCACAAGTCTGATTGTAATTTCATGCTTTCTGGTCTTTTCATCACTTCATTGCCAATAATGGATCGGGTTGATAGTGATTTCTGTTGAATACAAAAGAATAGGAAATTTTTAAAAACATTTATAAACACCCCCTGCTTTGGTCGATAATCAATCTGGCTTAGAAATGTTGAGAACTGGATTTCAAATCACCTGGTGTAAAATGCCACACATGAAAGGGTGCCAGCAATTTGAGAGTTGCTCCAGATTTCCAGCATCTGTAGTCTTTCTGGTGCAGCATGCCAAACACTTTGCATTTAATGAGAATAAGTATGGATATAATTTCATGTATTGTACATTCTTAATGAATGATATTTTTAACTTAGAAAATACTTAATTCATAATTTGAAGTAGGAGTGGATGATGGGATCCAATAAGAAAGCACCCAAGATAGGTAACACACATGAAATGCTGGAGAAACTCATCAGGTCAGACTGCAGCTATGAAAATGAATAAACAGTCAACGTTTTGGGCTGAGACCCTTCTTCAGGACTGGAGAGAAAAGGGGAAGATGTCAGAATAAAAAGGATAGAGGAGAGGGAGGATAGCTAGAAGGTGATAGGTGAAACCAGGTGGGTGGGGCAAATAAAGGGCTAGAGAGGAAGGAGAGCAGAGCAGGAGGGAATCCATGAAGTGGTAGGCAGGTGAGAAGAGGTAGGAGCCCAGAGTGGTGAATTGAAGCAGAGGGGAGGGGGAGCAAGAAGGATTTTTTTTACTGGAAGGTGAAATCGAGATACACACCATCAGACTGGAGGCTCCCTAGATGGTATATGAGGTATTGATTCTCCACTCATAGGGGGGGGCCTCATCTTGGCACAAAAGGGGGCCATGGTCTGACATGTCAGAACAGGAATGGGAATCCGAATTAAAATGTTTGGCCACCATTTGGCGGATGGAACTGAAGTGCTACTCCAAATTACTACAGGTCTCACCAATGCAGAGGATGTTGCAGCAGGAGCACTGGACACAATAGATGACCCCAGCAGATTCACAGGAGAAGCCTCACCTGGAAAGATTGTTTGGGGCCCTGAGCGGAGGTGAGGGAGGAGGTGAATGGGCTATCTAAAATCAATGTGAAGTAACCCTTTATCATCGTAATTATAACTGGAATACATGTTCTCCCCAGCTTCCAAATACCCAACGTATGTACTGCCCTGTCCTGGGCCCAACATGTAAATACAATCATAAGGAAAATTCTTTTATGTCTTTCCTTCCTTAGGAGGTTAAGGAGATTTAACATGTCACTGTACATGAACAAACTTCGACAGATGTACTATTGAACGTAGCTTAATTGTTTGCATCCTGGTCAGGGATGTAAGAAGCTGCAAGGAGTGGTGGGCTCTGCCTGAACCATCAGAGGGACATTCCTCCCCACCAAAGGTAGTATCTACAGGAGCTGCTTCCTCAAGAAGGCAATATTACATTATCAAAGGTTGCCACCATCTGGGCCATGCCATCTTTTAGTGGCTGCCATCAGCCTGAAGTCCAGAAGCCTAAAGTCTCACCTGATCAAGTTCAATATCCGTTACTTACCTTCAACTGTTTGGTTCCTGAACCAAATGGAAAATCTCTAATCGTAGTAGTTTAGCAATTATATGGCCACTTTGATCACTTTCTCTAAAGTGGATTTTTTGTTCTAATTGTATTTGTTTTTTGTTGTAAAAATGTGCGTACAATTTATGTTTAATTCATGTTTTTCTTATGAATGTGGTGCATCTGATGCTCTGTGCCTGCGATGCTGCTGCCAGTAAGTTTGTCATTGCACCTGGGCACACATGGGCATGCATCTGATATTGACTTTGAATGGGTATTGGGGAGACTGGCAGGGTCCACTCACTGACTGCTGTTGGGTTGCAAGCATCTTCTGCTGTGTGGGAAATGGGATCACGAAGACAGTTGCAGCTTGGGAACTTTTCAGGTTACAAACAGTTCACAGAAACAGAAACCCCCCCCCCCCCCCGCCCCATAACCTGAGAAGAGTCTGTAACTGTATGTACATATCAGGAAGCAGCATTTTAAGATATTCAACAGCTCAAGCTGGTCACAACAGTATTAAAGGTACCAGCATAAACCAGAAGTGTTGAGGGGTGGGTACTTAATTTTTAAATGAGCAAATTAGAGCAATGTTACAAAGTTGTAGACATCCTGAGCCTTCCAACTCCATCACCCTTTCCTCTGCTCCAAATCATTAGATGACACAGTTAGTAAGAGATATTGTTTCTGGGTATCCTCCTGTGAAATCTCTACCTAAACTCTGTTTGTGTGTGTGATGTCTAGAGAAGTTCACACAACACCTTTCAAGACAGCTTCCAGCATGGTAAAATAACCAGTCAATTATTTCTCATGAGATTGGAATGACAGGCAATTGCAAGGCATTTCAATGGATATCTATAAACAAAGATGCTGCTGATGCGACAGTCAACATACAATGTACATTGTTAGGCTGGATAGTTTCCAGTCAATTTCACACCTCACATTAGCTTCCTGTGCTTTTCTTTCATCTGTATTGTTGCATCTCTGTTTATTTTCTGATCCTCAGGGTTCTTCTGTGAATCTGGAATGATGAGCAATCTTAATTCCTAGATTTTGGTTTATTTTAGAGTACAAACGAACATACATGTACCAAGCAAACTAAACAAAATGCTGAGAATTATGCTAATTGGTGTAAGAGAAAGGAATAAGAATGGCCAAGTGGGGACATCTGAAAATCCATCACTTTTATAGACAAGATAAAGAAATTCCTTAGATAGGATTGAACTAGCTCATAGGCTACATAATTATATCAATTACATCGCTTATGCATAGCCAATGAAAAATGAGAAAGGTGATAAACTGTAAGTTTAACTGCTATCCTGCTTTCTACCAGTGAGTGTGAAAAATACATGTGCTTGTTTAAAAGTACAAGTTTTATAAAAAGTATTATAAAAAAAACAGTGGTTTCCAACAATACTAACCTTTTGCAAGGCCATAGCAGTTTATTCCTGAGGCCCAATCCTTGGGCTGTATTGATGGCTTATTGATAGTTTGCTGTTGTCATAGGCCTTTGATTGCCTTTAAAAAAAACTGCTGATGATTGTAGACATTGAAAATTATTCAATCATACCAAAGTCATTTGCAAAAATTATTTTACAGAATTTAAAATGTGTACACCTTAAATGCATTTTAATAAATGTAAAATATTTAATGAATATTGAATCAGTAAAACACTAATGATACTCTGTGTGATTGTTAGGAAGTTTTAGTGCTTTTGCACCTGATTTACCAGGTCCTGATTTACCAGAGCCCGCAGAGAAAGAGAGAGGAAAACACAGAACAAATCATGCAAACAATTCAAGCGAGCAACAAGAACATATTTCCGAACCTAATTGTGTCCTTACATCCAAATCCCTGGAGCAGCCCAGCATAGGCCCAAAAGCCTCAGTATTCAATTCATCATACTAGCGAGGCAAATCACTGCAAAGTTCACAAGTGCAAAGCATTGCAGCCAGAGGCATTCTCACAGCCTTAGCGTGGCGGAGCGAGGGGCCCCCAGACTATCTTGGTTGCTGTTTAAATTGTCCGAACCTCTCACTACGACCCAGCCCCACTGCGGCGAATTGCTCCGACCCTAGACCTCGCTGCTGGAGAAGTGGTTGATGACCTCTCCAAATCGGCTCGGTGCCCAGAGCGATCCAAATGATCACTGTATTGGAGTATTCATGGACATCCAGTAACCTCTCTTATTCTGACCCTACCAAAGTCCCAAGCACATTCGAGTTTCACTGTTCTTGGTGAAAGAAGGTAAAGGTGCTTGCTGCATTTTCAGTCCAGTTCAGTGATCACATTTATACGATTGGGGTAGCACTTCACAATAAAAAACTGGAAAGGGTAGATACGAAGTGCCTATTGTTAATTACATCTGACCCCTGTTTCTGGGCTCAGTGCTGAGCTCAATTGTGCAATGGGAATCCAGTTGCCTTGCAGCAAAGTGTAGTTAAGTTATGAGCATGTTGACCCACACATCACTTCTGGCTGCTAACTATGGTTCATTACAACAACAAGGCACTTTTATTTACAGCTCTGTTCAAAGATCTAAGGTACTGTATAAAGTGACTAAGTCTTTTGCACAGTGTTGTAATAATTTTATGCATTGCATTGATCTGCTGCCATAAAAGAAAACAAACTTCATGACATATGTGAGTGATGATAAACCTGATTCTGGTATGGGTCACTACTGTGGACTGAGAGTGGGAAGGGGGCAGGGAGAAGGGAATCATGTCTGGAAAAGGGGAAGGGAGAGGACAGGGACTGGGAAGCACCACCGGGACACTCTGTAATGATCAATATGCCAATTGTTCAGAATCAAATGACTTTGCCTGGTGTGTGAGAGCTGCCTGTGTCTGCACCCGTGCCACCCCACTGCCTCTGGCTGGCACTCCTCTGCCACCTGTCCCACACCCTTGCCATTCCCAACATCCTTTGCTTCTGCCAGCTTTGCAAACTTGCTGCCTGCTCCACATTGACAAATACTGTACTGTGCAAATGTCTAAGACACCCTTGCTACTGTATACATGTATCCGCTAAAGAGTTTTGAACAGTGCTGTATTGTTTATTTAATTCTCTAGATGCATGATTCTCTTAATACATTGATTCTGTGAGTCTTAGAAAGATGACTGGAAAGACTCTATTTTGCTATGCTTTGTTAAGGTAAATTTTGCTTGGTTGTGCTGATTCTTAACCGACAGTCTGGCAAAGTGGGCCGGTCAGCTATAATGTGCATTTTAGTGCATTCCAGATTTCCATGTGTAACCCCTGTGTAACATCCATCTTATCACATATGACTAGTCGCTGCACTCTTTGAGAAAATCAAATTATACAGTACTACACTAAATGTTAGTAACCCATCCGAAAATTCTAGTTATTGGGAGGAATGAATAGATACCACACACTTCTGGAGATCAATTTTGTTCTATAAGAAAGAAAACAACATGTACAAAATATTTATATGAGCAAGAACAGTTCAAAATTCCAACATTCTGTTTAGGTTCCAAATCTCAGATATCCAGCCAAAACAAATTCCTTTTTAATTAGCATCAGTGAGATTCCTTTATTACCCTAATCTCTCTAACTAATTAGATCTAGTGTTATTCCTTATTTAAAAGTTTACAGACTAAACTTTCCTTTTTATTTTCCCTAGTTAGTTAGAAAACCAAATATAATTCTGGACCCACCAGAGATCAGCTCCCAGTGCATCTCACTTTCCACCCTGCCCTCTCATTCACCACCAGTTTGAATAGTTTGCCAGCCTTTATTCAAAAGGTAAATGCAGCTACGTGGTTTGGCTTTTCTCCACACTTTCTATGAATGTCCTTATTTCCAATTAACTTATCAGATGGGGATGGCTTTAAATAAACTTATCAGGAGATCACCAACAAGGTCTGTGGTGGATGTCAGGATTTGCCCTTGCAGTCTACTCACTGCTCATGGATTAGCCTGCCTCACTGGTAGTGAGACTTCCTGGATCTCGAGAGCTGTGTTTGGCTGCATAAATCAGCCATGATCCATCCAGTGGCTTTTTAGTTTGCTGAGTGCCTGTTTTGGCCAAATAGAGGAGGCTAATGTTGCTGAGTTGTTCGGAATAATTTAGTTGAGAAGCTTAAGAAGTTAGGGCCAAAGTTCTAGCAATTGTAAGTAGGTATGGTAGTTAAGGTAGTGGAATGCTATCCCTGTAAGATATAGGATTGTGGAGTATCTACATCTGTAAGAAGTGCACCCAACTTCAGCTCCTGACAGATAAGTTCAAGTAAATGGACCTAGAGCTGGATATACTCAGGACCATCTGGGAGGCTGAAAACCTCAATGTTGAGATTTGTACTGTGGTGGACACACACAGAGTGCAGCCTTCAGACAGTAGATGGGGGACCACCAGGAGAAGTATGGAGAGGAAGTGGTGCAAGGTTCCCCTGTGACCATTCCCCTCAGTAACAATTGCTGGGGGCGAGGTGGGTATGACCTATCATGGCATAGCAGCAGCAGGCAGTCCAGCGGCACTGTGGTCGTCTCTGAATTTCAGCAGGGAAGGGTAAAGTCAGGCAGGGCAGTAGCGATAGGAGAATCGATAGTTAGAGGACAGACAGGAGACTCTGTGGCTGTGAAGAAGTTGCCTAGATGGTGTGTTGTCTCACAGGTGCTAGGGTCCAGGGTACCTCAGAGGATCCTGCACAAGATTCTCAAGAGGGAGTGTGAGCAGCCAGAGGTTGTGGGGCACATTGGCTCCAATAACATGGGTAGAAATGGGGATGGGGTCCTACACAGTGTATTGAAGTGGCTGAAGAGCAGGACTTCCAAGGTAATAATCTCCAGATTACTCCCAGTCCCACATGCCAGTGAGGGCAGGAGTGGTGGCATCATCTCGTGAGACCATGGATCTGTGCCTGGAATGGTTTCCAGGGCACAAGCCTGGGCAAGGTTGAATGGAAGACCAGCAGTTGCCCATGCAGCAAGTCTCCCCTCTCCACGACACCGATGTTGTCCAAGGGAAGGGCAACGGCCGATACAGTTTGGCACCAGTGTCGTCGCAGGAGTTGCCAAAGTGAAGTTGAAGTCAATGTCGGACTGCCTTAGGGACTCCAGCTCTGGATTTGTCCTCAGGATTTACTCCCGAAGCCTTTCCCATGAGTGGGTACGGCCGCAAGGCAGCGGAGGTTTGAAATCTGAGTTTCCCTCTCTTAGATGGACTGCCTTCCCAGGCTGATGAGATCCATCTATCTGAAATGGAGAGGAGTTGGATGACAATACAGTTGAATGAGTGGCTGGTGATCTGGTGCAGGGGATAGGGTTTCATATTTCTGGATCATTCGGATCTCTTCTGAGGAAGGTATGACCTTACACTGGAACCTGAGGGTGACCAGCGTCCTTGCGGGCATGATTGCTAGAGCCGTTGGTGAGGATTTAAACTAATTTGGCAGGGATATGGGAACGAGGGCTGACAAATGGGCCATTGATAATCAGCTAGATGCAGTGTGTAGTGATGCTGAGGAAGGACAGGCAGATGATAGGGCAAAATTGCAGTCAGTGAGATGAGTTGAAGTGTAGCATGGGGGCAAAATCAAAAAAGGTGATGAATGCAAAATTGAAGGTATTATATTTGAATGCATGTAGTATATTGAGTAAGGTAGAATATCTTGTACCACTGTTAGGGGATTGGCATATATTGTGTCTTGGGCATCACTGAGTCATGGCCGAAAGAAGATCATAGTTGGGAACTTGACATACAAGGATACACATTGTATCGAAAGGACAGGCGAGTAGGCAGAGGGTTTGGAGGGGCTCTGTTGTTAAAATATTAAATCAAATGTGACATTGGATAGGAAGATGTAGAATGCTTATAGGTAGAGTTAAGGAACTGCAAAGGTGAAAAGGCACTGATGGGAATTATTTTCAAGCCTCTGAACAGTTGCCAGGATGTGGGATACAAGTTACAATGGGAGATAGAAAAGGCTTGTGAAAAGGGCAATGTTATGATAGTGAAGGAGCATTTCAATATGCAAGTAGATTGGGAAAATCAGGTTGGTCCTGGATCCCAAGAGAGGGAATTTATAGAATGACTATGAAATGCTTTTTAGAGCATCTTGTGGTTGAGCCCATTACGGGAAAGGCAATTCTGGAATGGGTGTGGTGTCACCCAGATTTGATTAGGGAGCTTAAGGTAAAGTAACTCTTAGGAGGCAGTGATCATAATATAGTAGAATTCACCCTGTGGTTTGAGAGGGAGAAGATAAAGTGAAATGCATTGGTATTACAGTGGAGTAAAGGGAATTACAGATGCATGAGAGAGGAACTGGCCAAAGTTGGTCTGAAAGGGACACAGTCAGGGATGATGGCAGAATTGCAATGGGTGTAATTTCTGGGGGCAATTCCTGGATGTCACGCCAAATCGCGCACCCCCCCCCCCCCCATGGAGCGCACTGGCTCTGATGCCTCACTCCTGGCAGCTATAAACAGACAACACCGCGGCTAGAAGCCCTGAGTTCAATAATGCCACAGAAGTCTGCAGTTGGCCTCAGTACAGCTTGTCTTCTGATAAGCAAGAACTGGGAGGGAGTAGAACAGCAAATCAAAAGTAAAAGAAAAGACTTGATGAATGACAGGTACAGGTTTAATAACATATTGCTGAGTGTGCAAAAGAATGAAACAGGTGGAATGTGAGATAGTCACCGTGGCGGTAATAATACTGTTATTGTAGTGTATGAAATGAAAATTGCTAAGCTTAAATCCATAGCTAAATTAGCACAAATATGGAACAGCACTGCATCTGGACTACACTAGGGATGGCCAAAGATACAAACATTTTATGGTTAGATAAGGATATACTTTGGTACCTTGAAAATGAAAATGGCAGTGTTTGCAAGAAATATGTTTGTAACTTATGTTTATTTTATGCAATAACATGCTCCATTGGCACTGGATTAATCCTAGAAAATTGACTTCGAGTCAATGGATCAGAAACGACCTGCATAAGGCAGATCACAAAATTGGCTTGTAAATCTGGAATGATAATTATAAGTTATGGGATTTAATGTCATGGATCATACCCTCTGATCTAACATATCCAAACTGAAAACCAGGGATTATTTAGATACATATGACATTTAATCCCACTTTACTCCTTGCTCCATAAGACATTATGTGCTGGGAATCCAGGCTAAGACCAAAATCAGGAATCAAAATATTATTTACTTATTGAGATACAGCACGGAGTTGACCCTTACAGCTCTTTGAGCCAGACTGCCCAGAAATTCCCTGATTTAACCCTAGCCTAATCATGGGACAATTTATAATGACCAATTAACCTAACAACCAGTACATCTTTGGACCATGGGGAAAAAAGAGAACACCCTGAGGAAACAGACATGATCACGGGAAGAATGTGCTAACTCCTTCAGGCAGTGGTGGGAATTGAACTCGGGTCACCAGTATTGTAAAGCAACACTATGCTACTGTGCTGGCCCAGTTATTGTCTGGGTAAGTACAAAGGACAAGTACTTGTTGGCAGGAAAATGTTGAAGTGTAGGGTAAGGAATGGGGACATCCCAGGAGCGAGGTGAGGGAACCATTTCCCAACCAGAGAAAAGCAGCAGAGTTTTTGTTTTGCATTGGAAATTCACTCACACATCTTCTAATTGGGGTTCTTTGTTTTATGGCTGCCGTTAAGGCGATGACTGTCATGGTTATATAAAGTATACATACTTAGAAAATAAATGTACTTTGAACTTTTGAACTCTGAACCTCAATTTTTCTGTGCATTTCCAACTGGCTGGATGTTATGAAGAGTTTTCCAGGAAAACAGTGCAATTTTAAGTGCCAAGCCACACTGTTTGTTCTCATTGAGATTTAGGACAATTTGTAACCTCAAATATAAACTTGTGTATAGGGACTGCTTTACTCATGGAAGTCTGAAAATAAAGTCACTCTTGACTTCAGGATCGTTGCAAGCAACTGATCTTTGTTCTTTTTTTCTGCTCATTGCTGTGTGAGACAGGGCACCTGAGCTGCATACTTAAGTCAAGGGAACTTAGTTCGATTTTCTTTAACCTCACAGAAGCAGGCACAGTGTGTGTAAAGGCTGGCTTCTCCAAGGTGTAGAAACCTCCTGAGCAATGTCCTGCTGGGAACACCTGAGGCATAGAACTGATGGCACTATTCTTTATCAGCTAATCCATGCCTTTCTTTCTCTTGTGAACACTTCCAACCATTCCACACATCCCCCCTGCCCCTGCACTAGACTGTAGAATACAAATTTTCAGTAGTAGTGTTTGCCAGCAGTTGGTGGAGTGTCGCTAGTACTGTGATATGTCCCTTCAAGACAGTGGTTTCCAAACTTTTTTTATGACATCGAGCCTTATTGTTAATCGAAGGACTTGTGGACCCCAAAAGAGATGGGTCCAAAACTCAAGTTTTCTGTGCAAAATGCTGAAAACCTGCAATGCATCAAGAAGGATGCCAAATTAAAACCACAAGTATTAGATTCAGCATGGCATTTAATAGGAACACTTGACAACATTGTTCCCTGAACCTTGTAATTGAAGTTTTACCTCTTTGCATAGCTTTCAAAACCAGGTCTCTGGTGACCCATGTTGCCTTACTTCTTTTTTTACTGCCAAAGAGAATCTGCACTTGGTGGGTGGCAAGATTGGATCTCTTTATGTATGACTGGGCAAGATCATGTTCAATCTGATTTGCAGTCTCTGCTCACTCTCTGCATTATACCTGTGGTTTTTGCAAAGTGCAAGTGGAGAGCAGGCCTCAAGGTGTTACGTCCTGTGGCCCTAGGTCCTGCCCGATGGCCTTTAACAGCTTGCATTGTCAATGCTCATAGGAAAATATAAATACAAATGAAATGAGTTAAATTTAAAAAATTAAAATAGCAAAGGTTATGGGAGAACAAAATTAATAATATAAATATACAATGAAGTAACAACTGTACAAAATACTGTTTTCTTTCTAAGCTGAAGTCATTGACCTTTTTTGAACAAATCGATTGTTTTGTTTTGCTTGTGGTAAGATGTGGGGCTAGATGTGAAGCGCATTTGCTCCCTGATGTTATGCAATGCCTTTGGACTTGCGGTGAGATCAGACCCTCCCTCATTTTACCTCAAGCACATTTTGTGCTTTGGCAATAAACTTTGGAGGCAAGGGAGGGCCTCCAAAGTCCCAGTGTGTCCAGGCTTGGACACTGTAATTAGCCAGTTGTTCTGCATGGAGCCATTTGCTGGACAAACATAGTTGAGAGGCAAGGGCATAATTTAAGGTGAATGTAGGACAGTGTGGGGGGATGTCATAGGGTGGTATTTTATGTAGGGAGTGGTGGATGTGTGGAACATGGTGTGGTGGGGGCTCTCTGAGAGGCACATGGATGAAAGAAAAATGAAGAGCTAAGCAGCAGAGAAACATTAGATTGATCTTGGAGTAGGTTAAAGGGTCAGCAAAATATTGTGGACCAAAGGGCTTGTACTGCTCTTTGTTCTATGTTAAGTGTTACCATGCAATGTGTTGCAATAAGCAGATAGAGGAAAACAATATTTCCAATTCTGGACACACGTTATGGGATTCATTTTGCAGTTTTAGTGCTTCTATCAAACTCTACGATCAATAAAACAACCAGTTTTATGGAAAGCAAGATATCCAATTTGATGTTGGCTACAAAGATCCCAAGTCTGAGAGAAATACACTTTGAAAATATACCTAAAGAATATTGAAAGGAGTGCTGAAATGGCCATCCTGAATCAGATCTGTCATAAATCAACTACTACATGGTGATACTACCAGCATACAGTGCATGAATATTAAATCCAAATCAGTATATACCAAAGTTGGGTTGATAATAAGGAAGCTCTTTAGCATTTAAGCGGGGCCTCTGCAGAGGGTGAACAATTAGGATGCAGAAAACTATGGAATGCAATATTGGGAAATTGGTAGATTTTCAAAGTGATTTTAAAATAATAAATGGCACTTCTTGATTATTGTACTTGGGCACCCTAAATATCTTCTCTTAGAGTATAATAACTGAAAGTGGGCTTGGTTCATACCCTCACCATCTATAATCATTTCTGATGCAGTGCTGGCTGGTTCCTCATCATTCATCAAAAATATGCTGCTCAAATTCCAACTGGCACTAACTTCTGTTCTCCTGGTTACCTTATGCTTTAATCAATGAATCTAAGTATATTTATTATCAAAGTATGTATGCCATATGCAACCCTGAGATTCATCTTCCCAAAGATAGCTACGAAATAAAGAAAACCATAGAACACATTCAAAGAAGTAAATACAAAACCCTCGCAATTTGCAAAAAAAAACATCATGGAAATGGCAAGAAAGAGTGAAAAAACACAAAGTACAAAACACAACATCAAAAGAGTCCAGGCATATTCAGTTCCAGCCCAGTCCAGTTCAATTCAGTGCTGTGTCGCTTGCTATCTGCAGACTGTCCCGGTCAAAATCGTCCAAATAAGCAACAAAAAAAAAAAGAGCAAACAGAAACTAGGAACACATCACATTGTCTCCCGATATGACAGTGCCTCAGTTTTAAAATGATTGTCCTTGCCTTTGCGTTTCCCTGCAGCTCCATGTGCCCCTGGATCCCACGGCTTTCTCCAGTACTGCAGACCTTTTGAGATCTTTGTTCTCCTCTGAATTTTGGTCTTTTGAACAGATTTTAATTTTCTTCTCCCTGACTCTGGTGACCGTAACTTCGGCTGGCCAATCTCGAAGCACTGGACTTCTCACTTTTCAGCTTCTTTTACCCAAAATATTGACCCTTTACTAGCTTATATTCAGTTGCTACCACCTTGAGCAAGTCTTTCATTTATAAATTCCAGCATGACACTTAGGGATTGTTCAACCTTAATGCAAGTTGTTGTCGATATAGAGCCACATGATTCATGAATTTGCTATCAGTTCTTATTTTTTAATCAGACATACAAAATAATACGTTTGAAACGAAAACCACTCATCCAATAAATGTTCCCAAATCTGCAATATCATGAATTAAACTCATTCGGGATGCTTGTCCAAAGATATTTATTTTCCAAAAACCATTGCCAAAGTTAGTGGTTAAAAGCATCCAAGATCAGTAGGTCCTAGCCATGCTCTGGATGCATCAGTGTCTATAATAATTGGTTTATTGTAGTTGCTGGGTTCCAAACATTCAATTTGTTTTGATCCTCTGTTTAATGTACCATTTACTGCTCTATTTGGGGATATAATGGATTTAGCTACTAAATGACTTTGCCTGACTGAGACAGCATATTATTTAAAATTTGCCTTGAATCTGAAACATTAAAGTTCAAAAGTTCAAAGTGAATTTTATTATTGTATGTATATGTCACCACTTACAACCCTGAGATTCATTTTTACGCAGGCATAATCAACAAATCTATAGAATAGTAACTGTAACAGAATCAACGAAAGATCGACCAGAATGCAGAAGACAGCAAACTGTGCAAATGTAACATAAATATGTGGCAATAAATAACAGGAACATGAAATAACAAGATAAGGAGTCCTTAAAGTGAGATCATTGGTTGTGCTTGTTATGCCTTCTACCTGATGACAGCAGGTAGAAGGGTTGGAAGGGTTTTACCAGTGATGTACTGGACTGAATCCATTATCTTTTGCACTATTTTCCATTCAAAGTCATTGGTATTTCCATACCAGGCAGTGATGTGGCCAACCAATACACTCTCCACTACACTTCTATAGAAGTTTGTCAAAAGTTTTTGAAAAGTTGTAAAACAGATGTATTTTACATGAACCCTCCAGTGCAGGACAATAGCAGATTCTACTTGTGCATGGTTCGACTTTGTTCAGTAACATCATTATTGTATATCTTGCTTGTATTTTTCTCCCCAAACCTACTTTAAATTGGTAGCACAATTCAGTGAAATGCATTGTTCATGGTAAGCACTGTGCAATAATATTACAATCAATCTTCAACAATGAAGATAGATATTCTAGTTGTGACATGCTGATAATATTGATTATTACTGCAATCCTATTACTGTGATTCTCTGTTCATTTTGTGAAGTAATTTATCAAATATTTATCAGATTTTAACCATCTGACTTCTGCAGAGCCAGTCTGCTGAACAACACAAGAAAGCTCAGTGATTGTTCAATAATTCAATGATTCCATTTAATATCTGAGAATGTACACAAAGTACAACCTGAGATTCTTACTCAATGCAGACATCCATGAAACAGAAGAAAACTCCAAGAACGAATGACAGAAAAGCATTTGAACCCCAAAGTACCCCTTCCCCCTACCCCCCCTCCCCACTTGTTCCAGCTGGAAGCCTCAGCATCCACCGCCCACCAAGTAAACAAAGGCAAAGCCCCCAAAGAGAGACCATGATCTGCAGGCCAACAAAAACCACTGCTCACCCAACAGTTCAACAAGGCACAGGCTCTCTCGCTCTCACTAACAAGGGAGAGATTGATGTCACTCCTTCCACAGCAAGAGGGGAGCTCGCTGTTATGATGTTACAGTGTGAAATGACACATATTCAAGCTTGCCTGACTCAAGAACCAGCAGACTCTCCCTCCTACCGCCATAGAGAAAGAAAGAGAGAGAGAGCATGCAATCGTTCGAGTGCCGAAGCCTCTGACAGATGCACCCACTGTCTCAGTGTTCCGATCTCCTGTGAGGTTTCAGTTGGCAACACTGGTAAATGATTGGGTGCACAGAGCCACCTGAGGATGCACCCAGTAGGTGTTCATCTATGGAAGTATTTATAAACAGTGAACTTGCTGTCATTCTCTTTGTAATTGTCATGGACTGAATAAGTAAAAGGGGACTTCTGTGAAATGTTGACATTGCTGTAGATCTATGGACATTGAACAATTTGATCATTCATGATCATAATTTTTTTTACTAACTTTTGATTTCAACTATGTTCAATGATCTGAATTTAGATATCCCAGGTGCCAATGTGGTTACTTACTTACTTACTGCCTGTTAAGCCACTGGCAATTAGGACATCAATGAATGTCCTCCATCTCAGTCTGTCCATACAGTCACACACAGATAGAGAAGGATTTTTTCATTGCTGGTTTGTTTTACCAGTCAGGGTTATTAGCCCTGAGCTGAATCCCTAAACCTGGAGGACTGGTGGATCACTCTTAGTCTGGCCTCTACACTTTGAACTGTTTGGCATGGGAGACCCTATCAAGAGCCAAACACCAAAGCCCTCCAAACCTTCTGACAAGGTGTGGTCCACTTTGAGGTGCCATTGTGGTACTTGAACTTGAGATCATGTCACTTAACATTAGTACCTCACTAATGAGCTACAATAGCCCCAAGTCTGCCTTACTTGTTGCTGAAGTTCTGGTCTCTATGGTTCTAAATAACCATATAACAATTACAGTTTGGAAACAGGCCACCTTGGCCCTTCTAGTCCATGCCAAACGTTTACTCTCACCTAGTCCCACCGACCTGCACTCAGCCCATAACCCTCCGTTCCTTTCCTGTCCATATACCTATCCAGTTTTTTTTTAAATGACAATATCAAACCTGCCTCTACCACTTCTTCTGGAAGCTCGTTCCACACAGCTACCACTCTCTGAGTAAAGAAGTTCTCCCTCGTGTTACCCCTAAACTTTTGCCCCCAACTCTCAACTCATGTTCTCTTGTTTGAATCTCCCCTACTCTCAATGGAAAAAGCCTATCCACATCAACTCTATCTATCCCCTTCATATTTTAAATGCCTCTATCAAGTCCCCCTTCAACCTTCTACGCTCCAAAGAATAAAGACCTAACTTGCTCAACCTTTCTCTGTAACTTAGGTGCTGAAACCCAGGTAACATTCTAGTAAATCTCCTCTGTACTCTCTTTATTTTGTTGACATCTTTCCAATATCTTGGTGACCAGAACTGTACACAATACTCCAAATTTGGCCTCACCAATGCCTTGTACAATTTTAACATTACATCCCAACTCCTATACTCAATGCTCTGATTTATAAAGGCCAGCATACCAAAAGCTTTCTTCACCACCCTATCCACATGCGATTCCACCTTCAAGGAACTATGCACCATTATTCCTAGATCACTCTGTTCTACTGCATTCCTCAATGTCCCACCATCTACCATGTATGTCCTATTTTGATTAGTCCTACCAAAATGTAGCACCTCATATACAATGATAATTTACCATAACATTTCAGTGAGTCCAGTCTTGATCCACCATCTCCAGTTTCATCAATTTTGCACTGATAATTGTATTCTGGTGTGGTGGTGTGGAGATATGTCTCTACCAAAGGAGGTGTAAGGTGCTCCTTCCCTCCATTAGCCTGCAAGTCACCCTAGGGCAAGGTGTAGTATCTGCTTAGCCCTCCAATAACATGAAGCCATGGGAGCTGGTGATGGATGGTCGTATGAGCAGCTGGTGCATATAACAAGTACTGGTTATGCAACCACTGACAACAAGCAGACAATCTATGAAGATTATTGATAATGACTGGGGTCCCAGAAGAAGGCAATGTCAAACCACTTCTGTGGAAAACTTTGCCAAGAACAATCATGGTCAACACCATGATAACCTATGACATATGACATATCACTTGATTATAATGATGAATGGTATTCAATAATAACTTTATTGTACCCACAATAACATTGTTGAAGATTAAAAGTACATGTAATATCAAAGAAATTATAAATTATTCAACCTTGAGATTTGTCTGCTTTCAGGCAACAGCAAAGCAAGAATCCCAAAAGAACCCAATTAAAAAGAAATAAAGACCAACCCACAATGTGCAGAGAAGAGAAGAAAATACAAATAATGTAAACAACAGAAGCAAGTGACAACAGCATTCAGAACCAAATTGAGTCCATAGATGCAAATCCCCAGAGCAGCTGGAGTAGGCCCAAAGTCTCTGTATTCAGTTTATCATGTTAGTGGGGCAAAACACCACAAAGTCTGCAGACAAGAAGCACAGCAACTGGGGACAGGCTCACAGCCTGGGTGTTGTAGAGAGAAGAGCCCCCAGTCTATCTGGGCTGGCATTTAAATTGTCTGAACAGCAGATCGTACATCGCATTAGGACCCAGTGTCCGCTGTGGTGAATCACTCCAGGCTGAGATCGCGCCACCTTGTGATTCGTTCCAGGCCTTGGTTTCACTGCTGAAGAAGCTGTTCTCAGCCTCTTCAAATCATTGCAGTGCTTAGAGCAAACCCAACTTCACACCCAGGTTGGTTAGGTGGGCACCTAAATTTTCTTGCCTTGGCTTCTCCTCTCAGAATCATTCACTCCAACCAGCATGGCTCCAACTCCAAGTGTGTTGATTTTGCAGTGCACCAGCAGGGCATATCTCTCGAATTCTGCTTGCCTTTGCTCGCCTCGTCATTATTTGCGGTTATAGTTCACCACAATTTGCTTCTAAAAAAGTGTTATTAGTAATGTTTTTGAATTATAGGATAGAATGACTTTTTCAAGAGTTTAAAATGGATCTGCAGGTTTCCATAGCCATCAGGAGATATTACTAATGCAGGACAACTCAGGTAATTTCATTTCCCTATACTGAGCTACAATTAGAGGAGACCACTCAGAGAATGGGTTGTAAATACCATAGTCCCAGTTCTCCTGGGTTATCATCACAGAAAGTGCTATAGTGGGAGTGAACCTTGAAAATGCAAAAACTACTCATCTGGTCAAGAAATTCAGTGAAAAGTGAAATACTGTTAAGCTTGAGCTTCATTTTTTTGGCCAGAGCCTGATATATGATGTATATTATTATTGATATATTGATACAGGTGGCCCATTTTTCGAACATTCGCTTTAGGACAGCTCGCTGTTACGAAAGGCCTACATTAGTATCTGATTTTGCTAACCAAAGAGGATTTTTGCTTTTACCATAAAAGACACTCGCTTTGTATGTGTGTTTACCCCAAGAAAGACTACCATGACCGTGAAGCCTTGTGTGGGCAGTTGTGTGCACATGCGTGTACGTGCCAATATTTTTCTCCAAATCGATTTCACCTCACTGTCTTCTTGATTTTGATAAGTGAAACCACACCGTATATACAATGTTTCTACTTTATATAGACTGTAAATTTATCATATCATTCCTGCTTTTACTATATGTTCGTGTTATTTGGTATGATTTGGTAGGTTATTTTTTTGGGTCTAGGAACACTCAAAAATTTTTCCCATATAAATTAATGGTCATTGCTTCTTTGCTTTATGACATTTCGGCTTACAAACGGTTTCACAGGAACGCTCTACCTTCAGATAGCGAGGGAAACCTGTATATGTTAAACCATGAACTATGAACTATCCACAAATACACCCTGACCTGCTGAAAATCTTAACAATTCCTGTTAATGTTTATAAAGTCAAGAATTATTCTCTTTCAGGAGTTTTGGGTTGCTGAATTTACCTTTCCATTTTTCTCCATGTACACGAGGGCACTTTAGCATAGTAGTTAGTACAGCGTGATCCAGTTTCAGTTCCCAGTGCTGCCTGTGAGGAGATTAGACGCTCCCCCTATGACTGCATGGGTTTCCTCCACGTACCCTGGTTTCCTCCCACAGTCCAGGGATGCAGCGGTCGGTAAGTTAATTGGTCATTGTAAGTTATTCTGTGATTAGGCTAGGATTAAATCCAGAGATTGCTGTGCGGCATGGCTCGAAGGGTTGCACTGCGCTGTAAAGGGGTGATGCAGGTCAACAATCACCACGTTACCCAGTGCTTCTGTAAAGAGATGATAATTTAAGACCTGTATTTTCACGGCCCCTCTCTATTCGCTCTAATTAAACCAGCATAATCTGCAAAGGCCCAATATTTATCTATCTTTCATTTTGGTAATGTATTCACTTAGCAACAGTGTTCTGCTGTACCTAATTATGGACGGGTACCATATGAGTGTTTGCTCCAAACTAATTCACTGCTGTACACCGTGGTTTGTGTTATTTGATTAGCCACAGAAAATAATGTGTACTTTCTGGTTTAATTTGTGATGACTAAAAACTTTATCATTGGCACAATGATGGAATAATAGACCATGGAAGTATTAGCAGACAACCTCTTCAGATGTGCAGTCCTCTCCTTCTGCGTTTTCCTTCTGTCTGGGAGTCACTTGTGCGGCTTACATTTTCCTGTTGTGCACCGCAGGGTTAACGATCAGTGGAAAGATGCCGAGATAATGGCCAGTGCAGGGTCACTGCTCTGCTCTCTGTATTTGTGCCTAACAGGTCGGTATAAATGGCAATTAAGGATCCTTCCTGGGAAGATCTGTGCAGATCACTGTTTGAAATTTGTGGAATGGTGATTGACAATGGCTGAGTGAAGTCCAGTGTGAGTCCAGGCTGACCTGTGCAGTCATGTTGGCCGGTGACCACCGGAGCTGCTGACAGTAAGCCCAGGGCTGGTTTATTTGAATTGCAGCATAGACTGTTGGCCACTCTGCTGAGGGACGGTGATCCTGTTTACCCAATGGCCTTGGGGTGGTATTTTGTGGGAGATGGGGTGAAGATGAATGCATTATTGCATCTTCAGCCCATAAATCCCAACAAGCAGAGTGGCCTCTTGTGATCCAAGAAACATTTTCTAACACCAGAAAGCACACACAAAATGTGAGACACCTCTTAGGACTGAAAAAGAAAGGCGACAACACCAGAATAAAAAGATGGTGGGGAGGGGAAGGAGGCTGGTTAGAAGGTGATAGGTGAAGCCAGGTGGGTTGGATAGGTAAAGGGCTGGAGAGGAAGGGATCTCTTAGAAGTGGAGTGTGGACCGCAGGAGAAAGAAAAGTAGGAAAGGACCCAGGAGGAGGTGACAGGCAGGTAGGTAGAGCTAAGAGGCCTGAGTGGGAAATAGATAAAGAGGGGAGGGTGAGGGATTTTTTTTACTGGAGAAGTTACTGGGGTAGGAGAAATTGATGTTCATGCCATCATGTTGGAGGCTACCTAGAAAGAATATAAATTGTTGATCGCTCCATATGGAGCTTGGCCATCCTTGTGGCCCAAGGACCAACGTGTTGGAATGGGAATGGGAATTAAGATGTTTGTCCACAGTGAAATTTCCCTTTTGGCAGATGGAGCACAGGTGCTTGAATTACTTTTTTACAGAACTGTGAATCTTCAGATCTCTTTTATTCCCCCAAAAGGTGTTGGAAGCAGACTCTTTGAATATTTTTATGTAGTATTAAACAGATTCTTAATCTTCTTCATCTTGGGCTATCAGATTTCTAAACGGTCCATGACCCAGAAAGACTTTCTTGCAATTATTTTTTTCAGTATTTATATATTTTTGCAACTTATAGTAATTTTTTATGTCTGCTACGAATAAGACAACAAATTTCACAACATGTGTCAATGGTAATAAACTTGATTCTGATTCTAAGAACCAAGAGGATGGAAGGTTAAAATTTGAACTTATGTTACATACAGTTCATCTGTTCACCTGTTACAAGTATTGTGTAGTCCAGGGGTTCCCAACCTGGGGTCCCTGGATGCTTTGCTTTAATGGTATTGATTCTGATAATAATTCATTCATTAGTTTGAATATTAGGAGTTACAAGTATTTCAAACAATTACGTAGTACTGATGAAATAAATTTCATTATATTTTCTCACTTGTATTCTAGGGAACAATTTGGAAGCAGAATTGGTTTTAGTTATTGAGAATCAGAATCAGTTTTAATATCATGAAATTTGTAGTTACGTAGCAGCAGTACATTGTAATAGCAATAAAAAACTAAATTTCGGTAAGTATATGGGATATACTTCTTACCTATTGGCTGAAAAATATAACAGCATTACATACACAGTTGGGAGCTCAAATGAACCAGCTGCTTGAAACATGATCTCGCCCTGACCAGCTAACTCAAGGAAGGGCAGTATTCATAATGAAGGATCCTCACAAAGAGCAACACCATCATCCTACTGGCCTGTAACTGCTGTCCACAAAATGGAATCTCCTATCAGGCATCATAGCTGCCAAGCTGAAGGAACATGTGTGTAAATTCCTGAGCCTTGTTCAGAGGGGGACTGATAATGGAACCAGAGGCAAAGCAGTTAAATGAAACTCCAAAACCAGGCAAACCAACCTAAGCATAGCCTGGATCGACTACCAGAAAGCATATGATTCAATGCCCCACACATGGATCCTTGAATGCCTGTCACTGTACACGGTCAACAAGACACTAAGGACCTTCATCAAGAACTCATTGGGCTGTTAGAGGACAATGCTAGACGTTAACTCAAAGCCAATAGCACAAGTGACTATACCAGGTGATGCACGATCCCCAATGCTGTTCTGTATGGACTTGAACCCCCTCAGCCAGTTCATCTCAAAGAGTGAATATGGGGACGGAATCAAGAGTGGAGTGACCATCGGCCACCTGGATGACATCAAGCTGTATGCCAGAAATGAAAGAGACATTGACTCACTAATCCACCTAACAAGGGTATACAGCAGAGACATTGGTTGTCATTTGGACTGGAAAAGCACAGCTGGATGGTAGTGAAAAGAGGCAGTTCAACAAGGAGTTGAGCTGCCTGATGGCCTCATACCAGATGCACAGGACAACTGCAAATACCTGGGGATCCTGCAGGTGCATGGAAGCCACGATGAGGACACTAGGGATGCTGCAACATCCAAGTACCTCCAGAGAGTGAGACAGGTCCTAAAAAGCCAGCTGAATGGGAAGAACAAGATCAGAGCCATCAAGACATTTGACCTGCCACTCATCAGGTACCCAGCCGCAATAATGTGTTGGCCAAGGAATGAATTGGAAGCCGCCAACATCAAAACTTGGAAGCTACTAACAATACTTGGAGGATTCCATCCAAAGTCCAACATCAAGCAACTGTACACTTGCTGGAACAAAGGAGGACAGGAACTTGGAAGTGTCAGGGCCTCAGTCCTGGAAGAAATGAGAAACATCCATGAGTATATCAGAAAGATGGCCCATAAGGATGATCTGCTAGGAGAATACCTCAGACAGCAGGAAGGGGATATAGAAATGGAAATGGGTGGTGCAGAGCCAGAGGACTAAAGATCATGGCAGGACGTCACTACACGGGATATACCATAGCCAGATATCAGTGGTGATTGACAAAAGAATGTGCTTGCAATGGATGGAAATGGCAGGGCTGAATGAATACACAGAGGCACTGCTCATGGCTGCACAAGAACAGACATTGAGCACGAGCAATAGACACAGGGGTCTATCCACCAAGCAAGGCCCAAGATGCAAATTGTGTGAGGAATCTACTGAAACTATCCAGCACATAGTAGTAGGGTGCAAGATGCAGGCAGGGACAGCATACGCTGAATGGCACATCCAAGTTGCAGGAATTCGGTACAGGAATATCTGTGCTGAGTATGGATTGGACACTCCAAAGTCCAAATGGGAAACACCCGAGAAGGTAATGGAGAGTGACAGAGCTAAGATCCTGAAGAATTTCCAAATACAGACTGATAATCTGATACTGGCCAACCAACCAGACATAGAAATACTGGGCAAGGTATTGAAGAAAGCAATAGTAATAGATGTGGCAATCCTGAATAATGGTAACATCAAGAAGAAAGAAATAAGAAGCTGGAGAAATACCAGGGCTTGAAAGAACAGATAGAAATTATGTAAAAGGTTAAAGCCAGAGTAATCCCAGTCGTGATAGGAGCTCTTGAGACTGTAACAGCTGGACTGGGATAGGGGCTCCAACAATCCTTGGAATAACATCTGAGATCTTGAAAGAGGAAGGATACTACACCGAACGCTCAAACTTCCAGGTCTCTTGTAGAGGACCCGAGTTTGAGGGAAAAATACGCATACTCACCACCCAAAAAAGAGTGAGAAAAAAATTAGTGTGTGGTTCTATATGTATGTGTGTATATGTACAGTGCCTGTAAAAAGTATTCATTCCCCTTGTTTTAGTGTTTTACAACAATGAATCACAGTGAATTTAATTTTGCTTTTTTTTGACACTGCTCAACAGAAAAAGTCTTGTTTGTCTCAAAGTGAAAACAGATGTCTGCAAAGTAGTCTAAATTAATTACAAATATAAAACACAAAATAATTGATTGCATAAGTATTCACTCCCTTTAATAAGACACAACAAATCATCACTGGTGCAGGCAACTGGTTTTAGAAGTCACATAATTAGTTAAATAGAGATCACCTGCGTGCAGTCATGGTGTTTCAATTGGTTGCAGTAAAAATACACCTGTACATGGAAGGTCCAACTGCTGGTGAATGGCGCTGGAATTGAACTCCAAATACCAGAATTGCCTGAGCTGTAGTAGCATTGTACTAATCACTATGCTACCATGGTGCCTGATATATTGGAAATGCTTTCAGTGCATTGCCATTCAGCTAATTCCAAAAGCGGCAATTTGCATAGCCAACTTTGTCCACTTATAAGCACTTGAAATATCTTGGGGTGATTTTTGGGTAGACAAATAAGTAGAGAAGTGAGAAACATGCTTGAAAAGCAGTTTTCTCTGGGTGGCTGTCTTGTCCCAGTTTATTGGAAGTCTCTCAGTATGTTGGTCATGTTTTTTTTCATTCATGGCTAAATTTGTTCATTTTCTACCACGCTTATCTCGTCTCTTCCTCAAAGATTTTCTTTTGTATTTCAGCTATCATGCTGACCTGATCAACCTTTCTTAGACAAGGCATAAATGCATGACTGGATTTTTCCTTTTCTAAGTTATTAGCTGTGAATTAATAGAAATCAAAAGCGGGATGTGCACCAGTCTGTACTTCTGAGATATCCCTACATCATTCAATGCAAACAGCAGGATGGATGTCCACTCCATGAAGTCTGAACGTCAGTATATTTAAACTCAAAGATAGTGGAGTTATCTTCTAAATGTGCTAACAATTGGCAATCTACTCTGCGCATACCATATGAGAGATGAATCTGAATATTTGAATTCTAAAATCAGAAATGCAGCACTCCGGAAATCATTGCATTAATTTTCCTAATTCTTGTCTACAAATCAGGTTTAATATCAGGGACATATGTCAGGAGATTTGTTGACTTTGTGACAGCAGTGAAATGCAGTACGTAATAATAGAAAAACTGTGAATTGCCATTTTATTTTTATAATAGTTAAATAAGTAGTGAGCTAGTGTTCATGGGTTCAAGGTCCATTCAGAAATCAAATAGCAGAGTGGAAGAAGCTGTGCCTGAAGCATTGAGCATTCTGCCTCCTTCCCGATGGTAGCAATGAGAACAAGACATGACCTGTGTTGTGTCTGTGCACAACTACACATCAATTAAAGAAAAGCATGCATGTGGGAGATGGGTTCAACTGGTTTATTCACATTGCAGTGAGAGAGAGAACAGTGCGCATGCATAGGCAGCAGTGTATGTACAGACAACAGGTCGATACATAGTGCTGAGGGGGAGGGATCATGGGTCTAAAAGAAATAGATTCATACATTATACTTCCTCCCCCTTTAGATTAATGTGACATAAAATGGCATCTGTACAAAACATTCAGCTTCCTTTTTATAAATCCATATTCCAAATAAACATGATTTCGCAATAACAGTCCATCATTAACTTCACAGTTCTAAAGATTCAGTCTATTGGGGGGCACTCTGTTTCTTTCAGAATAGCTCCTCTGGACCTGTGGAGTGGCCTCAGGTTTGGTAGGGGTTTCGTTTAAGACAAAGTTCTCGGTTCTGGTGTCACGGTGCTGTCAGGGACATCATCACTAGGAGGTAAGTCCGGTGACTGTAATGTGTCTGTCTCTTGGATGTAGTCGGTTCAGGTGTGTTCTTCGGTTGAGCATTCAGTATCTCCACATTATGTCTCCATGTACGATCTCCAACATCCACTGCATACAGCAGTTGTTTAGTTCTTGCAGCTATCCTGCTGGGTGTCCACTTGTCTTCTCGATAATCACACACTAGGGCTTCCTGTCCAATCACTTGGCTGAACTATTTATTCTGCACCTCCCTTCATAGATCTGGTTTCAGGAGCTCTATGCAAGATTTCAGATTCCTGGTTTATGAACAGCATTGCAGGTGTTTGATTTGTCGTTGCATGAACAGAGTTCCGATAGACAAAAATAAAAGTTCTGCGCTGTAGAGGAATGTCCTCCATGTCTATTGCTTTAATGGACTTCTGGAATGTAGGATAATTCTTTCAGCTAACCCATTCGATGCTGGCTAGTGAGGAGCTTACTTGAAATGTCTGATGCCATTTATTTTCATGAACAGTTGGAATTCTTCTGACATGTATTGTGGTCTGTTGTCACTCACAATTTGTTCTGGTAAGTTATTTCTGATGGAGATAGTCCTCAGAACAGAGACAGTCTTTGCTGCATGGTTGGCTTCACTGGTATAACCTCCAACCACTTCAAATGAGTATCCACATCAATCAGAAACATGGTGTCCATGAATGGCCCAGCAAAGTCAATGTGTACTCTTTACCATGGTGAAGATGACCACTCCCATGGGTGTAACAGTGCCTATCGGGGTGCATTTTGAACTTCTTAGCATCCTGAATAAGTCTTGGCCAAGTCTTCAATCTCTTTATCTATTCCTTTCTCAAACACCTTCTGATTAGCATTAAGCAGTTGTGATAGGCTCTGGTTAGTTCTGCCATTTCAGCTGCAGTTGCCTGTTGATGCCACACTGAGAGCTTTGATTGAATGCCAGTCTAGTTGGATTTTTCTCAACTATTCATGTCTGAAAAGTGCTAGCCCTCCACTTTTCAGCTCGAATGGTTGTGTTTGGTCTCCATATATCACATTTTCTTTCAGTTTGCCTTTGGGAGACACTTTATTGCCCGTGTAAGTCTTTTCCATCACTGACATCTTCTCTAACGGTACCTTAGAAAGCAGTCTGTTGTAGTCAGTCTGTGGAATTATGGACAAAGCTGACCCTGTATCCAGCTCTATTTTTAGTTTTACACTGGACAATTCTTTTTGGATTCAGATGATTTTGTGATCTGCTTCAGTTATACTGTGCAGTTCTAGGCATGACAATTCACCTTTGTCAGACTCTAAGTTGTCTGATTCTGTTTTACATTCAGTAACTTTATGCATTTGCTTAGTTTTGTGTTTGAGACTTTTCATTCAGTTGTGCTTTTTGTCTGTCTTGCGCATTCTTTCAGTGTGACCTTGTCTATGACACATACTGGACAATTCTTCTTTGAACCAACAGTCATTTATATCATGGGAGAATTTGCCACATTAATAACATTTTTGGCTTTTTGTACCATTCAGGAACATTTTATGCATTTCACATTCTAACCTCTTTTTCTGTAGTTCTGCTGCATCCTTTGCTCCAGTCTCTAACAATATTGCAATGGTCAGTGCCCATTCTAAAGTTAGGTCTCTTTCAGATGGTAGCCTCCTTGGTGTGCTTTGACTATGCATTCCACATACAAGCCTGTGCCTTTAGCAAAGTTATAACTATTTTGTTGAACATCTTGCTGGATTTCCAGGCTGTACGTACTTGGGCCCATTAAGCTATGAAGTGCAGGGGCTTTCTTTTGCTCCTCCACGTTGTTTGTGAAACAATACAGATTAACCCTCTCAGTATAGGACTTCTTTAGCACTATCAATTATGTCAACTTTCTTTGTTGCTCATGTGTCCTTTGGCTTTCTCGTGTTGTTTAACTCTTGCAGTTTCATCCCATAACTGTTGGTGCAGATTGTGATATTTTCTGACATTCAGCTTCCTACTTGTTGCTAATTTGTTGCGTCTATGCACAACTACATATCAAATAAATATAAACACCACACAGGAGATGGTTTTAACTGGTGTATTGACATTGCAGTGAGGGAGAGAACAAGGTGCATTCGTAGACAACAACACATGTGCAGACAACAGATCAATACCCAGTGCTGGGGGGTGGGGTTTATTGCTGTAAAATATATAGATTAATACATTACAACCAGGGTGATGGGGGTCCTTAATGATGGACACTTCCTTCTTCAGGCATCGCTCCTTGAAGATGTCCTGGATATTACAAAGGCTATTACCTATGATGAAGCTTGGCTAAAGTGTGCAACTCTCTGCAGCTTTCTTCGATCCTGTGCAGTAGCGACCCTTCTCCCTCCAATTAGTCAACGATGCAGCCAGTTAGAATGCTCTTCATGGTTTAACTGTAGAAATTTGCGAGCATTTTAGGTGACATATGAAGTCTCCTAAAACTCCTAATGAACTACAGTCACTGTTGCACCTTCTTTGTAATTGAATTAATAGGTTATATCCTCAGTGATATTGATGCGCAGGAACTTGAAATCACTCACTCTCTCAACTTCTGCTCCCTCAATGACGACTGGTGTGTGTTCCTTTGTCTTGCCCTTTCTGAAGTCCACAATCAGTTCTTTGGTCAAAATGATGTTGAGTGCAAGGTTGTTGCTGTGACACCACTCAACTACCTGCTATATTTCTCTCCCATGCGCCCCCTCATCAGATCTCTTCAGTCATTAACTGTTCCCCTAATGCCGGCACAAAGTAATAGTGTTGATATTTTTTTTCTCTCTGGGACCTATGATCCAGGATGATTGGATGTTGCTCATCCAACATCAGGAGGCTTGTGCTGTGTACAAACTGCAATGTAATTTCTGCTCGGAGTCACGTCAGTTGCCTCTATGTTATTTTATGATCTTTATACCCTCCAATGTGCACTTACAGGTTTACACGATAAGATACCCTTTGCTTGTGTTGATTGCAGCGCCTGGGACCTAAATTCAATCAGTAATAACAATGTTATATTGAATTAATATGTTTGATAAATCTCAATTGCTCAGTAATAATTAATCTGACATTTTCTGTTCTTTAGGAGACACTAATTAGACAATTTATTTATGCAATTTTAGCTGTCTGATTCATTGTTGGCCTTTGAGACTCCCACACAATTGCAGTGTGACTTGTAATCTATAAAATGTAATCTTGAGCTTTGTTGACATTTGGTAATTGTCCATAATCAAATCATTCTTATATTTGTTTTAACATTCGTTTTAATTTCAGTGAGTCTTCTGAATGGAAGTGGAGAAGTTTAAGGCTTATTTTCTTACTTCATGATGCAAATGGTTGTCTGAGAGGATGATGGAGACACATTAAACTGGATTCCAAAAAAAAAATACTTTCACAAAGAGAAACAGCTACAGAGGCAATTTGTGGAGGAGGAGTGAGGGATTGATAGGGGGAGGGATGGCTAATTGGATAACTGTACCAAAGAGCCAACTAGCAGAGACACATTGAGCCAAATATCCTTCTCTGTGGGTGCAAAGTTGCAATTACAATATATAGAATGTTGGATCTTTGTTTAATTTCTGATCCTTATTATGGTTCTTCCAGGAATCAGAATGACAAGTCGTAATTCTGATATTTCAGTTTATTTTAGAGTGCAAACATATGAGTACTAAGCAAACTAAATAAAAAGCTGAGAAACAACGCTAACAGGTCTAAGACAAAGGAATAAACAACGATGCTTCTGAAAAATCTATCACTTTTATAGATAAGGAGACAAATTCTTTAGATAGGAATTAATTAGTTAATAGGTTATACCCTTTATAAGACTAAACAGGATTGGGAAAGAGAGCTTAGTTTTAGTATTTCTAGTGAGAATTGGGATAGAATTCTTCAATTAGTTAATACATCATCGTTATGTGTCAAACATTCACTAATACAATTTAAGGTTGTACATAGGGCCCATATGTCCAAGGATAAATTAGCTCATTTTTACTCTCATATAAGTCCTATTTGTGATAGATGTCATTCTGAAATTGCATCTTTAACTCACATGTTTTGGTCGTGTTCATTTTTGGAGAAATATTGGAAAGATATTTTTGATATTATATCTGCGGTTTTGAATATTGATTTACAACCTCATCCTATTACCGCAATTTTTGGTTTACCAATGTTAGATTCACAGCATTTATCTTCTTCAGCCCGTCGAATGATTGCATTTCTAACTTTGATGGCTAGAAGATCTATATTGTTGAATTGGAAAGAAATTGATCCTCCCACTGTATTTAATTGGTTCTCTCAAACTATGTTATGTTTAAATTTAGAAAAAATTAGAAGTGGTACTTTTGAGACTTCTATTAAATTTGAAAAGTTATGGAGACCATTTATTCAACATTTTCATATGATGTAATATGACCCTTTGCCAAGTACATTTGATTTCCCAGCTTTTAGCTTATGTATTTTGAGAGGACCGGAAGTGACGGCATTGATGAATACTTATTTTTGTGAGATATTATAAACAGCCCACTATTTTTTTTCCTTCTCTTTTGTTTGTTTTTTTTCTTTTATATTACTTATTAGCTATAGTTATTAGATTAGATTAGTTAGTTCTGCATTATATAATTTTTTTTTTGTTTTTTTTTCTTTCTTTTTTCTGTTTTTTTAATATTATACATTATGAAATATTTAGATTTACTATGTCCATACATATATCTTATGGCTTATGTCTTGGTAAACTCATTTATATTGTAACTATTATGTATGTTTTTTTTTCATATGTAATGGAATGTGTATGTTGGTAATTTCTTTATCAATATATCATCTGTATTCTGTCCATATTATTAATATTAATAAAAAGATTGAGAAAGAAAAGAATAGGTTATGTAATACTCGTTTGCACTAGTAGCATGATCTCGGGGATGATGACCCCCTATGCGGCCAAACTTTAGAACTCCCGTTTGGGTGGAATTTGCGTGTAGTGTCCCCTGTGTAAAATCAGTACCCTGAAATAACCAGCAATACACAATTGCGGTTAAACGATTAAGATTTTATACTTGACTATGGGGTTAGTAGAGCAACAAAATATAAAATAAAAAGGCACCAGTAATCTCATTAAACCGCCCAGTGCACAAATCGTTGGAGCTCATGGATTTTCCCTCCACTGATCCTCCTTAGATCGTCACCGACCTCTGGGCCCTGAGCCCAAGGCCTAGAGAGTCTGGCAACCCACCGTCTCGTCAAGCCACGTCTTCTCTTTTCATCCTCCTCGCGCCTTCTTCCTGGAGCCCCCACAAACTATCAGCTTTCACACATTCAGAAAGAATAATATCTCTTCCATTGGTTTAACAACTGAATTCCAAAGCCTCGTTAATCAGTCATAACCCAAACATGTTGCTACAGAGAAACCACTACCTCAGCGGTTAACATTACAGAAGAAGCCATTTTATCCGCATTTAACAGTTAACATAAAAGAGAAGCCCTTCAGTTACACAATTGAAACAACTGCATCACATGGGTAATGCACTACTTAGCCAATGAAAAATGAGGAAGGGGATAAACTGTTAGTTTAGTTTCTATACCACTTTCTGCTAGTGAGTGTGAAAAACACGTAAATACCACCGGTCTCGACATACCCAGGCACAATCTCTGAAGAAGTTGGCAGAGTTTGTCATTGAAACGTCAATTGTAATCGATACCTGTACCCAGCTAGAAGCCCAAGAAGAGTTTATTTGTAATACATGAGTTTGCTAAAAAGTACAAATCTTATAAAAAGAATGATTTTTTAAAAGTGGTTTCTCACAATAATTGAAAAATGTGCCAGCAAGCTAATAATTGTACAAACTGTGATCTGTATCCCAATGGTGATGTCATTGTATCAATGATTGGTGTACCTGTGATTGATGTACCAATCACGGGATTGTTTGTGACCAGTTTATCGGCGACAGGATTGTCTGTGATCAGTTTTCTAGTGATGAGATTTGCTAGTGCTAGAATTACAAGCAGCCAGTGTGCCAAAGATAGATTTGCTCTTGATCAGTATTCCAATTGAAGGCAATGTTAACAAGTGATGGAGCATAAGTTGTGTGTTACCTGATGGTCATGCTTACTGTGGGATCTGTATACTCTGTGTATTCCACCTACTCCACATCAATATACAAATCAAATGAGTGAGTTCTGCCAACACGAGCCCAACTCGACCTTCTCTACCTATCAACGAACTATTAGTAATTTCATTAGTGGACTTTATTTTATAAGTGTATGTAAATAATAATCTTATTTTGTAAGTTAAATAAAGCCAGCAGTTTAATCTATTTACCGTATTGAAGCTATTAATATTTGAATTTTCTTAGTTCACTCCCCCACACTTCCTTTTATTGCTCAAGTTAAAACAAATCAATACTTCCATCTCATCTCCAAAATAAACCTAAAAGTTATAGTATCTCTTGAAAGTGGCTATAAATTAAGAAGCTGTTTGAATTTTCATGTAGTTTTCCAAAAGAAGCTCCCGTTAATTATCTAGCTTAGTTATTTTATTATCCTGCCATTGTGGAAGTGTATACATAGTCAAAACTCTTGCCAACACTGAAGAATATTTCTGATTCTCTGCCAGGTGGCATTGCTACCCGTACAGAATCCTGACTCCTCTTTCCTAGCTCATAGTTCTCATTATATGTTGCATCCAATGTACTTCTGACAACACACATAAAATGCAGGAGGAACTCAGCATTTCAGGCAGCATCTATGGAGGTGAAAGAACAGGGGACATCTTAGTCTGAAACATCAAGCATTTACTATTTTCCATAGATGCTGCCTGACCTGCTGAGTTCCTCCACCATTTTGTGTGTGTTGCTTTGGATTTCCAGCGTCTGCAGACTTTCTCGTGTTTCTGACAATGCAGTTCGTGAGCCAGATACATTTTACAAGTGTAATGTATCTTTACATTTATTGTTGTTTGAGTGTGTTTGTAATCTCAGCCAGAAGATTCATCTGGTGTACCTGCTTTGCGATGACGTAACAGTTTCACACACAAGCAGCAACATTTTTTGGACTAGATTGTTTAAGTATGCTGTCTGAGATAACCCATTGATTTTGTGTGCAAATCCACTTTATTTGTGCTGTGTTTTGGTGGCATGGATGTATCTTCTGAAAAATCCTTGCATCTGGGATAGGGTAGGTGAAGAGAGCCAAATTTAATATTTTATCTAGGTGAGGATAATTTGCTTGGAATTACTGCTTAGTATTACTTGATCAATAGACATTGCATAAGTAGTTTTTTGAAATGTATTTTATTTATTTTAGCCGTCTAGCAATCCGAGTCCAATGAACAATTATCCGAACAACCAGTATGAGTTTGTACCACGGGACGAAATTGGAGCACCCGTGGTCACAGGCAGAACACATAAACTCCTCACGAGCAGTGACAGGAATTGAGTCCAGGTTGCCTGTACTGTAAAGCGTTGTGCTAACTGCTACACGACCATGCTGCTAAATAGTTTGCAGTTTATTTTTCTACGTTTGCCTGTGGTTGGGTCAATTTCATTCAATATATGGAGGATTCTGGTTAATTGGAACACATTGGGACCAGTACATTTTGGCCCATTTAAGCAGCTGTCCCAATTAGCTGAAGTTTCATGGAGATAGTTAAAAAGGCAAAAAAAAAGACAAACTAGCATTTAACTGAGCAACAAATCAGGCATTTAAATGAAATACAGAACAAATTAGAGCAGTATCAATATTAGTACAGTATTATAAAACTGTATTAATTCCTAATATTTATTGACAAAGGAATTCATCCAGTGTATGATGACATGTTCTCTTGATTAACTGTAGATGATTAAAATCAGTGCAGTTTAGATATAGGATTGCTTTCAGACAATGGTTTCAATGATTGCATCCTCCGAATCTTCATTTTCATTGTAATATTAAAGCTGATTGTCGATACTTCCAAATTCTTCATAGTTCCTAGCTTGTTGGAGGAGTGAAACCATTTTATTTTTCACTTCTGGCCATTTCTGGCATCTCCAAGCCTGAATGTTTGAAACTACAGTGAGTAAAATGGTTCTGAATTGTCTTGCTGCTTATTTTCCACCAACTATCAATGAAATATATCACTGTTTTTTGTACACAAGTACTTGCAACTGATGTTATTTTAGACATGTTCACTCAAAGCACAGTGTAATGTCGAACGGCCATGTCAGTGCAATCATCTGATATAGGTTAGAAATTTTACAGCAACAATCTCCTGTCCCAATTAAGTGACATGCTGTTCCAAATAAACAAAGGGAATCCCGGCTATTTTTGCAAACAGTTTCAGTTCTTCCCAATTAGCTGGAGTCCACTGTGTGAAGAAATTGCTATTTTCAATATGGATTAAAGTGTGTTAAGGAAACACAGTTCGTTACACCAACATGACAAGGAATTTTTCTTTGAACATACAGCTCTATGCAAAAGTCTGAGGTACATACAGTGCATGTTTAGCTAAGGTGTCTAAAACTTACACAATAATGTTGCAATTTTATGTACTGCAGTGTACTGCTGCTATAAAAAAAACTAATTTTATGACATGTGAGTGATGATAAACCTGATTCTGATATGGGTCTCTATTGTGGACTGAGAGTGGGACAAGGGCAGGGAAGGACAATCATGTTTGAGAAAGGGGAAGGGAGAGGGAAGTACCAGAGAAATATTCTGTAAAGATCAACAAACCAATTGGTTGGAATCAAATGACCTTGACTGCTGTATCAGGGCTGGGTGTGTCTGCACCCGCACCACCCCCTCCCCACTCCCAAGCACTCCTTTTGTGTCACCTGACCAACACCCCTCCCATGGTGCCCCACCCTCAACATTCCCAACATCCTTTGCTCCTGCCAGATTTACAAACTTGCTCTCTGCTCCACATTGACAATACAGTACAGTGCAAAAGTCTTAGGTACCCTAACGATATATATGTGCCAAAGACTTTTGCACAGTACTGCACCTCTAGGAAACTGTATGTAGTTGAAGGTCACAGATTCAAATTGTAGGGTCCATACTGAAATACCATATTATCTTTAATTCAAACTGTTGAGAATTATGTTACCAGGGTTCTCATCCTTCCGTACATTCATGATACTGCTGAAATCGTGACTTGGCGACTTGGTAACTTATGTAGTGAGCACTTGGCAGATGCATATGCATTTTTCAGACCTCAACTTAAATGCTCTATGCACAGTAGCTAATTAATTATTGCATCAAAACCGAGACTGATAACTGACTTCAGCAGAGATAGAAAGTCAAAGGATGATTAAGAGGCACTAGCAAATGCGTGCTGAACATTGTTTCTGGCTGGAAAGTCAAATTATTACTGTGGAAAGATTCTGGGGGAGAACAATATAAAAAATGTGACAATACTTTGACAATAGGCTGTCATTGGGCTCTTGATGTAATAACTATGAGCTGTGACTATCCAAAACCTGCATCATCCTTACAATAAGACACCAGTGTTAGTTCATCTTGTGTTCAAATGATGTGACTCCAAATTTCTTATCATTAACCTAAGCTTAAACAGAACAGTAATAACCTAGTTGATGAAATTTACTCTCCATAAAAGTGTAAATATTTTTCATAAATATTGTATCTGAAGCTAACGTACCCTTGTATGCTAATTTGCCAATCTTTAGAGCCACAAAATAATATATTTTACATTGGAATTAACTCACTAACATAATGCTGGACATCAATTTTTTTTAAAGTGTTGCTACCTCAGAATTTTTAGTTTGTTTATGATAGACTGCTTGAAGCAGAACACAAATTCAGACTACATGTTTCACGTAAGAATTTGGAGAAAAAAATTTCTTTTATTGAATGTAAAGTGCTTAGTGGTACTAATGCTTTTCAATAGTTCAACTGAGCTAAAGAAGTTTTATTGACGATTTCCATTTGTACTCAGCGTCTGACGATTCTTGCTTCAATTTACAACAATAATTAGCCAGCACTGATGGATTCCCATTATCCTGATGCCATTTTTCAATGACAGTAATGTCCTGTTAAAACCTTTCCCTGTGCTTGTCAATGACAGTGCCAAGATTTGCAAGGAAGAAATCTAAATGGGAATGTAGGCAATGAATCTTTAGAGATATGTTGCACTTCAAGTTTGGTGCTTTGTAGTTGCCAAGAAAATTTTTCTTCAACCTTGGACGCCTTCCATGCGATTTGCTCCGGTCCAACTAGAAGTTCTTCGAATTAACACACAAACAATGCTGGAAGAAATCAGCAGTCCAGGCAGCATCTGTGGAAAAGATTAATTGGTCAACTTTTCGGGCTGAGACCATCTCTTTTTTTATGGATGCTACCTGGTCTGCTCTGTTCCTCCAGCATTTTATGTGTGTTGCTCGGATTACCAGCAGCTGGAGATTTTTCTCATTTACGTCCTTCAAATTGCCTGTCATTACTGATGGAATGGAATGAAGCTTTGGAAACCAGTCTTACTATTTCAACCCTTCCAATGCAAGTGTCAGCTGCACAGTTAGCCTGTCATGAGCTATGCTGGCAATGCTGAGCTCCAGAGGAACATTAAATACGGTACAACTGTCATGTCACTTTGTGCTGGAACCTTGCTGCCGGGGCAGGTTTATGGAAATGCAATTTAATTCATCTTGTAACACTGTGATAGACTCAGCTAACTGCAACTTTCTCAATATAGTGAATGATTTTGTGTCAGCACAACTTGCTGTGGGATTACAAGTGGCAGTACTGGTGGATAATCTACTACGGCCCATTGTAAAATGTGATATTTTACAACGTGCAATGAAAAAGAAAGATTTTCCAAGCAGAAAATGAACTGCTGGAGGAAGTTAACAAGTTTGGTAGCATCAGTAGAGAGAAATAGGCCATCAAAACTTGACTCTTTTCACTTTTCTATGAATATTGAAACTTATTAAATAATAACCAACTTTAACTTCAATAATTATGATTATTGTTGCTTGAGTACAAAGTGACAAAATCAAGATTTCCTGCTGTGATACATTAAGTAAGAAGTGGGAATATAAATGAAAAGTTCATTGTGAATTGAGAAGCATATTGAGGTAAATCCTCAATGTACTTTATCATCAATTAGCAAATGTAAATCAAAACAGAAATTACTAGAAGAACTTAAAGCTCAAAGTACATTGTGTCACCATATACAACCCTGAGGTTTATTTTCCTGTGGGCATATAACAGGATCAATGAAAGATCAACCAGAGTGCAGAAAACAACAAGTGTGCAAATGCAAATAGCAATAAATAACAAGAACATGAGACAAGAAGATAAAGAATCCTTGAAAGTGAGATCATTCATTGAGGGGGGGGGGCATTTTAATGATGGGGCAAGTGGAGTTATTCCCTTTTATTCAAGAACCTGGTGGCTTCTGGGGCAGTAACTGTTCTTGAACCTGGTGGTGTAAATCCTGAGGCTCTTGTGCCTTCTACCTGATGGCAGCAGCGAGAAAAGAGCATGGCCTGGGTGGTGAGGATCTCTGAAGATGAATGCTGTGTTCCTATGACTGTGTTCAATGTAGGTGTGCTCAATGGTTGGCCGAGCTTTATCCGAGATAAGTTGTGCTGAATCAACTATTTTGTTAGGGTTGTCCGTTCAAAGACATTGGTGTTTCCATACCAGGTCATGATGTAGCCAGTCAATAATCTCTCCACGACTCATCAATAGAAGTTTGTCTGAGTTTTAGATCTCATGCCAAATCTCCACAAACTCCTGAGGAAGAAGAGGTGCTGCTGTTCTATCTTCACAATTACACTTACGTGCTGGGTGCAGGATAGGTTTTCTGAAATAAGAGCATATTGGAATTTTAAGTTTCTAAAACTCTTCACCTCTGATCCTCCAATGAAGTCTGGCTCATGGACCTGTGGTTTCCCCATCCTAATCAGTTCCTTGGTGTTGCTGGCATTGAGTGGAGTATGTTGTTAAGACACCACTCAGTCAAATTTTCAATCTCCCTCCTATATGCTGCTTCATCACCGCCTTCGATTTGACCCATGACAGTGGTGTCATCAGCAGGTCAAACAGCACCCAGAGTAGAGAAACAGCTGACTTTTCCAAGTCAAGGACCTTTAGAAAATCTACAACAGTGAGTAAACAAACTTATTTTAAGTAGTGCCAAAGAAATAGTAAGTTAATGTTCAAGGGTTCAAAGTCCGTTCAGAAATCAGATGGCAGAGGGGAAGAAGCTATTCTTGAAATGGTAAGTGTGTGCCTTCAGGCTCCTGTACATCCTTCTTGATGGACATGACCCAGGTGATGTGGGTCCTTAAAGAAGACACCGTCTTTTTGAGGCATCGCTCCTTGAAGATGTCCTGGATACTATGGAGACTAGTGCCCATGATGGAGCTGACTGAATTTATAACATTATGCAGCTTATTTCAACTCATTTTAGAGAGTTTGAGTTGGAGGTAAAAGACAGTAGTAATTGTAAGGTAAAACAAATAGACACTGCAAGATACGAATAACTCTGCAGAGAAAAGGGTAGAAATGAGCGGCTACCTGAGATTGTTAACAACAAAGATAAGTTTGAAGAGTTTTAACCTACCCAGGAAGAAAACACGGTGTTGAATTTTTATTTTACACTGGCTGTCATTGAAGCGATGTCAGAGCTCAGAGATAAAGATGTCAAAGTGGGATTGGGCTGGAGAATTATCTAACAAGTTACTCCTTTGATTTGGAAAGAGAGTGGAGACATTCAATATAGAAACAAGTTTATTTAGGTACAGGGGAGTGGTGCAAAGTAGGAGTGAAGGTCTCTCAGGTCACTCTGGTGTGTGGGATTAGGCATCCATGGTGAAAATGGCATTGTGAGTATGACGATGGAAATTGTCAGAGCGGTGGAGAGCAATAGGAAGCCACTGGCAGAGAGGATAAATAAAATCAGGAGACAAGCTCCATTGGATAATGGTAGGCTGAAAAATAAAGGGACACACACAAAATGCTGGAGGAACTCGGCAGGTCAAGCAATATCTATGGAAATGAATAAACAGTTGACATTTTGGGTGAAGACCCCTCATCAGGACTGAAAAGGAAGCGGGTGAGACACTAGAATAAAAAGATGGGGGGAGGGAAAGGTGGACAACTGGAAGGTGATCAGTGAAGCCAGATGGATGGGAAAGATAAAGGACTGAGACGGAGGAGTCTGACAGGAGAGGAAGCGGGCCATAGGAGAGAGGGAGGAAAGAGGCTGAAATGATAAACAGGTGAGAAGAGGGTAAAATGCCAGAGTGGGGGAATAGAGGAAGAGAGGATGAGGAGGAAATATTGTTATTTTACTTTACTGGAAGAGAGAAAGCTATATTTGAGCCATCAGCTTGGAGGCTACCCAGACAGAATATAACGTGTCGCTCCTCCAATCTGAAGGTGGCCTCATCTTGGCATAAGAGGAGGCCATGGACCGACAAGAATGGGAATCAGAATTAAGGGTGTGCCAGGGCAGTTCTGATTGTGGGTCATGTGAAGGACATAGAAGGAAGGTTGGAAACTATGGAGGTCTGTGACTGTTAAAAATTCCTGCTGATGTTCTGTGTTGGGCTGATGGTCAAATAGGAGGTATAAGGATGAGTCTGAGAACTGACACTGGCCTTGCTTCAGGTCAAGGTTAGTTTACCAAACCACAACGGCATTGCTCCTGAAATTCAAGTTTGAGGATAATGTTGAGGTTCATTTATTTATTAGATATAGTGTGGAACAGGTCCTTAATTCCCTTTAAGATGTGCTTCCTAGCAACCCCCTGATTTAATCTGTCGAATCAGGTGAGAATTTACAATGGCAAATTAACCTACCAACTGGTACATCTTTGGACTGTAGGAGGAAACTCAGCAGCTGGAGGAAACACTCACAGTCGTCGGGAGTATGCACAAATTCCTTACTGGCAGCGGTGGGAATTGAACCTGGGGTGCTGGTACTGTAAAGCAATGTGCTAACCACTACACTAAGGTGCCACCCCTAAGGGTAGACCCTGGTGAACAGTGTGCTGCAAGTTAGAAGGGTATAGGTCAGAATGAGTTCGAGCTGTGAAAACTTGAGGCTGTAAATATTGGACTGAATTGTTAGAAAATTAGAAACTGACATTCATAGCTCCTCAAAATTATTTGCTGCACAGTACAGAGCTGTTCACATTTCTCTAGATGCAGGCAGTTTCTGTATCTAAAGCACCAAGTAAATCTTGCTCCGTTGTGATTTGTATAACTTGGATAAACCTTCAGGCCAAATACAGAATAGAACTTATTCAAGAATGGATTTCTCCCACTGTGTCAGCACAAAATCGCCTAAGTCTGCTGTCGCTGTTTTCATGATTGAGTGACCTGCGTGATAAACAAAGGTTCAAAGTGCATTTATTCTCAAAGAATGTATGCAGTATACAACCCTGAGACTTGTCTACCCGTAGACAGCCATGAAACGAAGGAACTCCCACTAAACACGTTCAAGGAAACACCAAATACCCAATGCACAAAAAGAAAGAACAAATTGGACAAAGCCACACCAGGGCTCCATGAAGAACTTCCTTTTAATCAGAGTGCGATTGATATTTTGAAGGCAGAATTTCGCGGAAGGTTGTCCAAGTTGAGGAGCGGCCGATCAGCAAGAAGGATTCATTGGAAGGGGCCAATTGAAATATTACAGTTGCCAGCGGAGTGACCATTCTTCCGAGTGTGCCACTGTTTAGAGTGGCTTTGGCTCGTCATCATTAGGTAAGATCAGGCCTGGGAGAGGTACATTGTTTTGTAAGTTATTCTCATTCTGTCCTTATTTGTTTATTCCTCATCAGTTAGGGCATAGTAGATCAGTGAGAAGGGTCCCAGGGGCAGTGTTTTGTACTCTGTGTGGGATGTAGGAAGTCTGGGGTATCTTAGTCTCCTGGATGAACACATCTGCACCAGGTTCACTGAGCTGCAGCTGCTGAGAGAACATATTAAAGAACCGGAGCTGCCGCTCGATGATCTTTGTCTCATATAGGAGAATGAGGAGGTGATAGCCGGGAGCTACAGGGAGGTAATGTGGTGAACTACATATACGTGTCTGGACACACCCCTCTGCTGACTGCTCCTGTGGCTCCTCCCACAGACCCCTGTATAAAGGCGGTTGGAGACACTGCTCCTCCCTCAGTCTCCAGGATGTTGTGTGGTGGTCTCTTCCTACTAATCGTACTCTCTTGCCCCTAATAAAAGCTTATCATTGCCTCCCATCTCCTGCTTCCAATCGTACCTGGAAGGGATTTGCGAGACTGAGCTTGATTTCGCGCACAGAGTCCTCCTCTCCAGGATCAGTCCGCGAGTGTACTCCTTCATCAGAGACCTGCCGACCTACCAAGGGGCACTGGACGCCCGCAAAAGACAGTACCTGCGGCCGGTGAACACCGTCTACGCAAGACATCGCTTAGCAACGCAGCAGCAGCGGGCCGGAGAGTCAAGCGCTGAGTGTGTCCGGGCCCTACAGACACTCGTGTGGGCCTGCGACTGCAGGGGACTGATGGCGGAACAGCATGCGGAGCTCCTGGTATGAGACACCTTCGTTACAGGGATCAGGTCAGTGTACGTGCGCCAGCGGCTGCTAGAAAACGCCGATCTTACCTTACCGTCAGCTATCGAGCTGGCCAACACGCTGGAGGCTGCTCTGCACAATGCTGACGCTGTCCAGCCGCGCGATCTCCCACTGGTCCCGTGGATGCTGCAGACCCCGCCACCCACCGGCGAATCAACCTCAGCTGCTGCCAGTCGCGAGTCCGTGAACTCCCCACAA
Organism: Hypanus sabinus; assembly: GCF_030144855.1. Lineage (NCBI taxonomy): Eukaryota > Metazoa > Chordata > Chondrichthyes > Myliobatiformes > Dasyatidae > Hypanus > Hypanus sabinus. The sequence goes on along the minus strand of NC_082718.1, from coordinate 38,432,384 downwards.
CCCTCTGGCGAATTGACCATGGCTCCTGCCAGTTGCAAGTCCACGCAGTGTTACTGCTGCAGACATGAAAAACACCCCCGAAATCGCTGCCCGGCCTGAAAAGCTACCAGCTCCAGCTGTGGAAAGAAGGGCCACTTCGCCAAGGCCTGTAAGTCTAAACCACAAGCAGGGTCGAGCAGCGCCACGTGCGAGGCATGGGGGTCGCCATCTTGATCGCCGCCATCTTGCCTGCCCGCCTCATTGGTGCCAGCTCGCCCCGCCTTCGACCCATGGGTGCTTACCGGGCACCAAGACAGCGTTTCAACTCTGGCCTCCGTAACCCTCGACCAAAGCGCCCCACACCAGCTTGCAAGGTCAATGATAGACATCCTGGTGGAGGGGCACAGGGCTAGCTGCCTGTTTGACATGGGCAGCACTGAGAGTTTTATTCACTCGGACACGGTGCAACGCTGCAGACTCGTGACACGGCTGGTAAGCCAGAGGGTCACCATGGCTTCTGGATCGCATTCCACAGACATCCGGGGGGATTGTGTAGTGACATTGGTGGTGCAGGGCACAGAATATCGGGACTTTGCACTACTGGTCATGCCTCAACTGTATGCACCTGTGCTATTGGGGCTGGACTTCCAGAGCCACCTGAAAAGTGTGACAATGGAGTATGATGGGCCCCTCCCACCAATCACTGTCAGGAATCCTCAGTTTTGTGGGACCTCGCCATATACCCCGCTACTGACCACACACACACACTGACCCACACATCCCACCCAGCACCGTTCCAACAGCCACGCTACTGACACCACTTGCAGCCTCTCCACCCTCAAGATCCCTTCCCCACTGCAGTTCACCAACCTGACCAAAGACTATAAACCTGTGGCAACTAAAAGCAGGAGGTACAGCGTGGGGGACAGGGCCTTCATTAAGTTGGAGGTGCAGCGGCTGCTCAGGGAGATCATTGAGCCAAGCACAAGTCCTTGGAGGGTCCAGGTGGTCGTTGTTCGGACAGGGCAGAAAAATAGGATGGTGATGGACTATAGTCAAACCATCAATAGGTTCACACAGCTTGACGCTTACCCCCACCCCGCATCGCGGATATGGTCAACCAGATAGCTCAGTACAAGGTGTACTCGACAATAGATCTGAAATCCGCTTATCACCAGCTCCCCATCCGCCCAGAGGACCGCCCCTACACCGCCTTCGAGGCGGGCGGTGTCACGAATGGTGTCTCTGTCTTCCAGAGGGAAATGGACCAGTGCCAACTGAAGGCCACGTTCCCGTATCTGGATAACATCACCATCTGCAGTCACAACAGGCAGGATCACGACACTAACCTCCAATGATTTTTCCAAGCATCCAAAGCTCTTAACCTCACCTATAACAGGGACAAGTGTGTGTTCAGAACCACCCGACATGCTATCCTTGAGTATGTTGTGGAGAATGGGGTCATTGGCCCTGACCCCGACCGTATGCGCCCCCTGTTGGAACTTCCCCTTCCCACCACCCTCAGAGCCCTCAAACGGTGCCTGGGCTTCTTTTCCTATTACGCCCAATGGGTCCCTCACTACGCAGACAAGGTCCGCCCCCGGTCAAGTCCACCGCATTTCCACTCTCAGCCGAGACCCGCGCGGCCTTCAGCCGCACTAAAGGGGACATTGCCAAAGCAATGATGCATTCAGTGGATGAGACCATTCCCTTTCAAGTAGAGAGTGATGTCTCTGACTTCACGTTGGCTGCTACCCTCAATCAGGCAGGCAGGCCAGTAGCATTCTTCTCTTGTACCCTTCAAGGCCCTGAAATTCAGCACTCCGCGGTGGAGAAAGAAGCCCAGGGCATAGTGGAGGCTATTAGGCACTGGAGGCACTATCTCGCCGGCAAAAGGTTCACCTTGCTGACCGACCAGCGCTCAGTTGCGTTCATGTTTAGCAACCAACAGCGGGGCAAAATCAAAAATGATAACATTTTGCGGTGGAGAATGGAACTCTCCACCTACAACTATGATATCCTGTACCGGCCTGGAAGGCTCAATGAGCCCCCTGACGCCCTATCCCGGGGAGCATGTGCCAGCATGCAGCTCGACCGGCTATACACCCTCCATGCAGATCTTTGTCACCCGGGGGTCACCCAATTTTACCATTTCGTGAAAGCCTGGAACCTGCCTTACTCCCTTGAGGACATCAGGACGATGACCAGGGTCTGCCAAGTCTGCGCTGAGTGCAAACCGCACTTCTACCGTCCTGAAAAGGCACAACTTATCAAGGCCACCCACCCCTTTGAGTGACTGAGTGTCGACTTTAAGGGCCCCCTTCCCTCCACCGACTGCAATGTCTACTTTCTCAACATTATCGACGAGTACTCGCGGTTCCCCTTTGCCATCCCCTGCCCCGATACCACTGCCACGTCCGTCATAAAAGCCCTGCACCAGCTCTTCACTCTGTTCAGATATCCCTGCTATATCCACAGTGATAGAGGGTCCTCCTTTATGAGTGATGAGCTGCGCCAGTACCTGCTGGCTAGGGGTATTGTTACTAGTAGGACCACGAGCTATAATCCTCGGGGAAATGGACAGGTGGAGAGGGAGAATGCCACGGTGTGGAAGGCCACACAAGGGCTAAGAGGGCTAAGTCAAAGGGATTGCCAGTCTCTCACTGGCAGGAGGTCCTCCCCGAGGCATTATGCACGTCCACCAATGCCACCCCTCATGAGTGACTCTTTTCTTTTCCCAGGAAGTCTGCCACTGGGACCACCCTACCAGCTTGGCTGACATCCCCAGGGCCAGTGCTGCTCCGGAAACATGCGAGGAGCAATAAATACTCCCTGATGGTCGAGAGGGTTCACTACTTCATGCTAACCCCCAGTATGCCTACATGGTCTTACCTGATGGGCATGATGACACGGTCTCCGTCCATGACCTGGCGCCCGCAGGAGCACCAGACCACTACCCCGAACACTCCACGGTGACTATGAACCCCGTACCCACAGAGGTGTATACCCACAAGACGCTGCACACACCAAGCCCTACACAGACTCCTCATGACACTCCTATACCGAGTGCCTCGCACACACATGAGGGGTTACTGACGCCTAATGGGCTGACACCTCAAGTCAGGCTGGAGCCAGCACAACCACTGTCACCGGTGCTACGTAAATCGCAGCAACAGATTCGACCGCCCGATAGACTTAAGTTGTAAATATACTTGTAAGAAACTTTGCCCCGTGGGGACTCTCTTTTAAAACAAAGGGGGGGTGAATGTGGTGAACTACATATACCTGTCTGGACACACCCCTCTGCTGACTGCTCCTGTGGCTCCTCCCACAGACCCCTGTATAAAGGCGATTGGAGGCACTGCTCTTCCCCCCCCCCCCTCAGTCTCCAGGATGTTGTGTGGTGGTCTCTTACTACTAATTGTGGTCTCTTGCAGCTGATAAAAGCCTATCATTGCCTCCTGTCTCCGAGAGTTATAGATGGTGCATCAGGTATTTACCCCTACGTTGCAGGAGACAGGTAACTGGATGACTGGTCAAGAGAAGAAAGGGAAATGCACAGCTGGTGCAGAGTACCCTTGTGCATAAGATGATGAGAGGCATTGATGGTGTACATAGTAGGAGGCCTTTTCCCAGTGCTGAAATGGCTAACACGAGAGGGCACAGTTTTAAGGTGCTTAGAAGTAGGTACAGAGCGGTACATCAGCGGTAAGATTTTACCCAGAGAGTGGTGAGTGCGTGGAATGGGCTGCCGGCGACTGTGGTGGAAGCGGATATGATAGGGTCTTTTAAGAGACTCCTGGATAGGTACATGGAGCTTAGGAAAATAAAGGGCTATGGGTAACCATAGGTAATTTCTAAAGTAAGGACATGTTCGGCACAGCTTTGTGGGCCAAAGGGCTTGTATTGTGCTGTAAGTTTTCTATGTTTCTACGTTTCTACCCTGTGGCAATTCTCTTCAATAATGAGTGTACAACTTTAGATTCTATTGAGAGGTCGGCCTAACAGGGGAACCACAGTGACTGGGTCTCTGGCACTGAGTCTGGTGCTGTGGCTCAGAAAGGCAGAGAAGTGAAGAAGACTACAGTGTTGACAGGAAATTCCTTAGTTAGTGGAACAGAGACGAGGTTGAGTGGGCGTGATAGAGATGTCCAGATGGTATGTTGCCTCCCTGGTGCCAGGATCAGGGATATCTTGGATCAGGTCCATGGCATTCTCAAAGGCGAGGGTGAGCAGCCAGAAGACTTGGTGCACATTGGCACCAATGACAGAGGTAGACAGAGTGAGGAGGTCCTTAAGAGCAATCTTAGGGAACTATGTAAAAAGCTGAGAAACAGGACCTCTAGCATATCAATCTCTGGATTGCTGCCTGTGCCACATGCCAGTAAGGGTAAGAATAGGATGATTTGGCAGGTGAGTGCCTAGCTGAGCAACTGGTGTAGGGGGCAGGGGTTCAGATTTATGGATCTTTGGGATCTTTTCTTGGGAAGATATGATCTGTACAGAGGGGCGGGTTACACCTGAACCCAAGGGGGTCCAATATCCTTTCAGGCAGGTTGGCTAGAGTTGCCTGGGTGGGGTTCAACTAATTTGGCAGGGAGATGGGAACCAGAGTGATAGTGCTGAAAATGAGGTAGTTGGTTTACAAACAGAGGCGATATGTAGTGAGACTCTCAGCAAGGAGAGGCCGATTATAGGTCAAAATTGCATTCAACAGGATGAGTTATATTTAAATGCACGCAGTATATGGAATAAGGTTGATGAACTTGTAGCACAGTTACAGATTGGCATGTATGATGTTGTAGCATCGCTGAATCATGGCTGAAAGAAAATTTTAGCTGGGAATTTAACATCCATCGATACACATTGTATCAAAAGGACAGGCAGGAAGGCAGAGGGCATGGCATTTCTCTATTGGTAAAAAATGAAGTCAAATCATTAGGAAGAGTTGACTTGGGTCAGAAGGTGTTAATCACTGTGGTTAGAGTGAGGGGACTGCAAGGGTAAAAAAACACTGATGGGAGTTGTATGCAGACTGCCAAAGAGTAGTGAGGAGTGGAGTACAATTGTAATGGGATAATGAAATTGCATGCCAATAAAACAATGCTACAGTAGTCATTGGGGATTTCAATATGCAGGTAGATTGGGAAAATCAGGTTGATGCTGAATTCCAAGTAAAGGAGGTTCCAGAATGCCTATGAGATGGCTTTTTAGGGCACCTCATAGTTGAACTCACTAGATCAGCTGTTTTGGATTGGGTGTTGTGCAATGAACCAGAATTGATTGGAGAGCTTAAGGTAAAAAAAAAATCCTTAGAGGAAAGTGATTGGAATATGATTGAATTCATTCTGAATTTTGAGAAGGAGAAGCTAAAGTCAGATATATCAGTATTACAGTGGAGTAAAGGGAATTACAGAAACATGAGAGGAGATGGCCAGAATTGATTGGAATAGCACATTGGCAAGGATCATGGAAGAGAAGCAATGGCTGGAATTTCTGGAAACAATTTAGAAGGCACAGGATATACACATCCCAAAGAGGAAGAAGCACTCTAAAGGCAAAATGACCCAACTGTGGCTAACAAGAGAAGTCAAAGCCAACATAAAAGCCAAAGAGAGGCCATATTATAGAGCAAAATTAGTGTGAAGTTAGAGGATTAGGAAACTTTCAAATACCAACAGAAGGCAACTAAGGGTAAAGATGGAATATGAAAGTAAGCAAGCCAATAATATTAAAGAGGAAACCTAAGGTTTCTTCAGACACATAAAGTTTAAAAAAGAGTCAAGAGTACTACTGCAAAACTGTGTTAGAGAGGTAGTGATGCGGGGGGGGGGGGGATGCAAGGAAATGGCAAATAAAACTGCATAACTATTTTGCATCAGTATTCACTGTGGAAGATGCTAGCAGTTTGGTGGTAGTTCCACGTGTCAGGGGTCATGAAGTTTGTAAAGTTACCATTACTAGGGAGAAGATTCTTGAGAAACTGAAAGATCTGAAGGTAGATAAGTCACCTGGACCAGATGGTTTACACCCCAGGATTCGGAAAGAGATGGCTGAAGTGATTGTGGAGGCATTAGTTATGACCTTTCAAGAACCACTAGGTTCCAGAATAGTTCCAAAAGACTTGAAAATGTCACTGTACTCTTCAAGAAGGAAGAGAGGCGGAAGAAAGGAAATTTTAGGCCAGTGAGTCTGATTTCAGAGGTTGGGAAAATGTTAGAGTCGTTTGTAGAGGATGTGGTTTCAGGGTACTTGGAAGTACATGATAAAATAGGCCATAGTCAGTATGGTCTCCTCAGGGAAAATCTTGCTTGACAAATCTGTTGGAATTTTTAAAAGAAATTACAAGCAGGATAGACAAGAGAATCGGTTGTTGTTGTGTACTTAGATCTTCAGAAGGCCTTTGACAAGGTGCGACACATAAGGCTGCTTAAGAAGCTAGGAGCCCATAGTATTAACAGGAAAGATTCTAGCTTGGATAAAGGAGCAGCTGACAGGCAGGACACAAAGAGTGGGAATAAAGAGAGCCTTTTCAGTTCGCTGCCAGTGACTAGTGGTGTTCCTCAGGGTCTGTGTTGGGACCAATTCTTTTTATTTTATATGTTAATGATTTGCAGATGATACAAAGGCAGGTGGAGGGGCAGGTAGTGTTGAGGAAGTAGAGAGGTTACAGAAAGACTTTGACAGATTAGGAGATTGGGCAGAGAAATGACAGGTGGAATACAGTGTCAGGATATGTGTGGTCATGCAGTTTGGTAGAAGAAATGAAAGGGTTGACTATTTTATAAATGGAGGGAAAATGCAAAAAACTGTGGTACAAAGGGACTTAAGAGTCCTTGTGCAAGAATCCCTAAAGGTTAATTTGCTAGTCACAACCGTGGTGAGGAAGAAAAAAGCAATATTAGCATTCATTTGAAGAGGGCAAGAATATAAAAGCAAGGATGTAATGTTGAAATTTTATAAAGCACTCGTGGGGCATCACTTGAAGTATCATGAGTAGTTTTGGGCATTTTGTCTTCGAAAAGATGTGCTGAACCTGCAGATGGTTCAAAGGAGGTTCACAAAAATGATTCTGTGTTTGAATGACGTCATATGAAGAGTGTTTGACGGCCCTGGGTCTGTAGTCACGAGAACTCGGAAGAATAACGGGTGACCTCATTGAACCCTGTTGAATCACCTTGCGTTTCTCCCTGCCCTCCCTCCACCCTTTAAATCTACTCCTCATCAACTGTACTATTTTACATAGATGTTGTCTGACCCACTGAGTGCCTCCAGCATTTTGTGTGCGTCGCTTGGATTTCCAGCATCTGCAGATTTTCTCTTGTCTGTGAATGGTGAAGGGCCTTGATAGAGTAGATGTAGAGTGGATGCTTCCTATGGCGGGAGAGTCTAAGACCAGAGGACACAGCCTCAGAATAGAGAGGCGGCCTTTCAGAACGGAGATGAAGAGGAATTTCTTTAGCCAGAGAATGGTGAATCTATGGAATTTGTTGTCACAGGCAGCTGTGGAGGCCAAGTCTGTATCTACAGAATATTTAAGGCAGGGGTTGATAGATTCTTGATTGGTCAAGCATGAAGGGATATGGGGAGAAGGCAGGAGAATGGGGCTAAGAGAAACATTTGATCATCCTGATGCACCATCAATAACTCACTCTGAGACGTAAGGCGAGATATCGGCTTTTATTGACTGGAAGAAGGAACCAGCGGTGAGTGACCACCATACTACATCCTGGAGACTGAGAGGCTGGGCTCAGGCCTTGATCACCTTTATACCGGGGTCTGTGGGAGGAGCCACAGGAGCATTCAGCAGGGGGCGTGTCCAGACAGGTATATGTAGTTCACCACACATCCATGATAAAATGGCAGCGCAGACTCGATGGGCCAAATGGCCTAATTCTGCTCCTATATCTTATGGTGTTGTGTTCTAAGTGGAAAGCAAGCAAGCGAATGACATGTATGATATTAAGCCTCAGAGCACAGAGTCCTTGAAATAGTCTAGGAAAGTTCAGTTTAGTTCAGTTCAATTTGGCGCTGTGTCAGTCATTGACTGCAGGCCACAGAGCTGGTCTGCCCAATGAAAATGAAGCAAAACAGCACTAAAATAATGAGTAACCAAAAACACATATAACACGAACTACAGAGTCCTCTAAAAACAAATCCAATCTGCAAATCGTGCTGATCAGTAGTAGAAACAGCGTCTCTTGTGCTTATTAGCTGGACAATTGCATTTTTGGCGTTCAAATGAGAGTAGAAACAATAATTGAAGAAATGTGAAAATAAGATATGAAGCAGATATACTGTAGGTATAAGGGGATTAACTGTATTGGCACGCATGTCCAGCCACTTGTTTCAGAGGCACTTGGGTGATGTTTAACGAGAGAGCAAGTTAAGTAAACCACAATGGGCCACTCTCATAATATTTTGGCAAAAAGTTAAACAGCAATGTCCCATTAAACTAAACTTAATTTAATACTGTATGAAAAAATACTAAATATACATCAACATCTCAGAAATATAACAATCAACTAGGAATGTGTGTGTATTTAGGAGAAACCGCACCAGAATATTCAGTACTGTTCTTAAAATAGAATTTTATTTTTTAAGTTGACTATTGACCCTTTTCTCACAGCGATTCTGTATGCAAAAAACACAAAATATCGTTCTGAAGTGAAGAGATGACTATGGCCTTCTAATCCTGCACCTTTTTTTTCCCTGTAGCTGTGCATTATAGCTAATCCGCAGTTATCTTATTCACGTAAGGACCAAAAAAGGCAACAAAATGATTTCATGTGCCAATTTCATTAAGTTTATTATTAATAAAAATAAACTGCTACTTTCCAGATCCTTCTTGCAGCATCATCTCAATAATAAGCATTTTCCCCTTCCATTTCACAGCCTTCTTACCCATGATGCATAGCTCAAGAAATATACCTTGTGCATTGAGTCGAAGAATGGTCTCTTAATTTATCCACCTGATCATCTTGTCATTTTTGAAAGATTCTTTTTCTCTGTACTGTCAACTAGGCAAATGGTGTACATTTTGGAGGTTGTTGCACTTTAAATTTAACAACAACTCCCAACAAATATTGTATATACCGGCAGCTAGTAGAGTAGTGCCAGAGACAGGGATGGAGGGCACAATGTGAGCTTATAGAAGTGGGGTGTAGATGTTTTGCTGGCTGCCTGTTCTGCTGAGCATTGGCTGCAAAGATTCAGGGCCATCACAGAGGCCCCGTTTGGCTCTGGATCAAGAGGTGTGACCTGTGGACCAATGATCCTGGGGCCTGATCACCCCTGGCTGGGTCACCTGATGACCAGCTTATATCACTGTTGATGTGTCCCAGCACATCCTAGAATGCATCTCCGCGTCAGCCAATGCTTGTGTTAGAAGCTTTAATTTAGTATCATGCAATTACATTTGTAACAAATGCGATGTGATTACATGTTGATCTGAAAATGAGATACCCTGAACATGATGTGGAACTATTCCAAATAGAACAGTCAATCTATTAGGTTGTAAATTAATTTTCAAAGCTTTAGAGATTGTAGTAAATAAAGATTTCCAGAATGATTTTAATGCAGAACATGACCAGAACATATGTGACAAAGTAGCTACTTCAGTTTTACATCTATCCCAATAGTTATCTATACTAGAAAATATTTTAGATGGTCTCTCCCTTGTTAAGTAATAATGGTGTACAATTTTAAATTGAATTAAACAACGGTTGGCACATACAGAAGAAGAATTTATGTTTTTCAAAACTCGCAGCCAATCTTCATTAACAAAGGTCATATTAAGTTCCCTCTCCCAAACTTGTTTAATCTTTAGTGATAGGTTCTCTTTTTGTAACAAAAATAAATTATAAATTCTACTAATGGAACCTTTCACTAAGGGATTCAATTTCAAGATGGTATCCAACAAATCAGATTCTTGTAAATATGGAAACTTAGGTAAATATTGTTGTAAAAAATGTCTAACCTGAAAATATTTCAAAAAATGCGTATGTGTGAGAGAATATTTGTTAATTAACTCCTCAAAAGTCATCAATCGACCATCACAAAATAAATCTGTAAAAGAATGAATTCCTTTATTTTTCCATAGAAGAAAAATGGGCTCAGTTGTTGAAGGTTTAGATGAGAAGTTTCGATATAAAAAACTAGATGACTTAAATTGTTTAAATTTCTTTTTTTAATTACGAAACTGAACAAACTAAGTTTGTTACCCTACTGGCAAGAAAGGCTATCTTATTAAAATGGAAAGATATTTCTTCCCCTACATTAATTGAATGGTTTTCTCAAGTGATGTTATGTCTTAGTTTGGAAAAAATTAGTAGAATTTTTGATCCTCGATTTGATTTTGAGAGAAGATGGAGTTCTTTTGCCAAATATTATAATTTAATTTGAATTAAGTTATACGGTATCCTTCCAATGTTATTGTTTTTATAAATATGAAATGTCAGTTGATGACTTCTTTTAATATATATTTAGATGATGGTCAAATGTATTGCTCCGGGGGGTTGATTCCTAATGGGTGTTTTTTTCCTAGTTAGATGGGTGGGGTGGGTTTCCCTTCTTTTTCCTATATATAATTTTTTTTTCATTTTTATATTTTAAGATCAGTTTTTTTCTTCAGCTTTAATTGTATACATATTAAACTGTTGAAGTTTTGTATCATTTTATAGCTGTTGAAGATTATCTATCAATAAAAAGATTCTAAAAATGAATGAAAATGCAATTACATTTGATGTATCTGCTCTGTTTGCCTCTCCATTGGACAACCATACCCATCCATTACCAGAATACTTCAGTGTTGCTGGCAGCTGATTCTCCATTGAGATTGTGGAATGCCCAGACCATATCATCAGGGAGCCCTGTCACCCAGGACATGCTCTCTTACCACTGTGCCATTAGGAAAAAGGAACAGAAGCCTCAGAAATGCACCACCAGGGTCAGAAAGAGCTATTACCCCTCAACCATCAGTCTCTTGAGCAAAAAGGATAATTGCACTCAACTTCAATTGTCCCAGCATTGAAATGTTTCAAAACCTTATGGCCTCACTTTCAAGGACAGTTCATTTCACGTTCTCAATATTTTTAATTTATTTATTCATATTATTGTTCCTTATTTATATATTTGCATAGTTGTTGTCTTCTGCACTCTGGTTAAATGCCCTAGTTGGGTGATCTTCCACTGGATTTGGTTATAGTTACTATTCTATGGATTTGTTGAGTATGCCCACAACAAAATGAATCTCAGGGTTGTATATGGTGATATGTATGCACTTTGATAATAACATTTACTTTGAACTTTGAATGCATTTAATTTGTTATTAGTGGATGCAGTGACAGGGTGTCTATAGGAGAGCTGAGATGAGAAGGAGAAATGTTTGGAAGCTATAAAATTTTCTATAAAAAAAAAGATTAGCATGCAAAGTATACTTTAAAGCTGCTAAATGAAAAAAAAACCTTGAAGCTGAAGCTGGAAAAAGAATTTCACAAACATTGTCCTCAACGTCTTACAGTCTAAAATAAGCAAATAAGAAAACATCCAGGAACAGTTTTATGCATTGATTCATTAAGTTATGGCTTTTTGTTTCAGTAAGCCATCCTGCCATTTATGCCACGAACCTCTAACATTAACTGAAGGGTCCATAGACCTCAGGTTGTAAATCTCTGCTCTGGTGGATCTGATCATGTCATCCATGTTAGTCATCAATTTTTTAGCTTAGGATAGGGCACCGATAAAATGTCCATGTAGAAATAAAAAACAGGCCAGCATAAATATTATTTGTTAATTATCTTTGAAATAGGTTGCAACATTTTGAGTAAGAGAAGTACAAAGTATCATGCCAGCTCAGTTCTGCTGTAGTGTTTATTTAAAGAAAAACAATTTTTAGCCACAGTTTGGCTTTAGGGTTAAAACTCATTTGATGACTTTGATCAGGTAACAATTTTAGAATATCCCCCAGGCTGCTTTGTTACTTAAGCAACACATGCAAAATGCTGGAGGAACTCAGCAGGCCAGGCAGCGTCTATGGAAAAAAAAAGTACAGTTAATGCTTTGAGCCAAAATCCTTCGGCAGGACTGGAGAGATGCTGGTCACTTGGGCATGGACCATTCTTGTTTTAACTAATGCCTTCTACCCACATAATTTCATAGCTCCAGGTGGCATGGTAGCATAGTGGTTAGCACGGTGCTTTACAAACGACCTAGAATCAATTCCTGCTGCTCTCTATAAGGAGTTTGTACATTCTATCCATGACCACATGGGTTTTCTCCAGGTGCTCTGCTTTCCTCCCACAGTCCAAAGATGTACTGGTTTGTTGGTTAATTGGTTATTGTAAGTTGTCTCATGATTAGGCTAAGATTGCTGGGTGGTGAAGCTCGAAGGAAAGGATAGGCCTATCCTGGACTGTATCTCAAAAAATACTGTAATCTCTTCCATTATTTTACCTTTACGAATGTTGAAAACTTGTCTAGCATAACCTCCTTGTTCCTGTATTCTGTTCAACAGCTAATAAAGGAAAGAATCTCATAAACCATTTTCACCACTTTTCTTGACCTGTCTTGATACCTTGTGTCATTCCCTTCAAAGACTGTGTCCCTCCACTCAACAGCCTTGCTTTTACTGTTTATCTTCTTGTCTGCTGGTAGCTCCCCAAGCATACTGTATTTTCTTGTTCTTTCCCAGATTAAATTCCATTTGCCATTTTCCTACCCAGTGATGATGGGGGGATGAAAAAGTACTTTCAGAGCGTGGGAGAGGTTCTAACACACTTTTGAAGAACATTTCCCACGGAAGGCACATTGATTTGGCGGGGGGGGCACATATTTTCATATTACAGCGTACAAGGCAACAAGAGAGCTCAACAGGATAGACCTTGAAAAGCTATTTCCTCATGCAGAGTATAGAACTAGCAGGCAGGTCAAGGGGTCAGCCATTAGGGACAGTGTTCCAAAGGAGAGAACAAAGTCATCAGGGAGGTGAAGCTGATCCTTTAGAACCAAAGTGCATAGAAATTTCTTCATGTAGAATAGTATCTATAGGAGCCATGCATCTGTTTCTTATTTACATTGTTTTCTGTGTTGCGAGTTTATTATGGTAACTAGTCACATGAGCGGGGGTGTGGTAAAAGTGAGGCGAATAAGTTACGCATTCCTGTTCTGTTTTCGACAGTTTGCATCTGGGGATCACTAGATGTTATATCTTTTGTTGACTGCTTAACTTGGCTTAATTGCATTTGAAATCCCCTAAATCTGCTTAACTTTGCTTAAGTATGTTTAATATCGCTAGATTTAGCTATTTAACTTTCATCACTTCAAGACTGTGCGTTTTGTGTGTTGTTAATAAAGGATCGAATACATTTCTTTGACATTTTGGACTGCTGTTATTGGTTTGATCAGGGGTCACCTGATATGAGGTAACTGCCCGTGTCGCCTCTAGCAGTGGCATTGTTTGTCCATATTGCCACTGCAGTACCAATTGGAATTATAAAGAAATTCTGAACTCGGCAATGCAAAACCAGCAAATACTGGAATAACTATTCCTCCAAGGATAGTTGCACTCTATCTATTACCGAAGCAAAGCTGCAGCTAGCACTGAGAGTAATATTTATAGCGAGAATTCTCATTCAATTATTTATCATATAGTTTATGAAAATTTGCTGCTGGCCAGAAAGCACATCTGCCAAATTGTTCTTGCGTGTAAGAACGTAGCTTATGGATAAATCGACTTTCTATTCTAACTTTACAAAATTACTGAGCTAATTGCTTCCCTTTTCTCTGCTTATTTCCATTCTGCGAAGATCTGGCTTCTTGCCCCCTTTCCTTCCCTGTCCTGAGGGAGGGTGTGGGCTCAAGATGTTGACAGTTTAGTCCCCTCCATATGCTTCCTGGCTTGCTGAGATCGTGAGTGTTGCTCCAGATTTCCAGCATCTGCAGAATCTCTTGCATTGAGAAAAAAAAAGTTGCCATTTCAACATTCAAAGCAAGATAAACAGATTGTAATTTTTGTAGAAAAATTATGAATGTAGGCAAATAAAGAATGAAACAGCATGTTCACTCTTCCTGCTGACAGCTTTGAATGCAGATGTGGTCATTACAGTAGAATCTGTTGTGTATTTAATATTTCAGTTATATTTGAGTAATCTTGTACGTGTGTGTATGGATATATTGATTCAGCATTCTACTTTAAATAATTTGTGTACAAATAAAATATGTACAAATATGTAAATTGCCTACGTCATTATGCTATCATGTTATATGTGTGTGCCTCGATTAAAGTAAACTTGAAGTTACAAGACATAACAGAATTGATCTGCTTTCTTATGTGTGTTCCTTGTGACACAAAACAAATCCCCTGATTTTTACATTAAAAAGCAGCATGCAAGCAATTTAAGCCTGAGATTTTAACTAGATACATTTTTTGTTTTTGCTCATTTACACTTGGTACATCTGTATGCAAATGCATTGACTTGTAAATTGCTTTTCTGTTACTCAGTCAAAATTTGTTGCAGTATCAGCCAGTATATTAGGTTGTGGTTGAGTGATTGCAGGGACTGTGTTAGGAGAAGCTGCCTTCTCTCTCACAATAAAAGGTAGCAAGGTTTATTTCAGCCACCTGTGTGTGGAAGCCGTCTTTGAGTTAATAACACAAGCCATTTTCTATAAGTTTTTTTGAAGGATTTCTTGAGATAGCTTAGACGGGATATTTCTCTGGCCATGTCAACGCTGACAGATATTTATGCTTGTGCATTCTGCTGAGCAGCTATGGCTATAACATTTTTAGTGGCTCCCCAAATAAAAATACATAACTTTTAGCCTTCCTGCTTCACTTAGATTGAAGAAGATTATTTGTATGAGGCTAAATGGATTGTTGAAAGGGGCTAGAAATCCTCATTCCACAAATTGCTGATGGATACATTTTGCACAAAGGTGTTATCACTAAAATGCGAATAAAAATCTTCATATTTCATTTTATGTGCCATTTTCTCCAAGTTTCCTTCAGGCACAGACAAATGACAATGTTCTTCCTGCAGATATTTTTAATTCATCCACTGAGAAATTGAAGTGTTTGTTATTAAATAATTAGTTTGGGGCAGCACAGTAGCATAGTGGTTATAGCACAACGCCTTACAGTACCAGCAACCTGGGTTCAGTTCCCACTGCTGCCTGTAAGGAGTTGGTGCATTCTTTCTGTGATAACATGGGTTTCCTCTGAGGGCTCTGGTCTCCTGCCACAGTCCAAAGACATACTGGTCGGTAGGTTAATTGGTCATTGTAAATTGTCCGGTGATTAGGCTAGGGTTAAAATCAGGGAATTGCTAGACGGTGTGGCTTGAAAGGCCAGAATGGCTTTTTCCACACTGTCTCAATAATTAACTAGTTAATCAATCAATAGATAAATAAATAGATAGCTACGTAAATAAATAGATAGATGGCTAAAAAATATAGAGCTTATATTGTATGTCAGCAGGTCTACGATATAGATCTTGCCTTTTATGCCATCACTTGCAGGATATTTTACTTGCTGGTTTTCATCAGATTTTTGCTTTAGAATTCATATCAGCATTTCTGAATATAATGATAACAGATTACATAATAATTTCTCATTTATAGCATTTAGTTGTCAGACTGCAATCACAATAAATTATTATGAATATTTCCATTGCTATCTGGATTTGTGCTGTGAAAGCTAAGCATATATAAATGCATATTATTTTGGTTCCCATAACAAATACTGACAGCTAAATGATACAAGACTTTAATTACTAAATAAATAATTGTAAGCTTAAGGGATATATTGTACACTCAGTATATTAATAAATGACATTCCGCCTCAGAATCCCACAGACGTTTTTCCTTAGTTGTATTATGTTGGTCTTTCAGTGTTGTATCAAGAGACATGAAGCTAACTTTCACATGGATGCTGGTAACGTTCCTCCCACCATTGCACTGTATTTTTTCAATGCTTCAGTTGTTAGACTTGTCGAAGCTAGAGTGTTGGCATCAGCTTAAATTTTCTATAGCTCCAGAAAACTGTCCTGGCTTTTGAACTTTGTTCTGCAAACTCCAGCATTCTACCGGTCCACAACACATAGAACTTGAAAACTGGGAGCAAAACTGGGCACTTTGGCCCAGGGAACCTGTTCCTTCATTCATCAAGATCAGAGTCATAGAAAACTATAGCACAGAAACAGGCCATTTGTCCCATCTAGTCCATGTCTGCTATCTCAATCACATTTTCCTTCATTATCTCCAAATTCTTTGGTTCCATTAATATTCAGAAATACAGTATATTGATCTCTGTTCTTAAATGAACAATGATGGAGCCTCCACTACTGTCCCAGTGGGGAGTTCCAAAGATTTATCACACAGTGCATAAGAATCAATTCAACTCATTTAAGTCCAAAACAGCTTATGCCAGGGGTTCCCAATCTGGGATCCATGGACCCCTTGGTTAATAGTAGAGGTCCATGGCATTAAAAAAAGGTTAGGGACCCCTGGCCTAGGCTGTATTCTGAGAAGATGATTGCCTCTTCTAATCTCCTTAGCTAGGGGTAAAAACATTCTCCATGTATCTTCCTACCCTTAGCCTATGAAGCCCTATAAGAATTTTGCATAGTTTATTGCAATCTCCTCTCATTCTAAAACATTCTGGCAAATGGTCATCTCACTTCATCCAGTAAACCTACTTTCAGGAAAACCAGTCCATTAAATTCTTGCCACACTAATGGGAAATGTATATTGTTTATTATTCAGGTAAGGACACCAAAGCTGTGCACAGAATTCATTCTCAAGGCTCAGTCTCACCAAAGTTCAGTGTAATTGCAGTATGACATCTTTATTCCAGTACTTAAATCCTCTTGAATGAGGGCCAATATACCATTTGTCTTTCCAATTGCTTGTTGCACCTGTGTGTTGGCCTTCATTGATTTGTTTACAAGAACATCTAGCTCCCTATAAATTGCAATACTACCCAACCTCTCACTATTTTTCTCACTTTTTAAATTTTTTTTTCAGCAAAGTGGATACTTTCAAGTGTTTTCCGCATTAACTTGCATCTTGCATGTCCATATCCATTCACCCAACCTGCATAAAACCACGAGGCTTATTTACATTCTACTCCTGTCTCTCAGTCCCATCCACTTTTATTATTACGATTATTATTAATCTGTTACAGCATGGAATAAGCTCTACTGACCTTTCGAGCCATGCTCCCTAGCAATCCCCTGATTTAACCCTATCCTACTCCAGGGACAAGTTACAATGACCAATTAACCTACCACTTGGTACATCTTTGGAGTGTGGGAGGAAGCTGGAGCACCTGGAGGAAACTCATGCAGTCATGGGGGGAGAACAGACAAACTCTGTACCAACAGTGGCAGGAATTGAACCCAGGTCGCTAGTACTGTAAAGTGTTGTGCTAACTACTGCGCTACCGCCCTGCCCCAATAATTGTATCATAAGCAAACTTTTAATTGTATTAGGAGGCACAGGTCCCACACCTCCAGGTTCAGGAACAGTTATCATTTGTCAACCATCAGGCTCTTGAACAACAGGGATAACTTCACTCAGCCCATATCTGAACTGATTCCACAAGCTATGGAGTCATTTTCAAAGACTCTGCACCCATATTCTTGATATTTATTATTTATTTATTATCATTCTTTTTTTGTATTTGCACAACTGCTATTTTGCATATTGGTTGTTTGTCCAGCTTTGTTGGGTGCAGTTCTTAATTGATTCTCTTGTGTTTCTTTGTATTTACTGTGAACATCTGCAAGAAAATGGATCTCACGATGTATATCGTGGCATATGTGTTGTGACTGTGAAAGAAGTCACCATGAAACACTGAAGCTACTGGATATAGAAGTCTTTATTCAGCTAAGCAAGCAGGCATCACACTGCAGACAATCTGAGAAGAGGCCTCCTGGCCCAATATTACATCACATTTTTATATGCTAAAGATCAAAGATAACAGCAGGACAATTTTAGAGTCTTCCTATAAAGCTTCCTTTGAATTACATATAATTTTCAAACACCATGATCTTGACACCAACATTTCAGACACCCAAAATAAATGTTAACATCCATTGACTCTGGGCTACATTCATGCATATGCAGCTATCTCAGGTCAAATGGAGTGTTGGTTTGCAATTGACCCCAGTCTGAAACTCCAAGAATATCATTGTTCTGGGCTGCATTTTAAACACAATCTACAATCCATGTTTAGATCTGAAAGCTGGTTGCTGTTGAAATTAATATTTGCTACATACCATAACTCCAGAATCCATCCTAACAATGTGTACTTTGATAATAAATGAACTTAGAACTTTAAAAATACTATTATATTTAGAAAAGGATTGATGAAACTTTGTCATATTGGCTAAATAATTGATATATGTTGTGAAGCTAAGTTCAAGCACCAATCTCTGATACATCACTAACAACAGCCTGTCAAGGTGAAAATGATATGTTTATTCACACTGTTTGCTTTCAGTCCGATAGTCAACTTAATGCATGGCTGTACATTAGCCACAATTTCATCTGTCCCGTCCTTGATAAACCTTCTATGTAGGTTGCTATTTAAAGCTTTCAGATGGCCATCCGTAGATTAGCCCTGGCTAGCTCCAGTTACTTCAATGGAACCTCCTCCAAGGTGCATTGCCTACAGCTACTCTATCTGGCCTAATTTGTTTTTTTCTCCCTCAATAACTATGATCTCCATTTAAAATTGAGACTACACCTTCTGCCAAGATTTTTCTTTACGTTTGTCCTAATAGTTGCTAACAAAACTACCTTGCTTACTTTTTCTTTTGTTCTGATGATTCCAAATGATTATGCTCCAACATTCTTACCTCTCACTCTAATTCATCATGGAACCATGACTCTTTAATAGACCATGCCTGTTATTTCTATTTGTGCCATCATTTCATTGACCTTGTTACCAATGCACTGTTCATTTGGACAGAGAGCAGTTGATTTTCTGTTTCTCTTTGCTAGTTCTCCCTATTTTATTGAATCTGCATTTGCATTCTTCTTGCCGATCTATCCTGTCCCTTTCTCTCATACTGTGATTATTGTTTCTCTTACCACCATCCCACACAAAGTTTTGTTCTTTCTCTTTAACTTCTCTAAATTCCCCACCTTTATAACCTTTCCTCACCCCACAACTATATTCTTCACATAAATTATAACCAACACTTGATCTATTTTCTAAAGATGGGGAAGCGGACAAAATAAATATTAACAGTACCTTTTATGTCCTAAGGGTTTCCAAACAATGAAAAAACGGAAGTGTGTGATTTATTTATTTTGGGATATAGTGTGAAATAGGCACTTACTGCCCTTCAAGCTGCACTGCCCAGCAACTTTTGATTTAACCCTAGCCTAACCATGGGAATATTTACAATGACCAGTTAACCTATTAACTAGCAGATTTTTGGTCTGTGGGAGGAAATGGAAGCACCTAGAGAAACAAATTTCTTACACAGGACACCAGGAATGAACTCCAAGCCCCAACATCCTGAACTATAATAACGTCACCCTAACCTCATTGCTACCTCATTGTGGTGGTCATTGTTTTAATGCAGACAACACAGCAGCCAGTTTGCTCAGAGATGTACAAGCTACAATATGATGATGTGTGGATAATCTGCTGTTAGAAACAAAGGAAGCAGGATTAAGAGTGGGCCATTTTAACTTTCAAACTGATGCTGGCTGATCCTTATCTTAATAGTATATTCTTGCTCTCTCCCTTAACACCTTTGGTCCTTTGGTATCTGGAATCTTATCTGTTTCCCCTTAATTTCAAAGAGTCCAGATGCTGGGACTCAACCTGACCCACTAAGTTCTTCTTACATCATGTTTTTTGTTCTAGGTTCTAGCACCTGCATTATGTTTTGTCTTTGTGCTCCTTCACCAGGCTAAACTGGAGTTTCTCCTCTAGTTTCTTGCCTGAGACTCAAAGTTCAAAGCACATCTATTATCAAAGTATGTACTGTATACTATATACAACCTTGAGATTAGTCTCCTTTCAGGCAGCCACAAAACAAAAGAAATCCAATTGAACCCATTTAAAAGAAAGGACCATCAAAAGCCCAATACGCAGATTAAAAAAAAAACAAGTTGTGAAAGCAATAAAAGTAAGCAAATAACATTCAGAACTGAAGTTCACAAGTGGATCCACAGCCACGTAGCCAGTCCATCACAGCAGCTGATTCAGGAGCCCACTAGTTGCAGGCCACAGCCTCAGTTCAGCACAGAGACGAGTCAACCTCGTGTAGCAGTCAGTTGAGCCAGCCCATCCCTCGCCTCTGGCCCTGACACCCTGAACTTTTCAATATGGCGCAGCACTGAAATCATCCAAACCTTGGGTCACTCCTCACTCTTAGAAGCAGGTCCTACCACCGCGATTTGGCCCGTACCCGACTTTTTAAATTCAGCCTCACAATCAGATTTGATCATATAAACTTTGAATGCAAAGATGTCTATTGTCTGAGCTACATACTTAAAAGCAAAGACTTCAGCTAATTCAGAATGCAGATGGTTGGCAAGGATAGGACCTAGGTTTTTCGTGATTTTATGAATGAGCTAAGTTGTAGTAACTATTTTGTGACCTGTGCAATAGCTAACTCAAATTCAACATTTGGTGAATTACATCGAGTTTATGTCACAAGACCTCAATAGCACAGCCTTTATTGGGGTTTTATGAGCAAAATCAGTCAAATCTGAAAAAGGAATTAATTTCCATGAGCCCGCCTGGAAGATTTGTGTGCCACAGGAAACTATTTTATTGCCTGGCTTCTTGTTGATCTCCTCAGTTGTATCTGTGATTGATTAACTACATACATATTGCAACATAAATTTCCAGTTTTAATAGAAATACATACAGGAGGCATATTAACTCAGCTGTAGGTGTCAGAGTGTAGTTGATTAGGGTTAAGAGATCAATAAAACTGAGATCCTAATCCAGTTCATGCTGGCTCCTCTCCATAATCCAAAAGACAGTTTAATCGGTTATGGCATCTCAATTGAAAACTATTCTTCATTCTTTGTGTGGTTGCAAGATACAAAGTTTTACTGAGGAGAAGCGAATACATTGTGCAAGTGGGCCAGTGTTTTTTTTACAGTGTAAATTTCAGGCTTTGGATCACAGAGACTTCAGCGAGCAGAGATGGAAACTATAGGAAGATTTTTTTTCATTTAATTTTTCTTTCTTTCTTATTGCACATTTAGAGCAGTGGGGATGCCAAGCAGGATAGTGGAATGCTCCTCTTGTGGGATGTGGGAGGGCAGGGAGACCTTCAGTGTCCCTGATGTCTACACCTACAAGAAGTGCATCCACCTGCAGCTTCTTACACACTGTGTTAAGCGAGAAACTGGATGAACTCCAGCTCATTCAGGAAGCCAAGGAGGTTGATTGACTGGCAATAAAGGGAGGTAGTTACATTCAAGGTGCAGGACACAGATAGCGGGTGACTGTCAGGAGCGGGTAAGTGGATAGGTAACCCCTGTGGCTGTTTCCCTTACACCATGCATACCATTGGGAAGGATGACCTAACTGAGGAAAGCCACTGTGCTCCTGTCTCTGGCACTGTCTGGATCAGAAAGGAAGAGGGAAGAAAAGGTGATTTATAGTGACAGGAAATTCATAGGTTAGGGGAATGCTATGTTGCCTTCCAGGTGCCAGGTTCAGGGACATTTCAGTTCAAATCCGCAGCTGCCTTAAGTGGGAGAGGGAGCAGACTGAAGCTGTGGCCCATGTCGGTACTGAGGACATGGGTAGGAAGGTCCTGTAAAGAAACTTCAGTATGTTAAGAGCTAACAGGATCTCCAGGGTTGTTATCTCAGGACTGCTACCCATGTTATTCGCTAGTGAGACCAGAAATAAGAAAACCATACAGTTGAACATGTAGCTAAGGAGATGGTACTGGAGGGAGGCTGGATCACTGGGTCCTTTTCCAGGGAGAGTGGGACCTGTACAGAAGAGGTAGCTTTCACCTGAACTGGAAGGAGACTAATACCATTGCAGGAAGATTTGCTAGAGCTCCCTAGGGGTTGTGGGGGTGGAAAGGCAAATAAACTAGAGTTCCAAGGAGTTGGGGACCAGTGTGCCAGACCAGAGAGTGGAGTAGTTGTGGGGAAAGATATTCTTAAGCCAACATATAAGATCAAGAATCGAAAGATTGAGCATGGTGAGACTAATGTTCTGCGCTAAGTGTATTTCAATACAACGAGTATGGTAGGATGAGCTTAGGGCATGGATCAACACATGGAATTAAGACATTGTATCCACTGGAGACACTTGGTGGCAGGAGGGGGCAGGACTGGCAGCTCAGTGTTCCAGGATTCTGCTGTTTTAGATGTGATAGAGCAGGAGGAAACTTAAGGTGGAGGGGTGCATCACTAGTTAAAGAACATGTCACAGCAGTGCTCATACAGGACAGAGAGGAGAGTTCATCTACAGAGGCTAAATGGGTGGAACTAAGGAATAAGAAACAGATAACTACTTTATTGTGATTATAATACAGACCGCCCAATAGTTCATGAAATTTAGAGAAGCAGGATTGTAGAGAGTTTGCAGTCCGTTGCAAGAAACATAAGGTTGTGATAGTAGATATTTTAACTTCTAACGGATGACTGGGACTCCCATACTGTAAAAGGGTTGGATAGGATAGAGATTGTCAGATGTGTTCAGGAAGGTTTTCTTAATCAGTACAAAGAAGTCCCAACTTGAGAGTGTGTGAAACTAGATCTTCTATTAGGGAATGAGACAGGCTAGGTGACAGAAGTTTGTGTAGGGGAACACTTTGCATCTAGTGATCATAATTCCATTTGTTTCAAAGTAAATATGGAAAAGGGTAGATCCGGTCCTCAGGCTGAGATTCCAAAGTGGAGAAAGGCCAATTTTGATGGTATCAGAAAGAATATGGCTAGTGTAAATTGGGTCCTGCTGTTTTCTGGTAAGGGTGTACTTCGTAATTTATACTTTGAGAGTACAGAGTTTGTATTTTCTTGTCAGATTAAAAGGCAAGAATAACAAACTTAGGGAACCTTGGTTATTGAGAGATATTGAAGCCTTGTTCAGAACAAGAAGGAGTTACATAGCAGGTAAAGGCAGAAAGAAAAAGCACTTTTTTTGCAGTTTGTGTTGAAGGTCTGGAGTTGCTGACGTTTAAATGTTTTTCGCTGTGGCCATCAACAGGTGATGTCAAGAATCTGGTGCGGCTTAACTTGGAGTATTGTGAGCAGTTTTGGGCCGCTTATTTAAGAAGGGATATGCTGACACTGGAGAGGGTTCAAAGGAGATTTACAAAAATAATTCCGGGATTGAAAAGCTCGGAATATAAGGAGCATTTGATGGCTCTTGGCCTCTACCCACTGGAGTTCAGAAGAATGAAGGGTGACCTCATTGAATCTTACTGAATGATGAAAAGCCTCAACAGAGCAGGTCTGGAGACAATGTTTCCTATGGTGGAGGAGTCTAATACCAGAGGGCACAGCCGCAGAATAGAGGGGTACTTTTAGAACTGAGATGAGAAGGAATTCCTTTAGCCAGAGAGTAGTGAATCTGTAGAATTTGTTGCCACAGGCAGCTGTGGAGGCCAAGTCACTGGATATATTTAAGGCAGAGTTGATAGATTCCTGATTAGTGACAGCATCAAGGGATATGGGGAAAAGGCAGGAGGATGGGGCTGAGAGGGAAATAGATTAGCCTTGATGGTATGGTGCATTAGGCTTGATGGGCCAAATGGCCTAATTCTGCTCCTATATCTTAAACTAAAAAGGCCATCAAATTCATAAAGACCATATTAGCTCCTTCCTGGAAGTTGTAGCATTGTCAAGAAAACAAAGCAATTATTTAATTAATGTCCTTTGTGGAAGGTAATCTGTTTCCCTTTCCTGAGCTGAATATACCTGGACTCTTTTGACATCTTTGTGATTTGCTGTTTAGTATTCTGTCTTTTTTGCTCTTTATTTGCCGTTTGTGTGATTTGTTTTTTTGCGCATTGGTGGTTTGATGTTTTTCTTTAAACAGGTTCCATGGTTTTCTTTGTTTCATAGTATATGTGGGAGGATGAATGTCAGGGTTGTGTACTAGACACATTCTTTGATAATAAATGTACTCCAAGTCTTTGATCGCGAATGTATGCAACTCCAAAACCAAGGAATCCCAAAGGGAATTAATATTTGAAATGGCCTAGCAAAACATTAATTCCACTGTTAACCAGGAGAAATTTAGGAGAACCTTCATTCTGAAATGTGTGGTGATCATAGGAGTCATCTTATCACCTTTACAGAGGTAGTTATGGATGGAATTGCACATTGGCCTTGTCAGCAAAGATCAACTCACAATATGGCAAAAAAAAAATCCGTACAAGAAACCTTCAGTTTTATGATTTTCATAAGTTTATGGTCTGTGGAGCAAGGTTAGCAGTTTGAAAGTAGTTAAATATTGAAGGAGAAGTGAATTTCCATTTTTTTTGCATTTTGTCCAAGCATTTTACTGTATTGTAGATCTCAGCAGGAAACAACCTTGATACTTCTAGTAATCAGGGAAAAGGTGTAGAAGCTTGCGACACACATCATTAACCACTGCTTCCCTCAACCTTCAGAGTCACATAGCCGATTAAAGTGAGCAGAATGTGTTCAGCCTACTTTGTTGCTACAAAGAACAGTTTTTATACAAGAAATCTGTTACAGGAGCTACAGCACACTTTTGGAATTAGTTCTGCTTTGAAGGGCGCCTGTGAGTGAAATTGCATTTTGTTAAAGTTACTGCAAATTGATACAAAATAAAGGTTGTTTTTGATGAGTACATTAATCAAACATGGATTATATAGCCACATTCTTCACAGTTTGTGTATTTGATAAACACAGGGAATTCATCAGATGCTGGAAATCCAAAGCAACACACATGCACAAAATAATGGAGGAACTCAGCAGGTCAGGCAGCATCCATGGAAATGAGCAAACGATCAATGCTTTTGGCTGAGACCCTTCTTCAGGTCTGAAAAGGACAGGGGAAGATGCCAGAATAAAAAAAAGTAGGGGGAGTGGAAGGAGGATACTGAGAAGGTGATAGGTGAATCCAGGTAGGTAGGAAAGATAAGGAAGTGGAGAGGAAAGAATCTGATAGAAGAGGACTGTGGACCATAGGAGAAATGAAGGGAGAAGGGGCCACCAGGAAGAGGTGATAGGTAGGTGAGAAGAGGTAATAGGTCAATGTGGGGTCAGAATATAAAGCGTTGCTCCTCCACCCTGAGGGTGGCCTCACCATGGTGCAAGAACAAGCTATGGACCGACATGTCAGAACGGGAATGGGAAACGGAATTAAAATGTTTGGCCACTGGAAAGTTCTGCTTTTGGTGGACAGAGCGGAGGTGTGTTTTTGTTTCACTGATTTTTCCAAATAATACGTTAACGTTACCATTACAATTGAACTTCTTTGAATCTTCACCTGCACTTGCTGTTTAAAATCATGAATGCACATTTAAAATGCTAAAGCACAAGGAAAATAATTCTGGTGGATAAATCTAAAATATAATTAGAAATTTGTAGTTCTATCTGAAAGAAAACCTCAAATTAACAGTGTACATGTGGTTATCAACAAAGCAATCTGGATGAAAACTGATTCCATTTTATATGCTGTTGGTCTAATTTCAAGAACACCATTTTGTATTTCATTGAGCTGAGGTTCTTCATGATGATGCTAGGTTGCTATTTATGAACTTAGCTCTATAGCCTTGAAAGACAAAGACAACAGATTCAGGACATCCACTACTCCTTGATCTCTTTCCCAGCATTACTTCCTCAATATTGGTGCTAACATGCTGGAACTCTCCAGCAAGATGATAATACCTGGAAATATCCAGGAGAACAGATAGCCTCTGTGGAGAGAAACAGATTTACCATTTCAGGTTGATGGCTTTTCATTACAGTATGCAAGATTCAAGATTCAAAAACTTTATTGTCATTCTAACCGTACATCTGCTCTGCAGGGCAGAATGAGACAGCGTTTCCCAGGAGCAGTGCAATCATAACATAACAACGCAACACTAAATAATAAACATAACAATTAATAGTAAAATGCAACAGCCACATGTCAGTTAAAAACAAGTTGTAAGTGTCCAGTGCAAGTTATAAGTGTCCAAAGCAGAGTCAAGTAGAGCAGTTATTCAGCTATTTCAATTTTAAGGGAACAAACATGTTTAGGTTGGAGAAAAGGAGAAAGGCCAAGAGATTATAGGAACTGATTATAGACTTCGGGAGAAGGAAACCAGAGGTCCATAAGCCAGTCCTGATCAGATGATCAGAGATGGAGAGTACTTTAAGTACTTGGATGGTATTATTTCAGAGGACCTGCCCTGGGCGCAGCAAGTAAGTATAATTACAAAGAAAACATGGCAGTGCCTCTACTCTTTTCAGAGTTTGCAGAGATTCGGCACGATATCTAAAACACTGAGAAATTACTATAGATGTGTCATAGAGAATGTTTTTTTACTGGCTGTATCACAGCCTGGTATGGAAACACCAATGCCTTTCAACAGAAAATTCTACCCAGTCCATCATGGGTAA
Organism: Hypanus sabinus; assembly: GCF_030144855.1. Lineage (NCBI taxonomy): Eukaryota > Metazoa > Chordata > Chondrichthyes > Myliobatiformes > Dasyatidae > Hypanus > Hypanus sabinus. The sequence goes on along the minus strand of NC_082718.1, from coordinate 38,405,822 downwards.
AGGCTTCCTAACCATTGAGCACATCTACATGAAACACTGTTGCAGGAAAGCAGCATCCATTATCAGGGACCCCCCATCACCCTGGACATGCCCTCTTCTCACAGCTGCCATAAAGAAGAAGGTACATGAGCCTCAGGACTTGCACCACCAGGTTTAGGAAGAGTTTCTACTCCTCAACCATCAGGCTCTTGAACATGGGGGATGACTTTACTCGCCCCATTATTCAAATGTTCCTACAATCTGTGGATACACTTTCAAGAACCCTTCATCTTATGTTCTCAATATTTATTGCTTAATTATTTATTTTTGCTTTTGCACCGTTTGTTGCCTTCTGCACACTGGTTGAATGCCCCAGTTGGACGGTCTTTCATGGATCCTGTTATAGTTACTATTCTATAGATTTGTTGAGTATCCGCACAAGAAAATGAATTTCAGGGTTGAATATGGTGACATGTATGTAACTTGATAACAAAATTTACTTTGAACTTTGAGAACAAAAGGAATAATACTGTGATCCAGATAGTGGTGTGTTGTTAGGTGAAAGAGGCTGATGAAGGCTTGTCTCGTGCTGCCGATTGGTCTGGAGGAGATACGAAGAGATGGTTTAACAAGGACAGAGAAAACTAAAAGGCAGATAGGAATGGTCAATGAATATTGGCCTTGTTAATACAACCCATATCTGCCCAATATAACAACCAATAAGGTTTAACCACATTATCCCTATCTGAATTTTAAATGACTTTGGTGTAATTTGTTTTTGTAAAATAAGCAAAGTAACTTTAAATTTAATTTACCTAAATAAAGTCCAGGCATGCTTTAGAAGAGCTGAAGGCTATTATTATATCAACTTGTTTTGTACATTTTTTTTAGAAAACAGGCGTGCTGCAGTACTTACTGCCAGTTGTAAGTTCAAAAGAGCTAGAGCTCACTGGAGACTTTGTGACCTACAGTCAAAGATGTCTGGTCAAGTTGGCAGCTGTCTCATATATTCTACTGTGAAGAAACTTGTAAAATAACATGCGAGACAATTATTATGTAGCCAAATGCTGTACCTCTTCCTTGAATTGGTTCCTTTTAATCTATCGAGTGGAGACGAATATTAATATCCTAATCACAAGCACTCGAGTTCACTATATCAACTGAGTTGCAAAAATTCCTCAAAGGTTTATTAATGTTCATCATAACTCAGAAACAATGATACATTTTTCAATGAGTAACAACATCAAAGAGCTGATATATTGCTTGATGAAATCGATAGAGCTGTTAGTTGTATTATCCCAAAAGAGAGGGTTATGTAGTAAGCAGAAGGTATGGCTCACACAGCATGTGCCCAGGTTCTATATCTTTGCAATCCAGCTATTAAAGGTCAGGCTGCTGAGGCTGGAGGTGAGGGATGGGCTACTTCAGCTTGTTGCTCCTCAATGTTTACTCGACTCTGTACTAAACTGAGGCTGTGGCTTCGTCTCTGTGGACGGACTCTCTTTCGTGGACTTCACTCCTGAATGCTATTTGCTTGCTTTTATCGTTTGCATAATTGGTTTTGTTCTGTACAATGGATATTTGACATGGGTTCCTTTGGGTTTCTTTCTTTAGTGGCTGCTTGTAAGACGAATCTCTAGGTTGTATAATGTTTACATGCTTTGATAATAATGTATTTTGAACTTTGACATTTAAATGCACACCCAGCACAACGGATAATTTGTTTTAGTCAAGGTCAGAGCAATGTTCAACGAAGGGCTTCTAAAAATTGCATTGGATGGGAGCTGGCTTCCCGTTGATGCTCCCAATGGTTCAGCAAACCACCAGCTGTTATGGTTTGCCATTTTTAGAAATCAGAATAAACCTGGTGGATCAAAATGCCATCATTTTTCAATCCGTTGCACACTTGCTGTGGCATTTATTAGAGAAAGTGATTTGCTAAGAACTTTTTCTTAATTATAATTTTTGTTACTTGCCAAGGTTACTATAATTTAACTTTAAATTACTGCTGCTGATTACCTGTGCTTCTATCCATTAAAGAAATTTCCACATTTTTTGTTACAGCAGCTATGGGGCCTGGGGGTCTGGTGGTGAAGGAACTTTGCATAAAATATACAAGTACATTTCTGAATTGGTCTCAAAAAATGAGGGAGTGAACTTTGAGAAATAAGAAGTCCTTTTGGGCACTTGACTGTTTGAAATCAGGAGCATGCATGGAGTTTTTTGAAAAAACACATTGCTGCCGTAATCAACATAATTAGTGGATTTACATTAATTGGGATGCTTCAGGACCAGTATATTTTCACCCAATTAAGCGGCCGCCTTGATTAGCTAAAGTTTCGTGGAAGTAGTTAAAAAGGTATAAAAAGACAAACTACTATTTAATTGAGTAACACGCATAAAGTTCTGGAGGAGCTTAGTAGGTCATGCAGCATCTATGGAAAAGAGTACAGTGGATTTTTTGAGCTGAAACCTATCATCAGGACTGGAAGAAAACTATACTCTTTTCCATAGATGCTGCCTGGCCTGTTGAGTTCCTTCAGCATTTTGTGTGTGTTGCTTGGATTTCCAGCATCTGCAGATTTTCTCTTGTTTGTGATTTAATTGAGTAACAAATTATGTATTTAAATGAAATACAGAATAAAATAGAACAGTACCAATGCTACTTCAGTACTATAAAGCTGTGTATTAGTTCCTAATATTTGTTGATGGAGGAATTCATCTGCCATCTTCTTTTGATTGACTGTAATTGAACAGAATCAGCACAGGCACCTAGTGCAGATAATGGACTGCCTTCAGTGCTTTCAACAATTCATCCGCCAAGTCTTCATCTTACTTGTAACATTCAAGATGATTCTTGATACCTTCAATTTTCTATAGTTTCTAACTTGCTGAAGTAGTGAAATAGTTTTGTATTCACTTACGGCCATTTCTGCTACCTCAAAGCCTGAATGCTTGAAACCACAGTGAGCAAAACCATTCTGAATTGTCTTACTGTTTATTACTCGTGAACTATCAGTGAAAAATTTGCTGCTTTTTGAACATAAACGTGCCAGTGATGCTCTTTAAAGACTTTTCGCTTGGAATAGTGTCAAACAGCCACACAATGTACACGTGACTGATGCCGGTTAGAAAATGTTTGGCCGCAGTCTCCTGTCTCATTTAAAGTTCAAAATACATTTATTATCGAAGTATGCATATGGCATACAAGCTTGAGATTAGCCTTCTTGCAGACAGCCACAAGATCCTCACACAAGACCATCAGAACAAATCACCCAGCTAAAAGCAAACAAATAGCAAACAAAACATCACACTACAGCGTCCCCAAAAGTGAGTCTACGGCCAGGAGCCGCCAAGGTGAGTAAAAGTAAGTTGCATGGTGTCCCAAATAAATGAAGGGAATCCTGGTTACTTTCTTCTTGATTTGTTTTTGTTTTTTGAGAGTTGCCCCAAATTAGCTGCTGCCCCGATTATCTGATGGCCCAATTAACTGGAATCAACTGCATCTTTCTTTTTCGGTTGTCGCACTCATAAGTGTGGTTACTGAAAGAATGCTACATGGCACAGCAATGGAGAACCAGAAAGGGTTTGTGAACTTGTATGTATTTTCTGTGTCATTACGTGTATGGTTGACATAATAGTAGCAATTATCATTTTGCATTTGCTTTTGTTTTCCATAAAAAAGACAAATTATATGTGGGAGCCGAGGAAACGGAGCTGAACCAACTGATGATATGCTCCCAATTTACTCAGCTGATATAGGTTACATAATGAGAATATTATCACTTGAAAACAAAGAAGGCATTTAAAATTTTTTAGCTGTTATTGGGCATAAAATTGAATAATACAGATTCTTGAATAAAATAGAAACAAAAATATGCTTTCTGAAATTTAGATTTTGTAGCGTAAAGAAGTTTAAATTTGCGTCATTGAATATAATTGATGAAATAGTCCTGTTTTCGCGCTCATTGTCACTTGCTTTTGGAAGACATACTGTGACCCTGACCCAATCTTAACCCAACTCCACCCCCAATGAAATACTTGAATCTAAGACATTTAAAAGTACTAGATAGATAGATTTATTTAACTAATACAATTAAAAATATAATTATTAAGTCTTAAAGCGCTAGAAAATAAATCAAACAGCAAAAATAAACAAGCTATTTAATTTAACAGTTATTCTGTCATGTGGTGAGAAACTGATACACCAGGTTATGCCATTGCTTACACCAGCCAGTCCTGGTCTGAAGCCTCAGCAGGCCAGCACAATGGAAGCTGGACTCAGAAACAAGCACCTGTTCATCTCCAATGTCCACATTTCAGTACACAGGAGCAGGAGCTGAAGAGTGAGCAGGAGGTAGATGGCAATTCCCAAAAGCACCAATGAACACGCGGTAGGCCAACAGAAGTTTTGTCCTGGGCTTGCTCCAAACCCAAAATATCGCCTTTAATAGACAGTTCCTGCACAACTGGCTGCAGATTTAACAGAGAAATTGGTGACTGTAGTTGTGTTGTGAACCATGCTGTTCGAGGAATGGAAATGCAGTTATCAGAGCTTTGATCACGCAGGGCAGAATTTGGAGGGTTGGGTCTGTGATCAATATGGCAAAGAAATGGGAGCACTTAGCTGTTTAATGCTTCAGGAGAAGAGTTTAGTGGCTGAGAATGACTGGTGTGAACGGGGTGTTGTGATTGGAGCTGGGTCACATGACAGGGGAGCCGAAGGAAAGGTATGGTGTGTGGGGACTTGATGATAAGTGGAGAACATAGTGGACTATGAACCAGCAGGTCGACTATGTGGCCTCTGGTCCTGGACTGTTGAAACCATCTGCAGGTCTGCTCATCCTGTCAGAATGGCTGCCAGGTGAACAGGCCGTACACATGGAAAAGAATTTTAGCTAAGGGTGCTCCAAAGGTGCTTTCAATGCCAGTGGCACCACCGCACAGGTCCAAGGATTCTCAAGCGTCCAGACAGTGTGTACGTGGAGGGCTTGAGGCAATCTCTCATCAGGCAGAAAATACAAATGCCGGAAAGCAAGTACCAGCCTTCCATCCTGTTCTAAGACAATCAAACCATCCTCAGGTACATTGATGGATTGATGACCTCATTATGGCCTTATGCCTGCCTGTCTGCCTGTATGTCCTCTGTAACAATACCACTTTATTCTGCATTCTGTTATTACTTTCCCTTGTAATGCCTCAGAACACTGATGAAATGAAATCATCTGTATGGATGGCATGCAGACCCACCTTTTCACTTTAACTCAGTACATGTGACAATAATTAAACCAATTCAATTCAATTTACTTTTTTAATAAAATTAAATCTTGCTGTACACAAAGACGTAGTGCTACCTGATACAAATTCTAAACCAAAACATCGTAAATGTGTCTATCGACTAATATTCTTTATAAGGTTTCTTCATGTTCCATGATCCTGTATGAAATATATCATTGTGGACCCCATCCTTCTGGATCCTATCCAGTTTCAGTTCATTTCCTTGTGTTTACTGATCCATTATATGAAGTGCCAACTTGAATCATTTCACTCCTGATATGTCTGCACTATATATGAAGTCTGTTTAGCAGTTTCTTGCCTGAGGTCCTTCCGTCTTCCTAAATGCTGCTTCTTTCAGCATTGCTATTTTGATGTTGATCCACCTGTCATTCTCTCTTGTTTAAAGTCATCCTTTCTTGAACTCACTTTAATGTTTAATCAGAAATTAAGTTTTGGATTATGACAATAGAATTTATTTTATTTTGCCTGAATCTAAGTGGAACATAACTTCTGCAACATAGTGAGGATAGAAATAAAGTGACACCTAATTTATAGTCAGGAGCAAAACAACAGCATTTACCAGTGACCTGAAATGAAGGAAGAGTTTCCTTTCTTAATGCTGTCTGTGCTGTTGGACATCAGTTTAAGGGATTTCTAGTATTCAGTGCCATAATAACATCAAACCAGGCAGCCAAGTTGAATGGTTAAGTTCACTCAACTTCACTTGCCCCATCACTGAAATATTCCCATAATTTATGGACTCACTTCAAAGGACTCTTCATCTCATGTTCTCAATATTTATTGCTTATGTATTTTTTATTATTATTATTATTATTATTATTATTATTATTATTATTATTATTATTATTATTATTATTATTATTATTATTATTTTCTTTATTTTTGTGTTTACGCAGTTTGTTGTCCACCTTGTTGGTGTAATCTTCATTGACTTCATGATGGTTATTGAATTTATTCAATATACCCGCAAGGAAATTAATCTCAGAGTTATATATGGTATCATATATGTACTTCAATAATAAATTTACTTTGAACTTTGAACATTAAATAAATCTTTCACTTCATAATCAGGAAGCATTATTTTTAAATCAACCCTTAGATTTGATACTACTAACTAAAATATAATTACCCTTAAAATATTAATGTTTACCAAAGCATAGTCAGGCAATTACAAATCAAATAGCAAAAGAATTATTTTTTGTCAATGAGTTTGCTGAGCAGTAATTATGAATTAAACAGATAACTCATGCATCCAGTACTATTTTACAGGATTTTTTAATGTAGATTTTTGCATTTAAGAATCAAAAGCTCACATCAGTTCAACTGTTTTTGTTCTTCACTCTGTTGGAGAAATTTGCAACTGATGGAAGAGGGTTGAATCATTCAAATTTAAGTTCAAGATCAAGTTAAGTTCATTGTCATTTAACTGTACACATGTATACCACCAAATGCAACAAGGTTCCTCTGGACCAAAGTGAACAACACTGTACATAAAACTCAAACACATTACATAAAGTAATATTACCACAAATAAATTAACAAATAATAAGGTGCATATACAACACAAGGTGAAAAAGTAAGCAGTATAATGCTATTGGTGTGTCATATGTGATGAGACCCTTGTGGTAGTAGTGAGTTCAGTAGCATTATGGCCTGGGTGAAGATGCTATTTTCCAGGTGAACAGTTCTTGTCATAATGATGTGAGATTTCCTGCCTGATGGTGAAGGGTTAAAGAGATTGCTGGACAGATGGAAAGGATCGTTAACAATGTAAAGATCCTGCATATGCTGCACTACTAATAAATATATGAGATATCTCTGAAAATTCAAAAATATGAAGTGCAAAAGGTCTTGGGAGCTCTCATACAGGATTCCCTAAAGCTTAGCTTGCAAGTTGGATTGATACTGAGGAAGGCAAATGCAATGTTAGAATCCATTTTGAGAGGACTAGCATATAAAAGTACGGATGTAATTTTGAGCATTTATAATGCACTGATGAATCCTCACTTGGAGTATTGTGAACAGTTTTGGACCCGTTCTCTAAGAAAGGATGTGCTGACATTGGAAAGGATTCAAAAGAAATTCACAATAATGATTCCGGGAATAAAAGGCTCATCATATGAGGAGTGTTTCATGGCACTGGGCGTGTACTGACTGGAATTCTGAAGAATGAGGGATGATCTCATTGAAACCTATAGAATACTGAAAGGCCGAGATGGGCCTTTAGAATACTGAAAGGCTGTGGAGAGGATATTTCATATGTTGGGGGAGTCCAGGACCAGAGGGATGTTCATTGAGAACAGTGATGAGGAGGAATTTCTTTAGCCAGAGAGTGGTGAATCTGTGGGATTTGTTGCATCATTGGATATATGAGAGGTGATTGATAAGTTTGTGGCCCGAGGTAGAAGGAGATGAGTTATTAACTTCAAACTTTCTGCATTATCACTCAAAGAGTTGAACTGCACGTGCATGTAACAAGAGCATCTTGGACCTCCAGGTGGTCCACAGCAGGGGTGATTGATAAGTTTGTGGCCTAAAGTGGGAGATGAGTTATATAGCTCTCATTACATGCACATGCGGTTCAACATTTTGAGTGAAAATGCAGAAAGTTTGAAGTTGTTAACATCTCCTTCTACCTTAGGCCACAAACTTATCAATCACCCCATGCTGTGGACCACTTCTGGAGGTCCAAGACAACAACTTCTACAAAGAAGGGATCCGTATGCTCCGCAACTGCTGGACTAAGTGTGTAAATGTAGAAAAAATAAATGTGCTAGGTTTTCTAAAATTGACCCCTTCTACATTAGGCCACAAACTTAACAATCACCCCTTGTATTTAAGGCAGAGGTTAATAGATTCTTGACTAGCCAGGCTATTAAGGGATATGGGGAGAAGGCAGGAAATTGGGGCTGAGAGGGAAGTGGATCAGCCACGATGAAATGATGAAGTAAAGTCGATGGGTCAAATGGCCTAATTCTGTTCCTATATCTATGGTCTTATGGTCTTATCTGTAATGAGTGGAAGAGAGACTCTGATACAAGGGTGGATCTCTCTGGGTGCCGAACCAATTTTGAGAGGTCAAGAATGGCTTCTTCATCAGCAAACTCTTGGTCTGAAGTGAATTGATGGGTGGCGTTTTACTAGGCTTGGAGTGACTCACTGCAGAGGAACCCTGGTCCTAGTGCAAGTATGATCCGCTGTTCAAACAGTTTGGATGGTAGACTGGGGGCTCTTCTCTCTGTAACGTGCTGCTGTGCTTCTTGTCTGCGAACTTTATGGCGATTTGGCCTGCCAGTATGATGGACTGGGTACCAAGGTTTTGGGTTTACTCCGGGGAATTGGATCTAAGAACTCAATGGCTCGGGATGCTGTGGTTGTTGCTTGCTTCTAATGTTTGCTTGATTTGTTTTTTTCTCTTTCTCTGTGTGCATTGGGGGCTGGGCTTAATTTTTTAGAATTGTGTTCTTTGGGTTTCTTGCTTTGTGATTGCCTGAGAGCAAACAAGTTTCAAAATTGTATAATTTATACATTCTTTGATAATAAATGTACTTTGAATCTTGAATCTTTGAATGGTCCTCTAGGCAGTTCTCACAATCCTCTGTAAGGATTTGCGGCCAGATGCCTTGTAATTCCCATACCAGACGGTGATGCAGCTGGTCAGGACCCCTTGATGGTGGTCCTGTAAAAATTGGTTAAAACGTGGGGCTGGGGCGGAAGGAGTGAGGCTCACAAGCTTCAAACTCCTCGAGAAGTGGAGACACTGCTGTGCTTTCTTGACCAAAAGGGTGGTGCTGCAGGACCAGGTGAGATCGTCCTGAGAACACATCTTCAGCATCCCCTTATGTAATCTTTGGTAATTTTATTGCTATTAGAAGGTACTGAATAAATATAGGAAAATAAATAATCAGAGATAAGTAATGCATATTTCAGGCTACTGAGAGTTTAAAGAGCCATAGTAATACAGGCTGTTCAAACACCCATTTACACTAATACTATAAAAATCTTAATTTTATTTCTCAATTATTTCATCTTCTCCACCCAGATTCTTCCATCTACTAAATTTTGATGGCTGATTAACGATTTTATATTTAATGTTCTCAGTGCTGAGCACCCTTCACTATTTGTGCAACTTTATCCTTTATTGAGGTCTGTAGCCATCGACACAACGCTGAACTGACTGACTCGGTGGCTGTGGACATAACCGTCGGCTCTGTGTACCCCAGTGGCTCATGACTGTGGATTCACTTCTGGTGACACTACGGTTTGATGTGAAGGTCTCATGTAGTCCTGACAGAAGGCCTTGGCCCGAAACGCCAACTGTACTCTTTTCCATAGATGCTAGCCCCTGCCAAATCTCTTGTTTTGTGGGGATTTTCTTTAAATGAATTCTTCGTTATGTGGCTGTCTGCAAGATGACGAACCTCAAGGTTGTCTACGTTATACACACTTTGATCATTAATGAACTTTTAAACCTTGAAGTAGATTGGCAGATGATAGAAGAAAAGTTTTTAATTGCTGGAAGATGTCAGGAACTGGTCACTTCGATGGGAAAACATGCTGGAGAGTTGGAAGATGTAAGGAAGTGTAACCATACACAATAGATGGAAGGATAGTGACAGTGTGGAGGAACAAAAGGACTTTGGCATTTATGTTCATAGATCCATTTAGATAGCAGGACAAGTGAAAAGATTGCTGAAAGGGAAAAAAAAGATATTTTCCTCTTTTAACTGAAGCAAAATGTATGAGAGTAGACAGATTATTGCCAAATACTTATAGCAGCTTGTTAGTACAATTCTAATCATATAATTCACTCTATAGCAGTAAAGAATGCCAAAGAATTTTAAAAGACTGTTGCCAGGACTGAGAAAAAAATGTCTATGACGAAAGTTAGCTTATGCTGTGATTGTTTTCTTTAGAACCAAGGAGGCGGAAGGAAGACTTAATTGAGGTGTATAAGCTTAATGAGAGACTAAGGTAGAGTAAACAAGAAGGATCTGATTCCCTAATAGAAGGTATTGTAACAATGGAAAGCATACAAATGAGATCCACCAGCTACATCCAGAGGTGAGAGGGCTGTCCTATGAGAGAGGCAAAAAGGTTTGGGCCTGTAGTCCTTAGGAGTTTTCTATTTTATTTTATAAATTATTACATTATTAAATCACCCAGGACATGTCCTGTTCTCATTGCTACCATCAGGGAAAAGGTACAGGAGCCTGAAGACAAACATTCAATGTTTCAGGAACAGCTTCTTCCCCATGCCATCAGAATTCTGAATGGACATTGAACCCATGAACGCTATCACACTACTTATTTAATTTAACTTTTTATTATATGCCTATTGTAAGTCAGTTTTTATTATTGTACTGATGCCGCATATCTGCAAATTTCACCACATGTGCCAGTGATGTTAACTCTGACTCTGACTCTGATCTTGCAATGCCACCCAGTACATCACATTGACTTCCTTTTCTCCACTCATTGCTAATACCATGGTGTTCATAAGTTGCAACATTTTCAGAGCTGTGAAGGACAGTGCAATTTTGGAGAGTCCAGTTGGTTTCTGCTGTAAATTCTAGTCGTTTAATCCTTTATGCTTATAAATCATTATTTAAATATACTGCTGACTGCAATGGAAATGAGAAAATAAAAAAAAACAATAGATGCCTGAAATATTTTTTGAAAAAATGTATGAAAGCCTAGCAGGTCAGGCAGTGTCTGTGGAGAAAGTTAAATAACTTTGTCAATGAAAACATGGATATTTTCCTTATTGCCATACTGATTATGGACTGAATCCATAAGCAATATCCTTAAAGATAAAATGTAAATGGTATTGATAAAAGAAAAATGAAAAGTAGCTAAATACCAAATTAACATGACCATTCAGATCTAACTTGGCTCATTAAACGAGTGGTTCTACACCCAAACACTACATGTTCTTCAGCATGTCTCCTGAAGTGGATTATTGAAGCTGAAGGAGTCATTAAGTTATTGAGGAGGAAACCAGGGGTCCATCAGCCAGTTCTCATCATGGAGAGGGGCAGGCATTTAAATTCCTTGGTGTTATGATTTCAGATGATTTGTCCTGGTCCCAGCACATAAGTGCAATTATGAAAAAGGCACAGCAATGCCTCTACTTCCTTAGAGGTTTGCAAAGGTTTGATATGGCATCTAAAACATTGACAAACTTCTATAGATATGTGGTAGAGCATTTATTGACTGGTTGCATCACAGCCTGGTATGGAAATGCCAATGCCTTTGTTATGTTTGTTCTTAATAAAGACAAGCAGTTTGGGTAAAACTAACACATATTTATTTACAGGACCATTTAATAATAGTTCCAGCACCACATGAGTGAGTGCGACCTGTTCACCAATGTCACTTCCAGTTCTGGGTGAACCACACGCATTGCCCACTGGGAACTGTAATGTACAATCCTATAATAAGTAGTGAATACGGACCAGTGCATCTCAGGTAAAGCCTTCCCCATCATTGAGCACATCCACACACAGATTGCTTTTGCGGAAATGCAGCACCCATCATCAAGGAGCCCCACTGTCCAAGCCATGCTCTCTTCTCACTGCTGCCATCAGGAAAAAGATAAAGGAGCCTCAGGATATACACCACCAGGTTCAGGGACAATTATTACCCTTTAACTATCAGGCTCTGAAACCTGTGGAGATGATTTCACTCAACTTCACTCGCCCCCATCACTGAACTGTTCCCACAACTTATGGACTCGCTTTCAAATACTCTTCATCTCATGTTCTTGATATTTATTGCCTATCATTAATTTTTTTGTGTGCTTACACATTTTTTTGTCCTTTGGTTGTTTGTCAGTCCTGTTGGGTGTGGTTACTCACTGATTCTATTATGTTTCCTGGATTTTCTGAGTATACCTGCAAGAAAATGAATCTCAGGATTGTATATGGTGACATGTATATACTTTGATGATAAAATTACTTTGAACTTTGATGACATCCTACAGCATCAAAGGGTTCTGCTTCTTCAGGACCTCCTGATGTCAGGCATCGGGCCCATCTTTTGCCAGGCAACAAGGCCAGGAATCCAGAGTATATGACTGCACAGGTTGGTTCCTTTGGGCTCAATCTCAAACTGATGTCTTCCCCAAAACTCAACCCATATGTATTGAATTATTCAAATGGGTTGGGCAAGGTGGAGCAAAGATGTGTTAATTAAAACAATAGGAAAATAGAGTCTGTAAAAATGAAGAGGAAAAGATTTGCAGGACCTGGAGCTGTGGGGAGACAATGGTGTTGCAATGAGACTTTTGATATATGTGACTTTCAATATAAGAGTAAACATCAACATAGGTTACATGTGAGTGAAACAAACCATGTTTCTGGTGAGCTGTTCTCTGAGTTGAATTCACTTATTTCTCTGAAAGCATTTTCTCAATTATTTTGCCATGATGAAAAGAGATAACTGGTCTATAAAGCTTGCCCTCCTTACAAAGAACAGTTTATTACAGTGTTAGTTTAGTTTGTAAAAGGAGCCCCATAGGTGTTCTTAATGTTTTAAATTCCCTTCTGCAACAAGAATAAAGCAGTTTAATATGTAACCTTCTGATATATAAATGTTTGATAAAAGATTAAGCTGGAAAAACTAATAAGCATGAATAGAGAATAGTCTAAATACAGTGGATTTTGGTTATAATTGGGCCATCAGTTAACCAGGACAATTGCTTATTTGAAGCAACCCTTAAATAACAAAAACAAATGCAAAAACATTCAGGATTCCTTCAGCTTTTATGGGAATCAATGCCCCTTAACTGGGACAGGAAACTGTTGCTGAACAAGTTCAAGATTCATTTATTATCAAAGATACAACCTTGGAATTTGCCTTGCTCACAGGGAGCCATGAAGCAAGAAACCTGAAGGAACCCAATTAAAGAAAAAGAGGAACAATAATAACAATAAAAGCCCAACCCTCTTGAGCAAGAGAAAGAAATACAAATCATGCAACAATTGATGCAAAAAACAAGGTTCTAACATCAGTCTCATGTACTTAGGTGCCTATTAGACACTACACCGAGCTTAGAGCAAGTGTTTTTAAATACCATCATTTGCATGCATTTGTGTTCAGAAAGCAGTGACCTTAGTTGGCAAGAAATAAGCAGTAAGACAATTCAGAACTGTTTTGCTCACTGCTGTTTCAAGCGTTCAGGCTTGGTGAGGTCAGAAGCAGGCAGGAGTGAAAATGAAGCAATTCCACTACTTCATTCTATAATGAAGTTGAAGGTATCTACAATCATCCTGAATGTTACATCAAAATGAAGAAAATTAGCATTGTGGCACAGCAGTGTGATGTTTATTTAAGAAATAAATAGCTTTTGTGTCATGACTATGCCAATCTGCAAATCAGATGTAATTTTTCTAGCATGAGCTATTCCTCTTCCTTTGTCTTCAGTATGTAATACTTAAACATCGCTTCATTCAAACTTTACGGTATTTTAGGACCTATTTAACCGTTGGGAAATATCAGAATCATTATCATTGAAATAAGTCATGAGATTTGTTGGTTTGTGACAGTGTTACAGTACAGGTGTAACCAATTACAATAAGCTACAATAAAAATAATAAGCTGTGTGAAAGAGTGTGTGCAAGGTAGTTTCCATGGGTTTATGGGCCTTTCAGAAATCTGATGGCTAAGGGCAAGAAGCTGTTCTTCAAACATTGCGTGTGAGTCTTCAGGCTCCTGTGACTCCTCCCTAATGATGTAATGAAGAGGCCATGTCCCAGATGGTGAGGGTACTTAATGATGAATGCCACCTTCTTGAGGCACGGCATTTTGAAGATGTCCTCAGTTGTGGGGAGTTGTGCCCACGATGAAACTAGCTGAGTCCGCTACCCCTCTGAAACCTCTTACAATCCTGTGTAGTGTGCCTTCATAGCAGGCAGTGATGCAACCAGTTCGAATGCTTTTCACAATACCCCTGTGGAAATTTGTTGGTATTTGGTGATATACCAAATCTCCTCAAACTCATAATGAAGTGTAATAACTGGCATGCCTTTATCAAGATGTTATCAGTACTCCAACCCCCACCCGGAGCTGTGTGCTGTACACGCTGCTCACACACGGCCACACTCCCAGGTAATCACATTGCCAGGTTTGCTGATGACACCACGGCGGTGGGCCTTGTCACCAGCAATGATGAGACAGCCTGCAGAGAGGAAGTGAAAAAGCTCAAGGCCTAGTGGCAAGCAAATAACCTCTTCCTCAACATCAACAAGACCAAGGAACTGGTTATCCACTTCAGGAAAACTTGTGCCACTCATACCATGTCATCATCCTGGACCACATCCTACAAAATCAGAAAAGCTCACCACTGCGTCGACATTTTGAGGAGGCTAAACAGTGTTGGCATATGAACACGTCCATATTCATGTCCTTCTACAGGTGCGCGGTAGAGGAGATCCGAACAAGCTGTACCACTGTTTAATACTGAAGCTGCACTGTGGCAGACAGGAACACTGCCCAACACACCAGCCTTCCACCATCAAGGACATACTGTATATAGAGAAAGGTGCCAGAAAAGGCCCGGTAACATCATGAAGGATCCCATCCACTCTGTTCATAGACTGTTTGTCCCTCTCCCATTAGGGAGGGGCTACCTAGCATTCAGGTCAAGACCTCCACCCTGTAACCTAACCCCACCACATCCCCAGTCACCACTACTTTATTATTCCCTGACAGCCACCTTACAAACACTCTTGTACCTAGCGTGACAACCAATATATGTATATAAGCTATCTTATGTATTTATATTGATTGTGTTTTTTTAATTTTATTGTGTTCTTTATCTTACTGAGTTACTTTTTTGTGTTGCATCAGATCAAGAGTAATAATTATTTTGTTCTACACTTGCATTCTGGAAATAACTTTAAAAAATCTTGAATCTTGAATATTGAAATTGCCTCATAGATGAATTAATGTTTCTCTGATGAGAAAAGCAGGCTTGGAGCTGGACGTAGCGAAGTTCTTCGTGTTCACAGGAGCAAATTTTCTAATGAAGCTTGCTGCGTTAATTTACTTGATCTGGAATTTCGCACTTAAAACGATTTTCCAGCTGTGTGGAGCACATGAAACATATTTGCTCCTATTCTCTCATCAGCTTTTGGAAGGTAATGCTGCGTCATCTCCTTGAAGTAATGGTGCAAATAACCTATATGGTTTCATTCGTTCATTATGTGCCATGTCATATGACATGGGTGACCATGATCTTTCCATGACCGTGATTGTTAATGGCAAATTTTTCTGCAGAAATGGTTTACCATTGCCTTATCTTGCGCAGTGTCCTTACAATACAGGTGATCTGAGCCATTGTCAATACTGTTCAGAGATTGTCTGCCAGGCGTCAGTGGTCGCATAACCAGGGCTTGTGATATGCACCAGATGCTCATACGACCATTCACCACCTGTTCTCATGGCTTCACCTAATCCTGATGGTGGGGGGGCGGGGGCTAACTAGATGCTACACATTGCCCAAGGGTGACCTGCAGCTTAGTGGAGGTAAGGTGCACCTTACACCTCCTTTGGCAGAGATGTATCTCTACCCCACCACCCTCTGTATTGTTTAGATGTGTTATTACAGGATTTTCACCCAGTGACAATGAAGACCCAGGTATATATGGCTAATTCAATATGTGACCTTTTGTAGGGAACTCTGGGGAAATGCTAATGCTACCATCACCTACTGCTCTTGCTTGGGGTTGAGGAAACCCTTGGTTTGCAAGTTGCTACCAAGGAAGAAGCGGTGATTACTGCAACACATCCTGTATTTAGAGCATCAGTGAGAGAAGTGAAAGTCTTAACGTAGCGGATATGAAATATTATGCTCATTGCGATTTTTGTCAGTGTTTCAATCCATCCATGGAGGCAAGATTTTAGGGAATTGAGAGATGGAGCTCTTTCCACCAAAATACCAGATTTACCAGGAATTTGCTTACATATTAGATCTTCTGAAATAATTTTTTATCTTGTTCAGCCACATTCATTGACTAAAAAAAGTCTCGATATTAGTTGCCATGGAAACACACAGCTATGATAATCTGCATTAGAGCAAAAGCATACTTCATGCATTAGCTGACAGTTGCCCAGAGAGATGTGATCTGAGCATTGCAATATATATTTTTTCTGCTAAATTTAATCAAACCATTTCAAAGTTTCCTTCCAGTTTCATCTTTGGAGCTGAAAATAATTTGTTTGAAGATTGTGTATATTCACAGTTTATATTGCTCAAAAGTTTGGTACAGACTGTGTTATTGATGTTTATAGAATCATATCACACTTAATCTAGGAGTTGTGATAAAGCAGTAATCAACTGCGCTGTAATCACGTGAGTTATAAACCTGAATTAAGATTGTCATTTAATTTATCAGGGAATTAGTATTTGTGATGAAACATAATACTTATTGTCAGTGATCAGTTCCATTAGTTACAATCTTTGGAGCCCATCAGAAGATTAATTAGATCTAAAGTAAATCCTCTTCAACTCATCATTAATAGGGTTAAAAGTCTTTTTTAATTCATTATGGCAGTGTTATGAAGATGAATAGCATGAAATGGTTTGTCTTTTTATTAATGTTTATCATTTTGATTTAAATAATAGGTAATTTAATATCAACACTCAGTAGCCACTTTATTAGGTACACCTATGCATCTTCATGCAAATATTTAATCAGCCAATCATGTGACAGCGACTCAATGTGTGAAACCATGCAGACATGGTCAAGAGGTCAGTTGTTATTCAGGTCAATCATCAGAAGAGGGAAGAAATGTGATCTAAGTGACTTTGACTATGTTGGTGTCAGATGGGGTGGTTAGAGTATCTCAGAAACTGCAGATCTCCTGGGATTTTCATGCACAATAGTCCCCAAAATTTACAGAGAATGGTACGAAACCACCAAAATGAAAATCCAGTGAGTGTCAGTTCTGTGGGTGATAACACCTTGTTGATGAGACAAGTCAGAGGAGAATGGTCAGACTGGTTGAAGCTGCTAGGTAAGTGACAGTAACTTTAATAACCACTTGTTACAGCAGTGGTGTTCAGAAGAGCATCTCTGAATATGCAACACATTGAACCTTAATGTGGATAGGGTACAGCAGCAGAAGATGACAAATGTACACTCAGTGCCTACTTAATTAGGTACAAGTGTTTCCTCATAAAGTGGTCATTAAGTATATGAACGTTAACTATCAGAATGGCATACCAAACCTTGGAAAAGCCTAAAACTGACCACATGTGTTTTGTTACAGAGGTGAATGGCCCTTGTTGTGCTTTTTGTCATCACATTGTTGAAACTGCAGGCAGCTTCACTAAACTGATCAACATACTGTGGTAGTGATGACAGTCATTCTTTGTAAATGAATTTGGCAAACAGCCCAACAAATGTACTTTGGTTGTGATACTGCTTGGAGTTAGTCAAAGTCTGTATAACAAAACTGAGATTGTGAAACACCACATTTGCAAGATCACAATAATTCAGACCATAAGATATTGTAGCAGAATTAAACCATTCAGCCCATTGAGTCTGCTCCGTCATTCCATCATGGCTGATTTATTATCCCTCTCATCCCCATTCTCCTGCCCTCTCCCTGTAACCTTGGACCTATCAACCTCTGCTTTAAATATACCCAATGAATTGGCTTCTACAGCCACCTGTGTTAATGAGTTCCACAGATTTACCTCCATGAGCTAAAGAGATCTCTCATCGCTGCTCTAAAGGGACGTATTTGTATTCTGAGGCTGTCTCCCCGTCACTAGGACTCTCCCACTATTGGAAACATCCTCTCCACATCTAATTCAATTGGACACTTATTTGTAAGAATCATTAGTGCAGAGAAGATTAAATTGAAGTTTTACAGTAGCCTGTATGGTAACTGTGGGGGAACACTAAACTTACCTTCAATTCATCAGATTCCCTTTGATACACCCTTTAAGTCTTGAGTATGCCCACAAAAAATAATTACGGTGTTGCATATGGTGACATATATATACTTTGATAATAAATTTACTTGGAACTTCGAACTTTAATTCGTCAAAGACAATTTCTATAATTTCTAGTTGTGCCACGCAACTTTGCTTACTTTGCAGTTATAATCTCATGGATTATATTTACATATGTGAGTGATGTGGGCTGAGAGCGGAAAGGGGTAGGAACACGGGATCATGTTTGGGAATCAGGGAGGGGAGAGGGGAGAGAGCTGGCAGCACCAGAGGGACATATTATAGTGATCAATTGACAAATTGTTTGGAATCAAATTATTTTGCCTGAGTGTGTCTGCACCCTTGCTAGACCCACCCCTGGCACTCCTTCGCTGCCACCTGTCCTACACCCCTCCCGTGGTGCTCCACCCTCACCATTCCCAACATTCTTTGCTCCATTCAGATTTACAAACTCGCTCTCCGCTTCATGTTGACAAATAGAGTGCTGTGCAAAAGTCTTAGGCACCCTAGCTATACAAATGTGCCTAAGACTTTTGCACAGTACTGCAATTTAAGATGCAAAAAATGCTATGGAAAGGTTGAAAGGCACAAAGAGAATGCAAGACTCTCTTTACGATTCGTATTTATAGAAATGCAGAGAACTGGTTGAAGGACATGGTTTTCCAACTCTATAAATCTAGTCTCCTGTTCCACCTCCCATTCTGCAGCACACTTTTTACTGTCAATGGTGAGAGAGATTGTGGAATGTGCTTTAATGTAGTGCCCGAGGTACAAATCTATTTGATATTTTGTGCATGCTGTTAAAGTATTTTACAGTACAACAGAGGAGTGCAATGATTGTTTCTACCCTTACGAGTCTATAATATCCCACTAACGAAATAGGAAAAAAATCACCAAACAACAACTAACAAAAGTTAGCAAAAATAACAAAATAACAAAAGCTAGCAGCCATGATACCCAATACATTTTAAGGAGTTCCAAAGTAATAATACTCTGTTCATCTGAAACTTGTCAAGAAAGTGGGGCAGTAAGATATTGTAGTGGTTAGCACAACACTTTACAGTACAGGTAACCCAGGTTCAATTCCTGCTGTTGCCCGTAGTAGTTTAAATGTTCTCCCTGTGACCACACAGGTTTCCTCTGGGCGTTTCCATTTGCTCATACAGCCTAAGGACATACTGGTTAGTAGGTTAATTGGTCAGTGTAAATTGTCCTGTGATTAGGCTAGGATTAAATTGTGGGATTGCTGGGTGGTGTGCACAAAGGGCCGCAAGCGCCTATTTCGCACAGTATCATGATAAATAAATAAATAAAATGATACTCCAGTGCGGTCATGTTTTGTACAACTACAACATGACGATTTGACTCATTGTATTTAATGCCTTGGTCGATGCAGGCAAGCCCATCAGATGCCTTTTCATTACCCCTTCCACCTACGTCACCCCTTTCAAGGAACTATGGACTTGCCCCAAGCTCTCTCTGCACATCAATACTCCCAAAGACCCTGCTGTTTATTTTAATAGCGTTATGGAAAACAGACAGCTTTGGGTCAACTCATCCATGCTGACCAAGATTTCCATCTGAATAAATCCCATTTGCTTACTATTGGCCCTCATATCTCTCTACACCAGGGGTTCCCAGCCTGGTGTCTAAAGGTGGCATAAAAAGGTTGGGAACCTCTGCCCTAAACCCTTCGTATTCATGTAGCTGTCCTGGTATCTTTTAAACATGATTACAGTATCTGTCTCAACTGCATCCTCTAGCAGCTTGTTCCATAGATGCACCACCCTCTACATGAAGAAGGTGCTGCTCAAATCCCTTTTAAATATTTCACCCCTTACCTTAAACCTATATCTTCTCATTTTTAGTTCCCTCTTTTCTTGAAAAACAGACAGTGCACTCACTCTATCTGTGCCCCTCATGATTACGTACACCTCTATAATGTCACCCCTCAGTGTCCTCTGCTGCATTGAATAAGGTCATAGCTTGTGCTATAACTTCGGCCATTGATGATTCCTGTCAAGGTTCATGTAAATCATTGCAACACCCTTTCCAGCTTTATGATATCTTACTGATTCAGATTCAGATTTAGATTCAGTTTATTGTCATTTAGAAACCACAAATGCAATGCCGTTAAAAAATGAGACAACATTCCTCCAGAATGATATCACAAAAGCATATGACAAAACAGACTACACTAGAAAATCCACATAACGTTTGGCAATCCCCAATCCAGAGTCCAGAGAGGCTGCTGCATAGTAATATTGCACTACCATCTTAGCACATTCCCCAGAAAGGAGCTCCAAACCCACCAGACAAACAAGACCAAAAACTAAAGCTACAAGACCTGCACAAAACCACATAGTTACAACAGTGCAAACAATAGCATAATTGATTAAAAAAAACAGACTATGGGCACAGTAAAAATAGTCCAAAGATGTTAAAGGACTATAAGTTCAAAAGAAATCACCACACAGTTTCCACAAGTCCCCAGGGTCCCGACAGACTCGTCATTCCAGGTTGGCGGCAAAAGGGAATACCCCCGCTATGGACTTCCATGGCGCCGCCCGACTCAGCCTTGCAGACGCAGCACACACCAACAGCGACCTGACCACAGTGGACTCTGAGTCTGTCGAACCTCCGAGCCAACGACCATCCCCTCTGGCACAGCTTCTCTGAGCACCATCCTCTGCCGAGCATATTAAGACGGCCCCGCCAATGGCCATCGGCAACGCGACCCCGAGGACAGGGGGCCTGTTCTTCCCAGCAGAGTCCCGGACCTCACAGCAGCAGCAGCAGCAGCAACGAAGAAGGTCTTCCTGGAGATTTCCCGATGTTCCTCCGTGCTCCCATGTCCATTTTCAATTGATTATGATTGCGCACGGCACCCCACTTCACAAATAACAGATAATCAGTTCTGGAGTGGCCGCTGCAAGCTGCGTCGCAATGCCATCTTGGGGGAGAAAAAACCTATAACAGCGTAACCAAAACTGTGCATTATACTTGAGGAGCAGCTGTAATACAACAAGCCAACTCCTATACTCAGTGCCCTGACTGATGAAGGGTAACTTGGCAAATGCCCTCCCTGCCTGTGTTGTCACTTTCTGCAACAGTACCCAGGGCCCAACAATTCACCATCAAAATCCTCAGTTGATTGGTATGGCCTAAGCCAGGGTCTGGACCCATGCAATTTGCCTATCACCACAATACATCAAGATCAGGTTTAATATCCCTGGCAGAAGTCATGAAATTTGGTGTTATGCGGCAGAACTACAATGCAATACATGTTAATAAGCCTGTAAGTTACAGTAAGAAGTAAATATTTTTTAAAAAGTTAAATTAATTAAGTAGTGCAAAAAGAAACATAAAGGAATGAGGAGGTGTTCATGTGTTCAATGTCTGCTCAGAAATCTGATGGCAGAGGGGAAGAAGCTGTTCCTGAATTGTTGAGCGTCTCTCCACAGTGGACACAATCTCACTGATGCTCCTCTCGGCTGGATCACCTGAACAATAGCAATACCTACGTTTGACTGCTGGTTATTGATTACAGCACAGTGTTCAACACTGTCATACCCTCAGTATTAATAAGCACGCTCCAAAACCTGGTCCTCTGTACCTCTGTCTGAAACTGGAACCTTGACTTACTCATCCTCTTAACGTCACTAAGATCAAGAAATTGATTGTGGAATTAAAGAAGGGCAAATCAAGGAAACACAAACCAGTCCTCACTGAACGATCAGCAGTAGAAAAGGTGAGCAGTTTCCAGTTCCTGTGTGTCAACATCTCTGAAGATCTATCCTAGGCCAAACATATTGATGCAATTACAAAATTGCATCAGTGGATATTTTTCATTAGGAGTTTGAGGAGACTTGATACGTCACTAAAGGCTCTCGCAAATTTCTACAGACATACCAGGGAGAGCATTCTGACTAGTTGCATGGCCATCTGATATGGAGGGGCCACTGCACATGCTCAGAAACTCAGCCAGCTCCTTCAGGCATCGAGGACATCTTCAAAAGGCAGTGCCTCAAAAATGTAGCATCAATCATTTAGGAACCCCGTCACCCAGGTCATGTCCTTTTTTTATTGCTGCACTCAGCGAGGAGGCACTGGAGTCTGAAGACATACACTAAACATTTTAGGAACAGCTTCTTCCACTCTATCATCAGATTTCTCAGTGGACAATGAACCCATGATCGTTACCTCATGGTTATTTTCTTTGGTCTTTTTTTGCACTACTTAATTAATTTATTTTTATTATATATTTCTTATTGTAATTTATCATTTTTTTAACTATGTATTGCAATGTGCTACTGCTGCAAAACAATGAATTTCATGACATATGTCAGTGATATTAAACCTGATTCTGATTCAGATTCAAAATGCAATGCCACGCACTTATCTGCATTGAACATCATTTTTTCTTTTTAATTCACCTGGCTAATCAAAATCCCCATTTAGATAACCTCCTTCGCTATCTATATTACCAACTATTTTAGTATATTTGCAACCTTACTAACCATGTCTTGTATTTTTCCCATTCAAATCATTTAATCAAACGATTATCAACGATGGATCTGGCACTGATCTTTCTCCTTAGACCACCTCCTTTAATATCTCTGATTCCACAGTTTTCATGCTATTGGCATACTTTCTGTTCACAGCATCTACCTGCTCATCCAAGCATTTATATATGTCTCAGCACATATCCTGTGGTACATACTTCTTATTAAGTATTTCCTGTCAGGAAAAAAAAACATCCACTGCTACCTTCTGCCTCTTATCACCAAGCTAATTTGGGATTCAGTTTGCCAATATGGCTTGGAACCTCTGTGCCTTGACCCTTTGAACTAGCCATTCCAAAATCCATGTAAGCCAAATCTACTGCTTTGCCTTCTTCAAATTTCAAGTTGTTTAGATGTTGCCCCAACTGCTAAATCTTTCCGACACTATCTGTGTTTATTTCATAGCTTACAAGTTCTACAGACCACTTGTCCACAATGTCGTGGGGACCTTTTATTAACCTACTCTAAAATCAAGCTTGCCCATCCCTCCCACATAACCCTTTATTCCTCTTTCATCCATGTGCCTATCTAAAAGTCTCTTATATTTCCTTGGCTTATCTGTCTCTACCACCACTCTGGAAGTACATTCCATAAACCCACCACTCTCTGTGTCTTTTAAAAACAAAACTACCTCTGGCACCTCCCCCTATACTTTCCTCCAATCATATTCAAAGTATTTTCCCATTTCTGCTTTGGGAAAATGCCTCTGGTTGTCCATTTGATCTATGCCTCTTATCATGTTGTACAGCTCAATCAAGTCATCTCTCATCCTTAATATTAAAAAGAAAATCCTTCACTCAACCTTTCCTCATAATGCATTCTCTCCAATCTAGGCAGCATCCTCTCTGTCCTCTCTTGAACGTCCACATCCTTCCTATAATGAGACGATTAGTATTGAACACAATACTCCAAGTGTGGTCGACCTAGAGTTTTGTTGAGCTAAAACATTTCCTCATGGCTCTTGAACTAAATCCCCTGACTAATGACTTCACAGGCCTTAGTAATCATCCTATCAACTTGCTGGGCAACTTTGAGGGATCTATGGATGTGGACCCCCAAGATACCTTTGTTCCTCTGCACTGTTAAGAACCCTGCCATTAATCCTGTCTTCAAGTTTAGTCCTTCCAGATTGAAATCTATCAGGCACTACTCATCCCATCTCTGCCTCCTATCAATGTCCCATTGTACCCTACAACAGCGTTCCTCACTATCCACAAAAACATAGCACCAAATGGTAAACAATTATTTTTTCTGATCTACCAACTTGAGTTGGAAAATCAGCAGAGGCATTTTATTTTGTAGCATTTTTAAGAACGCATTCAATTGTTATCAAGGGCTTGATTCATACTTGAAATCATGGAAGCAATAGAAACAGGAACCTCCATTGGATAAAAACACAAAATGCTGGCAGAACTCAGCAGGCCAGACAGCATCTATGGGAGGAGGTAGGGACGTCGTTTCGGCCTGAAACATCGTCACTACCTCATCCCATAGACGTTGTCTGGCCTGCTGAGTTCTGCCAGCATTTTGTGTTTTTATTTATTTCCAGCATCTGCAGATTCACTCATTGCCTCCATTGGATACATGGTTTGATGTTTCTCTCTACCGCCCGAGATAATCTTTGAAAATTAGATTTGGGTAGAGTTACCCAGGCTATAATACCTTGTATCATGAAGAAGATGTGTTCAGGAAATAATTATACAAAATGTAATTATTCAACGGTTCAAAGTACATTTATAATCAAAGTATGTATGCAGTATACAACCCTGAAATTCATTTTCCACACAGATGTCTTTCCTACGAAACAAAAAAGAACTATGGAACCAACCTGATCAAAGAAAAATATCAAAAATCAAAACACTCTCTCAATGTGCAAAAAAAATCGTGCAAGCTACAGAAAAAGAACAAGCGATTATACACAATATAAAACAAAAAAAAAATCAAAAGGCGTATTTCAGTACAGTTCAGCTCAGTGTTCATTACATGCAGCCATCCCGATTCAAAAATTGCTCAAAAGTAGGAATAAGAGTGAGTGACCATAACTAGAATTAGAACTAGAACACATCAAAAAACTTAATTAGAGACCAAATCTACAATCTGCATGAATTAAATCTTGCTCTGGCACCATCTGGGGAGAAAGAGATCATTCAACTGCAAGGGTCTTCCCCCGGAGCATCGAGCAAGAGACCACCAAACACAGAGACCTTCTCCGGCCGCCGGGAGTGACAGACACTGACTGGTTACTGTAATTTTAGAATTTTATAATTATAATTTTATAAAGGCATATCACTATTTAGTAACAAGTTCTGGCTGAATGAATGATTTGTAACAAAACAAAAAAAGTAATGAGGCTCCAAGATGGACATCTCCACAACAGATTTGCTTTACATTAAGCTTTGTGGTATGAGGTATTACTGTTCTGAGATTTATTCATCTTAACACATTTTCCCTTCATTACATTTCATTGTTTTCATGCTGAGGTTCCAATATCAATTCGAATAATAAACTTCTGTCCTGTGAAACCATTGATTCCATTCAGCTCACCTCAGCCTTAAATGAATGTCTGTTTTATTTTACCTATAGTATTGGTTGCATAGTGTTTTTCTTTGTACCTCACCGTTTGTAGTTAGTTACTGCCTGTTACTTCGCTGGCATTTAGGGCAGCAGTGAAGGTCCTCCATCTCTGTCCTTGGTCATCTTCTCTGTTGTGCCCAGGTGTGGTTCAGGGTCCTCATTTCTGCCTCTATGGTATGGTGACATGTTGCCTTTGGTCTCCTCTGGCCTTCTGAGGTCCAATGAAGTGCTGTCTTGATGATGGAGTTGTCCTCTCTTCTCATCATGTGCCCAATCTATCTCCAGTGTTTCCTAATGACGACAGTGGCCATATCCTCTTGGTGACAATGAAGGAGCAGGGCATAGTTGGAGATATTTCTTCACAAGAAAATACAGAGGATCTTCTGGCGTCTCAAGGTGCGGAATGACAACTGCTTGTCAAGTTTGTTCTCTGTCATGCGCCAGCTTTCTGACCCGTATAAGTGTGTGGACAGAACACAGCTATGGTGCATCTTCACCTTGATGTGGATGCTGTACTTGGTTGATCTCCATATGTTGCTCATATGCTATTTAATAATGTCCTGAAGAAGAGTTTAGACCCCAAACATCGACTGTTTATTCACTTCCATAGACGCTGCCTGACCTGCTGAGTTCCTCCAATATTTTGTGTGCTGTTTTGCTCTAGATTTCCAGCATCTGCAGATTCTCTCGTGTCTATTTAATAGTCAGTGCAGACAATGGTTTGGATTATTTATCTTGGAGATCATTCCTTTTCTGTTATCTTTGCAGCTAGTTGATAGTTGGATGACATCAACTGTGAAAAGACAGCCAGAATTGCAGAGAGCACATCTAAAGAAAATCATCAAAGAGTAACGAACTTCATATTTAAAGATAACTTGTCTCCACTGATGTTGTCAGTTCTCATCTTGGGTTAGATTCTGCTTTCTCAAAGAAGCTTTCGTAGGAATGACAGCACTTATTGATTAGAATACAGATCATCAACTATTCAATGACCTTCTCGATGTTTTGAAGTAGCTATCAGTTATTTATGCAAAAGGAAAAATATAACTAGAGGAGCACAAAATGTGCACTTTCTTTTCAATATTCTGCTTGGATGAGGTGTAAAGTACTTAGCTGAAGACATTGATATTGATATGTATAATGATATGCCTTAGATCCACGTTGGAATCTCTTCTGTTTCCCATTAAGGGAGATGTGTAAAAAGACACAAGGGTGGAGCTTACTGATGAAGGCAAATTAGAAGGGTGTCAGAAACTATGAGAGGAATATGTGAGATCAGAGGAAGTTGTAAGCAGGTTAGCTGATTGCGCAAAGAGGTGGCAGGTGGAGTTCAAGTAAGGCCATTGAAGGGGCAACACTGTGCAACAGCGCTAGGTGTTGATGTCACACAGCTCCAACTACCCAGGTTTAATTCTGACCTTTGGTGTTGTCAAATGGTTTAAATGATTCAATTTAATATCAGAGAATGTAACCAGTATACAACCTGAAATTCTTGCTCTTCACAGACATCCACAAATCAAGAAACCACATAGAATGAATGATAGAAACATCAGAATGCCGAAGCTAAGCCAATCACACAAACAGCAGCAGAAGCTTTGACCATCCCCCACACCCTTCCTCCTTGCAACCAAAAGCAAAAGCCCACCCTCAAAGAGACTTTGATCCAGAGCCCATCAGAAACTACAGTACAGTATCTCAGAGGCTCTCTCTCATCATCGAGGGTGAGAGAGGTCACTCCTGAGAAAACCAATAACTTGCTGTTCCAATGTTACAGTCTTCCGTGCCATTTCTCCAAACTCCTGATTCGAAGACTAGGCTCCCACTCAACATCAAAAAAGAGAGAGAGAGGGATCGCTCGAGTACAGGGGCCTTCTTCCAACAGCAGTGCACACCGGCTGCCATCTGTGTAGACTTTTCACACCCTCCCTGTGAGCATATGTATTTTTTCTCCCTAGTTTCCAGTGTGCTGGCTGGTTGGTTTGTTAATTAGTTACTGTAGGTGACAGGCGAATCAAGGAATGTTGATTATGCATGTAAAGGAGATTAGTTTACAGGGGAAAAGGTTAGGCTGTTGGAACTCTCTTGAGGCTCATAAGAAAATCCGTGAAATAATATACTGAATAGAAAGGTTTGTGAAGGGGATGTAATCTACTTGTTTGTAGGGTTGATTGCCAAGCCTGAAGGTTTGGTCGCAGATGTTTCATCAACAGTCGAGGTGACATCGTCAGCATGCAATTGAGTGTTGTTTCTGGATAGTTTTTGTTGCTTTCCTTTTCACACCTTGTAGTGCCTCAGGTGGCATTTTACAGTTTCTGTATCATTTGACTTTTTTAACAGTCAGAAGTGTGCAAAGGGCCAGCTGTATTAGAACTTGGGATGTTTCACCTCGAAGTCCAGTGCTGATGCCACTACACCACTGGCAGGCTTTTTCTGTGAAGGGCTCACGTTTATATTGGTCTGACTCGTTATTCTGATTGGTTGGCTCAATTGTGCACAGATGATGTCACCTCGACTGGTGGTGAAACGTTAGCGACCTGATCTCCAGGCTCGGCGAACAGCCCTACAAGCAAGCAGTCAAGCCAAGCTACCAATCCTCTCCTTCATTTCAAATATAATCTGCATTAAGTCCAAAAATGTAAACTGTATTCTGGATTGTTTACAAAGGATATTGAAAGGAAAGATTTATGTTACTTAAAGCAAAATTGAGAACTGATTCTAACGTCACATCCCCAAGAGCTCTGTGAAAATGTCTTGGGAATACTTAAAACCTATTTCCAAATACTTCATAACTCGCTTCCATTTTAACTGTGCATTTTTTTGTTTGGTGAAGATGCTCAGCAGGAACAAGTTGCACAGGGGAGGATATATCCAGCGCACAAGGCCTACTGGCTGTGAGTCACCTTTGTTGATTCCTCTGACAAGCACTGGGTCATTTGGCCTTGTCTCTTCAGGCAGATTGCTCAACATGTTTGCTTCTTGGAGGCTGCACATAACAACGGGCTGTCAAAGTCGCCATCCTTGGCTCCTTCCAAGCTGTTATCGAGATGTCTCCCAGTCAGTAGTGCGTGTGACAGCAGGGTCCCCAAAGCTCTCTTTATTAATTCCCACCAATACATCATATTTCCAATTGATGCCGTGGTCAGGGGATTCACAGATTTGACATAATGACTAGTTTCCCTTGTATGCAGTGACTGCACAAATTCGGTCAGTTGTGTCCCAGAAGACCAGCCAGCAATTTTAGTAAATAAGAGCAGCCATCACTCAATGTCCAGCTAGTCTTCAATCACTAGAACAGGACAGAATAATTTTGACACAATTTTATTAAGTGACATACAGCCATCTTCCCATGTGACACAAAAGCCTTCTCTGTAATCCCACTTGGCTGAAGAGCAGACGGAGCTTTAAGTCCTTCAGAATCGTATTCCAAGCAGATGCTTGGTGAAAAATTGTGGAAAATCGTTCAGCCCAAATACACTATGGCTGAACTAAGCTGAAGCAGTTTCTTATGATGGAAGAATATTGCTAATCGATGAAAAGGTCTGTATTTTCCTTGTGAAACACTGCTGCCCCTCCTGCATTTAAAGGTACTTTCTAAAATCTTCCTTTCTAGCTCTTTTTGTCTGATTATCATCCCTAGCTCTTATTACTATTTGTAATTGCCATTGGTTCTATCACAGAATCCTCCTCCTAGGATTAAGCATTTTATCTCCCAGAAGCTTCTGACTAATCCAAATTCTCCACTAAAGTCAATTTTGTGAATCCTATTTAAAATTGCTTTGAAAGTTTGCTGCATGAATGTTGTAATGAAGAGAAAATTGAGGCCCTTTTCACAATCCACTTGATTCTTTTCTCCAATTATAAGCAGTTTTCAGATTCAATCATTTAGAGCAGAGTAAGTGACTGGCAGACAGGTGACAATATTGGACAACTTGACCTGCAAGTAATCAGATTTGAAAGTAAAATGCCTGATGCTGAGAGCAGCCATTTTATTTCAGATGCCAGTAGAATATCTTCAAGCTGTTAACTCTGTCTAATCCAGTTCCAGTTATTTGTTTTATTTATTATTACGAATCACAGAAGAAAATCTCTTAATTTGTGCTGCAGTTCAGGAAAAGCACTAAGACATGCCTGCGATACAACAATCATGATGTTGTGGCGACCCACTTCCTAGCACACTCAAACCGGCTCACAATTAGCCAGCGTGCTGGCACAAAGGCCAGGTCCGCAACAAAGGGAGAAAAGCCTACGGGGGTTTGTGAATACGTGTCTCTTGGAGCATCCGCGCCCGGGGAGGGCGGGATGAGGGAGGCTTTAAAGCAAGGCTGTGAAGTTCGAATAAAATTATCTTTGACTGCAGTTTACCGACTCCGTGTCGTTATTTTAGCGCTGCTTGTAGCACACCGCTACAATTGGTGACGCCGACGGTCCAAACGATTTTGGACCGGAGATGACGGACGCTGCATCTGTTCATGCAGTTTCATTGAAACTGCCAAGCTTCTGGACACAGCGACCTCACCTCTGGTTCCAGCAAGCAGAAGCCCAATTCCACGTTCGGCAGATAACCTCAGAGGACACCCGTTACTACTATGTGGTGAGCTCCTTCGACCAGGACGCAGCGGCCCAGGTTGCGGAGTTCTTACAGTCTCCCCCGGCGGACGGCAAGTACACGGGATTCAAAGCCCTGCTCCTAAGGACTTTCGGACTCTCACGGCGCAAGCGAGCTGCCCGTTTACTGCACCTGGATGGCTTGGGAGACAGACCTCCATCGGCTTTAATGAATGAGATGTTGTCTCTGGCCGACGGACACACACCTTGCCTCATGTTTGAGCAGGCATTCCTGGAGCAGCTGCCCGAGGACATACGCCTGCTGCTGTCCGACGCGGATTTCAGCGACCCCCGGAAGGTGGCAGCCCAGGCGGACTTGCTGTGGAGCACCAAGCAGGTGAGTGGGGCGTCCATCGCACAGATCACCCGGCCACGCTCCCAGCAGCAAACCAGTCCAGGCCCGGCCGCAGAGCCCGCTAACCCCAGAGGCAGGGGTGGGGAGCCCAATGAACAATGGTGTTTCTACCACCAGCGGTGGGGCGCAAAAGCCCGCCGTTGTTGCCCGCCCTGCAAGTTCCCAGGAAACGCCAGGGCCAGCCGCCGCTGATGGCTACGGCGGCTGGCCTTCGGGATAGCCTCCTGCATGTGTGGGACCAGCGGTCGGGACGCCGTTTTTTGGTTGACACCGGTGCCGAGATCAGCATCTTACCTCCGACGAGTTACGACACCCGCAACGGGGTACCGGGTCCCCCCCTGAGGGCCGTGAACGGCAGCACAGTAAGGACCTATGGCACCCGTCAGGTGCAGCTACAGTTCGACTCCAGCCAGTTCACGTGGGACTTCACACTGGCCGCCGTAGCCCAACTGCTTCTGGGTGCGGATTTTTTGTAGTCTCTCAACCTACTGGTCGACCTGCCCAGGAAGAGACTGGTCCACGCCGAGACCTTTCAGACGTTCTCCCTGGGTGCAGCCCAGTTGCCAGCCCCTCACCTCGACTCCATCACGCTGTCCAACAACGACTTCACCAGGGTCCTGGCGGATTTCCCATCGGTTCTGGCACCTCAGTTCACGGCAGCCATGCCCTGACACAGCTTACAGCACCACATCCCGACCCAGGGACCACCCCTCCATGCCCGTGCTCGGCCGTTTCCCCCGGACAAGCTCCGACTGGTGAAGGAGGAGTTCAAGAGGATGGAGGAATTGGGGATCATCTGGCGGTCCAACAGCCCATGGGCCTCCCCCCTGCACATGATGCCCAAAGCAACAGGGGGCTGGAGACCATGCGGCGACTACCACAGGCTGAACGAGGCTACCACACCGGACCGCTACTCTGTGCCGCAAATTCAGGACTTTGCAGCAAACCTGCACGGCACACGGATCTTCTCCAAGGTAGACCACATCCGAGGATACCATCAAATCCCGATGCGTCCCGATGACGTCCCCAAAACGGCTCTCATCACCCCGTTCGGCCTTTTCGAGTTCCTCCGCATGCTGTTCGGCCTAAAAAATGCTGCACAGACGTTCCAGCAGTTAATGGACATGGTGGGATGCGACCTGGACTTCGCATTCATCTATTTGGACGACATCCTCATAGCTAGCAGCAGTCGTCAGGAGCATCTGTCCCACCTCTGTCAACTCTATGCCCGGCCGAGTGACTAAGGTCTAACAATCAACCCGGCCAAATGCCAATTCGGTCTCGACACCATTGACTTCCTGGGCCACAGGATTACTAAAGACGGGACAACCCCTCTGCCCGCTAAGGTAGATGCGGTCCGCCATTTCCCCCAACCCACCACGATCAAAGGCCTTCAGGAATTCGTAGGTATGGTCAATTTCTACCACCGCTTCCTCCCTTCAGCTGCCCGGATCATGCGCCCCCTGTTCGCCCTGCTGTCCAGTCCAGGCAAGGACATTACCTGGGACGAGGAGTCTGCCGTCGCTTTCATTCAAACGAAGGAAGCCTTGGCGAATGCCATGATGCTAGTGCACCCCAGAATGGACGTCCATACCACCCTCACAGTGGACGCATCTAACACAGCAGTCAGTGGGGTGCTGGAACAGCTCATTGCGGGTCGCTGGCAACCCCTGGCGTTTTTCAGCAAACAACTGCGGCCACCCGAGCTCAAATACAATGCTTTCGACCGGGAACTGTTGGCGCTCTACCTGGCAATCCGGCATTTCAGGTACTTCTTAGAAGGTAGGCCCTTCACCGCGTTCATGGACCACAAACCGCTTACCTTTACTTTCACGAAGGTGTCCGATCCCTGGTCGTCCCGCCAGCAGCGCCATCTGTCCTACATCTCTGAATACACGACGGAGGTCCGGCACGTCTCAGGTCAGGACAATGTCGTGGCAGATGCGCTCTCTCGCCCTAACATTCATGCCCTTCCCAAGGGGTAGACTTTGAGGTGCTGGCAGAGGCACAGCAGGCAGATGAGGAGATCCCGAGTTACAGAACCGCAGTCTCTGGTTTGCAGCTCCAGGACCTCCCCTTAGGCCCAGGTGAGAGGACCCTACTCTGTGACGTCGCCACCGGCCAGCCCCATCCCGTCATCCCGGCACCTTGGCGGTGACGTGTTTTCGACTCCATTCATAACTTGGTGCATCCCTCCATCCGGACAACTGTCCGTCTGGTCTCCAGCAGGTTTGTTTGGCATGGACTCCGCAAGCAGGTCAGTGAATGGGCCAAAACATGCATGCACTGCCAAACAGCCAAGATGCAGTGGCACACCAAAGCTCTGCCGCAGCAGTTCCACCCCACCCACCGGCGTTTCGACCACATTCATGTGGATATCGTGGGCCCCCTGCCAGTGTCACGAGGAGCGCGGCACCTCCTCACTATTGTGGACCGGTTCACAAGATGTCCAGAGGTGGTCCCGCTCACCGACACCACCTCCGAATCTTGTGCCCGAGCACTGATTGCCACCTGGGTATCTCGCTTTGGTGTACCGGCCCACATGACCTCCGACAGAGGCGCCCAGTTCACCTCCAGCCTGTGGTCAGCTATGGCCAGCCTTTTGGGGACACGGCTGCACCACACCATTGCCTACCACCCACAGTCGAACGGACTAATGGAGCGTTTCCACCGTCATCTAAAGTCAGCTCTCATGGCCCGCCTGCGAGGAGCTAACTGGGCGGACAAGCTTCCCTGGGTCCTACTCGGCATCCGCACGGCACCCTAAGACGATCTGCATGCCTTGTCAGCTGAGTTGGTGTACGGCGCACCCCTGGTCGTCCCCGGGGAGTTCATACCAACCCCAAGGGGGCAAGAGGAAGAACCCACAGCAGTCCTGGGCAGACTATGCGAGAGGCTCGGTAACCTGGCCCCCATACCAATTCGCATCATGGGCCGAACCCGATCTGCACACCCAAAGGCCTGCAGGACTGTAAGTTCGTGTTTGTACGAAGGGGCGGGCATCGGCCACCGCTGCAACGGTCCTACGAGGGGCCGTTTACAGTGCTCCGGAACAACAGGTCCACGTTAGTGCTGGATGTTGGGGGGAGAGAGGAGGTTTTCACAGTGCTCTGGCTCAAACTGGCCCACGTGGACTTGGCGCAACCGGTCGAGTTCCCGGCACCGCGGCGCAGAGGCCGACCTCCCAAACAGGGTCCGGCCCAGACTTTGGACATTGGGGGGGGTGGCGACTCACTTCCTAGCACATTTGAACCGGCTCACAAATAGCCAGCGTGCTGGTACAAAGGCCAGGTCCGCAACAAAGGGAGAAAAGCCTGCGGGGGTTGGTGAGTACGTGTCTCTTGGAGCATCCACGCCCGGGGGTGGGGGGGCGGGATGAGGGAGGCTTTAAAGCAAGGCTATGAAGTTCGAACGAAATTATCTTTGACTGCAGTTCACCGACTCCGTGTCGTTATTTTAGCGCTGTGTGTAGCACACCACTACAATGTGAGCCATATGCACAATGTGCTGAACCCACTCTGGTTCTCTGTTTGTCTAGTTTGTGCATGCCCTTATCGTAAGCAAGGAAGAGACTGTAATGTTGACATGGATAGGCTTTTTCCATTGAGAGTAGGGGAGATTCAAACAAGAGGACATGAGTTGAAAGTTAGGGGGCAAAAGTTTAAGGGTAACACGAGGGGGAATGTCTTTACTTGGAGAGTGGTAGCTGTGTGGAATGAGCTTCCAGTAGAAGTGGTAGAGACAGGTTCGGTATTGTCATTTAAAGTAAAATTGGATAGGTATATGGACAGGAAAGGAATGGAGGATTATGGGCTGAGTGCGGGTCAGTGGGACTAGGAGAGAGTAAGCGTTTGGCACGGACTAGAAGGGCCGAGATGCCCTGTTTCTGTGCTGTAATTGTTATATGGTTATATGGGAAACAGATCAATGAGTAGTCCAGGGTTACACAAGGATTATACAATCAGCAGGTGAGGCATCTGTGAATGGAAATAAGTAGTCAACGTTTCGGGCCGTGGCCCTTCTTCGGGACTAGCTCTGGATTTCCAGCATCTGCAGTAACCTCTTGCATCCGTGAATCATGATGTGATCTCCTCTGGCAATTCAGACACATTATTACTGCTAGAAAGGTGATGACCTGCCACACTTGTGACTGGATCATGATTGTTTAGGTCAGGGGGAATTATGGTTAGTTCACTGTTGTAATTAAGTTTTTTTTTTACAAATGGCAGGAATAAACAACATTTTTTTACAGTTTGGATTGTAATTTCGATTAACTCTGAATTCACTCAGAGTTTAATATTATTCATAATTTTACTATCTCATTAGTTAGTGACAGCTCCCAAAAGGCAGCTGACTTCCAATTTCTATATCATTTCTATTAATAAAAATTACTTTATAAATATGAACCAACACTTCATGTTTATAATTGCTATCCCTTCTGTTGGAAGTTATTGAAGAATAGCTAATCGAAAAATACTATATTTTTGAAGAGCTTTTAGTGGTGAAGTTTGTAGAATCTTGTAGGCAGCTGACACACTGGATAAGTGACTGATAACTTATTACCAGGGCAGGCAATTTCTTCTTACCATGAAACCAATCAGACAGAATAAGTGAGGCCTTCGTTTCCTAAAGAGCACAGTGACTTCAACTGCACAAATGTGTCAATCAAGGCATGGTTTTGAGCAATATTCCCATTTTCCATGTACCATTTTGTATAAATGCTGTCTCTATGACACCCTCTTAAAGATGATAGAATGAACAGATTAATTTGGTGGTGCATGGCTAAGGACATCTTTGTAAGGTGACATTTATATGGTGCATATTTAATTCTGTCGTGAGATGCCTACTGGGCTTGCATCCCCTACAATCCAGGATGCTAAGACTTATCATCAGTGCTACTTCCTGTCTCCATCACCATCACCCCTTCCAAATGACTGGGTTTCCTGCTCTGTTTGTCAACTTTGTGCATGCCTTTACCGTGAACAGGGAAGCAGGGAAAAGTGTTTGAGTGTAATGTTTAATGTTAGATGGATGAGTAGCCAAGGGTTGCTATGTGGAGGAAGTGACTGCTTAAGCATTGGGCTGAATCTGATTAGTAGCTGAAGCAATGCAGAGTAGTAAAGGTCATAGACTGGAATACCTGCAGGCAACATTCCCTCTATTTTTATTACAGCTGTGCAGACCAGCCATTGCTCTGAGCAGGAAATTTTTGCATGGCCTGAAAACTGAGTGGCACTTTGAATGGTTTTTTTATGTAATGTGCATACTGTTAATATTTAGGATGAAAATTGAAAAATGACATGCTTTTGATTTCATTTATTAATTGAAGGGTATAATGAAACACAGTACAGCAAAGAATATCTTTCACATTTCGTAAACTTCTTCTAGCTGCGTCCAATCCCAACTGTGCAGCAACAAAGGCTACGTGCGCGGGAACATTTCCGTTACTGTGCAGCCATGCATGCGCAGCTTACAAGAAACAGTGCCTGCGTGGTAAGTGGAGTGAGATGGATGTGCTAGAGTAAATTTGAGAGGGCAGATTGAAGGGTTGGAGCTAAAACATGCATACACTTGGTGAACGCGTAACTGAATTTAACTTGTTTTTCTCTGGTTAGATCACATCACCAGCTTTGGCACTATTGGGTACTTGCCTCCCCAGCATCCAGGGCGTCCTCAAGGAGTGATACCTCAAAAAGGTGACATCTATCATTAGGGACGCCCATCACCCAGGACATGCCTACTTCTCATTGCTACCATCAGGGCGGAGATGCAGAAGCCTGAAGCCACACACTCAACAATTCAGGAACAGTTTCTTTCTCTCTGCCATCAGATGTCTGAATGGATATTGAACTCATGAACAGTACCCCACTACTTCACTTCCTCTTTTTGCACTACTTACTTGTATTGACCATAACTTACAGCTTCTGTTATGTATTGTAACGTACTGCTGCTGCATAACAACGAATTTCACGACCATAACCCTGGTTCTGATTTGGTTCCATAATTGCATTCTTTCTTTAGTCTGGATTTCTCCAATCATTTTGTTTGTAATTCTCCTTCACATGCTAAGATTGCAATTGACTCATCCATGCTGTTTTCATCATTTTCATTAATTGGCTGTGTTTGAAGCCAGGAACACAATTGATGGACTTTCTTCTGGGCTTCCTGCATTCCCCCCCCCCCCCATCTCGCTCTCTAAACCCAGTGCACTGACAATTCAAAATTCACCATATAATCACTTGTGTTATTAACTCAACCAAAAATAATATCAGCAATAATTTATGGAGGATTAAAGCCAAGGCTAAAAATATTCCTCAGATTCTTTTAAGTAAAGAACACACAGATTCCCCCCCCCCCGCATGATGTTATGTGCTGAGAACGCACATGACTTAAGCATAAAATTATGAATAGTATTGAATACCTTAATGCTCAAGGAAACCTGTTTGTGGCTTCACTTCATACAGTTTTGACTTTTTAACTTAGTTTTAATCTGTTTGCTCCTCATTTTCTTTGTACCGCTCATCATTTTGGCATATGGCTGTGAGTGGTGCAATTCCTTCAAACTTCCTTACATCCAGCATTCACCGCACACAGCAGATAAGCAGCAGTGTATAGGGAATTTCCCTCAATTGTACAGAACCATGGCAAGCATAGGCTGGATTGGAGACTTCCCAAATAATTTAACAAAAAATGGGCACAGTCTTGCTGTTTTGCCAGTAATTTCAGGGCATAGCTGCTTGAACCGCTGTGAATCCAGAGTTTGAGGTCTGGATATACATATCAAATGGCATAGTTCATTGGATCTGTCACCTTGCTCTCTCCCTAGACTCTGGCGGGGGTGGACTCAACTTTGCTGGATTCCCCAAATCTTCGCTGTGGAATTGCCACTTGGAGAGAGTAGAACTGCCTTCTTACAGCTCCATTGACCTGAGTTGAGTCTGATCTTCAATGGTCCCTCAATGGAGTTTGCATGTTCTTCCCCTGACTGCATGGGTTTGCTTCCACATCTCAAAGTCGTGCAGGCTGATTGAGGGATTAATTGGCCATTGTAGATAATTCCTAGTGTGTAGGTGAGGAGTACAATCTGCAGGGAGCTGATGAGAAAGAATAAAAGTGGGATTTGTGCTTGATAGTCAAAAGGATTTGATCAGAATTTGAATCAGGTTTAATATCACCAGCATATGTCATGAAATTTGTTGTCTTTGCAGCAACAATACAATGCAATACATAACAATAGAGATACAAAAATAGGGAATTACAGTATATATATGTATATAAAATGGTTAAATTAAATAAGTAGTTCAAAAATTAAAAAAATAAAATGTATAGAAGTAGTGTTCATGGGATCAATGTCCATTCAGAAATCGAATGGCAGAGGATAAAAAGCTATTCCGGAATGATTGAGTGTGTTCCTTCAGGCTTCTGTACCTCCTTCCTGATGCTAGCAAGGAGAACAGGGCAAGTCCTGGCTGATGTGCGTCCTTAACGATGAATGCTGCTTTGAAGATCGTTTTTTGAAGATGTTCTGGATGCTGGGGAGGCTAGGGCCTATGATGGAGCTGACTAAGTTTACAAGTCTCTGGTGAATGGCTAGAATCCACGCGGACTGCTTTGCCCTATGAATTTCTAATGAGACACAGGGTCTGCGATGGCAATAGGGTTTTTGGACTGTAGATTAAAAGGCAGAGGAGAAAGCAAGTTTTAATTGATTTGATTTCATTTTAAATTATTAAATTATTTAATGTTTTAATTAATTTTATAATGCAAATTTTATTTTGTTTTAATAGTTTTTAACTGTCTCATAATATCAGAGACAGTTACAGATATTGCTTACAACATTCATATTTGGTAGTGCCCTGAAAACATCACCATGTTCTGACAGGAAAATATAGGGTTCAGGCTCCTGTACCAGAGTGCTTCTGGCTGGATTTTTTGAATTGGATTCAAGAATGTGGAGGAACATCACAATAAACCCTTAACAAATGGCTCCTGCCAATGCAGCTACCTGTCCTGGGAATGTCAGCAGCAATTCCAAGCAGTGAGTTATCTTCATGAGGAATTTGTTGGGAATTAACGCCCACCGTGCAAGGCCTACCCTGGTTTGTCCTCCCAAACTGAAACTCCTCGCACTTGTTTGCATTAAATTCCATCTGCCATTTTTCAGCCCACTTATCCAGCTGGTCCAGATTCCACTGCAAGCATTGATAGCCTTCCTCGCTGTCCACCACACCCCTAGTCTTGGTGTCATCCATACATTTGCTGATCCAATTTACTACATTATCATCCAGTTCATTGACATAGATGACAAAAAGACCCTGCACGAATCCCTGCAGCACACCACTAGACACTGCCCTCCAGTCAGAGAGGCAACCATCTACTACCACTCTCTGGCTTCTCCCACAAAGTCAAAGCCTAATTCATTTTATTATTTCATCCAGAACGGCAAATGACTGAACCTTCTTGACCAACCTCCCATGTGGAACCTTGTCAAAGGCTTTGCTAAAGTTCATGTAGACAACATTCACTGCCTAGACTTCATCAGTTTTCCTGTTAACTTCCTCAAAAAACTTTGTAAGATTGGTTGGACCTGACTTAACATGCACAAAACCATGTTGAATCGTCCTAATTGGTCCTTCTCTATCCAAATATGTAAATATGCGGTCACTGAGAACACTTTCCAATAGCTTACCAATACTGTTGACAGGCTCATCGCCTGTAATTTCCCAGTTTATGCTTTATGCCTTTCTTAAACAACGTAACAATATTTGCTATCCTCCAATCCTCCAGCATATCAACTGTGGCTGAGGATGTTTTAAATATCTCTGGCAGGGCTCATGCAATTTCTACACTAGCTGCCTACAAGATTTGAAGGAATGCTACATTAGGTCCTGGGGATTTATCCACCCCAATTTGCCTTAAGACAGCAAACATCTCTTCCTTTGTAATCTATGTACAGTCCATTATCTCACTGCTGCTTTGCCTTACTTCAATGGACTGTGTATCTCTCTTCCAAGTGAAGCCACCTGATTCCTTTGCTGTGTAAGTCTAGGGAGTACACACTCTGGTCTCACCAAACCCGTGAGATTGAGATGGCTCTCCCACCCCAAACCCCGGTCTGTGAGGATGCTGTGTCATTTGCTACCCTGTTACAACGCAGTGCCAAGAAGTAAAGACAGCACACTGCATATGATTAAAGGTATTATATTTATGAATCTTACTTAACGTAAGGGGTAGTAAAGAGAAGAAAGAAAAACAAATGAAAAGGGCCCATTATAATTAAACAGTCAAATGAGTACAAGTTGCTCATCTTGAACTTCTGTGTCATTCAAGCGCTGTGCCTTTGGTCTGTGTGAAAGCACACAGCGCCTACCGAACGTCGCTCACAATCCATCTTGAATGGGTCTCCACCAAGTCGTGTGACGGGTTCTCCTCAGTGTCTTCTCTCTTTATCTCCCGCTGAACAAAAGGATCCAGCTCACACTGGTGTCCGGTCCGGGCCACAACACTAAAACACACTCCCCTTTTTGGATGGCTCACATTCCAAAGCACTCATAATCTCCAACAAGAACCCAAACACTTTTTTTACGTTAGCAGTGAAACCTTTCCCAGGGTGTTGCACAAGCAAATACAGATGCAAAAAAAAAATTTACTACTTCTCCTATCTCTTTCAGCTCCATGCATAATGACCACTCTGATCTTTAAGAGGAGCAATTTTGTCCCTTGCTATCCTTTTGCTCTTAATGTATCTCTAGAAGCCCTTAGGATTCTCCTTCATCTTTTCTGCAACCTCCTGTCTTCGTTAAGCCGTCCTGATTTCCTTCCTAACTGTTACCTTGCATTTTATGCTCCCCAGCTACTTAATTTGTTCCTTCCTGCCTTTACTTGCTATGCATATTCTTCTTAACTAGGACCTCAATATCTCTTGTAAACCCAGGTTATCCCATAAAAGCTAAGTCTGTTAGCCTTGCCTTTTATTCTGATAGGAAAATACAAACTCTGGACTTCCAAAATTTCACATTTAAAGGCCTCCCACTTTCTAAGTACACCTTTGTCGGAAAACAATCTGTCCCAATCTACACTTGCCAGATCCTTTCTGATAGAACCAAAATTGGCCTTTTTCCAATTTAGAATCTCAATCCGAGGACCAAACCTATCATTCTCCATAATTAACTTCAAACTAATGATACTGTAATCACTAGATCCAAAGTATTTCCCTACATACACTTCAGTCATCTGCGGTGTTTCAATCCCTAATGGGAGATCCAGTATCACACTCTCTCTAGTTGGGACTTCTATGTACTGATTAAAAAAAATTTCCTGAACACATTTAACAAGCTCTAGCCCATCCAGCCCTTTTACAGTATGGAAGTCCCAGTCAACTAGTGGAAGGTTAAAATCACCTACTATCACAGACTTATATTTCTTGCAACAGTCTGTGATCTCTCTAAAAATTTGCTCCTCTAAATCTCTGTGACTATTGGATGGTCTATAATATGATCCCATTTACAAGGTCATCCCATTTTTTATTCCTCAGTTCAATCAATCTAGCCTCAGTAGATCAGCTCTTTTGTCTGTCCTGGTTGAGCACTGCCATGACATTTTCCCTGACTAGAAATATCACCTCTCTCCTTCTAATCACTCCCATTCTACCATGTCTAACACAACAGAACCCTGGAACAATGAGTTACCAATCCTGCCCTCCTGCAGCCAAGTCACTCCAGTGCCAACATGTTATAATTTCAAGTGATGATCCAGGCTCTAAGCTCATCCACCTTTCTTACAGTACTTAATGCACTGAAATATATGCAACATATATTTCCCACCATGCCCAACGTTTCCATTCCTGTTTTTGTGTGCAGGCTTAACAACATCTTTTTTCACAACCATTCCCCTCTCTGTTCTGGCTAGGTTGTGTTGTTATATTACTGAGTTTACCAGTGGCCTTTCTTTTATAATTACAGTAGAAACTTTCCAGTTTAAATTTGACAGGATGAAAATATAATTTCAATTAGCATTCTTTCTCACCACTGGTATCTCATTTATTAGGGAGCATTTTATCACTAGGATGGGAGAGACAGATAAAAATAATCAGACCTTGGCTTGAAGCTGTAATATCTTTTCCAACATGGGACTGTACAGTAGAGCAATGGAACTCAACAGTGTGGAAGGTACATAAGCAGAATGGCCCACTCTCATATTTCCATAGACATACAAGGAAGCATTTGAGTCACAGCAGTTCAATCAATTCCTTTCCCAAAGGACGTTTTGGTTTGTCCTTTGATAAGAGAAGCAATATTCATTTGGATTTAAAGAATTTTAAAGAATATTTTCTTTAATCCTTCAGGAAGAGGATTAAAAACCACTAGTGCCATATTTTAAAAGAAGAGTGCATCTTAATGTCTGCAGTCTTTCTAATGGATAATACAAGAACCCTCAGAAGATCACAGATCAAAATTGGCATAAACTTCAAAGTTCACAGTAAATTTATTATCAAAGTAAGTATATGCTGCTGTATACTATCTGGAGTTTCATTTTCTTGAAGATATTTATAGGGAAAAAAGAAATACAATAGAAGTTACAAAAAGCTACACATAAACAGACAAAGACTGACAACCCCCAATTCGCAGAAGTAGAGAAGCTGTGCAAATAAAAATAATACAAAGAACATGAGTTGTAAGTAGTTCTTGAAATTGATTCATAGAATCAATTCAGAGCAGTGGTGTATGAAGTTATCCACAGTGGTTCAGGAGCCTGATGGTTGTCGGATAATAACTGTTTCTGAACCTGGTGGTGTGGGCTCTAATGCTAATGGTGCCTCTTATTTGATGGTAGTAACAGAAAGAGGCATGACCTGGATGGTGGGGATTTTTGATGATAGATTCTGCTTTCTAAAGACAGCACTCTGCGTAAATATACTCAACAGTTGGGAGGGCTTCACCTCTGATGAGCTAGGCTGTAATCACCACTTACTGTAGAATTTTCTGTTCCTGGACTTTGTTGTTTCCCTATGAGGCAATCATGCAACCAGTTCAGATACTCTCTACTGTGCATCAATAGAAGTTTGTCAAAAGTTTTGGTGACTTGCCAAATCTATGCAAACTTTTGAAAAAGGAAAGGCACTGTCATGGCTTCTTTGTGATGAAACTTGTGCACTGGTCCTTTGAGAGATTCTCTGATATAATGATTCCAAGGAAATTAAAGCTTTAGACCTTCTCCACCTCTGTTTTCCCAATGAGGACAGGTTTAAGGACATTCAGCTTCTTCCTCCTGCAGTCAATAAAGCATTCTTTGGTTTTGCTGACATCGAGTGAGAGGTTCTCATTGTGGTACCACTCAACCAGATTTTTACTCCACCTCACCAATGCCAGTTCATCGCCATTTTTGATTCAGCTATCAACAATGGTGTTGTCAGCAAACTTACATACAGCTTTGGATCTGTACCTAGTTCCCTGCTTGATGAATTTGACTATGTGGCTAAACACACAGACCTGTGGTACACCTGTGCTAATGGTGATTTGTTGCCAATCTGTACTCTCTGGGGTCTGCCAGTGAGGAAATCAAGGATCAGATCTTTGAACTTAGTGATGAGCTTCGAGGGAATGATGGTGTTGAATGCTGACTTGTAATCGATGAAGAGCATTCTGTTGTATGCTTCCTCATAGTCCAGGTGTTCTAAAGCTGAGTGAAGAACCAATTAAATGGCATTTGCTGTTGACCTGGTGTGATTGGAACAGATCAAGTCGCTTCTCAGGCAGGAGTTGATATGCTTCATGAACAAGCTCCCAAAGCACTTCATCACTGTGGATCTGACTGCTACTGGATGACCATCATGGAGGCAGGGTACCATGGTGTGATCGAAGCTTCCTTGAAGCAAGTGAGCACCTCAGATTTGCTGAAGCAAGAGGCTGAAGATATCCATAGATACTCCAGACAGTTGATATGCACAGCTCTTCAGCACTCAGCTAGGTAAGGCATCTGGGCCAGATGCCTTCTGTGGGTTTACCTTCCTGAAGGATGCTGTCATGTTGGCCTCAGAGACCGAAATCACAAGGTCACGGTGGCTGCAAGGATTCATGAAGGTGCTTTAATGTTCTGTTGTGCAAAGTAAGCATAAAATTTGTGGAGCTCATCTGGAAGCGAAACCTTGTCATTAGTATTGCTTAATTTTGCTTTGTAGAAGGCAATGTCACCAAGCCCTGCCACAGTTGTTCAGCATCCTTCTGTGATTCAGGTTTAGTCTGGAGTTGCAACTTCAAATTTTAAAGAACATTTATTATCAAAATATGCATACAATATACAACCTTGAGATTCATCTCCTTACAAGCAGCCCCAAAACGAAGAAACCCAAACTCTCTGCAGCTTACTTCGATCCTGTGCAGAAGCCCACTCCAGTCCCTACCTGCTATATTGTGCGCAGTTCTGGTCACCTAACTATAGGAAGGATATCAGTAAGATTGAATGATGTGCAGAGAAGATTTACTAGGATGTTGCCGGATC
Source organism: Hypanus sabinus (assembly GCF_030144855.1). Lineage (NCBI taxonomy): Eukaryota > Metazoa > Chordata > Chondrichthyes > Myliobatiformes > Dasyatidae > Hypanus > Hypanus sabinus. The sequence continues at coordinate 38,361,982 of NC_082718.1, read as the reverse complement.
TTCAGGAATTGAGTAATAGGGAAAGATTGAACAGGTTAGGACGTTATTCCTTGGAGCAGAGAAGAATGAGGGGGATTTGATAGAGGTTTACAAAATTATGAGGGGTATAGACAGAGTAAGTGTGAGTAAACTCTTTCCACTTAGATTAAGAGAGATAAATACGAGAGGACATGGATTTAGGGTGAAAGGGGAAAGGTTTAGAGGGAACATTAGGGGGAACATCTTCACTCAGAGAGTGGTGGGAGTGTGGAACGAGCTGCAATCTGACGTGATAAATGCAGGCTTACTCTTAAGTTTTAAGAATAAATTGGATAGATACATGGATGGGAGAGGTCTGGAGGGTTATGGACTGGGTGCAGGTTGATGGGACAGTGGAATAAAGTTTCGGCACAGACCAGAAGGTCCAAATGGCCTGTTTTCTGTGTTGTAGTGTTCTATGGTTCTAAAAGAACCAATATAAAACTGAAGACCACCAAAAACCCAATGTGCTGAGAGATATAATAAAACAAATCCTGCAAACTATTATAAAAAGCAAATAACATTTAGAACGAAAGCGAGTCCTCAGACACAAAGGCCTGGGCAGTCGGAACAGACCTCAACTTAAATATCACAGAGGCCGCAGCCACGAAGCCCGGAGCAGGCCACAGCCCCAGCTTCAGTGCAGCGTAGAGGCAGCTTGCATGTGAGAGATGGCTTTTCAAAGGTCATACCTTGCACTGCCCCAGACCGAAAGTTTTAAACACCGCCGATCTAACCCTCAGCAGATTGAGATTCTCTTGGCTCATAAAGGGTTTCTGGTTGAGAAAGACTCCGAATAATTTTTTGGAAATAAGTCTGTCAACGTGTTTCTTTATAAATTCAGTGACATGCGTGGCATATTCATCCTGCTCCACTGACGAGTCCTTGGACATGGTCCAATCCACTGATTCAAAGTAGTCTCTAGCCGCTGCTCTGCTTCCAGTGACCACCTCTTTGTTTTTCCAAGCTGATAAGAATTTTATTCTTCAATGTCAAGTCTACTTCTCAGTTCCAGATTAGATTGAAGTAACTTTAGATTCTGGATGGAGGAAGTATGAACGTTATACAAAGGGCCACTTACATGGCTCATGTTGATCAAATAACATCATTATCACAATAGCATTGTTCTGAGCATCTATATAAACTAATTCCATCCATTGCACAATCTTTCAATAAGGCACCCAGTTTGGACCTACATGCAAATATACTGAATTTTATCTCTCTTAACTCAGTGGAACCAACTTTATGATTGTTTTCAGCTGTAAGTTACCATTGAGATTCTATTTCAGCGTCAATCTGCTTTCTTTTCTGACGAGCCCAGATATTTTAAATATCCAGATGCTGCAGTGGCAGAGAAGTGGAAGCTGAATAGAATGCCTTTGGTGGTACTTTTTTAATCTGTCCCATGAAGAAAAAAAAATTACTTTGCATCTGTGTGTTTTTAAATTGTTTTCTTAATCTAACCAGTGGAGCATTCAAGCTCAATTTCAGTGTTTCAGAGAGCTTTGGTCTGGGTGCAAGTCAAAGGGACTAGGCAGTTCAAATGGTTTGGCATGGACTAGATGGGCCAAAGGCCCTGTTTATGTGCTGTACTTTATGTCAGTAAATTCCACTTTAACATTAAAAGGCAGTACTGATAAGGTGCTGGGACTGTTTCTTTTTATCCAAAATAGGCTGATGTGATGAAAGATTTTGAAATCTGACAAATATTGCACCTTTGAAAACATTGCAGCATTCAAATTAAGTGGATCACTCCACTCTTTAAGAAAGGAGGAAGGCAGCAGAAAGGAATTATAGACCAGTTAGCCTGACCTCTGTGGCTGGAAAGACGTCGGAGTCAATTGTAAAGGATGAAGTGATGGAGACAGCACAAAGTCAGCATGGTTTCCTTCAGGGGAAATCATACCTGATGAATCTGTTGGAATTCTTTGAGGAGATTACACGTAGGATAGATAAAAGGGATTCAGTGGATGTTGTATATTTGGACTTTCAGAAGGCCTTTGACAAGGTGCCACACTTGAGGCTGCTTACCAGGTTAAGAGCCCATGGTATTACAAGAAAATTATTGGCATGGTTAAAGTACAGTATTGGCTGATTGGTAGGAGGCAGCGAGTGGGAATAAAAAGATCCTTTTCTGGTTGGCTGCCAGTGACTGGAGGTGTTCTGCTGGGGTTACTGTTGGGGCCGCTTCCTTTTATGCTGTATATCAATGATTTAGATGATGGAATAGATGGCTTTGTTGCCAGGTTGGCAGATGAGATGAAGGTTGATGGTGGGGCAGGTAGTGTTGAGGAAACAGGTAGGCTGCAGAATGAATTAAACAGATTAGGAGAATGGGCAAAAGAGCGGCAAAAGAAGTGCAATGTTGGAAAATGCATGGCCATGCACTTTAGTAGTAGAAACAAATGTGCAGAATATTTTCCAACTGGGAGAAAATCCAAAAATCTGAGATGCAGAAGGACTTGGGAGTCCTTGTGCAGAACACCCTAAAGGTTAACTTGCAGGCTGAGTCAGTGGTGAGGAAGGCAACTGCAATGTTAGTATTTATTTCAAGAGGTCTAAATACAAGAACAAGGATGTTGAGGCTTTATAAGGCACTGATGAGGCCTCACCTTCAGTATTGTGAGCAGCTTTGTGCTCCTGATCTAAGAAAAGATGTGCTGGCATTGGAGAGGGTTCAGAGGAAGTTCACAAGGATAATTCAGGGAAATAAATAATTGTCATATGAGGAACGTTAGATAGACTGTACTCACTGGAATTTAGAAGGATGAGGGGGAATCTCAGTGAAACCTTTTGAATGTTGAAAGGCCTAGACAGAGTAGATGTGGAAAGGATATTTCTCTAGGACAAGAGGGCACAGCCTCCAGATAGAGGTGCGTCCATTTAAAACAGAGATGTTCAGAAATTTCTTTTCCCAGAGGATTTGGCAATTTATTACCACTGGGAGCTGTGGAGACCAGCTCAAAGGGTTTACTTAAGGCAGAGCTTAATAGGTTCTTGGTTGAACATGGTATCAAAGGTTATGGGGAGTGAGGCTGAGGAGGGGTAAAAAGGATCTGCCATGTCGGAGCAGAGTAAGTGCGTTAAATGGCCTAATTCTGCTCCTATGTTTCATGGTTTCATGGTATCAATTTATAAAGACGTATTTTTTGTTTTGGCATTTGGTTAACTTGCTTAGGTAGGACATTTACATTGCTTCACAAAATTACAATATTTATCATTTATGTTAGAGGTATCTTAAAGTATTAAACACATTACATATGGAACAGTCTATCAGCAAGAAGAATCTGAGAACTGATTCATTTTTTTATTGTGCTCAACTTGAAAATGGGGAAGTGTAGTTAAACTTTCCTAAAGCAATCAGTTTTTTTATGTATGTATTTAACATTTGGGGATGCTTGTCCATTGACAAAAAGTTACTTTGCTTAAAGTGTTAGAATATAATCTGCACTGTGCAAAATTCTTAGGCACATATATATAACTAGAGCGCCTTTACTTTTGCACAGTACTGTAGTAATTTTATGCATTGCACTGTACTGCTGCCACAAAAAAATCAAGTTTCTTAAGATGTAAGTGGTGATAGACCTAATTCTGATATGGGTCTCTATTATGTACTGAGAGTGGGAAGGGGGCGGGAGAGGGGAATCATGGTTGGGAAATTGGGAAGGGAGAGGAGAGGGAGCGGGAAGCACCAGACAGACATTCTGTAATGATCAATAAACCAATTGTTTGGAATTAAATGTCCTTGCCTGGTGTCTTAGGGCTGGGTTTGTCTGCACCCCGTCCTGGTTCAGCTGGTTGCTCAATGAACTGTAGCAGGTATGAAAAAAGGAGCATTTTGTACATTACTTTGGAGTATTTGAGATGTTTAAAATAAGGACTTCAAAGTTCAAAGTAAATTTATTATCAAAATACATGTGTGTCACCAAATACAACCCTGAGATTCATTTTCTTACAGGCATACTCACTTATGGTACTTACAGAACATGAAGTTCAAGTTCAAGTCTATTGTCATCTGACTGTACATATAAGCAACCAGACAAAACAAAGTTCCTTCAGACCATGGTGCGCTGACAACACATATCTCACACATATCACACATAAAACAAAATAATTCCACAAATTGTTTAATAAAATATAATTCAAAATTCATGCACAGATAGCCAGAAGAATAAGCAGCTGGCTATCCTAGTGTGAGACCTCGGTTATTTCAAGGCTAACAGCCCGAGGGAAGAAGCTGCTACCCATTCTGGGGCCTTAGACCTGATGCTCCTGTGCCTCTCTCCTGGCAGTAGTGCGTCAAAGAGATTATGGGATGGGCGGTAGGGGATGCCCCGGACCCTTCGTATACAACACTTCTAGTAAATTTCCAAATAGGTGTGAGGGACACACCAGTGATCCTCTCGGCAGCTGTAGTGTCTTGCCGTTCAATGTCTTGCTGCTTCTGTACCACACAATGGTGCGGCCAGTCAAGGCACTCTTAAAAGTGTTCCCGTAGAAAGTTGTTAGAATGGGGGCATGGAGACATGCAAACCTCAATCTTCTCAGAAAGCGCAGACGCTTCTGTGCCTTCTTACCAAATGAGGTGTTGTTGTGGATAAAGGCTAGATCGTCTGCTATGTGCAACCAAAGGAACTTTGTGCTCTTCACCATCTCCACTGACAGCCACAATAGACAGTGGTCAGCCTGCACCTTCCTAAAGTCCACAATCATCTCTTTTGTCTTGTCTACATTGAGACTCAGATTACACACACAAAATGTTGGTGAAACACAGCAGGCCAGGCAGCATCTATAGGGAGAAGCACTGTCGACGATTTGGGCCGAAACCCTTCGTCAGGACTAAGGACGTCAGTGTCCTGACGAAAGGTCTCGGCCTGAAATGTTGACAGTGCTTCTCCCTATAGATGCTGCCTGGCCTGCTGCGTTCCACCAGCATTTTGTGTGTGTTGCTTGAATTTCCAGCATCTGCAGATTTCCTCGTGTTTGCTCTTGAGACTCAGGTTGTTGTTCTCACACCATTAGACAAGCCTCTCTATTGCCTGTTTGTATGCTGAATCGTCATTGTTGCTGATGAGGACGATGGCTATTGAACCATCAGCGAACTTGATGATGCAGTTTGAGCTGGATCTGGCAGTGCAGCTGTGAGTCACTTGGACAGTCATGTTTCCCGTTTGTGAGTTTGTAATAAGTGTCCAATTGCATGTGGTATTATCTCATTCTTAGCTTTAGCTATACAGTAGATTTCATTAAGTGAAATTATATGCTTTATAGTGTTTAGCCTGACAAGAATACACAACTCTATTAATGAACAAATATTAAAAATATTCACATGAAACACAATGGTCTTGTATTTTTGCTCTGTGATTGAATAATTAATTGCACATTAGGCTGCATCACTCTTTGTGGATTTGCCCTGGAATCCCTGTTTAAATTAGTTTAAAAGGTGAGTGGGACCAATTACTAAAACCTCCCGTGTTTCTAATGAAATCAGATTTTTAATAGAAACTGCGCGATCATGCAATTCCTCACTATTCACTCATTCAAAGATCTTTGAAAATGAAAGTAATAAAGAATGGAGCTTTGCCTTGAGAGACAAAATGTACAACTATGATGGTATTTGGTTTGTTCTCCACATAGTTCTGAACTCAAACAAAGATCTTAAGCCCTACTGATACAGGTAGATGTGGGTACTCTTGTGGAAATCACAGTTGGTAATGCATAGGCTGCAGCGGTTGTACTCAAGTGAGACCTTTGAAATGAGAATGCCGGAGACATCTCTGCTTACTACAGACAAGGTAGTGTATACTCAAGTCAAGCAAGTGTGGCCTCGGCAGTGGACTTTTTCAGAAAATTCTTCCCAAAATGTAGCATCTCTGTGCACATAGGGGGTGCCAGAAACAGGCGAGGTAACAGAGGGATGTGAAACATACCCAATAACTAAAGCTCTTAGTTGTTGAAGTCTTTACCAAATTCAAGATATCATCGGCTGTCCGCTAGAAGTTTTGATTGAATTTAACACCTAGATTGTGAATGATGATTGATCTTGCGAGTAAGAAGGACAAACATATACAATTTTCAATGATCAATATGCCTAAATAATAAGTGAGTTCTGTATGAAACTAGTAGTTTTCTGTTCAGATTTCAGAACAGGGTGGGTTACTGGGTCCCATACTGTTCTCCTTGTGCACAAGTAAAATAAAAATAAATGCTTAGGTCATCAGATTGCATGTGTTCTAGCCCAGTTATTTTAGTTATTTTTGTTATTTTATTTTAGAACATAGAAAACCTACAGCACAATACAAGCCCTTCGGCCCACAAAGTTGAATCAAACATGTGCCTACCTTAGAAATTACTAGGCTTACCCATAGCTCTCTATTTTTCTAAGCTCCTTGTACCTATCCAAAAGTTTCTTAAAAGACCCTATCGTATCCGCCTCCACCACCGTTGCCAGCAGACCATTCCATGCACTCACCACCCTCTGCGTAAAAAACTTATCCCTGACACCTCCTCTGTACCTACTCCCCAGCACCTCAAACCTGTGTCCTCTTGTGGCAGCCATTTCAGCCCTGGGAAAAGCCTCTGACTATCCACACAATCAATGCCTCTCGTCATCTTACACACCTCTTTCAGGTCACCTCTCATCCTCCATTGCTCCAAGGAGAAAAGGCCGAGTTCGCTCAACCTGTTTTCATAAGGCATGCTCCCCAACCCAGGCAACATCCTTGTAAATCTCCTCTTCACCCTTTCTATGGTTTCCACATTGTTCTTGTAGTGAGGCGACCAGAACTGAACACAATACTCCAAGTGGGGTCCGACCAGGGTCCTATATGTCTGCAACATTATCCCTCGGCTCCTAAATTCAATACCACTATTGATGAAGGCCAATAAACCGTATGCCTTCTTAACCACCTGCACAGCTGCTTTGAGCGTCCTATGGACCCGGACCCCAAGATCCCTCTGATCCTCCACACTACGAAGAGTCTTACCATTAATACTATATTCTGCTATCATATTTAACCTACTAAAATGAACCAGTTCACACTTATCTGGGTTGAACTCCATCTGCCACTTCTGAGCCCAATTTTGCATCCTATCAATGTCCCGCTGTAACTTCTGACAGCCCTCCACACTATCCACAACACCCCCAACCTTTGTGTCATCAGTAAACTTACTAACCCATCCCTCCACTTCCTCATCCAGATCATTTATAAAAATCACTAAGAGTAAGGGTCCCAGAACAGATCCCTGAGGCACACCACTGGTCACTAACCTCCATGCAGAATATGACTCATCTACAACCATTCTTTGCCTTCTGTGGGCAAGCCAGAGGCAAAGTCCCCTTGGATCCCATGCCTCATTACTTTCTCAATAAGCCTTGCATGGGGTACCTTATCAAATACCTTGCTGAAATCCATATACACTACATCTACTGTTCTTCCTTCCTTAAAAAATTCAATCAGGCTTGTAAGGCTTGATCTGCCCTTGACAAAGCCATGTTGACTATTCCTATTCATATCAGACCTCTCCAAATGTTCATAAATCTTGCCTCTCAGCTCCTTCTCCATCAACTTACCAACCATTTGTTCTTTGTAACAACGGTTACTTCAACACCCTCACTAAAGGGAGGTTAAACTGCAGCCATCTACTCATCAAAGGCAAGATCACTTCCCTGTTTGAGCAATGGGTGCCTCCTCCCAACCAAGGAGGGGATACCTTGATTGCATGAAATATTTTAAACAAAGTTCACTATTTTTTAGTGATACAAACTGAGGAAGGCAGAAAAAAGGAAACTATAAGCCAGTCAGCCTGACCTCAGTATTTGGTAAGGTAGCAGAGCCTATTATTAAGGATGAGGTTTCAGGGGACTTGAAGGCACATAACAAATTAGGCCAAAGTCAGCATGGTTTCATTAAGGGGTAATCTTGCCTGGCAAATCTTTTGGAATTCTTAGAGGATATAACAGGCAGGATAGACATCTGTGGATGTTGTTTATTTGGACTTTCAGAAGGCCTTTGACAAGGTGTTGTACAAGAGCCTGCTTAACAAGGTTAAGAACCCGCGGTATTACAGCAAAAAGGTCCTAGTGTGGATAGAGGATTAGCTGACTGTCATGAGGCAAAGAGTGGGAATAAAAGGGACCTTGTCAGGTTGGCTACCAGTGACTAGTGCTGTGCCGCAAGTGGCATTTCATGTTACATGAAATGGTTTGGATGAAGAAACTGATGACTTTGTAGCCACGTTTGCAGATGATATGAAGATAGGTTGAGAGGCAGATAGAGCTGAGGAAGAACTAGGACTGACTGGAAGAATGGACAAGGAAGGGGCAAATGGAAAATAGTACGGAGAATTGCATGGTCATGCACTTTAGTAGAAGGAATAAAGGTGTGGACTGTTTTCTAAACAGGGAGAAATTTCTAAAATTGGATGTGCAAAGAGGCTTGAGGTCATTCTGCAGGATTCCCTAAAGATTAACTTGCAGGTTGAGTCAGTGGCAAATGTGATGTTAGCATTCATTTTGTGAGGGCAAGAATATAAGAGCAAGGACATGACACTGAAGCTTTCTAAGGCATTAGTCAGATGCACTTGAATTATGGTGAGCAGTTTTGGACCCCTTAAATAAGAAAATGTGCGCTGTCTTCGGAAAACACTCAGATGAGATTCTCTAAGGTGATCCTAGGAATGATCGACTCAATGTATGAGGGGCATTTGATGGCTCTGCACCTGTATTCGCTGGAATTTAGAAGAATGAGGGTGTACCTCTTTGAAACCTTTTGAATATTGAAAGATCAAGATAGCGTGAATGTGGTGAAGATGTTTCACATAGTGGGTGAGTTTAGGACCAGAGGGCATGGCTTCAGGAGGGATAATAAATCAGTTGTGATGCAATGGCAGAGCAGGCTCGATAGGCAACACTTCACCTAAGAATTCGCTGGCATCATCTGTTGTGTTGCTCCTAATGAGGCCTCCTCTAAGTTGATGAGACCATCATAAATTGGGGGACAGCTTCGTTGAGCACCTCCACTCCATTAACCAAATGTGGAACTTACACATAGCCAAATATTTTAATTCCCATTCCGACATGTCATCCATGGCCTCCTCTTGTGCCAGGATGAGGCCACGTTCAGGGTGGAGGAGCAACACCTTACATTCAGTCTGGGCATTCTCCAATGTGATCGCGTGAATATAGATTTTTCCTACCAGGAAAAAAATTTCCCTCCTCCTCCTCCCCTCTTCTTCTTTTCCCCATTCTGGCCTCTTACCTCTTTTCCCCTGGATACCATCCTCCTTCCCTTTCTCCTATGGTCCATTCTCCTCTCCTATTAGATTCTTTCCTCTCCAGCCCTTTAACTTTCCCACCATCTGTTTCACCTATTGGCTTCTAGCTATCCTTCTTCCCTTCCCCCACCTTTTCATTCTGGCATTTTCACCCTCCCTTCCAGCCCTGAAGAATAGTCTTGGCCTGAAAAGTCATCTATTTATTCATTTCCATAGATGCTGCCTGACCTATAGTTTTCCTCCAGCATTTTCTGTCTGTTGTTTTGGATTTTCAGCATCTGCAGAATCCCTTGTGTTTAAGAATATTGGTTGGGAGTTTATCTTACTCAATAGCAACTCTTTTGAGCTCTGAAAAAAATCAACTGCTATATTAGAGGGCTCAGCTTGGCAAAATACCCCCTCTGGTCCCTGGATAGTGAATACCCATTACACAAGATCTTGTCATATTATGTGAAAGCGGGTTGATTTGGCTCACAATTGGCAATTTCTCTTGTTATACAGCTGACTGGGAATTCCCATGCAAGACAAGTAGCATTGCAACTTCATTAATGTGTCAATAAAAAGCAGAATGCCAGAAAAAAATCACACTGACAGTACTGTGCAAAAGTCTTAGGTGCCCTAGATTTTTTATATGGTTTCAGATGATATGGCCTCCACACAGCCCTGATCTCAACATCATCGAGGCTGCCTGGGATAACTAGGAGACACAGAGGTACGCAAGACAGCCAAAGTCTTCTGAAAAGCTGTGGAAAGTTTCCAAGATGCTTGGAACAATTTACCAGCCGAATTTCATATAAAACTGCACGACAGTGTACCTAAGGGAAAAGATGCAATTTTAAAGGCAAAGCACGATCATACCTGATTTGATCAAATACTGATTTGATTTAGTTTTTTTTTAATCTTTACTGCTCTTTATAGTAATTTTTTTGATATTTAGAGACTTTTAATTTCATTATTTTTGAAAGCATCTTCACTTACAGATTTATTTTACACGTGCCTAAGATTTTTGCACAATAATGTATTTAAAAAGTTGAGTAGTGTTTAATTGAAGTTCTGCAGGTTGGGAAGTTGTGGTGATTTTTCAACCTTTCATCAGCAGCAGTGCTTTGGCTGCATTGCTACCCACTCCAATGCCAGCAGATGATAAAAGAATAGAAGGACTTTCTTTTAGAACAGAGATGAGGATGAATTTCTTTAGTGAGAGAATGGTGAATCTGTGGAATTCATTGCCACAGGCAGCTGTGGAGTCCAAGTCATTGTGTATACTTAAGGTAGAGGTTGATAGATTCTTGATTAGTCAGGGCATGAAGCGATATGGGGAGAAGGCAGGAGATCAGGACTGAGGTGAAAATGGATCAGCTATGATGATATGGCCTAATTCTGCTCCTCTATCTTAAGGTCTTGTGAATATACAATTGTGTTGAGAATTATTTGTGCCCAACCAGTGTTTTGTAAATGTTCTTTCAAACAGAGAGTCATTTTATAATTTAACAGCTTCAGTCAAACTTGATGTGGTTGCAGCCTTTCACCTCAGTAGTCGAGTTCTTGCCAGTTAAGTCATATCTGGCTGTTTTGCACTAGTCTGTTACAAATGAATGCACATAATGCATAAGCTTCTAAGTTAGAAGTTATTTATATTCTCACTAATATTTGGTCTAAAAAACACCAGGAAGTCATCTTCGTGATGCACTTAATTATGAAGGGACATAATAGATATTGTAACAGGGCCCAGCATGTATGTGCAATTGCGAAGGAAGCACAACAACACCTCTATTTTCTAAAGAAGTTCAGCTTGACTTCTAAAACTAGGACCAACTGCTATAGGTGTGTGGTGGGAAAGTGTATCACAGCTGGGAATGGAGACCCTGTTGCCCTTGAAAGGATAGCAGTGGATTCGGCCTATTACGTCATGAGAAAAGCTCTCCCAACCAATGAGCACGTTTACATGAAGTGCTGTTGTAGGAGGACAGTGTCCATAATCAAGGAACTCCACCACCCTGATCATGCTCTCTTCTCACTGCTGCCATCTGATAGAAGGCACAAGAGTCTCAGGACTCATACCACCAGTTTCAAGAACATTTGTTACCCCTCAACCATCAGGCTCTTGAGTACAAGGGGATTAACTTCACTCATCTTCACTTGCCCCATCATTGAAATGTTCCCACAACCATTAGAATCACTTTCAAGAACTCTTCATCTCATGTTCTCATTATTTTTTGCTATGTATTTACATTAACATTTGCATAATTTGTTGTCTTCTGCACTAAAGTTGAACGTCCTAATTAGGTGGTCTTTCGCAGATTCTGTTATAGTTACTATTCCTTAGATATGTTGAGTGTGACCACATGAAAATTAAACTCAGGGCCATTAGTGGTAACGTATATGTACTTTGATCATGAAATTTACATTGAATGTTGAACTTTCCCAGGATAAGTCTAGAATTAGAGTTGCTGTGTTTAAAGTGGAAGTATGGAGGAAATGATTTTGAGGGGACATGAGCTTTTGGAATTTGCCACACCACAGAGGCTTCAGACATTCAGTTTATTCAGGGCTAAATTACATTTTTAATCTTAGGAGGATCAAAGGCGTCCAGAAGCAAAGTGGGCTTGAAATGCTGACATCGGATCTAGTCAGGATTTTATTGAAAGGCAAATCTTGCTTGAAAGGCTTGCTGTTCTGTTCCTTCCTATCTAAACAGTCAGGATAAATTACTATTCCCAGAAGTAGTTGTCAACTGTTGCTTCAGTTATTCCAGGAATTTTGGCATCTCTGTTCTACTCAGAAATGCATTACATTGGTTATGTATTGAAATTGCTCAAACAGAAAACATAAAAGGAAATTCCCTGTAGGTGCTGGAAGTCTGAAATAAAAAGCATAAAATTCTAAAAATGCTCAGCAGTTCAGGCAGCATCATTGATGAGCGAAATAGCATTAATAAGAATACAAGAAAATGTGAGCAGGAAGAGACCATTGACCCCATAAGCTTGTTCTGTCATTCAGTCTGCTCGTGCAGATAGACCCCAGGACTCAACTTCTCACTTATGTCAGCTCCCCAAAGTCCAAAATTCCCTTTAAATATCTCCAGTGATCCTGCATCTATAAATGTCTTTGACAGAGAATTCCAGAGATTTACTACCCGCACTGAGAAGTGCTAATGACCACCCGCTTATCTTGTAACTATGGCTCCTCATTTGACACTCCCCACCTATTGAAAATATTTTGTCATCTACACTGTCATGACCTCAAAGGTATGCTCAGAAGATCACTCCTCATTCATCTGAGATTTTTCTAGGCAAAGATTGTCATTATAAGGTAGCACAGGGGTTAGCACAACGTCTTACAGTATTTGCCACCTGGGTTCAATTCCTGCCACTGTATGTAAGAAGTTTGTACATTCTCCCCATGACCGTGTGGGTTTTCTCTGGGTGCTGCACAGTGCAAAGATGCGCCTTTCAGTAGGTTAATTGGCCATTGCAAATTGTACGGTGATTAGGTTGCTAGGCAACACAGCTTGAAGGGCCAGAGGGCCTCATCCGCGTTGTATCCAAATAAATAAATAAAGTCAATCCCTTTAGCCCAGGAAGTAGCCAAGTGAATTCCATACAGTTTTGTGCGTATCTATTTTAAATGCCACTTTCCACGGTACAATATCTTCTCATTCTTATTCTTAAAATCTCTGGAATCTGGGGGTTAGTCTGTGTGTCATTTCACTGGTTTCAACACTTCTGCGTTGATGAATAACAATCAACATTATGTGCAAGATGATTGGACTAACCCAGACACTGCACGATTTTGAAAGGCATCCTCCACATGTAGTCAATCACTTGGAGTTCAGTACTCACTGGCTTTATTGATTGTTGCTGTGTAATAATTGGACACATTAAACAACAAGTCTGCTAATGTCCTCAGTTCGCTTTGTATCACACTGGGATATTAAATACTAATTAAGGTGTTATTTCAAAGAAGATAATAACATTTATTCCGTCTGTGGCTCATTCAATTCTTTATTGATTTTTCTAGCTGTCTTGTCTGAGTAAAATATTTTGCCACATTTCCTCTCTCTTTTAACCCAAAAACAGAATCATAGAAAAGTACAGCATAAAAACAAGCCCTTTGGTCCATCTAGTCTGTGTGAAGTTAAAAGTTGAACCATTTTAACTTCCTACTCCCATCAACCTGAACTGGGACCATAGCCCTCCATACTCCTATCCAAACTTACATTAAACATTGAAATTGAGCTCGCATGCACCACTTGTGTTGGCAGCTCATTCTACACTCTCATGACCCTCTAGAGTGAAGAAGTTTCCTCTCATGTTCCCCTTAAACTTTTCACTTTTCACCCTTAACCAATGTCCACTGGTCGTAATCCCACCCAACCTCTGTGGAAAAAGCCTGCTTGCATTTACCCTCATAATCTTTTATACCTCTATAAATCTCCATTCTATGTTACAAAGAATAAAGTCCTATATATGTAGGGTAAAATAGAAGATGCATCTGTGCTTCTTTCCAATGGTAGCAATGAGAAAAGGGCATGACCTAAGTGATGGGGATCCTTAATGATGGATGCTGCCATTTTGAGGCATTGTTCCTTGAAGATGTCCTGGTTACTATGGAGGCTAGTACTCATGATGGACCTAAGTTTACAACTCTCTGTAGCTTACTTTGTCCTGTGCAGTAGTCCACCCCATCCCTTCATATCAGATGGTAATATAGCCTGTTAGAATGCTCTCCATGGTACATCTGTAGAAATCTTCCAGTGGTTTTGTAGGCATGCCAAATCTTCTCAAACTCCTAATGAAATATAGCCGCTGTTGTGCCTTTTTTGCGGCTGCTTCGGTATGTTGTGTTCAGGTTAGATCCTCAGAGATATTGACATCCAGGAACTTGAAATTGCTCACTCTGGTTGTTTCCCACCTGCAACTTTTTGAGTGTGATGGTGTAAAATAATACTCATCAAGGGCTGTACTGCTGAAACAATTGTGACACAGCTGGAAGAAAAACTGAACTTTTTCAGCAGAACTTCTTTGCAAATAAGAGAAAAAAAAACTTGATAAATCTTGTATTTCACAAAGTCTCCATGGATACAGAGAGAGGAAATGGCTATAATCTTGTGTAAAGTGAAACATTGACTTCCTCGTCACAACTGATGAGATTTCAAGGGCATTGATTCATTCACTGATGAAATGGAGGCTATGCATGGAGGGCTATTACAAATGTCAAGATGTTGAAGGTGCAGCTTTTAATTGGTTCCTAAGGCACATCTTGAAGAAAGCGTAATTTACCATCATCTTTGCTCAGGTTGTAGATTTATGGTAATTTCTTCAATGGCGTCTGGTCTGTAGCTGAGTTGCTTTGTGTTGTTGAAGCAGAAAACAGTGATACTGATTAAAAAGGAAGGCTGTTTGCTCAACCTCCAATAAGCACAAAATACCTTTGTAGACTTCCTAGTCATTAAAATACACGGGAAGGATTGTTGTCAGGATATATTTTTACATCACCCACAGACACAAGATTTAACCTTCCCTCAAGATATTTCATCACTAATTCTAGTGCTGACCTATCACTATCTGACTGTTTGCCTAATGTTATCTTGGATTGTGCTGTTCAGTGTTGGCAAGTACAAAACAAAATAAGAATTTTCTTAGTTCCCTTTACTCTGGCACTGGAGACCTCATCGTCCTAGCTGTCTGCGCAGTGTGGATCGGGTCGCCTTTGATCTTAATTGTCGTCCCAATGTTAGCTCATTCACATGGTAGATTTTAATGGTTATATTGTGAAATTTACAAATATCATCTACTTAAACAACTCCATTCATTATTTTGTGCATTCATTGTGTTGGTTTAGTGAATCCTTATCTGTCTTGTCTCCACCGTGCATTTACCTAAACTACATCATCATTTCAATGATTCCTGTTATATAATTTCCAATAGACCAGGGGGTTCCTAACCTGAGGTCCACGGACCCCTTGCTTAATGGTATTGATCCATGGCGTAAAAAAGGTTGGGAAACTCTGCATTAGACTCTTTCTCTTCAAATACTTAATGAACCATTTTTATTTTCCAAATTGATCCGTAGTCCCCCTTCCTCTGTTCTCGCTGCTACCATCAGATGATGATGCAGGAATCCTTGCTGCATAGCTCCAGGTTTGGGAGTAGTTGTTGCCCTGTTGTCGTGAGGCTTCTGGACCAACTTCACTCACATCAGTAAGTAGGCTTTATTCACTTCAGAGCAGAACAGACTCTGGAGCTGTGGCCTGCAGCCATTGGGCTCCTGAACCGGCTTCACTCGCCTCAGCTTTGAACTGACTTTGAGGCTGACGATTAACTGTGTATTTCTTGTGTATTATTTGTTATTGTTTCCATGATTTGTTCTTTTATTGCTCATAGGTTGTTCATCAGTCTTCGTTATGTGTGTGTTTTTGTGATTCCTATTGTATTTCTCCGATTTCTGGTTGCCTATAAGAAAATGAATCTCAAGATTGCATATGGTTTACATATATAATTATAATAAATGTACAGTACATTGAACTTGGAATAGTCTTATTCCTCCTAAGCCAGATGTTGTAGTACCTCTTCTACTTCTGCCATTTTGGCTCATTACTTTGATATCTTTTCCTTCGATGCTTTAGAAAGTAAAATCTTTAAATGTGGAACAATATCCCTAAACAACCCCACAATGATGTTTTCCTCACTTTCAATAAAACAATGTTATTAAGATGCCTCCTCTCCTCTTCCCTGCTTCCTGTTTTTTTCTCTCTCTCTCTCTCATTTCCTCCTGTTGCATGCCTACTGCATAAGGTTTGGAAATGGTGGTAAAAACCTTATAGAAAGAAACCCTTCAATTAGTCCCGTTAATTCAGGACCAAAGCAAATCACGACTTCTCTCAACACTCTTACAGAAATAGAAAGAGAAGTCAAAACCTCAGCTGCTCTCTCCCACTGGGTGTCATGAACGCAAACAGCACTGTGGATTGGGCAGATGTTATTCAGGTGCTCTGTCAGATACACAGTAACATGTTAGGGCCTGATTTTAAAAAACATATGATACAGAAAATTATAATGACAGGAAACATGGGAACATGAAGATTGTAAATGGCATAAAGGACAGAAATGTTTTGAAAGTTCAAGATTGTCAAGTACAAAAACCAGACAGAAGAAGACAGAAGCCTCGAGCTCACTTTGGAAAACAAAATAACCCTGACTAGTGTCTTTGATAAATCTGCTGACAGGTTCTCACTGTCAGGGTATGTGTCTGACTGAGATGCTGTGTATTTGTGGATCTGTACTTCTGGTTATGTCCGCTCTTGCAGTTATTGATTACAAAGATATTTTTGAATTATCATAGGCACTTTCATTGGCAGGCTATAACTTCTGATTTATTTTCTGAAAATCATTAAGGACAGTGAAGGTGTCTCAGTATTACTGGAATATCATCAATATAAATTCTTTCAGAATCTTTTCAAAATCTAATGCTAAATCAGGGGTTTCCAACCTTTTTAATGCCTTGGACCCTTACCATTAACAGATGGGTCTACAGACTCCAGTTTGGGAACCTCTATTCTAAATAATTGTTCTACAATATAGTTCTTTCTTGCAGTAACTGCTTTGATCGATATTAGTATTAGGTTTGGAATACTTAATTTTCAAGCAGTCAATGTTTCTGTAAGTACATCCCATTTTACATATGAGGTAGTGGTCCAGTTCACAAGAATAAAGTCATTGCCTTCTAGGTGCCCCCAACCTCTCTACCAGTCAAAAGTATTTTGCTGCTTCATTAATAGGTCTCTAGTCAACTCCCTTTCTGACTTCCCACTAAAATATGCAGAGACGTAGGTGGTTTTCAATCTGTACTTCTAAAATGACTAATGCTGTAACATTTGTAACAACAATATGTTTTCTTTGTCATTCATAATCTGTTACTTTCACAAACAGATATGGGGTGCTGCTGTAGTGTGGTTAGCACAACACTAACAGTACAGGCAGTCTGGGTTCAATTCCCACCACTGCCTGAAAGGAGTCTGTACATTCTCCCCATTGACCACGTGGGCTTCCTTCAGGTGCTCCAGCTTCCTCCAGTTGGTCGACTAACTGGCCTTTGTAAATTGGTCTGTGATTAGGCTATGTTTAAATTGAGGGATTTGCTGGGCAATGTGGCTCTAAGAGCCATAACGGTCTATTCTGCACTGTATCTCAATAAATAAATAAACTAATATTGATTATTTTCTTGATGTTTAGACTTGCACATGTAACCAATCTCCAACAAGAGTATAAATACTATCCTGGACACTACTTTAGGGAATGGGAATGTAAGGTCACATTAAAAGTTGTTTAATTTATTTCTACTATAATGTCTATTGTTAGCCATAAAAATATTAGTGATAAGTTCAGTAGTTTACCTCACAGATATGTGTGCCAGGTGATAAATGGAGTGTGCCAGGTGGAATAATGGAGGTTTTCTCATATGATTGAAAGTCTATGATATGTTCTGTACCACAGAGATTCATACTGAGGCCCTTAATATAGTACTGTGCAAAAGTCCTAGACATTTGCACAGTACTGTACCTGCCAAAGTTGAGCAGAGAGCAAATTTGTAAATCTGGCAGGAGCAAAAGATGTTGGTGATGGTGACGGTGGCCCCTGCAGGTGCAGTGTTGGATAGGTTGCAGAGGAGTGCCAGGGGCAAGGGGTAGCAAGGGTGCATTCACTCTCAGCACTGAGACAGCAGGCAAGGTCATTCTCATGATGTGCCCAATCTATCTCCAGTGTCTCCTCATGTTGATTGCGGCTATGTCATCTTGATGGCACTGATGCTTTTTTGCTGATGGGTGGGGGGGTGTTCATTGCTCTACTGCTTATGCGTCGGTGTGGGGTGCTGAGGTGGGCTTTGTGGTTCTAATATGTAACTGTCATTCATTCTTTGGAGCACTCCTCTGTTTTCGTGGATGGTTGCGAAGAAGAAGAATTTCAGCATGTTGATTGTATACATTTCTCTGACATTAAATGTACCTTTGAAACCTTTGAAGGAGTAGGGTGTGGTTGAAGATTTTTCTTGGCCATAAAATAAAGAGGATCTTCCGGAGGCTCATGGTGTGCAATGATGACAGCTGGGCAAGAGTGTTCTCTGTCATGTGCCAGCATTCTGACCCATACAAGAGTGTAGCTAGAACACAGCTCTGGTACAGCTTCACCTTGGTTAGCATAAAACCTTTTTCTTTTGATAAAGGCAAATAGATATAACTTTGTCTTCAGAGGCCCAAACCATAGATGCAATCACAAGGAATGTGTGTCAGTGTCTTAACTTTCTTAGGAGATGGAGGAGGTTTGGTCTGTTACCCAATACTCTAATGTCTCCAGATGTACTGTTGACTGCATTATTGACAGGTACAGCAATTCAAATGTGCAGGAACACACAAAGGAGGGGAGCACTTTCTTACTCTGACTCCTCATCTTTTCTTCCAGTCCAGCTGAAGGGCCTTGGCCTAAAAAGTTGACTCCACTGTTTTCCATAGATGCTGCCTGGCCTGCTGAGTTCCTCAAGCATTTTGTGTGTGTTTCTTGGATTTCTGCAGATTTTCTCTTGTGATTGGGGAATTATACTTTATCTTTTTAAAACATAGGTGAGGCTACATCTGAAGTATTATGTGTAATTTTAGTCACCACAGTATAGAAAGGACATGATTCATTTGGTGAGGAGACAGAGGAGGTATTGTTTGGAATGAAGTGTCTCAATTATGAGGACCGATTGGATCGGCTGGTTTTATCTTCTTTGGGATGGAGAAGACTTTGGAATGGAACTGATAGATGTACAAGATTATTTGGAGCATGAATAGGATGGACAGCAGTAAACTTCTCCTTAAAACAGAAAGGCCGTTAACCAGACTGCACCAGTTCAAAAGTAAGGAATATAGATTTAAAGTAGTTATAAAGAACATTTGTGTGGTCAGAGTTTGGACTTCACTGCTAGAGAAGATGGTAGAGACAGAGACTATCATATTACTTGAATTGCCAAGATGTAGAAGGCTATAGGCCATTTGCTGGTCGGAGGGATTTATACAGAGAGGTACCAGGTGGTCAGCACAAGTAGGGTGAGTTGCTGAGTTGCATTTAACAAAGAAATGACTCAATAAATAAAACAGTAAAAATGTGCATATATCAATTGAAACATTTTTTCAACACCACATACAAAATCACAATATCTTTGTTCAAAACATTTTTCATAACCTTTTGATTACCCATTCCTTCCAGTTATAAATTTGATGCCAACTTTGATATTTTTTCATTTTTTTTCCAGTGCGTTTAGAGCTGCCACTAGCGATGAAGTGCTGAGAAAACCTTTCCTACTGTGAAGTCTTCTTTGACAAGCACTTAAACAGTTGTCTGTGTGCAGAAGACTAATTCTCTCTAGGTTGTCTAAAATCAGCATTTGTATATCAAACTATTACAACGATACCTGTGCAGAATCCATCTCCGTTCAGCTCAAAAGCGTATCATTGCAAACAATAACTGTAACATAAATGTCTTAATAGCCACTGGAAGTATATATATATATATTTTTGGTCTTCAGTTCATGGTTATTGTTATTAATAATTATTCTCCAAATAAGAGAGGATCACAGATCTTTCATTCTGTAAATTCTCAAGCAATTTCCTCCTGCCACTTCCATCAGATGCACTTCAGCCAGCTGCTTTGCTCTACAGTTCAGCTTCCAGTTTTTATGCTTAATTCCTATCAGAAGATGTAGGAACCATGTGTGATTTTTTTTTTGTCTGTATCATAATTTGTGCTGTGCGTTTATTATGTGTCACGTGGGTCGGGGAACGGTAGAAGCAAATGAGTATAGTTAAGTATTCATGCTTTGTCCTAGTTAGTTAGTTAGTTAGTTAGAGGCAGCCGGGGACAGGGATGATATTTTGTCTTGACTGCTTGAATACACTAATTTGAATGCTACTTACTCTTATTCCGCTCTATCACTAATTTGGTTTCCCTAACTTCTCATAGCGCTATATGATCTTTCATCTCTGCTGGTTTTGTAATAAAGGATCAAACGTACTTTTTTCAACTTGGGATTGTTATTTGAAAGCACATCATAGAGTGTCAACTCCCATGCTCAATCTCTCAGTGTTGTGGTACCCATACAGAAAGAATGCATGAGCTGTCTCAGCAGTCCTACTTTTGGTGTTTGTGAAGAAACACACTTGGGTTCTGCCACTTTTGGTGGATATTATTTTGCACAGCCGTGCTGACAGAAAGTCACATTGTAAGAAAACTTCATCTTTTACTCCACAAGTCCAATACTTTTTTCTTTCTGAAATCAAGATTCTTTAGTTGTGACACTTTCCCACTTTCTAAGTATGCTCACAAGACAACAACATTGCTATGAACTGACTTCAGAAGTGAACAGGATTCATCATCATTGTTATGTGCTATGCTGATGACAGTGCAGACGGGTATAATGTTTATATATTTTTCTAAACAAAGGATGATACCAGAAGATTGTGCAAATGTGGAAAATAGTTTGAAAATTTTGAATCTGATTTTTACTGTATGCTGCCAGTTTTTAAGGGTGTACCAACAAAATGTTAAATTACAGAGCATTGGGGAAAGGCTGAGTCGAAAGAGAATGTGGAAATTTGGTGTTGCTGGCTGAAGTTGTTAAGGTAACATCCTTTCCAAGTACTTACTTTTAGACAGAAAAAGAAATATAGGAACAAGATGATAAGCTGCAATAGAACCCTGGAGACAGAGAAAGATGAAGGTGTTTACCAGAAATGGTTAAATGTTCAGAGGGCTGCAGTGTGCCCAGGCAGCAGATGAGTTTATTTTGGACACTTTTAGGATAATTTAAGAGGCCAAAGACAGAGAGATCAGACTAGTCCGAAAAACAGAATTCCAACCTGCCCATGTTTGATTGCAGTGAGAGTTGCTGAGAGCAGAAGAGTGGCTGTGGAGGAAACACAGTCGAGAGTGGAGGGGGACTTCATAGTTACAGAAAAAGGAAGAGGCGTTGTTGCCTGGGATGGAGCATTTTAGCAACGAGAGACTGGATATACTGGATTTATTTTCCTTGGAAACAGGTGCCCTTTGGTAGGATAGAGCAGACCAATATGTACACCATAATGAGGAGAGTAGAGTTGATTGTGAGAAGTATAGCAAAGGTGTTTATATTTGAAGGACATAAAGTTTAACATATGGGCTGGGTGAAGCACAGGGAACTTGAAGATTTGGCTTGCCCAGAGGATGGTGAAATCTGAAAACTCTGTTTGAAGGGTGATAATGTTTGTAATGCAAAGATGTTAGCGTTGAAAAGAGGAAAGTATATAAAATACACCAAAAAATACAACTCCTCAAAGTTCAAAGTAAATTTTATTATCACCATAAACAACTGTGAGGTTCATTTTCTTGTAGGTATACTCAACAAGTCTATAGAATAACTATAACAGAATCAATGAAAGACCACCCAGCTTGGGTCTGCACCCAAAGTGCAGAAGACAATAAGCTGAGCAAAAACAGAAAGAAGGAAACAATGCTAATTTACAAATAAGCAATAAGTACCAAGAACATGAGATGAAGAGTCATTGAAAGGAACATTTCAGCGATGGGACAAGTGAAGTTGTCCCCTTTAGTTCAAGAGCCTGATGGTGGAGGGGTAATAATTGTTCCTGAACCTGGTGGTGTGAGTCCTGAGGCTCCTGTGGTTGAGAATTCTGTAGCGAGAGTTTTCGCTCCCACAGCTTCGTTGATGACTCAGAGGGAGTAAGAGGATAATGTGTTATTGTCAACTTGCTCATACTATACCTGTTCACTGTCAGTACTGCCGTGAACAAGTTCCTGTGGAAATTTTCCTCGCACTGTTATTATTTTGCTTAGCAGCTTAATGGCAGCCTTCATTATTGCTGTGCTCTAGGTTATTACTCCTGAGACTTTACAGAACACATTTTCCAACGACAGTTAAGTGCATAATAGGGTAATAAACAGCACCAGAAAAGTACTGAAAGTGTATATCAGTGAAGTCAATCAAAAAATAGTCTTCCTCTACAATGAATCACAAATGTAAGGTGCTACATTTGTGAAGGAAAAACAGGATAATTCTCTTGTTTCACTCATTAAGCAGCATCTGTTAAAGGTGTGACTCTTCACCTCTCTCTCATTTGTCTTATTCACCAACTACAAAAGATTAGCCAAAATAACTTATTTCATTTATTTAAGAACTTTCTGTAAAGGTGACACATCATCATAGAATCAAAGAATTGTACAAGTCAGAAGTAAGCCCTCCAGCCCACAATACAGACCTTTCTGCCTGTCTGCACAAATCTTAATAATGCATATTCAAGTGCCAGTCGAAATGTCCCTTAAAAGTAGAAATTGTATCTGATATTTTTCCATTTTCTTTCAGAATCAGGATCAGAATCAGGTTTATTATCACCGGCATGTGTCATGAAATTTGTTAACTTAGCAGCCGCAGTAGAATGCATTACATAATGTAGAAAAGAACAAAATAAAAATAATAATAATAATAATAATAATAATAATAATAATAATAATAATAATAATAATAATAATAATAATAATAATAATAATAAATAGATAAATCTTTTACAGTGTACCTATATTGAATAAATTAAAAATTGTGCAGAAAACAGAAATAATATATTTTTAAAAGTAACTTAGTGTTCAAGGTTTCAATGTCCATTTAGGAATTGGATGGCAGAGGGGAAGAAGCTGTTCCTGAATCACTGAGTGTGTGCCTTCAGGCTTCTGTACCTCCTACTTGATGGTAACAGTGAGAATAGGGCATGCCCGGGGTGCTGGAGGTCCTTAATAATGGACGTTGCCTTTCTGAGACACCGCTTCCTAAAGATGTCCTGGGTACTTATAAAACAGTGATGCAGAATGTCAGAATGCTCTTCACAGTACATCTATAGAAGTTTTTGAGTGATTTTTGTTGACATACCAAATTTCGTCAAACTCCTAATGAAGTATATCCACTGTCTTGCCTTCTTTAGAACAGCATCAATATGTTGGGACCAGGTTAGATCCTCAAAAATCTTGACTCCCAGGAACTTGAAACTGCTCACTGTCTCCACTTCTGATTCCTCTTTGTCTTACCCTTCCTGAAGTCCACAACCAGCCCCTTCCTCTTACTGATGTTGAGTGCCAAATTGTTGCTGCGACACCATTCCACTAATTGGCATATCTCGCTCCTGTACGCCTTCTCGTCACCATCTGAGAATGGCCTTTCATTGATTCTGTGGTGTTTCTTGTGTTTACTGTGATTATCTGCAAGAAAATGAATCTCAGGGTTGTATATGGTGGCATATACTGTATGTACTTCAATAATAAATTTACTTTGAACTTTGATTCTACCACCCCTCCTGGCAATGAGTTCCAAATTTCAACTTTCTCAATAAAACCCCTTCAAAACTCCTTCCACTCACCTTAAACCTGTGCCCTCTTGTTCTTGATACTGCTACCATTGGAAATGGATTATTCATCGCAGCTATGGTATGCACCTTACAAAGTTATATACCCTTAAAAGGACACCCATAATAGTCTTCCTGCTGAACCTCCTCTGCACTCTCTCCTGCACCACCACATCTTCCTTTTGTGTGATGACTACAACTGCACTCAGTGTGAGTTAACCAGTATTTTGTAAAGTTGTAACTTAACATCCCAGCTTTTGTATTCTCTGTCCTAACATATGAAAATAAGTATGCCATTTGCGTTCTTCACCTGTTAATCTCAAACGTCATCTGTAAATCTCCAGTGACACAGCTATTGTTGGCAGAATTTCCAATGGTGAAGAGGTGTCATGGTCTGGATCAGTTCCCTTTTAAATTTAGTTAGGTTGGGTTATAATCCGGACCATTGACTCTTTGTTCCCTTCTAATTCCGTTTCACGTGTCCCTTGAGCTTGGCAATTAAGGTGATCCACTCTCAACCCAAACCGGCAGCTTATAAGCACCTTGCTTTAGCCGTTCGGGGCGAGAGTGCTAAGAAGCCTTAGCAAGTCGTCATCGCTACCACAAGCCAGAATTATCCAGCCCGCATCAGAGTACCAGCAATTCGTTTTCCTTCGCCAGAGTGGGTCCAGGCAAGGTCAACCTGCCAGGGGTGAGTTGAAGGCGGAGTACTGACTCGACGTTCATGCCCGTTGTCCGTGTCTACCCCTCGAAGATTCCCGGCTCGGTGCCTCAGTGGAAGGCAGAGTCATGGCTCGATGCTCATTCCCAGTGTCCGTGTCTACCCCTCGAAGAAGAGTCCCAGCTCGGTGCATGAGTTGAATGGGGAGTTCTGGCTCGATGCTCATGCCCATTGTCTGTGTCTACTCCTCAA
This sequence comes from Hypanus sabinus, assembly GCF_030144855.1. Lineage (NCBI taxonomy): Eukaryota > Metazoa > Chordata > Chondrichthyes > Myliobatiformes > Dasyatidae > Hypanus > Hypanus sabinus. The sequence continues at coordinate 38,337,356 of NC_082718.1, read as the reverse complement.
AGAAGAGTCCCAGCTCAGTGCCTGAGTGGAAGGCGGAGTCCTGGCTCGATGTTGATGCCCAGTGTCCACGTCTGTCCCCTTGAAGAAGAGTTTCGGGTCGATGCCTGATCTGAAGGAGGAGTCCTGGCTCAAGGTTCCTTGTCCTGTGTTTTGGTGTCCACGTTTCTGGCTGCAGCAATCCATGGTGTCCACGTTTCTGGCTGCGGCGATCCATGGTGTCCACGTTTCTGGCTGCAGCAATCCATGGTGTCCACGTTTCTGGCTGCAGCGATCCATGGTGTCCACGTTTTTGGTGACGGTGAATCAAGGTCCTAGTCTCCAAGTCCAAGGGCCGTGTTCCCAATGTCCAAGTCCAAGGGCCACGGCTGTCCGTGTTCCCAATGTCCAAGTCCAAGGTCCGCGGCTGTCCATGTTCCCTCTGTCCAAGTCATGGCCACAGCAATCCCAGTTCCCTGTTTCCAAGTCCCAGGTCTGTGGCGATCCAAGTCCCTAGTCCCCTAGGCCGAGGTTCGTGTTCCTCTTTGTCCTCCTTGATTTCCCGATTTTCTGTGTAGTGAGTAATAAACGCTATTTTATTGTACCTAAGAAAGAAGTGTTTGTGTCCTGCGTGTGGGTCCTGTCCCAGCACCCTCGTCCCCTCCTCGTGACAAGAGGAGGCATACAGGAGTGAGGTAGATCAACTACAACATTGCACTCAACCTCAGTAAGACCAAGAAATTGATTGTGGACTTCAGGAAAGGGAAGTTCAGGGCGCGTACACTAGTCTTCACCGAGGGATCAGCAGTGGGAAGGTTGAGCAGTTTCAATTTCCTGGGTGTCAACATCTCTGAGAACCCATCCTGGACCCAACATAATGACACAATTACAAAGAAAGCATGGCGGAGGCTATGTTTCATTATGAGTTTCAGGAAACTTGGTATGTCACCAAGGACTAACAAGCTTCTAGAGATGTACTGTGGAGAGCATTCTAACTGGTTGCCTCTCTGTCTGTTATGGAGGGGCCACTGCACTGGACTGGATAAAGGCTGCAGAATGTTGCAAACTCAGCCAGCCTCATCATGTGCACTAGCCTCCCCAGCGTAGAGGACTTCTTCAACAAATGATGCATCAGAAAGGCTGCATCCATCATTAAGGACCTCCTACACAGGATGTGCCATTTTCTCATTGCTTCCATTAAAAATGAGGTACAGGAGCCTAAAGACAGACAGTGAATGTTTTAGGAACTTCTTCACCTCCACCATCAGATCCCTGAATAGAAAATGAAACCTCTTACACGACCTCACTATTTTTTTTCTTTTTGCACAAATTATTTAATATATTTTGTTATTGTAATTTAGAATTTATAAAATTATTATTATATATTGCGCAGTGTTGCTACTGCAAAACACAAATTTCACGACATATGCCAATGATATTAAACCTGATTCTGATTCAGCTCTTGCAGTTTTAAACCTTCAAATGCAGCAGCATTGGTTTTAGTCACGTGTGATGTAGCAGATTTTTTTTTAATTTATTGACATACAGTGCAGAATAGTGCCTTCTAGCCTTTTCAGTGTGCTACCCAGCAAGCCCTGATTTAATTCTAGCTTTATCATGGGACAATTTACAATGATGAATCAACCTACCAACCAATATGTCTTTGGACTGTAGGAGGAAACTGGAGCACATGGAGGAAACCCATTTGGTCACAGGGAGAATGTTCAAACCTCATAGTGACAGCAGAGGGAATTGAACCTGGGTCACTGGCACTATTAATTGTTGCGCTAATCACTATGCTACCATCATGTTCTCACTTGTAAAACAAATACTGAATTTGTTTAATCACTTTAAAGCATTCATGATTTTCTTCAAACAATGCTCTTACCTCTTAATGTGTATAGTAGAAATCAGAATGGGGAAACAGGCAATTCTGATCTTTGCACTAAGTTTGATATTAATTATAGAAGCAAATATTAAACTAACTATTAAAAAAAGAAAATGAAAGTTTGATAGAAAGACCCAAAGCAATCAGTTTTTTTAAAATTTGCATAATAATAGTTGACAATATTTAATTACTACAGATCTACATAAAAGTCTGTAAAGTTAGTGCCCAAGCCTTTTGTACAGTATTGTAGTAATTTTATGTATTGCACTGTACTGCTGACACACGAGAAAAATCAAATTTCATGACACATGTGATTGATGCTAAACCTGATTCTGATATGGGCCTCTATTGTGGACTGAGAGTGTGAAGGGAGCAGGGAGAGGGGAGTCATGGTTGGGAAAACGGGAATGGAGAGAGGAGGGAGCAGGAAGCACCAGAGAGACATTCTGTAATGATCAGTAAACCAACTGTTTGGAATCAATTAACTTTGCCTAGTGTCACAGGGCTCTGTGTCTGCACCCATGCCACCCCTTACTGGTATTCATTCTCTGCCACCTGAACCACAGCCCTCATCCGTGCTCCACCTACATCATTCCCAACATCCTTTGCTCCCGCCAGATTTTCAAACTTGCTCTCTGCTCCAAGTTGACAAATACAGTACTGTGCAAAAGTCATAAGCATCCTAGCTCTATATATATATATATATCTATATGTATGTTTTGAAGACTTTTGCACAGTGCTATAGCTTCTCATGCCTGAAAACTACAGCATCAGTGCATGCAGAAAATGTATAAAGACACTTACAATGAAGAACAAATATTTCTGTAATTGCAGGGATTCCAGGGATTTAGCTTCAAAATTTCCAATACTCCTTCCACCTTGTTCAGGACCACTCTTCCATGCAGTTCCCCCGCTCATCCAAGTACTGTTGCCCATAGTTCGGAGCTGAAAGATTAATGATCTTTAAAAAACAGTTTTAATACATTAATGTGCTTTTAAAAGGCAAATTTGCTGAAATGGTATCATATGTTGCTTTTGGTCTTCCTAATGAATTACAAATTACATTGTGATTAAATTAACATAACATCACTAAATCACATCACTAAAAATTAATGGGTCCAAAGAAAATAAGGGGACAGAAGCTAGACAAATACATGGACCCAATAAGCCTATATCCTAGAATTATAAAGGCATGGAGAACAGGAATCATGATGTTTGCACAGACCATCAAGCACCCATGTACACTAATATACATCCCATCTACTCCTCCCAATCACTCCCTCCTTCCTGACTTTCCTGACAGCCACCTACAGTGGGGACAATTTATAGTAGCCAATTGAAATACTAACTGGCATGTCCTTAGCAACCTCCGAGAGGACCACAACCTTATCATAGGATTTGGATGCTCGCATGCCTCAAAGATCTGTTGAGCTATGTTGGCTGGAGTCAGGGCCTTCGTGTTTTGACTGTTGGTAGGTTTGCACATGCCAAATAAGTCAAATGGTAGAGCCCTGACTAAGAGTGTTTCACCAGTTATGTAGGTTCAGGGGTTCAGAATAGGGCTGACAAACCTGATTGATCAAAAAAAATTGTTTCTGAAACAGCAATGAAGAATCCTTCTATATCTGTGTGTGATGGCATTGGCCAAGGACAGACAAAGATGGAAAACCTTTATTGCTGCCCTATATGCCAGCGGTATAACAGGCAGAAAGCATGTCTTTAGCATGTAGGAAGAAACTGGAACATCTGTGAAAATGGCAAAAATGTGCAAACTCTGATGCTAAATGTCAGTCCTGGGATATATCATGATGAATGTGGTAAAGGGCACTCAAAGACCCTTAAGTTAAAAAGAGCCCTTAAGTTCACTGTCTATTTCTGACACCCCCATCCTCTTACTCGAGCTCTCTGCTTCCATCTCTGGAGATAAACTGTCAACTGACATCTTGTGGTGACCCACTTTCTGCACAGTCGAACCAGCTCACAAATAGCCAGTGCGCAGGGGGAGACTTTGGTAATACATCTCTGACGTGATTTCCGCCCAGAGAGAGTGGGCACTAGGGATTAAATGCCAGCGCCGCGAAGTTTGAAGAAACTAGTCTCCAAACGACTTACCGACTGCGCGTCATCATTTCAGCGCTGTGTGTAGTACTTCGCTACATTGGTGACCTAACGGTCCAAACGGGATTTGGACCAAAGATGACTGACTATTCATCTGTTCACGCAGTTTCGCTAAAACTGCCGACTTTCTGGATGCTGCGACCACGCGTGTGGTTTAGCCAAGCAGAAGCCCAGTTCCAGATTCGGCAGATATCCTGATTCCACGCGTTTCTACCTCGTGGTGAGCGCCCTTGACCAGGAGACGGCCGCCCAGGTTACGGATTTCATACAGTCGCCCCCGGAAGAAGGCAAATATGAAGCATTCAAAGCGCTGCTCATTGGGACCTTTGGCCTCTCACGGTGTGAGCGGGGTGCCCGCCTGCTTCACCTGGACGGTTTGGGAGGCAGACTGCCGTCAGCATTGATGAACGAGATGCTGGCCCTGGCTGACGGACACAAGCCCTGCCTCATGTTTGAGCAAGCGTTCCTAGAGCAACTGCCCGATGACATACATCTGCTGCTGGCCGACGCAGATTTCAGCGACCCCCGGAAGCTGGTGGCCTGGGCAGACGTGCTGTGGAAAGCCAAGAAGGAGAGCGTGGCGTCCGTCGGTCAGATTACCAGGCCACGTGCCCAACAGCAGACCAGACCAGGCCCGGCGGGGGGGCGCACACAACACAGAGGCAGGAGTGAGGAGGACAGTGAACAGTGGTGTTTCTACCACCAGCGGTGGGGCACAAAAGCCCGGCGTTGTCGCCCGCCCTGCAAGGGCCAGGGCCAGCTGCTGCTAATGGCTATGGCAGCTGGCCACCAGGACAGCCTCTTGTAAGTCTAGGACAAACAGTCGGGACGCCGCTTCTTGGTCGACACTGGAGCGGAGATCAGTGTCTTGCCCCCGACGGGGTAGGACACCCGCAGCAGGAAGCCTGGACCCACCCTGAGGGCCACAAACGGCAGCATGATACGGACCTACGGCACCCACACAGTGCAGCTGCAGTTTGGCGCCATTCGATTGACGTGGGACTTCACACTGGCCACGGTGGCCCTACCACTCCTGGAGGCTGATTCCCTGCTGATACCCAAGGTTATTTTGACTATACCTCTTCTCACCCAGTCCCATGTAAAAATGCTGTTCCCTTTTTTCAGCTCCTTCATCTCCATAACATCTATTCCCAGCATGTGGCTTTCCTTTCCAGTACACCAGAGATGTCCTCCTTTTTCAAGGAATGTGATTTCCCTTCCTCCACCATTGATACTGCCTTCACCTGCATCTCCGCCATTTCCCAAACGTCGGCAATTGTACCGTCTTCCCGCCGCCTTTACAGTGATAGAGTTTCTCTTGTCCTAAAGTACCATCCCATGAGCCTCCACTTCTAACACATCAACTTCTGCCATAGCCAAAGGGATCCTATCACCAAACACATCCTTACCTCCATCCTCCTTTCCACTTTCCACATGGATCACTCCCTCTGTGATTCCTTTATCCGTTTGTCCCTTCCCACTAATTTCCCTCCAGGCACTTACCCCTGCAAGCAGCCAAAGTGCTGCACCTGCCCATTCACCTCCATTCAGGGCCCCAAACAGTGAGGCATTGCTTCACCTGTGAATCTGCTGTGGTTGTCTATTGTTCCCGGTGCTCCCTATGCGGCCTCCTCTACATTGGTTAGATCTGTCGTAAGTTGGCAGACAGTTTCATCAAGCACCTCCACTCTATCCACCAAAAGCAGGACTTCCCGGTGGCCAAGCATTTTAAATCCGATTCCCATTCCCGTTCCAACATATTGGTTCATGGCCCCCTCCTGTGCCAAAATGAGGCCGCCTTCAGGTTGGAGGAACAACACCTTATATTCTGCCTAGGTCGCCTCCAACCTGATGGCATGAATAACAATTTCTCCTTCCCATATAAAAAACTTTTCACCCCGCCCTCTTTTCTTCTGTTTCTCACTCGGACCTCTTAGTTGTTCTCACCTGCCTATCCTGAGTCCCTCCTCCTTCCCCTTCTCCTGTGGTCTACTCTCCTCTCCTGACAGACTCATTCTTCTCCAGCCCTTTACCTTTCCCACACACCTGGCCTCACCTATCACTTACTAGCTAGCCTCCTTCCCTACCCCCCATCTTTTTATTCTGGCGTCTTCCTCCTTCCTCTCCAGTCCTGAAGAAAGGTCTTGGCCTGAAATATCAACTCTGTATTCATTTACAAAGATATGCTTATTCATTTTTTATGAAGGGAAAATATGTATATCAAATTTGTAACAGCATTTTGAAGCTATAATGAATAGAGCAGATAAGGAGGGAAAAAACAGATGCCAAGTATTTAGATTTTCAAAAGACTTTTCATGACATGCCACACAAAATGTTACCACCTTACTTACTTACATGCCCATTACACCGCTGGCATTTGGGGCAACAGTGAAGGTCCTCCATCTCAGGTGCTGTTTGGAGTTTCCTTTTCACTGTCACTACTGTCAGTTCATGCAAGTCTCAGGTGGAAACTCAGGAATACCATCTCACTCAGATGTAGAAGGATTCTTCATTGCTGTTTCTCTAACAATTTTGTTTTACCAATCAGGGTCGTTGGCCCTAAGCTGAACTCCTGATCCTGGAGAACGAGTGGACCACTCTTAGTCTGGCCACTACCCATTGGCCTATTTGGCCTGGGTGACCCTACCAAAGCATAAGGCCTTGACTCCAACCAGCATAATTCTCCGGGTCATTGAGGCATGCAAGCCCCAAACCCCCTTCAAGGTTGTAGTCCTCTTGGTGGGTTACCACTTTAAATTAGGTAAGTTAGATGGGGAGAGAGGGAGTGGAGGTATAGGTGTGACATATTAATAAGGATAGAAGAAAGGATAAAGGAGAGAATAAGGAATATAAAATTGAATGAATGAATGAAACTGACTGAATGAAATTAATTTATTTCGGTCAGTACAAACATAACAAAAAGTATAATTTACAACGATGATTTCATAGGACAAAATTACAACAAAAAACATAGATATTTTTTAAAACAGACCAAAAGGGTGTAGGCTGAAGGTACAGCTTATTACGCCTACCCTCTTACTTATACAACATATTTGGCATCAATCATCACATCAAAAACAAAAAAAATCATAATCTTTTAACACAAAATCCAATTCCAAATATCATTTATTTACATTACTCCCATTCATTTTAACTAATGTATTTTATATTTGTTCATTGAATTTTTAAATATTTCCTAAACTTGTTAAGTGTAGTGCATGTTTTTAAATTCTTACTACAACTGTTCCATTGATTCACCCCTTTGACTGAAATACAATGATTTTTTACATTTGTTCTTATCCTTTGTTTTTGAAATATTCATGTTCCTCTTAAATTCATGTAGATTATGATTAACAGAGTATAACATACACCAGTCTGTATCATGATAACAAGTTTTATAATCTCTGTTCATCTAAGATATGTAAACAGCTGTTTGGAATAGGTAAGTAAATTTCAGGTGTAATTTGAGAGGAGGAATGCAAAGTATTGCATTTTGTTAGAGAAAAATGGGTAAGAAACTATGTAAGTTGAAGAACACAATTCACAAATGTGTACAAGAGAAGGGAATTCTGGGCTATATGTGCACAGATTGCTGGGAGTGGTAGGGCAGATTGGGAATGTGAAAAGACATGGAATATTGGATTTTATTACTAGATCACAGATCATCAGAATCAGGTTTATTATCACCGCCGTGTGTCGTGAAATTTGTTAACTTAGCAGCAGCAGTTCAATTCAATACATAATACAGAAAGGAAAAAATAATAATGATAAATAAATAAATAATTACAATATATGTATATTAAATAGATTAAGAATCATGCAAAAAAACAGAAATAATATATATTTCAAAAGTGAGGTAGTGTTCAACGGTTCAACATCCATTTAGAAATTGAATGGCAGAGGGGAAGAACCAGGAAGTCATGTTGAACACTTAGAAATCATTGACTTGGTCACAGCATGTATGTAGTATCCTAAGATTGAGAATTTTAGTAATGGGGTTGTCTGAGGACATTGCAGTTGTTCCTGATTCAGAACAAATTGTGAGGGGTTGTGTTAGAGATATTTAAAAAAGGGCTTTAGTTCACCAATGTAGAAGGAAACTGTTCATATTGGTGGACAATTCAAGGCCTAGAGGACATAGGTTGAGAGGCACTGGCTACTGAACTGCAGCTGGAATGAGGCAATCTTTCAATGCAGTGTGTGGGTAGGCTGTAAATGCACCACCAGCATGGCCAATTGCAATGTTCAAAAGAGAATTGGATAATATGTACAAGGACAGGGCATCACAGTCATGCAACAGTTAGCACAACGCGATTACAGCTTGGAGTTTCGGAGCTCAGAGTTCAATTCGGACACCATCTGTAAGGAGTCTCTGTATGTCCTCCGTAGGGAATGCATGGATTTTCCCAGGATGCTCCAGTTTCCTCCAACAGTCCAAAGACGTACTGGGTAGGTTTATTGGTCATGGTAAATTGTCCTGTGATTAGGTTGCAGTCAGTCATTGTTGTTGAGGGTTGTTGAGGTAGCACAGCTAGAAGGGCTGAAAGAGTCTACTCCATGTTGACTTGCTAAATAAGTAAATATATTTCTGTGAAAGCAGTGGTGTGGGGGAGGGCGGACAGTGAAGAGGACTAGTTATATTGTTATAGGTAATGTCAGTGCATACTCAGGAGGCCAAGTGTCATCTTTCCAGGTTGTAATTTTTCTGTAATTCTGCCTTTGAGGATTATAATGTAATGATTTCAAAGGAGACGATGCTATTGGGCTGAAGGTTAAAAAGTTTTAGAAAGTGCTGATTATTGAAAGGCTATGGGAAGAGACGCTGGAGAATATTTTAGTGAGGAAGCTGGTGAAGAGGATGCAATGGGAGTGTGGGGAGCATGATAGTGCTCCAGTGGAATGGGGATAGAAGATAATTTTACGTGAAGATTTTGGGATGGAGGTGCTCACAGAAACAACAGGTGCTAGAGGGGTAACAGAGAAAAAAAATAAACTTTTGGAGGTGACTCTTGGTGTTGTGATTGTCAACAAAGTCATCAGGGAGGCACTGACGCTGATGATTTAGAAGTCCTTACTCAGCACGACAAGCGGGCATCATTCTGGAGACACTCTTGGGAGAGGTTCCCTGACCCAACATCACATCACATTTTTATATACTAAAGACTAAAGGTAACAGCACAACAATTCTATAGTTACAATGCATTAATAATACTTCATTTCAGTTACATAATACTTCCTTTGAGTTTCAAACACCTAGATCTTCACTCCTACACTCAAGACAACCTACGGTAAATTGAATGTTAATCACCGCTGTCTCTAAACTGGATCATGCAAATACAGGCATCTCAGGTTAATGGAGTGTTTCCTGGTTTACAATCAACCCCAATTAGCAGTTCCGGGAAGACCATTGTACATTCTCCCTGTGACCGCATGGGTTTCCTCCCACAGACCAAAGATGTACCAGCTGGTAAATTAATTGGTCATTGTAAATTGTCCTGCGATTAGGCGGGGATTAATGGGATGTCACAGAAAGAACGTTCAAACTCTTTACAGGCAGGGTGGGAATTAAACGTGGGGCTATGTTGGGCTAACCACACTACACTACCTTGCTGCCTGGAGTAGGAGAGAATAAAGTGTGGTCCTTGTCACAATTCTCTATTGGCATTTAGAAAACCCCTCACTTGTTTATTTGTATGCCCCATTATTGATCATTTTCCTCTTATGTCACCAGCCTGTTTGTCTGTTTGTTGGCTCCTGCTCTTTTATAGATCTTCCCTTTTGTTAATTCCACCTTCCCCCCTTTCCACCCACCTTTCTATCTGGAACCTTTTCCAGTTCTGATGAAGATGTATCATCAGTTTAAGTCACTCGCTGTTTCTCGCTCAGCAGATGACCTGCTGAGTATTTCCAGCATTTTCTGCTTTTAGTACCTATTACAGTTAGCTTGAGTGCTGATTAACAGGAAGGTATACTGAAAATCTTGCATTGGCAGCTGAACTAGTTTGCCACCCAATTTCTTTTAAGCCCCATATAGAGATTTCACTTCCTTTCTGGATTCTCTGAATTGAATTTATAACTTAATGATATCATATGATGACTTAGTGAACTGCTTTGACAATCGCCTGGAGTCTGTTCTGGTTTTTCAGTTAATTGCCTGAGATTTAATAGTGGGTCACCTGAAAAATGTCCATCTTCAACAGCAGAAGTCATACGGAGAAGCTGATTATGAAACAGCGCATAATATGTACTTGTCTTTTCACTTATTGTTACCCATTTATTACTTTTTTTTACTGAAGTGGGTTGCCAAGTTGGGGCCAACAGGTTATCACAATCAGATGGATTGGCTCAAAATACTAGAGTGCAATATCTCATTAGTGCCTTGTAAAGCATCTCATTTATTTTATCACCATCTTGCACAGACTTGTAATTCAGCAGGTTTTTAGAAGTTTACTAGTTGTCGGTGTAATTAATTTTAAATCTGTCATTCCCCTGATCTCTTGATATCAGCTCATCAGGTAAAGGGATTTGATTGATCCAGTTCTTGAATGCTGAAAGCTTACCTTTCCTGTGGTTCCTACCCTTATTCTGTCCTTGCTCCTGCAATTCATGTTTGTACATTTAGATAAGGCACTGGAGAGTCATCTGGCTATTTATATTGCTGATAGTTAACATGGAAACACTGGACAAAGCAGATATTTTGCCCTATGTGAGGCTTGTTGAGTGCTGTCATGACATTTATCTGTATGATTTCAGATTCGGAGAATTTTACAGCACAGGGGAAGGTCATAATATTCACACCAACCAAACAAAAGAGCAATTTAGGCTAATCCCATTTCCCAGCTCTCAGTCGGCAGGCTTGTGAATTACTAGATTTCAAGTACTCATGTAAGGGTTTAATGAGTTTTATATAGTTGTAGTCCTGACCTTCATGCTGTTCTATTCTGAGTCTCAGCAGTAAAGATGATTATCCTATATGCCCTCCTAACCACTTATCCAGCTGTTCTGCTATCATGAGAAATATGTGGCCATCTACTCCAAGTTATGTCTTTTCCCCAAAACATAACTGTCCCTTGACATTTATTGTGAATTCCTTTGTCTCATTAGCTCTCTCCAAGTATGTTATCTCAGGGTCCTCTGGATTGAATTCCCTGATATAACCAGTCCGATAATATCTATATACAGTTTAGGATTTCCTACCGCACACTGAGCCAAGCTACCAATCTGTGATTTCATCTGCAATTACCTTAATCTTTGTTCCTATATTTGTGCTCCAGCCATAAGACTATGAGACATAAGAGCAGCATTAGGCCATTTGGCCCATCAAGTCTGCTCCACCACTCCATCATGACTGATTTTATTAAACCTCTCAACCCCCTTCTCCTCATAACCTCTGACACCCTGATTAATCAAGAACCTATCAACTTTGGTTTAGTATATACTCAATTATGTGGCCTCCACAGTCATCCATGCCGATGCATTCCATATATTCACCATCCTCTGGCTAAAAAAAAAATCATGCTTATCTATGTTCTGAATGGGTGCCCCTGTATTCCAGGAGTTTCCAAGCTGGGGTCCATGACATAAAAAAAAGGTTGGGAACCCCTGCTCTATTCTGTCTGTGCTCTCTGGTCCTGGGCCCATCCACATGAAGCGTTCTTCACATCCACTGTAACCAGGGCTTTCAATATTTGAGAGGTTTGAATGAGATTCCCCTTCATTCCTCTGAATTCCATGGAATATAGGCCCAGTGCTATTGATATATATCATGGAAATTAAGCAGTCTAACACAAAACCCTGTAGAACTGGAGCACGTACACACATTTTCTCACTAAAATTATGTAGAACAAATAGGATTTTACTATCTTGAACAGTCTACCACAGAAATTATGCCAAGCATTTGCTAAAATAGAGCAGACCATGTCTACTCTTTTTACCTCTAATGGATTCAGTGATGTTACCACATCCTGACTCTTTTCAATAATTTTACATATTGATTCTGGAACATGGATAGGGCACACATCAGGAATATCTTCAATATCATTAACATCTTTAGTCTATTTTTGGGTATTTTGTGCTATGATCAGGATGTTGCTGTGAAGTTTTCCGAATCTCTTACCAAACTCATGAGGAAATCATTGAAATCGTATATTTCTGCTGTCTCCCCAATATTTCTCACTTCCTTGACAGTGACCTGTCAAGAAACCTCTGCACAATAACTTTGCTGTGCAAGCTGAATCCTTTTTCTTGTGGTTTGTGCTTTGACGTTTCTACTGTCCACCGGCATCCCTTCCAGATTCAGCTGATACACGTCCTGAGTAAAAAATATTTCCACAGGAAGAAACCACATCATGGAGTATGGCATTGTTGTATAGCTCAAAGGAAATGCTGCATCAATACATCACATTGACCTTCCAAACTCATTTATTTAATGGACTCCAAGGTTTCTTCAGCATGTGCACAGATCTTTCAGCTTCTCAGTTTGTGACTCAAAGGTAAGAAGAAATAAAGGATGATAAATTCCTTTGACCTTCACAAATTCTTCGAAGTGAAAACACCAAAACTGCAAATTATTATCTGTCTGGTATTATACAGCCTGGTGTGTAAACATCAATGTCCTTGAAAGGAAACCCTACACAAGGTAGTGGATTTGGTCCAGTCCATCACAGTTAAGCCTTCCCAATCATTGCGCAGAGCTGCATGAAAGCTGTTGTAGGAAAACAGCATCCATCATCAGGGATCTCCACCACTTAGGTCATGCTCCCTTCTTGCTGCTGCAAAGGGGATAACTTCACTCAAATTCACTTGCTTCATAATTGAAACATTTGCACAATCAATCACTTTCAAGGACTCTCATCTCATGTTCTCATTAATTATTGCTATTTATTTATATTTGTAATTGCACAGTTGTCTTCTGCACTCTGGTTGAACACCCCTCGTTGGGTGGTCTTTTATTGATTCTGTTATATTTACTATTCCATAGATTTGTTGAGTGGGCCTGCAAGGCAATGAACCTTGGGGTTGTATAAGGTGACAGTTATGTACTTTGATAATAAAGTTTACTTTGACCATTAAAATGTTGTCATGAAGACAATATATTATGCCGATAATGGAACTAAGATCTATTGTGTATTCTGTAATGGTGCATGAATCCACATGTTTTGCCTGATTCCATTTCAAATGGCTATTAAACCATGCCAACTTTTTCTCTGATGGCTTTTCACTAATATTGATGTGAATATGGTGACATGGGTTCATGGACCACGTCTATGCTTGGAATCGTGCTCAGGTGATTGTTTTCTGTTGTACTAGATACAGCACTGTGCAAAAGTCCTGGGCACATACTGTATATATAGCTGGGGTGCCTAAGACTTTTGCACAGTACTTGGGTAATTCTATGTGTTGAACCTTACTGCTGTCACAAAAAAAAACTGTGGGAGGAAATTGGAGAAACTGGAGGAAACACACGCGCACATGAGAATAACGTGCAAACTTTCTTACAGACAATACTGGAATTGAACTCTGAACTCTTTCACCCTGAGCTGTAATAGCATAGTGCTAACTGCTGCGCTACCATGCCGCCACTACTACTGTGACTTTTCTCAATAAAAGAATAGATCATACCATTTACTGTAATATTTTTATCACGCTTTTGTGCTCTGTAAGGCAGATCCAATGTTATAGGAATCAGAAGTGGAAAGAGTAAACAATATCAAATTCCTGGGTGTCAATATCTCTAAGGATCTTACCTGGACCCAAAATATTGATGAAGGCACAATAGCAGCTATATTTCATGAGGAGTTTAAGGAGATTTTGTATGTCACCGAAAACACTCACAAATTTCTACAGATGTACTGTATTATAGCTGGCCGCATCACCATCTGGTTTGGGGGGTGGGGCTACTGTACAGGATCAAAGTAAGCTGCAGAGAGTTGTAAACTTAGTCATGGGCAGTAGCCTCTGTAGTATCCAGCATACCTTCACAAAGCAATGCCTCTAAAACGGCGGCATCCATCATTAAGGACCCCCAGCACCCAGGTCATACCTTATTCTCATTGCTACAAATCAGGAAGGAGCTACAGGAGCCGGAAGGCACACACTCAATGATTCAGGAGCAGCTTACTCCCCTCTGCCATCTGATTTCTGAATGGATGGATATTGAATCCATGAGCACTACCTCCCTACTTTTTTATTTATATTTTTGAACGATATTGTATTTTATACATACAGATTATTTCAAAGGTTCAAAGGTCCAATTTAATGTCAGAGGAATACATACAATATACATCCTCAAATGCTTTTTCTTCACATTTTATTGCATCATACTATTGCCACAAAGACAACAAATTCACAACATATCCTGGTGATATTAACCCTGAATATGAAGACATCTCTTTCACAAGAATCACATCCTAATACCACCTGAGCAAAGAGGAATGAAATTATGATTTGTCTCCAGATTAGGCTTTTAGAGAGTACTGTTGAATTTACAATTTATTAAAATTTCAATTTATGTTGTTGATTCAAATTATATTTTGATGGGACTGTAATGAAATGAAATTGAACTGGTAAATATAAGGATGCATCTCTTCCTTTTGTCTCCTACTTTGAGCAGGGTTCACTGATGTCTTAAAAGGCAGATTATGATGCTGGCTAATTAACAAATAAATCACGAATGTATTTGCGTGAGGCAACAGATTTTTTTCACACTTGCGACGTGTTAATTAACTAATTTGTTTCCCTTGTTTCCTACTTATTAGGGGTTTTAAAAGGATTTTAAAAATTTCTATTGGTGTGTATCTATTTCACGCTTCACTGCTTATTAGTGTTAATGGGACCAGAACTTCTGTAACAAGGACTGTGATCCACAACTGAGAACCTGCAGAGCAGATTGTGATGAGCAGATGAATCATGACACTGTTACAGGTCATTTCTGATTGTGCTAATACTGGTAAGGATGTTGAAAGGAAAGTGAGATTAAATTTAATTTGACACCCTTGAGCCTTTCTTCACTCTGCTTTAATTCCTCTTGTCACAAAAATGACTAAGGATGGTGATTTTCCTTTGTTCTGGAAACCACCCATTCCTACAAAGCTGAGTCAATTCTGTCAAACCTTCTCCAGTTGTAAGAATGCATGTTTACGTTTGTATCTCTCAAAGTGATTTTTGGTATTAGCGCATGTAGCAAATAACTTTAACTGACTTCAGCAACAAGCCTTCAGATTCGAATAGGAATTGTGGATTAAGTCTGAAATGCAGCTCTGAACAACGGGTTCCTAAGAATCATGAACCAAGTTAATTAGAAGAGCAGACAGTGGCCCATCAGGTCTGCTCCACCATTGTGTGTATTTGGCTGTCTGTAATAATGTATAAGTGCGAAAAGGGAGAGGTGATGGTGGGAAGGTCCAGGCATTTGCGAGGGTTATATGTAGTTCAAAGGAAGCATTGTAAATATGGAATTGTCCTTTGATATAAAATATTGTGTAGTGTTGGACCAGGCAGACTTTTTCCTTTGAAAGGGGTCACAATCTGATGCCTGCTATATCTCATTTTGACAAGTAAAGAGACTGCTTCATAACTACCAGTACTTTGCTTCGGTGACTTCATTCATACACATTCCTAAATTGTCCAAAATTTGTAGAACTTGCCTAAAAATTAGGTCATGCGATTATGTTGCAGCTCCATTTGATCTAAATCTGCATGCCTTTATGTGTAAGTCACTGCAGCAACATGATACTTCTGCGGTCTGTTCAGTGAACTCAGTGCTCAACACCTGACTGACAGATGCCAATGGTTTTGAGTGAGAAACACTGCAACTTTATTATCATTTCTCACAATATGAATGTCACTGGAAAGATCTGTATCACTTCCAGAAGACAATGCAAACAATGCGACTAAAGGCAACATCCTCCAGACTGTTCAAAAAACTACTTTTTTCAATTCTCCTTCTTTCCAATGTGGTTTTGCTACTATTGGAGCCTGTCATCTCCAATTTGATGGTATATTTTCAGGCTGATTGAGCAGTCTGGCACTTTACTGTCTCCAGGGGTGTCCTCAGATGTTGTCAGCCTCAAGGCTAAAAAGCCTGGAGATGGGACGTGAGCCTAATATCAACTCCGTTTCTCACCGATTGAAGTGCTAAGGAAGAGTGAAAACATTGAGGTGGGTGCAGAGGGTGAGAGAGTGTTCAGAACCCTCTGCCAGCCTCTTGCTCACTGTTGGCAGAGGAAGGTGGTTGCGCATGGTGATCTCTTTGTGTTCCTCTCACTCGCTGCTCCAAAAGGAATATCTTTGCATTCAAACGGTCTCCCCCCCTCTCTCCGTTGATGCTGTCAGAGAATGGTGGCAGAGTCCTGGCTGTTTGGCAAGGTTCAATCAATGCAGATTGTGGTTTGGACTCTGTAGTTCATGTTATGATGTGTTTCTGGTCACTTCTGTTTTTGAGGCTATTTCGGGTGACTTTGAATGGGGACAGCCTACAGATAATGAACACTGAGCTAAACTGAGTATGCCTGGACTCTTTTGATTTTATATTTCATATTCTGTCTCTTTAGCACTTTCTTTTGTTGCTGTTTGCATGAATTGCTATTTTTTTTGCACTTACCCCAAGTGCAAAAAAAAGCTTAAAGCTTATTTTGAATGAGTTCCATGGTTTTATTTGTTTTGTGGCTATCTATGGGGAAGGCAACCCTTAGGGTTGTATACTGTACACATACTTTGAAAATGAATGTATTTTAAACCTTAATCTTCCCTTCATGGGGGGTTGATAGTGAGACACCATTTTAAACCATAGCTGTCCTTTTGGTGAAGGTACGCTGCAGTGATGTTTGGGAGGAAGATTTGGGATTAGACCCAGCATTGGCAAAGGAAAAATGAAATATTTTCAAGTTTTTAAATGGTCATGCTTCTTGAAACCTGCTGTCTCAGTTTCTATAATAAGACTCTGCAGATAATTGCTATGCATTTTCAAAATGGTTCACACTGCAACCATGGTGGTGTGTAGTGGTGGGGATGAATGGTTACCAATCCAGTGGGCTACTTTGTCCTGCAAGGTCCTGAGGATCCTGAATTTTTGATCGTGTTCCTGATCTGCCCTGAAGATTGTGGGAAGGTCAGAGGTTGTCATGTGGTGAGTCACTTGCTGCAGGATGCTTGACTTCTGACCTGCATCTTCAGAAGTGGCAATAGTGTAGTCCAGTTCAGCAGTGGTTACTGGCGAGACAATACTGAGTATCAAGCATAGGTGATGAGACTTCTGCTCATAGAATCAAATCATAGAAAAATACAGCACAGAAAGAGAACCTTTGGTCCATCTGGGCCCTGATGAAATCATTGGACGCTGACATGCTGGCAGAGGACTGGAAAATTGCAAATGTCACTCCACTCTTTAAGAAAGGAGGAAGGCAGCAGAAGAGGAATTATAGACCAGTTAGCCTGACCTCAGTGGTTGGGAAGATGTTGGAGTCAATTGTTAAGGATGAGGTGATGGAGTACTTGGTCGCACAGGACAAGATAGTACAAAGTCAGCATAGTTTCCTTCAGGGAAAATCCTGCCTGACAAACCTGTTAGAATTCTTTGAGGAGATTACAAGTAAGATAGGTAAAGGGGATGCAGTGAATGTTGTATACTTGGACTTTCAGAAGGCCTTTGACAAGGTTTCACATACGAGGCTGCTTACCAAGTTAAGAGCCCATAGTAGTACAGGATATTTACTAACATGGTTAGAACAGTAGTTGATTGGTAGGAGGCAGTGAATGGGAATAAAAGGATCCTTTTCTGGTTGGCTGACAGTGATGTTCTGCAGGGGCTGGTGTTGGGTCCACTTCTTTTTATATGTATATAAATGATTTAGATGATGGAATAGATGGCTTTGTTGCCAAGTTTGCAGATGATATGAAGATTGGTGGAGGGGTAGGTAGTGTTGAGGAAACAGGTAGGCTGAAGAAAGACTTAGGAGAATGGACAAGAGAGTGGCAAATGAAATACAATGTTGGAAAATGCATGGTCATGCACTTTGATCGTAGTAATAGGTGTGCAGAATATTTTCTAAATGGGGAAAAAAATCCAGAAATCTGAGATGTAGAGGATCTTGGGAGTCCTTATGCAGAACACCCTGAAGGTTAAAAAAAACAGATGTAAGAGAAGTAAAAAATAAATTTTCGTAAGCTATCTAGAAGAAGAGGGAGCATTGTACATTGGCACCATCTTGACCAGAAGTTTCCCTTCATGGTCCCTTTAAGCTTTTCACCTTTCTCCCATAACCC
Source organism: Hypanus sabinus (assembly GCF_030144855.1). Taxonomy (NCBI): domain Eukaryota; kingdom Metazoa; phylum Chordata; class Chondrichthyes; order Myliobatiformes; family Dasyatidae; genus Hypanus; species Hypanus sabinus. Next base: position 38,319,112 of record NC_082718.1, on the reverse strand, counting down.
ATGACCTTGTTGTATCCCACACAACCTCTGTGGAAACAGCCTGCTTGCATTTACCCTATCTATACCCCTCACAATTTTGTATACCTTCATCAAATCTCCTCTCAATCTTCTACGTTCTAAGGAATAAAGTGATGGAGATAATCTTTGCTTGGTACATGTTTGACATGAATGTTACTTTTCATTTAACCGCCCAGTTCTGAAAGATGTCCAGGTCTAGCTTCATGCTTCACTTGCTGAGGAGCTGGGTCTGTAATTGAACAGCCCCACTTCTGACGAAGTGAACGCCATTGAGAAGCAGCTGGGGATTATTGGGCCAAGTACACTGCCCAGCAGGACCTCTGCAGCAATGACTTGGGGCAGGGATGATTGATCTCCAACAACCACATCCATCCTTTTTGTAAAATGTGACTACAATCTTTTAATGTCCATTTTCTTTGCTTTTACCAAGTCTCCTTCATGCTACATCAACTTGATATTAAGTTTTATCTCTACAGCAGTTCAGTCTATGATGACGTCTGGAAATGAGTCACCTGGCGAAATCCAGACTCTCAGAGATGACCAAATCATTGATATGTCTCATATTAATGTCACTTTCAAGGACCCCTTCCATCACTTCCCTGACAAAGTCGGTACCATTTTTCCATGGGGTGCATAAACAGGACAATCAATGCTGTAAGGAAAGGGAATAGATTTCTGTATCCAAGGCATGGTTAGAATCAGCAGGATGCATCGGTTCTTTCCCGCTAAACCTTTGGGACCGGAAGTGTTCCCGTTGGATTCACTAGGAGAGTGTTGCTAGTGATCTTACACTAAGAGAAAGAGAGGAGTTGTTATCTTATCATCAAAATTAGAGCTTTGTATGTCTTTGTGTACAAGTGTTGCAACTGTTTCAATATATCTTCCGAACCAATCCAGTGAAGTTGTGGAATTTCCTTCTGCACTGCAGCATTCTGAGAATTTATTTCCTGCTATTCCCTCCCTTCTGTTCATTGTCCCCTCCTGCATCCCTCAGAACAATGGAAACAGTTTACCTGAGGCGGCAGATTATGAAGGCCCACGATTGTAACATGGAGAGCACATTCCCTGCCCTGCCCTCCTCCTGCTGTAAGGACTAGAATGTTGACGTCAATTGCTTATTAAATGGCTGTGAAATACTCAGTGGTGTGTCACTGATCAATGAGTACTAACAAGGTCAAGGTAGTGTTGTAATCTTAGATCGCGCATTGACACTTTTTGTAAGTGAATGATATGTCCAATTTACACAGGTGTCATAAAATGCAGTTTCACAAAACAGTAATGTTTGATGTATTTTCACAAGGGATCCAATTTCTGGACAAATGTGGTTAATTTGCTGATTGCAAACAACAGTTCTCCATGGAGAAATTAGTTCAGAGGAGGTAGGTCCATCTGAAGCTTTTGTGAAGCTGATTTAATTGAGAAAGACATAAAAACCTACTCAGAATGAACAAGTAAGATCGATTTCCCTTAATAGTGAAGACAACAGCCAGGAATCAGAATCAGGATTATTGTCACTGACATTAGTCATGAAATTTGTTGAGTTTTGGCAGCAGTACAGTGCAGGTATAACAAATCCGTATTAGTTGCAATTGGCTCTTGCTGAGTCTACAGCTGCCTGAAACTCCTTCCATAACAATGGTGGTATGCAGAGGATTATCACATTAGATGCGATGTGGATTTAAATTCTTTCCACAAAATGATTAAGGGTTTAAGGAAAATATTTTTCCTCAAGCTGCAATGTAAGCATAGAACTGCTTCTTTGAAGGCGGGAAGTCTAGTCACATTTAATTAGTACAGATGTGAATGTGAAAAGTTTTAAACTAGAGGCCATGCACCAAACACTGGGAGGTGCTATTAACCTAAATGAGATTTTGTTTGGCCATCGTGCAAACAATGGTCGGAATGGCCTTCTTGTCTGTAAATTTCTGTGACACTAGAAAAGATTGGACAACTGGTTCTGTATTCTTCTCAATTGAACTGGTCGATAGGGAAATTTAGAAGAGAACATAGAAGGAAAAGGCAAGAGATGGCAGCTGAGAGGAAGAATGGATCAACCATGATGGAATGGTGAGCAGACTTGATGGGCCAAATGGCATAATCCTGCTCCTATATCTTAAGGTCTTATTATGGTCTATTAAATAGAACAACACAAGAACAGGCCTTTTAGTGCACAGTGCTGTGCAAAACTAACTAAATTAGCAATCAAATCCCCAACTAAATTAATCCCCTCTGCCTACACAATGTCAATGGCCTTCCAGTTCCTATACATACCTCATAAGAGTCTCATACATACATAAGAACCTCAGTCATCTCTATCATATATGCCCATATCACGCCCCAGACAGCACATTCAAGACACCCACTACTCTCAATGTTTTTTGAAAATAACTTGCCTGCACATTTGCTTTCAACTTACCCACTCTCACCTTAAAAGCATGGATGCTCTGCTCACACACCATTGCATGGACAAACACCCAAGTAATCACATTATCAAGTTCGCCAATGACACCACAGTCATGGGACTCATCACCAAGAACGATGAGAAAGCCTAAAGGGAGGTGGTGGAGGTGGAAGAACTTGAGGCCTGATGCCAGGTAATAATCTCTTCCTCAATGTCAACAAGACAAAGGAGATGGTTATCAAATTCAGGAGAACTCACACCAATCACACCCCTTCATATATTGGTGGCACAGCAGTGGAAACTGTGAGCAGTTTCAAGCGCCTAGGAATGTACACTTCAAGCAACCTTTCATGGTCCCAGAATGCGTCCTACTCAATCAGAAAAGCTCACCAACGCCTCGACTTTCTGAAGAGAGCTGGATTGTACACATCTGTACTCACGTCATTCTACAGGTGCGCAGTAGAGAGCATCCTAACAAGCTACATCTCTGTATAGCATGGAAATTTCACTGAGTTGGACAGGACAGTTCTACAATAGATAGTCAAAACTGCCCAATGCATCACCATCACCAACCTGCCCACCATCAAGGACATATATAGAGAAAGGCACCAGAAAAGGACCAGTACCATCATGAAGGATCCCACCATCATGAAGGATCTCATGGACTGTTTGTCCCACTGTCATCTGGGAGTAGGCTATGTTGCATCCTTGGCGGGACCACCAGACTCAAAAACAGTTACTTGCCCTAAGCAATAAGGCTATTCAACATCTGTACCCAATAACACCCCCCCCCCCCCACAACCACCATGACTTTATCATTTCCTGTCAGGCATGATATATACAAATATCATTTTATGGACATACAGTGCCTCGAAAAACTATCCAGCTCTCAACCCTTTGTTCACATAAATGAGTATTACAACCAGGATTTTGGTCAATTTAACGGGATTTTTATTTGTGATTCACATGCTCCTTTCTTCACAGTAGAGCCCAAAAAATGGGAAATTGTAAAGCATGAAAAACTAAAAATTAAAAAACTGAAATGTCAGCAGTTCAAAGTATTCCTCACCCTTTTGCTCTGTACTTCGTTGAACCACCTCTTGCAGCTATTATAGTCAGTAGACTCTTAGGATACTTGTTTCTTGGCCTTGCACAATGCGATGGAGCAATATTTGCCCATTTCTCCTTGCAAAATTGGTCAAGCTGTGCTAGATTAGTTGGGGAATGGAGGTGGACTGTGATCTTGTTGATTTTCCAGATATGTTCAGTCAGGTTATGGTTAGAACTCTGACTGGGCCAAGTTAATTTTCTTCATTTGAGGCCATTCAGTAGTTGCTCTGGCAGTGAGTGTGTTGAGTCATTGTCCTGCTGAAAGATGAACTTCCTCCTCAGTTTATGCTTTCTGGCAGAAGCTAGCAGGTTTTTTTTTTGTCCAGGATCTCTCTGTATTTAACAGCATTCATCTTCCCATCAGTCCTGTCCAGATTTCCAGTCCCTGCTGCTTAATAGCATACTCATAGCATGATGCTAATTCGACTGTGTTTTACAGTAGGGAATCACAAGCAAGAGAAAATCTGCAGATGCTGGAAGTTAAAGTAATACACACAAGATGCTGGAGGAACTCAGCAGGCCAGTCAGTATCGATGGAAAAGAGTAAACGGCTGACGTTTTGGGCCGAGATCCTTCATCATCTCTACAGTATGGTGCCCTGATGAAGGGTCTCACCGCAAAACATTGACTGTTTACTCTTTTCCCTAGATCCTGCCTGGCCTGGTGAGTTCTCCTGGAAGCTTAAATTCAGCAACAGCAAGGAGGATTACCTTAAATTTGTATTTGTACAATTATCTGATAATACATCAGGTTGGTTAATGTACTGTCCCACAAATAGCAAATAATGATCACTTTCATTGAGCACCACAAAAAGCAGGCTCCCCGGGTGACCACCCATTTCAATTCCACTTCCCATTCCCATTCCGACAGTCCATGGCCTCCTCTACTGCCATGATAAAGCCAAACTCAAGTTGGAGGAGCAATACCTTATATTCCATTTGGGTAGCCTCCGACCTGATTGCATAAACAATGATTTTTCAAACTTTGGGTAATTGTCCCCTCCCCATCTCCTTCACCATTCCCCATCCCTGTTTCCCTCTTTCACCTTATCTCCTTAACTGCCCATCACCTCCCTCTGGTGCTCCTCCCTCTTCCCTTTCTTCCATGGTCTTCAATCCTCTCCTGTCTGATTGCCCTTCTCCAGTGCTTTATCTCTTTCACCAACTTCTCAGCTTTTTACTTCACCTTCTCCCCCTCTCCCAGTTTCACCTTTCACCTTCTACCCTCTTCTTCCTCCCCTCCCCCTCCTCCTTACTCGGACTCCTTTCCTTTGTCACCGGTCCTGATGAAGGGCTCAGACCAAAACATCAACCGTTTATTGACTTCTCTGATGCTGCTGGGCCTGCTGAGTTACTCCAGCATGCTGGGTTTCCAGCAACGACAGATTTTCTCTTGCGAATGTTGATCGATCCTATCCGATCACCACCTCCACTGCCATCGCTATTTCAGTTTCCCTGCATTTATGCTTTCAGCTTGGAGAGCTTCAGCACTGGAAGGAAAGGAGCCTGTGTGCATCAATTTTCCTCGGCAGCTCCTGCTTGTCAAAGCAAATTAATGTTGATAAAAGTGCAGCTGAAGTAACTGGGGAAGTCTCTGGATGAGCAAATAAGTACAAAAGTTGAAGTTAAAAAGTTGTTTGCTTTTTGATTACCTACATGAATCAAGATATATGCTACAATTGAGAAATTCGAGCCATGTATGTGAACAGCAGTGTGTATCTAGTACTGCACAGACCACTTTTCAGTATCATTGTAATGTGTGGCAGCTGTTCTGTGAATTGTGCACCATCTATCATTACGGCTACATCAAGTCATTTTAATGGGAAAAACAAAGGAGCTGGCATACAATTAAACTGCCATTGTCAAGTTGACACAAAGTGGGAAGAAAGTGCAATAGCTTGAATGGCAGATCCCATTAATTGATTTTTTTTTTACTGAGATACAGCACAGATAGGCCCTTCCAGCACTAAGAGCCAAAAAGTCCACTAAACCTTCGAGTTAATCCTAGCCTGATCATGAGACAATTTACAATGACCAATTAACTTATCAATGGGTATGTTTTGGACTGTGGGAGGAAACTGGTGCCCCCAGAGGAAATCCATGTGGCAATAGATACTCCTTCCAGTTAGTGGTGGGAATTGAACCCAGATCACCTGTACTGTAAAGCGTTGTACTAACCACTATGCTGCCATGCCTCCCCAGGTGTATAGGTTTCTGTTCATTAACTAATGCAAACAAATGAGCAAAACCACGTGTGACTTCTGAGGAGATTCAGCACAACATCTAAAGCATTGACCGACTTCTACAGATGAGTAGTGGAGAGTGGATTGGCTGGTTGCAGGTTCGAGAAAAGTTACTACCCCTTAACCACCAGGCTCTTGGATAAAAGGGGACAACTACATTCACTTCCCCTATCATTAAAATGTTCCTACAAGCAATGATAGCACTTTAAGGAGTCTTTATCTAATGTTCTCATTATTTGTTGTTATTTATTTATATTTGCATTTGCACACTTTGTTGTCTACTGCACGCTGGTTGATCTTTCATTGATCCTGTTATAGTTACTATACTATAGATTTGCTGAGTATGCCCACAAGAAAATGAATTTCAGGGTTAAATATGGTGACATATATGTACTTTGATAATAAAATTTACTTTGAATTTTGAACACACACAAAATTACTGTTCTGAGGCACATTTTACTGTGATCAACATGGATGTAGAGCTCAGGGTATAACAGCTGTCCACTGGCTGCATGTCAAACTGATTCGCATGGAATCATGGTTTGCACATCGCTTTACAGCATCTGCTATAAAAGTGAGGTTCAATTTCCACTGCTGTCTGTAAGGAGTTTATACGTTCTTCCGAAGAGCAGGTGGGTTTCCTCTAGTTGTTCTGGTTTCCTCCCACTTTCGAAAGATGTACGGTTAGGGTTAGTCAGTTGTGAGCATGCTATGGTTGCAGCACCTATGGGCTGTCCAACACCATCCCTACTGATATGATTTGCTGAAAGTAACATATTTCACTGTACATGTGACAAATAAAACTAAACATTATATAACTACTGATCAAATCCATAAGGCTGCAGTAAGAGTTCCTTCTCATAATGGGAAGATCCACTTATAAGAACAGCACCCTAACTTCTACAAAAATACCTATTTTCATTAAGAAAAAGCCTTAAGCACAACATAATGGGTGAAAAGTTTCAAGTCAGTCAAGAAGAGGCAAGTCAAAAAACCAGTGATTCCATCGGAGACAAAAAGCGGGATCTTCCGCTTCCATCCATTTCAGTTCTACTTCTCATTCCCATTTTGATGTGTCAGTCCATGGCCTGCCCTGATGCCACAAGAGGCCACACTCAGGTTGGAGGAACAACACCTTATATTCTCTCTGGGTAGCTTCCAACCTGATGGCATGAACATCAATTTCTCAAAATTCTGGTAATTGCACCCCCCTGCCCCCTTTGCCATTTCCCATTTCTGCGTCCCTCTCTCACCTCATCTCCTTACCTGCCCATCACCTCCCTCTGGTGCTCTTCCTCCTCCCATTCTTCCATGGTCTTCTGTCTTCTCCTATCAGATTCCCCCTTCTCCAGCTCTTTATCTCTTTCACCAATCAGCTTCCCATCGCTTTACTTCTCTTTCTCCCCCTATCCCAGTTTCACCTATCACCTACCACCTTGTAATTCTTCCTCCCCTCCCCCCACCTTCTTATCTGACTTTTCCTCTTCCTTTCCTGTCCCAATGAAGGGTCATGGTCTGAAATGTCAACTGTTTATTTATTTCCATAGATCATGTTTATGATACCAAGATAAGTTTTTGAAAGGCTGATAATTGGGACAGGTTACAATGGCTGAGATAAATAGGAAGGCTACTGAGAAAGAATGGGAATGAATGGGATAGTGACTTAACTTGAAATGATATTGTCAATTTTTCACATTGCCTTCTGCTAATCAAATAATATTGCAACTCTTCCCATAGCCATCTATAGAACCTTCACCTGTGGAAACAAGGCAGAACAATATCTTGAACCATGCATGGGCCCTTCGGCTTATTTTCAAGATGGTGCTGGTGACATATCTTGCGGGCTGCACATAAAACTTATTAGATATACAGAACTTCTTCTGAACTACTATCGCTGCAAACTGCAGCTTGTATTTTTAAGTTACATACTTTAAAACTGCCCTAATGAGCTAGCAATTTTATGATATCCTGAAAGACGACAAATTCAACTCTCAGAAATGCAGGTATGGCATCTTTATACAGATAAAGTTACATTTTCGTGGCTGGAAGAGAGGTAGGGGTTGGAGGACATCAAACCAGACTAAGAATTGGGGAAATTCCTCTGCCTAGTATCTTGTTAGTAGTTGTACCGTTGCTGGAGAACGAGACTGAGGACATAAGGGAAAGACTGCTGATTCGGAGGAAAATGAGGGACTTGCTGCATTCAGTGTTTCACAGAGGCATGGCTAACTTTAGACACGCCAGATGAGTTGGTAAGACTCAAGGGCTTCTCCACCTACTGGACGGACTAGGCAGCTGATGGGAAGAGGGCAAAGGTGGGGCCTGAGTCTCATGATGAAATCTTCATGGTGCTCAGATATAGTATTCTTGTCACATTTTTGTTCCCCAACCTAGAAAGCTGATTTAACCCTAGCCTAATCACAAAATAATTTACAATGACAAACTAATCTACTAACTAACCAGTACATCTTTGGATTGTGGGAGTAAACCAGAGCACCTGGAGAAAATTCACGAATTCCACAGGAGGACATACAGACACCTTAATGGATGATGCCGGTATTGAACTTCAAACTCCGATGGTCTGAGCTATAATAGCACTAACTGCTAGCTACCATGGCTGAATGTGTTATCCTCAATTCAGCAAGTCAATTGAGTAACATTGCCTGAGGTGAATCATGTTATCATTGGATAGGAAGTGTGGAGATCAGTATCTCGAAAATATTTAGCTCCATCAAAGTAACACTGTCTGATTACAATAGAAGTAAAATGAATGAGTTGTGGCTGTCAAAATGTAATAAATGTGAAGCTTGAATAATTTCTTGTGGATTGCAGCTGGTTTGATACATAACATTTCTGACAAACCAGCACCGATTCATTTAATTTTCTTCCAGATTTCTGTGATACTGCACCAAAATATTGTATGAATTATATTTATTGCAATCATTCTGTATCTAGAAAGTTAGCTCCTACAGTTTAATGTTCCTGGATTATTGTTGACATTTTGCACTTTAACTCTATGATGGTCTAATGGAATCATCTCCCCCAATGTAACCAACTGCCAGTGGCACTGTGCTGATCTACCATTTAATAGTAAATAATGTTAAGGATGAAAAATTGAAAATTTTGAAAATAACCAGTGTTCCTTTCTGCACTTGTTAATGCTGTTTACTACCCATCAGTTAGAATGATAGGTTATTAAGTTGGAATATGGATTCAAGATGATTTCATGGATATTGAGAGAATGAAAGCAACATCTGCCAGAATATAACTCTGTAAATGATTTTCCTTCATAGCTCAATACAGGTCCAATTTATGATATGTTTCTTTTACCAAAGCACCATGCTTTAAGTTGTAAACTTTTTCTGATGAAGAGCCATTGACTTAAAACATTGACTCTGTTTCACAGAGGCTTCCTGGCAAGTTGAATATTTCCAGGGTTTTTTGTCAGTTTCAGGTTTGAAGGACATGCAGTACATTTCAAGGCTCTTGAACCAAATGGAATAACTTAATTCAACTTCACTTTCCCAATCACTGACATGTTCTCACAAGCTATGGACTCATTTTTAAGGACTCTTCACCTCATATTCTTGATATTTATTGTTTATTTATTTATTATTAGTACTTCTTTCCTTTTGTATTTACAGTGTGTTGTCTTTTGCGCACTGCTTGAATGTCCAAGTTGTTATGAATTTTCATTGATTCTATTATAGTTATAATTCTATTATGGATTTATTGAGTATGCCCACAAGGAAATGAACTTCAGGGTTGTATACAGTGACATATGTGAACCTTGGTTTTGAATATCAGTAGTAGAAATGTCTGTCAGACGTTTTCAGAGTAGTAAGATACCAGTTGCTGAAAAGCTTGGCCTTGAATTGAATTGAATTGACTTTATTTCTTACATCCTTCACATATGTGAGGAGTAAATATCTTTATGTTATGTCTCCACCTGATTGTGCAATGTGCAAATTATAGTAATTTGTAATAAATAGTATGTACAGTAAGATATACAACAGTACAGTCAAAATAACTTACACATACAATTGCATCAGCGTGAATTAATCAGTCTGATGGCCTGGTGGAAGAAGTTGTCCCAGATCCTGTTGGTCCTTGCTTTAATGCTGTGCTACGATTTCCCAGATGGCAGCAGCTGGAACAGTTTGTAGTTGGGGTGACTCGGGACCCCAGTGATCCTTCAGGCAGTTTTAATGCATCCATCGCTGTAAATGTCACGAATAGTGGGAAGTTCACATCCACAGATGTGCTGGGCTGTCTGCACCACTCTCTGCGGAGTCCTGCGATTGAGGGAAATATAGTTCCCATACCAGGCATTGATAGAGCCAGTCGGGATGATCTCAAATGTGCCCCTGTAGGAAGCCCTTGGGATTTGTGGACTCATGCCAAACTTCTTCAGTAGTCTGAGGTGAAAAAGGCATTGTTGTGCTTTTTTCACCACGCAGCAAATATGTAAAGAACAAGTGCGTTCCTTGGTGGTGTGTATACCAAGGAACTTGAAGCTGTCCACCCTCTCAGACCGGGATCCATTGTTGTCAGTAGGGGTGAGCCTAACTCTGTTCCTCCTGTAGTCCACAACCAGCTCCTTTGTTTTTGCAACATTGAGGTAGAGGTTGTTTCCTTAACACCACTGTGTCAGGGTAACGGCTTCTTCCCTGTAGGCTGCCTCATTATTATTTGAGCTAAGGCCGATCAATGTAGTATCATCTGCAAATTTAATTAGCAGATTGGAGCTGTGGATGGCAACACAGTCATGAGTGTACAGAGAGTAAAGGAGGGGGCTTAGTACACAGCCCCAGGGGGCTCCTGTGTGCAGGGTCGGAGAGGCAGAGGTGAGGGAGCCCACTCTTACCACCTGCTGGCAATCTGATGGGAAGACCAGGATCCAGCTGTACAAAGCAGGGTGAAGGCTGAAGTCTCTGAGCTTCATGTCAAGCCTGGACGGAATTATGGTGTTGAACGTTGAACTGTAGTCCAAGAACAGCATTCTCACATCCTCCTATCCAGATGTGTAAGGGCAGTGTGTAGAGCTGGCGTTATTGTGTCATCCGCCGAACAATTGTGTCGGTAGGCAAATTGTAGGGTCCAAATGAACACATGTCGATGAGCCTGGTCTTCAAGGACTCTGTTACATGAAGACTGCTGCCAGCAGAGCCATTCTTATGTTGTTCATGTTGAAGTCAGGACTCGCTCACTAGTTCATTATGTGCTGTGTCATATGATATGGCTGATAGTGGTCTTTCCATGACCATGCTTGTTCTTGGCAAATTTTTCTACAGAAGTGGTTTGCCATTGCCTTCTTCTGCTTAGTATCTTTGCAAAACGGGTGCTCCCAGCCATTATTGCTGATCTCCAGAGATTGTCTGCCTGGCATCAGAGATCTCATAATCCGGGCTTATGATGTGTACCAGTTGTTCATACGACCATCCACCACATGACCCCATGGCTTCACGTGGCCTTGATCAGGGGAGCTAAGGAGGTGCCACAAATTACCCAAGTGTGACCTACAGGCTAGTAGAGGGTAAGAGTGCCTTACACCTCCTTTGGTGGAGATGTATCTCCATCTTGCCACCAGAGATCAGGGTAATGACAGATATTCTTTCTCACTAGGGTGGGTTGTCCTGCTCATTGTGCTATTTTGGTATTTAATCACCAATTATCACATTTCAACCACGTGCTTTTCCATGATGCAAATCTATATTAACTTAATATCAATATCTGACAATAAAACATCAGAAATTATTCAAGTATCAGGAGATTCATTTCTTTATTTGTTTTTCAATTCCAGTCTTTCTAAATCTTCTTTTCTCTTAAGCATCTAATTTCATCTAGTTTCATCTCTTCTGGTGTCACTAGTTTCATAACCAGATTGCAGATTTAGTTTATGATTTGTATTAATCCCAGATATTTGGATTACTTGCCGTTACATATTCAGCTGGCATCTTGTGCAACTTAGTACAGGGGTTATATATTTTTAAGAAATGTAAATCTTTGAGGCAGAGTCCACCTGAACTGTGTTACAACAAATCATGGTCCAAGATTGGGTTATTCTACGGTTTCAATACTGTGAGAAAACATTAACTATATTCACTGTAAAAGTAAAACCTATCTTAACAGTACAAGCCAGACATCTGCATTGTTTCCATATTTAGAATATAGAACAGTATAGCACAGGAAAGGTTTGTCGGCCAACATTTTGTGCTTAACTAATTACATTAGTAATTAAATGCCCATCTAATCTGTTCTGCCTACACAATGTCAATATTATTCCACTCCTTGCATATTTATGTGCCATCATAAGGCTTCTGGAACAATTCTATTGCATTTTCCCTCAACAACATGCCAACATTGTAGGCACCCATTACTCTTCCAAATAATTGCCCTGCACATTTCCTTTGAATGTAACCCTTCTCACATTCCCTCTGCTTTTAGATCAGGGATTCCTGGGCTGGGGTCCAAGGACACCTTGGTTAATGGTGTTGGTCCATGGCATAAAAAAGTTGGGAACCCCTGTAGATGATTCAACCTTGGGAGAATGATAACTGTCCGTCTCCTCTGTCTGTGCCTCAGTTTTACAAATCTCTTTCAGATCTCTGCTCAATCTCTGTTGCTCTAGGGATAACAACCATTCCACATGCCTTCTTTGCCACCGTCTCAACCTCTGTGGCCACTTTCAGGGAGCAATGGACCCAAGATCCTTCTATTCATCATGGTTTAGGGTCTTGCCATTAACAGTGAACTGCATCTTTACATTTGATCTCCCAAAGTGCAGCACTTTGTATCTGGCCAGTTTAAACTCCATCTGCCATTCCCCACCATGTCTTCAACTGAACTATAATCCTGCAAATCCTTTGCCAGTCTAGACCATTCATAACACCGTCAGTCCCATCAACCACTACTCCCTATCTTCTAAGGGCAAGACAGTCTCTTTCTTGTGGTATTTTTTATATATCCATGTTTAAAAAAACAGTTTTTATATTACTTTCTCCTGTATTGATGAGAGCAGAAATATTCTAAACTGCAAAAGGTAGTCCCTGTTTTCCATAAATGCCAGTTCCCTGCGGAGCTAGATGCGATGCAGTTTTGGCTCTCTGGAGCACAGATTTGATAACAAAGAACCAATCAGCACAGAATTGTGAGACCATTTGACATAATTTTATCGGTACCAGCACTTTGAAAGAACGGCTCTGTAGCTTAACTCCCCTGGTCTTCACCCACTGCCTTTCTGTTTACACATTAAATACAAAAGAACTTAATTTCAGAAGTTATGGTCAGATCTGCTTCCATCATCTCTGGAGTCTGAAGCTTTCCAGATTGTCATAACTCAATGTATACAACCAAATTCTCTTCATTTCCACCCACTCCCCTTGCCTTTTGCATTTTGCCAAATATCTTAAATCTGTACCTTCCGGCTAGTGTTCTTCGTACCCATGGAAACAAGTTATCAGCCGTCTATTTATATAAAACCTCCTCATAATTTTGAGAATTGCTATCAAATCTCCATTTAAGGTTAACTGCATGGAAGGGAAAAAAAAAATCCAGCTTCTGTTTTCTTTAAGTTTGTCGCCCCAATATCATTTTATGAAATTGCTTCAGCACTTTGAGACCCTGATGCCCTGTAAATGTGGTGGTCACAGTTAAAAAAAATGGATTGGGTTTCACATCGTGGAACTTGCTCACCACTTTAGCACCACAACTGCCCCTATGTTTCATGGTCTCACAGTCTCCCATAACTTTGTAGCTCCACGAATATCTCACGAGCAGAGCTAACTTGTTAATTAGGATTGACAACTTCATTCAAATTAATGGCAACATCATGTATGCCAGGTTGTGCTGGTGTGAAGCTGAGAGACAAGGAATAAAGAGTATCCATTGCTTCAGTTCAGTGAGATATGGAATACACCTGGATTTAGAGAGGACTTCTGACCAACCAGCCAATGGGTTTCAAAGAAATTGGTAGCACAATTGGTCCAATTATTGTGTATATCTGGATTAAGGTTTACCAAGTGTTAATGTTATGATGGAGTGGTAAGACAAGCTATCCATGTCACTGTCACGAGCATTGCTTCAAGTTTGCAAACACAAGCATCATTTCCAAAACTGATATCATAAATTAATGAAGAACGCCTGTTGCGGAAAAAATATGTTGTTGAGAATTAACTGTTGCAAAGGGCAGGATGGAAAATTTCTCAAAAATTTCTACAGATGTACCATGGAGAGGATTCTAACTGGCTGCATCACTGTCTGGTATTGGGCTGGGGGTGGGGGGGGTGGTACTACTTCACAGGAGCGAAGTAAGCTGCGGAGAGTTGTAAACTTTGTCAGCACCTTCCTGGGCACTAACCTCCATAGCACCCAGGACATCTTAAAGGAGCGATGCCTTCAAAAGTCGGCATCCATTATTAAGAAACCAGGTCATGCCTTGTTCTCATCAGGAAGGAAGAATAGAAGCCTGAAGGTACACACTCAATGATTCAGGGACAGCTTCTTCCCCTCTGCCATCCAATTTTGGAATAGCCATTGAACCCATAAGCACTACCTCACTACTTACTATAATTTTATATTATTTTGCATTATTTATTTAATTTAACAACTTTAAACTATTTGTATATACTTACTGTAATTACCTGATCTTTTTCTCTATTATTTTGTTTTGCGTTGTACTGCTGCGGCAAACCCAACAGATCTCACGACAAATGCCGGTCATATTAAACCTGATACTGATTCTGATTTGGCTAAATACTGAGGTTACAAACCCATGTCCACAGATACTACATCAAACAATCAGTAGAAGCCACACAAACAAGCATCTAAAAATTTGGCATTCTGCTCTTTTACGCGCAAAGCATTTTTGCAGACTTGTGTTTTCCTCAAAACATCACTGGGCCTATGTAGTTGAATTGATATTATTTTAGCCTTCCTATATTGACCCAGTTTCAGAATGAGTACCAAGCTACTTGATATTGATTGCATCTCTCATCATATATTTTTTTTCTTGCTTCCTACATGACAGGAGGACAGCGGCCCTTGTTCAGCAGGGGTTTCTGTCCCTGGGAGATGTTACATATCAAATAATCTCTCAGGCCATCAGGAATAAACCCAGAGCAATGGATCTTTCTTTTTTATGATGTGAAATGGGAAATGTTTACAGCAAGCATTCCCTTTCTGCTCTTTCTCAATAGTCTCACAGTTGAATTTATCGATTGAAGACAGAGTGAAATCTCTACTCTCAGCTTCTGATTTTCTCATATTTCTTTCACGTCAGGGTAGACTTCCACATTAGTATGAGATTGTTCAAATTGATGGACGCCTTCCTAAGATTGCCCAAGTAGCTCTTGATTGTTGTTGATATTATAAATTTCTATTTCTAGCTGTACAACTAACCGTGGCCCAGCAGGACTCTCATTCAGATTTGCCTTATTATGATTATGTTCCTGGACCAATAATCCAGAGAAACGTGGTTCAAGTCTCATTATGACAAATTTAGAAAATTAAATACATTTTAAAATAACAATGCCAATAATGCCAGTGTATGTGAACGTGAAGCTTCTGTTCTTCAAAATCCTGCTGGGGCACTAATATCTCTGAGGCTAATTTTCTACCTTATCTCTTCCATTTATATCTGTTATATATTGATGCATTTGCCTTCTACTTGTCTTCTGACTTTGTTCAGCCAAGCATGTAAAAGTGTCAGAATCACAGCAGAGGATACAACAGAGTCTTATGATTGAAGAAGGGTTTGATACATCATGAACTAGGATTGAATTGGCGTCACTTTTTGTTTGTGGAATCCATTTGATCTTACATGAAACAAGATAATACACTCAGTGGCCACTTTATTAGGAACACATGTGCATCTCATTAATGCAAATATCTAATCAGCCTATCATGTGGCAGCAACTCAGTGCATAAAAACATGCAGACATGGTCAAGAGGTTCAGTTGTTGTTCAGACTGAATATTAGTATGGGAGAAAAAATTGGTCTAAGTGTGTTGAAGAATTTCCTCTGATTCACCATAAAAGATTTTCTCTGTTAGGGAACAGAAATAAAGACATAGACCTCAGTATATGATTAACTCTGATGAAGGGTCTCAGCCCGAAATGTCGACAGAGCTTCTCCTTATAGATGCTGCCTGGCCTGCTGTGTTCCACCAGCATTTTGTGTGTGTTGTTGTTTGAATTTCCAGCATCTGCAGATTTCCTCGTGTTTACGATTAACTCTTCGTTCCATGATCACGGGAAGCCATTGTCTTAAGACACTCACAATGTTAGGTTACATCTTGTACAATACATGTTCCCGTGTGATGCACAAAATCAGAGATACATGTCTACTGTTAGTTTGTCTATTTGCTACTTACCAGACAATCTCAGAAAAAGGTTAACAATATGTCTGGCTATTGTCAGCTTGCACAAGCAAGGAAAGGTTCTGCCTCTTATCCTGTCACCCTCATGACCCAGGGCTTGAGCAATACATAACAGTCCCTAATGGTGTAAGTAAACCAAAAAATAAATCTAGTGAGTGGCAGTTCTGCGGGCAAAAGTGCTTTGTTAATAACGGAGGTCAGAAGAGAATGGGCAGGTTAGTTCAAACTGACAGGAAGACAATAGTAACTCATATAAGCACACATTACAACAGAAGAGCATCTCTGAATGCACAGCATTGAACCCTGAAGTCAATGGGCAACAGCAGTAGATGACCATGAACATACAATCAGTAGCCACTTAATTAGATACAAGAGATACCTAATAATGTGGCCACCCACTGTAGACCCAGAGTCTTATCTTAATTAGATTAATGTTCTGTTAACACTAGTTCTGTTTCTAGGGAAATAACAGCCATGCAATGAAGACCTTTTGGGTCACCTGAGTCTCTGATAGAGGGTTACCAAACCCTCCTGTCATTGTTTATTAAAGCAGTCAAGGACGAGTCAGAAACCAGATGGGTTTGGTAATGTTTCAAGAAACAAAACACTGCAGGTGTCCATCAGTATAAATGAAGGGTTGATTATTCCCTCCAAAATCATGAAGGGGGAACAATATACACAATTAGAAGGATTTAAATTACTTTTATAGGTGGCGGGGTGAAGATACATCTCTACCAAAGGAGTGGTAGGGCACTCCTTCCCTCCACTAGCCTGCAGGTCGCCCTTGGATCAGGGAACAGGTGGTAGATGTCACAAGTCCTGGCTAGGCGACCCCTGACATCGGACAAGCAGTCTCTGAAGCGTCTTGATAATGGCTGGGGTCACCTGTCTTGTAAAGACACTGCCCAGATTGCACATTCCACATATGTGGGTGGCCTGGTAGCATAGTGGTTAGCACAATGCTTTACATTACAGGCAGCCCAGGTTCAATTCCCCCCCCCCCCCATTGCTTGTGGGGAGTTTATACGCTCTCCCCATGACCACATGGGTTTTCACCAGGTACTCCGGTTTCCTCCTACAGTCTGAAGACAAACCAGTAAGTAGGTTAATTGGTCATTGTAAATTGTCCTGTGATTAGGCTAGGATTAAATTGGGATAGCTGGGTGGCTCGGCTCAAAGGCTCACACTATATCTCAATAAAACAATAAATAAATAAAAATAAACCACTTCTGTAGAAAAAAATTGCCAAAGACAATCATTGTGATGGAAAGACCAAGATTGTCCATGTCAGACGACATAATACATAATGAACGAATATTACTTTTGGATATATTGTATCTTATTTAGTTAAAACATCAAAGTACATAATGGGATGCAAATTTGAAAATGCTGTGAGAAAAGGTTTATCAAAGGAAAGAGAGACCAAGCCTCCCGCACATGAACTGATTCACCGGGAACCAGAAATTGGTGCTGTGAAATTGTGCAAGCCAACCAGTGGGAAACTGTTGCCACAACTTTTAAACAGATCAATCAACAGTTGACACAGTGGAATCAGCTTTTGACTGGCAAATAAGCCAACCCCCCCCCCCCCCACCCCTCAGCATGATAGGGGTGAGCATGGCTACCTTTCTGAACAGTCATTATCTGCACTCATCTAACATTATTCCTTAACAAGACTCCAATGGTAACCTCCTGTCTGGAGCACATGGCTGTAGTGTTGTGGGCATCCATCAGTTAAAGAATATGACTCCTCTTCCTCACTGACCAGTCCTGGTCCCGCTCTCAGAACATGCAAATAACCTTCTTCCGCACAATACTCAATACAGGAGTCACTACGGTTGAAGTGTCACTCAGCAGAGGTTTCAATAATACATCTTATACTGTGCATGTCTTCCTGTAAGGCCTGGACTCAGATGTCAGTGCTGAGACAATGTGCCAACCATTATGAAATACTGCAACAGCACATACTCCAGAGAGACAATCACAGTTGCGTTCCAAGTTGCGCACTGGAATACTGTAATCTTATTGGTCCTTTTTAAAACAGTGTTAGCATGCTATATAACACTGTTTTAACACATGTAAAAGGCAAGAATGCACTTTCTGGGGTTGATACATTCATGACACATTTCTGCACAAGGCACGCGGTTTGTGCTCATTATCTAAGCTATCACACCAGCACATTACTGAGATAGCACTGAATTTTGAATGATGTCATCTTCTGTATGGGACATTAAACCAAGGTTCCATCTGTTCATTCAGGTGGATGTTAAATATCGCATAACTATCAACTGACAGAAAAAGTATGAAGGGAAGAATTCTCACAACTACCATATGCACTAAAATATACAAGAATTAATTCAGACATTTCATAATATACCATGCCTTATATAAATCACACAGATTCCATCTGTCTTTGCTGAAAACTGCAGCAAACAATGCAGATGAACCACCGTTCTTCAGTAAGTTAACATTCATTTCAAGAGCACTGGAATATAAAAGCAAGGCTGTCATGCTGAGGATTATTAAGGCCCTGATCAGGCCATATTTGGAATATTTGTGAGCAGTTTTGGGCCCCATATCTAGGAAAGTGTGTACTAGCATCAGAGAGGGTCCAGAGGAGGTTTACGAGAATTATCCCAGTAAGGAAAGGGTTAATGTATAAGGGGTGTTTGTTGCCTCTGGCCTGTACTTGTTGGAGTTAAGAAAAAGAGGAGGATTCACTGAAACCTACAAAATATTGAAAGGCTAAGATGCCAGTGGGCATGGAGAGGGTGTTTCCAATTGCGGGAGAATCTAGGACCAGAGGGCACAGCCTCAGAATAGAAGGGCATCCCTTTAGAACAGAGTTGAGGAGGAATTTCTTTAGCCAGACGATAGTGAATCTGTGGAATTCATTGCCACACATGGGTTGCGGAGGTCAAGTTATTGGGTATATGCAAAGTGAAGGTCGATAGGTACTTAGTAAGGGCGTCAAAGACAACGGGGAGAAGTCAGGAGAATGAAGTAAAGAGGGAAAGTAGATAAGCCATGATAAAATGATGGAGTCGACTCAATGGGCCAAATGGATAAATTCTGCTCCTATGCTTTAAGGTCATAAATTCAAAGTTATTTAAGAACATAAAAGCAGGTGTAAACCTTGTGCATCTTCCAACCTGCTTAACCATTCAGCACTATTGGAACTGAGCATCATCCTCAATTCTGCTTTTTGTTCCTCTCTTGCTTAGAAATATTCCTTCTTGCTTCAGAATATTTTTTTTCAAGGAGATGCAGAAGAAATTTTGTTCATTCAGTCCCTACCACTGTGAAACGTGATGCTGCCCACTTATGTCATGGTTCCGGTTGGCCATTCCCCTTTAACACTTCTTTCCCCCAATTATGCCCCAATTTCAATCAATTGCTGCTAGTTACCCAATTACCGTGCATCTGGCTTTCATCAGAGACTGGAAAGTAAATATGATGGTGACTCTATCACAGGTTGCCAGTTCATTGGTCAATTCTCATGTGATACTCCGTTCCGATTAGAACTGGTAGTTCTAAGTTTCGCTCTAGTTTCTAGAGAATCCCTGTGAATCCCATCTCCTTGTCAAGATTCCGCTGGTTTCCTGCTCTATGTTCAGATCTATACCAGCCTCCTCAACTGAGTCAATGTGCTAGTGTCCTGCACTTGGGTTCTCCTCCATTGCCCCCGTGTAACAACTTGATCCACTTAGGAAAAAAATTGCTTGGCTGCTTCCTGTTGCGAGTCTTCAGGTGTGACTCGCAACGGGAAGATTGAGAGGAGATTTGATAGAGGGATACAAAATTATGAGGGTAACCACAAGCAAGCTTTTCCCACTGAGATTGGGTGGGACTACAGCCAGAGATCATGGGGTAAGGGTGAAAGGGGAAAGTTTAAGGGGAGCATGAGGGAAAACTTTTTCACTCAAAGGGTCACATGAGCTGCCAGCACAAGTGGTACATGTGAGTTTGATTTCAACAATTCAGAGAAATTTGAATAGGTATATGGATAGTAGGGGTATGGAGGGCTATGGTCCCAGTACAGGTTGATGGGAGTAGGCAGTTTAAAAGGTTCAGCATGGATTAAATAGGCTGAAGTTTCTGTGCTGGACTTTTCTATGACTCTATCATTTGCAGTGCGTGTTTTTGTAAAAGGAAGGGAAAACCATTGTTGCACCTTATCTGTACCCAACTACATGAAGAACATGAGGAAGATCTGCAATACTCTAAGATCTGAAGTGAAGAAAATGACTTTGCAAATGTGAAAAATATCACATAATGTCATTTCAAAAGGTAAAGTAGGCCGGATCTCTTTCTGCCCTGGGAGAAACTGTGGAGGGAGTGATGATCCAAAGTATATAATGTACAGAGAAATGTGCAGATTAGAATTCTGAGCCATGGGTATATCTGCACAATATACACTTCAGGCAAAAGCACAGACTTGCTTCCACCATCTCCAGCCATGGCTGCATTTCAGTTTAGGTGGCAGCCCTCATTGTGAACAATTGGTTCAAGGCTCTTTGGGCAATTTTGAATGGGGCTTAGCTTATGTCGATGCGCACGAAAGTCCTGGTTAGACGAAGCACAGCGTACCACTGGAAATAGTCTTCCGTGCAGAGTCTAGGTGGTTGGCGGTCACAATACCTAGTAATAAAAAAATTAAATTACAGTAAGATGTATATATGTATTTAAAAAGTTAAATGTGTAATACAAAAAGAGAAATGAAAGTAGTGAGGTTCTCTTTGTGGGTTTAATGTCCATTCAGAAATCTGATGGCAGTGGGGAAGAAGCAAATTCTGTATTGTTGAGTGTGTGCCTTCAATCTCCTGTACCTCCTCCCCGATCCTAGGAACATTCAATAAGTGGAGATGATGTGGTTGGGGATCGCAAGAGAATTAGAGAAAAGATCTTGCATTGCAAAAGAATTATATTAGAGCACTCAATAGGAATTGTCAGCCTCTATGGCAGAGATCTAGCCAGGTTAGGATGGAGGAGCAGGCATTCACCTACCATTGATTCAGTCACAAACATTGGATTTGCAGTCAGTCTGTGCTTCACTGCACAGCTGTCGTGTGCGTGGATGACAGTGTAATAAATTCAAGAAGGATTTT
This sequence comes from Hypanus sabinus, assembly GCF_030144855.1. NCBI lineage: Eukaryota > Metazoa > Chordata > Chondrichthyes > Myliobatiformes > Dasyatidae > Hypanus > Hypanus sabinus. Next base: position 38,297,854 of record NC_082718.1, on the reverse strand, counting down.
ATGTGCACATAATGTTACCAATTGTTAATAAAAATTGATTGCAGGAAGAGCTGCAGCTCCAATGCCCTAGCTTTGATGCTGGCTTCTGGTGTAGTCCTTAATGATGGTTTTCCCCCAAATGATCCAATTTATTCCACAACCCAAAAGTTGGCTGGGAATTAGGTTAATTGTTTGTTGGCGTTGGAGAGGATTCAAAGGATAGTCGCGGAAATGAATCTGAGATTGAAAGACTTGTCATATGACCAGTGTATGATGCCTCTGGGCATCTACTCACTGTTCAGAAGAATAAGGGGTGACCTCATTGAAACCTATCGAATGTCAAAAGGCCTAAATAGTGTGCACGTGGAGAGGATGTTTCCTGTGGTGGGAAAGTCTAAGATCAGAGGACACAGCCCCAGAATAGAGGGGTGTCTTCTAGAATGGAGATGAGGAGGAATTCCTTTAGCCAGAGATTGTGAATTTGTGGAATTTGTTGCCACAGGTGGCTGTGAAGGTCAAGTCATTGGGTATATTTAAGGAAGAGGTTGATAGATTCTTGATTAGTAGGGGCTGATAAAATGGCGATGCAGACTCGAAGGGCTAAGTGACCTAATTCTGTTCCTATATCTTATGGTGTTATATTAGAATTATCAGTGGGACTCCTAAAAGGAGTCGTCAGTTGTATCATGTTTATCGTCACTTAACTCTATATATTTAACTCTAGCTGTATACCATCAAATGAGATAGTGTTTCATTTGACCAGGGTGTAAGCAATATAGTATAGATAACACACATATAACACACAATAGCTTATGAAAGTAAGGACAAAATCTAAAGATGAATTACACATAAATAAACAAAGTAAAGTGCATAATGGCCTGAGGAAGAATTTGTTTCCCATCCTGACCATTCTTGTTTTTATGCATCAGAGTCTCCTTCCTGATGGAGAAAAGTCAAAGAGGATGCTGCATGGATGTGTGGGATCCTTGATAATACTAAGGGCCCTGTGTATGCAGCACTCCTGATAAAAGTCCCAAATGGATGGCAAGGCATCCCCTATGATCCTCACAGTCCTTTGTAGGGATTTACAGGCAAATGCTCAGCTGCTCCCATACCAGGTGGACGTGCAGCTTGTCAGGATGTTGTCAATGATGCTCCTGTAAAATTCAATCAAGTTGGTGGGGCAGGGAGCAGAGTCTCGTTTGCTTCAATCTCTTTAGGGACTGGAGGCCCTGCCCCACCTTCTTGTTCAGAGAGGTGATATTAAGGAATATATGAAATTAAGACTCCAGTATTCCCAACATAAAATGTATTTCTATATTCCTGGTCCAGTTCTCTGAACTTCAATTCATCCTTATTCTCATTGTGCAGTGGAACAACTAGAAGAGCTGTTGCCTAGCAACACAAGAGTTGCAGGTTCAATCCTCACCTCAGGTACTGTTCATGTGAGTTTTCTCTGGATCCTCAGGTTTCTTCACACTTCCCCAAGAATTATTAAAATTTTTATTATTGATTGAGGTACACTGCAGAATAGACCCTTACAGCCTTCGAGCCACACAGCCCAGCAATCCTCCCATTTAACCCAAGCGTAATCACGCAACATTTACAATGACCTATTAACCTTCCAAACATTTTTAAGCACATATAGAGGGGAGGAAGTTATTTATTTATTTATTGAGATACTTGCTTGCTTTTATTGTTTGCAGGATTTGTTTTTTCTCTCTCTGCACATTGAGAGTTTGATGATCTTTTTGTAATGTGTTCTTTCGGGTTTCGTTGTTTTGTGGCTGCTTGTAAGGTGGTGAATCTCAAGATTATTTAATGCATACAAAACTTGATAATAAATGTACTTCAAACTTTTGAACTTCGAGATACAGTGTGGAATAGACTCCTCTGGTGTCTTGAGCCATGCTGCCCAACGATTTCCCTAAATCCCTGCCAAATTGTGGGACAACTTACCATGACCAATCAACCTACTAACAGGTACGTCTTTGGACTGTGGGAAGAAACCCATGCAGTTATTGGGAGAATCTACAAACTCCTAATGCACAGCAGCAGGAGTTAAACCCAGGTCACATTTACTGTAAAGCATTGTGCTAACCACTATGCTACCAGGCCTCCCACATAAGTAGAATGTAGTTTGGAAGATTAATTGTAGACACAAGGGATACAGCGGATGCTGGAAATCTTGAGCAATACACACAACATGCTGGAAGAACTCAGCAGGTTGCTGGAGGAGCCAGCTGAACTCCTCCAGCACATTGTGTGCATTGGAAAATTAATTGTCCAAGTAAACTGTCTTTACTGTGTACAAGAGTGAAAGTATCTGGTGTGTTGATGAGAAGATGGAGGGAATAAAACATGGGATCACTGTAAGGTTAGTATAAACGGCTAGATGAATGGGCTGCCAGTGACGGTGGTGGAGGCGAATACGTTAGGGTCTTTTAAGAGATTTCTGGAAAGATACATGGAGCTTAGAAAAATAGAGGGCTATGCGTAACCCTAAGTAATTTCTAAGGTAAGGACATGTTCGGCACAGCTTTGTGGGCCGAAGGGCCTGTATTGTGCTGTAGGTTTTCTATGTTCTATGTTCTATGATGCTTGGCAGGGACTTGTTGGGTCAAACGACCTGTTTCACATGACCTCACTGAACTTATCCATATTGTCAACACTGCTGGTTGCTAGGAGCCTTGGTTGCATAGAAAATACTTGTTGAAGAGGAGGACTTGGCAAAAGAGCCATCTCATTTCGGCAAGCAACACATATTTTAAATGTTTGTTAGCTTTTCAACAATCCATGTGAATGATTAAGGGGGTTTGGCTTGTCAGTGCAACAATCTTCTCCAGATGTAGAAACATAAAAAACCTACAGCACAATACAGGTCCTTCGGCCACAATGCTGTACCAAACATGTACATACTTTAGAAATTGCCTAGGGTTACCCATAGCCTTCTATTTTTCTAAGCTCCATGTATCTATCCAGCAGTTTCTTAAAAGACCCTATTCATATCCACCTCCACCATTGCCGGCACCGTTTCATGTACTGTTGAAAGTGCCTGTCTGGCTGCATCATGGTCTGGTATGCAATTCAAATGCACAGGAATGTAAGAGACTGTGGAGAGTGGTAGACTTTGCCCAATACATCAAAGGCACAGAACATAGAACTCTGCTGCACAGCAACAGGCCATTCAGCCCACAATGTTGTGCCGAACCAGCTAAAATGAAAAACACCCGAACACCAGTCCCTCCCTCCTACACAATGTCCATATCCCTACGTCTTCCTTACGTTCAAGTGCCTATCCAAACATCTCTTAAAAGCCTCTAATGTATTTGCCTCTAACACCATACCAGGCAGCACATCTCAGGCATCTCTGAGTAAAAATCTTACCCCTCACCCCTTACCCCTGACCTCCCCTTGAGCCTACCCCCTCTCACCTTCAGTGCATTAGACATTTCAACTCTGGGAAACAGATACTCCCTAACTACTCGATCTGTGCCTCACATAACCTTTTAAACCTATGGGGGTCCAGAAATAAAAAGTTTATCCAGCGTCTCGTGATAGCACACAATATCTAAACCAGGCAGCAACCTGGTAAATCTCTCCTGCACCAAATGCTCTCCTTTCCATCAGTAGTTTCAAGAGAGAATGTCAGTCCAAAATTGACTTCCAGACCCGTCAGTTGTGACAGGGCTTTGATGCTATAAAGGATTACACAATGAGTCAGGCAGCGTCTCTGATGAGCATCTCGATTTCTATCCATGTTTTGAGCAGAAGGGGATTGGAATGTCACCACCCACTCCTACAGCATCCAATGCACCTGAATTCACAGTCACTGTTTCGAACATAAAATCAGTCATCTGGAGAGTGAACCCTCAGAAAATATCTGCCCTAGATGTTGTCCGTGCCCTTGCACTTAGATCCTGTGAAGATCAGCTGGTAGAGGTACTTGTAGACATTTTCAATCTCTCCCTGCTTCGATCTGAGGTTTCCATCTCCTTCAAGAGGACCAGAAACCAAAACCAAAACAAGGTAATGTGCTTAATGATTATCATTTCATAGCTTTGATGACAGGCATTATAAAGTGCCTTGAGAGGCTGGTCATGCAAAACATTAACTCCAGCCCTCCAGGTAACCTCAACCACTGCATTCCACCTACCACTGAACTAATGCAGATGTCATCTCCTTGGCCCCACATTCATTTTTCTTACAAAACCATAGAAGCTTATTTACATCACATATACCCTAGGTACAGACATTCAATATGCTTACTACCATCTATAAAACAGTCAATATCCCAGGGGCATCCACCACTCTCAGAGTTCCCCACTGTACCCATTGCAGCCACACACTCTCTCTCCAAGGACAGTCAGGCACAAATGTATCTTCAGAAAAGGGGCAGGCAACTGGCTTAGGCAGTGCCATCCACTTTCTACCACCTAGTGCCAGGCCCAGGAGCAAGCCCACCAGGAGGTCCTCCTCACGCCCCACGCCCTTCCAAACTGAGTGCCTGTCGATGAGCAGCAGGGTACTAAAGTGCAGCCAGAACCTCAGCATCTGCCCCTTGAGAAACTCAAAAAGCGGCTGCAACCTCTCACATTCCGTATACCTGCGGTATACTAACTCACCCCACCCTCAGAACGGACAAGTGGACGGGATGTCGCTCAAAAGCCTGCTGTACCATACTGCCTGATGCAACACCTTCCACCACAGGTCCCCAACGTACAGGGAAAACACGCCCGCATAAAGAAACTGAGGACGCCCTCCGCTGCCAGATGGTAACACGGTGAAGCGTTGTAGACATCCACATTAGACAATTGATTAGAGCTCTGCCTTAAACACTATAGTTCAAAGAAGCTCCAAAAATACCTCCTGAGCATGGGACTTAACATCGGCCTTTGCGACAGGACCCTTAACTTCCAGACAGCAGACCACAATCCTCCTGGAGGACCATTACCTTGTCATAGGGTTTGGAGGCTTGCGTGCCTCAGTCAGCTATGTTGGCTGGAAACAGGATTTTCTGCTTTGGCTCTTGGTAGGGTCACCCATGCCAAACAGATCAAAGGGCAAAGGGCAAACAAAGAGTGGTCCACCGGTCTTCCAGGTTCGGGTGTTTAGCTCAGGCCTAACAACCAAGACTGATTAAAAACAAATTGTTACAAGAACAGTAATCATGAATCCTTAAAGGGCCTTCATTGCTGCCCTAAATGCCAGTGGTGTAATGGGCTTTAAAAAAAAATCAGCAAGGATAGACAGCAGCACCCCTACCATGATTATCCTCCATATAAGTTCCTCTAAAGGATCCTTCCTCAGGCTCCCTATTCACTCATAATGATGTGAGTAGATTCTGCTCCAACACCCTCTACAAGTTTGCAGATAATAACACTGTAGTAGGCCAGATCTCAAATAATGATGAGTTGAGGTGCTGAAAGGAGTTAGAGGGCCTAGTGATATGACAACGACCTTTCCCTCAATGAAGCTTTGTAATGCATACGCTGGGTAGAAGGATTTTGATAAAACTGTGTCATTCAGAGCCTTTATAGCACTATTGGGATTAAAAACAAAAGACAGTACATCAGTGAAACAATATTTATCCTTGTATGCCAGGTAAAACAGTGGCTGCTCCAGACAAGCTATAACTGGACTAATTGCTGGTGAATCCATCAGAATCTGAATAATTTAATAAATGCTGGCTTGATATCTCACCTTTTATAACCTCTCCACCCACTGACCCTTTTATTATGATCTGGATATTATTAAGTATTGCCACAGGTATAGTACAATTCACAGCCAGGTACTTTGTGTGCCGTATTTGCAAACTAAAACTTTCAATTATGTCACAAGCTATGTGAATTATAACTCGACTAATTCCTTTGTTGGGAACAGTTAAAGTGAAAAGATCTATATTTACCTTCCTGTAAATTTACTTTGAGGGCATTATTTAATTTAAGACTCTAACATGCTAGAATCCAATTCTCTGACGTTTTCTGCATGAAAGCGGGTGGTCTGTGCAGAATAGGGAAAAGCAGCAGTTCCAAACAGTGAAGTCTTTCACAACCCACTGACTACAGAGACTTTAGGTGACTATGGCAGCACCTGATCCCATTAGTAAATATTAGGAAGGATTTTGTTTCTTCTAAAATGTGTCTAAGTTGCATTTCCACCTTCTGAGTGAAAGAACTATTGAAACAATTGCAATATTGAGTACAGGAGATTGGGTGTTATATTGAAGGTGTATAAGGCGTTGGTGAGGATTAATTTGGAATATTGTGTGCAGTTTTGGCTTCCTTCTTACAGGAAAGATGTAAATAAGGTTGAAAGAGTACTGAGAAAATATAGAAGAATGTTGCTGAGTCTGGAGGACCTGGGTTATAAGGATAGATTGAATAGGTTAGAACTTTATTCCTTGTAACGTAGAAGATTGAGAGGAAATTTGATGGAGCTATACACAATTATAAGGGTTATTGATAAGATAAATGCAAGCAGGCTTTTTCCACTGAGGTTGGGTGGGACTACAACCAGAGGTCATGGATTAAGGGTGAAAAGTTTAAGAGGAACATGAGGGGAAACTTCTTCACTCAGAAGGTTGTATGAGGCTGTCAGCACAAGTGGTACGTGTGAACTCAATTTCAACATTTAAGAGAAATTTGAATAGGTACATGGATGGTAGGGGTATGGAGGGCTATGGTCCCATGCAGGCCAGTGGGAGGTGGCAGTTTAAGTGGTTCAGCATGGACTAAATGGGCCAAAGGGCCTGTTTTGTGCTATACTTTTCTATGGCACTACGACCATTTTCAGATTTCAATGCCAGCAATAACTTCTCACAATATATTGATTCAAAAAACATTTGACTCAAAGTTCCCAGTTTAGTTTTTGCCAGGGCAATTTTCTTTTGCTGGTAAATATGCTCTGGTGAAATTCCATGGCGCTTCTTCCTTTTCTCATGTCTGGCACTGGCAATATAGGTAAACTGTCTACATCCCGCCTCTCACAATCTATCAGATTCTTCCCTCAGAAGAATGTGATGATGATGCTACACAAAATCCATTGGAGGAGAAATACTGATTGAATTCAACTACTGTCCAGCCTGAATTTTACTTTAAATGAAACAGGATGTTGACTTCCTCATCCTGTATGCTTGCCACACTGTTCAGATCCATTCTTATTTCAAAGCTGTTTCTCAGTGCCTCTGCTGCAATTGTTGATAGTTATCATTAATTAGTTGTATAAATGCAATGTAAGATGCACAGAGCACAAAATGCTTGTTTTGGTTATGCCTGTGGTCTTTTGCTTTTACCTGTAGCAAGATGGACTGTCTGAGTGTAAGTTGGGCAAGTTTTAACTGGTTCTAGCAGACTAGTGTAAGTTTGCTGTATGCCGAGCTTTGTAGTGTCGGATACAGGGCGTTCCTTAAAATCTTTCCAAATTTGAAAGGTGCCTCCAATTCTTTGAACTTTCCTCAATGTTGTTACAATCCAGGCAATCTTCCCAATGAATACCATACAATTTGGAATTGGAATTGGTTAATCATTGTCACTGACTGAGGTAGGGTGTAAAGATTGCCTTGCATACTGTCCATAATAGATCAATTCTACATTCTGATCCTAGAAGCAGATACCTCTTCCAGTCATAGAGTCACTGAAAAGTACAGCACAGAAACAGGCTCTTCATCCCACGTAGTCCATGCTGAGCTATTTAAATTGCCTAGCCCCATTGACCTGCACCTGGACAATAGCCATCTGTACCCCTACCATCCATATATCTATCCAAACCTCTTTCAAACTTTGACATTGAGCTCGCATGCATCACTCGCACTGGCAGCTCGTTCCACACTCTCACCATCCTGTAACTGAAGAACTTACCCCTCATCTTCCCCTTAAACTTTTCACCTTTTGCCCTTAACCAATGACTTCTAGTTGTAGTCCGACTCAACTTCGGTTGAAAAAGCCTGCTTGCATTTACCCTATCTATACTGCTCATAATTTTGTATACTTATGTCAAATCTCCCCTCACTCTTCTACATTCCAAGGAATAATGTCCTAGCTGGCTCGGTCTTTGCTTATAAAGTAGACTTGGGGATTTTTCCTAGTTGCTGTCACACATGGACTGACAAACTATAATAATGTCAGAAGCTGTGTGCCCCTGGACACTACCTGAGTCCTTATTGTTTGAAAGGCTGAACCCTCTCTTTTCCTGTTGCCAGTAGTCTGCCTAGCTCTTCATCACCACTGGACATTGGGTTCCATGTCCTCTTGTGCAGTCAGAAGCTCTGATCAATGATTCTAGACAGCAGGATATATCTTCTTTCTGCTGTTTTATCCAACTCGAGCTAACCCTCTCCAGTACAGTCCAAACTTACCAGCAGTGACTCAATGTTATTTGTCCTTTCCTTGGATATCCAGAAAGGATGTTGTACTATTGCAGCAGCCAGTGTGATGGAAGTCTCCAACAAAACGGAAGGCAAAGGTCTCTAAGCAGCACGCAGCACTGTGAATACTAGCGATATTTATAGAATTGTGCAAAAGTCTTAGGCTCATGCATATATATAGAGTGGCTAAGTCTTTTTCACAGTACAGTAGTAATTTCATGTATTGCACTGTACTGCTGCCACAAAATATTAACAAATTTCATGACATATATGAATGATGATAAACCTGATTCTGATATGGGTCTCTGTTGTTGACTGATAGTGGGAAGGGGGCAGGGAGAGGGGAATCATGGTTGGGAAAAGGGAAGGGAGATGGGAGGGAATGGGAAGCACCAGAGAGACATTTTGTAATGATCAATAAAGCATTTATTTGGAATCAAATAACCTTGCCTGGTGCCTCACACTATACCACAGCCCTCCCATGGCACTCCAACCTTGACATTCCCAACATCCTTTGTTCCCTCCAGATTTATAAACTCGCTCTCCACTTCACATTGACAAATACAGTACTGTGCAAACTCTTAGGCACATATATATATATATATATATATATATATATATATATATATACAGAGAAGACTGAGACTTGGATCCTGAGTTTTGTGAAGGGCCATCAGTTTCTGAATTTTTTTGGCACACTTTCTCCATTAGATTGTGGCCATTTACCTGTGATGATACCAATGGGCATGGTTTCTGGGAGATTAAACAGAAAGCACGAAGGCTTAATGACTCTTGTTAAGACAGCAATTAGTAAATACTGGTGCTCGGGAAACTTAGAAGCCCAACTGTCTGTTGCAAGCCACAGAGGCCCACTGGGCTCTTGATATTTGCTTCATCTATTGTTTACATCCTTAGACCAATGGCCGGGAAATTTTATGCGCAACGCCTAAGTCCTGTTGGACAGTAGAACCTTGCATCAAGGTGAACATTCCTCAAGAGGCATGCAGCAATTTCAAGGTTTCTAGGACAATGTATATTTTCTTTGAGCTTTGAGATTTCCATGACTGGAACTGTCTGTATACCTGAGGCATCTCAAAGCACAAAGCACAAATCATACCCATATCTCAGGCACTGGCAGCAAACAGTCAATTTTGTAAGTGTGGAAGTGTGGAGAGGGTTAAAAAGTTCAAAGTAATTTATTATCAAAGTACATTTATGTCACTACATATCACCCTGAGATGCATTTTCTTGTGGGAATTCACAGTAAATACAAAGAAATACAATATAGTCACTGAAAAACTGCACACAATAAAGATAGACATACAACCAATGTACAAAAGTCATTAAATTGCGCAAATACAGAAAAACCCTAAATAATAATAAATAAATAGTAAATATTGAGAACATGAGCTGTAAAGTCCTAGAAAGTGAACCAATAGGTTATAGAATCAGTTCAGTGTTGGGGTAAGTGAAGTTTTTTACTCTGATTCAAGAGCCTGATGGTTGAGGGGTAATACCTGTTCCTGAACCTGATGGTAGTGGACCTAAGGCTCCTTTACCTCCTTCCTGATGGCAGCAGTGAGAAAAATTTAAGAGAATTGTGGATAGATACATGGATGGTAGGGGTATGGTGGACTATGGTACAGGTGCAGTTCAATGGAATGGCACTGACTGGATGGGCCGAAAGGCCTGTTTGTATGCTGCACTTTTCTATGACTCTATGGGTGGTTTGAGGATTGGTGATGGAGAGAGAAAGAGAGAAGCCAGTGATACACATTGACCCCTCTCACATTCTAAGAAGGAAAATTGTAATATACCCAAAATTCCTATCCTTCAAGACTGGGAGTACTCTTGGTAGCGGTAAATAGATCGACAATGATTTTGAGTGAAAGAGCTTACCAGAGGCAGCACTTTCTTGAAGTATATTCCCCAGATGCCCATTTACTGAAGGAGACATAAGACTGTGAGACGATGCCTGAGCTGCACACAGTGTACTGATATATCTAAGCTGTGTATTGTACAATGAGATTGCTAAAGTACAGTATGCTTTATATGATGAGCTGCCTGAGCCATGCATTGTGTATTGAGATGTTTGCACTCTGTATTATATAAATTGCCTTAGCTCTCTATTATGTGTGGAGATGGCTGAGCTGTGTATTGATGTGTCTGCATAGTCATGGCTACCCTTATGAGGGCAGTGAATAATTGTTTTGCGATGTTTTGTGGGATTGGAAGTAACACTACGAGATTCTGGCCCCCTCCCAGTGTTCAGTCTCCACTAAGGGCTTCCTGCCCTCGGAGTCTAACAGAAGTGTGTTTTTGGCCATAATTTGTGCTGTGTGAATCTCCAGAGGCATGTGTAAGATGTTTGGAGCACTGCCAACTCTTTACATTCCATCAGGCTTCAGCCATTAATACAGAAAAAAATTATGCTTCCCTTTAACTGGGTTAAACCATTTAAAGGCTCCACCATAAGCTTTATTTCTTTTGCAGTAGACCCATTGGGATTGGGATTAATTTGTCATACTTACCTTGCATTGCAAACAGGGGTCATAGAATTTTAGTATAACGAAGGGAAGAGGAAACGGATTAGGATGGGGTTCTCACCCTGGGGTCTATGGACTACTCGGTTAATGGTAAGGGTTGAATGCCCCAACTGGGTGGTCTTTCATCAGTTCTGTTATGGTTATTATTCCATAGATTTATTGAGTATGCCCACAAGAAAATGAATCTCAGGGTTGTATATGGTGACATATATGGATTTTAATAATAAAATTGACTGAAACTTGAAAAGGGTTGGAAATCCCAGGTTAGGAGGATTTTGTTGAGCATCTGGCTGTATGCTCTCAAAAGCACAGATGACTCATTGCTAATCCATCCCACCACCACTGCCCCAACTCTCAGTGTGAAATACAACCCATTATTTCCTACTGTTAATAGTAGACAATCCACAAGGGAATTTTATACAAAGTCTGTGGTCATCACAATATTTATAGCTTCTAATGAGCCTGACTCCAAGAGTTTGGCACTAATTTTGCAGACTAGCTTGGCTTTTAATAATAATGGTTGGTGTGGTGAAATTAATACATGGTCTTCTGAGGTTGTAATTAAGGGATTTTGTTGAACCCACTCAGAATGACTCACTTTGTGTTTGCAAAGCTTTGATAGAGATTCCATGCTTCACCCTCTCAAAAACTATCTTGAACGAAATTTTAATGATGAACGTAAAGGATGTGAAAGGACTTCCCAGTGTGAGCACCTCCGCACCATCTGCCACAAGTGGGACTTCCCGGTGGCCAAATATTTTAATTTCCAATTCCCATTTCTGTTCCAACGTGTCAGTCCATGGTTTCCTCTTGTGCTAAGATGAGGCCACCCTCAGTTTAGAGGAGCAACACCTTATATTCTGTATAGGTAGCCTCCAACCTGATGGCATGAATACCGATTTCTCCGTCTGGAATACAAAATTCTACCCCCCTCCTCTATTCCCCACTCTGACCTTTTACTTCACCTGCTTATTACTTAATCCCCAGGTCCTATCCTCTTCCTTTCCTCCTATTGTCCACTCTCCTCATCGATCAGATTCCTTCTCCAGCCCTTATTTCCCACCCACCTGGCCTCACCTTCCAGCTTCCCCTCCCCCCCCACCTTTTTATTCTGGGATCTTCCCTCTTCCTTCTTATTCCTGAAGAAGGGTCTTGGTCAGAAATGTCAACTGTATTTATTTCCATAGATGCTGCCTGACCTGTTGAGTTCCCACCACATTCCATGTGTCGGTCTAAAAAAAATTCCTGAGGGTAACTTGCTCTGTAAAAGCAGATTTGTTCGTATACATTCAGCTCTAATCAGTTCATTTAGCCTGCCTTTCTTAAAATGGTCGAATATTGGAAGACTCATGGTTATTTTTCTTTAATTTTTCAGCAAGGATTGTAAAGACTAGACAGTGGTGTGAAATGCTTCCCTGTTTGGAAGGAGAAGGCTGCAATTTATTAATGAATAAATCAGGCTGGACCTGCACACAGCCAGGTGGGCGAATAAAGACAACTACGGTAAGACAGGGATCCGATCGACAGACTAACCAAGTACGTACTGAATATAATCAACCCCATGCTTAAAGCTGAAGTTGCATCAGACAAGGAAATGTTAATAATTACTTATATTATCAATATAATAATTACATTATCAATAACTCAAAATCCAACTTCCGTGGATACACAAACTGATTGTGGGACATTTTAAAGTATCCTAAGATATGATTGCCTTGAAAACTCAATTGGCTCAAATATATTGCTTTTTAATTACTGTAACTATTAATATGATTTATTATTTTTGTTATAATTGTGAAGATTAAAAATGATCTATTTTATCTTACCTCAAAAATGACCAATCTCCACATTATGGAAAAAATATGTTCTGGATTTTAAGTATTTGAATGCTTTGGATGACAATTGTAATATATGTTTTCATTGTAGTATTTAGTATTGGTTATAGTTACTTATGCAATACTGATGTTTATCAGTGCCAGTTGACAAGTGAATTTTGATCTGTATTTCAATTGGATGAATAGGTTAGGTGCTGATCCAGTTCACGTACATTGATGTTCCCTCTCACATTAGTGAATTCAATAGAAGACAGTGCACTCTGATTACTTTTAAGCAGCTCATTGCTGAGCTTGAGACAGTTAACATGCTCAGGAACGGCAGAGAATGATAAATAAGACTGCAGTTCTATTGTCTCTGCAATTACTATAGACTAAGAAAGTGTACTTGTTTCCAATTGCAATTGTATGCTTCAATATCTGTCGTGCGCTGGAGAATTTAGTGCATTGTAATGCAAATTTAAAAGTCCAGGTTGAGTACCCCTTATCTGAAAATTCAATATCAGAAAACCTCTGAAATCCAAATTTTCTTTGAGCGCTGATGTGTCAACTCAAATGCAAAATTCCATAAGGCACTGGGAAGTTTCCCAGGCGATGCGCAGGTCTTTGCACAGTACAGACAGTTCTGGAAAGTGACCTCATATATGTAATAATCCGAAGTTAATGAAACATAGAACAACACTGCATAAAGCTAAAATGAAGATCTTGATTATGTACTGAAAGAGTGAGTTCATCGGCATTGGAGTGAATATATTCCGCCTAACCTATACTGATCATGAAACAAGCAAAGAGCTATCACAATAAACTGAAAATTGAAGGTAATTGTGAACATTTAGCAGGCTGGCTGCAGAAATTTAAGAAAAGGCACAACATTACCCTTTTTAAGATTTGTTGTGATCACAGCAGATCAGTGTCTGATGATTATGAAGTGCAGAGAAATACATTGAGTTTTCCAAGATATTCGCTGATAAAAAAATAACATCCTGAAAAGTTGCATCAATACATGTGCTACGAGTAAGTGTAAGACAAAGGCGGCTTACCAATAGCTCATACTGTACATTCAGTCAGAAATGATAGTGATTCTAAGCTCATTATGCATGCCAAAGTCTGAGAAATTCTGAAATTTGTAACATTTTTGGTCCCAAGCATCTTGGATAAGGGGTAATCAACCTGTACCAAATATCAAGCATCCTTTAATTTGCACCTAGCATGTGTTAGAGGAAAATCAACAATGATAGAGCAACTCTGAAAAAGTGACAATTTGACCAAATAAAAGTCTGTGATGTTATTAAAGAGCCAGTGTGGGAGAATCCTGTATGCGACAATGATCTGTTTTTTTTTCAATGTGTTCTGATAACCAACATGGTTAGATAGCATTATTATAACTGTGATTCAACACCTTCCAGGAAATTTATTAAGATTCCTGCTGTTCTTCACCATCATGAAGAACCTATAATGTTTATGAAAACTGCACTGTGTAAGGCAAAAAATAGTTGATGGTTGGCACTGGAGTACAGGAATTACAGATTTTGTGTTCTTTGTCCTCTAGCTCCGTTATGACATAACATTTCTCTAGCCCATGTAAACCAGGTGAATGGAAATACTGTATATCCAATTCCACAAGAGACTATGGGAAAAATGACAGTCAGATTACATTTATTACACTTAAGTGCTCGTCTTGTTAAACTTTGCTGCATAAATCAGTTCCTTTGCCCTCAGGCTGGAGAGAGATGTTGCCAGTGTCATGCAAATGATAGTGTTCTTCATAGTCAAACAAGGGTGGTTGTCAAATCTATTGCATGGATATGGCCTGCCCCTTCAAAATAACTTGTTCTCACATTGATCTTTTGACTTCTAAAGAGTCCAGTGCTGGAGTTCCCTTGCCAGATCAACATAAGAATTAGTGGATCATAATTTTTGCAGTCATACTTTTTGACAGCAGCATTGACTTTTATGGTTGCAGTTTTTTTTAACACTGTTAAGGACTTGCACTTAGCACTCAAAATGAGATGTTGTCATGGAAATGCAGTGGACACTTTGTGTTCAGTGGGAATTCTATTTTGGGTATAGAAACTTTGTTTTTGAGATCAAAATAAAAACATAGTGAACTTTATCACTAGTGGAAAGTTAAAGTTGTTAAGTCTATTGCACAGCCACAGATAATTAAGAAAATCAACATCTTTTCAACAGTATATCTCCCAATTTTTTTCATTGCCCTAGCAATTCTATATATAATACACTCCATGTACCCAGAGTATACTAGAGACAAAGGATTGCTTGCTGGTTCCACATTTAAACAGCTCCAGGCATTAGCAATATCTTATGTTCTTCAGTGATGAACTCCCAAATGTCAACAGTAAATTGCCTGGCGGTGGCAGGAAAGGCTTAAGTTGACCGTACTGTTGAAATTTCTCAGGTATAATGTCAGCCAATCAGAAGGGGCAATGCAGCACTTTACCAGCTACCATTGATGAAACTCTCACACAAACAGAATGTCCACTACCATGAGATTCCATAAATCAGAATCAGTGTTAATATCGCTGGCGTATGTGGTGAAATCTTTTGTCTTTATGGTAGCAGTATAAAGCAATATATAATAATAGAGGCAAAAAAACTGTGAATTACAGTAAGTGTATATAGATTAAATAGTTAAATAAGTAGTGAAAAAAAATTGAAAAATGAAAAGTAGAGGTAGTGTTCATGGGTCCATTTGGAAATCGGATGGCAGAGAGGGAAAAAGCTGTTACTGATTCATTGAATGTGTTCCTTCAGGCTCTTGTACCTCTTTCCTAATGGTAGCAATGAAAAGAGGTTATGTCTTGGGTGATGGGGGTCCTTAATGATGGATGCAGCATTTTTGAGGCATTGAAGATGTCCTGGATACTATGGAGGCTAATGCCCATGATGGAGCTGACTGTGTTTAAAACTCTCTGCAGCTTATTTTGATCCTGTGCTGCAGCCCCACCCCATATACCAGATGGCAATGCAGCCAGTTAGAATGCTGTCTATGGTACATCATAGCAATATGTGAGTGTCTTTGGTGACATAACATATCCCTCAAGCTCCTAATGAAATACAGCTACTGTCATGTCTTCTTTGTAGCTGCATTGATAGTTTGGGTCCAGGAGGTGCACCAGTGTTAATGGTCAGTGAAGTGGGCATGTTATTTTTGATCCACACACACCGTGGTTTTGCAGTGAAGAAGCTGAGGATCCTGTTTCAGAAGGAGGTACAGAAGCCTACGTTTTGGAGCTTTTTGGTCCATGATTCAGATTCTGAAGTGTAATGTTAGAGTCAGTTAATCCTAAACGAATTCTCAAATCACACTGAATGGAGAAGCTGAAATGAGAGACTCTTTGAAGGATGTGATTCTCCAAGATGTGATTATAGGATGCGTAGGCAGACTCTCTTTTCCTTGGAGTGAAGGAACCTGAGGGGGAGATCTTGTGGCAGTTCATAAAATTATGAGAGGCAAAGATATGATAAATAGTCACAATCTTTTATCCCAGCATAAGGGAGTGGAAAACTAGCAGGCATAGGTTGAAGGTAAGAGGGAAGTTTTAAAGGGTATCCAAGAGGCAATTTTTTCCACACAAAGGTGGTCAATAAATGGAGCACACAGCCAGAGGTTTAAAAGTTATTTGTTCAGCTACGTGGATAGGTAAGGCTTAGAGCAGAGGTTGCCAGCCTTCTTTATGCCATGGAGCCCTACCATTAACTGAAGGGCTAGCGGACCATAGGTTGGAATCCCCTGGCCTGAGAGATGCAGGCCAAATGCTACAACTGGATTTAACATCGATATGTGTCCTGGCTGTTGCGCATTAGGCCAAGGAATGGAAACAGATCTGTTCACCTATGATTAATCTTACTGTTATCCACTCCAACTAAATGAAGGAGAGGTCACTTCTAATCAACCATTCTCCCATTATGAGAAGACTTCTGATGAGCAAGCAGCTCCTTCAAGCATAACTACAATTGCTGTGACCAGGTCATATCTGTCACTACTTTATCAATGAAGGTTCACAGCGTTGGAGGTTGACTTCAGCCCTTCCTCCCCATAATGCAATAAGAAAAAGGGATGAAGTTTGTTTCAAGGACTGCCTAATAACAACATCTTATCTCAGCAATGATTTCCAACAGCTGAATCTGTTTCCAACTTGATGGGTTGACAGGGATCTCTCTATTTTGCTTGCCGTAGCAATAGTTGCACAGGTGGCAACCATTATCTTAACCAGTGCCACACAAAAATAGTACCGGAAGGAATTGAGTGATACAACTGGAAATTACAATCTAAATAATAATAAATCTTTTTCAGGCTCAACAGTAAAATTCAAAATTCAAAGTAAATTATATGTCACTGTATACAACCCTAAGATTCATTGTTGTGGGCATACTCAATAAATCCGTAATAGAATAATAACAATCATAGAATCACTGAAAGACCACATTAATTGGGGCATTCAAGGTGCAAAAGACAACAAACTGTTCAAATACAAAAAGAAAGAAATAATAATAATAAATAACGAGAACATGAAATGAAGAGTCCTTGAAAGTGAGTCTATAGGCTGCGAGGACTTTTCTATGATGGGGCAAGTGAAGTTGAGTGAAGTTATCCCCTTTGGTTCAAGAGCCTGATGGTTGGGGGGTAGTAACTCTTCCTGAACCCAGTGTGAGTCCTGATGCTCCTGTCAATCTTTTTCTCGCCCTTTGCAATATAGAGCTCTACATGCGGCTGCACATGCACCATGATTTGTCTCCTATGTTAGAAATCTTAGATTTTGTATTTGTAGTTGTAGTTGTAACTACCAGCATCAAAGTTCGAAGTACATTTATTGTCAAAGTATGTATACATTATACAGCCACGTGATGCATCTCCATACAGCCAGCCAGGAAACACTGAAATTCAGAAGAACCCATTTAAAAAAAGACCATCAAACACCCAAGGTGCAGAGTGAAAACAGAAGCATGCAAACAATAAAAGCAAGCAAATAGCCATTCAGAACTGCAAGCCACAGAAGAGTCTGTGCACAGACCCTCAGTTCATCACAGAGCAGCAAAATGAACTGGCCTGTCCTTCGTGCCCCAACACCCTGACCTTTTCTATCTGACTTAGTGCTTAAATTGCCATACAAACGTTGCGTTCAGTCATTGTGATACACTCTGGGGACGAGACCAGGATTCATTGCTGTGCACAAGTGACAGCAGTATCAGGATGCTCACACACAGTTAGGTGAACTCTGCCAGTGATCCAGCATATGTATACAGGGTTCTCTTATTTGCCATATACACTTGCAGAGGGAAGATGAAACAACGTGAACAGGGTGGCATCATTTTCTCAATTACCGTTCAGATTGTCGATTGAACAGCAATGCAAAGGAAGAATTTGAACTGATAATTTTGTATAATTAATAATGAGCTTGAAACTCCTGGATTGTATTTTTAAATAATCATCATGCTTGGGGAAAACATATGAGCAGAATTAGGCCATTCAGCCCAACGAGTCTGCTCCACCATACCATCAGAGCTGATTTATTATTCTTCTCAACCCCATTCTCCTGACTTCTCCCTGTAAACTTTGATGCCCTGACTAATCAAGAACGTATCAAACTCTGCTTTAAATGTACTCAATGAACTGGCTTCTGAAGCTGCCTGTGGCAATGAATTCCACAGATTCACAACTATCTGGTTAAAGAAATTCCTCCTGATGTCTGATCTAAACGGATGTCCCTCTATTCTGAGGCTGTGCTCTGGTTCTAGACTGCCCCACTGTAGGAAACATCCTCTCCACATCCACACTATCCACACCTTTCAATATTCAATAGCTTTCAGCGTTATCCGCTGTGATACTTCTAAACTCCGGTGCGTACAGGCCCAGAGCCCTCAAATGCTCCTTATATGTTAACCCTTCCATTCCTGGGATCACTCCTGGGACATTCTATGGTCCCTTTCCAAAGCCAGCAAATCTTTCCTTAGATATAGGTCCAAAACCGATTATAATACTCCAGTGTGGTCTGGCCAATGCCTATAAAGCCTCAGCATTACATCCTTGCTCTTGTTTTCTAGTCCTCTTGAAATGACTGCTAACTAACATTGCATTTGCCTTTCACTGACTCAACCTGCAAGTTAACCTTTCGGAAATCCTACATAAGGACGACCAAGTCCCTTTGCACCTCTGAGTTTTAAACTTGCTCCCTGCTTAGAAAATAGCCTATGCTCTACTCCTTCTACCAAAGTGCATGACCATGCATTTCCGTACACTACATAGTATTCCATCTGCCATTCTGATCATTCTCCAAATTGGTCTAATTCTTTCTGCAGACTGTCTGCTTCCTCAACAGTTCTCAACAATTCCATCGTCCAAATCATTGACACAAAATCTGAGAAGTGGTCTCAGTACCAACCCCTGTAGAAAACCACTAGTTGCCGGCAGCCAACCAGAAAAAGCCTCCTTTTTTCCCAATCTTTGCCTCCAGCCAGTCAGCCAATCACAGAGTCATAGAAAAGTACAGAACAGAAGCCAGCCCTCCGGACTCTGTGGTGTGTGCTGAAACATTTAAACTGCCTACTCCCATCAACCTGCTCTGGGATGGAAGGAAATGCCCAGCCTTTTGGTGGCAGCAGACACACACTGGTGGTTGACTTTCAGTGGGGATGGACAAAGATGCCAGCATTGTTCACATTCAACAATTAAGAGGAAAAAGTATACCCACTGTAAAATACCATGATCATAAAATGTTTAGTTATGTGAAAACTTTGATCAGAATATTCCAAAACATGTATGATTTAATATAAGACAGTAAAATTTTTTGAATATTTCAATTTTTATTTTAACCATATGTGCATATTCCATTCTTTATTTGGCTCTTTGCTATTGTTCAAAATTTTATTAAAATTATTTATTGAGATACAGCACAGAGTAGGTCTTTCAAGCCCTTTGAGCCATACAATTCCCCCCTTATTTAACCTAATCACGGGACTAATTTACCGACCAACCGGTATATCTTTGGACTGTGGGAGGAAACCCATGTGGTCACAGGGAG
The DNA here is from genome assembly GCF_030144855.1 of Hypanus sabinus. Taxonomy (NCBI): domain Eukaryota; kingdom Metazoa; phylum Chordata; class Chondrichthyes; order Myliobatiformes; family Dasyatidae; genus Hypanus; species Hypanus sabinus. Next base: position 38,278,092 of record NC_082718.1, on the reverse strand, counting down.
AATGTAGAAACTCTTCACAGGCAGCAGGAGGAACTGAACCTGGGTCACCGTACTGTACAGCATTATGCTAACCACTATGCTACCATACCACTAAAACACCTGATTCCCATTCTGTGTGAATTCTTGGTGACTGATTTTTTTAGCTAGCAACGGTTCAATGTACAAAGTTAAAGTTCAAAATAACTTCGTTATTGAAGTACATATATGTCACCATTTTCTTGTGGTATATTCAATAGATCAAATAACCATAATAGAATCGATGAAGGACCACATCAAAAGGGTGGACAACCAGTGTGCAAAAGACAATAAACTGTGCAAATACAAAAAAAAATTAATACACAATAAATATTGAGAAAATGAGATGCAGAGTCCTTGAAAGTGAGTCTATAGGTTGTGGTAAGAGTTGAATGTTGTTATTCCTTCTGCTTCAAGAGCCTAATGGTTGAGGGGTAGTAGCTGTTCCTGAACCTGGTGGTGCAAATCCTGAGGCTCCCGTACCACCTTCCTGATGGCAGCAGTGAGAGGCAAGCACGACCTGGGTGGTGGGGATCCCTGATGATGGATGCTCTTTCCTGCGACAACACTCGTGTGGATGTACTCAATGGCAAGGAGGGCTTTACTTGTGATGGACTGGGAGAATCCGTTACTTTTTGAAGAATTTTCCATTTAAATACATGGCAGTAACAGGCATTGGAACAGGTGAATATATTCCCTCTAGATCTGCAAGTTGCTTCAATTTGGAACTTTGCTGCTGACCAACAATTCTGATCCTTAGATTCCATCAGGGTGTCCCACTTACTAAACTTTTAAGAAAAAATATTGTACAATTTTGAAGGCGGTTTTCTCTGCAGGAAGAAAGCCAACAAAATCATGGTTCCATGTTCAAACAAACTTGAGGTATTTGCTGCCATTTTAGCAGTAGCACAATGCTGAATGGGTGGCAGGGTGGAGATATGTCTCTACCAAAGGAGGTGTAAGATGGTCCTTCTCTCCACTAGTGTGCAGATCACCCTTGGGCAGGTGTAGCACCTGCTTAGCACCCCGATCAGGGTCAGATGAAGCCATGGGAGCAGGTGGTGGACGGTCATATGAGCAGCTGGTGCATATCACAAGTCCTGGTTATGCAATCATTGACACCAGGCAGACAGTCTCTGAGGAGCATTGATAGAGGCTGGAGTCACCTGTCTTGTAAAGACACTGCCCAGAAGAAAGCAATGGCAAACAATTTATGTAGTAAAATTTACAAAGAACAATCATGATCATGGAAAGACCATGGTCACCCATGTCAAACAACAAGGCACATAACGAAGAAGTTAAGATATTTTTGTCTCAACATTTGTAGCATCAGTCCATGACAATAGTCAATTGATTTTGAGTGAGAACTGAATCTGGACGATGGCTTGAAATATTCTTATTTCTCACTGCACCTTTGCTAAACACAGGTCCAGCTGAGACTGCTGAAGCAGAACCACAAATGTGCAGAAATCTACAAACAGCTGTACCCTTCTATGCACATCTATTCTGTGGTTCGTGGAGTCCTTATTAGTCTTCAGACCTGTTAAGCTGTAATTCGTATTTAAGTTAATTAGCTTGTCCAGGAGTCAAATGATGTACCTGTACTGTACATTACTGGAAGAGCCAAGGATGAAAGTGATGACATGTTTTCTCCAATGTGGGCACATAATTCAAGCCTCTTTGCTGCAAGGCATTGTGCCTGGTTCTTCATATATTTGTTTAAGAGACCGCTGGAGGAGTATTTTAAACAGATAATAATCCCCTCAAGGCTTCCCTTTCCCTTTGAGTAATGATGAAGTGTTTGTATTACGTTGGGGATCTGAGAATAGACAGTCTGATTTAACAGACAAGTCTGCAGGTTGAATCCTTCAATCAGCCCAGAATGCTCAATTCCCCAGCTGCGGAAGGTAAAGCTCATTATTACAATTCGATCGACTTGAATCAGTGACTTTCCCCTTTGCTGCTTTTAGAAATCAAAGTTCAAACCATCCAAGTGATACCTCATTCACAGTGCCTTCCACTTTAATGGTTCAGTATTTTGCACGTTCTTGTTTTATCCAACTGAGTTTGAACATACTGCTATCATTCATACTGCCTCTTCCTTGAATGCTATTATATTGATGAGCCATAATGCCCATGAATGGAAAATCCTACAAAAAAAAGTGGATATGACCCAGTCCGTGAAAGGCAAAGTCCTCCCAACCATTGAGCACATTTACATAAAACGTTGTCTCAGGAAAGCAGCATCAATTATCAGGGACCCCGACCACCTCATTGCTGCCTTCAGGAAGGTCATACAGAAGCCTCAGATTTACTAGTCCTCACCCATCAGGCTCTTCAATCAAAGGGGATAATTCACTCAACTGCCCCATCATTGAAATCAATGAACTCACCTTCAAGGACTCTTCATCTTATGTTCTCAATATTAATTGCTTATTTCTTTATTATTATTTCTTCTTTTTTGTATTTGCACAATTTGTCTTGTGCACTCTGGTTGAACTGCCTAGTTAGCAGTCGTTCATTGATTCTGTTATGGTTATTATTATTGAGTATACCCACAAGGAAACAGATTTCAGGGTTGTGTATGGTGACGTACTGTACATGTACTGTGATAATAAAATTTTCTTTGAACTTTAATTACCCAGAACTTGCAGCAGGTAGTGAGCTTGTAAGTTCAGCTCATCTCGACAGGATCCACTCCTATTGGCCCATAGCCACCTGGGTACAATGTGGCCAGACCGCGGGTAGTGACATTATTAATGCCTTCACATGAGTGTGCCAAATTAAGGCACATGGATGAAACAGCTGGAATAAATATTGTCAGCTGGCTAAGCAATGACTCAGACAGATATTCAATAACAATCAAAGTTGTCAAAAAATACAGAAATTAATTTAGAAGATCTCTAACACTTCAAAAACTTGTTTTAAGTAGTTATATAAACACAATTCAAAAAATGGTATTGGTTTTCAATCTAACTTGGTTTTGAGCAACCATCATTCTCCATTAGGATAAGTGAATTTCCTGATTCTGTACCAGGTCAGTTTTAGAATACACAATCCCCATAAGCAATTTCCTAACAAGTACTGAGTTCACCACCAGTGAAAAAAATAATATTTACTTTAAAGATGACAAATAATAATGCCATCAAAAAAGTGGTCAGTGCATGCCAGTAGCGTAATAGTTCTGTGTAATTTTAAGTCAATTTTATTTGCTTCTTCATGGATGATAAATTGGACATATGAAAAAAAGGCTTATTTTTGTAACAAATATTTTAAGTTTGCCTAAAAATTCTTAATTTTAAGAGCTATCTTTAAGGTTTGGAATTAGCAGAGAAAACTTTATAAGCTTGCACAGAACATCGCAAAAATTCTATTTTCTGATCTTTAGTGCAGACTGTTTCTAGGTAAATTACTTCCTTGAAACCAATACAAACTTACCAAAATCCAAGCCTCTATCTATTTTGCACACTTCTAAATATGCAATAAAGCAAATATAGGTATTTCCATTTCTCTTTTTTTACATATTTTGTTTCATGGCCCTCTTTGGCAGCGTAATTAATAGATGCCACAGTGTAATTATATGGTGGTAATTTTTTTTGGTGTGTCTATATTTTACTGATATATGTGCTTGCTGTCTTATATGTGCTGTATCCGCTTTGTGCTGGGTGGGACTGTTGGAGTCGTGCGTTGCGCTTTGGCCCCAGACTAACACTGTTTCATTTGCCTGTATTCATGGGTTGTCACGCATGGTTCAATGACAACTGAACGTGAACTTATCAAACAATGCATCACAATAAGTGACACATAATAAAGCACATCACAGAAGGTGAAGTGCTTCAGATGGAATCAGATTAAATGCAGGATTAAATGGAATTTGCAGATGCTTCTCATTGGGTAACAACAAATATTTATACAATGCTCTTACAGCTGGAAGCGGATTTTCAACTCGCCATTTACTTTTTTTGAAATTAAGTGACAAGTTGCCAAGCAGAAGAAAAATCTTTTGCTACATTTTAATTATATGGCTAAAATTAGTCACCCTTATTATCCGGGAATTAACAAACAAAAACATTCTCTTTGGCTAGAAATAAAAGAGGAAGGACCTTTTTAAATTTTCCTGACGCACGTGAATTTGCTGGTCATTTGAGAGGTTGATGAGAGCATGCTCACAGAACATTTTCAAACTAACCATATCTTGGACGAAGGAGTCACTTTGGTTTTGTCAAGCTCATTTTTCGATATTGCTGAAGCCATTGAGCTTTAACAACAGTGCAGCAGCTTTTATTGAATTCAGTTCCACTAAATGCCATGGCAGGATTTGAACTTGTGTCCTTTAGCTCACTGAAACTTATAAGGGAGCAGCCTAAGAAATGAAAATAGCCCTAAAAAACCCTAGTTTGAGATTTGTTTGAGGGCACATTGCTGTGGTGAAGTTCAAAGTAAGTCTGCTATCAAAGTACATATATGTCACCATATACAACCCAAAGATTCATTTTCTTTTGGGCATACTCAATAGAACAATACCCATAACAGAATCAATGAAAGACTGCACTAAATGGACCTACAACCAGTGTGCAAAAGACACCAAACTTCATAAATACAAAAAGAAATTAATTCTAATAAATATATTAGCACTAAATATCGAGAAAATGAGATGAAGAGTCCTTGAGAGTGAGTAATTTGGTTATGAGAACATTCCAATGATGGGGCACGTGAAGTTATCCCCTTTAGTTCAAAAACCTGATGGTTGAGAGGTAATAACTGTTCCTGAACCTGGTGGTGTGAGTCCTGAGCCTCCTGTACCTTCTTCCTGATAGCAGCACTGAGAAAAGACCATGGCCTGTGTGGTGGAAGTCCCTGATGATGGAAATTTATGTGTTACAGTAAGCTCCAAAAGTTAGGACATGATCAGCATGTCTATCCTCCTTTTACCATTGGCCTCTTCAAAGTGTCAACTTTTTGGATACGATCACCTTACACACACTTAAAATGTAGTTGGTAAGCTATATCCATTTGAGTAAATAAGGCCATTGATGTTGTCATATCATACTTGTTAACAAAAGCAAAAACCCAGCAGTCTAAAATAGATTAACCTCAGGTCTTTTCCAGGCCACCTCCAATTCGGTTCAAGTAACAATTCATTCAGATTTGCCAGACAGATGAGATGCATAAGCCGATCTTTTTACTGCTTCTGAAGATATTGGAATTAATTATTATGGCTTTTGAACAAATTCCCTGCAGATTATTACCAATACTTACTGAGAGTCAGTGTAAACTAGGTGCAGAGAGCATACAAGCTGTTCAGTTTCAAACTCTATAGCTCAAAATTAGGTTGCTATGTTTTTTGGAGATTAGCATTTTGAATGCTCTCTTTCCACCTGCAAGCTGATCATTGTAAGTTATTCACATGTTGGGACTGATGCTTACTTTTATTTCTCAGGTGCTTTCTGCAGTTTGCCACTCTTTCAGTTCACATCTACTTCAGCGTTGATCTTGTTGTTATTTTGTCAAGTTCCCATCATTCTTCCCACACCAAATGCTGAAGGAACTCAGCAGGTCACACGGCATCTGTGGAGAGGAATAAACAGTCAATGTTTTGGGCTGAGACCCCTTGTAACCTGTTGAATGCCTCCAGCTTTTAGTGTGTGGGCTCTGGATTCCTAGCAACTGCAGAATCCTTGATGTTAACCTTTCATTGTCCCACTGGCTTTAAAACAGTGGTTTCTAATCCTTTATCCCCATGGACTAATACCATTAAGCAAGGGGTCCATGGCCTCAGGTTGGGAATCCCCACTTTAGAAGAATTGCAAAAAGGCAGTTTCATGTTCTGTTCAGCCAGCAAGATTAATTTAACCTAAGAAAAAGGGCCAAGATCTTTGAATTCTCCAAAAGGGGCCTCTTTCTACACAGTACTAGACTTAAATATCATCTGACATCCACTAGCTATTTTATAAATATTCTCTATATTCTTGTGGTGAACTACATGTGCCTGTCTGGACACGCCCCCTGCTGACTGCTCCTGTGGCTCCTCCCACAGACCCCTGTATAAAGGCGATCAGAGCCTGGGCCCGGCCTCTCAGTCTCCAGGATGTAGTATGGTGGTCACTCACTGCTGGTTCCTTCTTCCAGTCAATAAAAGCCGATATCTCGCCTTTACGTCTCAGAGTGAGTTATTGATGGTGCATCAATTCTCCCTGCAACTCATTATTGCTCCCATCCCTCACTAAACCAGTTTGTCAAATGCTATCGCATTTTATCCTCCCTATGATACGCTTTGCAGATAACTTTATTCTGCCATTCACTGCAATTCTAGCCGCTTGGCTTTGCATCCACCAATTGCAGAGAGTGGTGTGGACAGCCTAGCGCATCTGTGGATGTGAACTTCCCATTATTCAGGACATTTACAAAGCATCAGGGTGCTGGAGCAGGGACCCAGTCGCAGACCAAGTACTGTGCACACTGTGATATTTCTTGAGTAGCAAATCCAGAGAGGCAACACAGTCAGCGTCAAAGTTCAGGCGGAGATCAAAAGTTCCAGAGAAATCTGAAAATCAGAATCGGGAAACAGGCAGAGTCAATATTCAGATGGACGGAGTTCAGATACGAGTGCTGAAAAGGCTCAGGAAAATTCACTGGCACAATCCGACAGCAGACAGGTGAAAACACAGGTCTGAAATACACTGAGCAATAAACAGAGAGTAATACAGGGGCCGGAGTAGAACAGGAGCTGGGACAGGAGCACATGGCAATACAACTCCACAGACTGACAGCTAGGGGGAAACACACAAAAAGACAGAGTTCCGCTGGAGGTACTGACAGACAGGAGTGTAAAAAGGGCCCAAAGGACTATTGGGGACCCGAGTCACCCCAACCACAAACTGTTCCAGTTGCTACCAAGTGGGAAGCGGTACTGCAGCAGGTCCAACAGGCTCTGGGACAGCTTCTTCCACCAGGCCATCAGACTGATTTATTCATGCTGATACAATTGTATTTCTATGTTATATTGACTGTCCTGCTGAACATACTATTTATTATAAATTACACTCAATTTATATTTAGACAGAGATTTTTACTCCTCATTTCTATGAAGGATGTATGTAATAAAGCCAATTCAATTCAATAGTTAAAAAGTTTACTCCTTGTTTTATTGCTTGATCGGAGCAGACTGGCTCAGCAGTCAATGAACGACACAGCCCTAACTGAACTGAACTAAATTGCTTCAATTATTCTGTAGTTGGAGATTTTATATTCTGTGTTTTTCACTCATTTTTTTTTGTATTTGCATGATTTGTTCTCTTTTTTTGCTCGTTGGGTATTTGATGGTTTCTTTGAACAGGTTCCATGGAGGTTCTTTGTTTCGTGGCTGTCTGTGGAAAGATGAATCTCAGTGTTGAGTACTGCATACATACTTTGATAACAAATGTACTTTGGATCTTTGAGATGTGATTTCATAAAGAGCCAGGGCACTGTTTTTATATAATCAGCTTGAGCCACTCACTGGCTCAGGGTTACCAGACACAGAGTTCCTGAAATGTTCATATTCTTTGCCTTGTTGATAGAAACAAAAGCAGATGTTATTGATACCGTAAAAGTTAAGATCAGATCTGCTCTTATGTCCGCTGTCAACACATAGCTCATTATCTCACAGTAAATTGGCAGCTGAGGCAATGTAATAATTAGGACAATGCAAAAACCAGAATGTGTCTTATATTCCAGTTGATACTTAGCAAGTTCCTGTTTATAGAACGTCTCTCAGATTCTCTATCAATGAACTGCTGATGTGAAAAATAAAGTATTCAAAAATCAAAAGTAAATTACAAACTCTTGTTCCATTTTTTTTTCAGCAAGTTGTCGGTATGAAGCTGAGCAGTAGCTTCACGGTATTACAGATACCTGTAGAAAATCAACATAAAAATTAATAAATGCACCCAACTGTTAGAATTAGGTTAATAATATGTGTATGAAAATGTATTAATTATTGTGTAACTTACTTTTTAATCACATGATTGTGATAGTTACTGTAACATATAAAATTGACACCCAGAAATTTGAAAGATATAATATCATTAATAAACTTGAAGTCATCATGGAAAAATGTAATTAATAACAAAACCTTTCATACTGGGAATCATTCTCGTGAACTTCCTCTGGACCTTCTCAAACACCAGCACATCTTTTCTTAGATAATGAGACTAAAGCTGCTCACAATACTCCCAAGTGTGGTCTGTCCAATACCCTAGAAAGCTTCAGCATATATCTTTGCTCTTATATTTTAGTTCTCTTGGAATGAATGCTAACATTATCAAGCAATAGTAAATCAAGGCAACAGGACTTGTTGTGTTATAGAAGACATTTCACCATTCATCTTAACTTTATATGAACTGTTGTGGACACACCAGGGTAGATATGTTAGGACTACATTGTAAGTATCTGATAGGTGGTGTCATACCCCACCACCTCTGTTCAGGGAAGGGTTTTCCAGTCTGACAAAGATGACTTCTTTAACCCCTCTTTCAAACCACCTGTCCTCTCTGTGTAAAATATGCACTTTGTTGTCATCAAAAGAGTACCTTGTCCTTCAGGTATACATATACAGCCAGGTATTGACCTGATGTGTTCTCCCTCCTGTGTTGGGCCATTCATTTGTAAAGTGGTTGTTTTGTCATGCCAGTATACAGTTCTGTGCAGTTCTCATTGCATTGGATAGCATATAGAAATATTGCTGTATTTATGTTTGGGTGTAGTATCCTTGGGGTGGGCAAGTTTCTGTCTGACTGTGTTTGTAAGTTTAAAAAACACAGGGATTTGGTTTTTGTTGAAAATTCTTCTGAGTTTCTCTGAAACTCCAACTACATATGGGATGACTGTGTTTTCCCATCTGCTTTGCTCCTTACCACTGTCTGTTGGGTTGATGTCCCTACTGGTTTTAGTTGCTGTCTCAAGGCCCAGTGAGGTAGCTGCAAGTGTTCAAGTCTCCTCTCGAATACTTTCTCTCCTTGTCTTTAGTTATAATGTTGATCAGCTCAACTCTACCCTGGTGTCTCCACAACAATTCACACCTCCTTTCATGCAAAGATAAGACTAATGACCCTCTCATTACCTCTATGACTGTGAATGGTTGGCAAAATGTCTTCTAGAAAACACAGCAAGTCTTGTTGCCTTGACTTGTTTGATATATTGACTATTGTTTGATATACAATGACCTGGATGTCTGAGAACCTTCACAGACAGAATGCTAGAATTTGCCTTCCTTATCACTGACCATTGGGAATCCTCCACAAGGACTCCAAAGTCCTACACCCATCCTACACCTAAGTACTACATCCATCATTTCTGAAGGGTAAAGGATGAACTGAAGGAAATTTATATTAGGCAAGAAACGGTGTTGGATAGACTGTTGAGTCTGAAGGCTGATAAGTCCCCGGGACCTGATGGTCTGCATCCCAGGGTACTTAAAGAAGTGGTTCTGGAAATCGTGGATGCTTTGGTAATCATTTTCCTAAGTTCTATAGATTCAGGAACAGTTCCTACTGATTGGAGGGTGGCTAATGTTGTTCCACTTTTCAAGAAAGGAGGGAGAGAGAAAATAGGGAATTATAGACCAGTTAGCCTGACGTCAATGGTAGTAAAGATGCTGGAGTCAATTATAAAAGAGGAAATTACGACAAATTTGGATAGCAGTAGAAGGATCAGTCTGAGTCAGCATGGATTCATGAAGGGAAAATCATGCTTGACTAATCTTCTGGAGTTTTTTGAGGATGTAGCTATGAAAATGGACAAGGGAGAGCCAGTGGATGTAGTGTACCTGGACTTGCAGAAAGCTTTTGATAAAGTCCAACATAGGAGATTAGTGGGCAAAATTAGGGCACATGGTATTGGAGGCAGAGTACTGACATGGATTGAAAATTGGCTGGCTGACAGGAAATAAAGAGTAGCGATTAACGGGTCCCTTTCAGAATGGCAGGCTGTGACCAGTGGGGTACCACAGGGTTCGGTGCTGGGACTGCAGCTGTTTACAATATACATTAATGATTTAGATGAAGGGATTAAAAGTAACATTAGCAAATTTTCTGATGACACAAAGCTGGGTGGTAGTGTGAAATGTCAGGAGGATGTTATGAGAATGCAGGGTGACTTGGACAGGTTGGGTGAGTGGGCAAATGTATGGCAGATGCAGATTAATGTGGATAAATGTGAGGTTATCCACTTTGGTGGCAAGAACAGGAAGGCAGATTACTATCTGAATGGAGTCAAGTTAGGAAAAGGGGAAGTACAACGAGATCTAGGTGTTCTTGTACATCAGTCAATGAAAGTAAGCATGCAGGTACAGCAGGCAGTGAAGAAAGCTAATGGCATGCTGGCCTTTATGACGAGTGGAATTGAGTATAGGAGTAAAGAGGTCCTTCTACAGCTGTACAGGGCCCTGGTGAGACCCCACCTGGAGTATTGTGTGCAGTTTTGGTCTCCAAATTTGAGGAAGGACATTCTTGCTATTGAGGGAGCACAGCGTAGGTTCACGAGGTTGATTCTGGGAATGGCGGGACTGCCATATGTTGAAAGATTGGAGCGACTGGGCTTGTATACACTGGAATTTAGAAGGGTGAGAGGGGATCTGATTGAAACATAAAAGATTATTAAGGGATTGGACACGCTGGAGGCAGGAAGCAAGTTCCCGCTGATGGGTGAGTCCAGAACTAGAGGCCACAGTTTAAGAATAAGGGGTAGGCCATTTAGAACTGAGATGCGGAAAAACTTTTTCACCCAGAGAGTGCTGGATATGTGGAATGCTCCGCCCCAAAAGGCAGTGGAGTCCAAGTCTCTGGATGCATTCAAGAGAGAGTTAGATAGAGCTCTTATAGATAGCGGGGTCAAGGAATATGAGGAGAGGGCAGGAACGGGATACTGATTGTGTATGATCAGCCATGATCACAGTGAATGGCGGTGCTGGCTAGAAGGGCCGAATGGCCTACTCCTGCACCTACTGTCTATTGTCTATTGTCCCTTTGCACCACAGATTTTGAATTTTCTCCCTGTTTAGAAAATAGTTCACACCTTTATTCCTTCTACCAAAGTGCATGACCATGCACTTACCTACACTATATTCCATCTTTGCTCATTCTCCCAACTTGTCTAAATCCTTCTGAAGACACCCTGCTTCCTCAGAACTCTCTGCCCCTCCACCTTTGTATCTTCCTCAAATCTGGCCATAAAACCATCAATTCCATCATTCAAATCATTGACGTTATAACATGAAAAGAAGCAGTCCCAATACTAACATCTTCAAAACAACACTGGTCACTGGCAGCAAACCTGGAAAGGCTCCCTTTATTCCCACTCTATGATCCTGCCAGTCAGCCAATCTTCTACCAATACTAGTATTTGTCCTGTAACACTGTGGGTTCTTATCTTTGTTAAATAGCCACATGTACCACAGCTCATCAAAGGCCTTCTGAAAATCTAAGGTTTTCATTAATCAGTGTCAAATTTTTCATTTGATTGAGAATTACATTGTTATAGCATCTTTAAAAGGCAGAACTCATAGAAAATAAAGAAGCTTAAGTGTAGTATTGATCATAATGGGAACAGAGGCCTAGTAAATATTGTTGAAACAAGCCACAAACGGAAAAGTCACAAACCTTAAAGAATATGCTTCATCTGTCATCGGATACACCAGTAAGTGTTGGTAACTTTTGAGTGGTCATCCCAGAGCCCAACCAGAAGCCCTGACTGAATGCAAAGGTGTGCTTTCTGGGATGGACTTCAGAACGTGCACCCCTCTTTACATCAGCAGCATGGCAGTGAAAACTGGAAGCAATTTCAAACTCCAAGGGGTTCACATCTAACTCAACTGCCCATGGTCCCGGAACGCATTCAACACAATCAGGAAAAGCTCACCACTGCCTCTTCTTTCTGAGAAGACTGAAGAGAGCTGGATTATGCACATCTAAATTCACATCATTCTACAGATGCACAGTAGAGAGCATCCTAAGATGCTACATCACAGCCTGTATGGAAATTGCATTGCAGGGGACAGGAGGGCCCTACAATGCGTAGTAAAAGCAGTAGTAGTCTACCTACTATCCATTTCCAGCAGTAGTCTACCTACTATCACGGACATACATACAGAAAGGGGCCAGAAGAAGGCTAGTAGCATCATGAAGGATCCCATCCACCCTACTCACGGACTGTTTGTCTCACTCCCATCAGGAAGGAGGCTATGTAGCATCCATGCCAGTACTATCAGACTCAAAACCTTTCCCAACCAGTAAGCCTAAGCAACAGCTCCACCCACTAACACATCCCTCCCCACTGCCATCATTACTTTATCATTTCTTGCCAGTCACCTCAAGTACAGACACTCTCTGCCTAGTGCCACTTTATAGACATAAAATCAATGCTATCTTATGTATTTGTAGTTTGTGTTTTTTAAATTATTATTGACTTCTTTATCTTATTGTGTTTTCTGCTGCACTGGATCCAGAGTAACAATTATTTAATTTTCCTTTATACTTCTATACAGTACTGGAAATGGCAGTAAATAATCTAAAATCTTGAATTTTTACATTGCTCCAGTTTTATCAGAAGTATTTGACCGACATATAGAGGAAAATTGGCCTTGCAATTTCAAATGAAGTACATATTTCAAACCTGAAACCCACACTGGGAATAAATTGCACCCCATGAGAGTAATAGGCAATGGATTCTGCACTGGAAAACTTCTTTGTTCTGCAAATGATAAATGGAATAATCTGTGAATAGTTCCTTGTTGTGAACATGAACTGTACATTACAACAAAGGTTAATGCAGCAACTCAGTGAATCAATCAGAATTTCATTCTTGCTTGGTTTGGTCTGGCCTGGATACACATGATGCTGATTTATTCGATTTGATTCAGCAAGGATCACGTTGTGAAACTCTTTCTTTGAATACGCTGCCTCATTGAAAGTTATTTAGAACATAAAAGCAAGGAGCAAGGATGTAATGTTGAGGCTTTATAAGACGCTGGCGAGGCCTCACTTGGAGTATTGTGAGCATTTCTGGGCCCCTTATTTAAGAAAGGATGCGCTGACATTGGAGAGGGTTCAGAGGAGGTTCACGAGAATGATCCCAGCAATGAAAGGCTTTTCGTATGAGCAGCGATTGATGGCTCTGGGCCTTTACTTGCTGGAATTTAGAATGAGTGGGGATCTCATTGAAACCTATTGAGAGTTGAAAGCCTAGATGGAGAGGATGTTTCCTATGGTGGGGAAGTTTTGGACCGTAGGGCACAGCCTCAGACAGAGGGACAACTATTTAGAATGGAGATGAGGAGGAGTTGCTTTTGTGGAATTTATTGCCTCAGGCAGCAGTGGAGGCTAGGTCACTGGGTGCATTTAAGGCAGAGGTTAGTAGGTTCTTGATTAGTCATGGTATGAAAGGTAATGGGGAGAAGGCAGGAGAATGGGGTTGAGAGGGAAATTATCAGCCATGATGAAATGGTGGAGCAAGCTTGATGGGCTGAATGGCCTAATCCTGCTTCTATGGTTTTATTGTAGAGACTCATGGTACAGAGGTAGGATGTCAGTGTGAATAGAAGAATGACTGACTAACAGGAAGCAAAGTATAGACTTAAAGTGCTTGCAAATTTCTGGTTTGTAAGTATGAGTCACGTGCCATTGGAGTTGGTGCTAAGTCTTCACTTTAAACAATTCATATAATTCATATTATTGGTTGTTGACACCAAAGTTATTCTTGCCAAGTTTGCTGATGTGATTTAGAAAGGTTGGAAGAGAAAACTGTTAAGAGGAAATGGGAGCAATAAATAAGATACAAGTAAGTCTAATTGAGTAGGCAATTGGAGCATAATGTGAAATTGTCCATTTTGGCAGGAAAAAAATAAAAATTAAGCATTTTATCTAGATGTTGACAGAATCTTGAGACACAGAGGGATCTTGGTGTTTAGGTGTATAATTCACAACAGTTAGTATGCAAATTCAGTAAGTGGTTTGAAATGAGTTTTACAAAATATGATTGTTTACTTGGAACTGAGCAAAAAATATAGTGGAAAGCTTTGCTTTGGTTACATCAAAAATTATTGAGACCACTTTTGAGGTATTGTATATAGCACAGTTCTAATTTCCTTATTTAGGGAAGGATGTTAGCATATTGGAATCAGTTCAAGAAGGCTTAGCAGATGAACTTCTGGAATGAGTAGAGGAAATTTTGGGTAGATTAGGCTTGTATCTGCTGTGTTGAGGTGGGGCTTGGATGAGACATCTACGATCTGAAAGAATTATAAGAAAATATTTTCTTTTGAACAATAATCTAGAACAGGGGTTCCCAACCTTTTTTATGCCATGGACCCCTACAATTAATAGAGGGGTCCTGTGGACTGCAGTTTTGGGAACCACTGATCTAGAAGTTACAGTCACTGTTTAAAAATCTGACTTTGCCCATTTAGGACTATGTGAACAATCCATCTTCTGATTAGACAACTGGTAGCTTGCCTTGTCTGGAAATCAATGTCATAGAAAGTAACTTATGGTTGAAATCAAGTAGCTACACATATGACTGGATGCAAAAACAAGTAAGTTTGGATGGCATTGTGATAATGTAACTTGTACAAAATTCTCAAAACTTTAATAAGTGATCTTTAAAAAAATACCATTACATTAATTAATTGCCTGTATGTTCACTAATCAATACTCATTCTTCATAGATTACCAAAGCTTTTCTTTAGTGTTTAGGTTTTAGAAATGATGACTTTCGTGAAGACTCTGTGTGTCCATTTCCAGGGGATCAAGTTTAAATCTGGCTTCTATCCAATCATTGCTGACGATTTATCAGTGCAGTATAAAGTCTGTTTTTATGAAATTAAAGAAATTTGCTTGCAGTGCAATACTTATTCTTTTCCTGATAAATATCAGGTAAATATAGGTTTACTATCTGTTAGGAGTTAAAGATAATCACTACCTGGTTATTTAAGAACTGTGCTCAAATCACGCAGATTGTGCTTCTCAATGCAGCAGTCCATTGCATTTCTGAAATAAGAAATGTTGATGCAAGAAATTGTGCTAACTCACATTGTCTAGTTAATTAAAACTGCTGGAAGCTCTCCTATGATTTGGGAGCACTGGATGCTGGTAATCCAGGGAACAATGTATTCAATCTAATTCAATAGGCACCGAGGCCACCTGGACAATTTCACAGGTGAAGACAAATTAGCTTCTTAATGCAGCCAGGCACAGTGTGCTGGAGACACTTTTTACTAATAGTGCAGTATGTCAAGTTCCGTTGTGCATAAGTAAACTCTATTAAGAAAGTCACATCCCTCGATAAGCTTCAGTCTTCAATAAATTCTTCTAGCTCCATTACTGTGCAGAATGTCAGGGTAATTACACCTTTTATTCAGATGCAGCTCCGTAACAGCTTTTCCTTTGCACTTGCTAATTTCCCACCCCAACTCATTTAGAAGTGAAATCACTGAGGTTTAGGAAGGTTAGCTACCAATTAGTCTGTACATGAATGTCCTTTTACAGTTTGTGCATTGAAGCAGGACAGAGAGAGAAAAAAACAATAGAGTTCAATGGGCCAGATGCATTCCCTATAAAATATTTATAACTTCCCTTCTCTCTGAATAATATTTTTACAATGCAAAGTATTACATTAGAAATAGCTGTGCTTCCAAGTTGATAGTATTCTTATTGTCGTATTCCCTAAACAAAACAGTGCATGGATGAGAAAGTGAATTCCTGCTGCTGTCTGTAAGGAGTTTGTACGTTCTCCCGACAACTGTGCAGGATTCCTCCAGGTGCTTCGGTTTCCTCCCACTGTCCAAAGACCTACCAGTTGGTAGGTTAATTGGTCAGTGTAATTTGTCCAGTGATTAGGCTAAGATTACATTGGGGTTGGTGGAATTGTTCCTACTGAGAGGAGAAGGAGCAGATGCGGGTTACTGGTGCCTTAAAACCAGTTGCCCTTGGCAAGTAGGGCTCTTCAGCTGCAGTTGGAAGCTCATCTAGGAGAAGGAAAACTCCGTCCTCAAACCTCCACTGCCTTGAAGGCTATACCCATTCATGGGGAAGGCTTTCGGGATAAACCCTGAGGAACATGTCTGGAGCTGAAGTCCCTAAGACAGACCTACACTGAGTTCAACGCTGACTGACAACTCGTGTGGTGCTACTGGTGCCAAACTGTATTGGTCTTTGCTGTTGCTTCGATGCATGGAGAAGGGGAGCTTGCTACATGAGCAACAGCTTGCTCTCCATATTGTACTGCTCTGGCTTATGTATCTAGGCAGCTAGGACACAGCATCCTACGGAGACCTGACATATTGGGTTGCTGGGTGGCATGCCTGGAAGGGCCTATTTTGTGCTGTATTTCAATAAGTAAGAAAATTTAAAAAAAGACTTAGACATTAACTATATGGAAGGATTGCTTATGAGAAACTCCATTCATTTATTTAATTTTAATTTACTAATGTAACATGTAGAGTCCTGTTGAAATACCTTGGAGTTTTATGTCTCTTGCCTCATGTTATACATGAGAAAGTTTGTTGACCACCTTTATGGAGATATTTTGAAGGATTGACAATCTGATACCACCAGCATACAGCCAGCCAGTGTAGCATTTTCTTGCTTGAGATATCCTCCACTGCATGAGCAAGCTAATTTGTTCATTAAGAAATTTTCAACAATGATATATTCTATTGCATTGTTAGATACAATATTTTTGTGAGCCAAAAACTCAGATTGTTACATCTGTGGGCTAAGCTGGTTACATTCTAAGTAGACAGAAGCTGCATTTAAAAGTTACCATGAACTCTGTTGAGTAAATCATTGAAATTAAATTTCAGCAAAGTATTTTTTAATCAAATTATATCTGTATATTTCTATTTGTTTAACTTCACAGGGATGATTTTTCACTGAATGTGGACTTTAGCTGGGCAAGGTCATTAAGTATCCAAATCCCTAGCTCCCCCTGTAAAGCTCGTAGTGAGCTTGTCTTTTAGGTACGTAACAGTATTGAAAGAGCTTCTATTATGCTGTTGGTGGGAGTTCCTCTGCTCTGATCCAGCAAAAACTGAATAATAGAATATGTTTCCAAGTACATGTTATTTGCTAGGAAAATCCTGGTGCTGTTTGTCCATGTTTCTAAATGGTTTTACAGGTTTATGCGTTGTCATTGAAACAAATTGTGATAAGTTGCTCAATGTTCAAAGTAAACTATACAACCCAGAGATTAATTTTCATGTGGGGATACTCAGTAAATCTATTCTACAATAACAACTATAATAGAATCAGTGGAAGACTGCAACAACTTGGGCACTTAACCAGTGTGCAAGACAACAAACTATGCAAATACAACAAGAATGAAAGAATAATGATAATAAATAAGCAATAAATATCGAGAACATGAAATAAAGAGTCATTAAAAGTAAGTCTATTGGTTGTGGAAACATTTCAATGATGAGACAAGTGAAGTTATGCCCATTAGTTCAAGAGCCTAATGGTTGAGGGCTAATAGCTGTTCCTGAACCTGATAGTGCAAGTCCTGGGGCATCTGTACCTTCTTCCTGGAGGCAGCAGTGAGACAAGAGCATATCCTCGGTGGTGGGGGCCCCTGATGATGGCTTTCCTGAAACAACGTTTTGTGTGGATGTACTCAGTGGTGGGTAGGGTTTACCTGTGAAGGACTGGGCCGGAGTGTCTCCTGCAAACATTCTGTACTACATCCAAATGGGCAAGTGAAAAAAACTGTATCTTTAAAGTGGTGCACATTGGCTTTCAAAAGAACAAGGTACTTTTGCCTGGATGCTATCAAAGCTTATGTGTGTTATTGGATTTGCACATGTATGGGAGCTGCAGTATACGCAGGGAAATCCAGTGAATCAGGGCCTGACCTCTGTCCAGAGGTTGCATGTTCTCAATGGTTTTCCTGCAGGTACTGTGGTTTCCACTTGAGGGCCAAACATGTAAGGGTTTGCAGGTAAATTGGCCACGATAAACTGCACATGGTGAATAAATGTGTAGTAAAATTTGGGAAGAGTTGATGAGAAAAATTTGTGGAATAAAATGGGATTAGGCTAGGATTACTGTAAGTAGTTGCTTGATGGTTAGTGGCTCAAAAGGCCAGATCCAGATTCTGTTCTGTAAGACTTCGGGATTCTACAAAAGAAGAGTGTATATTCCATTATTCCTGAGGATGGTGAGCCTCTTTCTTGAAAATACTTCTGACCTGCTTTTTAGCAATAGTGCTTATGTGATTGGGCCAGTTAAGATTCTGGTCATTGTTACCCCACCGGATGCTGATGGAACGAGATTTAAGAGTAATAATGCCTTTGAATCTGAAGGCTATGTGGTTAGATGTTCTCCTTTTTGAGACGTTCTTTGCTTGGCACATTTAGAATGGAATGTTACCTGGCAAGTTCAAACCCTGACTGAATATTGTCTGTCTTTCTGCATAATGGCAATAGATGGCTTCAATATCCAAGGAGCTGCAAATGGCATTGAGCACCTCTAGGCGAGACATCCTCAACTGTGGGCACTTCAAGATGTATGGGCCAGGACACTGCCTGAGGAACATCCTGGACCTGAACTGAATGGCTTCCACTATGGAATTAGCTTCCATTGCAAAAAGTATTATTCCAGCTGGTATAATACTTGACATTATGGGCTTTAATTTTTCTAGGATTCCTTGAAGTACTCTTGGTCAATCCTTGCCTTGATGCCAAGGCTGTAACTCTTGCTTCACCACTGGAATTCATTTCTTTTCTCTATGTTTAGACCAAGGCTGTGATGAGGTCAGGAGTGAAGTGGCCATAATGGAACCCAAGCTGTGCATTGGTGAATTGGTGAGTAAATATCACGTGTTATTGCCCTTGACATCCTCAATCATTTCTCAAATGTCTGAGAATAGATTGAGGGGTTGCTGTTGGGACTCCGGTCTATCCTGGGGTTGGCCAGCAGGGGCAAACGTGGTTCCCAAATGGATTTTTCAGAACTGATTGGACTCTCTTGTTATTGATCATTGACTGCACATGCTCCCAATTAACACTAGTGTATTTAAACCCTGCTTCCTGTACCTTACTTTGCTCAGTCTGAAAATGTGATCTTGTAAAATAGCAAGAGCCTCTGGTATTATTTTTTTAAGCATTGTTTTATGATGTCTGCTTACTGCCTGTCATTTCTGGATCTTATTTGTGCATCAAGATCTTGCATTACTGAACTTTTGTTTGGATTACTGCATTTTTGAGTTGGACTGATTGCCTGTTTTTTCTTTGCCCATCTTGGCTCAAAGAAGGTAAACCTTGCTTTTCAATCTGCACATCAGATCCCGTCTGCATTGTGGTTCCTGCAATCCTCACTGGTAGAGTACTGTGCCTTTAACCCAGTAAACTGATCGGGCCATTTCCCTTACAGTTGTACTTGGTCAGACTGGAGTTCTGTGGATTTTTCTGAGCAGGATATACCCAGACAATTCTTTATATTGCCACTTAGATGCCAATATTCTACCTGAGCTGGAATGGCAGAGGTAGAAGTGAGATAAATTTTTGAGCACAAATTCTTAGCAATAGACCCAGCATGTTGTAAATCCCTGCAAGTGTCACTGTAACCAGTGTTCTTAACAAGTCCTTGATAGGAGGATACAATGAATTCTGATGTGGTGGAGCCCTTGGGAGGAGGACAGGGTACCATCACTTGGTATTTCTGGATGAAGGTAGTTCCACATGTGTCAGCCCTTCTTTACTTTTCTACAGCCTTGCTAAGTTCTCCTATCATTGAGGATGGCGATGCCTATTAATTGGCCAATTATCTGTCATCATTTTCCACTGGATGTGGCAGCCTCACAGAACCTTGTTTGCGGAATTGCTAAATTCCATACTTTGTATACTGCTTAAATAGTTGAGTTCTGCACTTTCTAACTGTATGTGTGGTGCTCACAGCAGGCAGTTTCACACTCCTCATTGAACGAGGGATTCAACACCTGCCTTGATGCTAATACTAGAGTGGGGATTATCTCAGATCATCAGCTGGCAGATTATGGAGCAATACAGTTCTGCTTCATGGAAGTCCAATGTTTAATTGAGAAAATCCATTCAGAATTTGCCTCGGGTACCATGACTGTTTGTGCTACACAATATAATAGAGGTGAGTCGGGATAAATAAGCCTGAGATGCATTCTGCTACCCAACCTGAGTCTAACAGGATCTCACCATAATGTTAAAAGTAAAGGTTATTATAAACGTACATATAAGGCACCATATACTATCCTGAGATTAATTTACTTCTGGGCATTCACAGAAAATACAACTAAACACAATAAAATAAGAAACAACACACAAAACAAAGACTGACGAACAATGAATCTATCAAAGACAATGAATTATGTAAATACAATAAAATAGTAATTAATAAATAATACTGACAAAATGAGTTGTAGAGTCCTTGAAAGTGAGTCCATAGGTTGTGGAATCGTTTCAGTGTTGGGGCAACTGAAGTTATCTACTCCTGATTCAAGAGCCTGATGGTTGACGGGTAATAACTGCTCCTGAAACTGGTGGTGTGAGTCCTGAGGCTCTTGTATCTCCTTCCCGGTGACAGCAGGGAGAAGAGGGTGTTGCTTGGATGGTGGGGGCCCTTGGTGATGGATATTGCTTTCCTGTGACAGCATTCCTTGTAGATCTGCCCAGTCATGCAGAGGGTTTTCCCTGTGATGGATTGGGCTGTACCCACTACTTTTTGTAGAATCTTCCATTCAACGCTGACCATTGAAACAAACGTATTAGATTGTGTGCTTGGATTGGATTAGGCTGTGCTGACAGTTTCCAGACTGTTTCAATTCAGGATATGCCCTGGAGCCTTACCATTAGCCGAGGAGTCCATGGACCCCAGTTTGGGAGCTGTTGTAAATGAAGATGGCCCCCAGAGATTTCATCGTTTTGAAGCAAAGTAAATGAAGTACTGTCATTTATGCATACATACTTCATCCTGTAATAAAATAGTTGGAGAAGATTGGATGCTGGAAGTACAATCAGAACACAGATGCAGTGGAATGGCTTTATGGGTCAAGTCATCACCGGTCTTGAAGTGGCTGAGGAGTGACTCTGGGAAAAGTTGTCTCTGAATGAAGTAGGAGATCCAACTCAGATTCTAGACAACTAAGAGATGGAGAGCCAATGAGTTTGTTTTGAAAATAAGGAGAATAATAAAGAGCTGCTCGCATGCTGAATGTTTTATGTACTTGTAAAGGGCTAGGGTCAGAAAAACAAGAGGGTGCAAGTTTAAGGTGAGAGGATGGGTTTTAAAAGGGGTTCTGACGGAATTGGGTTTGTTTTTTTAAAGAGAGATAGTAGTTGTTATTTGGAATGTGCTGCCACAGGAGGTAGTGAATAATCAGACACAGTCACGATGATTAGGAGATGCTTAGACTGGCATTTGAATAGGCCAGGATGTGGACCTCATATGGAGAAATGGAATTAACACAAAAGGGTTGACAAGGATTTAGTTAGCCAAAGAACCCAATATTGTGTTGTATGACTCTTAGCGAGGTAGCTACTGGACTCCTGAAGTACTGGACCCAGTAGCTATGTGCTATAATATCCAGAATTTGCTAGCAAAGAAGGTCGTGGAAAATCAGACACTGTAGCTATGTTTAGGAGATATATAAATGGGTATCGGAATAAGCCAGGATGCGGACCTAATAGGAAAATAGGCAGGCACACACAACAGGCATGAAACAAATCCTCCTGATGCCTTCCCCATCATTTTGGGGGATTTTGATAAAGGCAGCTTGATAAAGTCACTAAATAATTATCAACAAATCACTTGTAGTACCAGAGGAGACAACACACTGAACCACTGTTACACTGAGATCATGAGTGCCTACCGTGCTATTCCATGCCCACACTTTGGAAAGTCTGATCACCTGGCTGTGTTTCTACTCCCCGAGTATAGGCAGAGACTGAAGTCTGCAGCACCAGTAGTGAGGACCAAGAAAGTAAGGACAAAGGAAACACAGGAGCGCTTACAGGACTGTTTTGAATTGGTGGACTGGACTGTATTCAGGGATTCATCTTAGAATCTGGATCAGCAGGCTGCAATTGTTACTGACATCAGTATAACCTGTGTGGCTGAGTGTGTGCTTATGGATTCTTACTGTGCATTCCCAAACTGAAATCCGTGCATGAACCAGGAGGTTTGTAGTCTGTCGGCTAAATCTGTGGCATTTAGGTCTGGTGACCTGGGTCTGCACAAGAAAACCAGGTATGACTTGTGGAGGGCTGTTTCAATAGCTAAGAAACCATTCCATGAGAGGTTAGAGGTGATGTTGGTGCACGTCAGCTCTGGCAGGGTTTATAGGATATTACATCCTACAAAGCAAAACCCAGCATCATGGATGACAGTGATGCTTCACTTCCAAATGAGCTCGACACCTTTTATGCTTGCTTTGAAAGGGAGAATAAAAACTATAGCTGTGACAATCCCTGCAGCATCTGGTGACCCTGTGATCTCTGTCTCAGAGGCCGATGTCAGGCTATCTTTCAGGATAGCCCTTGCAAAGCTACAGGCTCCGACTGAGTACCTGGTAAGGTTCTGAAAACCTGTACCAACTAACTGGCAGGGATATTCAAAGACATTTTCAATCTCTTATTGCTGCAGTTGGAAGTCCCCTCCTGCTTCAAAAGGGCAACAATTATACCAGTGCCCAAGAACAGCAGTGCAACTTACTTTAACAACTCTTGTCCAGTCGCACTGACGTCTAAGTGATGAAATTCTTTGAGAGGTTGGTCACGGCTAGGGTCAACTCCTATCTCAGTAAGATCCTGGACACTCTGCAGTTTGCCTGTCACCACAATAGGTCAACAGCAGACACAATCTCAAAAGCTCTCCACATAGTCTTGGATTACCTTGACAATTTCCCATGTCAGGATACTGTTTATTGACTACAGGCAGTCCCTGGGTTATGTACGAGTTCCGTTCCTGAGTCTGTCTTTAAGTTGGATTTGTATGTAAGTCAGAACAAATACATCTGGTATTATTTAGCATCAGTTAGCCAAACGTTTGTCTTAGTATATAGTATATATTTTACCTTTCTATGCATATAAAACACTTAAGAAACATATGTATTCCAATAATTAAACCATTGAGTTGCTTAGTAATAATTGCAGCTTTATCCAGGCAGGGCCTTTCACATGCTCCATTATTCTCACTTTATCCTTTAAAATTGTTCTGATTGTTGACCGACTGTAGCCTAACACCTTTCCAATGACCGATGGCGTTTTACCTCTTTCCAAACGCTTTATTATTTCCACTTTATTTTCAATTGTGATCCCTTCCCATCAACAGAACAGAAACACTGCAGGCGGCGGGTCCCGACCCCCGCTGGATCCCAAGATCCGCTGGGTCCTAAGGACCACGGCTCTGACTTCCCCGGGTTCGAAAGTCCACCGCGCTGAGACAGGTTAAATGGGACAAGTGGGGGCTGTGCTGGGTTTGGGTACTGTATTTGATCCTCCACAATATTCTGCGTGGGAATTTAAACTGGAAGTGGCTGTGTTTTTTTTACGAGGTCGAGTTGTGAGCTCAACATCAACCCAGCAAGGATGGTATGGGAGTCACTGAATCAACATCAACCAGGCACGGGAGTGGTCTGTCACTGGATCAAACTCGGGAACATCTGTTCTCGAGCCCAGTGCTGATCTCACTCCGCCACCAGCTGACCAGAACGGGGCGGGGGGGGGGGGGGTAGGGTCAGGGTGAATCGTGCTAAGAAAAATTTAAGCCAAATACAAAGTTACACAATGTCAACGGCAAAGATTTTAAATGGCGGATGGTGTTCTCTTTCCTCGGTTCGTAAGTACGAGTTGTCCGGAAGTCGAACGTTGTTAACTCGGAGACTACCTGTACAGCTCAGCATTTAATACCATCATTCCTGCAGTCCTGATCGAAAAGCTACAGATCCTTGCACTCTGCAACGGGATCCTTAACTTCCAAACAGGAAAACCACAGTCTGTGCAGTTTGGAAACAACATCTCAACCTCGCTGACAATCAGCTCTGGCACATGACAAAGATGTGTGCTTAGCCCACTGCTCTACTCTCTCTACACCCATGACTGGGGCTAGGCATAGCTCAAATCCCATCTATAAATTTGTTGATGACACAACCATTGTTGGTAGAATCTCAGATGGTGATGAGAGGGGTTACAAGAACAAGATATAGCAGCTAGTTGAGTGTTGTCATAGCAACATCCTTGCACTCAACATTAGTGTGAGCAAAGAGCTGGTTGGAGACTTCAGAAAGGGTAGAACAAGGCAATTCTCAGAGGGATCGGAACTGGAGAGAGTAAGCTATTTCAAGTTCCTGGACGTCAATTTCTCTGAGGACCTAACCTGGTCCCAACATATCAATGCAGCTATAAAGAAGGCATGACAGTGGCTATGTTTCATGAGGAGTTTGATGA
The DNA here is from genome assembly GCF_030144855.1 of Hypanus sabinus. NCBI lineage: Eukaryota > Metazoa > Chordata > Chondrichthyes > Myliobatiformes > Dasyatidae > Hypanus > Hypanus sabinus. The sequence continues at coordinate 38,253,635 of NC_082718.1, read as the reverse complement.
GATTTGTTTTGGCACTGAAAACACTCAAACTTCTACAGATGTACCGTGGAGAGCATTCTGACTGGCTACATCACTGTCTGCTATGAAGGGTCTTACTGCACAGGATCAACAGAAACTACAGAAAAATTAGTCAAATCCATCTTGAGTACTAGCTTCTATAGTATCCAAGATGTCTTCAAAGAATGATACCTCAGGAAGGCAGCATCCATCATTAAGGAGCATCCCCCACACCCCCCAGCCTCACCTAGGAGATGCCCTCTTCTTGTTGCTTCCATCAGGAGGTACAGAAGCCTGAAGGCACACACTCAGTAATTCAGGATCAGGTTCTTCCCCTCCGCCATCTGATTTATGAATGGACTTTGAACCCTTGAACACTACTTTTTTACATTTATTTTTGGTTTTGTACTACTTACTTACTGTAATTTAGTATTTTTTCTATATTTTTCATGTGTTGCATTGTACTACTGCTGCAAGGTTAATACATTTCAAATTTCATGATGTGTTGGAGATAATAAACTTGATTCTGATTCTGACCGAAAGTCCACGCTGGAATTGGATTCTTGGCAATGCTTGAGCCAGGTATTGATAAAGCTATACCCAGCCAAGCACACATTTGAAAATTGTACTTATTTATTTAAATTTTACCTTCATCCACAAAGTAAGGGCGTAACAATCTTTGTGTTATGGCTCCATCAAGATGACCAGACGTGAATTTATTAGTCTAATGGCTTGTAAAAAGAAGTCGTCCTGTAGCCCATGGGTCCTGGCTTTAATGCTGCGGTAGTGTTTACCAGACAGAAGCAACTGAAACAGTTTGTGGCTGGGGTGACTGGTGACTCTGATGATCATCCAGGCCCTCTTTACATACCTGCTGCTGTAAATGCCCTCAGTGGAGGGAAGTTCATGTCCACAGATTCGCTGGGCTGTCTGTACCACCCCCGCACCCCCTGCCCAGCGATCAAGGATGGTGCAGTTCCCATACCAGGCGGTGGTACAGCCAGTCAGGATGCTCTCAATGGTGTCCCTACAGAAGGTCTTGAGGATTTGGAGGCTCATGCCAATCTTCTTCGGTTTCCTGAGGGGGAAGGTACGCTGTTTTTTTTTGCCACACATCCTGTGAGATCTTCAGTAACATATCTACCAAGGAGTTTGTAACCACTCATCCTTTCAGCTGCAGTCCTATTGATGTTGATAGGGGCAAGCCTATCTCCGTTCCTTCTGTTTATCCACGATCAGCTCTTTTGTTTTTTGGACATTGAGGGAGAGGTTGTTACCTTGGCACCATCTTACATCTCCTTTGTGAGCGAAATTGGAAAGTTAAACCACCTTAGGCTTTGTACTATGAATGGTGGGCCACTCAGGTGTGTAATAGAACGGGAGACCTAAGAGTGAAGTGCATACTTCATTGAAAGCGACACCACAGGTAGACAGGGTAGTTATCACACTGGCCTTCATCAGCCAGGTCCTTGAGAATAGGAGTTGTGGCCTTGTGTTACAGTTGTACATATTGAGCAGGGTGCACTTGGATACCATGTATGGTTTTGGCTCTATTGCAGAAACGACATGGTTAAACTAGAAAGTGAGTAAAAAAATATTTAGAAGCAGGTTGCCAGTATTAGAGGGTTTGAGTTATAGGGAAAAGGTTAGTCAGCTAGGTTTCTATTCCTTAGAACTTAGGAGAATGAGGTGTGGGGGAGAGGAGGGGCCTTGAAAAAGTGTTTAAAATTATGAGAGGCACAGGTAAGATGGGCAGTAACTGTCTTTACCTCAGGATAGGGGCGTCGAAATCTAGGGTATATAGGTTTACGGTGAAGGGAACGATTTAAAGTGATCTAAGGAACAACTTTTTCAGAGTGAGAACGAGCTGCCAGAGTTATTGATTGAGATAGAAATAGTAGTGTCATTTAGGAAGCACTTGGATAGGTACATGTTGGGATTTGAGTCATCGCCAAATTGGGAATAGTCAGGTGGTACCACGGCCAGCATGGCCTCGATGTGCCTGTATGCATGCTGTATTGTTCTGTTGCTCTATTGCTTTAAGTCTTCCAGAATAGGTTAGGTTTGAGTTGGCTGTAGTCATGCCTGGTTTCAGTTTGGTACCAGATTCAACCATCAATATTGTTGTATGTTGGGCAATTCTTCTCATTCACTCTCATTGACAAGTGTTAGTGTGGAGTGTATTCCACGGTCGACAGGTTGATGTAGAGACAGAGTCATACCGCACAGAAACGGGCACTTTGGCCCATTGTGCTTCCACTAGCCATTAATTGCCCATGTATCCTGAACCCAATTATCAGTATGTAGTCCTGTTCTTCGTTAGATCATAAGATATAGGAGCAGAGGCCATTTGGCTCATCGGATCTGCCCTCCATTTCATTATGGCTGATCTATTTCCTTCTTAGTCCCATCCACCTGCCTTCTCCCTATGACCCTTCATGCCCTGAAAAACCACAAACCTATCAACCTCTGCCTTAAGTATATGCAATATCTTGGCCCCTACAGCTGCCTATTCAAATTTGGTGCTCGGTTGGATGTCAGATGGTCTGACCTTTTTAAAATAATTTTTCTTTATAATTATTTTTAATAATCTATTTTTATCGCTTTTTGAAACTAAGCAGACCAGGCTATTTCATGAGAATTAATAGACAAACGTGTTGGTATAGGTAGCTGCTGTAAGTAAACAAGCATGATATCCTGCTTTAAAGGGCATTCACACAGTTGCTGAGTTTTTGGAAATGTTCATCAGTTTCACAGCCATCATTATTGACATAGGCATTCCATTTCAGATTCACTTAATTAGTTAACTGTGCGTAAATTCCTCTGTTGCTGAGGTAGGATTTGAACTCTTACTCCTGGGTTCTGAATTTAGCCAAATGACAGCTTTTTTTTCATGCAAGTTAAACTCGAACAGCTTCCATATAGGCAATTAGCCCAAAAATTTGCTTTGCTATTACTTGTGAAAGGCATGCCCTGTTTCCCTGTTGATCGTTTAACAGGAAGTGGTTGTAAATCTCAACACGTTGTGAATCTATGCCTCTTTTCCCTCACCTTCATTCCAACACTCCTTGAAATTAATGCCCAAGAACCTTCAATGTCTTTGGCATTCTTATTTTCCTCATGTTCCTGAATTGTCTCTTCAATAGCCTTCCTGCCCTCAAATTATCTCAACTCCCTCCTGAATATTTTGATGTTAAATCTGAATTACTCACTCCCTTCCTATTTGCACCATGACCAAATTAAGAAACATAGATTTTTTAATGTTTTGAGAGTGTAATCTTCAAAATAGATGATTTCAAAATGTAATTTGCTTCCCATTATGCCTGCTGGCATTTAGGGCATGAATGTAGATTATCCATCTGTCTGTCCTTGGCCATTCAGATGTAGAAGAATTCTCACTGCTGTTCCTGTAACAATTTTGTTTTGCCTGACAGGGTTGTTAGTCCCGAGCTGAATAACCAAACCTGGAGGACTGGGGAACCACTCTTGGTCTGGCCACTGCTCTTTCACCTGACTGGCATGGATGTCCATACAAGGAGCCAAAGCACAAAGCCCTGACTCCAGGCAACATAACTCTCTGGGTCAGTGAGGCACGCAAGCCTCCAAACCTTGAAAAGGTTGTGGTCCTCTTGGGGGTTCAAAATATAAACTACTACCACTACGTCGACTCAGGCCCAGGGGATGATGACGGACTCTCCACTCCTCCCTCTCCCTCATCGGTGTGTTCAGTTCATCTACATTAGCCGCATTAACATTATGTGTCAGGAAAAGGCCTTGCCTTGCTACTGGTACCACGTAGCCCATTACGACCTGTCTCGGGTCAAGTTGTAGGCGACTCAGCCGGCACACCCCCTGGTGCACTTCAATTAACCAGGGAGGAGAGTGTGTAGGCACCCAGCGGGACTAAAAACAAAACCCGTTAAAGGGTTTCACACCTTGTAAGGCATTAAGGCAAAATATAAATGGAGGTGGCAAAGCCTCAAGTTCCCAGTACTGATGCCTAGTTCTGCTCCTGCACAGGTAATGTACAGAGATGGATTTTTGAACCTGTATCTTGGATAAGTGCTTCAGGCAACTGGTAATATCAAGCTCTGCTTGATATCACAATTGCCCTTTATAATCGGACAAAGTGTGTTATAATCATAGTTGGTGAGGAAGAAAAGCAATTTATTCCCCAGATTGTGGGGTGCCAGAGAAGTTGAAGCCTCACAGCAGTGGAAATGTAGAGTGCCCCAAAGGGATCAAGAAGCAGGCTTTCTGCGCTTTAGCTCACATCAGGGTGATTGTGGAGTTTGATCACAGGGTCTTCATTATTTTACTGGAAACTATCCATGGCTGGTGGGCACTCCAGGGGACTGGGTCTGATATTGAGCTGAATGAGACAATTTGCATTACCTGTATTAACTCTAATTTAGGCAGGGATTTTGCCCAGCATCACCCATCGTTGCTCCACGCAAGACAGGTCATGAGTGGAAATAAGGATGTGAAATCACGCTCCAGCAAGTTGTACACTTTGCTCCAAGGATATTTTAAAATTGCAAGGCTAATACTGTTGCAGAAGTTGCCAGGGCTGTCGATCAAAGCTGTGAGAGACAGATGCTCTGAATAATAGCAAGAGTAGTCCAGCTGACAGTTGTCTCTGGTGCCAGCGTTGCACATGTCTACAATGTGGAATTCTGTTGACAGTGGAAATGTGAAAGCTGTCACCATCATAAAGTCACTCATTAACTATTCTGCGAGCACTTTAAAAATTCTTGTCAATTTTGGGAACAGTCCTGCACAATTCAAAACCAATGACAACATCTTGATTTTTTTTTACTTACATGCCAAGATGATTTCAAAGTAAAACTCTTTTCCTACAACTGTTTTCACTTCTCGGTTACCATTTTGTTGCCTTTTAGTATTTCTTACCTTGACGTTTCCCGCTATCTATAAAGCCATTCATATATTTTGTTAAATTAATGTAGGCTCCCTCAATTTTTTTAGCACCTTGTAATCAAAGTATCTGCGAGGGTGAAGAGTCATGTTTCATTACAAGGCTCTAGTTCAGGGGTTCCCAAACTCTTTTTTAATGCTGTGGACCCTTACCATCAGTGTTTTCCAACCTACGGGTCTATGGACCCCTTGCTTGATGGGATTAGTCCAAAGCATAAAGTTTGAGAACCCTGCTTACCATTAAGCTAGGGTTAAGACGACTCCTGCTCTAGTCAGTGAACTGTTGACAGATTAAGTCATTAGGTACAATCTAGATCTGTTTCACCTCTCAAAGAAGCAGCTGTATATTTACATAGATGAACATTTTTATGCATAGGGCTGGAAATTTGTGTTTGTGGTTGCATGTTTTACAGTTACAATATTTGCACCTTCAGTGAATGAACTAACAGGCAATGTACGAACATGGTAATTATCAATCACCAAACCTACTCAGTTAAATGGTTTGTGAAACTAGCCATATCTTTAATTGGGCTTGATTTCTTAGCCCCAGCCACAAGATTTGCTTTTAATTAAGTATTATAATTACTGTGTAAACAAAACCACAGAGGCACAACTTGTTACTTGCCGGCCATTGTGACACAAATGGGTGGAGGGTCAGCCAGAGATGAACATAAATTGCTTCTGTGAGTGAATTTAGTATTACTCCACAGGTATTTAAAATATCTGATTAAAAAAAGGCTGGTTTACTCCTCCTAGTACTCTACATTGCACAGGATATTTATTTATTTAGAAATGACTGTGCGGAACAGGTCCTTGTGGCCTAATGAGCAACACTGTCCAGCAGCCCACCTATTTAACCCCAGCCTAATCACAGGGCAATTTACAATGACTAATTAAACAAATAACCAGATGTCTATGGACCATGGGAGGAAACCAGAGCAGCCAGAGGTAACCCACATGGCCACAGGAAGAACATACAAATTCTTTTCAGATGTCACCAGAAATGACCTCCAAACTCCAGCAACCGAGCTATAATAGAGTTGCACTAATTGCTACCATGGCAACTTCAGGAGGCAGTGACAATGGTGTACAATAGGTGAAACTTGTTTTACAATTTATTTTCTCTCTATATTCCTTTGTGTTAAGGAAATTGAGGGGTACGATGGTGATACTGAACAATGTCATTCATCTGGGTCAGCCATATACTGGCAGAGTGAGTTCAAAGCACAATAAAACTATTCCTGCCTCCTTTACCTTATAGTCTTGTGTACTTGTGCTACCACTTTAGCATTTGGCGCAGCACATTGCTGTAGTGGTTAGCACAACGCTTTACAGTAGAGGCGACACGGGTTCAATTCTTGCCACTGCCTGTAAGGAGCTTGTACGTTCTCCTGTGACCATGTGGGTTTCCTCCAGGTTCCTCCCACAGTCCAATGACCTACCAATTGGTAGGTTAATTGGTTATTGTAAATTGTCGTGGGATTAGGCTGGGATTAAAATGGGGGATTGCTGAGCCAGAAGGGCCTGTTCTACACTGCATCTCAATAAGTAAATATGGCTTAGTTTCTGAGCTACTGCTTTGATCTTCCCACCTTTTGGCTTTCACTTCTCTTAATTGTTCTCCTCAAAGCACAAAGTAAGTTAATGTGTTCTCCATAAAGCAGTCACACCTTTGCTGATGGTCACTTATTAATCTTTTGGACTCAGAGGTGTGCAATGGGAAGTATCCAACATGCTAACTGCTAAAAGCAGTTGTTCACAGTTGTTAATTCTAGATAGAAGAAAGGATTGTAAAGGGATCTATTGCCTCTGCTGCAGTTAGAAAATAGCCAGGGGATACTCATGAATGAAGACAATAATGTTCAATAATAAAATGCTATCCTAAAATAAAGACAAGAAGCCTCTGTGAACACAGGAATTTGGCTATCCCTCTGCTCCGAGCAATTCATAAAAGTCCCACACCACTTAACACATTAGTTTATAAAGTTCACTTCTTTTAACACAAACTGGTAGGAGAATTAAGAATTCAGCAACTCTGCCCTCAAGACTGAGTTGTGGCTTGAATCACATGAAGACAATTGATGTAATGATGCCTTTGTGGGCTACATGATGGAATTATTCTGAATTTTATTGATTGCTAAACACAGTTGGATGCTTGCTGTTCCGAAACACTCTTTTAGATTTTTGACTTTGGCCTTTTGTTCAGAGACTGCCAGGCTGAGTGTGCATTTTCCAGTTGCTTTTGCAAAATTAATCTGCACAAACAAGGCCGAACAAAAGAAGTAGGCCTGAAGTAGAGGCTGCAGGAAAATTCCTAGTCCATAATTTTTCCCCCTATTGATTTCTGACTCTTAACTACACAAAATGGTCACTTTATTGGGTACAGTAGTAGAATCAGGTATGGTCCCCTGCTACTGTAACCTATCCACTTCAACGGCTGACATGTTTAGAGATTCTCTTCTGTACACCACTGTTGTATTGTGTGGTCAGTCGAATTACTGTTGCATTCCTGTCAGTTTGAACCAGTCTGTCCATTTTCCTTTGACCTCTCTCATTTACAAGGCATTTTCATTCACAGAACTACTGCTCACTGTTTTATCTTTTGCTCCATTCTCTGTAAACTCCAGAGCAGGGGTTCCCAACCCTTGTTATGCCATGGACCCCTACCATTAACTGAAGTGCCCCTGGACCCAGGTTGGGGAACCCTGCTGTAGAGGTGGTTGTGCGTGAAAATCCCAGGAGATCAGCAATTTTGAAGACTTACTATCACCCTGTCTGGCACCGACAATCATTCCATGATCAGTCACTTAGATCACATTTCTTCCCCATTCCGATGATTGGTCTGAACAGCAACTGAACCTCTTGATCACGTCTGCATGTTTTTATGCATTGTTTTGCTGTCATATGATTGGCTGATAAGATATATACATTAACAAGCAGGTGTACCTAATAATGATTTAAATGTAAATCCTGCTGATTAACCCAAAACCACCTGACAAAAACCCACAAGTAGAAATTTGATTTTGGTCTTAAGAGCTAAACTAGTACAGGAATCTTAGCTGCTGGTTCCAATGAAGTCGAACATCAGTGGGTATGATGTATGAGTGAATGCTAGCAACCAAAGTTGAATTGCTAACTCATTTACACAGTCATAATTATGTTTCTCACTTTCCTTTTGTATCAGAAACCTCACAGTTGCACAGTTTCAATCAGGATGTCTTTGTTATTTTCCTAATGGCCTAACTTTTATTTTCTTGCAATTAAGTGAGAACATCCTTTATACTGTTGGAAACTAAGGGTCAATTTCTCTTTTGAGGTTTATTTGTCTGCAATTCCTGCATTAAAAAAAAACTTTGGATTTCCCATTTAGCTGTCATTCTATACGTATTTTATTTCTATTTTATTGAGATAAGCACGGAATAGACCTTTCTGGCCCTTCAATACGCATTGCCTAATAATCCTTCGATTTATTCCTAGCCAGATCATGGGACAATTAACAATGATCAATTAACCTCCAAACCATTACGTCTTATGGCTGTGGGAGGAAATCTGAGCACCCAGAGGAAACCCATGTGGTGATGGGGAGAACATACCGATTCCTTTCAAGCAGTGCCAGGAATTGAATCTGGGTTGCTGGTACTATAAAGTGTTGTACTAACTACTGCACTACTATGCTGCTGACAAATGCTCGGCTACAGGTACCTGCCCACAATGTACTGGGTTCTGAATGCACTGTTTCTCAAAATAATATCATTTGTCCCAGCTTCTGCTGAATTGAGAAGCAACAGACACTGCTAGTCACCAAACTTCTGAATCATCTCTGCTTTCTTAAAGGTTCTCCAGTGTCAGTCGATCCCAAATTCACTTGAATTCTGCCATTCATGTCTTCCTAAGGTATAGTAGGTGACAAACACATCAGTTTTGCTGATGGATCCCAGAATTAACTCTGCTCATCTTCTGCAATCCCTTCACAAATTCATTGTTTCACCGCAGACTAGTTAGTAAAAATGCTCAGTCTGCTTTTACCAGACAACACACAGTTTCTGACTCTGACTGCAAGCCCTGTATATCCAGACTTGGGAAAATCTGTTTCGTCTTTGTACCAATTTCGCAAATGCAAGACCCATCTCAAACTTTGGCATAATTCATCCCCACTTACAAGATGAGCCTTTATCCTCTATCTCACTTTCTCCATGATTATCTCAACTCCTTCCAAATTGTTCCAATTCTTCATCCTTTGTTTACCCACTCTACCTTAGATTCTTCTGCCATATAGTGGGCACCCCAGGTATCCTAACCAAACAATTCTAATACCGCCTTGTGACCCATTGTTTGCTACACACTTGGCCTGCACTTCTGGAAGGGCAATCAGTGTCAATTTAGTAAAGAAGTATAAATCACACAAAGGTACAACAGTGAAAATACATAGCATTAAAAACAACAGAAAATATTACACTATTAAAATGTATCAGAAATATATAGGAGTGGATTAAAGAGTAAAATGTAAACACAAAGTAGGAAAAGGACTGTCAACAGTGGTAGAAAGTGAATTGTCTCATTAGTCTGATCAGCACCATGTGCTTATCACAACATATGGCAAGAACAAATCACACTCCAACCTTCACGCAGACTGCACATGTTTAGTTGTAAGTGGATGGAAAGTCAGCATTGGATAAGCAAAACATGCCTTGTGAGTGAATTCATTATTCTTCATTACAGACTTTAACCTACAGTAAAAGCAAGGATGTAATATTGAGACTTTATAATATTGTAAGGATGTAACATTGAGTGGATGTGGAGTGGGATGGGTGGGGGGGGGTGGGAATCAAGGACCAGAGGACATGGCCTCCAAATAGAGGGGCATCCTTTTAGAACTGAGATGAAGAGGATTTTTTTTTAGCCAGAGAGTGGTGAATCTGTGGAATTCATCGTCACGGGTAGCTGTGGAGGTCAAGTCATTTGGTATATTTAAAGCAATGGTTGGTAGATTCTTGATTAGTCAAGGCAGGAAGAAATGCAGGAAGAAGGCAGGTGATTGGGCCTGAAGGAAAATGGATCAGCCATACTAAAATGGTAGACCAGGCCCGATGGGCCAGATAGCCTAATCTGCTCCTATATCTTATGGTCTTATAAAACTGCAGCTGAGATCCTTCCAGAGGCAGGTCATTTCACTCCTTTCTCTACAGGGAATACTTTTGGTTAACAGGCCAATGATGTCCCGTTGGCCAACATTGAAAGTGAAGGCTATATCCTGAAGAAAGTATTACTGAAATTCTATATAATGGAGCATTTTGAATGCTTGATGCAACTGTTCATCTGCCACAGAAAAAGAAGAAAAATAACAAATGATGAAATCTGAAGTAAAACAAAACAGAAAATGCTGAAAATAATTAAATGTTTTGGGTCAGGATTCTTAACCTGTTCCCTGTGCCTGACTTACTGAATTAATCAGCAGCCTTGTACAATGGATAGTGAAGTGGCTGCTTGATCGGAAAAACAGTGGTATTGGACAACAATCTCCACTTACAACTCTTGCAAAACTCTTGTCATTTCAGCATCTGAAAAGAAGCTGCCTTTACATCCTTACTGCACTAAGATCCTGTATTATATGACAATAATTCAGGAATGCTAAACTTATCAGCAAAGACCGGCTATACTTTCTTACTACCTGTTATAGCGCTGGCATTTAGGGCAGCAATAAAGGCCCTCCATCTCAGCCGGTGTCAGGGCTTCCTTCATCGTGCCAATAGCTTCCACTCGGCTTTCACTAGTGTCAGCCACACGAGTCCTGAGTGGAGAATCGGAAATAGTGTCAAACTCAGATGTAAGAGCATTCCTCATTGCTGTTTCTGTAAAAATTTCGTTTTACCAGTCAGAGCTGAGCCCCTGAACCTCGAGGACCAGTGGACCACTCTTAGTCTGGCCTCTACCTTTTGACCTATTTGGCAAGGATGACCCTAACAAAAGCCAAAGCATAAAGCCCTGACTCTGACTAACATACCTGTCAGGGTCATTGAGGCACATAAGCCACCAAACCATGGCAAGTTGTGGTCCACTTGGCAGAACAGTGCTGTGCAAAATAGTTAGGCACATATATAAAGCTAGGTGCCTATGACTTTTGCACAGTACTGTAGTAATTTTATGTGTTGCACTGTACTGCTGCCACAAAAAGAACCTAATTTTATGATATAAGTGAGTGATGTTAAACCTGATACTGATATGGGTCTCTTTTTTGGTCTGAGAGTGGGAAGGAAGCAGAGAGAAGTGAATAATGGTTAGGAAAAGGCAAAGGGAAACGGAAGTGCCAGAGACATTCTGTAATGGTTAATAACCAACTGTTTGGAATCAAATGACCTAGTGTCTCAGAGCTGGGTGTGGCTGCACCTGCGCCATCCCAAGCCCCTGGGACTCCTTCCCTGCCATCTGTCCCACACCCCTCCCATGGTGTTCCACCCTCACTATTCCCAATGTTCTTTTGTCCTGACAAACTTCCAAACTTGCTCTCCAATCCATGTTGACAAGTACAGAGCTGTACAAAAGTCTTAGGCACCCTACCTATATACACGTGCCTAAGAGTTTTAGCACAGTACTGTATACATTATACCTTGTAGCCATATTCTCCTGAGTTTGTGAAAGGTTCATGTTTTTGCATTGGTGTTGGTGATTTAATTGTATTGGTTCATGTAATGAACACTTTTCAAGTGGTCACTCAGATTAATAGAAATTATCATTAGTAGCTTCGGCAGCTGGGAACGCCAAACAGGGCTTGTGTGTGTTCTGACACCCTTAAATGATGTAGGCAGGTAATGCATTATTAAACAGGGGAAAACACACAGCAGAATCATTTGTTACAATTTAATGCTCATGCTGCTGAACATTCCAGCTATAAGCAAATAATATTTTAGCAGGTCTGCATAATTTTGAGTGATGGGCACATAAACTCCACCTCTGTGCAAAAGGATTCAATTATTTATAAAATAACTGAGGTCGAGTTTGAGAAACATACACAGCTGCTATCTGCTGATAAGGTTATAAAGAATTAGATTTTTCTTTGCTTAGTAAGAAGTGTGTTCCTCTTTGAAATAAAGCACTATTCTAGTTTTTCCACAAGAGGTCAGCAACCAAAACTCCAAGGGCAGAAACAAGAAACTGCCTTGGTCTGATCACACAAAAAAAAACAATATAATGTTTCGACTTGGGAGTTGCTTTGAATTCACCGGTTGGGTCACTGGTGTTTGATATCTTCTAGGCTGCTTTGTTCTCTGGATTTTCACCTTCAGATGGTCCAAAAACATTTTACATCCCCATTTCTAGCATTTTCATCACAAATGAAGTCTTCAAAGAAAGTGGAAGCCAAATGGTCTTTGTCAGTATTCTGAAAATTCTGACTGAGGTCCAGTTTGAGCTTGTGTGTAATAAATATATCAAGGTGTTTCTGCGGGATTTGTAAAAGGACAAATGGGGCAACAGCTGCCTATCCAGATATCAATCAGAATCAGGTTTAATATCAACAATGTAAGTCGTGAAATTTATTGACTTTATGGCAACAGTAAAATGAAATACATAGTAATAGAAAAAAACATGAATTACAGTAAAAAATGAGTTTGTGTTCATGGGTTCAATGTTCATTCAGAAATTGGATGACAGAGGGTAAGAAGCTGTTCCTGAATCATTGAGAGTGCATTCAGGCTTCTAAACCTTCTTCTTGATGGTAACAATGAGAACAAGGCATGACCTGGGTGATGGGGGTCCTTAATAATGGATGCCACCTTTTTGAGATGTTGCTGATCATTCAGTCATTCAATACTGGAAAAAATTTGCTACACTTTATTGTACACCTTAGAGAAAAGTAGGATGGATGATGAGGAAGGTCTTAAGAACATCTAAAAGGATTTGAGGGAAGGGTATAGAGAAACAGGCTTAAGGAGGAAATTAGACAGCCTAGATTGCTTAGCTTACAGCTAAGAATGTTGAGGTAAGAGAAGATTTGGGATGCGGTATGATGTGAATTAGATATTCCACCACAATATTATCTTCATCCAGCTTTTTTATTCATGATTTAACAAATTCAACTGTGTATTTTCATTTGCTCATTAAGTTCTGCGTCGTACGATATAAGCTCATTGTATCTTGGCACAGCTCATTATGTTGTCTCAATTAGGAGGATCACACTGATTTGTTCAGAATTACAGTTCAAGCATGGATCTGATATTACATAGTTTCATCAACCAGCACCTGTGACACTATGGTCCAGTATCTGTTCTTGTTCACTTACTGTGAAACTGGATTACATACATACAGTAAATTAGAAAGGCAATCAAATGTCATTGTCATCATCATTATGTGCCATATCATATAACGTGGGCAATTATTGTCCTCTCCACGACCAGGATTGTTCTTGGCAAATGTTTCTACAGACATGGTTTGCCATTGCTGCCTTCCGTGCAGTGTCTTTACAAGACAGGCATCCCTAGCCATTATGAATACTCTTTCAAAGATTGTCTGCTTGGCGCCAGTGCTTGCATTACCAGGAATTCTTGAGTATTCTATACTTCATAAATGAAATGGAATGCATAAGTATTAGATTAATACTTCAGGATATAAAGTTATCTGCCTGATTTGCATTTTGGTTGTATGCCAGTAACACAAATATAATGAAATGATATTCTATTAATATATTTCCTGATGGCTTCACTTTTATAAAACCATTTCTTTGAATGCACAAAGCAATAGCACTCAGCTATCAGATCTCCTTAAAGATTGAGAAGAGGATTTTTAAAGATTTAGTCTTGTCAAAAAAGGAGAACCCTCCAAAAATCATCAGAGATCTCTCTCCTTCGCCGTCTCTCCCAAAGACCAGTCCCCTCAGGCTTTGGTGAATGAACAAGGTAACTCCTTGGAGGAAAGGTGCAAATAGTGAAGCTTGGCTGATTCTCTGCAAACTCTGCCATCTCTCTGAAGTTACAGCAGGAGCTGGCAGTGTACCCCAAAGTCACATGAGCACCATGGCTTTTCACTCATGCTGCTAGTTGTATGCTCAAAATGGTTTGCAACAGAGCAGTGAAGTTGTTGGTATGGTGATACAATTCCTTTTGTGTGGAGAAAGTTTAAGACTTGTTCGACCTTCAGCTTTATATGACAAATAGATGTGCTTTTTAATTCCTACAACTGCAGTTTCCTTGCAAAAAGTTTTTTAACATCTCTATATGCTCAAGCTGTATAATGTGATTGAACCATCTTCCCTGAGGTAGACTTATCCAGTCAAAGCCAGAGTATTTATGACAAGATGATGTTTAAAAGACTGTAAAGTATCTTAAAAATGGAAAAGATGATTTCAAGATGAATGCAACTGCAAAATGTGTAGTTTTAAAACATTAATTTTTAAACAGTTTTATGCCTTGCTCCCCATTACGCCACGAGCATTTAGGGCAGCAGTGAAGGCCCTCCAACTCTGTCTCCATCTACACAGAGGGAGAAGGATTCTTCATTGCTGTTTACTTAACAAATTTTTCCAACCTGTCAGGGTTCAGCTCATGACAAATAAACCTAAAAAGCTGGAGGGCTGCTGGATCACTCTTAGTTTGGCTCTTTGACCTGTTTGACATGGGTGACCCTACCAAGACTCAAAGCACAAAGCCCTGATTCCAACCAATGTAGCTCTCTGGATCACTGAGGATCGCAAGCCTCCAAAACACAAGATTACTGTCCTCTTGGAGGAGTTTTATACCTTATTTGTGACATTGTAAATAATTCCTGAACATTAGAGTTGAATTGGTCCTCTGTTGAACTTTATTATGCAGGGGGACGTCTCAAAGATGTCTCAAAGCAAACATTGAGGCTGAGTAAACGGTAGGTTTTTTAAGCCAGAGGTTGTCTACCTAATTTAATTTCAGGTAATATTTAAAAATATAAATTGAAAAATAATTCTAAATGGCACAGCGGAATTTGTCAGAATGGAGTAAGTGAGATTTTATGGACTGTGATGCTGCTGCTAATAACTACAGCTTGAGGAAATGCCTCATGGAAGTTATGAGCAACACCCCGTATTCCATCTAGGTCAGGGGCTCCCAACCTGAGGTGCATTGAACCCGCTTATTGGTATTGGTCATGGCATAAGAAAAGTTGGGAACCATTGATCTCGGTAGTCTCCAATCTAATGGCACAAAAATCGATTTCTCTCACTTCTGGTGTTCATTCCTCTCTGCTTCCCCCTTTCCTCAACTTTTGTTTTCTCTTAATTCTGATGGTCCTCTCAACTTTTCTCTTCCCTCCTTCTGGATACCCACATCTTTCTCCTTTTTCATACTTTACTTCCTCTTCTATCAGATTCCTCCTCCTTTGACCTTCTACCTATCACTTTCCAACTGCTCGCATCATCCCTCCTCCCCAACCGACCAACCTTCTCCCTTGCCTTGTCTCATCTATCACCTGCCTCCTCCCCACACTCAACCCTGATCTGGCATCTGCTCCCATCCTTTCCTGATAAATGGTCTCAGCCTGAAAGATAAACTGTTCAATGCCTTTCATCGAGAATATCTGACCTGCTGAGTTCATCCAGCATTTTATTCATATTGCTCAAGATTTCCAGCATGTGCAGAATCTCTTGTGTTTCTGAATTATTCCCATTGTCACAGAGAATGCTAAATGGAGACTTGTACAAGTATGATGGGATTTGATAATCAAATGTGGAAAAAGCACTTTCCTTTGAATGAACTTGTGTTACAAAGGCACTGCGCGAGAACTAGTCAAGTGGTGTGATTAAATGTTTCCATGGAGTCATTTCAGTAAAGGTACACACTGAGCAATTTAAAGTATTCGAGCAACGAACCGGGCCCACCGAAATGAAAACATGCGCACTCGAGAGCCCACGCCTAAAAGAGTCCTCCACGTGTAGGGGGCCCAATCGATTCACTGCGATCAAATGTCCGTAAGTACACTCGTCAGATTCTCTATCAATCTGATACAGTGCTCCTTGTTCACAGAAGGTTAACAATTTGAAATCCTATTGAAGTAAATGAAAGATTATGTAGAACTTATTGAATTATTTTTTGTACGTTGGAATACTCTGCTGCAGAAACTAGGTTGAGATAAAAATATTTATAATTTTGAGGAAAAAACAGCTGATAAACATTTGGGGCAAGTAATAATTTGGAGCTTTTGGGAGAAAGCAGATTTTTAAATTAATGTTAACATAGTGCTAGCAACAGTGGTTGAATGGCCCTTTGGTTTTGTGCTTTATTTATTATTTATTTCTTTATTGGGATATGGCATAGAAATATAGAAATGGCCCTTCAAGCAAAGGCCACCCAGCAACACCCCCCACCCCCAGTTTAACCCTGGGCAATTTACAATGATTTAACTTACCTACCGGTATGCCTCTGGACTGTGAGAGGAATCCAGAGCACCCGGAGGAAATCAACATGGCCTCAGGGAGAATGCACAGACTGCTTACAGGCAGTGGCCGGAATTGAACCCTGGTCACTCTGACTGTTAACTGTTGTGCTAACCACTACACTACCATGCCATTTTTCTGTTGTTTGTTTATTTATCTATGGGATTTAGTGCAAAAAAAATGAGCTGTTATGAGACACAATATGAGAAATGCACTGATTGCAACATTTTGAGAAATGGTATTGCCTCGTTTGACAAAAAAAATGCCAACTGCTTTACAATTGTGTTTGGCATTGTTTAAGAAGCTCTTTATTGGAAAGTACAAAATATTGCATCATCATAACAGTGCAGTGGTAGTCCTCCCCCCCCCCACCCCTGACCATTCTCTTTGTATACACAATTACAGGAAATAGTAGTATCTGTGACTTGAAACAAGCCATGCTTTCCTTGATTTACCATGTCACATCAATTTAGTGAACTGCTGATTATAGCTACTCCCATGCTATTTAGGTGAAATGTGATTAAGTTGCAAAATGGACAATGTCTTGATCACCACTGCTTCCCTGGCCAGTATACATTCAGTGGCCACTTTATTAGGTACACCTGTGCACCAGCTCATTAATGCAAATATCTAATCAAGAAATCATGTGGCAGCAACACAGTGAATAAAAGCATGCAGAGATGATCAAGAGATTCAGTTGGTGATAGTAACTATACGTTACAACAGAGGTGTGCAGAAGAGCATCTCTGAATGCAGAACACTTCAAACCTTGAAGAGGATGGGTTACAGCAGCAGAAAACCAGTTGTACAAAAGATAACTAGTAAAGTGACCTATGTATATATGTTTAAATAAATTATCATGAACATCAGAAACAGTGGTTGGGCAGAGACGGACAAATCTGTGCCCAAAGATCTGAATAAGTTAGAAATTAGTTTTGCATGGTAACAAAAACAATGGCATCAAGTAATGTTAGTTATTTAATTCCATTCACTGTACTGGAACTGAATATTGGTAATCTATATAGCAGATGAACAATGTCATGAGGTTCATATGGTGTAGCCTCCCAGGTTGATCCTCTCACCGTCAGTAAACCATTTACTATATTGATTGCATATATGATCATATATACGGCTCAGTGTGATGTTATAACAACGCCTTGTAAGATTGGAGTTCAATTCCCATCACTGGTTGTAGGGAATTTGTATATTCGTCCCATGACTCTGTAGGTTTCCTCTACATGCTCCAGTTTCCTCCCACATTCCAAAGAAGTACAGTTAGGGTTAGTGCATTGTGGGCATGTTATGTTGGTTCTGGAAGCATAGCAACATCTGTTGGCTGCTCAGCACAATTCTTACTAATGTGGGACAATTTACAATGACCAATTCACCTCCAACTGGTACACCTTTGGACTGTGGGGGGAAAGCAGAGCACGTGGAGGAAACCCTTGCGGTCTTGGGGAGTACGTACAAACTTCAACAGACAACAGCGGGAATTGAACCCCAGTAGCTGCTACTATAAAGTGTTGTTCTAACCACTGTATTACTGTGCCATCAAGTAGTTATTTTGCTTGGTTTTCTGAATTCTGTCTTAATTTTCTTCAAAAATGCAGGTGGCCCTTGGAGAAACATTTAGTTATTTGGCTGTTTGTGGTCATTTGAAATGTAATTTGGAGCAATTTGAATGTCAGATGAATGATCCTCCTATATTTTAGCTCAGATGGTTTTCTGACTTACTTTTCATTGCCATTTATTTTGGAAGGAGGTTGATCCACCACCTTTGATTTACTGCCCTTGCACCAAGTGAGTAAATTACTTATACTGGTACCAAGCATTTCCGAGTCAGTTGAATCAGAATGAAGTTTAATATCACTGGTGTATACTGTGAAATTTACTGGCTTTGCGGCAGCAGTACAATGCAATACATAATAACACAAAAAAATGAATTACAGTAAATATATATGAAATAGTTAAATAAGTAGGGCAAAATAACAATTTAAAAAAAAGGTAGTGAGGTAGTGTTCATGGGTTCAACGTCTATTCAGAAATCAGATGGCAGGGGGGAAGAAGCTGTTCCTGACTATATATATATATATATATTGCGTGTGTGTGTGTGTGTTCCTCTATCTCCTTCCTGATGGTAGTAATGAGAACAAGGCATGACCTGGGTGATGGGGGTCATTGATGATGGATGCTGTCTTTTGAGGCATGGCTCCTTGAAGATGTCCTGGATACTATAGAGGCTAGTGCCCACGTTGGAGCTGATTGAGTTTACAACTCTCTGCAACTTATTTCAATCCTGTACAGTAACATTGGGAAAGAATTGCCTACACTTGAAAGAAAGTATCAATTTCTGCAGGTGTATTGTTCTTTATTCTCTTTTTCAAACATCCTGTGGACTTTCTATATAGACTGGGGTGACATGTCCACTCAAATTTGGTTGGAATTTAATTTCATGTGGGATTCTCAATGCAGGGATGAAAGAAATGAAAAAAATCAGACAGCTGTTTAGATGTGGATTTGTTTCATTTCTAAAGGTGAAACTACAGTAGGATAATATCATACACACCTCATAAAAACATCCGATTTATAGATTTTCACATTACTTCAGTGTTTTCCAGTCCTGTGATAATGTTGATTTTTTCTTCACGGCATGGAAATGACGTTATTTCATACATTTGTAGGCTGACACAATGATAATTTTCTGGACACTTGAGGATGTTATTACCTTAGCAATCTTAACAGTTGCATTGATTCTCAATATTCCCTCAAGCGTTTGGCAGTCTTCATTATTTCAGAACATGATGTCACTGCACAGCGGACGCAATGTAGTGCTGGCTTCCTGCCAGACAAGTGACATGCATTGGTCTGCCGATAAGCTCATTGAAAGAAAGCATAGTCTTTGGAGGGGGAAGTTTTCTGAGTATAAAATGGAAGGAAGACTGTATGTCAGGCTGTTCACAGCAGGTGGGTTTCACATAGAGAGGACAAATAGATCTCATCTTTCATTTATTTTGAAGTATGTTCTTTTAGATTTATGGCCTTTTTTGAAAAATAACAGCGCTTAACTTTTCACAGTGGAGAGTATCCTAACTGGTTGGATCATGGCCTAATTTGGAAACAGCAATGCCCAGTAACAGGAATGATGATAGAAAGTGGTGGATACAGCCTAGTCCATCACAGGCAAAGCCCTTCCTACCACAGAGTACACTTCTGCATGGAGCGCTGCCATATGAAAGCAGCATCCATCATCAAAGAGCCCCCCATGTCCTCTTGTTACTACCCTCAGGAAGGAGGTACAGAAGCCTTAGGCCCCACACCATCACGGTCCTGAAACAGCATAGATAACTTTAATCAGCACAACTCTGAATTGATTCTATGACCTACAGACTCACTTTCAAGGTCTCTTTGCAACTCATGTTCTTAGTATTTTAATGTATGCTGTATTTTTGAAGTTTGTCATCTTTTGCATGTTGGCTGCTTGGTCTTTGTTTATGCATAGTCTTTTGTAAGTCTTGTGTATTTTTTTGTAACTTCTTGCAAGGAAATAAATCTCAAGATTATGTATGGTAACATATATACTTTGATAATTGATCTCAAGATTAATGTCATTTTTCACGCAAGTGTAAAGGAGAATACAGTAGTTTTTAGTCTGCACAAAAAAGATAAAGAACATAGTTTTTCAAAAACACAAATAAGATAGCTTTTGTACATTAATTGTATGTACGTAAAGTGATGCTAGGCACAGATGTCTCTACATAAGTTGACTGACTGAAATAATATAGTGGCAGTGGATGGGTGTGGTAGGGTGCATTGTGGGTGGAAGTGTTGACTGATCTTACTGCTTGGCTAAAGTATCTGTTTTCGTGGTCTTGTGTGTCTTGTGGTCCAAGTGTGGATGCTATGTAGCCTTCTTGATAGGAGTATGACAAACAGTTCATGAGCTTACTTGAACTTTGAAGTTTTGAAGATATTTTTCTAGAAAGCTGGCAGTGTGTTCAGATGCAGCAGCTATTCTAGGTGCGACCAAAGGTGAAACTGTTTGTCCTTCGTCTTTTTTGCTTTAGCAAAAGATACTCTTGGTTGTCAAGAGCAGCAAGTACTGTAGGTCTACCCCTTCAGCAAAGTTGCTCAGTGGTGATGAAGCTGGACTTATTGTGTAGCACGGTTGTGTTGTCACCTGGATTTGTTTTGTACCATTGTTGTGCTGAGGTGGTGTGTGGTGCAAAAAGGTGTGAGGGATTGTGTTGGATATTCTTTGTGTGATTGCAAGACCCAGTTGAACATTGGAATTGTGGAATATTGCAGGTTTGCTCCATTGTCAAAAATGGCAATGCTGGAGCTCTGTTGCCTCGGTTGTGTTGAGGACTAGGCTATCATAACTATGCGTTATGGGCTGTGTGCTGTTGGTGATGTGTTTCTGCATGTTGGCCCTGTTTCATTTGCCTGCATTCATGTATGTTGAACAATAATTGAACTGGATCTATCTTCCCTCTGTTCATTGATTTTGCTTTAACCCATTATAGATATTTGTTGGAACAAACTTATGGTGAAGGTTAAGGTGTGCGTGGGGTGATTGCAACTTTGAGCAGCTAACAGCTGTTCCTGTAGTTGGCTCCCTGCTGCAAACTCTAGTAGAGGGGAAAAAAGTCAATTTTCAATTGTATAGGAATGGAAAAATAAAAACCTGATTTTTTAAGAAATAGCATTTAGGCCACCACCTATATTTCACACTACCTCAGTAAGCAGCTAGCATAGTCAAAGGCCCTGTCCATTCTGGTCATTCTCTCATCTGTTCCCAATTAGGTAGATGTAAAAGGCTGAAAACAATAAGTTCAAGGAAAGCTCGTTTCCTTGCTGCTATAAAACTATTATATGGTTCCCCAGTACACAAAGATAGACTCAATCTGCCCTGTTGTGATATTGCACCTTATTGTCTACCTGCACAACACTTTCCCTATAGCTGTTCCACTTTATTCTGCATTCTGTTATTGTTTTACCTTGTACTACATCAGTGCATTGCAAAGGGAGGAGATTGATGAGCCTCTGGCCATGATCTTTGTATCATCCAAGGGGATGGGGGAGGTTCCGGAGGATTGGAGGGCTGCAGATGTTGTTCCCTTTTTCTAGAAAGAGATTAGAGATAGCCCAGGAAATTACAAACCAGCGAGTCTTAATTCAGTGGTTGGTAAGTTGATGGAGAAGATCCTCAGAGGCAGGATTTATGAACATTTGGAGAGGATTAATATGATTAGGAATAGTCAGCATGGCTTTGTCAAAGACAGGTTGTGCCTTACGAGCCTGATTGAATTTTTTGAGGATGTGACTAAACATTGATGAAGGCAGAGTAGTAGATGTCGTGTATATGGATTTCAGCAAGGCATTTGATAAGATACCCCAGAATTGGAATCAGGTTTATTATCACCGGCATGTGACGTGAGATCTGTTAACTTGGCAGGAGCAGCAGTTCAATACAATACATAATCAAGAAGAGAAAGAAAAAAAAACAATAATAAATAAAATGAAAACTAATAAATAAACAGGTCAATCAATTATTGAATAGATTTTTTAAAATGTGCAAAAACAGAAATACTGCGTATTAAAAAAAAGTCAGGTAGTGTCCAAAATTCAATGTCCATTTAGGAATCACATGGCAGAGGGGAAGAAGCTGTTCCTGAATCACTGAGTGTGTGCCTTCAGGCTTCTGTACCTCCTACCTGATGGTAACAGTGAGAAAAGGGCATGCTCTGGGTGCTGGAGGTCCTTAATAATGGATGCTGCCTCTCTGAAGATGTCCTGGGTAGTTTGTAGGCTAGTGCCCAAGATGCTGCTGGCTAAATTTCCATGCAAGGCTTATTGAGAAAGTAAGGAGGCATGGGATCCAAGGGGACCTTGCTTTGTGGATCCAGAATTGGCTTGTTCACAGAAGGCAAAGAGTGGTTGTAGATGGGTCATATTCTGCATGCAGGCCAGTGAGCAGTGGTGTGTGCATCAGTGATCTGTTCTGGGATCCCTCCTCTTAGTGATTTTTATAAAAGACCTAGATGAGGAGGTGGAGGGATGGGTTAGTAAATTTTCTGATGACACAAAGTTTGGGGGTGTTGTTGTGGATAGTGTGGAGGGCTGTCAGAGGTCAAAGTGGGACATCAATAAGTTGCAAAACTGGGCTGAGAAGTAGCATGTGGAATTCAACCCAGGTAAGTGTGAGATGATTCATTTTGGTAGGTTCCATTTGATGGCAGAATAAAGTACTATTGGTAAAACTCTTGGCAGTGTGGAGGATCAGAGGGATCTTGGGGTTTGGGTCCACAGGACACTCAAAGCTGCTGCACAGGTTGACTCTGTGGTTAAGAAGGCATATGGTGCATTGGCCTTCATCAATTGTGGGATTGAGTGTAGGAACCAAGAAGTAATGTTACAGCAATATAGGACCCTGGTCAGGCCCCATTTGGAGTAGAGTGCTCAGTTCTGGTCACCTCACTGCAGGAAGGATGTGGAAACCATAGAAAGGGTGCAGAAGAGATTTACAAAGATGTGGACTGGATTGGGGAGCATGCCTTATGAGAATAGCTTGAGTGAACTCAGCCTTTTCTCCTTGGAGTGACAGAGGATGAGAGGTGTCCTGATAGAGGTGTATATGATGACAAGAGGCATTGATCTTGTGGATAGTCGGAGGCTTAATCCAAGGGCTCAAATGGCTAGCATGAGAGGGCACAGCTTTAAGGTGCTTGGAAGTCAGCACAGAGCAGATATGGGGGATAAGTTTTTATGCAGAGAGTGGTGAGTGTGTGGAATGGGCTGCTGGCAATGATGGCGGAGGTGGATACAATTGGGTCTTTTAAGAGATTCTTGGATAGGTACATGAAGCTTAGAAAAATAGAGGGCTATGGGTAAACTTAGGTAATTTCTAAGTAAGTACATGTTTACTTAAGTACATCTAAGCACAGCATTAAATCCAAAAGAGTCGGGGTTGTAGCCAAGGGCGGATCCAGCCTTTTTGATGAGTTTATTAAGTATGAACAGTATGCTAGACAAGCTTTTCACAGTACCTCAGTACGTGGCAATAATATACCAATTCAAATTCCATTTCCAGTACATCTTTCTAATTTTACGATATCGCTATTAATTATTCCCACATGTATAGTGAGATGGGTAGTATAATGTATTTAAAGCAAACCCATGTCGGGCCATTAGCTAAGCAAATTAAACTTACTCAAAATAAAACAGTTATGTACTATGCAAATATCTTGGGCACATATATAGCTAGGGTGCCTAAGATTTTTCCTTAGTACTGTAGTAACTTTATGTATTGCACTGTACTGCCACAAAAAAAAAATCAAATTTCATGACATTTGTGAGTGATGGTAAACCTGATCCTGATATGGGTCTCTATTGTGGACTGAGAGTGGGAAGGGGGCAGGGAGAGGAGAATCACGGTTGGAAAAGTTGAAGGGGAGAGGGAAGGGAGCAGAAAACCCAAGATCAATAAACTAATTGTTTGGAATCAAATGACTTTGCCTCCTAGTGTCCCAGAGCTGGGTGCATTGGGACCTGAGTCATCGCTCTGTCCCGGCGCTATTTCTGTCACCCGTCCCACACCCCCTCCCACAGCAGTCAACCCTCGCCATTCCCAACATCCTTGTGCACAGGACTGTACATCCTACCAGTTATCTCAAAGTTTACTGTTATTTGCCTTGTATACAGTATGACCTTGTCATATCCTCATCAGTATAAAATAAATATTAAACCTTTGGATGTATGCTCCTTGTCTATGGTAATCATAAGGTAACTTTCTTAAGGGTGGACTGGGCAGTGCGGCAAACAGGCCTCAGTCTTTTGTTGATTCCTCTATTCTCTCCCTGATCACTGGCCATCGAAACAGGCCATTCTCCCCCTGTAGGAAAGCCTCAGTTGACTGTGAGTCTGAAAATGAGAATTTTTCTTATTGAAGTCTTGAGAAACAGGGTAACTATATCTAATCTGCATATCTCATCAAGCAATAAAAATGCTGTCATAGCAATATTACGTTTATGCCAGCTACAGTATCTCAAAATAGTTACTCATTTTATGAAGAGAAACATTTCATCCCAAAGGATCTGTTGCAGTCTTAAAATGTTATTGTTCAAATTTTAATGTTAGTATGAATTTGAAAATTGGCCCAGAACTGGATCTCGTGCTATTGAGTGTGATGACCCTTTCATGAACCGAATCCCATTGTGGCTACTAATTCTATTGATATTTATGAGGAGAACATTTAATGGAAAAATCAGAACAGACAAAAGCACTGCCTCCCAAAAATGCACCTTGCTTAGGTCTCACAAAAACAGCAATTATTTTGACAGAATCTGTATTCATAACAATGGGAAAAAATTACTACAACAGAATAGTACCTTAGAGCAACATTTCTGATTCCTTCAATGAAAATCAATTGATGTTGAAAACAAATAGATTCCCCGGAAACAAATGATGTATCGCTCAAAATATTGCTGCAGCAAGCCTCAACAAAATTCATTTTGATAAGCTGCTTTTCTGTGTGAGCTATATCAAACTCTCATAGGTTAATTTTATTAATCTAGACAAAGCATTTTTAATCCTGTTTAGATTAGCTATCTTTCACCGAAAGCAATCTGTGTAAGGAATCAAAATATTGCCATGAAAGATGAAGAGACACAGGTAAACAATTTGCCTCGTGATAAATTTGAATTCCACAGCGCTGCATTTACTAATTCTGAATAGTTAGACTTAACATCTGTGTACGTTAAGATCTATTTTGATGTGTAACAAAACTTCATTCAATTCTATTCCTCAGATAATTAAATTATAGTTTATGATTATTAAATAATGGTATTAACCAACATAATGTTTATTTTTGTACGTGTGTATACATGCAAGTATGCATAAGTGGACAGAAAAATTGCCTGCAGCAGTGTCATAAGGCCATAATATCATATAAATAGCATTCACAGGATAAACAATTTTTATAAGAAAGAGCACAATTACTGCAAATAAAAATGCATTTTAGTTTAAAGTGCTCATAGTGTTGATGGACTGTTGTGATTAGGGTTGTGCCAGTTAATTTAAGAACTTGACCCGAATAGTGAAGGCAGGTAATTGTTTTTGAACCTGCTGTTGTTAGACTTCAGGCTTCTGTCACACCAATCTGATGGTAGTTGTGAGAAGAATGCAAAGCCCAGATGGTGGGGATCTTTGAGGGTTATTACCTTCTTGAGGAAGTGCCTCCTTGGTGGGAGGGGGTGTATCTGTAATATATTAAGCTGCATCCATTACTTTCTGCAGCTTCTTACATTCCTGCACAATTGAATTGCCAAACCAGATTATGAGCAACCATTCATAATACTTTCATCAGCATATCTGTGGAAGTTTCAGTGTTTGTTGACGAGCCAAACTTCGTAAGAAAGTCAAGGTGCTGGTTCACCTGCCCACCACTGAGCACATCTGCATGAAACGCTTTCGCAGGAAAGTGGCATCCTTCATCAGGGTCCCCCACTCCTCCACTGTGATTTCATTGCATAATTTACCAGTGAGCAAGGCAACTGTGCCCTACGTGGAAGATTCAACCCTGAAGTAGAGTCTTAGCATCAACTGTTTATACATTTCCATAGATGCTGCCTGACCTGTTGAGTTCCTTCAGCATTGTGTGTGTGTTGCTCTGGATTTCCAGCATCTTCACAGTCTCTTGCTTTAATGGAATAGTCAAGCACCACAAATAACTACATTGAGTTTGCACATTAGTGGAGCATTTTTGACACCACTGACAGATGTGTCTCTTAACAGTGAGACCTAAGCCTTTGCCTTTTGTTCTCAGGGCTGACAAATCCACAATCTTTTATTCAATTCAGAAGCAAATTTTTATGCCAGCTGACTCTTTCCGCTTTTTTATATTGTTCACTGCAGAAAATTCCAGGTTAATTATGAATTATTGAGGGGGTTGGGGTATGGACCAGCATCCATTGTCTCCAGATCCCTGATGCTTCAGCATGTAATTCATACTGAATCCAGTGAAGAAATGAGGATAATCTACACTGTCAGAAGTGCTGCTGTTTGGATGTGGTGTTTAACCATGACTCTGACTTTTCTCCCAGCTGGCTATCATAGTTCCCAAGGTAGTAATTCGAAGATTGTCCCCATCATTCTGATTAATGCTTGTCTTTTTGTTTATATGACTGAAGCAAATTATCTCATGCTGTCATATTTCTGTTGGCAATGAATATACTTCAAATGATTTCATTGATTTTAAAGCATTTAGGTATCCCAAGGATGTAAAAACTTTCATATAGAAGTTTGGGGAACCACTTTGTCAAGCTCCTTCACTCCATCTTCCAAAACCGAAATACCCGTTGGCCAAACATTTTAATTCTGATCCCCATTCTGACATGTCAGTCCATGGCCTCTTATGGCATGAGCCCATCCTCAGAGTGGAGGAGTAACATTGTGTATTCTGTCTGGGTAGCTTCCAAACTAAGGGCACAAATATACAGGTAGATTTCTTCCCCCTCCCCCTCTTCTTCCATTCCTCACTCTAGCCTCTTACCTCTTCTCACCTTCCTTGGTGCCCCTTCTCCTGTGGCCCACTCTCCTCTCCTAACAGATTCCTTCCTCTCCAGCCTTGACCTTTCCAACCCACCTGGCTTGGCCTATCACCTTCTAGCTATCCTCCTTCCCCTCCCCCCCCCAACCTTTTCATTCTGGTGTCTTTCCCCTTCCATTCCAGACCTGAAGAAGGGTCTTTGCCTGAATCAACTGTCAGTTCATACCCATGAATGCTTCCTGACCTGCTGAGTTCCTCCTACATTTTGTGCACGTTGCTTTGGATTTCCAGGATCTGCAAAAATTCTTCTGTTTTACATAAATCACTCCTCATTTTCTTCCTTCTGATTTAAATTGCTCTGGTGATTTATGCTCAACAATCTCAGTTGTGCATATTTCAATAAGAAGGAAGAGAAACTCAAGGCTATTTACAAATCTGTGTGTGGCTTCCATTTGGCTTTGGTGTTCCCTGTAGTAGCATTATAAGAGACTGGCAAACTTGTAAATGGTCAAAATAGATGCCTGAATCAAGTCTCCCATAACCACAGCTTTCAACTCTGAACATGCTCCACGGTTCATTTAAAACATCATACATCCCTCTGCAAAATTAAGTGACAAGAAATTCTATGTTCAGTTTACTTTGCTATCCCTCGCTCGGTGATGGGCAGGATTCCCTCTGGAATTCTTTGATTATTCTGGAGCTTGTTGACAATGAGAGAGAAAAATTAAAAACTTTTTAATCGGGTTGATACAAAGCAGTTTTGCACCCTGCTGATATATCAGTTTTTTCTGCAAAACATTGGCATAATGTTGACTGCAATTCCCTCTACTATGAGAACAGAGAACAAAGAGTATAGAAGCGTACAGAACAGGAACGGAACCACAATGTGCCAAACTAATTACATTAGTAATCAAAAGCCCAACTAACCTAATTGTTTCTACCTACATAACACCCATGTCCTTCAATTTGCTGCACGTTCATGTGACTGACTAAGAGGCTTTTGAATGCCCTGGTCGTATTTGACTCTGCCATCACCCAAGCAGTGAATTCCAGGCACTCTCCACTCTGTGCGTGACAGGAGTGGGCATTTCCTTTGAACTCCCCCCACCCCCCCCCCCCCCACCGGCTTGAGTATATGCCTTCTGGTATTAGACATTTTAACCCTGGGTGGAAGATACCGCTGTCTACTCCATCTATGTGTCTCTCATGATCTTGCAAATCTTGGGGTGGCACAATATCTTAATGTTTTACAGTACCAGTGACCCTGGTTCAATTCCCACTGCTGCCTGTAAGGGGTTTGTACATTCTCAACGTGACCATGTGGGTTTCCTCTGGGTGTTCCTGTTTCCTCCAGTTGGTAGCTCAATTGGTCATTGTAAATTGTCCCATGATTAGATGAGGATTAAACTGGGAGATTGCTGGTTGGTGCAGCTCCATAGGCATATTCCGTGCTGAATCTCAGTAATATTTTAAATTTCCTTCCCAGCTCTCCAGGTTTACTGCCTCTTCAGATAAATCAATCCAAGTGTGTCCAACTCTATACTATAGCACATGTGTAATTCGAGCAGCATCCCAGTAAACCTCTTCTATATTTCGCCAAAGCCTCATCGTTCTTCCTATAATGGAGCATCGAGAAATTGGCAAACGAGAATTTTATAAAGCAGCAATATAACTTCCTGACTCTTCGTACTTCTCTATGTGCTTTTGTCCTAATGCAAGAAATGGCAGTGCCTATACTTCCTTAGAAATTTGTGAAGATTTAGCATGACATCGAAAACTTTAAAAAAAAAACCCAACTTCTATCAGGGTTTGATGGATAGTATATTGACTGATTATATCCTGGTCTGGTGTGGAAATAACAATGCCCTTGAATGGAAATTCCTGCAAAGTGTAGGGGATATGACCCAGTTCATCACCAGTAAAGCCCTCCCCACCACTGAGCACAGCTACATGGAGCGCTGTCACGGGGAAGCAGCATCCATCATCGAGGACCTCACCATCACAACCCAGGCCATGCTTTCTTTTCACTGCTGCTATCATAAAGACGGTACAGGAGCCTCAGGACCCACACTATTAGATTCAAACACACGTATATCGTTATGGTACCAATGACTATTGCACAGTACTGTATAGGCAAACGTGGAGAGGGAGTTGATAAAACTGGTGGGACCATCGGCTGCTCGGAATGGCGAGGGCACAGCAGCACAGAACGGGGTTGGGGCAGGTGGCAGAGAAGGAGTGCCAGCTTCAGGGTTTGGCACAAGTGCAGACACACCCGGCCCTGAGACGCCAGACAAGGTTATTTGATTCCAAACAATTAGTTTATTGATCATTACAGAAAGTCTCTCTGGTACTTCCTGCTCCCTCCCCTCTCCCTTCCCCTTTTCCCAATCATGATTTTCCTCTCCCGGCCTCCTTCCCACTCTCAGTTCACAATAGAGACCCGTATCATAATCAAGTTTCTCATCACTCACATGTGTCATGAAACTTGTTTGCTTTTTGCAGCAGCAGCTGTACGGTGCAATACATAAAATTACTGACTTTTACACCATACTGTATAAATCAGATATCGTTAGCATTATTTGTGCAGAGTTAAAATATTTTACTCGGGGTTATACATCCTGCTGTTGCACACATTGGAAGTTCAGGAAAGGCTTTCCAAAATATTGGATTTTAACTTCATGGATTCCATTAAGTGGATTGCACATGTAGCCGGGTTCCCAGGTCCACATGTGTTCCATGCAATGGTAAAACCCTGCTTCACAGATCAACACTTTGAAGACGGGGAACAAGGAGTGCTAAGCTAGCTAAGGGGAGGAGTCTTGGGTCCCATACTACCAGGTTCAGGAGTAATTATTACCCTTCCACCGTCAGGCTCCATCAGTATGGATAAATTCCCTCACCGCAACACTGACCTGATCACCGAACACAATCTATGGTCTCACTTTCAAGGACACTACAATTCTTTATTATTATCTTTTTTTTGTATTTGCACAGTTTGTGGTCTTTTGCACAATGGTTGCTTGACAGTGTTTGCGTGCTGATCTTCATTGATTCCATTGTATTGCTTTGTTTTACTGTGACTGCCGACAAGAAAATCAATCTCGGTAGTATTTGGTGACATGCTTGCTTTGATAATAAACTTACTTTGAACTTTTGAGTGAAGTTGTTGCATAAATTGGAGTTGCCACCATTGTCAGAAGATAGTAACTGGGGTTATAGAAAATAGTGCTTGATAGGATGATTAAGAGATTGTTGTTGAATCGGTGCTTGCAGACAGGTGAATATTTGAGGTACATCTTGAAGGATTAGACCAACTGCAGAGTGGAGACACAATTTGTCGGACATGAGGATGCCAATGGATTATGGATTCAGCTCTGCTTTCCTGCTTTGAGCTACTGAGGAACTTGGAAGTGTCTCTGTCTCTCAATCTTCTACAGACAGTGGGTTCAACGTAACAAGTTGTCACTCTTCAAACGGACCGAGAGAGCAGAAATCTTCAAGGATGCACTACTCAAAAACTGATACACAGCATCAGAGGCATCTTAAAGGATTTCAAACCACAGCATGTTACCATGCAGAGAATGAGTGCGTTTATAGGAAAAGGATGAATCATCAAACTGTATTAGTCAATAATAATTTGTTGTTGGAGAGAGATAATGACTCCCTCATAGTGCTTTGGTACAAGGATAAAGGACAGCAGAAAATGGGTGCAGAATATTTTGAAAGGGAAATTAGTGAGCTAAAGTTTCAGTTACATGGAGCATCAGTGATGCAGAAAGGGAAGGAATAGTGGCATTACAGTCCGATTTTCAGAATCTAAGAAGGAAGAGCTGGGATTTCATAGGTAGTTAACTCTGGATTGCTCAAAGTTCAAAGTACGTTTATCATCAGAGTAAGTGTGCATTATGCAACCTTGAGAGTCATCTCCTTACAGGCAGCTACAAAGCAAAGAAACTCAAAAGAACCTATTTTAAAAAAAGACTGTCAAACACCCAACGAGCAGAGGAAAAAATAACATTGTGCTAACAATGAAGTAAGCCAATAGCATTCAGAGCAGAAGTGTACCTACAGTCCATATAACAGATTATCAAGCAGACCAATAGGACTACCATAAGACCATAAGGTAGAGGAACAGAACCAGCCCATTTGACCCATCGAGTCTGCTCCCACATTTTATTATGGCTGGCCCATGTTTCCTCTCAGCACCAATCTCCTGACATCTCCCAAATAAAAATATCTCTTCATACCCTGACCAATCAAGAATCTATCAACCACTACCTTAAATATGCATAAGACTTGTCCTGCATAGCTACCTGTGGCAAAGAATTCCACAGGTATACCACTCACTGGCTAAAGAAATTCCTCATCATCTCCATTTTAAAACAACGTCCTTCTATTCTGAAGCTGTATGCTCTGGTCTTAGGCACTCCCACCATAGGAAACATCCTCTCCACATTCACTCTATCAAGGCTTTTCATCATTTGATAGGTTTCAATTAGGTCATTCCTCATTCTTCTGAATTCTAGTGAGTGCAGGCCCAGAGCCATCAAATCCTCTTTATATGACAAACAGTTCAATCCTGGAATAATTTTCATGAATCTCCTTTGTTCCTATCATGCAGATGAATGCCTGGCTGAGGGAGTGGTGCAGGGAGGAGGATATCAGATACTTGCAGGATTAAGGTGGATAAAAGCACATTGACCAGAAATATTAACTCCTCTCTCCACTGAAGTTCAAACCCAGCCAGGTCCCACCCTGGGCAGCAGCAGTATTTGCGCAGAAGAAAGGCCTGGCAATCTACTTCTGTATCTTGCCATGAAGACCTTATGGTCCATGAGGTCACAAAGAGTTGGACTGGATTTAATGACTGAACAACATCAAACATATGCAATACTGTGCAAAATCTTAGATATATAAGCTAGGGTGCCTAAAACCTTTGCGCAATACTGTAGTAAAGTCTGTATTTCATTGTTCTGCTGCCACAAAGAAAAATTAGGACATATGTGAGTGATGATTAACCTGATTCTGGTATGTGTCCCTATTGTGGACTGAGAGCAAGAACGGGTAGGGAGAGGGGGATCATGGTTGGGGGAAGGGGAAGAGAGAGGGGAGGGAACTGGAAGCACCAAAGAGACATCCAGTAATGAACAATAAACCAATTCCTTGGAATCAAATGACCTTGCCTGGTGTCATAAGGCTGGATGTGTCTACACCTGTACGACCCATGCCCTGACACTCCTTTTCCACTGGTCCTACAGCCTTCGTGCAGTGTCCCACCTCTCCATCCCCAACATCCTTCGCTCTTGTCAGATTTACAAACTCATTCCCTGCACCTTGTTAACAAATACAGTACTGTGCAAAAGCCTTTGGCATCCTAGCCTTTTTTAAAACTAATTTGATTTCTAACTAGCAAACACGAGGAAATCTGCAGATGCTGGAAATTCAGACAACTAATTTCTAACTAATAGCCAGAAACTTGTGCACAGAACTCTGTGGAAAAGGAGGCTGAAAGGAAACAGATACTGTGCATTCAGAATGTTGTATAGTTTGCCTAACACATCTGTGAAGATGGACCTTAACTTGGTTGTGACATCAGCGCTGGGGTTACAAACTCAAAACTGATGTGCTTTAAGTCAAGCTGGAATTGAAAAAAAAATTCTTGTTAAAGAAATATATAATAGATACACATCAGATGCAGTTAATGCCTTATGAGTTAAATCTTTCAAGAGGAACTGGATCAATACCTACTTAAGAATGGAGCAGAAGATTATAAGGAAAACTGTAGACAGATGCGAATGATAAAATACTCTTAATTCCAACCCCGCTGCAACCATGAAGATATCAACCATTGGATAACTGACTCAGATTGAAGCGTGTAGATAGCATTATGTTGGATTAATAACTTGGTGTTCTATTCAAGTTACTTTTGGGTGAGACAAATTTCACACATTAATAAATCACTTTTTAACACCCTACATTTAAATACCCTACATCTCCCGTCTGGGGTCCCGGTAAAGCCATAGACAACAGAAGTTTTACTTACTTCCTAGCTTGTGTCATACCTGTCAAGCATACAGAAGTAGCAAAATTTTATGAGGGTAAGCCTACCCCAATTTATTTTAATATTTTAGTGTTTCATCTTAATATCAGAGTGTATACAGTAAACAACCTGAAATTCTTACTCTTTGCAGACACCCACAAAACAGAGAAAATCCCCAATGAATGAATGACAGAAAAACGTTAGTACCCCATTCTCCCCCCTCGCATGCACAAGCAGCAGCAAAAGCATCAACACTCCCCACTCCCCTCACTCACTCAACCAAGCATCACCCCCCCCCCCCACCACTCACCCTGCAGGCAATAGCACAGCCCCCAAAGACCATGATTTAGAGTCCATCAAAAACTACTGTCCATCTCAACACTTCGGCATCTACGTCAGATAAATGCATCTCTCTTTCACTAACGAGAGAGAGAGAGAGAGAGAGAGAGATCGCTCCTGCCACAGGGAGAAGGGGAGGCCAACAGCTCGCTGATTGATGTACAGTATTTGATGTATTTCCACAGAATTTTGAATACCTTTAATTTCGGTACAGTGCCGGAAGTAGAATGCACCGGAAATTCTGAGGTGAGAATTAACAGAAGCGTTTTCGACAACAAGTATGCCAAAAGACTGAGTAGATCACTGAATTTATTGATGTTAATTCAGTTCTGCATATCAATGAATTTAGTGCTTCAGGCCATAATATTCAAAAACAGATGGCAGAAATATGTGAAAATTCTTAAAAAATATGAATCCTAATGCTCTTTCTGGAAGCTTGTTTGTGTTGATCTCATATACTTAGCGTGGCAAAAGCAGTTTCTCCCCAGGGGGCTGGAACTGGGGTTGGAATCATCACTTTGAGTTGCTTTCACAAAGGAAATGAACCGCTGGTGCACACCACAACAGGTGCTGCACAGAGTAATAAATAGATAGTTTCATCATTTGGCATTAAATGATAGCTTATGAGGAAAATTTTAAAGCTGTATTACCCTTTGAATAACAGTGCCAAAATTTTTATCTAGAATAAAAATCACTAACAAAAGAAAATACTTAAATATTAAAAAAAAAGATATGTGACTGACGACATGGGTCTCTATTGGGGAATGAGGGAGGGAAAGAGATGGGAAGAGGAGAATCATGGCAAGAAAAAGGGGAAGGAATGGGAAGCACCAGAGAGATGTACTGTAATAATCAATAAAGTAATTGTTTGGAATCTAATGACCTTGCCTAGTGTCTCAGGGCTGAGTGTGTCTGCACCTGTGCTACCTGGTCCCCAGCACTCTTTCACTGCTACCTGTCCCACACTCCTACCGCAGTACTCCACCCTCACCATTCCCAATATCCTTTGCTCCCTCCACATTTACAAACTTGATCTCTGCTCCATTTTAACAAATACAGTACTGTGCAATAGTCTGAGGCACCCTAGCTATACAAATGTGCCTAAGAGTTGTAGAGTGCTGTGCCTCATTTATTTCCAGGGATTGAATGTGTTTTATCTTTCATTTAGTGGTGTGTTTAGCTGGCAGTGTGTCCACTTATTGTCCAGTCTTAGTTGCATCTGAATACAGAAAGTAGCTGTGGTTCAACCTTATCAGTTGGTGTGGAGTCGCATATAAACTTCAAAGTAAATTTATTATCACAGTATGTATATGTATATAGTACCCTGAGAGTTGCTTTCTTGTAGGCATTCAAAGTTCAACAAAAAAAATACAATAGAATCAATGAAAAACTACACAAGACTGACAACCAATGTGAAACAGAAGACAAACTGTGCAGATACAAATAAATAATTAAAACTGAGGTCATAAGTTGTAGCGTCCTTTAAAGTGAGGCTATAGGTTGTGGAATCAGTTTATTGTTGAGGTGAGTGAAGTCATCCACTCTCATTCAGGAGCACGATGGTTAATAACTGCTCCTGTACTTGGTGGTGTGGTACCTAAGGCTCACGTAACCTTGATGGCAGCAGTGAGAAGCGTACATGGCCTGGATGGTGTGGGTCTTTGATTGACGCATGCTACTTTCTTGTGACAGTGCTCTGTGAAGATGAGCGTAACGATGGGGAGAACTTTTCCTTTGATGGTCTGTAGCCACCATTTTTTGTAAGCTTTTCCATTCTCTGAGGATCTAACCTGGTCCCAACATATTGATGTAGTTTTTAAGATGGCAAGACAGCGGCTATACTTTATTAGGAGTTTGAAGAGATTTGGCATGTCAACAAATAGACTCAAAAACTTATATAGTTGTAACATAGAGAGCATTCTGACAGGCTGCAACACTGCCTGGTATTGAGGGGCTACTGCACAGGACCGAAAGAAGCTGCAGAAGTTTGTAAATCTAGTCAGCTCCATCTTGGGCTCTAGCCCACAAAGTACCCAGGACATCTTTAGGGAGTGGTGTTTCAGAAAGGCAGTGCCCATTATTAAGAACCTCCAGAACCCAGGGCATGCCCTTTTCTCACTGTTACCATCACATAGGAGGTACAGAAGCCTGAAGGCACACACTCAGTGAATCAGGAACAGCTTCTTCCCCTCTGCCATCTGATTCCTAAATGGACTTTGAAGCTTTGTACACAACCTCACTTTTTTACTATACAGTATTTCTGTTTTTGTATTTATTTTAATTGTTTCAATATATGTAATTGATTTACTTGTTTGTTTATTATTATTATGATTTGTTAATTTTTTTCTTTCTGCTGGATTGAACTGCGTTGAACTGCTGTTGCTAACTTAACAAATTTCATATCACATGCCGGTGATAGTAAACCTAATTTTGATTCTGATTCTTGGGCAGTGGTGTTTCCATTCCAAGCTATGCTGTAACCAGTCAGGGTACTCCCCACTGTGCATTAGTTCAGTGGAAGTTTGTTAAAGTTTTAGTTGATATGCTGAATCTGCACAAGCTAATCAGAATCTAGAGGTACCGCCATATTTTGTTTCTAATAGAACTTGTATGCTGGCCCCAGGACAAATCATCTGAAATAATAATGCCAAGTAATTTTCAATTAATGTCTTCCTTATCTGGTCTATAGGCTATACTGAGAAAGGACCATAGATATTCTTTCATGAAAGGCAATTATGATCCATATGGGCATTTTGGCTCTGGGGACAGCTGGGTGTCATATCTTTTGTTGACTGCTTAATTATGCTTAGTTTCACCACTTCAGGATTGTATGTTTTGCTAGTTGCTAATAAAGGATTGATAATAATTCTTTAATTTTTGGATAATTATTGGATAGATCACACAGGGATAACAACCCATGCTTGGTCACCAGTGGTGGCATTGGTCTATTAGAATAGCTGCCAAGCATTTGCTCTGCCAATGTATGTGCTCTTGATCAAGAGTAAAGGGGAAATGAGGAGTGAAGAGACAAAGAAAGTAACTGGAACGCAAACAGAAAGTCATCAAGATTGATGCAACCATTGGTATGCACTGTTCAGTGCAGAGTTATTGAAGTGTATTAGACAGCTATGAGAGAGTGTGCCATTGAGGATATTAGCTTTGAAAAGCAACAAATCGACTCAGATGAACAAGACAAAAATGCAAGAGGAAATTAATGTTTATTTTCTCTTCAAAACACAACAGGAGATGATTATAAAATCCAAGGCTTCTGCAGTATGCCTTTAAGGCAATGACATAATCCTGATGATTATTCATTTCCTAAGGATTCTTTTTTGCTATTATCTCATCAACTAAATCCTGAGTGAAATTACTAATATTTCTACAGTGCTTGATTTACATAATCATTTATATTACCATATTCTTTGCTTATTTTATATTTTGATCATTAATAATCTGACCATTAAGGTTTGAAGTGGCTAAGAAATTGTTTGTTCATCATTGTTGACACAAGCATCCCTACGGTGGCAATACCAGGCATGATGTTTGGACAGTCTATGGGACGTTGCTGTTGATAAGCCAGTTGGTACAATATTCAAACACCAGCCATTGTTTTCTCGCTGAGAAGCAGTTGTTCAACAGAGATAAATGTGGTGATCATTTAACATGCATTGGCTGCCTTGAATCACTACTAAAACAGGTCTTTAAAAGAATAGTCAAGATCCCTGTCCAGAATGGATAGGAGATTTGGTTTCTGGCACAAAAGTATATTGAAGCAATCTTTTTAACATGCTTTTATTCCAGCGATTGAACAACTCAGTAAAACTAAAGTCAAACATGTGTCAAAATGATATTATTCTTTGTAGACTAAGCATAAAAATAGTATACATAGCCTTTAATTTGATTATCATAATTTAACCTTTTACCATCAGCCATGGTTATTACCTCATATTGCAAATGTTACGGGTTCATTGACCTGTGCCATGAAACTTGTTGTTTTGTGGCACCTCTACAATGCATGTTGGAGATTATTACCAGTTACAAACGAATAGTATCAAAAAGGGATAGTGAGGTAGTGTTACAAACATGAGAAAGTGTGCAGTTACTGGAAATCCAAGGCAAAACATTCAAAATGCTGGATGGACTCTGTGGGGATGAATTATCATTCACCATTTCAGGCTGAGCCCCTTCATCAGACCCTGATGAAGGGTCTTGGCCTGAAATTTCAACTGTTTAATCATTTCCACAGAAGCTGCCTGAACTGCAGAGTTAACTCCAGCATTTTGAGCCTTCTGGCCAGTTCATGGCTTCGTGAAATCTGATGACAGAAGGAAAGAAGTAGTTCATTGATACTGCCAGAGCTTTTGGGGAGGTAATACCCCATTTTGGTGACTGGACAATACAGTTGCTTAACAGGGTGAGGAAAACAGGTTCAATCCTGGCGTTGGGAGGTGTATGGTGTTTACACATTCTCCCTGGATCACAAGAAATTCCTCTGGGTGCTTCAGTTTCCACCAAGTGCCAGAGATGTGAGGATGGGTAGGGTACTAGGCCACTGTAAATTGCTTCTTGTCTGTAGGTGAATCTGGAGAGAGTTGATGGCTATGTGGTGAAAATAAAGTGCCATTAGAGTAAATGGATATTTGCTGATCAGCATGGACTCTTAGGCTAAAGGGTCTGATTACATCCTGTATATTTTGAATTCCAAAACTCAAAGTTGAAAGTATGTTTATTATCATAGTATGGATATACTATACAGCCTTGAGATTTGTCTCCTTACAGGCAGCTACAAAACAAAGAAACCTAAAAGAACCCATTTAAAAAAAGAAGAATGTCAAAAACCATTGTGCAGAGAGGGGAAAAGAAAACAAAATGTGCAAGCAATAAAAGTAAGCAAAAATAGTACTCAGAACCATAGACATGAAGCCCAGAACAGCTACAGCAGGCTACAGCTTCAACCTCAGGTCAGCACAGAGCCGAGTAAATGTCACTGAGCCGTCAGACACGGAGCCTGGAGCAGACCACAGCTTCGGCCCTCAGTTCAGTGCTGAGTTGAGTAAGTGTCACACAGACCTCAGACACGGAGCCTGGAGCAGACCACAGCTTCGGCCCTCAGTTCAGTCCTGAGTCGAGTAAGTGTCACACAGACCTCAGACACGGAGCCTGGAGCAGACCACAGCTTCAGCCCTCAGTTCAGTGCTGAGTCGAGTAAGTGTCACACAGACCTCAGACATGGAGCCTGGAGCAGACCACAGTTTCGGCCCTCAGTTCAGTGCTGAGTCGAGTAAGTGTCACACAGACCTCAGACCCAGGGCCTGGAGCAGCCCGAGCAGGTCACCCACAAGGATCAATGAGGTCACCAATATTTAATGCACAAATGGAAAATTTTAAAAATCTCTCCAGTATACTCGTATAATAGACCATGTAATAGAAGCATTTCAATGCCTTATCCAGAGAAATGAAGGATGTGTAACAGTCTATTGGCCTTAGCACAACCGTCTGGCTCAATAACTTATAAGTAATTTTGCTGCTTTACAACCTCAATGCAATACAGATTTGTTTTGTGAAAATACAGTATACTATGGATAAAAGTAGAATGAGAGTCCTTTAAGATCACATCAAATGTCGCACAGTATAGATAATATGCTTCTTCCTCATTGCAAAATATGATGCTAATGTAATCTAACATAATTTTGCTTCAATATCTTATCAAGAAATGTAGTTGCAAATCGCAATTTCAGTGACTGGACAATTTCCTTCTGAAATGAAGTCAAGCAATAGCTGAATAGTGGGTTATCTGAACACTTACTGCTTAATAAATAATGTATTGGCATCTGTGTGTCTTTCCAGCTTGAGGATGTGTTGATGGTTGAAAGATGAGACCAAAGGTTAAGCTCTTTATTTGTCCAGCTATCTTTGTTCGGCACAATGATGAGCATGTATTCCATAGTTGTTTAAGTGAATAAAAACAATGTTGTGACAGCATCGTCACTTCAATAAAGTTCAATAGTGTTGCACCACAAATCAAGATGTTTTCAAACAAACTGGTGCCATCACAAGGACAGATAGTACTTCAAGGGAGTGCACTTGGTGGAGACACTATAATGCCTTTATCAAAAAATTTTCATTTATTTGAATTTATTTGTAGAATTAAAATAAAACAAACATTTACTGGAGACACAAGTCACTGCAGATGCTGGGTTGTAGAGCTACACAAAACTTTCAGAGGGAATGCAGCACAGCATCGATAGGAAAACAGTTAATGTTTCAGGTTGAGATCCTTCATCTGGACTGTACATTTCTACAGTAAATAAATTAAATGAAAAAAATAGTATATTTCTTAAGTATTTTCTATGTTTATCGATGCCCATTGGTTTCCTGACTGAAGTTTAAATTGGTTTTGGGCAGCCAACTTTCAACTTGCTCTTTCATGTGACCAAAGTCTTCAACCTGAAAAGTTAACTGTTTCTTTGTTCACCATAGAGGACTGGAGGAAGGAGGTACAGAGGCCTGAAGGCACACACTCAATGATTTAGGAACAGCTTCTTGCCTTCAGAATGGATGCTGAACCCATGAACACTACTTCACTACTTTTTTTGCACTATTTATTTTATTTAATTAGTAAGTATATATGAGAGGTGATTGATAAGGTTGTGGCCTAAGGTAGAAGGAGTCAATCTTAGAAAACCTAACACAATTATTTTTCAACATAGTCCCCTCCTATATTTACACACTTAGTCCAGCGGTCGTGGAGCATATGGATCTTGGACCTCCAGAAAGTGTCCACAGCATGGGTGGTTGATAAGTTTGAGGCCTAAGGTAGAAGGAGATGAGTTATACAGCTCTCGTTACATGCACATGCACTCTTTGAATGGTTATGCAGTAAGTCTGAAGTTAATAACTCATCAGTTAACTTGTCGGGGATGACTGATAAGTTTGTGACCTAAGGTTGAAGGAGATGCGTTATTAACTTCCAACTTTCTGCATAATCACTCAAAAAGTTGAACTGCATGTGCATGTAACAATAGCTGTATAACTAATCTCCTTCTACCTTAGGCCACAAATTTATCAATCACCCATCTGTGGACACTTTCTGGAGGTGCAAGATCCATATGCTCCATGACCGCTGGACTAAGTGTGTAAATGTAGGAGGGGACTATGTTGAAAAATAAATGTGCTAGGATTTCTAAAATTGACTCCTTCTACCTTAGGCCATGAACTTATCAATCACCATCATATATATTATATTATTTATCATTGCGAATTGCAATGTATTTCTGCCACAAAATTATCAAAATTCACGGCATTTTCTGCTGGTATTAAACCTCATTCTGATTCATTGCTGCTTGTACTACTGACTGTTCCCAGCAAGTCCTGCTCTTATTTCAGACCTCCAGCATCTGTAGGTGGTTAATATTCAAGCCAAGTTTTTGTTTTGACTTGTTCTACCAGCCTTGTTGGCTTCCTGATAGTTTGACCATTCACAATGAAGAAGTCTCTTGATTGACATGGCAGCCTGATTGTTAATGGCGGTTCTGCTGGACTCTGGCAGCAAGTGAGAAAGTTGATCAAAGCTACCAATTCAACTGTCATGTTTTTTCAAGTATGGAACAGCCTTTGCAGCTGCTTTGTTATACTTGATGTTGTCTTACATTTGAGCACATTATTCATTTCGGACAAGTGCTAAAATTTCAAATGAGAGTCACTGAGTTCTTATGTTTGTTTTAAAGAATTGCATACATAAAAGGGCAATAGGTTAAATCATTGACAATAATACCAAAAAGTGAAGAGCCTTAATGTTTTCATCAGTTAGCTGACACTTTAATAGGTTTAATGCTATGTTTTACAATCTATCGGTAGTTCTATCAACCTAATTTCTTCACTGTAAAATATTTGTTGATATTTATTCTGCGGCTTTGATTTTTATTTATTTGTTGAGACACAAGTTGTAAATTTGGACCCTAATTCAGGTTTGTGATGTGTTCTAGTTCAGTCACTTTTTTTGTTGCCATTTGCGTGGGGAGAGGGGTGTTTGATGCTTTTCTTTCAACGGGTTGCTTCCACGTTTCTTCTTTGTTTCCTGTCTGTCCATGGGAAGACAAATCTCATGGCTGTATACTGCGTACATACTTTGATGATAAATGAAATATACTCTGAGATTAGACACAGAATAGGCCCTTCTGTCCCTTAGAACCATGCCATCCAGTAATCTGCAGAATTAACACTAGCTTAATCACAGGGCAATTCCCAATGACCAATTAACCTACCAACCGGTGCGTCTTTAGACTGTGGGAGGAAACCAGAGCACCCAGAGGAAACTGAACGGTTACAGGTAGAATGTGTAAAATCCTTACAGGAAGCGGTGGGAAGGAATTGTTAAGATTTGATTAATATGATCCATCTACATAATAAGGAAAAAAGCTGATTATTCAAGTTATTCCTCAATGTTTTCTGTGCAAAGATTTTTACCTGATGACTGAATTGCAATTTACAGGGCAACAAATTCACAGCACTAGAGGCTTTCAAGCTTACACAAACAGATACTTTGTAGTGAACAGCACTACATCAACAGGGATTGCATTAACTGCTATCAGAAACATTAAGGATTCAAAGAAATAAAGCAGAGACCTGAGACCATAGTTGCACCCATAATTATCCAATTGAAAAAGG
The DNA here is from genome assembly GCF_030144855.1 of Hypanus sabinus. NCBI lineage: Eukaryota > Metazoa > Chordata > Chondrichthyes > Myliobatiformes > Dasyatidae > Hypanus > Hypanus sabinus. Next base: position 38,211,716 of record NC_082718.1, on the reverse strand, counting down.
AAGTTGAAAGAATGGAAGTCCAGTCTTCATTGCCAAAAATGTGTTCAGTGTTAAAATACAATACATGGATTGCATGTTGCAACTTGCTGTTTTACTTAGTTCCATAGAACATAACACCAAATATTGCCATGCATTTGTAGCAGAAATAATATTCCAATCTAACCCTAAGTTATTCATATTTTAAATGTTATTTGCATATAATAAATAGCACTTTGCTAACCAAGGTTAAAGCAGTATCACATTGAATTTCTATTCCTTTTTTTATTCCCACAGTTACTATATATATATATATATATATAAAAAATCTTCTGCCTCTTTGTTTTACATGCAGCCATCATAGTTAGTAATTATACATGGTTTGGTTTACTGCAATCGTGTGGTGAAGCATTAATGAATTTTCAAATGATTTTCATCTTTTTTACAAGCAAATCTTCAGCTAGGACTTAATAAAATAGCTATTAATCATCATCTCGACATGTGATAATGAACTGATGTGTGTGTTGGTGTTGCTTGGGAATCTGACCAAATCTGTGTGGTGGTGCAGCTCACAGAACATATTTAGAGGAAGGTCACTGCTTTATCAGGACACTCCTGAGAGAAAAAAGACTTTTCTGTCGATCACTGGCAAAACCACTGAGGCAGTGGGGTTAAATTCTCTGGCGTTAATATCTGTGTCGACATTTGGACATATTCAGTCGTAGCAGGGCATGAATCATCTACTACGTGCTCCAGAAATCTCACCTGATCTGAAAGTGAAGTACAAGTACACAGTTCAAAGTAAAATTATTATCAAAGTACATGCGTGTCACCATATACAACCCTGACATCCGTTTTCTTGTAGGCATTCACTGTAAGTCCAAGAAACACAACAGAATCAATGAAAGTCAACACCGAATAAGATGGTTATAATAAGATGGGCAAATAACTAATATGGAAGAGACAACAAGCTGTGTGAATACAAACTAAATAAACAAACAAACTAAATAAATAATATTGAGAATTTGAGCTGAAGAGTCTTTGAATGTGAGTCCATGCACTGTGGGAACAATTCAGTGATGGGGTGAGTGAAGAGAGCATGGCCTGGTGGTTCGTTTCCCTGATGATGGACGCTGCTTTCATGTGACAGCGCTCCATGTAGATGTGCTGAATGGGGATTGGGCTTTCCCTGTGATGGAATGGGCAGTATTTACTACTTTTTGTAGGATTTTCCATTCAAGGGTATTGGAGTGTCCCTTCCACGCCATGATACAAACAGTCAATCGCACATCTATTGAAGTTTGTCTTGCTGACATTGAGTAAGACGTTGTTGTTGTGACACCACTCAGCCAGATTTTCAGTCTCCCTCCTATATGCTGATTCATCACTACCTTTGATTTAGCCAGTGACAGTAGCGCCACCAGCAAACTTAAATATGACATTGGAGCTGTGCTTAGCCACGCAATCATAAAATATAAAGCAAGCAGAGCAGGGAGCTAAGCACACAGCTATTTGGTGCACCTGTGCTGAGGGACAATGTGTAGGCGATGGAGTAAACATTAACTTCCATCTCTGCATCCTATGGTGAACATGATTGATAAAAGACGTCTGAAGTGTTGTGCTATTAGTTTTTCTGCTACCCGAGCTTACGTGGTGAAGCTTAGGGTATGTTGGGTGCTATATTTCCACTAGGTTTACAAAGAAGACTTTTTTTACCGAATGGGTAACAATCAGCCTGGCACCATAAGATGTCTGTTGTGTTGAGTAACTGTGAGGTTCAGTGAAACTGAAGGTGAGTAACTGCCAGTTAATCATCTGTAATCTAAATGCTAAGATACTACAGGAGATCGTGATGTCAGTTTCAGTAACTCATATTTTCTGTCTATCAGAACTGCTAATTTTTTTGGAATTTTTTGTATTATGCCTTTCTGGGTATGTCCCACAATCTTACCATAGCAACATATTCCACAATGATGCTGACTGTCACACAGGGTTATCTGATTTCACGCCATCGGAGATATTCCCTTTATTCCTCCACCTTCTCTGCTACTGAAAGCTAACTTGTTTTTTTTCACTCTGTGTTTCTCACTTTGTGAAACAACTTGCTTCTTGCTGTGTGACCTGCTGAGTTTTCCCAGCACTTTCTGTATTTTTAGTTAAAATTTAAATTCTTCTAATGCAATGAATAATTCAGGTTCACAGTGTGTGATTTTCACTGGGGAACCCATTGACCAGCAATAGACATATTTTTCTGCAAAACCGGAGGAAGGGTGCCTCATTTGAGTAGCATGCAAGTGATCTACAGAAAAGAATAATTAACTGCTTCTGAACTTGCTGTGGTATTCGTACAAAAGACCGAGTTCGGTGTATCTACCAGTTTGACCAATTGAATGGTACTTTAAGTCATTTACTTTTGAGTCTGAGATTTTGGTAATTGGTCAATTAATGTTATATGTTCTAAGATACAGTGAAAAAGTTTTTGTTTACATGTAATCTGAACAGAATATTCTATAAGTAAGTCAGCTGATGGAGTGAAAAGGAAAGAGAATGCAGAATGTAGTGTTACAGTTGCAGGGAAAGGTTACTGCTGGCAGACATACAGTAATGTGCAACAGGCTTAGGCACATGTATATTGCTGCAGAGCCTAAAAGCTTTGCAAAGAGCTGTATTTGTCAATGTGGAGTGGAGGGTGAGTTTGTAAATCTGGCAGGAGCAACGGATGTTGGAAACTGTGAGGGTGGGAAAGGTGTGGGACAGATGGCAGAGAAGGAGTGCCAGGGGTGGGGGTGGTGTGGGTGCAGACACACCCAGCCCTGAGACACCCAGCAAGGTCATTTGATTCCAAGCAATTGTTTTATCAATCATTACAGAATGATATGGTGCTTCCTGCTCCCTGTCCTCTCCCTCCCCTTTTCCCATTCATGATTCCACTCTTCCAATCCCCTTCCCACTCTCAGTCCACAATGGAGACCAATATCAGAGTCAGGTTCACTCACGTATGTCATGAAATTAGTTTTTTTTTTGGTGGCAGCAGGTCAGTGCAATACATAAAGAAACTATAGTACTGTGCAAAACTAGGAACCCCAGCTATATATGAACATGAGAATGTCTTCAGATGCTGGAAACCCAAAGCAACATACACAAGCTGCTGGAGAAACTCAGCAAGTCAGGCAGCACCTATGGAAATGAATAAACAGTTGACATTTTAGGCCGAAGCATTTCTTCAGGACTGGAGGGCAAAAGGCAAGATGCCAGAATAAAAAAGGTTGGGAGAGGGGAAGGAGGACTAGCTAAAAGGTGATGGGTGGAAAGTTCAAGGGCTGAAGAAGGAATCTGATAGGGGTGGACCATAGGAGAAAGGGAAGGAGGGGTACCAGGGGAGATGATAGGCATGCAGAGGAGAGATAAAAGAGTGGGGAATAGATGAAGGGGGGAAGAGGGGAAAAAGCTTTTTATTGGAAAGAGAAACTGATACTCATGCCATCAGGTTGGAGGCTACTCAGGTGGAATATAAGATGTTGCTGCCACTTCACCTTTCACCTTCTAGCTAGCCACCTTCCCCTTACCTCCCACCACCTTGTTATTTTGGTGCTTTTCCCCCCTTCCACTTCAGTTCTGAAGAAGGGTATCAGCCTGAAATGTTGACTGTTTATTCATTTCCATAGGTGCTGCCTGATCTGTTGAGTTCCTCCAGCATTTTGTGTGTGTTGCTAACTATAGTTACAAGCCTAACTCTTTTTCACAATGCTGTAGAAAGTGTAAGGGCCATAACGATGTCAATTGAGAGATCTAGGAGATCACTTTATCATACAAGAGGACCGTTAAAGATTCTTGGAACAGAAGACTAGAAGATGTATTTAAGCCTGAATGGGTTGTCAGGATTTGCCTGATATGACTAAAATGAAAATAATGAAAATTATTTTGGGGGTAATTTTTTATTTGAAGCATTTTGATTTACTGATTCAAAAATAGATTTTTTTTCATACTTATACCAAAGAAAATCTAGACAATGCAGACAATTGCACAGATTTCATAATAACAGTAGCATAGTGGTTATCACAGTGCTTTGTAGTTCAGCGACCCATGGTTCAATTCCCACCGTTGTCTGTAGACTTTGTCCATCCTCTCTGTGACTGCATGGGTTTCCTCTTAGTGCTCCCTTTACTCCCACAGTCCAAAGATGTACCATTATTAGGTTAATTGATCATTGTAAATTATCCTGTGATTAGGCTCAGGTTTAATTATGGAATTGCTGGGTGGCATGACTTAAAGGGCCAGAAAGGCCTATTCTGTGCTGTAAATAAACTTTAATGTTGCAGTGTCAAAGTCATTTGTGAGGCTGCATTTGGAGTGCTGTGTACAGTTTTGTTCACCCTGGTATAGGAAAGTGTAACACTGAATCAGATTTGTATGTCTGGCAGGTGAGACAGAAAACATGGACAGTGAATAAGTATATAAATCTTTTATTTGCAAACAGTAAAGATTTGACCAATAACTTATGTTCCCCAAGATACACTGGTTGACATCCATTTGTTTCGAAGGACAATGGGTGATGATGATCATGATCACAAGCCTGGCTGGAAGGTAGGGAGATCCTGAGATGCCCAGTTATCAAGATCTCCCTCTCGGCCTCACGGGTGTAGCCTAAAGGAAAACTAATGGAACAGTAGATTTGGCACTGGCTTGGCTGTAGGAGCTGCCAGAAGGAAGATCAATGAAGTTCAGCCACCTTAGGGGCTCCACTCTGAATAGTCTGTCTGGAGTTACTCCCGTAGCCACCTTTCCTCCCGAGGCTGCTCACACGTTCAGCCCGAGTCTGAAAGGTGTTCAGGTTCCATGTGTTGCCAGCGATGAGGCTTGCTGTTGCAAAGGCTATGACTGGCAGGGAGAGACCTACTTATTTCGTTTTCCTTTTTGCGGGATTGCTAGCCAGCGGTAGGAGCTGAGAGTGAGAGCAACAAGCACTCTCCACTACACTACCCCACTAGACACTTCACAAAACCATTTTGACACTACAAACATACATACATTCTACAAACATACTTAGCTAAAAGCATACACAATGGTTATGTACACCACTTGCCTTAAAGGAAGAGTGGGTCAGCTGCTTCCACATGCTGTTATATACCTGAGATATCTGAAACTAGACACCAAACGACTAACCAATGCGAAAATCAGCTGCAGTTTCTAAACTAACAAATCATGACAGAGGTGATTTTCGACAGGAGAAGCCATGCCCCCCACATGACAGAAGGACATGTTTAAAGTGCTGAGAAGATCTACAAGATGTTGCCAGGACCAGAGGACCGGAATTAGAGGACGGGTCATGGTTAGCCAGGCTCGGTCTATTTTTCTTGTTGTGTAGGAGAATGAGGGGCAAACTTAGAAAAGTGTTTAATGTTATGAGAGAAATAAAAACACAAAATGCTGGCAGAACTCAGCAGGCCAGACAGCATCTGTGGGAGGAGGTAGTGACGATGTTTCGGGCCGAAACCCTTCATCAGGAGTGATGAGATAGTGTTCATGGGTTAATGGACTGTTCAGAAATCTGATGGCATGGGGAAGAAGCTGTTCCTAAAACATTAAGTGTGGGTCTTTAGAATCCTGTACATCCTCCCTGAAGTAAGATATGAAGAGGGCCCTTAAGTCTTAAATCTTCATCACTCCTAATGAAGGGTTTTGGCCCGAAACATCATCTCTACCTCCTCCCATAGATGCTGTCTGGCCTGCTGAGTTCTGCCAGCATTTTGTGTTTTTATTTATTTCCAGCATCTGCAGATTCACTCGTGGTGCCTTTAATGTTATGAGAGGCATGGATGAGGTGGATGGTAACAGCCTTTTCCTCAGAGTAGGGTAATTCAAAACTAGGAGGTAAAAGGTAAGAGAGGAAAGTGTTGAAAAGAGACCTGAAGGAAAACTTTCTTTCTCAGAGGTTTGGTGTGTGTGTGAGTTGCCAAAGGCTGTGGTTGAGGCAGGCATAATAGTGCCATTTAGGAAGCATTTGGATAGGTACATGGAGGGGCAGAACTGGAAGGTTATGAGCCAATTGCAGTAAATTGGGACTAGCTCTGTGAACAATATGGTTAACAGGGACTGGTTGGGCCAAAAGGCATTTATCCGTACTGTATTGCTCTTTAACTCTGTGACTGTATTACATCTGGAAGTGTTATGTGATGAGCTAATGGGTCATCTTTTGTTAGGAACAGCAAGGTGAAGCTGCCCAGTGAGCTATGCTGTATGTGTCTCCTACCCCTATTTCCAGTCAGGGCCCTCTTGTGCTCCCTCTCATCCTCTGGCCGGACAGACAATACAATTACTTACATTGTTACATGCTCATACACTCCAGTTTAAGAAAGTAACCACTTAGTTTTTAATTAACATTTTTAAAGAGCAAAACTAAAGCTTAGAGCACATACATGAGATAAAGTAGCAGTGGAGAAATCATAACACAGTAACAATTTTGTTTTAGATTTTTTAAACAGGTATGGAATATTAAATAGCTCCCTGCCAGAATGACAACCCACACGTATAAAATAAGATGTTTAAGGTCAATACGTTTATTAAGCTGTATGATGACATAGAACACCATTAAAAACTCATCAACTTCCTGAAACAAAGCCAACACATTTGGGCTTTGCCGTTAATTCTGATTGAAGAGTCTTCAAATGCATGAATTTCTCATCAGATCTCTGATTCCTGCAGATTATGCTGGGGTAGGTTGCAGAGCTTTGCGGGAGCTGAAACTTTCAGTCACTTTCACAGTGTGAATTACAGATCATGATTATTTACAAATTAACAAAACTGAGTGTTTCTGGAGCACTATTGAGGGCATCCTGATCAGCTGCATCCCCAACTGGTGCGGGAGCAGCAGAGCATCAGACTGGAAGTCCCTACAAAGGACTATGTGAATGGCCAAGACGATCATAGGGATCTCCCTACCATCCATCAGCAACGTTTAGTACGTAAGACCCTTAGTATTATTAAGGATGGCCTCTTGATGGCCTCCCTCACTTGTCCCTTTCCTGCACAGTCTCTCAGGCTTTGCGGATGGTCTGCTGTAGGCAGATTTACAGCTGTGCCATATCCTTTCCATTTCTTGATGTACTCCAAGGGATATTCAATGACTTGGATATTTTCTTGTATCTATCTCCTGACTTGTGCTTTTCAATAATCTTTTTCTGGAATTGCTTGGACTGTTCTTTTGTCTTCATGATGTAGTTTTTGCCAGGATATGGATACACCAGCATTTGGACCTTCCAGATTCAGGTGTATTTTTACCAGAGTCGACTGAAACACCCTGACTCAAACAGGTCTCCAAAAAAAAAACTCTATTTAACTAATTATTTGACTTCTAAAACCAACTGGCTGCACCAATGATGATTTGGTGTGTTGTATTAAAAGGGGGGGGGGTGAATACTTATGCAACCAATTATTTTGTGCTTAATATTTGTAATTAATTTAGATCACTTTGTCGAGATCTGTTTTCATTTTGACCCAAAAGAATCTTTCTCTGTTGATCAGTGTCAAAAAAGCCAAATTAAATCCACTGTGATTCAATGTTGTAAAACAATAAAACATGAAAATTTCTGGGGGGGGGGGGGTGGGTTGAATACTTTTTATAGGCACTGTATGGTGTCACATAAAATCTCAAAGAAATAGTGGAGGGTAACAAGTCTAGAGTGTATAAAGATCTAGAAGTTAAAATCAATGAAAAAGATATTTTGGGGAATTGAATAGATCCAAAGGCTAATAGGTAATCAAGACTTCATGACCCATAGCAAAGGCTTTGAAAGAAATGGTGGATACACCAGTTGTCATCTTCCAAAATTCCACAGATTTGAGAATAATTCCCAAAGATTGGAGGGTAGGAAATACAAGCCAACTATTTAAGAAAGGCAGAAATATGAATTCCAGGTATTACAGGAAAATTGACCTGATTTGGCAGGGATGATTTTAGATTTTATTACATGAATTGCTGAAAATTAATAAATGTTAGGAAGGCTGTTATTGCAAGAGGGTTAGAGTACAGGAGTATCAAAGTCCTACTGAAATTACTTAAGGCCTTGAAATATAGTGTGCAAAAATAAATAGATTAAATCCAAATTTATCTGATCAATGTTTTCGATGTAATCAAGAAATTGGTACTTTTTTACATTCTACTTGGTCTTATTTTAAAATTCAACCTTTTTAGACAAATTTAAGAGTTTTATTGCAACAAATTATTGGAATACAACTTCCACATAACCCAATATTATTTTTACTAGATGATATTGAAGGGATAAAACCGAAACCTAAATTGACCAAATATCAGAAAGAATTCATAAAAATTGCATTGGCAGTAGCCAAAAAGGCTATTGCAGTTACTTGGAAATCGGATTCATACTTAAGTATGGACTGTTGGAATAACAAAATTTTTAGCTGCATTCCACTTGAAAAAATTACTTATAATTTAAGAAATAACTATGACATATTTTTGAAAATTTGGCAACCTTACTTACAAAAGGTAGGATTAAATATATAGGTCCTTCAAAGATAAAGTTATTAGCCACCTGGGGAAAGAAATAAATACATATATTAAAGCTATTTTGATTTCCATGGAGCATGTGGGGATCTTCCGATATCCAGGCAGTCTTTCTTTCTTCTTTTTTCTTTCTTTTTTTTTCTTTTTTTAAGATAGGGATGTTAAGGGGGGGAGGGTTAAGGGGAGGGGGGAGTGCTGATATTATACTACATTATTCTATCATTCTATTCATTCTATGTAATTATCTTAAAAATTGAATAAAAAAAGTATATAAAAAATATAGTGTGCATGTCAGGTCAGCCTACCTCAAGGAGTGTATACAAGATGAAAAGGGAATACAATAAAGGTTCACTAATTTGATTCCTGGGCGTGGTTGTCCATTAAGGAGAGTTTAAGCAGATTGGATGTATCACCTCCCATTTTTATGAAATGAAAAGAGTATCTTATTGAAATTTACAAGCTTTGCATCGGGCATGACAGGGATGATGTTTCCCCTAGTTGTGATCTCTAGAAGTAGAAGTCACAAAATCAAGCTTAGAAATTAGATGAAATGAGAAGAATTCCATTACTCAAAGGTTGTTAATATTTAGAATTTTTCATCCAAGAGAGTTGCGGATGCTTAGTTTCCAGCATATTCAGGAGAGTGATGAATAGGTATTTTTAGATTAAGGAAATGTAGTTAGCCCAGGACAATGACATTGAGGTACTTGGCAAGCCATATTCATATTATGTGCCAGATTAGGAATGAGGAGCCAAGTGACCAACCACTCCTATTGCTTCTTTCGGTACGTCTCCATACCAGTAACCTTCAGAAGCTGTGCTGGGAACGTTACCTTATAGGCTACAGATGGCACACCAACACACAGAACAGAGCATGAACTGGTGTATCTAACCATTCCTTCCCTTTCCTTTGAACTTTGCACATAATTTATTCTGCTATTTAGTGAGTACCCATGTTTTTAGTTCAGAGTGTGTTTTTGCCTGAGGCAACGACAGCTGTTTTATATTTAATGCCCTACCTGCTTATAAGTTAATATTCTTTGATTCCCCCCCCCCAAGATTTAAAGACATAAAAAGGCACTTAAATTATAAATTTATACAAACAACAAGTTCGGCGTTAACAATCAGGAATCACAATTTATATCTGGTAGTAACTGTGTGGCAGGGCTACGAGATAGTTTGTAGCTTGCTTGTGTTGCTTGAAAGGTAATATCGTTTCTGATCCCTGCAGTCTTATTGGATTTTTGATGTAATCTAAAAAGAATGGTCGAGCTTTACAAAAGCTTTTAAAAATGTCTGAAAAAAAATCCTCTCGGAGATGCAGCTTTTTTTTTTGAAATTTCAATTCAAGTTGCAATAGAAGATGTTGATATTTGCAAGCAGTTCTGGTATTTGACATTTGGAGACTTCAGATTTTTTTATTTTTGGATCTTTGAATATTGAGGCTTATGATTTGGAAGGAAACAGTAGATGAAAAGAACACCTATGCACTGACTTCTGGATAAGGCCAACTATTTGCACTATACTTTCTATACTAAAGTAGAAAGGCAGCACAAATGGGCATCTTTCCTTGAAAGGCTGGTCCAAGTGGCTTTCACTGTTGCAGTAGAAGTAGCTATTCCCTATGCTTTTCATTCTGTCATATTTAGCAGGACATCAAAAACTTTGACAAACTTCTATAGATGCGTGGTGGAGAGCACATATATTGACTTGCAGCCTCACAGCCTGGTATGCAAATACCAATGCCCTTGAATGGAAATGTGGTGAATACAGCCCAGTCCATCACAGGTAAAGTGCTTCCCACCATTGAACGCATCTACAGGAAACGCTGTTACGGGAAAGCGGCATCTATCATCAGGGACCCCCTGCTGTCCAGGACGTGCTCTGTTCTCACTGCTGCCATCAGGAAGGAGGTAGAGGAGCCTCAGGATTCACACTACCAAGTTCAAAAACAGTTACTGCCCCTCAGCCATCAGGCTCTTGAACCAAAGGGATAACTTTACTTAACTTCACTTGTCCCATCATTGTCCCACAACCAATGGACTCACATTCAAGGACTCTTCATCTCATGTTCTTGATATTTATTGTGTATTTATTTAATTATTATTATTATGTCTTTCTTGTGTATTTTCATAGTTTGTCTTTTGCACACTGGTTGAATGCCCAAATTGGTGCGGTCTTTTGTTGATTCGGTTATGGTTATTATTCTATGGATTTATTAAATATCCCCACAAGAAAATGAATCTCAGGATAGTATATGGTGAATTACATGTACTTTAATAATAAATTTATTTATTTTGACTTTGTCTAATCATTCAGAGTCAAATATACTGCATTTGACAAATACATCTTTAGTTATTAGAATTAGCAAGAGAATTCTCAAAATATTTACCTCTCTTTAAAACAATGTTAATAAGTGGGTTTGCTCTATATGAATACATAGTCACCAAGGCTAGATTTTATGTGGTGAACCAAAGTACCATCATCTCACCTCAAAAAAGCTGTTGGAAATGAAGTGAAGTTGGAGTTTAAAATGGAAGTGATGGACTTACTGTTCTGACCCTGCTCTTTCTCCCTATTATCTGAGAAAATCTGTTGTGCATTCAAGGTGGCTTCTTAACACATCAAAGGACCTCTAGTTCAATCAGTATTTTGTGACTTCTCAGCATAGCTCAACACATCCTCCCATCCATGAGCTATGTTTATACTTCTCGCTACATTGGTAAAGCAACCAACATAATTACGGAAACCATCCCAGACATTCCCTCTTCTCTCCAATCCCAATGGGTAGAAGATACAGAAACATGAAAGTATGTAACACTAGGCTCTATCTCACTGTTATACTCTACGACTATTCAGTGATCCCCAGTAAAATAAGGTGGTCTCTTGATCTTGCAATCTACCTTCCTGTGACCTTGCGATTTATTGCTTGCTTGCACTGCATTTCTCTGCAACTATAACATCTTATTCTGCATTTTTATTGCTTTTCCCCTGTACTGCTACAATGCATTGACGTGATGAAATGATCTATCTGAATGGCAATTAAAATACAGTTTTTCACTGCACATCAATACACGTGACAATATATTTGCATACGTCGTAGGCACCCCAGCTACATATAAGACTTTTTCACAGTACTATAGTTATTCCACATATTGCACTGTACTGCTGCCGCAAAAAGAAACCAGTTTCTCAATGTGTGTGAGTGATGGTAAACCAGATTCTGATATGGTTCTCTATTGTGGAGTGAGAGTGGGAAGGGGACAGGGAGAGGGACATCATTGTTGGGAAAAGCGGAGGGGAGAGAGGAGGGAGCGGGAAGCAACAGAGAGGCATTCTGTAATGATCAACAAACCCATTGTTTGGAATCAGATGACCTTGCCTGCTGTCTCAGGACCGGGTGTGTCTGCACCTGCAGTTCCACCCGCCCCTGCACTCCTTCTCTGTCATCTGTACCACATCCCTCCCTCTGCACTCCACCCATTCCCAGCAATCTATAATCCCACCAGATTAATAAACTCATTCTGTGCTCCACCTTAACAAGTACAGTAACATGCAAAGGCTTTAGGCACCCTAGCTATATATATATGTGCCCAAGACAGTACTCTAAGTCTACCAGCACTATACTTTCTCTGTAACTGTAACACCACATTCTGTGCTACTTTCTTTTCACTGTCTCTATTTATTTATAGAATAATCTGCTCAATCAGCAACTGTATCCTGGTACGTACAACAATAATAAAGAAAATCCCAGTCTCAAAAGTACCTACAATAAGTACTCCATCATTTGCTAACTGTCTTCCTAAGCTCCTTCTGGGCTGCTTTATGACTTTTAAGAGCCCTGTCTTTTTTTTGCTTCCTAAATGTTAAATATGTTTCCTTCTTCCTCTTGATTAAAAGTTCTACTTTTCTCGTCAACCATAGTTCCTTCTCCCTACCATCCCTTCTCTGCCACAGTGGGACAAACCTATCCAGAGAAGTCCCTTCCAAATCAACATCATCATTCTGAGCAGTGTCATATGACAAAGACAATCATGGTCTCATGGCCATGATTATCCTTGCCAAACTTTTCTTTGGAAGTGGCTTGCCATTGCCTTCTTCTGGGCAGTGTCTTTACAGGACAGGTGACCCCAGTCATTATCAATACTCTTCAGAAATTGTCTGCCAGGTGCCAGTGGTCACATAACCAGGACTTGTGATTTGCACCCACTGCTCATGCAACCATCCACCACCTGTTCCAATGGCTTCATATGGCCCTGATTGGGGTTGCAGGGTGGGGGCTAAGTAGGGGTTGTATCTTGCCCAAGGGTGACTTGCGGAGAGAAGGAGCGCCTTACACCTCCTTTGGTAGAGACATGCTGTATCTCTACCCCGCCACCAAAAATTATGCATGAGCTACTTTAATATTCTATTCACTAAATTTATTTTGTTCTGACTTTATTTATTTTCAATTAGGTACTGTATCTTTTAAACATCTTTGATCATCAACAAAATTTTTAGAAAACTGATAAGAGCTTTTGACAGTCAATGATGTATCAAAGGCTTTTGGGGTCTTTCAGGGCTGAGGATTCAGTATCTAATGGTTAAAACTTATTTGCAATCCCCCACTTTTTCACCTATCCTCACTGGAGTAAACATTTGTACCGATGGAGAGGAAAGGGTCTGCAGGCTACAGTCAATGTTATTTTTGACCATAATAAACCATAAGATTTAGGAGCAGAAGTAGGCCATTTGGCCCATCAAGTCTGCTCTGCCATTCAAACACGGGCTGATCCATTTCAACCAGTAATCCCCACTCCCCTGCTTTCACCCCATACCCTTTGATGCCCTGGCTAATCAAGAACCTATCTATCTCTGCCTTAAATACACCCAATGACTTGGCCTCCACAGTAGCTAGTGGCAACAAATTCCACAGATTTACCACCCTCTGAATAAAATAATTTCTCTGCATCTCAGTTCTAAATGGACGTCTTTCAATCCTGAAGTAATGCCCTCTTGTTCTAGAATCCCCTACCATGGGAAATAACTTTACCATATCTCATCTGTTCAGGCCTTTTAACATTTGGAATGTTTCTATGAGATTCCCCTCTTTCTCCTGAACTCGAGGGAATACAGCCCAAGAGCTGCCAGATGTTACTCATATGGTAACTCTCTCATTCCATCATTCTCGTGAATCTTCTCTGAACTCTCTTGATGTCAGTATATCCTTTCTAAAATAAGGAGCCCAAAACTGCACACAGTACTCCAAGCGTGGCCTTATAGACCCTCAACTAGCTCGTATATTCTCTACCTCTAGAAATGAATTCCAACATTGCATTCGCCTTCTTCACAACTGACTGAACATGCAGGTTAACCTTTAGGGTATCTTGCACAAGGACTCCCAAGTCTCTTTGCATCTCTGCATTTTGAATTCGCTCTCCATCTAAATAATAGTCTGCCTGTTTATTTTTTCCACCAAAGAGCATGTCCATACACTTTCCAGCATTGTAATTCATTTGCCACTTCTTTGCCCATTCCCCTAAGCTATCTAAGTCTCTCTGCAGGCTGTCTGTTTCCTCAACACTACCCACTCCTCCACCTATCTTTGTACCATTGGCAAATTTAGGCACAAATCCCTTAATATCATAGTCCAAATCATTGACATACATCGTAAAGAGTAACAGTCCCAATAGTGACTCGTGTGGAACTCCACTGGTAACTGGAAGGCAGCCAGAATACGATCTCTTTATTCCCACTGGCTGTTTTCTGACGGCCAACCGATGCTCCACCCACACTAGTAAATTCCCTGTAATTCCATGGACTCTTAACTTGCTAAGCAGGCTCATGTGCAGCTCCTTGTTAAAGGCCTTCTGAAAATCCAAGTACAGCACATCCACTACACCACCTTTGTCTACCCTCCCTGTAAATTCCTCAAATAATTGCAGTAGGTTTGTTAGGCAGGATCTTCCTTTCAGGAAACCATGTTGGCTTTGGCCTGTCTTGTTATGTGCCTCCAGATATGCCGTAATCTCATCCCTAACAATCAATTCCAACAACTTCCCAACCACTGATGTCAGGCTAACAGATCTATAGTTTCCTTTCTGCTGCCTCCCACCCTTCTTAAATAGCAGAGTAACATTTGCAATTTTCCAGTCATCTGGTACAATGTCAGAATCCATCAATTCATGAAAGATTATTGTTAATGTCTCCACTATCTCTCCAGCTACTTCCTTCAGAACCCGAGGGTGCATTCCATCAGGTCCAGGAGATTTATCCACCCTCAGACTATTAAGCTTCCTGAGCACCTTCTCAGTCATAATTTTCACTGCACAAGCTTTATTTCCCTGACACTCTTAAATGTCCAGTATACTGGAGACGTCTTACACTGTGAAAACTGATACAAAATATGCATTCAGTTCCTCTGCCACCTCTGCATCTGTCATTACAATATTTCCAGCATCATTTTGTATTGGTCCCCTATCAACCCTCGACTCTCTTTTATCCTTTATATATTTAAAAAAGGTTTAATATCTTCTTTGATATTAATCTCCAGCTTCCTCTCATAATTCATCTTTTCCTTCTGAATGATCTTCTTAAATTTCCTTCTGCAAATTTTTAAAAGCTCCCAAATCCTCTAAATTCCCACTACCTCTGGCTTTCTTGCATGCCCTCTCTTTAGCTTTTACTTTGGCTCTGACTTCACTTGTTAGCCATGGTAGTGTCCTTCTTCTTTTTGAAAATGTCTTCTTATTTGGAATATACAGTCGGCCCTCCTTATCCACGGGTTCTGCATGCACGGATTCAACCAACCACAGATTGGGAAAACCCGGAAATCCTCTCTCCAGCACTTGTTGTTTGAGCATGTACAGACTTTTTTTCTTGTCATTATTCCCTAAACAATACAGTATAATAGCTATTTACATAGCATTTACATTGTATTAGGTATTATAAGTAATCTAGAGATGATTTAAAGTACCCGGGAGGATGTGCATAGGTTACCATGGATCGGGAATCGAGAAAAAACGGAAGTTCTCTAAATCGGAACAGGTACATCTGGTATTACTTAGAGTCAGTTAGTCAATTGTTTGTCTCAGTATATAGTATATATTTTACTTTTCTATGCATATAAAACACTTAAGAAACGTATGTACAGTCAGCCCTCCTTATCTGTGAATTCCGCTTCCATGAATTCAACCAACCGCAAATTGCGAAAACTCAGAAATGCTCTTCCAGCACTAGTTGTTCGAGCATTCGCAGACTTTTTTTTCTTGTCATTATTCCCCAAACAATAGAGTATAACAACCATTTTAAATAGCATTTACATTGTATTAGGTATTATAAGTAATCTAAAGATGATTTA
The DNA here is from genome assembly GCF_030144855.1 of Hypanus sabinus. NCBI lineage: Eukaryota > Metazoa > Chordata > Chondrichthyes > Myliobatiformes > Dasyatidae > Hypanus > Hypanus sabinus. The sequence goes on along the minus strand of NC_082718.1, from coordinate 38,195,880 downwards.
AAGTATACGGGAGGATGTGCTTGTGTTATCGTGAATCTGGATTGAAAAAAATCGGAAGTTCTCTTACTAAGTAAGTCGGAACAGGTACATGCTGTATTATTTAATGTCAGTTAGTCAAACGTTTGTCTTAGTATATAGTATATATTTTACCTTTCTATGCATATAAAACACTTAAGAAAGTATGTTTCAGTGCTGGGCTTGGGAAGTTCCCGAGTTTGATCCAGTGACAGACCACTTTTGAGCACGCTCTCCACCATGCCGAATTGATGTGGAGGATCGAAAACCCAAAGCCCAATAATTAAACCACTGCGTTGCTTAGTAATAATTGGAGCTTTCGTCAGGGCAAAGCCTTTCTCACTTTATCCTTTAAAATTGTTCCAATCTGTGATTGACGTAGCCTAACCAATGACCGATAGCGTTTCACCTCTTTCTGATCACTTTATTCTTTCCACTTAATTTTCAATCATGATCATTTTCCAGAACAGGAACAGGTTGAATAAGCTTGAGCATCGGCAAATTTTGGTATCTGCGGGGGTTCCCGGAACCAATTCCCCACAGATAAGGAGGGTCGACTGTATTTGAATAATTAAACCACTGCATTGCTTAGTAATAATTGTAGCTTTCATCGGGGCAGGGCCTTCACATGCTCCATTACTCTCACTTTATCCTGACTGTAGCCTAATGCTTTTCCAATGACCAATGGCGTTTCACCTCTTTTTGATCGCTTTATTATTTCTACTTTATTTTCAATCGTGATCACTTTCCGGAACAGAAACACTGTGGGCAGCAGGTCCCGAGCTCCGCTGGGTCCTAAAGTCCACTACACTGAGACAGGTTAAATAAGCTCCGGAACTTCGCTGCATCCTAAAGTCCACCGACTTGAGCAGCCACATTTTGTCAAATCTGTGGGGGGATCCTAGAACCAATTCCCCCGCAGATAGGAGGGCCGACTGTATCTGTCTTGCACTTCCCTCATTTTTTGCAGAAACTCCAGCCATTGCTGCTCTGCTGTCCTTCCTGCAAATTTCCCTTTCCAGTCAATTTCGGCCAATTCCCCTCTCATGCCATGGCAATTTCCTTTATTCCACTGAAATACCGACACATTATATTTTATTTTTTCCATCTCAAATTTCAAAGTGAACTTGATCATTTTGTGATTACTGTTCCCTAACAGTTCCTTAACCTTAAGCTCTCTTATCACCTCCAGATTATTTTACAACACCCAATCCAGTGCAGCCAATCCCCTAGTGGGCTCAACAACAAGCTGTTCTAAATAATCATCCTTTAGACATTCTACAAATTCTCTCTCTTGAGGTCCAGTACTGGCTTGGTTTTCCCAATCCACTTTCATGTTAAAATCCCCCATGATTATCATGACATTGCCTTTCTGATATGCCTTTTCTATTCCTGCTATAATTTGTAATCCACATCCCGGCTGCTTTTTGGAGGCCTGTATACAACTGCCATTTTACCCTTGTCATTTCTTAACTCAGCTCATAGAGACTTTACACCTTGGCACAAGTATCTGTCTCAAATTTACCTGGGAGCCATTTTGGTTTCATAGGAAGATAACAAGGAGACTTAAGAGGAGAAGGAGAAGACAATAGGACCTCTCAAGCTTGATCCAGCTTTAAACATCATCGCTGATCCGATTTTGACCATGGCTCCACTCTCCTGATTGCTTCTTAAAACCCTTGCCTCCCATAAGTTCAAGCATCCAATTTTCTTACCCTTAATTATAATCTGCTTCAGCTTCTTAATGTAGAGAATTCCAAAGACTCAGAGCTGACTGTGAACTAAAATCGCTCATCTTAAATGGGCCTTGTTTTGAAATTGTTCCCCATTACTCCACTTCAAAATCTTCAATATTTCAGTAAAGTCACCTCTCCTTTTGAATTCAAATAACTTTTGGTCCAAGCTATTCAACTTTTCCCCTTAAGAGATTCTCTGCATTCCAGGAATCAAAATAATGAGCTCCTTCCTCTAGAAGTATGCCCATCCACCGTAAGGAGAACAAAATAATCCAGAGCAAGTTTTCTCTATTTTTTTATTCTTTCATTATCCTTAAAGACCAACCACACTGGCTATGCCTAATTGGCCAGGGGAAGCTGCAACCAATTTACTTCCCACTTTCAAGAACTTATTCTGTTGAGGACAGAATGAGAAACTTGCAGCTAAAGGCTAGATATTCTGTCAGAGCTGTTACTGAAAACATTAGCTCTGTGTAATGAAATTGTCTACTTGGGACAAACATCAGTTCTTGTGTGCTTGAGCAAGTGACAGTAGAGCCATGTAGTGAATTCCTTCTGGCATCACAATAAATTGATTTTCAGGTGAATGGCCCTCTGTGTCTATAGGTATTCACGGACCATTATGGGGGCAGCTTCTGCTTCTTCAAAACAAGAAGGGTAGTACTTGAATCAAAATGAAGTTAAATTACAAGTTAACAGAGCTGCGCAGCTAAGCAACATTACCCATTAGCAAGGAAACAATGTTGTATTAATAATTAATCATTTCCAATGCCTTGCACAGAATGGTACTTAACAATTTGTTTAAAGTACAGCACTTCAGCTGGCTGCTACTTCCTGTTATATCTCAATTTTGTTTTGCTTTTATTCTGCCTTAATTCACCATTTTGTTCCTTGTGTTCTATATGAACAGTTAGCCAGCAGCTATTCCCATGCAAGTAAATGTCAGAGGTACAGAGACCAAGTGTCAATCCAGGGCATGCTTAGGGACAAGTGCTGCCTCACCTGTCACTCCATTTCATCATTGGACTCAGCGTCGAATGCAATGGCAGTGCTCAATCGTGCTGGTGTTCCCCAGTAATACATTGAGAATTCATTTATTTGATGCCACACCATCCAGACTTTGCCTGGGTCTAGAGGCCTTACCAATTTCAACTGGAATTCTTGGCCTGAATGATCAGGTAAAAACGGGTGATATTTTATTAATATGACTGTGGTTGGCTTGAGTTGTTCTTCAATCTTGGCAGTCCATTTGGAAACATTTTGTCACCGTACGATGAAACATCATCAGTGAGCTATCAGTTGTGGTGTGTCCTCTGAATGCTTGGCCTTTACATACTTATCAATCAGCTGATTGGTTGTCATTATGGAAACGCAATCGTCATGCAGGGATTGGTCTCGTTGCTGATTGGTTGCCTGGTGAACTCTCTGCAATCTGGTCAAGAATTTTACTCGCATTTGCTTGTAAATAAGATCGAGGTCTACATGTCTGTTTACAGAATTGTAAGCGGAAAACCATGCTTCTAGGAACTCCCTTGCATGCTGCATGTTTGCCACGTGGACTTACATTCATGCAGAGTCGAATTTGTGCCTCTCTTGATCTTGTGTAGAGACTTGCCATGCCACTTTACAGCCAGTTGAAGTTCATGGATCCTTCTGGATATTTTTCTCCCAGTTTGGCCAACATGATATATGACTGTACTTTAGTTTTCTGGTTTCTTTTTTTTTTGGTTTGTCTATGTCTAATTAATGTTTCTTTAAATAATTTTCATTTGAATTAAATTTTAATAGTATTTTCAATGTTGCTGACTGTTGAAGACACCTAAAGATTGTAAAAGAGCATCATAGATTCCCTCTTGCCTCTTGTTCAGGCAGACATCCCACCTCTCCTGGAAGCTCTGGGAGTCTCCTGCATATTGATAGTGGCTCCCTGACACCCGCTAATTATATACAATATCCCGGAAATCAATTTTTTTTGAGAGAGAGAGGGAGAGGAAGAGCGAGCATCCTGATTGGTCTCTCTTCATGCTAAGTAGACCTATCAGTTTTCTCTGTGGGCGGGCTTTACAGTCAACCTCAAAAAGAATGACAGTGTTGCTCACTACACTGTTTGCAACTGTGACTTTTCTATTGCCCATGATGGGTTAAAATGTAAAAGACATGTTGAGGTGAGTTTAACAGGTGTCATTCGTTTATTAGCATAGCTAACATTATTTAAACTAACTGGCTAGCTGCTAAGGAGCTACTCTATTGATGTCCTATGTGATGAGGCCAAACTCCCTGCAGACTTGCTTAAAGTTGTAACAGAATTTAAAAAAAAAACGACTCTATGATAATATAAGTACATATTTTAATGTCACATTTTCTGCATATACCCAACTTGGTTTACAGATTAGACAAGATCACTAAACAAAGTATTACATATACCCTTGGAGGTCGACCGGGGGGGTGGGGGGGTTAGATAAAGAGTTGCAGGGCGCAGGGGTGCCACCTCCCTGAAAAGGTGGTGCTACCTCCCTGAAATTAGTTTTTGTGGGGTGGGATGTCTGCTCAGGTGATGTTCTTGGGGGAGTTCCAGTGAAAGGGCCTCAGCCACACTCCACCTGACATTGGACCCCATCGATACCACACCAGCTTCCTTTAAGAGATAGAGGTTCAGTGAGTGCAAGGTTGCTGAGGCCCCAGGCAACAGGTCAGACCTGAAAGTATTCAAAGGTTTCAAAGGTACATTTAATGTCATAGAAATGTATACAATATACATTCTGAAATGCTTTTTCTTTTGCAACCATCCATGAAAACAGAGAGCCACCGAAGAATGAATAACCGTTAAATGTTAGAACACCAAAGTCCCCCCAGCGCCCCTCCTGTGTATAAGCAGCAGCAAAGCAATGATCCCTCCTCCCCCCACCAGCAAAAAAAAACATTGCCGAGCACTCTAGCATACAGTAAAGGCACAGACTTGCTGTACCCCCAGGACTACTTGTTCGCCCGGTATTCGACATACCACAGGCTCTCTCTCTCTCCCTAATAAGGGAGAAAGAGATGTCTCCATTTCAAACCAAAGGGGGAGTCAACAAACAACTTGCTGGTTTATGATGTTAGAAGTCTGTTGTGTCACTTTTTCAGAGCTCTGTGCCCAAAGATCTCGGGTCTCTGGGCACACAGCCAGAGATCTTCCAACTCTCAGGACGCACTGATTTCCTGTCAGGACACCGACTTTTGATCCGTCCGTCTCCAGAGCCTTGAAATCTCAGACGTCAGAAGGCGAGTGAAGCTCTTAGGCTGCATCTTTGGCATGTCAAATAACGGCCAGTCCTGAAACCCCAAGAGTGTGTCCCATTCCCGCAAAGAACCAAAGTCAACATGTAACTCCAGGTCAGGGTCTTCAAAAGAGCCCTGAAAGGGAAAAATGGAGAGATTAAAGATGGAAATAGAGCTGTTTCTGAAGGTACATGCAAAGGAGTCGCTGTCTACCGCCATCATAGCTAAGTTTTGCCCTCTTTGGACCCAGAGTTTTGAAGTTGTCTATATTACAAGAAAGGAACTCACAGGAGTAAGTGCAGATTGCTAAGCCTAGACTTTGCACCACTTCAGTTTGCACGGCTGGTTTAAATCATCTCCGCAACGAGCAAATCTTTTGGGTTTGCTCACTGTTTGTCCTGAGCCACATAATGTCACTTGCATCCCTGGATTGGTGCTCCAGGTTTCAGCTGTGAACCTTAAGGTTGGGTGAAACCACAAATGGCCTTGGCTATCACATCTCTTCTGTGCTGGGTTAGTGAGGCAATCTGTTTGAAATCTGGTTTTTGTCCTCAGTTTTGTTCCTTGACGTTGATAGAGACATAGAAGAGTACAACACAATAACACACCCTTCAGCCCATCTAGTCCATGCCGAGCATGTTGATTGCAATGATCTGAATTGGCCTGGAGCTTTTTGTGTACTTACTTTGTACTTAGTAAATATCTCTAATATCCATTCAGAAAATAATTGTAGATGTCCTTTTTGAGCAATGGCAAAAGCTACACCACCGTGCTGTTGGGCAGCTTATTCCATGAGTTAGACCTTTTGCAGATGAAGGGACATGTCCCCAAATATATATATTTAAAAGATACATACTCAATATAGTTTGAAATAGTAATGCTGCTGAGGCCTCCGTCCGTCAGGATCAACTACAGACATTGCATCCTACCTGTATAGATACACAAGCTTGGGCAGTACGATATGGAGGGCAAGCTGTCACCCATGTAGCAACTCCCCCTCTCCATGCATCTGAGGAACCCAAAGAAGTGGCAAAGACCAATACAGTTTGGTACTGTGGTGAACTATGTGCCTGTCTGGACACGCCCCCTGCTGACTGCTCCTGTGGCTCCTCCCACAGGCCCCTGTCTAAAGGCGATCTGAGGCCTAGTGCTCGGCCTCAGTCTCCAGGACATAGTATGATGGTCACTCACTCCTGGTTCCTTCTTCCAGTCAATAAAAGCCAATATCTCGCCTTACGTCCCAGAGTGAGTTATTGATGGTGCATCAGGTACCAGAACAGTCACGGAAATTGCCAGTTAGCATTGAACTCCTTAGGGACCCCAGCTCCAGATTTTTCCCTCTAAAGCCTTCCCCATGAGTGGGTGTAGCCACAAGGCAGCGGAAGTTTGAGCAGAGTTTTCCTTCTCCTAGATGAGCTACCAACCATGGCTGATGAACCCCACCTGCCCGAGGCGACTGGTTTTAAGGCGCCAGTAACCTGCCTTTGCCCCTCTTCCTGTCAAGTGAAGGACTTGATTGTCAGAGGCTATTTGAGGTGCACACCATTGGCAGCTTGTCCCCGTTACCACCCACAGCTATAACAACCTTATGGAACCAAAATAGTAATATATATTTATTTATGATACATATCATATCATTCATGAATAACATCAAGAGTTGGACAGGCAAAAGTTTTGAGGAGCTTATTAGAACTTTTTAGGTTAAAAACAGATGGAAGACCATGATTGCCTACATCATACAACATGGCATATAATGATGATAGTGATCACTATTTCCAAATCAGTTTGCTTTTTACTCAGAAGGAATCGTGAAGATGGTCGAGTTTCCAGAACTCTGCTTTCTTTGTCCTTCCCGGCTGTGCAGCATGTTGGCTTGAGAAGTGCTGTTAGAATAGTCTTGCTTAATTACTGCAGGGCACACAGTAGAAACATGATATGCCAGTGACAGGAGGAGTGAATGCTTAATCTGTTAGATGGGATACTAAGCCAATGGACTGCTTTGTCCTAGTTGGTGCCAAACTACTTGAATATTTGAGTTGCCAGAATGTTCCGGGGTTAGAAGCTCAAGTTTTACTTGGGCTCAGCATCGTGCAGCAATTTACGCAGGCTACCCCCAATCCTACTGAAATAATGATCTTAATAAATATGAATTAAATAAGTTCTGTGTGTGCAAATTCAAAAATTGCTATAAATGACACGATTACTTTAAAATTAAGCACTCTGGCAGAGGAATGACTGCGGGATTGCTTCGAGTGGTGGACTGTGCCATGTTCACACATTCGTCAGAAGATCTGAACGAATATGCCACACTTGCCATGGACTTTATTAAAAACAGTTGTAGATGCGTGTGCCCCCATAAAATCATGCAGAAGCCCTGGATGAACCAAAAGATCTGCAGTCTGCTGAAGGCCAGATCAGTGGTGTTCAGGTCTGGTGACAGAGCAAAATACAAGAGGTGCAGCTACGATCCCCGGAAAGCCATCTTATGTACAAGGTGGCAATTCCAGACCAAACTTGAATCACTGAAGGATGCTCAAAAGCTGTGCATAGAGCATAGTTCTGGCTGCTTCAGCAGGACTTGAATGCTTTCACTTCCTACAGAGTGAAACCAAGCAACATACGTGACAACAATGTATCGTGCCTAGATTATCTTTTATGCCCGCTTTGACCATCAGAACATGAAGGCACGTTCACAAACTCCCACAACACCTGATCACCCTGTGATTTCAGTCTCTGAGGCTGGCATAAGAGCATTTTTCAGGAGGGAGAACCCGCAAATGCATCTGGCCCAGGAAGTGTTCCTGACAGTGTACTGAAGACCTGTGCTGACGAGCTGGCTGAAGTACTCACTGGTATCTTTAACCGCTTCCTCCAACAGTCTGAGGTGCCCACCTGCTTCAACCAAACTTCAAATATACTGGTGCCTCAGAAGAATATGGTAACTTGCCTCAATGACTATCATCTAGTAGCACTTCCATCGATTGTGATGAAGTGTTTTGAGAGGTCGGTGTTGAAACATCAACTGCTGCCTGAGAAGGTACTGAGATATACTCCAATTTGCCTGCTATCTTAATAGATCAACGGCAGATGCTGTTTTATTGGCTCTTCAATCAACTCTGGAACACTTTGACAGTGAATATGCATACATCAGGATGCTCTTCATTGACTACAGCTTGGCATTCAATACTATCAACCATTCAAAACTAATTAATAAGCTTCAAAATCTTGGCCTCAGTACCTCCTTGTGAAACTGGACACAAGTCAATTTGGATTAGCAGCAGCTTCTCTTCCACAGTTATCATCAACAAAGGTGCACTACAAGGTTGTGTGATGAGGTCTCAGGCTCTACTCACTTCGTGATGACTGGGAGGCTAAGAACAGTTCGGATGCCATATATGAGTTTGCTAATGATTCCATTATTGCTGGCCAAACCAAAGGAGTTGATGAATTAGCATCATGGAAGGAGATTGAAAATCCAGCTGAGTGGTACAACAACTTCTCAATCAATGTGGGTAAGACCATGGAGCTGATTATTGACTGCAGAAGGAGGAAACTGCACATCCATGAACCAGTCCTCATTTGGAGATCAAAGGTGGAGAGTGTCAGCAACTTTAAATTCTTCAGCAGTGCTATTTCAGAGTATCTGAAATTATTGCTATTATGACAGCACCTCTATTTTCTTCGAAGTTGGTGAAGATTCAGAATGAAATTTAAAACTTTGACAAACTTTATCAATGTATGTGTAGCGCAGTGTATATTCACTGATTACATCATGGCCTGGTATTGATACACCAATGCTCTTGATTGAAAAAGACTACAAAAAGTAGTGGATACAGCCCAGTCCATCACCATTGGTAAAGACCTCTGCACCAAGAAAGCAGCATCCATTATCGCTGACAACATCAACCAGACTATGCTTTCTTCTCAGTGCTGCCATCAGGAAGGAGGTACAGGACCCATACCACCAGGTCCAGGAGCAGTTATTATCCCTCAGCTCTTGAACCAGTGGGGATTACTCCACTCATCCCAACAATGAACAGTTCCCACAACTAATGGACTCACTTTCAAGGACTCTCATCTCATGTTATTGATATATAGTGTTTGTTTGTTTATTTATTTATTTTGTATTTGCAGTTTGTTGTCTTTATCACACTGGTTGTTTGTCTTATTATGTGCATTCCTCAATTGGGTTCAGTCACTCATAAAAATATAATGTATAGTTCTGTCTATTTCATTGTAAAAATGTTGTAAAGACTTGGAGAATGCCAGAATCCTTGTCAAACTTCTTACATATAAAGTTTGAAGTTATGCCCATCAAGAGTGTAAAATCAGACAGTTTTTCTTTACTCAAAAGGGAAATATTGATGTCAAATTTTAAAATGGGGGTAAGGTTTCAGTAGTGGATGCACAGGAGGAAAATTTCCATTTGTGTAGATTGTAAAAGCAAGAGGAGGAAGCAAATGAGTCACTACAAAATCAAACAGAGAAATCGGGAGAGACTGTGCAGAATCGACTTTGGCCACTGAAGGATCCATAATGCCTGAAGGAACCTCTGAAAGCCAATCTGAATATCTCGTCAATGCAACAAAATAGTTATTGATCAGAATATTTCAAGTAATTGATTAAAAGCTGTAGAACTCTAACAAAGCCTTGACTGCTGGAAAATTTCAAGCCAAGTCAAGTTAATTTTTTATACATCTTTAAGAATCGACCTCCCCATGAGGCAGATTTTAAACCAATTAGCATGACGTAAAATAGGTCCGTTTTGATGAAAATACAAAATAACCAGTCATTCTTAAACCAGGGACATTGGTTTGGGCTGATTTCTCCTGAAAGTTTTCATTTTTTCAACATGGCTAAGTTCAGGACCAGACGTGACAGTAATGTTCCCCATATCTGAGCTACCTTCACATTCAAGATGGAACAAGAGGATTAATCATTATTTTTAATTTCACAGTCAAGTAATGTAGAAGTTCCACAACCACAAGCAGTAGTGTGTAACATTCTAAGTGAATATTTTGGATTGAAACAAGATAATGCAGTGTAACTCCAATACTTTTCGCGTTCTGACATAATGTCATTAAGGATCTTGATACATTGACTGATAAAATCAGTGTTAGATTACAGTCCTGATGCTCTAATAATCCACTTGTTGTAAAAGTCTTCAATCTCTGAATGCTGTAATCATTAGTGGCTGCTCATTCAATTACATTAGCCCACTCCTGTGTTAACCACTACAGTTAGCACAATGCTTTACCGGAGACCCAGGTTCAATTCCCACTGCTGACTGTGAGGAGTTTGAATGTTTTCCCCATGACTGTGTGGGTTTCCTCCGGGTGCTCCAGTTTCTTCCCACAATCCAAAGATCTGCTGATTGGTAGGTTAATTGCTCATTGTAAATTGTCCTGTGATTAGGCTAGGATTGAAAATGGGGGTTGCTGGGTACTGCAGCTCAAAGGGCCTATTGCGGGCTGAAATTCACTTCCTGAGCATTCAGTCCTGATGAAGGATCTTGCCCCATAATGTTGACTGCTTATTCCCTCCATAGATGCTACCTTGCTGAGTTCCTCTAACATTTTGTGTGTGTTGTCTCTGCGTGTATATTAAGCATGATGAGTAAACACAATGAAGTTGTCTATTGGGAGAGTTATCATTGGGAAAATACCTGATCATTTGAAAATGAAAACCTAGAACAGTATAGTTTACAAAATCAATGCCGAAGTTGAGTTTAATATCATATGCTTAAGTACATGTATACACGGGTGCAATGAAAAAATTATTTGCAGCAACACCACAGGTACTTAGCATCAGATTAACAGCATTACTGGTGTTTCACTAGAAAAAAGAATCTGAATCAGATTTAGCACCAACAGCGTATGCCCTGAAATTTGTTGTGTTTGCAATAGTGGTATAATGCAATGTACAATAATAAAGTTGAATGTCAGTAATTATGTGTGCATGTGTGTGTGCATAAATATGTATTAAACAGTTCAAATAAGTAGTGCAAAAATAAGTTGAAGTGGTAAGGAAGTGTTCATGGGTCCATTCAGAAAATGGATGGCAGAGGAAAACAACCTGTTCCTGAGTCTTTGAGTGTGTGCTCTCTATATCTCCTAGCTGATGGTAGCAATGAGAAAAGGGCATGTCCTGTTATTGCAGGAATTCTTTCATCAATGACCCTTCCTCCAATAAATGATTAGAGCAGGAATTTTCCTGCTAATTATATTGTCCTCAGTTCCATTCGCAACTCCCCAGATAATGGTCCACTCAATATTAAAACATGGACAACCTTCAAGGTTGGGCTAGTAATATTCATGCCAAACAGCTGCCCAGCAGAAATCCATTTCCAACAGGAGTATAACCATCTTCTGATGACAATCAGCTGCTTTACTGTTGCTGAATTCACCAAAACATTGAATTATATCTACCATGAAGATGGTCGAAGCTGTCATATGCAAGATTACAAGAACAAATCAGAGGTTCAGTTGTGAGTGATTGTAAAGTTAATCTCTTGAAATTACTTTATACCATCAAGAAACAAGAATAAGCTCATGGATGAGTGCTTCTGGATCTAAAACAAAGCCTCCCATTTTATTGGCACACTAAGCATTCATTCCCTTTGCCATGACTCCAGTGTGCTATATCAGCAGACGACGTTGTTGTAAGCATTATTTCTTTCATTTCAAAGGGAGAAGATGGCATTAGTGAGCAATGCAACCAACGGCGATGTCCTTTAAACAGTTCACAAAGCTATTTCTTTTACTACTTCTTTCAAGTATCATTCTGCCACTATTGGAACCAGTAATTTACATTCTGATGGTGAGTTTTTGGGCCGATTAAATGATCTGGTACTTTGCTGTCTCCGAGGGATTTTGGTGAGGTTTTGAGTGGCATATGTGACCTGGAGACCAAGAATACTGGACAAGGGACCGCGAGCCAATGATCAACTCCAGTGATCAATGTCAATTAAAATGTTAAGCAAGGTTGAAATCAACAAGGATGAGAGTGGAGTGGTAACTGGTATTCAGCAACATCTGCCTGTTATTAACAGGTCTCTTTCTCTCTTGCTGGTCCCAGAGGAAGGTGCCTGCGTTTGATCGGTCTCTCACTCTCATTCACTGCTGCTGGAGGATGGTGCCAGAGTTTTGAGTCTAGGGCAATGTTCAATTTGCTCAGTTTGTGGATTGAACTCTGCATTTCATGTGATCATGCTTTTCCGGTTTCTGGTTACTACTTTTTTTTATTGCTACTTTGTGGAATTTTGATCAGAGTGGACTGGGTCTGCAGCACACAGTCAACAAATGACATAGCGCTAACTAGAACTGAGCTGAACTAGACTGTTTGAATGACTCTGTGGTTGGATGTTGTATATTCTGTTTTATCGCCTTTTTTGCCATTTGTGTAAATTGTTTTTTTTGTGCGGTGACTGTGTGTGATAAGATGAATCTCAGGGTTGTCTACTGCACACATACTTTGATAATAGATGTATTTTGAAACTTTGAAGTCAGATAATGGTAATACCATATCCCTAAGTTCTTCTCCTTGCCACATACCATTGTAATATTACTATTCTTACATCAACACCAGGTCAAAATCTCTACTAAGAATACTCAAGGCATAATATACCTGCACAAGACTTTCATGAAGGCAGTATAAACACCCCTCCCATGAACAAATATAGATCTGGAAAGCCACAGTAAAAAGGTGTAGCTTTGGGTAATGTCAGTTTATAACAGAGTTCTTTTGATTTGGGTGGCAGGGTGGAAATCCATCTCTACCAAAGGAGGTGTAAGGTGCCCCTTCCACCCACTAGCCTGCGGGTCATCCTTGAGCAAGGTGTAGTACTTGCTTAGAATGTCCCCCCACCCCCTTTGGATCAGGATCATGTGAAGCCATGGGAACAGGGGATGGGTGTTGTGATATGTACCAGCTGCTCATTCAAGTCTTGGTTATGCGACCACTGACGCCAGACAAGTAATCTTTGAAGAGTATTGATGATGATGAAGTCTTTTGATTATTACTCTGAGTTACCAAGTATCTGTCATCCAGTTTCACAGTAAGTGAACAAGAACAGATACTGGACCATGGTGTCACAGGTGCTGGTTGATGAAACTATGTAATATCAGATCCATGCTTGAACTGTAATTCTGAACAAATCAGTGTGATCCTCCTAAATGAGACAACATAATGAGCTGTGCCAAGATACAATCAGCTGTGTGAGTCAGTGGGAAAGTATACAATAGGCTTCCCAAGCTGCTGGATTTCAAGGCAAATCTAAACAATGGAGGCAGTGAACAAAAATTGCAAAATGGACAAAAGTTAATATTTTATTGTATCTGATTGGGCATACGGGGAGAGAATTAATGCATACCACAAAATATCTAATCAGATCATGGAGAATTCACTATGTACTAAGAGTGCAATACAATTATTCCAGAAGTGAAATGGTTGACCCTTACTTGGGTTCTCTATTTGAACAAAATGCAGACAGAATTATTTCATGCTTTTCTAATGGAGCCAACATTGTTAGTAGATAATTGCAGCTTCACAGATTTCAAAGAATTACTAGAGATGGGATGATTTGTGAAATGAAGAATGCAGGCTGAGGAAGCAGCTAATATTTGAGACAGAATTCATCATTCTTTATATACTGTGTTGTATGACATAGGCAATAATTTTTCTTGTCAATTTTTTTTTACAGAAGTGGTTTGCCATTGCCTTCTTCTGGGCAGTGTCTTTACAAGACGGGTGACCTCAGCCATTATCAATACTATTCAGAGATTCCCTGCCTGGCGTCAGTGGTCACAGACCAGGACTTGTGATAATATGACCATCCACCACCTGCTCCCATGGCCTCATGTTACCCTGATCGGGGGGGGGCTGCTCCTTGCCCAAGGGTGACCTGCAGGCTAACAGAGGGAAGGAATGCCTTACATCTCCTTTGCAGAGACATATCTCCATCCCGCCACCCAGAGACAAATTGATCCTTTTAAAGTCTGTTATAGACATGGCAAGATGTGAATTATCTAACAGAAGGAACTACTTGCAAGGTATAAAAGGGAGACGGGGAAAGTACAGCCAAGGAGCTTAGATATTTCAAGGATTACGGATGGTAATGTGGGCGGCTGAGAAAGAGATGGCTTAAGTGTGTTCATATTTTAGCATTGGCAGCAGAGATACTTAAGCAGAAACATAATGGAGATATTAAATATGAAGTTATAATAAAGCGAATGGAGGGAATTAACTTCCTCTAGCAAGTGGGATAACATTCATGTGCCAAAAGATTAAAATGATTTGCAAAGTGAGATAGTGAAGATATTTATTTTCCATATAAATTTTGGTTAAGATCCGAAAGGCACAACTAAGAGAGGGTTGAGAAATTAAATACTGATGGAACTTTAAAGAGGTTACTAAAGTCAGAGTCTATGATTAGATAAATTGGAGTGCAATAATTTGCAGTGTTTTAGAAAAGGGCCCTACTTTTTCTAAGTGAAGCATAAATAACTCGGAGAAATTTTGACGGGCTGAATGCCAAGTGACAGTTTCCTGTTGTAGGAGAATCTAAAACTAGGGATCACTCTTCAGGAATAAGGAATAGCTTTTTAAGACAGAGATGTGTTTTTTTGTGCGATGTGCTGAGCTGTAAGTTTCTTGCCACCTCGACAGAACAGTTGGCATACCAAGCCATTATACATCCAAACAGAATGCTTACTATGTTGCATCAATTAAATATCGATAGGAGTCAACAAGTAATGACAAACTCCTTTTTGGCTCCTGCGGAAATAGAGGTGTTAGTGAGCTTTCTTAGCCATGACATCAACATGGTTGGACCAAAAGAGGCTATTTTTGGTGATGTTCACTCCAAGGAACTGGAAGCTCTCAAAGTTTTCAACCTCAATAGCATTTCTGTAGACAGGAACATGTGTTCCTCCCCCACTTTCTGAATTCAATGACCAGTTCTTTTATTTTGCTGACATTGAGGGAATGTTTTTTTGTCTCAACACTATTGTGGTATCATCTGATAACCTGTAGATGGATTTAGAGCAGAATCTGGCCATGCAGTTATGAATGTACAGGGAGTAGAGTATGGGGCTGTGGCTGCAATCTTGAGGAGTTCCATTTTTTAGAAAAATTGTGGTGGACATGTTGCTAAATGCGCTGCAGGAATGCTTTGAGAGGATGGACTGAGATGTGTTATGTGAGCCACCCAAAGAGGACATTAACAAAATGACTGATTATATCTCAGACTATATCAAATTCTGTGAGATCGCCATCTTGCCAGTCAGGACTATACGCTGCTTCCCCAACAACAAGCTCTGGATCACCAGTAACCTGAAAGGATTTTTGAATATTAAGAATAAAGCCTTCAGGTCTGGAGATTGGCAAGTACTGAGGCGAGTACAGAGTACTAAAGTCAGAGTCTATGATTAGATAAATTACATAGATACATAGTACAATAGCTTCCTCCAAGAGGAAGCTGGAGTACGATCGCATAAAGGATGTGTGGTCGGACATGAAGCAGATCACTGGCTTCACATTTAAGGAAAGGAAGATCCAGGCTGCCTGGGTAGGGCTAACATATTGTATTTGTTTTTCAGCAGCTTCTCCTGCTGTTTCCTCCCCCACTTGCCCAAACCACACACTCTCCCTGCCCCTGAGGTCTTCTCCCTCCACCCTTCCCTCCCCTCTGGTGAGTGCTTGTGGTCCAAACCAGCCCAACTTTGGAGTATACTGCCTCCATGGAGATAACCACCCTCCCCTACCAGACTGTGACTGCAGGTCAGGTTAAGAGATAGCTGGAGAGATCGCATCAAGACAAGGCAGCTGGGCTGGACAGTATAAGCCCCAAAGTACTGAAGGCATTGGTGAGCCAGCTGTCTGGTATTTTACAACACTTTTACAATCTGAGTCTGAATCCAGAAAAGATACCGGTGCTATGGAAGACTTCTTGCTTGGTTTCTATATCCAAGAAGGTGATTCCATTGGAACTTAATGAATACAGGCCAATTGCCCTCATATCTCATGTGATGAAGGTACCAGAGAGGTTGGTCCTGACTTACCTTGGACCACAGGTGAGATCTTTATCGGACCCTCTACAGTTTGCCTACCGACCTCATGTGGGAGTGTATGATGTCATCATCTACCTGTTGCAGAGAGCTCACTCCCACCTGGATGTCACTAGTGGGATTGTGAGAATCACATTTCCAGATTTCACTAGTGCCTTCAATACAATCCAACCACTTCTTCTGAGCAAGAAGCTGCAAAGGATGGGCGTAGACAAATCCACTGTCTCCTGGATTACTGACTACCTGACAGATAGACCCCAGTTTGTACAACTGGGTAGTTCTCTGTCTGAGATGGTGATGAGTGACACTGGATCACCACAAGGCACTGTCCCGTCTCTGTTTCTGTTCACACTGTACACCTCAGAGTTTCAGTACAAATCTGAGTCTTGTCACTTGCAGAAGTTCTCTGATGACTCTGCGGTGGTTGAGTGTATCGGAGATGGACGGGAGTTGGAGTACAGAGGACTAGTGGACAAGTTTGTGGAGTGGTGCAGGAGGAATCACTTTCTCCTGAATGAGGCCAAAAACCAGGGAGATGGTGATTGATTTTAGGAGGAAGAGGACTGTAGTGAGCCCTGTTTTCATTCTGGGAGAAGTTGTTGTGGTGGTGGAGGAGTACAAATACTTGGGTCAAGGCTGTTTACAAGAAGGGGATGGGCAGACTCTACTTTCTAAGGAAGCTGAGATCCTTCAATGTGTGCAGCGGGATGTTGGAGATCTTTTACCAATCTGTTGTGGCGAGTTCAGTCTTCTGTTTGGCTTCATGTTGTGGGAGCAGCTTCAATGGTGGTGATGCAAAAAGAATAAATAAACTCATCAAAAAGGGCTGGATCCAACCTTGGCTACAACCCAGACTCTTTTGAGTTAGTGATGGAGAGAAGGTCACTAAACAAACTGTTATTCATTACGGACAATCGGGCACATCCTCTCCATGACCAACTGAATAAGCAGCAGAGCACTCTTTCCAACAGACTCATTTAGCAACGCAGTCACAAGGATCGTTACAGAAAATGATTCCTACCAAATACAATAAGCATACACAATAGATCATCTCTGTGCAACAGAATAACACACATCATAGTACAATAGTGTCTGTGTTATTATTTTGTGCATTATTATTGTACATTATTGCACATTGGTAAATTATTGTGTATCTTATTATTCTGTACTTTATTATTAGATAATATTTTAATAATTATATTTGTTATTATTTATTATTGTTATTATCATTGCTAAGCTGCAACAAAATATTTTCCCACATGGGATCAATAAATTACATTATTATTATTCTTATTATCAAAACCCAGTGGATGAAGGGCTCTGTTGTGTTTAGAAACAGAGATGAAGTTAACATCAGATCAACTGTTTGAATGGGTTTGCAACAATATCCTTACATTTGACATCACCAAAACCAAGGAATTGATTGTGGACTTCAGGAAGGGGAAATTGGAAGAACACACAGCAATTCTCATCGAGGGCTCAACTGTGAAACAAGTGACCAGTTTCAAGCTCTTTGGTGTCAATATCTCTGTAGATCTATCCTAGGCTCAACATATTGATACAATTATGAATAGGGAACACCAATGGCCATATTTCATTGGGAGTATGAGGAGATATGATATGTCACCAAAGACTGTAGCAACTTTCTACAGATGTACCATGGAAAGCAGTTTGACTGGTTGTGTCATGGTTTGGTATGGAGGCACCAATCCACAGAATTAGAAAAAGTTGCAGTGTTATAACCTCATACAGCTCAATGCATGGGCACTAGCCTCCCCAGCATTGAACACACCTTCAAAAGACCATACCTCAAGAAGGCGGGATCCTTTATGAGGGACCGTCTCCATCTAGTACATGCCCTATAAGAACATAAGACAGAGGAGCAGAATTAGGCCATTCAGCCCATAGAGTTTTCTCCACCATTCCATCATGGTTGATCCCGAATCCCACTCAACACCATATAGCTGCCTTCTCGCCATATCCTTTGATGCCCTGACCGATCAGGAAATGATCAACGCACTGACTTGGCCTCCACCGCAGTCTGTGGCAAAGCATTCCACAGATTTACCACTCCCTGGCTAAAAAAAAAATTGCTCCTTACTTCTGTTCTAAAGGGTCACCTCTCAATTTTGAGGTTATGCCCTCTGGTTCTGGATACCCCCACCATTGGAAACATCCTCTCCACATCCACCCTATCTAGTCCTTTTCAACACTGGGTAGATTTCAATGAGATCACCATACATTCCTCTAAATTCCAGTGGGTACAGGCCCGAAACTGCCAAACGTTCCTCATATGTTAACCCCTTTATTCCCAGAATCATCTTTCTGAACCTCCTCTGGACTCTCTCCAATGACAACATCTCCTTTCTAAGATATGGGGTCCAAAACTATTGACAACACTTAAAGTGCAGCCAAACTAGTGTCTTCTTCTCAATACTACCATCAAGGAGGAAGTACAGTGGTCTGTAGACACAGTCAACGTTTTAGGAATAATTGCTTCTCCTCTGCCATCAGACTTGTAAATGGTCCATGAACTGTTGAACACTATCTCACTATTTTGCTCTCTCTTTGTGCTTTTTTTTGTATATTTTTTTTGTGATTTATAGTAACTTTTAATTTTCACACTGTACTGCTGCCACAAAACAACACATTGTCAGTGATAGTAAACCTGATTCTGATTCTTAATGAATGGCAGAATCTGAATCTGAA
Organism: Hypanus sabinus; assembly: GCF_030144855.1. Taxonomy (NCBI): domain Eukaryota; kingdom Metazoa; phylum Chordata; class Chondrichthyes; order Myliobatiformes; family Dasyatidae; genus Hypanus; species Hypanus sabinus. The sequence continues at coordinate 38,177,096 of NC_082718.1, read as the reverse complement.
TCTATTTTAGGATTGAATTCAAAAAAATCATGACGATCTAGTCCTGATGAAGGGTCTCGGCCTGAAACATTGACAGTGCTTCTCCCTATAGATGCTGCCTGGCCTGCTGTGTTCCACCAGCATTTTGTGTGTGTTGTTTGAATTTCCAGCATCTGCAGATTTCCTCGTGTTTGACGATGAACTGAATGGTTTCCATGTGTGCTGCAGGAACTCATCGTTAATTGCTTTTGTTGATACACTATATAATTTAATATCGCTTCAGCAGAACTCAGTGTTGGTAATGGAATTCAGCCACTTTGTATGTTTAAGTTAATCCACTCAAGTGAGTCTGCATGATCTGGGCCAAAATTTTGCAATAACCATCATGAGAATTTTCTTTTTATCTGGGGTGCAGAGAGCCCTGAATTTTAAACATATTGTCCTGTCCAAGATTGCTTCCAAGTGTCACACTCATGTTTTAACAGAATGTTGTTTTCACTAAATCTTCCTGTATTATTTGCCCATTCCCGTAATTCATGAGCAGATCCACACTTCTCACCAGAAATTTCATGGCCATTTGGAAAAACTGTAATCCCTACCTTCCTTTGGCTGTGCTCCTTTAGAAAAGAGGGTGAATAGAGTTTCAGACTTAACCCACTGCCAGTTTCATGATGTACACCATGCCAATGCCCTGTTGAGGAGAAAATGGCAGGTGATTGAAAATAATCCTAACCTCTTTTTACGCATTTTTGCAGAACATGCATTAAATGGTTCTCCATATACTTTGCGAGGATTGAGAGTGAGGCTGTGGACTCATTTGGAGGGACTTTGAGGACACGTCGCATGTGTTCCAGGGTTCTGGTTACTCTTTTTTTCCGCTGTTTTTGAGCAATTTGGTTGAGGTGATCGATACAGATTGGATCAACTTCCTGCGGTGGGCTAGCAGTGCAGCACTGAACTGAACTAAACCAAATACTACTAGACTCCTAGTTTAACGTTTGATATTGTTTGTGTTCTTCACTCGCTTTTTGCCATTTCCACAACTTATCCTTTTTTAGTGCATTGGGTGTTTGATGAATTCTTGAACAGGTCCCATGGTGTTCCTTTGTTTCGAGGCTGCCTGTGGGAGGACGGATCTCAGAGATGTATTCTGTATACATACTTTGATAATAAATGAACTTTGAATCATTATACTTATTTGGAAAGATGCCCAAGGTTCCATTCATTGCAAAGTGGGAGAAAAACCTTGCATAACAGGTTCCTAATTAGAAGTTTCTGTAGGTGGCACAGTGAGGAGAGCTGCTGCTTTAGAGAATCTGGTTCCTCTGTTTTGTGACCGTGTAGTGGAATTTGTACGGTTTCACTATTACTGTTTTGGTTTTCTCTGAGTGCTCCTGTTTTTGGCTATATCCTAAAGGTGTGGAGGTGGTTGGAAATCGGCCAATCATGCAGGTAAATAATAGAGTCCTGTGTGGTGTGAAAAGAGGGTGGGGGTGGGATGCAGAGGGAAGACAGGAATGTGGGAAACATGAGATTAGTGCAGTGTTAATGTAAGTACAGTCGGCCCTCCTTATCCGCGGGGGATTTGTTCCGAGACACCCCCACGGATACCAAAAAACGCAGATGCTCAAGTCTCCTGTTTAACCTGTCTCAGTGTGGTGGACATTAGGATCCGGTGGTGCAGCTCTGAATTTGCAGTGTTTCAGTTCAGGAAAATAATCACGATCACGATTGAAAATAAGGTGGAAGTAATAAAGCGATCAGAAAGAGGTGAAACGCCGTCGGGTGTTGGAAAAGCTTTAGGCTACAGTCAGTCAACGATCGGAACAATTTTAATGGAGCAGGTGAAAGGCCCTGCCCCGATGAAAGCTACAATTATCACTAAGCAACGCAGTGGTTTAATTATTGAAATACCTATGTTTCTTAAGTGTTTTATATGCATAGAAAGGTAAAATATGTACTATATACTAAGAAAAACGTTTGACTGACTGAGGCTACATAATACCGGATGTACCTGTTCCGACTAAGGATGGCCGACTATAGTCATTATCTATTTAATGGGCTGACGAGTTTGCTTCCTTGCTGTATTTCCATTTCTTGATCTTTTGTCCAGGGAGACGATGGTGGAAGAGCGGAAGGTCAGAAAAAGCAGTTCTGCCCTGTTTTATTATTCTGCTTTGGCATTTGAATAATGCCTATTACCATGCAATGATAATTCTATGTGATTTATTTATAGTTAGTTTGTCAGCAAATTTTTTTTCAAATTACATGAAAATTTTTTTTGGGGGATAACTTGATTGCGAGCAGCAAATGACCTGTGTCTAATTGTTAAAATGTGCTTAATGCATCAAACTAATAATACGTGCAGTCTCGTAAGCAATCTGATAATATGCAACCCTTTTTGCCTTGTTAGTTAATAATACAGTAGGTCTGGAAACTGCTGGCAGAATATCATTGGACAAACTTAACAAGATATGAACCAAAGCTGTTGAGCCATTGGAAGGAAAATCAGCTCACCTGGTCATACAACTAGTATTTCTTTGGATGTGTCGACCCCCAATTCATAATCAGAACATGTTCCATGAGTTATGAGGACAACATTATTCACTATTTCTTTACATTATGTTGTGATGTTTTGCCTTTTGTTTATTTTTAGTTGCTTATGGAGTGCTGCTTGGCTGAAGATGTAGTTAATTTTTGTTTAGAACTAAAGTTGAAACATTTTGGGTATTGCTTCCCACAGCCTACCTGACACCTTACAGAGGGTAAGCGGAATCGTCTTGTGGAGCCAAAAAAGGACTGAAGCAATTGTCCTTAGTAGGCTGTAACAATATGATTTCTCTTATCAATTGCTTCTCAGGCTAAAGTTTGCTGGCCAGGCTTGGTGCTTTGCATTCTTGTAACCTCTGGAATTCTCAACCCCAGAAGGATGTGGAGGCTGTATCATGAAAGACATTCAAAGAAAAGCATAATTTTAAAAGCTTGATGAATCTTGGAACTGACAAGAGATGAGGCAAGTGATAGATCAGTCATGATTATGTATATTGAAAGGCATAGTAGGCTTGAGGGCTGAAAGGCCTTCCCCGGGTCCTATTTTCTTGTGTGTACTGTACCCAGGATCACAACTCAGGGCCTCCCCATACCTTGAGCACTGTTGTTGTGCAGAGGTGGTATGTGGACCAAAAACAGGTGTGCATGATTGTCCTGGATATTTTCCTTGTCATTACAAGAGCCTGCTGGAAATTGGTAATGTGAAATACTACAAGTTTGGTTCACTGGTTTATTGGAAAGACTGATGGTGATGGAACTGTGTTGCTTTGGTTATGGTGAGAACTGGGCCCTCCGGCTGCGAGTTCTCTTGTTGCAGCTGCCTCAAAAAGGAGATTGTGGGAGAGAGCAGAGGTGTCTGTGGAAGCACTGGGAGTCCGTGCTGAGTGGGTCTGACCCTCACATATTCACTTGGTGTTATCCTTCAGTATTCACTTGGTGCTGCTCTCCAGTGTTCACTCAGTTGAAGAACAAGCTGGAACAGGACAATTTAAAATATAAATGATGTCAAACAATTGAAACATTTAAGAACATCCAATAAAACTGAAATAGTAAAGAGAAGGTAAGTTTAACAGTTTCCCTGGCTTGCAACTGCGGCCATTCAATTCTTTTCAACATCAATCAACTCTCAGATGTTGTGTCAGGTCAAATGTGGTGAACTTCCACAGTGTGGTGATTAGGAACTTGTTTCCACACAGATCACAACCTGGAACAGTTCAGGCTTTCCACAGCCGCACCTGCTACAAAAGGTATCGGGAGTTATGGAACATTGATCAAAGACCTGTGAATATCTGAAATATTGACTTCCATGAAAAAATTTTCTCCAAATATTATGGATAGTTGTTTCAATCCCTCTTTGACTGCAGCTCTTTGAGTGGTAATTATACTGAGGAATCTGAGCAAGGTTGGTTTTGCTTAAATAATGTATGTACAGAAATTTGTTTAGAACCCTTCAGACACACTGTTGTTTGTCAGTGAGATAACTTCATAGATTTTTCAAATTTGCATTTCAAAAATGTAAGACATTTTCCTTGGCATGTTGCTGCTGTTGCTGGCATCTCTTGCTGCTCCAGGCAAAAGTTAATTGCAGTTTATATAGGAGCATAGAGTTATGCAACATAGAAACAAGCTCTTCAACACAACTCATCCATGCCAACCAAATGTCTATCCAAACTAGTCCCATTTGCCTGTGTTTAGACCATATCCCTCTCAACGTTTTCAATCCACTTAACTGTACAAATGTTGCCTTTGAAATGTCCACTGATATATTGGGGCGTGGCTTAATTGACTATTTGTCTTTTGCAAGAGGGGACTTGTTTGCGGTGGGTTTGTTCTTCGCCAAAATGGTACTTGAAAGTTCTAGTGTGAAGTGACTTTGACTTTAAGCGATCACCAGCAAACCAATAGTACTGGCAACTATCAACTGCAGAATTGAAATTGGCTTATTGTCACTTGTACAAAGATATAGAGAAAATCCTGTCTTGCATATTGTTCATCCAGATCATTACACAGTGCATTGAGGTAGAACAGGGTCAAACAATAACGATGCATACTAAAGTGTAACAGCCGCAGAAAATCTGCAGTGCAGGTAAACAAGAAAGTGCAAGAATATAATCAGGTAGATTGCAAGGTTGAGAATCATTTCATTTTACTAGGGAACCACTTAATTATATTCTAGACTGTGTCTTTCAAGAGATTAGGGGACAAACATCTAACTCCAGCCTGGCTATGGACAATGTTTCAATAAAGGAGAAAAGGTGAGAAACTATAATTTAATGAGTCACCAATTCTCAATTTAACTATAAGATTTAACTTGCAATGCAAGATTTGGTAGGTTGATAGGTTAATAATTCACTGTAAGTTGTCCCACAATTAGGCTAGTGTTAGTAAACACAAAGTACACTGCAGATGCTGTGGTCAAATAAACATATACAAACAAGCTGGATGAACTCAGCAATTTGGGCAGCATCCGTTGAAAGGAGCAGTCAACATTTCGGGCCGAGACCCTTCGTCAGGACTAAAGAAGGAGGGTGCAGGGGCCCTATAAAGAAGGTGGGGGAGGGTGGAATGTGCCAAGTGAAAAAACAATCAGAGGAAAGATCAAGGGGTGGGGGAGGGGAAGCAGGGAGGGGATAGGCAGGAGAGGGGAAGAAGGAATCTAAGGGGAAAGCACTATGGGTAGTAGAAGAAGGCAGAATCATGAGAGATGTGATAGGCAGCTAGAAGAGGAGACAGAGTGAAAGTGGGATTGGGGAAGGGAGAGGGAGGGAATTACCGGAAGTTGGAGAATTCGATGATCGTACCAAGGGGCTGGAAACTACCCAGAAGGTCTCCAGCCCCTTGGTATGCAACACCTCATATACCATCTTTGCTTTTCCCTTACATTCCTTCTTCACCTCTCCTGCCTATCCTCTCCTGCTTCCCCTCCCCCACCCCTTGATCTTTCCTCTGATTGGTTTTTCACTTGGCACATTCCACCCCCCCACCTTCTTTATAGGGCCTCTGCCCCCTCCTTCTTTAGTCCTGACGCAGGGTCTCGGCCCGAAATGTTGACTGCTCCTTTCAACGGATGCTGCCCGACCTGCTGTTCATCCAGCTTGTTTGTACGTGTTTATACAACCAATGTTATCTCAAGGCAGCAACAAGAGTTTACATATCAGGTTGTAGGCCCTTGCCTCTGTTTTGAAAATGAGTCTTTGACATTAAAATATTCACGTTGTTATTCATTCCACTAATGCTACCTGACCTGCTGAGTATTTCTCAGTGTTATGTGAGTGAGATAACATTGGCTGTCTGGACCACGCTACAAATGACTTACGAAATATACATTTTGTCCTTGGACCCCCATCTCAGTGGGAATCAAAGGGTGGCCCTTTGGTTATCTGATATCTGAACAGGATCCACAGTCAGGTAACATCACAAGGTCATGGATATTTAATAGAAACTGGAGTTACCAAAACCCTATTTTTTCATATTTCCACTGTTTATCACTTTAAAAATTTATTATCTTAAGATAGAATCAATTAGCTTCAGAAATGGTTTATTGGTTAAGTGTAGTATTTAGTCCACCCTTAGAGGCAGAAAAGTACATTTAATCCCAAACATAAGAAAATCTCCAGTGCTGGAAATCCAAAGCACAAAATGCTGGATGAAATCAACAGGTCAGGCAGCATTTATGGGGGAAAGTAAATAGTAGATGTGTCAGGCCAAGACCCTTCCTCAGGACTGAGAAGAAAGAAGGACATTCTTGAATAAAAAGATGGGGGGAGGAGAAAGAGGCTAGCTGGGAGTTGATAGGTGAAGCCAGGTGGATAGGAAATGTCACACCTTGGAGAAGAAAGAATCTAATAGGAGAGAAGTGTTTCTCTCCTCTCCTGTCAGACTCTTTCTTCTCCAACCCTTGGCCTGAAGGGGGATCTTGGCCCAAAACGTTAACTGTTTCATCTTTTCCATAGATGCTGCCTGGTTTGCTGAGATCCTCCAGCATTTTGTGTGTGAGTGAGGCCTTCGTTGGTCAGGGTTAACCATGGATATTGTGTCCTAGTTGTCTAGATACGCAAGCCTGGGTTGTGCGATATGCAGAGCAAGCTGCTCCCCATGTAGCAAGCTCCCCCTCCCCAATTCTCTGATGAACCCAAAGAAATGGCAGAGACCAATTCAGTTTGGTACCAGCAGCATTGTAGGAGTTGTCAGTCACCATTAAGTTCAAGGTAGGACTGCCTTAGGGACCCCAGCACTGGATTTTTCCCTCAGGGTTTTACTTCCGAAGCCCACCCCACGAGTGGGTACAGCTGAGATTTGGGATCAGAGTTTTCCTTCTCCCAGATGAGCTGTCAACTATGGCTGACGAGCCCCATCTACCCAAAGCAACTGGTTTTAAGGCACCAGTAATCTGCCTTTGCCCCTTCTCCTGTTGGTAGAAACAGTTCCACTGGGCTTAGTTTCTGAATACCAGGAACTGGATTTGGTTGTCAGAGGCTATTTGAGGTGCACGCCATTGGGAGCATTTAATAGGTAGTGGGAATTTGTCCCTATTACCACCCCTGGCTATAACAGCCTTGTGTGTGTTGCAGTACATTTAATCGCTTCTGTTGGAAAAGGGAATCATTTAAAGTACAGTGAGGTTCCTATGATACTCATGTTTGCACATTTAACAATTGAGAAATAAAGCCGTCAAGGTAATTGGTGTTTGAGTTTGCCTCAACAGTGCCTATCAATCCATCTTCAGAAGACAGAAGTAGTAGACAGGGTGTCATGTGTGAGATTGAAATATCCAGTCGATTTAATATACCACTTCATTGTTATAGTTTCAGGTCACATTATCATAAACCTTGATATTGGGCATTTACTGCAGGCTCCCGATTATAACAGGCACAAGATCCAATTATCTGAGGAACCAGTCATATGAACCTGGTAGAATAACTAGGGCAGACCTGAGATTTGAAACAGATGCTATTAAAACCCTTCAATTATCTTATAGTTTTGTAGTCATTCACAAGCCAGCTATTTGACTTGATTTTTAAAAAGGCGTTGTACGAGGATATGTTCATTTTTTTTGAGAGTAGAAGCGTCTGACAGACTACATCACATTTCTTGCCCAGCCTCATGTTAATGACACACTAATGGTTCTTAACAATGTTTCCACTGTCATGTTTTATATATATTTTATATACAGTATAATGTATAATACGTTGGTGGAAGAAAAGGATTGTCTGAATTGCTTTCATCATGTCAGTTCCACTCTAGGCAGCTAAGATAGAATTTCCTCTGTTATTTGGTACTAAATTCTATAGCTGATGTGTACAGGTGGGTGAGCACAGTATTGACTGTAAGCCTTAGCACAGAGCAGGACCACAACTGCCACTTCAATAGAAAACAGGGTCAATGACAATTTGATTAATTCTGACGATTTTGACTGAATTTAGGAAAAGTCAGAGAAAGGATGTGAGCCACGTCGGGTCAAGGGACTCAAACAAAGTCAAAGTGGGGTCAAAGCTTACTTTGCTCTTTAACTCTTTATGGTCACGCAAAAAATTGCAATGCAATGCAAAAAAAAAACAATGCAACAGTGCTGGACAATTCAAAAAAAATTCTTTATGAATTTAATTTCTGTGATTTGTTGAAATTGTTTTGTGATATTCACTGTTAGAAATTGTTTTAAGACCATAAGACATATTTGGATTTATCACATGTACATTGAAACATACAGTGAAATGTATTGTTAACAACCAACACACTCAAAATGTGCTAGGGGTAGCCATTAAGTGTCACCACAAATTTGGTTGCCTACCTAACATGTCCACCATGTTCAGCAGAACAACATAAGCAGCAGTAACAATAAAACAAAATAAGACAACAGTGAACCAAGCCCCTTTCTCACCCACCCATGCACCCTCTCAATCCTTGGCCCTGGACTCTCAGACTTACAGGCATCAGGCCTCTGACCTCCAGATGAACTGACCCAGGGGCTTTGGGCTTGCCGACTTCAGCCTTGGGCCATCAGACCTTCCGGACTCTATGCTGCAGACTTTGCCCTTCGGATTTTCCCTCCGCGTTACGACCCCAACACTTGCCTATCACAGCTTTGACCTTTTAGACCTTGAGTTCTGGACTCACTCCAACCATTGACCCTGGTGACCTGGAGGGGAAGTGAAGAATCACTGGTCCTCATGACTCCTGACATAAGGACCTCCAACCAACAGGGAACTTGCTGGCACATGGTAAATGGGACATGGAGGAATGTGAGGTCATTGTGGATAACCCTAATATGCTAGGGTATTTTGTGATAAAGATGTAATACTGGTCTCTTGAAGAACATTAAATTAGGTAAGGTAGGATATACCCTGGGTTGTTAAGTGAGGAAAGAGATGAGATTGTTGGGGCCTTCACCAATATCCTGGTGACCTCACTAGTTACTGGCAAATTCCTAAAGGACTGGTGACTAGTTAATATGGTTCCTCAGATTTTTATTTGCACAAAGTAATTGCATGGAACAAGCTGCTAGGAGTGGTAATTGAGACGGATACACAGGAGCATAATTAGGTCATGGTACATCGTCTGCTCTGCCATTCCATCATGGCTGATTTACTTTGCCCCTCAACCCCATTCTCCTGCCTTCTTCCCGTAACCTTTGCTGCCCTTACTAATCAAGAACGTATCAACAAACAAGAGAAAGTCTGCAGATGCTAGAAATCTGAGCAACACACACAGAAGGCTTGAGGAACACACCAGGCCCAGGCAGCATTGATGGAAACAAAAAAGCACAGTTGACTTTTCAGGCGGAAACCCTTTGCTTTAGCAATTCATCAACCATTGCTTTAAATATACCCAAAAATTTGCCCTCCGCAGCCGTCTGTGGCAATGAATTCCACAGATTCATCAGCCTCTGGCTAAAAAATTTCTTCCTCTTCTCTGTTCTAATTCTGAGGCTGTGCCCTCTGCTCCTAGTCTCTCCCATTACAGGAACCATCCTCTCCACCTCCACTGGTGTCCAGGTCTTTCAGTTTCCTCCCGGGAAATGAGATTTGCATGCTAGAAAGGATGATTGAATTGTCAACAATTCCATAGAAATTTTGCAAAATCATTTTGAACACATTGTGTTGGATATTTAGTTATCCAGTTATTTAGTTTTGCTCATTAACAGTCTGAGCAAGACCACCCATATCAAAGTAAGTATGACTTGAAAGAGTACCATGTACAAAATGACAAGAGATAAGTTTATTCTGAGACAGAGAAAAAAAATCACAGACCATAGCCCCTAATAATATCATGGAAGCTTTGAACTGCAGCAGTCTTAGATAGCAATTGCCATTATCAGAAACAATTGTTCCACTTGCTGACAGTCTGCTCATCTGATACCCATTTTTACTGGTTACTGTTACCCAATTTTTTTTTAAATGTACCTGCATTACATTGTGGTGGTTCAAATTTCCTGATAGTTAAAGAACTTAAGAGCCTTCACCATCCATCAGTCAGAGGTGTGGAGTTCCTTCCACTGTTAGTTCAAAGCAGCTGAGCTGAAAAATGATCTTTCAGTGACAGAAGTGCAATGGTTTGGACACTGTAAGTTTTTCATCTTTAACTGGAGATGCCTTAAAAGCATTTTAACATTAAAAATGTATTATTAGACAAATTGTTTCCATATTATTGGGCTTCCACTATGCAAGCTCTACAAACACTGACATATTGCCATATTGTTTGTTACCCACTTCAATTTCAATGGAAATGTAAATACACTCAGAGACTTCCTGAGTTGCAGTCTTCCATGAATTTGTTCATTAATGCATGGAGGAGCCAGGAACTTCACAGTGGTGTTCAACAATCCGCAACATATGCCTGGAAGCCACTTCCATAATGATCATTTACAGGATTATAAAGCAAGCTCTTGCTGTTGTTTCATCATCACTGATAGGGAGCTTGGCTCATGCTGGTCTGCTATTAGTCACCTAATACTCAGACCTCCCTCAGAAAAAGCCCCCACCACTGATCGATTTCTAGGTTGCTAATTTCCTTCCCGCCAAGCTGAAGAAGCTCTCCTGATACTATATGCTAACCTAATGCAACACCCCCCCTCCACACATCTATCCACACCAAAACTCCGCTACCTTCCACCTCAAGGTCATCATTGGCATCCTGACTATCTCAACATCTTGTGCAAATTATCTCCTCCTCAGCACCCAATCATTATCACCACAGATGTTTTATACCATCTGCACAAGGTTTGTTAAGTCATAACATGTCAAACCAACTGACTGATTAAAATACTTTTCCAGTGACCAATCAATTTCTAGGTCTGATGTTCCCAACCTTTTTATGCCATGGACCAATACCATTATGCATGGACTCCATGGACTGCCGGTTGGGAACCCCTGTTTTAAGCACACACTTTCTCAGTATATTATTTTGTGAATCTTCAATTCTTTCATTTCCTCACTCATAGCCACACATTTAGCTCTCTCAATATCTCTGCTGCTTTATTTCTTTCTTCGTTTAAGTCTGCATTTATGACTCACTTTCCCATTTTGCCTGGTTATCATTTAGACCTTGTGGCTTTGAATGCATGAAAGCAAGACATATATAAGACCAATTTTCTATATTGCTCTTGATTTGACTTGAACCTTCTCATTACTTACTGTGTGAGTCTTTTGTCATGGGACATTACAGTTCCCCCATAAATCTCTAAATTGAGAACATAGAGCGTAGATCAGTCAGCACAGAAACAGGCCCTTTGTGCTGAACATGATGCCAAATTCAACTAAATCTCTTTTGCCTGCACATGATCCACAGCCTTGCGACCCCTGCCTATTCCTGTTCCAATCAAATGGTCTGTTAAAGCCTTTATCATATCGGTTCCTATGTCCCCTATCTTAATTTACTTCTGATATTGGGAGGGGACGAGCCTCTGCATCGAGCAAAAGGATTTTCCTACCTTCACTATTGATGCTGCCCTCATCTGCATCTCCTCCATTTACCAGACATTCACCCTCACCCCATCTTCCCACTGCCTTAATAGAGATAGAGTTCCTCTTGCCCTCACCTGCCACTTCATGAGCCTCCACATCCAGCACATCATTCTCCGCAAATGCCACCACCTTCAACAGGAACCCCCCCCCCCCCCACCCCACCAAACGTATCTGTACCTACCCACTCACACTCTGTTTTCTGCAATGATTGCTCCCTCTGTGACTCGATTGTCTGGTTGTCCCTCTCCATTAAACACCCTCCAGGCACTTATCCTTGCAAGCAGCCGAATTGCCACACCTGCCCATTCACTTCCTGCCTCACCTCCATCCAGGGCCCAAAACAATCCTTTCAGGTGAGGCAACATTCCCCAGCAAATCTGGTGGTATCCTCAACTGCAATCAATGCGGCCTTCCCTCCATCACTCTCACCTGGCCTAGTTTGTGGTGACTGCTTCACTCTATCCACAAAAGGCAGGATTTTCCGTTGGCCAACCATTTTAATTCCAATCCCCATTCCCTTCCAACATGTCGGTCCATGGCTTCCTCTACTGCCATAATGTCACTCTCAGGGTGGAGGAGCAATGCCTCATAATCTGTCTGGGTAGCCTCCAACCTAAAGGCATGAACATCCATTCTCCTTTCCTATCAGATTACTTCTCTAGCCCTCTCCCTTTTCCATCTGCCATCTCCAAGCTTCTTACTTCATCTCCCCCCCGCCACACCTCCACCCACTTATCACCTTCCCACTTGTACTCTTTCCTGTCCCTTTCTCACTCTGTCTTCTCCTCCCTTTCTTTCCAGTCCAGTTTAAGTGAAGTTAAGGGTCTTGGCCTGAAACGTCAACTGTTCGTTTATTTCCATAAATGCTGCCTGACCAGCTGAGTTCCTCCAACATTTTGTGTCTTTTGCTCTGATGTGGGGTGTTGTTTCCTGAAATAAACTTTATCTGTAACCCATATAACTGATATTTTCTATTTCAAATTGGGAAAACAGAAAGCTGGAAGAAAGTGGTAAGTAGCCAGAAGCGGAGAAGAGGACTTTTAGGACTGGGACATGGTACATCAGTTTTATCCTACTGAACATTCCCATGCCAAGATGTGAATGGTTTCAAAGGAGCAATTGTTCAAAGTGAGGATACATCTAGTCTGGTTAATGTGTGTGATTGTGGGTGGAGAATGATTGAAGCTGAAACTCACAGGCCACATAAAGAGGGCTGGGGATAAAATGGCGCTTGTTCCTACGCAAATAATATTGTTAAGGCCAGGAAACTGAACTCCTTGTGAGAGTGCGAGAAATTTAGGGAAATTTCACTTAAGACCAGCTTAAAAAAAACAGTACTCACCAGGGCAACCTACTTTTAGCTCTGTTTACCACACTCTGCTATCGCAGACACCCTGTGCAATACTACCATCAATTCTTAATCTGGATAGTATGAGTGTGCACCCACTACTGTATATTACAGTAATTCTTGCACTACCATCTTATCAGTGTGAACTCAGAAATCTTGTAAACTTTGTGATCTTTGACTTGTAAATCTTGTACATTTTATTTTTAAGGTAACTTTTTCTATCCTTTCTTCTCTTCTAATATTTGTATTAGAAGTGTATTTGTGCACTTGTCATGCTACTGCGACACTATAATTTCCTTTGGGATCAATAAAGTATCTATCTGTCTATCTACTTCTGTGTCATGTGAAGGAAGCAGATGCAGGCTGTGCTAAGATAGAGGACCATGGTCATGGTCCATGAAGGCCTTGGATATCCATGGGAGAGGAGGTTAATAGCAGCCTGAGTAACTGTAGCTTGGCTTGATAGCGGCCGTGAGGAAGAGATATTGCAAAATTGGTGTTCACTGTTCAGCAAATATCATTAGCACCACCTTAACCAGTTGTTTTCAAAGTAAATTTATTATCAAAGTACATGTATGTCAACATATACAGCCCTGAGATTCATTTCTTGTGTGCATACCCAATAAATCCATTATGGAATAATAACCATCATAGAATCACCTACTTGGGTATTCAACCAAGGTGCAAAGGGCAGCAAACTGTGCAAACACAAAATAACTAAATAATAATAATAATGAATAAATAAGCAATAAATTTTGAGAAAATAAAAGATGAGGAGTCCTTGAGTCTGAGTCCGTGGGTTATGGGAACATTTCAATGACAGGGCAAGTGAAGTTAAGTTAAGTTACAGTTTTCCCTTTGGTTCAAGTGCCTGATCGTTGAGGGGTAGTAACTGTTCCAGAACTTGCTGCTATGAATCCTGAGGCTCCTGTACCACCCTCCTGATGGCAGGAGTGAAAACAGAGCGTGTCCTGGGTGATGGGGATCCCTAATGATGGATGTTGCTTTCCTGCGACACTGTACTATGTAGATGTGCTCAGTGGTGAGGAGGGCTTTACCCATGATGGAAGATTTTCTATTCAAGGGTATCAGTGTTTCCATGCCAGGCTGTGATGACACTTCTACAGAAGTTTGTCAAAGTTTCAGAAGTCGTGCCAAATCTCCGCAAACTCCTAAGGAAGCAGAGGTGTTTTTTTAACGCCAATGGCTACATAGTCATGTCATTTAAGGGAAAATACTGCCTTCATCAGCAGTAATGGATTTAATCATTAGATGTGTTCTTTCTTCCGCACTGTTTGCAAGTGAAATCCCCAATTGGGATAACACAGGTGCCAAATTAACAATGTTCTCTCCAACCTTCCCTGATTTTAATTCTGCAGTAATTCCCCAATCTGATGGGGGCAATTTCAAGCTCACACATGTAGATCCTTTCCATTTCCTCAGCCAGCTGTTGGGGCTTCTCTGTCCCTGCTCTCTCCCACAAACCCCTGCTGCTCCAAATCTAGTAAAGCACAAGAGGATCTGCAGCAGCATTAATTAAGAAGCAAAATACCAGGAATGTCGAAAGATCAGCATTTAAGCAGGGCATGCTCATCAAATCAGCTGGTATCGTTTCAGTCTTCAGACCTGAATTGCTAACACCCTTACTGACTTTTTGCAGCTATTGCTCATTGGAAGTAACACTCTGAATCCACTGTCCTGCTATTTGGGCAACTTTTCTCTTTTTAAGTTCCTCAGGTTCGTGTTTTCTTTGAACATATTTCAGCTGCTATCAGTGCACCGTTTCAATTTCTATGTATTCCTTGTAGGTTTATTGCTTGCCACAGGGGCTATTTTTCATTAGGAGTTTGAGAAGATTCGGTATGTCTCCAAAACACAAATTTCTGCAGATGTACCATATGTACCATGGAGAGCATTGAGAGCATTCTAACTGGCTGCATCACTATCTGATTTGCGGGGTGGGCAGCAGGCTTCTGCACAGGATGAAAGTAAGAGAGTTCTCATCTCTATCGTGAGCTGTAGCCTCCATAGTATCCAGAACATCTTCAAGGAAAGGTGCCTCAAAAAGGTGGCATCCATCATTCAGGAACACAATAACCCAGAGCATGTCCTCTTCTCATTCCTGTTCAGGAACAGCTTCTTGGTACATATTGGTACTAATGACATAGGAAGAAAAAGCAAAGAGGTCCTGAAGAGAGAATTTAGAGAGCTACGCAGAAAGCTGAGAAGCAGGACCTCCAGGCTAGTAATTTCTGGATTGTTGCCTGTGCATCAGTCAGGGTAGAATCAGGTTGATTTGGCAGATAAATGCATGGCTAAGAAGCTGGTGCAGGGGGCAGGGCTTCAGGTTCTTGGACCATGGGGATCTCTTATGGGGAAGGTATGACCTGTACATTGGTATGGTTGCATCTGAACCCAAGGGGGACCAATATTCTCGTGAGCAGTTTCATTAGAGCTGTTGGGAGGGTTTTAACTAATTTGGCAGGGGTGTGGGAACTGGATAGGATGGATGGTAATAAAGCAAAGATAGCACGCAGTCAGACCGTCATGGCCGGCGGGCTGACTGATAGGACAAAATGGCAGGGTGAGTATCAGAGCATTAAGGATGCAGAATCAAACAGGATAGCAAATGCAGTACTCAATGTTTTATATCTGAATGCATGGAGTATAAGAAATAAGGTGGAGGACCTTGTTGCACTTTTACAGATCATGAGGTATGATGCTGTGGCCATCATTGAATCGTGCTGAAGGATGGTTGTAGTTGGGAGCTGAATGACAAGGTGTCACACATAAGGCTGCTTACCAAGTTAAGAGCCCATGGTATTACAGGAAAGTTACAGGCGTGGTTAGAGCATTGATTGGCAGGAAGTAGCGAGTGGGAATTAAAGGATCCTTTTCTGGTTGGCTATCAGTAACTAATGGTGTTTCACGGGAGTCGGTGTTTGGACTGCATCTTTTTATGTTATATATCAATGATATAGCTAATGGAATAGGTGGTTTTGTTTGCCAGGTTTGCAGATGATATGGAGATTGGTGGAGGGACAAGTAGTGCCGAGGAAACAGGAAGGCTGCAGAAGGACTTAGATAGATTAGGAGAATGTGCAAAAAAGTGGCAAATGTAATACAATGTTGGAAAATGCATGGTCACGCACTTTGGTAGTAGAAATAAATGTGCGGACTATTTTCTAAACGGGTAGAAAATCCAAAAATCTGAGATGCAAAGGGACTTGGGAGTCCTTATGCAGAACACGCTAAAGTTAACTTGCAGATTGACCAGCGGTGAGGAAGGCAAATGCAATGTTAGTATTCATTTCAAGAGTTCCAGAATGTGCAGTGATGTGATGCTGAGGCTTTATAAGGTACTGGTGAGGACTCGCCTTGAAATTTGAGAACAGTTTTGGGCTCCTGATCTAAAAAAAGGTGTGCTGGCATTGGAGAGAGTTCATTAGAGGTTTACAAGGATGATTCTGGGAATGAAAGGGTTATCATATGAGGAACGTTAGAAGGATGTGGGGGAATCTCATTGAAACCTTTCTAATGTTAAAGACCTAGACAGAGTAGATGTGGAAAGGATGCTTCCATGGGAGTGGGAGTTTAGGACAAGAAGAGAGCAGAGCAGTGTCCATTTGAAAGAGAGATGCAGAGAAATTTCTGTAGCCAGAGGGCGGTGAATTTGTGGAGTTTGATGCTACAGGCAGCTGTGGAGGCCAGATCATTGGGTGCATTTAAGGAAGAAACTGATTGACTACAGCATCAAATGTTACAGGAAGAAGGCCGAGAAGTGGAGCTGAGATAAGAAAAAAGTAAAAGGATCAGCCATGATCCTTGGCCACAGTGGGCTAAATGGCCTAATTCTGCTTCTATGTCTTATAGTCTTATGAAATTCCCAGTTTTTTCTACATAATTATGTATTGTACTGCTGCCACAAAGTCAACAAATTTCACAACACATACTGGTGATACTGAACCTGATTCTGATTCTGTCTTGCAAACAGTTTATGAAACTATTTATTTTATTAATTTTCCTTTTCAAGTATAATTCTACTAAGCTCTGTGTAATTGGAGCTCTGTTTGATGGTATGTTTTTCCGGCCTATTGTGTAATCTGTCTCCTTGCTGTCTCCGAGGGAGCTCAGTAAGATTTGGAGTGGATTGTGCAGCCTGGAAGCCTGGAGACCATGATCGACTCCTTTGCTTCTCCCCATTTGAGGTGTTGAGCAAGACTGAAGTCGACGAAGTTGAGAACAGAGGACGGGTGGATGTTCGGCACCATCTGCTGTGCTTGACTGGTCTTCCCCTCCCTCTTGCGAGGACCTGTCCAAGGAAAGTGCAGGAGCCTTGGGTTCCATGATGTAGGGATTGATCAGTGAAGCCATAGACTTGTCTTGGAGGACTTTGATGTCCATGGTGCATGTGTTTCTGGATTCTGGTTATGGTTCTTTTTGCTGTTTCTGAGCTGTTCATTCAGAGTGATTGAAGCAGACTGGGGTGTTTCACCGAAGAATGGCGCATCTAGCAGCATGGTGCTGAACTGAACTTAATTGAACTAACCTGAATACTACTAGATGCCCGATTTGATGTTTGATGTTCTATGTGTTGCTTGCTCACTTTTTGCTGTTTGCATAATTTGTTCCTTTTTGTGCGAATTGGGTGTCTAATGTTTTCTTGAATGGCTTCTATGGTGTTTCTTTGTTTTGTAGTTGCCTGTAGGAAGATGAATCTCAGAGTTGTATTCTGTATACATTCTTTAATAATAAATATACTTTGTATCTTTGAACTGTGGTTTAAATAACTTAGAAAAGTAATAAAAGTAGGAATCTGTGTTACATCAACAGTTGAGCGTTTGATACAATCATAACAAAATTATTCAGTCCAGCATTATAAGAGTTCCATTAACTTAACAATTTAATTAGCTAATTAATTACCCTGTCAAAATTGCACACAGTTACCAGATTACATAAGTATCATCTTTTAATATCATAATTTCTAACAATTTCTTGCCTAAGATATTTGGTGCTTCACTCTGTCAGGGCTTTAAACTTGGCAATGAAGTGAATCTTCTTGCTGACATTCATTAAATGGGTATAAGTGTTACAAATAATCGGGAGGATTCTCTCTGGTGATTGCCCTTTTATACCCAGACTTTTGTTTCCTTTTAGTGGCAATTTATTTCCTTCAGTTACCAGAAAAGGTATATTCTCAAGTTACTTTCAATAATAGTTTTGGCTGTAATTTATGAAAAGTGTTTTCAGAAATTCATGTCTTTGGAGCCGTTGTGTGTTAAGTGGGATGGTGAGTAGAGTGTATTGTGCTTGCTGTTCTGTATAATTCTTTCATCAGCTTCCAAAGGAAATACATTGATCAAAATCTTTGCTCGCTGATCTTAGACCAATGGCATCCATAACTATTTGCCTCCACTTCCCGCAAAAATTAGACACTATGACAAAAACTGTCAAACTATCTAATCAAATGAAAATCAAGAAAAAAAGTTGCTGCTGATGCTAAAAATAATACACACACTTTGTGGACCTTGTGATAATTGCCCCTCCCCACCATCATTCTTTGTTCCCCATTTCTATTTCCCTCTCTCACCTTATCTCCTTACCTGTCCGTCACCTCCCTCTGGTGTTCCTCTCTCTGCCCTTTCTTCCATGGCCTTCCGTCCTCTCCTGTCAGTTTCCCCCTTTCTCCAACCCTGTATCTCTTTTTCCAATCAACTTCCCAGCTCATTACTTCACCCCTCTCCCCCACCTGGTTTCACCTATCACCTTACGCTTCTTCCTCTCCCCTCCCCCACCTTCTTACACTGTCTCCTCATCTTGTTTTCCAGTCCTGATGCAGGATCTTGGCCTGAAATGTCAACTGTTTACTCTTTTTCATAAATGCTGCCTGGCCTGCTGAGTTCCTCCAGCATTTTGTGTGTATTACTTTGACTTGCAGCATCTTACAGATTTTCTCTTGTTTGTGACACACACACAAAATTCTGGAGGAGCCCCACAGACAGTATTTATGGTGAGGAATAAAGAGTTGATGTTTCAGGCCAAGACCATTCATCAGGGCTGGGAACGGAAGGTGGATGAAACCAGGATAAGAAGGTGAGGAAAGGGAAGGAGTACAAATTGGAATGTGATAAGTGAAGCCAAGTGAGGTGAAGGTAGGTGGATGGGGAAGGGTTTGTGATGAAGTGAGAAGCTGGGAGGTGATAGGTAGAAAAGGTAAAGGGTAGAAGAAGAAGGAATCTGATAGGAGAGGACAGTGGACCATGAGAGAAAAGTGAGGAGGATGGACACCAGAAGAAGGTGATAGGCAGCTGTGGAGAAGAGAAGAGTTGAGGAGGAGCTGGAATGTGGAATGGAAATGGAGAGTGGGATTAAAATGGTTGGCCACTGGGAAATCCTGCCCGCTACAGACAGAGCAATGGTGCTTGACAATACAGTCCCCGATTTACATTGGGTCTTACAAACATATTGCAGGCAGCAGCAGGAACACCAGATACAGTAGATGACCCCAAAAGACTTCCTCACCTGGAAGGACTGTTTGGGACATTGAATGGTGGTGAGGGAGGAGGTGTATGGACAGGTTTAGCAGGTATAAGTACCAGGAGGGAGATCAGTGTGGAAGGATGAGTGGACAAGAGTATCATGGTAGAGAGCAATCCTTGCGGAAGGAGATGAGAGAGATAGGAGAAAGTAATTATCTCTGCTGAGGTGAGACCAGGTTGCCATAGGGATCTATTGTAGAGGTCTCCAAGTGGATGGGTTAGTGGGGGCCATTAAAGAGAAAGAATGTTAATAAAATCTATGTGAATGTGATGAGGCCAATTGCAAAGGGAAAACATAAAAAGTGGATCATAAAATCTTGCATGATGCAGGGGTGTTGGATATGGCCAGTGGTAGAAACTTTGGACCAATAACATGACTGAATGACTTACCCAGTGTAATGGGCATCATGAAACAAAGCCCAAAAGCTGAAGTGTGTCCAGACAGATGAAGAGATGCTCTTCCTCAGACTTCAGGCCTCAGAAGGCCAAACGCAGTCAAGCAGTGTGCTGTTGAGTCTTTCCAGAATAAATTCCATTCAGTGTTGAAATGGACAACTTTAGGAACCCACTTTCTTTGCTCCTATTAATTCATCAGTGGGATGAGTTATCCCTACAGCAACTCTGGCCTCACTCCATCAGAGATATCCCTTCACTTCATCTATCCCACCCCACTCTCTTTGCAAAATAAAATTAATGGGTTTTCTCTCTTCCCCAATTCTGATGAAGATCTCTCATCTAAAACATTAACTCAATTTCTCTATCTACCGGTGTTAGCTGACCTGCTGAGCATTTCCAGCAGTGTTTTTTTTTTATTATTAGAGCTGGAACAAACTGCTAGGTAAAATTTGAGACCGTGGATCTGCCAAATAATCTGACCTCAGCTCATTATATCAGTTGGCACCTTCTCAAAGTTGATTGTGATAGCAGGTCTGAGTGAGCTAAAGTGAAACCCCCATATCTGTTTCAAGCATAAGTATATACATATCTATGTAATGAGTATATGTGTACTTCAAAGTTCAAAATAAATGTTATTATCAAAATACATATATGTCACCATACACAACCGAGATTCATATTCTTATTGGCATACTCAGCAGGTCTATTGATTAGTAACCATAACAGGATCAATGAAAGATCAGAGTGCAGAAGAGAACAAACAAGTGAAAAAAAAGCAAATACAAATAAATAACAAAAAATGAGAATGTGGGATAATGAAATAGAGTCCTTATAGCGAGATCATTTGTTTGGGAACATTTCAATAGATGGGCAAATGAGGGTAGTTATCTGCTTTTGTTCAAGAGCCTGAAGGTTGTGGGGTAACTGGTGCAAGTCCTATGGCTCCTGTACCTTCTACCTGATGACAGCTGCAAGAAAAGAGTTTGGCCTAAGTGGTGGGAATCTCTGATGATGGATGCTGCTTTCCTCCGGCACTGTTTCATGTAGATGTGCTCAGCGGTTGGGATGACTTTACCCATGATATACTGGGCCAAATCCATCACCTTTTGTAGGATTTTCCATTCAAAGACACCAGTGTTTCCATACCAAGCTGTGATGCAGCCAGTCATATACTTTCCGTTACTTATTTATAACAGTTTGCCAAAGTTTTAACTGTCATGCCAAATTGCCGCAGATTCCTAAGGAAGTAGAGGCGTTAGCACTCGTGTCAAAACAGGTGTCGTGTATTTGTACAGCATGGTAACAGGCTCTTCAGCCCACCTTGGCCAATTTCCCTCTAAACCTCTCCTACCCATGTACTTGTCTGGAAAGTCATGTAAATGCTGCTGGTGTGCCTGTCTCAACCAACATTTCAGGCAGTCCATTCCAAATACGTACCATCAGAAATTCGGTTGGGAATTTTTGGCAATTCCCAAACTTTTGCTTGAAGAAGCTGTCCCTGATGTCCCTTTGAAATTTCTCAGCTCTGTTCTTAAATTCATGCCTCTTTGAATTTAGCAACCTCCTCCCCCGCCCCTGAAAAAGACAATGTGCTTTAACGCTGTCTGTGACCTCATGATCTTACACACCTGTATCAAGTCAGCCCTCAATCTCCTATGTTCCAGGGAATAAAGTTGTGGTCTGCACAATCTTTCCTTGTAACTCAGGCCCCAAAGTTCTGGCAAAATCCT
This sequence comes from Hypanus sabinus, assembly GCF_030144855.1. NCBI lineage: Eukaryota > Metazoa > Chordata > Chondrichthyes > Myliobatiformes > Dasyatidae > Hypanus > Hypanus sabinus. The sequence goes on along the minus strand of NC_082718.1, from coordinate 38,155,594 downwards.
GGTAAATCTTTTCAGCTCTCTTTCTAGTTTAGTAACATCTTTCCTATAATAGGGTGATTGAAGCAGTAAACAATAATCCAAGTGCAGCCTTACTAACGTGTTACACAAATGCATTATGCGAGGGATGATTGATAAGTTTGTGGCCTAAGGCAGAAGGAGTCAATTTTAGAAAACCTAGCACATTTATTTATCAACATAGTCCCCTCCTACACTTACACACTTAGTCCAGTGGTCGTGGAGCATGCGGATCCTTCTTTGTAGAGGTGGTCCACAGCAGGGGTGATTGATAAGATCGTGGCCTAAGGTAGAAGGAGATGAGTTATACAGCTCTTGTTAACATGCACGTGCAGTTCAACTCTTTGAGTGAAAATGCAAAAAGTTTGAAGTTAATAACATCTCCTTCTACCTTAGGACAGAAACTTATCAATCACCCCCGCTGTGGACCACTTCTAGAGATCCAAGACGCCGACTTCTACAATGAAGGGATCTGTATGCTCCACGACTTCTGGACTAAGTGTGTAAATGTAGGAAAAATAAATGTGCTAGGTTTTCTAATATTAACTCTTTCTACCTTAGGACACAAACTTATCAAACACCCCTCGTATCTTCCAAACTCCAACTCAGTGCTGTGATTGATGAAAGCCAATATACCAACGTCTTCTTCGCCACCCTATCTACCTGTGATGGCACTTTCAGTGAACTATGCACTTACACTCCTTGCTCACTCTGGTCCATAATTCTCCCCAGGGTCCTTCCATTCACTGTAGAAATCCTACCCTGGCTTGATCTCCAATCTGCAATATTTCACGTTTATCTGTAATGAAATCCATTTGCCAGTCATCAGCCCACATATCCTGCAGATCTTGTTGTAATTTGTCATAACCTTCTATGCAATCTACAACGCCACCTACTTTGGTATCATCCACAAACTAATAAACCGTTAATATAAATTATAAACAATAAAGGTCCCAGCACTGACCCCCGTGGTGCAGCACTAGACAAGGGCTCCATTTAGAGAAAAAAACCTTGACCATCTTCCTACTGCTGAATCAATTATGAATCCAAGCCAGTTGATCTCCTGTGATCTAACCTTCTGGTTTAGCCTGCCATGAGTGACCTTGTCAATGGGCCTTGTTAGAGTCCTAATAGATAACGTCCATTGTCATAAACACAATAAATTCTGCAGATGCTGGAAATATGGACCGCACACAAAATGCTGGAGGAACTTGGCAGGTCAGGCAGCATCAATGGAAATGAATAAGCAGTTGACATTTTGGGCCAAGACTCTCCTTCAGAATTGACAAGGAAGGGGGAAGATGCCAAAATAAAAAGGTGAGGGGAGGGGAAGAAGGATAGCTAGAAGATGATAGGAGAGGAGCTATTTGGGTGGGAAAGGTGAAGGGCTGGAGAAGAAGGGATCTGATGCGAGAGGAGGGAGGACAGTGGGAGAAAGGGAAAAAAGAAATGCGCCGGGGGAAAAGTGATAAGCAGGTGAGCAGAGGGAAGAGGCTAGAATGAGGGAGAGCAGGGAATAGAAGAAGAGGGAATAGTGGGGGGGGGGAGTTTTTTTTTCACTGGAAGGAGAAATCATTGTTTATACCATCAGGTTGGAGGCTACCCAGATGAAATAGAAGGTGTTGCTCCTTCACCCTGAGAGTGGCCTCATTGTAGCACAAGAGGAGGCCATGAACTGACATGTCAAAATGAGAATAGGTGTTAATATAATTATCCAGCAGGAAATTCATCTTTTGGGATTGGAGTAGAGGCAGGAGGAGGCAGGGCAGTGCCCTATCATCACCCACTCTCTTGGTTACTCTCTTGGTTTTGTTTTAGAAAATCCTGTGTTAAGGTAGTGCCACCATAATTTCAGGATGTTCCAAATCATTTCCCAGCCTTTTAACAGTTTTGAAATGTAGTCACTATGGTGATGTTAGAAAATTACATACAGCAAAGCACCAGAAACAGAGATCGAGTACTATAATAACGGTAGCAGTGATTTATTTCTCAGGAAGAAAAAGATGACTAGCATAAGGAGCAAGCTTGCGTAGCTTGTCAAAATGGTCTCATGGGATCTTTTCTATACACTTGAGATCCCAGGTGGAGCCTCCATTTAATGTCTTGCCCCATAAACAGCAGCCTACTGTTCCAGTTTTGTTTATAGGAACAGCATGATCCAATTATGTAGAAAAAAACATCTGTAGACTATGACCTGGAACTCATCCAAGCTCTCCACTGACACCACAGTTTTCCTCTGGGTCTTCCATGTATGTTTGATTGATGGGACCCCCAGAATGTCCAACGATGTTAATCTTCTTGGATACTCACCAATGTCACCTACTCATGCTGCAGAAAATGACTGCTACAGAACATTTGAAGTCTCACACACAAAATGCTGGAGGAACCCAGCAGGTCAGGCAGCATCTATGGAATTTAACCAGCACTCAATATTTTGGGCCAAGGCTATTCTTCAGGACCAGAAAGGAAGGGGGATGCTGCCAGAACAGAAAGGTTGGGGTAGGGGAAGGAGGGTAGCTAGAAGTTAATAGCTGAAGCCAGGTGGTTGGGAAAAGTAAAGGGCTGGAGAGGAAGGAATCTGATGGGAGAGCAGGGTGGACTGAAGGAGAAAGGGAGGGAAGTGGGTAGCCAGGAGATGGTGATAGGCAGATGGGAAGAATTAAGAGGCTAGAGTGAAGAATAGAAGAAGAGGGGAGTGAAAGGGTTTTCTTTTACAGAAAGGAGAAATTGATATTCATGCCGTCAGGTTGGAGACTACCCAAGTGGAAAATAAGGTGTTGGCCCTCCACCCTGAGGATGGCCATGAACCAACATGTCGACAGAACGGGAATGGGAAGCAGAATTAAAATGTTTGGCCACCGGGAAGTTTGGATTTCGCGGATGGGGCAGAGGTGGTCGATGAAGCGGCTCCCCAATTTATGACAGGTTTTACAAGTGAAAAGGAGGACCAAACACAATAGTCGACCCCAGCAGATTCACAGCTAAAGTGTTGCTTCACCTGGAAGGACTATTTGGGGCCCTGACTGGGCTGGTGTAGCGCTCTGGTCAATTGCAGGGATTAACGCCGGGAGGGAGATTAGTGGGGAGGATGAAAGGACAAGGGAATCTCGTCTGCCTCCTTGTAGCTTGATGAGAACTGTCAAGAAGATCCCAACAAAGGATAACTCTGCTTTCCAAGAGTCCTTGGAATTTGCCTTTTGAATTCATTGGTCACACAAAATCACAGTGTTCTACTCGTTTCAAGAGAAATAATGCAGAATTTCTTTCTGCTGATATCAAATGGTTCACCGCGATGAGTACTTAACGAAGAAAAGTTTTCAGCTAATACCAGTTTAATATTGCCATGGCTAACAATTGGTGAACTCAGAAATAGCTATGTAATAAATAGTGGTGACCGTCCCTGTGTGGAATTGACTAATGGTTCTGTCATTGCTGTATCACGGTGCCTGTCATCAAAGCAAGCTCATTTGCTTTCCAGGTTCATTACATTTCAAATGTACTACTGCCTTAGATTCTGTTAAGGTCAAGCATAAACTCTTTGTTAGGCAAGGTAAGAAACCATTGCAAAAACAGCATATAATTTATCATCATATAAAGTATATTGTACAGTAAAATGTACAATTCTGAATATTACTTTACTTCTGAAGGCTGACAATTTTTTTATACTTTAAATCCTTATCCAGAAAAAAATTGCACATTTTATGTAAAGTTAAGAACAAAATAATAGTCTTGCCAAATCTGGAGGACCTGAGTTATAAGGAAAGGTTAAATAGTTTAGAACTTTATTCCTTGGGACATAGAAAGTTCAGAGATTTGATAGAGGTATACAAGATTATGAGGGGTATATGTAGGATAAATGCAAGCAGGCTTTATCCACTGAGGCTGGGTGGGACTACAACAGGAGCACCGGGGTTAAAAGTGAAAAGTAAAAAGTTTAAGGGGAACATGGGGGGAAACTTCTTCAGTCAGAGGGTGGTGAAAGTGTGGTACGAGCTGCCAGTACAACTGGTGTATGAAAGCTGTTTAAGAGAAGTTCGGATAGGTACATGGATGGTAGAGGTACGGCGGGCTATGGTCCCAGTGTAGGTCTATGGGAGGAGGGAGCTTAAATGGTTTAGCATAGACTAGATGGGCTAAGGGGCCTGTTACTATGCAGTACTTTTCTTCTGTACTGACTATGACTCTACCTTTCTGCTTTGAGGTTCAGCTTTGATCCCAGGCTGTGGAAGCAGACTGCCTCAGAGCAATGGTTACTATTGAGCAACACACCCACAAAATGCTGGAGAAGCTCAGCAAGTCAGGCGGTATCTATAAACATTCGATGTCTTGGGCCAAGACCCTCTATCATGCTGCCTCACTTGCTAGGATCCACCAGTATTTTGTGCGTGTTGCTCACGGTTTCCAGCATCCGCAAAGTCTTGTCTTAGTGGTTATTATTGCACTCAAATCCAGCAGTGCTCGGCTGGACACTTGACAAAGCCTTGCAAGTCCAGCCCTCCACTGACCATCCACCTAGTTGCATGTAATTTCATGTCCAGTATTTCAGTCCCTAAGCACTGAGTTAGCCTTGCTGTGGATTCCTAAGTGCAGTGAATTTCACTCAGGTAACTAAGGTCATTTCACCTGTAGCCCTTGCACTAATGTCATCAATCCTAGTTATTTCAACTTGAGCTTAAAAACTAGGGAATTTATAAATGTGCTTGTTTAAATCCTTTTTGACTATTTCAAACTGAAAGATTTATTCTTCATTAATATTTTATCACAGATTGGCATCAATTTAATGTATTGATAGCTATTTTCATTTTGAACTATAAGCACCAACTTTTCTCTGATTTATGTTTATTTGGTGGTAAAACTAAATATTCAGTATTTATGTAATTAAGGAATAACATTCCTTGGTCAGACAACATCTCCCAGCTTTCATTGCTGTTCCTCACCATCCACCTGATGAGTTGGTCTCATATTTGGGCATGATCCTCAAACTTGCCTTAGATCCCACACTACCAGGTTCACAAACGGTTATTATCCTTCAGCCATTAGGCTCCTGATCCAGCATGGATAATTTAAGTCACTTCAACACTGAAATGATTCCACATCCTACAGCTTCACTTTCTAGGGTTCCACAACACATGTTTTCAGTATTATTACTAATTATCTATCTATCTATCTATCTATCTATCTATTTAATTTATTCATTTATTCTCAGCTCAAGCTGGTAAAGCCTGAGGTATGAGTGTAGTCAAGCACACTCATTTCTCACTTGCTAGATCTTTCAGACTACTCTAGTGGTGTTTAGTATTGTGGCTTTCTGGGGATCTACATAGGACTGTGTAGCCATAATTGTTTAATGTTATTGCATAGTGACTTTGGGATGATACCAGTTGTAGATATTACTATTGGAACAATGTATACCCGTTTCAAGTTCCATAGTCTTTCAACTTCCGGTTTTAACTTTGCATATTTTTGGTGTTCTTCATTTATTGATTTCTGCATGTTATATGTGTTTGGAATTTCTATATCTATCGAAAGAGTTTTTCTTGCTTGTTTGTCATGTAATATCATAGCTGAGTGGTTATTATGTATTGGTTTATTGGTAATAACAGATCAGTTGTAATATAATTTGTAGAACTCTGACTCTAAAGTTGGATGAGACTTGTATTTGTTGTAAAGTATGGTGTCTTTGTATTTTAAAGCAAGATTTTGCCGAATGACGTTTGCCACTTGTAAGTAATCAGATTGAGTTAAACTGCTGCAGGATCCTGTAATGTGTTGGATTGCTTCTGGTTTCTCATGACATTTCCTGCATTTACCATCTTGAATTTTTTGGTCTTTTACTATGTATTTTTGATTTTTTTTTGTTAACTACCTGGTCCTGTATTGCCACAAGGAACCCTTCTGTTTCTGGGAAGAGGTCTCCAACTCTGAACCAGGCTTTCAACACTTTCTTAATGACATTTAGTCTGCTCCGATCATGTGGATGTCTTCAATGGAGGGTCATGCTCTTCCATGGTGAACTTTTGCATCTGTAGTGATAATTCCTTCATTTTTCTGGGTTATGTTTTAAGTTTATTGGTGTATACTTCTTAGCAGAATTGCATATGTTCATGCGGAGTGCTGATATCTGTTTTCATTCATAAAAATATATCCTTAAAGGTTTCATCTGACTGTTGTGTAAATCTTTTATGTCTGTTAGTCCTCTTCGTCCTTCTGTCCCTGAGTAGTGTTAATCTAAGTGCATCGAAGTGTACATAGTGTTTTCTGAAATTTGTCACATCAGTTCTTATTTTCTTGTAAATTTTCCAGGTCAGTTATTATTATTATTACTGCCAGTTTTTTTTTTCTACTCACACACTTTGTCTTTTGCATATTGCTGTTTGTCAGTCTCAGGGTTTAGTTTTTCATTGAGTCTATTGTATTTGTTTGTTCTACTGTGAATGCCTGTGAGAAAATGAATCTCGGGATAGTATATGGTGACACATAATAAATTTACTTTGAACTTTGAAATAATAAATTTATTATCATAGCAAAGTGTTGCCTGGAATTTGACGGCACTTTAACAAAAGCATTAATCTCACTACATGTAAATAATTTAAACTGATCTTCCACTTTCATTATTTTTGGATGAAGATTCAAATAACTTGCTTCTACAACTCAGGGTAAAACAATGCTGTAGGTATTTATTGCAAAGCAAACAAGAGCTTTATGAGACTAAAGTCAAAATTCAGTTTTAAGCGTATTTGCATATTAGGTCACGTTTGCTTGGGGCCTTAGCTCAAGCCATTAATAACCTCCCCTCTCCATTGTCCAAGGTCGATCGTATTGTTAGAGTTCATCAGTGTTTCTGTAATCCATTGTGTCCACTGTATGGGGGATTGGCCTACACAGCCTCACCCTGGCTGACCTTACCCATTTCCATCTCTCATGATTTTTGGACTTCCAGGGTCCATTTTCTTATCAGTTTGATATATTTATACTTACACCAGCAGAAAGGATTTTGTTGCTGTATTGTTGTTGTGCCATGCTTTCTTCTGAAGGTATGAATCTCCTTTTTGCATTTGTGGTTTGAGGTGCTGAACAGCATGCGAGGTACAGAAAGCTTTTTCAGCGAGTAAGGGTGCATCTCCCCAGAATTTGTCTTCTCTGCTGAGTTTTACAGTACTCTCCTGATCCAGGTCAGATCAGCATTATTGCCTTTGCAACTGCTGGATTATTAAAATATGTAATAGTATTTTAATAAATGGAAGCAAACAAACTCCCTGATATGGCAAATGAAATGCTCATTATTTCCTTCACTGACTGCACACTCTCCTGTGATACTGGTGGCCCCTTGCTGAATCTCTTATTTACAATTTGCATTTGTTCTGTACAATGCACTGCAGCAGACCCCAGTATTATAATGTACAGAGGAAATTTTCAGGCTTGCTTCATGTTTTGCTAGTAGAATTACACTGAAACTTCAAAATATTACACATTTGCATTTATTTTGTATACCAGTCCTTCCACCAGCAGCTGTACTTAGAAGTTTAAAATAATTTATTATCAAAGTACGTATACGTCACCATACACAACTCTGAGATTCAATTTCTTGTCGGCATTCACAGTAGAGCAAAGAGATGCAAAAGAATCAATGAAAAACAACACAGGAATAAAGACAAGCTGTGCAAATACAAAGAACTATAAATAATACTGGTTGTCTGTCAGGCCCAATAATGACAAGGCACCCGAGCGAGAGAGTTCTTAAAATGGAGAAGACTTTGCACTGGGGTAGTTCCACTCTCAACCTCAGAAGTCTGAGTCCTGTGGTACGAACCTGGTTGCAGTGGATGACCATGACGTCTTCTGTGCCTTGTCATGCCCTTCCACAGAGCATTGCAGTACCACCTTCCTGCCGTTGGATCTTACTGAAGATCTCACCCACCCAGTCCACCGGCTACCCTCACCTGGTTCATTTCCCACTGCTCCTGGGTGGTGTGGCTTGAAGGGACAAGAAGGCCTATCAAATGCTGTATCTAAATAGATAGTTAAAAGGCTAATACCTTCATCGGCAGATAATCTTAGTATTTATAATCTTAGTATAAACTTGCATTTTTAAATATATTTGTGCAATTATGTAAGCCGCAATGTTTGTTATCATCTTTGTGCTGATGAGGAAAATCATGAACAGACTTTCTGTAAGACAGTGTGTGGATCATTCACAGGTACCCCCAAGCTGGCTCCAGAACCAGTGTGAATAACTTTACAAATCAACATGGAACTGATACCACAATTTATGGGCTCACTTTCAGGGACTCAACAACTTGTGCCTCAGTGTTAATTATTTACTATATATTATTATTGGGGTGGATGAGGTATCCAGGGAGCAACTCTGGTGAAGGGGCTTGTTGTATCTATTCTGGGGCCGCTCACTTACTTCTGGTCCCCACTGGACACTCAGCTCTCACATGTCGCTCCAATAGCTGTTTGCATGCGACAGCGGCCACAGCCAGGTACAGCACTTCAACAGTCCATTTCAAGCCACACCACCCAGCAACCCCTGATTTAATCCTCACCAAATTATGCACAGACTTCCGTAGCACAATTTACAACGACCAATTAACCTATCAACCGGAATGTCTTTTTATTGTGGGGAAGAAACCGGAGCACCTGGAAGAAGTGCACACGGTCACAGGGGGAATGTACGAACTCCTTACAGACAACAGTGGGAAATGACCCGGGTTGGTGGGACTGTACAGCATTGTCCTAACCACGACACTCCCGCGCATCATGAAGGATGTTTTTCAGAAGCTGGGACTGCAGGTTCACTGTTCTAGCGCTGACATTGCTGCCAACTTCACTGTAACAAATATAAGATTTTCAGCTGCCAATATGATTGTTTCCGTCATTGTGTGTTACTGTCTGGCGGGGAATAAAAAGCACAGAAATAAACAGATGCCAAGAGTATAACCTTGTCCCTAATCTGCTTTATTTTACCAAATTAAGTAACTGCCTGCTTTATTCTTTAAGAATTGTTCAGTTTAAAGGAATTATTCCACTTAAAATTATTTTTTTTCCTTGTGTAGCTCAACATAATGCATGAATATATTTGAGGAAATGACTTGTCTGGCAGGACGTACTTGACACTGAGGAATGTACAGGGAATGAATTAATAACTTCCGGTGCTTTGGGAAACAATTCAATTAATTTGCCTTTGGGATGCACTGAGATTTGAGAGGGTTTATTGTACCTTGTCAAATTCCATTATTTGTATTAATTTATTTTAAGAAAAGTAAATGAAGTTTCACAAAATGCCACAAGGGGGCTCTACAAGCCAGACAAGTTTCACCTTCATCTTTCTCAATGCAGGAGGTCCAGGTAACCTTTGCTTCCTGTTCATTTGGTATAATTCAACCAACTGCAAATTATAAAAATGGCGTTAATATTAAGATTTTTGTTTGAAACAGAATAATTTCCAACCTAAGTTTGCAGATATTCCTACAAAACACGAGCAACGCACACAAAATGCTGAAGGAACTCTGTAGGTCAGGACTGGACTGAAAGGGGCCAGAAAACCAGAATACGAAGGTGGGGAGTGGGTGAGGAGAGGGAGGAGTACAAGCTGGCAGTTGATCAGAGAGACATGGTGAACGGAGAAGTTGGTGGATGGGGGGGGGGCAGCATTGGTGATGTAAAGAGCTGGGAGGTAACAGTTCAAAGAAGTTAAGTGCTGAAGAAGGAGCAGTCTAATAGGACCTATTAGGTTCCTCCTTTTACAGCCCTTTGGGACGTGAAATAGCAGGTGAGGGCGCAGGGAAGTGATGGGCTGATCGTGAGGGCGGTGGAGGAAAAGAGAAAAATCTCAGCACAAAAGATTGACTTTATTCCCTCCATAAATTCTGTCGGGCTTGCTGAATCCTCCAGCATTTTGTGTATATTGTGCAAGATTCTCAGCACCTGCAGAATATTTTGTGTTTCTACAAAACATAATACTCTGTGCAGAGAGACTGCGAGCAATCATTCCACTGTTCTTGATTTTCATGATTGAAATTCTCTGTTTATTAGGGTAAAACTTATAAAAACCTGATATAAATTATGTTGAAGAAGGTAAATATATGTGGCACCTTTCATGATTGCGTTTATTATGGTACCTTTTATGATCTTGGCGGGATACCAAAGCACTTTACTGACATCTATTTGCTTTTTGGAATGTAGTCACTGTTGTTGAAAGTTCAAAATTTCAAAAGTAAATTTATTATCAAAGTACTGTGCTAAATTCTTAGGCACATGCATTTGTGCATGCACGTACTGTGGCACTCCGGGAGGGGCATGGTCAACAGCCTGCCCCAGTATCTCTAATGACCAGAGCTATTAATTGTTCTTGTGTTAAAATGCTTTCGAGGGATTATGGTGGCTGAAGGAAGGAAGTAACATACCAGCTGCCCTGTCTCTTGCCTCACCAATCAATGCCACACCACTCCCCCCAGCGCCCAAGGCAGCAGCGTCAACCACCATGGGGAATTTTGGACTTTGTTTTGGATTCTTGGGTTGCCAAGGGCAGTTGGTCCCTCAGATGGCGGCATTATGGCGCAGTCGACAGCCCACCCCACCATTGCTAATGATCAGTACTATTTATTTAAAATGCTTTCGGGGATTATGGTGCGATGTTTGTTCAAGTTCATTTCTTGTTGCAGTTCAGCTCGAGTTGTACAGTTATTTGCATGTGTGTTTGTGGGTCACCCTGACTGTAACTGAGGTGTGTAATGATCAGCTCCCCCCACCTGTATGTGACTGAGGGGGTTCTCTCCCCATGTCAATGCACCCAGTCTGTTTTGTGCTTGTTGCAATTAAAACAGCTGTTGAGTTAAACAAGCTTTTCTCATCTGTTATCATGGACTGAATGCTCGCCACAGTACTAAATAAACCCAAGATTTTTGCACAGTACTGTAGTTTGATACTAAAACTTCTCAGAGATCACTTGTGGGAAGATGTGCAAGTGGCAGTGAAATCCATTTGAATTTTATTTTTTTTTATCGTGATATTTGGTTTGTTGATTGGTGGCTGCCGATAAGCAGACACATTTCAAGGTGTACAATTTATTTATTCTTTGATAATAAATATGCTTTGAATGTGTTTAGCATGAAGGAACTTTAAAATGAAACACTGAAAGGGTTAGCGTTTTGCCAATAAAAGGGTTATATTTTGCCAATATTCTGTAAAATCATTTTATTGCAAGGATACTCTAATACTGCAGTCACAAAGTATCTGTGAGGTCCGACTGATTCAACCACGGATTCTTCCAGATCCGAGACCAGGACGAGCAGGCCCTTTGCACCCAAGAACCCATCGTGTGGGGTGGGTCAATTCTAAGCAGTGAACAAGCTTCAGCCAGCATTCTACCGAGGCCCAGATCTCTGACCCACCCTGCTGGCCTTTGCCACCTCCTGTTTTCAAAGGTCTTCGAACCATTTTCAGGGTCAGAATTCAGTTTATTATCACTGAGATATGTCACGAACTCGGTTGGTTGGTGGCAGCAGTACAGTGCAGTCTGATGTTGCGGTGTTCACCGAGCTTGGCAATTAGCTTGGCGACACTTCATCACCAGTCGAGGTGACAACCTCAGTGCACGGCTGTTGGTGTTTCTCTCTGGAAGTGCTCGCATTTATATTGACCTCCATTCGCTTGCCTCAGTCCTAATTGGCTACCCGTTCAGTTGACCTTTGAATTATATTGCCTTGCGTTTCTTTGGCTCTAATGGATCCGTAGATGGCATCTATTTCAATATGCCGGTTTACGGAGTTATTAGAAGGGAACCACGTTTATAAAAATTCTCGTGTTTGCCTGCACCAGAACCTCCGTGGTGTCCTAGTTAAACTGATGTCTTTCTTGGTCTTTATGTACTGAGATCAGCGACAATCTGTGTTCCTGTAAATGAGTATAGAACTGTGCAATGTATGAAATATAAACTATAAGAAATATATATAAAAAATTATTAAGTAGTGCAAAGAGAGAGCAAAAGTAGTTGGATAGTGTCTTTAATAACCAGCGAATATAAAAGGTACTGAATTTAAAATTTAAATAATCAAAAATATAAAATATAAAACAGTTAAAGTAACCAAAGTTGATTTAAAAATAATTAAAAATACTAAAATAAAGTGGAACACCTCTGATCTCTGCTGTATTTTTGGAGGTTCTGATCCCATTCAGATCACTGAGGTTATCTTGCCTGCCCCTGTATCCCAGGGCGATGGGAGGAGCTAGGCAGTACCTCATCCAGCCTCTCTCATTAGCAAGCAAGCACTTGATTGCTAAGGTCAGCAGTGAACCTGCTGGTGGATCAGGAAGCTAGAAATGTCCCCCTGATCTCAGAGTTGTTTTGAACCTGAGAGTACAAAACATCTGGATGGAGAACTTCTGTCAGTTGGCAGTCTGCGATACCACTACTAGCTGCCAAATAAGCATAATTTGTATTACTGAGGATAGACCAAATGTTTGCATATTATAACTAGATTCCCAGCTGAGAGAATAAGCCACAGTATTTCTATCAGATAATTATATACTTTTTTCTGATAAGCAGACCTCGTAAACTGTATATAGTTCTGAATATGTGAAATACTGTTGATAGAAGATTAAACAGCATTTCTTTTTTCTCATCATTTTGCAATGATTTGATAAACTATATCCATTCTGATGGTGAGAACAGGGCAAGGTGGGGTGGAGAGTGGGGGTGGGGTGAGGTGTTGGCTTGCTTGTTAAATTTCTCTTATCTCCAAGGTGGAATATTCTTTTTTTATGTAAAACTACAAAAACACAGATGATCGTGGTGACTGGTTTAACACAGAAAACTCACACAGAGTTGGGAGCTGAAGAATCTAGACTGGAAGTTCCCAGCCTGTTAAATGTAGGGGACCTAGCATAAAAAAGCTTGGGGACCGTTGATCTAGAGCAGTAATTCAGAAATTTGAATCCCACATTGACATTTTGAGAATTTTAATTATTAAATATATAGATGCTTTTAAGATGAAACAATTGGTTATTAGGGGAAAGAAATAAATATACATATTAAAATTATTACGAACTCCATGGAGCATGTGGAGATCTTCCAACCACCAGGCATTCTTTCTTTCTTTCTTTCTTTCTTTTTTTTCTATGGGGCAGTTAGGGGGGAGGGGTTAAGGGGAGGGGGTATGGGTTATATACATTGTTTTTTCATACTTTGTAATCATTTAAAAATGCAATAAAAAAAAAGATTTTTCCAAAGGAGATCCCAGTAAAGTGGAAATTATTACCATGCTGGAAAACCCAAGAGATTATTTCAGATCTTTTAAAACGTTTGTGCCAGGCTAGTTTATATATATACATTTGCAACTCAGAAACACGCCTTTCAATTCTCCATGTCCATTTTATAGCCATATAACAATTACAGCACGGAAACAGGCCATCTCGGCCCTTCTAGTCCGTGCCAAACGCTTACTCTCACCTAATCCCACCTACCTGCACTCAGCCCATAACCCTCCATTCCTTTCTGTCCATATACCTATCCAATTTTTTTTAAATGACAATATCGAACCTGCCTCTACCACTTCTACTGGACGCTTGTTCCACACAACTACCACTCTCTGAATAAAGAAGTTCCCCCTCGTGTTACCCCTAAACTTTTGCCCCTTAACTCTCAATTCATGTCCCCTTGTTTGAATCTCTCCTACTCTCAACGGAAAAAGCCTATCCATGTCAATTCTATCTATCCCCCTCATAATTTTAAATACCTCTGTCAAGTCCCCCCTCAACCTTCTACGCTCCAGAGAATAAAGACCTAACTTGTTCAACCTTTTTCTGTAACTTAGGTGCTGAAACCCAGGTAACATTCTAGTAAATCTCCTCTGTACTCTCACTATTTTGTTGACATCTTTCCTATAATTCAGTGACTAGAACTGTACACAATACTCCAAATTTGGCCTTACCAATGCCATGTACTATTTTAACATTACATCCCAACTCCTAAACTCAATGCTCTGATTTATAAAGGCCAGCATACCAAAAGCTTTCTTCACCACCCTATCCACATGAGATTCCACCTTCAGGGAACTATGCACCATTATTCCTAGATCATTCTGTTCTACTGCATTCCTCAATGCCCTACCATTTACCATGTATGTCCTATTTGGATTAGTCCTACCAAAATGTAGCACCTTACACTTATCAGCATTAAACTTCATCTGCCATCGTTCAGCCCACTCTTCTAACTGGCCTAAATCTCTCTGCAAGCTTTGGAAACCTACTTCATTATCCACAATGCCACCTAACTTAGTATTATCTGCATACTTACTAATCCAATTTACCACCCTATCATCTGGATCATTAATGTATATGACAAACAACATTGGACCCAGTACAGATCCCTGAGGCATGCCTTTTAGCCTTCATCCCCATCTGCACTAATCCATTTGCCCACTTTAGGTCTGTATCCTTTTGTGCCTTTAAATACACTGGGCAACAATTTTTTTTTGGAAGTGTTGCTTCTCAGAATTGTATTTTGTGGTTGATTGAAGAAGAACACAAATATAATTTCAAACTACTTGTATTATGCAGGAATTTGGAGAAACAAAAACTTTAATTGAATTAGAATGTGTTTAATTGCATAATGATGCTGATGCTTTGCAATAGTTCAAGTAAGCTAAAAATGTTTGGTTGATTAATTTTGTTTGTACTTAGTATCTGAAGCTTCTTGCTTATGAGTCCAACAATAATTAGCCGACATTGGTGGATTCCAGTTGCCCTAATACTGTTTCTCCATGAGTGCAATGTCCTGGTAAAACCTTTCACTATGCTTACTAGTTGCAAGTGAAGTAACAGAAATTTGGTGATGAAACATTTGATCTTTCTGAACTTCTAACTAGTTCTAGACTTCCCATGAGATTGTGTGATTAATTAACATTGTATTTGGTGATTGTAAAACATAAAGTTTTCATCTTTGTTTCTATTGATTTGCAGGTCTCCTGACAAATGCATCAAGAAAGAATCCTTTTAGGAGCAGCTTAGAACTCTGAGTGACCTATTTACCCTAGCCATGTTCTTCTGCTGCAGACTGTCACCTGGTGTACGTTATTTCCTCAATTCTCTTTGACTGTGAGTCAAAGGACACAATCCCATCTATGACTTTAGAGCTGAAGTTTCACTCATTCTGAAGATGAACAGGTGCAGCACATAGATGACTGAGCCAATCTTGGATGGCAGCAACGTTGACCATGTTTGGAACTCGTTGTCCCTACATTTCAGCCGGAGTTGGACTTGCCTTTGTCCTATTGATGTTGCAACCCAGAGAGCCTGTTTTTACAGAAGACTGAACTATTTCTATCAGTCCTTAGCAGGTGGTGAATCTTAGCTTCAGGTGGGACATTAGAAGAGTTACAGAAGGCTCCTCAAACAAAGACACTGTGCTTTTATGCGTGTAACTCTCTCTCTCTCTCTCTGACGTCTATACATCTATTTCCTCATCGTTGTTCACAGAACAGTAGACCAAAGAACACACGGAGAATGCTGAAGTGGACACTATCTCATTGTGAATGAGCTTTACTGGTTTCCATTGTAGTGGGTTTCTGATGGATTTTGATTCAGTTTTTCTTTCCTAGAGCTGAAATAAATCATTACTGGCTAGGGTAAATTCTTTATTGGGAAAAAAAATAAAGGGAGTCCTGATGTAAGATGTCTAAGGATCTAATGGAGCATGGAGATAAAATAGTTTATTTCCTGTCACAAAAAAAGACACATATGAACATTTGCGCTGGGAGGATATCTTAGTCTCCTGTTTAGTTTGGCTGACTTATTTCTCATTCTTAAGACCTGTTGTATTTCAACCAGAAAGAAAGAACAAAAAAAAAGTGAACCCTCTGAAGCTCTTTATTTCCTTTCCCAGCACAATAGTAGCTACTGTCCAACAACATTCGCAATGAGCATGTCTGGCTACCTGCAGCCTGTGTCACATTTCAACCAACCATCCACCGCGAGAAATAAAAAAAAAACGATCACATTAGAGGAGAAAGTAACATTTCTTGAAAACAGGATCATTAAATGTATTTTGAGAAACCTAAAGTTATATATTTAACAGTTTTTATATGTTGTATCTTTGTAGAAAATCTTATTTAACAAATAATGTGGTCGTACTATGCCAGCCTTGAAAGCAGTCAAGAGTTGTGTTTTAACTTCTGGTATCTGTCAAAGAGATGATTGATGTATTTTTTCCTTTGGACCACTCTGGATCTGAAAACTGACCACAAAGAACTCTGTAGAAAAAAAAGTGCTGTTTATACATCAATACATTCAACCATTGCACTGTAGGAAGGCAGTTCATTTCTTTTATGTACTGGTATAATAGAGTGGAAAACATTGTAAACTTTGCTATCAGTACTGGTTTTCATTTCTCCCCCTTTTTCTCATGGTTGACTCTTACTAAATTGGATTTCTGAGCTATTCTAAAGTCATACAATACAAGCTCTGACTGGAGTTTTGTTGAAAAACATTGGGCAGGACTAATCATTATCCTGTTCCCACAGATCCACTGAAATAGCACTCTTTTTTGCTATTATACACAAAATGAGATCTTTCTGACCTAAAATGTGAGTTGCTAATTTACTAGAATAGGGCAGCCAAAGTCTAGGTCAGTTTTTAAACTGTAATTTCTTATTGCAGCCTATATCTGTGTTCTATAAGTTGAAAGCCGTTGTATTTGCCTCCAAAAGAATATTGAACTTCTTCAGCTGAAAAAGCAGACACTGAACTTGCTGGCTCACTTACATTGAAAACAGATGATTGTACAGTCCACTATGAAATTGCTTTTCTTTGAACTTCACATTAGTCTGAAGAGTAAGCAAGGCAAAAGACCAAAGCTTGAATCTGAAATTAATTTTTCCCCTACCTGTCAAGATATTAATGAGCAATGGAAAATTCAAATGTCATTTGGTAACATTTGGTTTTGATTTCAATCAATGTAGATCTGGTTTAAAATAATCAGTAAAGTATAGACTTACTTACCTACCTACTGCCCATTATGTCACTGGCATTTAGGGCAGCAATGAAGGTCCTCCATCTCTGGTGGCACTTGGGTCTTCCTTCATTGTGTCAGGAGCTCAGTTTTCACTCCTATCAGTCATGCAAGTCCCGGGTGGAGACTCAGGAATACCATCGCACTCAGATGTAGAACTCTTCTTGTTGTTTCCCTGAGAGTTTTGTTTTACCAATCAACGCTGTTAGCCTTGAGCTGAATCTCCGAATCTAGAGGTCTTGGTCTGGCCTCTAACCTTTGACCTGTTTGGCATGGGTGACCCTACCAAGAGCCAAAGCATAAAGCCCTGACTCTAGCCAACATAGCCCTCCAGGTCATCGAGGCATGCAAGCCTCCAAACCCTGTGACAAGGTTGTGGTCCTCTTGGAGGACAGTCTTACTTGCTGGAATGTTATTCAAGGGTTGTTCCTGAGCAAGTAAGAGTAAGTGTTGGCCTATTGTGTTAGTAATATTGAGATAAAATTGCTCACAAAACTTGAGGATCCGTCATGTTTCTAAGGTGGCAATAAATAAGGTTCAAACAGCAGTATTATTTGAAGCAAATGCAGTTTGAAATTGAATGATTTATTTCATGGAATTAAAAACCTTTAATCTAATCATATTCCACAGTAAATATGTACATGTTTTCTAAGACTAAACACGAACTTATATCATCCTTGTTAATTAAATGAAATCTGTTCTTTCACTCTGCATCATGGTCCACAGACTCTGTGAATGGTACCCATATTGTTTCATATTTCCCATAATGGAAGGTAAATTAGGGAAGTTTGGTTATGAAAGTGGGTAGCCGAGCATCAAGTCCACAAATCTGGCAAAAGTCTAGTGACCTATGTGGTGATCCAGTTGTGAGCCTTTTCCTCGTGTGCTTCTGATACCTACAAGAGGTTTCTCAAGGCTTTGGAAAGATACTACAATAGTTGTGTTCACAATTTTCAAAGCTCAAAAAGTTAAAAGTAAATTTTATTATCAAAGTACATGTATGTCACTGTGTACAACACTGTGGGCATACTCAGCAAATCTAGTAACTGTAACAGGATCAATGAAAGATCAACCAGAGTGCAGAAGACAACAAAGTGTGCAACAGCAAATTTAAATAAATAGCAATAAATAATGAGAACATGAGATGACAAGATAAAGAGTCCTTAAATTAAGATCATTGGTTATGGGAACATCAATGATGGGCAACCGAGTGTAGTTAGCGCCTTTGTTCAAGACCCTGATGCTTGTAGTCTAGGAACTGTTCTTGAACCTGGTGGTGAAAGTTCTGAGACTTTTGAACCTTACGGCCTGATGGCAGCAGCAGTAAAAGAGCATGGGCTGGATGGTGAGGATCTCTGATGATGAATGCTGCGTTCCTACAACAGCATTCTCCAAATTCATTCGAAGGATAAATGAAACAACAAAAACATTCTATTCTTAGTCAGCATCCCTCTCCTGAGGCCCTAATCACAGCCAGTCAGTTTTGTTAGACAGGCTTTATCAGTCACATGTTTGACACAAGATGCTCATAGTTCATATCCCATTCCACAAACGAAAAGATTCAAGAATGTGTTCATAAGACCATAAGATATGTGAGGAGAATTAGGCTATTTGGTCTATCTAGTCTGCTCCACCATTCCATCATGGAATTTATTATCCCTCTCAACACCATTCTTATGTTGTTTCCCCATAATCTTTGACTCACTTATTAATCAAGATATGATCAGACTCCACATTAAATATACCCAATGATGGCTTCTGCAGTCATCTATGGCAATGAATTCCACAGATTCACCACCCTCTGGCTTAAGAAATTCCTCCTCATCATTATTCTCAAGGGATGTCCTTCTAATCTGAGGTTGTGCCTTCTGGTCCTGGACTTCCCCAATATAGGAAGCATCCTCCCCATGTTCACTCCATCTAGGGCTTTCAATATTCAATGAGATCCCCCGTACCCCTATTCTTCTAAACTCTAGGAAGTACTGGCCCAAAGCCATCAAACACTCCTCATGTATTCAAAGTCTCCTTGGGGAGAAAAATAAGCAAAATTATCACTGACCAATTGTGTTCAAAGTAAAGAAGAAGTACTTGGGAAGACACTGAAAGCCTTGAGTCAATGGTTTGGGGACTTTGAAGTCCATTGTAAGTAGTAGGTGGAGTTTTTCACCTTCCTAATCTACTTGTCCTATCTGGTGACTCCTGGCTCAACTGTAGTCCCCACAATGGTCTCAGTACCTACAGAACTAGAGCAAGGACGTTTCATTGATTATCTTGGGGGACTATCAGTTAAAAATTTGAAGTAAGACAGAAATCTCACAAGAGAGAAGGACACTATGACCAATCTTGGGAATAGCTGTGATACATCTCTTTAACAAGAAGATAAGTCCTCTCATGTTTAAATCTTCAAGTGCAGCTCTGTAGGATTCAGAAATGTTGCTTTTTTGACACAATTTGCAAAGAAAAACTATGCCCAATATCCATATAAATTGCAATTTTAGTCTTAACGTTATTTAAAATACAGCCTTAATGCTAATATTGAAAAAATGTTACCTTGATTAAATTCAATTAATAAATATCATTAAACTTATATATGATATTAACTAAGGGAGGCTAAATTGGATAAAGTTTGGAATTTGCTTAAGGTGTAATTTTCTTCCAAACATGCCCTTCAAAATATGCAACACAAGTTAAAATATGTTATGCTCCTTGCAGACTTCAATTGTTAAAATTACAAGGTGTGCATGTTGCAAGCAATCCAAAAATGCCCTAAATGAGATGACCAAGTTTACTGGTTAGCCAGCCAGTGGTGTAGGGGCACCTGCAATGGACTTCAAGGCAAATAGTCCAGGGTTCAAATCCAACTGGTTCCCTGCAAGAGTTCCATCCATCGAGTGTTGAGCTAGCAACTCAGCCTCATAAACAAAGAGCCAAATGCTAAAGAAATGGCAAGGTTGCCACCTGATGTGCCACAAGGAAGAGAGGGGAACATCAAACTTACTGGTGAATCAAGTATTTCCTCAGGTTTCTTTTATCTGAAATGTTTCCATACTCTTCCAATGTTTGGGTCCATCTGCAGAGTAAATCTCATGAGAATACCCTTGGACTGTTCATTGTACAGAAGCTGGTCTACAGTCCATTTGATGAGTGGAACAGGTTGGATGGGCCGAATGACCCGAGTTTTGCTACTGCGTAGTATGGTCTTATGGCCAATTCACTCCATGTGAATCAGGTTTATTATTACCGGCATGTAATGTGAAATTTGTTAACTTAGCAGCAGCAGTTCAATGCAATACATGATCTAGCAGAGAGAGGGGAAAGAAATAAATAAAATAAAGCATAATAATAAATAAACAGGTAAAACAATTACGTATGTTGAATAGATTTAAAAGAATGTGCAAAAACAGAAATACTGTATATTAAAAAAAGAGTGAGTTAGTGTCCAAAGCTTCAATACCCATTTAGGAATTGGATGGCAGAGGGGAAGCAGCTGTTCCTGAATCACTGAGCGTGTGCCTTCAGGCTTTTGTATCTCCTGCCTGATGGTAAAAGTGAGAAAAGGGCATGCCCTGGGTGCTGAAGTTCTTAATAATGGACACTGCCTTTCGCAGACACCACTCCCTAAAGATGTCCTGGGTTCTTTGTAGGCTAGTACCCAAGATGGAGCTGACTAGATTTACAACCTTCTGCAGCTTCTTTCGATCCTGTGCAGTAGCTCCTCCATACCAGACAGTGATGCTCTCCACGGTGCAATAGATGTTTTTGAGTGTATTTGTTAACATGCCAAATCTCTTCAAATTCCTAATAAATCAAGAAATACCTGAGAGCAGTGGATTCAACAAAGGCTAAATGAGCCCGGACTCTATCCCAGCTATACAAGTTCCAGATATTGACCTACCACCAGCCATGGAGAACTAAAATAAAAACAGATATGCTGTGCTATTCTCATCTTTCAAAGCTTTATGTTTTTATTTCAGATTTACAGATTCAGTACATAATCGCTTTTGGAACATGGGAAATTAGTTAGGTATACCCTATCCACAAAATGAACATTTGAATTACTCTTCCATCACTTCACCTTCAAATCACTGGAAATGTAAGGGAGAATGTTATTGCCAGACTGGTCAAGTGAAATCTACTCTTCAACAGTCACCTCCTTGTCTGCTTCTTGTCAAAGTCACACAGCTCAGGTTTCCGTTATGGTCTTCACATGGTTAAGGTGGAATTCCAGCAATAATCTTTGAGAACCTGCTTTTGACACCATTGTACCATTTGGTCAAGTGGGACACTGAGGAGCTCTGGTACAACCAAAGTCAGAGGATATCAATGGTGAGGTATTCCACATGCTAGAGTTATACTCACCCAACACAAAATGGTTGTGGTTATTGGAAGTCAATCATCTCTCCCTGAGACATCGGAGCATTATCCTAAGTTCAGCTAACTTCAGCTGCTTCCCTAGACATGCACCATGATGTTCAGCAGTGACTGCATTATACTCAGTCCAATTCACACCTCTTCAGAAAATGAGGTTTACTATGAAGGAAGATCTGGACCACATTTAAACATGGGGCTGTTGATGAAAAGTGGCATGCAAAATGAACCCTCCTCTCCATAGATGCTGCCTGAACTGCTGAGTCCCTCCAGCTTTTTGTGTGTGTTGCTCTGAGTTTCCCGCATCTGGAGAAACTCTTGTGTATAAGAGTTGAACATTTAATAGTATTATTTTCATACTGTCCCTCATATCAGTGCTACTAAAGCCATCATCGGCCAGGTATTCAACCAACTGCATTAATACTGCAACTAACCAGGCAACACTTTTCAGTCTCTATAATTAAAGTCCAAGACTTACTGTATTTTGGAAAACAGTGGATTACATTTCACTGGTTGTCTTTTGAATCATCAGCAACATTGAATTACTGTGCGTAGTCCAGCCTGGTGAGAACTATCCTTATCATGCATGCTTTCTAATAGAATGCTTCAACTGTTGCACTGCTCCCTGCATTGCTGTGCACCAGCCATGCATTTCTCCTGAGTAGGTGTTAACATGCTCTGTTAGCAGAGCAATGCCAATGCAAAGGAACAGTCCTTGCCTTTGAGTAGATTGTGAGCTGTTGTATGGCAGGAGACAAGGGAGAAAGAAGAGGGTAGAGGGACCAGTTGACCTATGAACAACTCATCTCACTTAACTATATATATCCGAACTATACTTCCCAATTCTCAGACCCTACCTTCCCCACATTATCACTGGGTCCATTTTGCAATGAAACAAAAATCAAAGCCTCTTGGTCAGGGGTCTCCAACCTTTTTTATGCCATAGACCAATACCATTTAACAAGGTGTCCTTGGACCCTAGGTTAGGAACCCCTGCTCTAGCTGGTTCCTGTTTGTGTTTTAATGGGTTAGACATTGTGCATCATACATTGTAGCTGAAGGCTGAAGATGGTGAATGTGTTATTTGTATCAGTTGTTTGAATGTGAGACAGAAGATAAGGTATGAAGATAATTCTTTCTTCATTGTTTCTGCTACATTACTGGACACTACTTCAGCAACAAACCATTGCAATAATGGCCAACACTGTCTTCATTGAGGATAGGGCACATATCCTCATGGCCTCCAACAATACATTAACTTGTCCTCATGGATTTTTTAAAAATGATTTGGAATCACTCTGCTTTCAAGAGAGAGGCAAACATATTTAAGGTCAATGATGTATTAGCAAAATTGGGTAAATGGTAAGCTAAAGAAATTTTGATGAAAAGAAGGGAGAAGAGGTTAAATGATAAAAGGGACAAAAGTACAAAACCAAAGGAAGTGAAATTGAAGCAAATGAAGAAAAATATTTTTAGTGGAGGTGTAAATGAAATAGCAAAACCACCATCTGAAATTCTTAATTTCACTACACCGCAATGTGAATAGGAAGGTACAATTTACAAACTGACAGAAGTTTCATTGGAACTAGGGAGGAGATTGAGGTTAGAATGGGAATTGGTGAGAAAATTAAAATAACAATTGACTGGAAATCTTGAGTCATTCTTTAATGATGAACTGAGACATTCTGTTGTCCTTGTTTCCCTCCTCCATATTTGCAATTTCAAAGAGCTCAATACTGAAACTATTACTGTATAGATTAGATAGAAATGATACCTCAAAAATGCTGCCAAGTGAAATTGTTTTTATCTGTTCAGTGCATTTCTTTATGCTTCTGCTTTGAATTTTGAACATATTATTTCTCTGGCATTAGTGAGATGAATGACTAGCTAAGAAATTTCTTAAATCTAATAAACCGAAGCATCTCTACACATCCTGCCACCACATTAGCTTCCTACCTCTCCAGATGTAGCTCTGACAGATGATGAAATATAGCTGTTCAGGGAATCTTTTTCCATTTGTGAGTGCCAGTAGGTGATTTGACAATATCACAATCAGTCCTCTGCTTCTGCATATTCTACATCATTAACTTATATGGCAATAGCTGCTCTACCACGCTGATCTTTTCCACCCAGACTAATTGAGGTTGTATGGAGTTACTGATTCCACCTTATCAACATGCATTTAACGCAGAAGCAAAATAAAAGCCTATCTCAGCTGTTAAACTTTGGTGAATATCATGTTTTGAAAGAACATAAAAAATTAGGAAGAGGATTCAATTATCTGCCCCTTCTTTACCTTTTTACCATTCACGTGGATTAAGGTTGATCTTTACAACTTTGTGGCACTTTCCTGCCTGTGCCTGTATCTGATCATTCTATTTAATATCCACAATGCACTATATCAGCTGCAATTAATGCTATCCTCACCCGCATCTCCTCCATTTTCCAGACATCCACGGTCACCCCATCTTCCTACCCCATCTTACCAGTGACAGAGCTCCTTTTGACCTTATATATTTCCCCATGAACCTCCGCATCCAACACCTCATTCCCTGTAATCTCTTTCATCTCTAAAGGGATCCTACCACCAAACGCATCTTTACCTTCCCCCCTCTCTCCGCTTTGGGCAGGGATTGCTTCTTCCATAATTCCCTTGTCCTTCATCACTTCCCACTAATCTTCCTCCCGAAACTTATTCCTACAAGTGGCAAAGTGCTACAACTGTTCATTTACTTCCTCCCTCACTTCCATTCAGGACCCCAAACGGTCCTTCCAGGTGAGGCAGCACCTCACCTGTAGATCTGCTGGGGTTGTCTATTATGTCCTGTGCTCTCAATGTGGCCCACTCTACACTGGTGAGACCTGTCATAAACTGGGGGACCTCTTCATCAAGCATTTCCAGTCCAGCAAAATTTCCCAGTGGTAAACATTTTAATTCCAATTCCCATTCCCATCCCAACATGTCAATCCATAGCCTCCTCTTGTGCCATGATGAGGACACCCTCAGGGTCAAGGGACAATACCTTATAATCCATCTGGGTAGCATCAAAATTGATGGCATGAGTATCAATTTCTCCTTTTGTTAAAAAATATTCCCCAATTCTTCTACTCCCCACTCTGGCCTCTTACCTCTTCTCACCTACCTTTTTCCCTCCTTCTTCCCTTTCTGCTATGGTCCTCCCTCCTCTCCTGCCCTTTATCTTTCCCACCCATCTGGATTCATCTATCACCTTCTCACTATCCTCCTTCCCCTCCCCCAGCCCCCACCTTTTTATTCTGGTATCTTCCCCCCTTTCCAGTCCTAAAAAAAAGGTCTCAGCCCAAAACATTGACTGATTATTCATTTCCATGGATGCCACCTGACCTGCTGAGTTCCTCCGGCATTGTGGGTGTGTTACTTTAGTATATGAGCTCTGATTTGAAGGAGCTCCACTAAAGGATATAAAATGTTCAGACTTGAACAGCTCTCATTTTAAATACATATCAATGCACACAAAATGCTGGAGTTATTAAATAACTACAGTGGATTCCAGTTAAGAGGGACACATTGACACCAGTACATTTTGGTCCAATTAAGCGGCTGCCCCCGAATGCTAAATTTTCATGGAACTCATTAAAAAGGTATAAAAAAGGCAAATTACCATTTAACTGAGTAACAAGTTATGTATCTAAATGAAATACAGAACAAATTAGAACACTACCAATACTGTTACAGTACTATAAAACTGTATTAGTTCCTAATAATTATCAGCAGAGGAATTTATCCAGTGTACCCTGTTGTGATCTTCTGATTGACTATAAATGAACAAAATCAGAGTAGACACCTAGTGAAGATAATGAACTGTCTTCATACAATGCTTTTGACAACTGCATGCTTCAAATCTTCATTTCATTATAGCATTAATGATGATTGTCAATACCATCAAGTTCTTCATGGGTCCTAACTTGTTGATGCAGTGAAATCATTTCTTTTTCACTCCTGATCATTTCTGGCATCTCCAAACCCGAATGCTGGAAACCGCAGTGGGCAAAACAGTTCTAAATTGCCTTGCTGCTTATTTCTTGCCAGCTATCAGTGACAAAATTCACTGTTCTTTGAAAACAAACACATGCAACTACGTTATTTAGAAACTATTCACTGTAAGCATGGTATATTGTCTAACGGCCACACAAGTGCACATGACCGACACTGTTCGGCAACAGTCTGCTGTCCCAATAAGGAGGCGTAGTATCCCAAATAAATGAAGGTTTTCGTGGCTATTTTTCCCGGTTAGTTTTCCTTCTTTAAGAATTGTCCCATATAAGTGGCACTGCTGATTAAATGATGTCCCAATTAATCAGAATCCTCTGCATTTGTAAGATGAGGAAATTGATGGCTATGGGGAACTGGCACTGAAGAGGAGTTGAGGCCTGAAGCAGATCTGCTGCTATCATATTTGAGGGGTACTTCAAGTGAGCAGTCTTGAGGGGCCAGGTGGCCTTCTCATGCTCCTATTTTCATGTGTTCTTGAGAATTATTGGTAAGCTGCCGTCTTCAGTCATAGCTGATGCAAAGTGTGGTGGGTCGGGAATTGCTATAATTCAGTTGCAACAGATGTGAGTGTACAGCATATAGTGTGCAGCGGAGACTAGGTGACTCTCCACAGTGCACATATTGAACGAATATCCATGTGAGATCCAAGGAAGAACTTGGAGGTTAAAGAGTGGCTTTACCTTCCATCTTCTTATCCATCCAGCAGGTAGACTGAGGACTTGTCCAAGTGTTGCCACTTTCAGGGAATTATAGATATGAACTTCAAAGTCTGCACTGCACCATTTCCTGTACATATCCTAACCTTAATTTATCTTCCTAAAATATATTACCTCAAACACTTTGGGATATTCTCCCCCACTCCTGACGAGGTTAGTAGTAGGTGGCAAAGCACGCACTTACTTACTGCCTGTTTTGTCACTGAAGTTCAGGACAGCAATAAAGGTATTCCATCTATGGCAGTATTCAGGGCTTCCTTCACTGTGTCAGTAGCTTCCTCCCAGTTATCACTACTGTCAGCCATGTAAGCTGGAGACTCAGGAATACCACCGCATTCAGATGTAGGGTTCCTCATTGCTGTTTCCATAACAGTTTTGTTTTACCAGTCAGGGCTGTTAGCTGTCAGCTGAACCCCCGAACCTGGTGGACAACTCTTACCCTTTGACACCTATCCTTGGACCTGTTTGGCATGGGTGACCCCAACAAGAGCCAAAGCATGAAGCCCTGACTCCAGCCAACATGGCTGTCTGGGTTATTGAGGCATAAAAGCCTCCAAACCACGGCAAGGTTGTGGTCCTCTTGGATGATTGCAAAGCAGAGTGGGTGATAAACACAGGATGCCCATCCATCATTTCTCACAGCATTTAAGTAGGTGTAAAGTTTGGTCTGTCTCAAGGTGCTGATGATGGGAGATTCAGCAGATCAAGTTGCAGGAGGTTTCTGGTGAATATCAACAATTCAAAACAATGCTGAATGCGCACTTGCATTTTCAACAGAACAAGGAACATATTGATTTAGTAATAAGAAGCTTCTTATTGGTTACCAAGACCTCCCAATAGTTAAACATTTTAGTTCCAATTCCCATTCCCATTCCAACATGTTGTTCCAACGCCTCCTCTTGTGCCATGATGATATTACCCTCAAGGTGGAGGAGCAACTCCATCTGAGTAGCCTCCAAGCTGAAGGCATAAATACTGATTTCTCCTCCAGTAACTACATTTCCTCCCACACTTTCTCTATTCCCCAGTCTGACCTTTTACTTCTTCTCACCTGCCTCCTACTTCCCTTTGCATCCTCTCCCCCTTTGCTTTGTCCTATGGTCCATTCTTCTCTCCTATCAGATTCTTTGTTCTCCAGCTTTTCACCTTTCCCACCACCTGGCTTCAACTATCACTTTCTAGGTAGCCTCTTTTCCCTCCCCCCAACATTTTATTCTGGCATCTTCCCCATCCTTCTCGGCCTGAAACGTCAACTGTTTCCTCTTTTCCATAGATGCTACCTGACCTGCAGTGATCCCCCAGTATTTTGTGTGTTTTGCTTTGGATTTCCCCCACCTGCAGACTTTTTGATGTTTGAACTTAAATAATTGTTTGTGAGAACAACCGTCAAGAGGCAGATTATGGATCAACAAGATAATTTATTAATTAAAGATGAATGTCAATTTGAAAATGGACATTCTAAAAATCAAGTGATCGGAATGATGTTGTGCAGAGTGCTTCAAAAGTATTCAGAAGGTACTGTATGTCACTGGCTGATTAACTACTTTGAAAGCTCTAGCCATGTGATGTTAGCCAAATGGTAGAAAAGTGCAAAGTTCAAAGTACACTTGTTACTAAAGTATGTATACAGCATTCAGCCATGAGATACATCCACTTACAAGCAATCACAAAATAAGAAACCTGAAGGAACCCAATTTAAAAAAAGACCAACACCCAATGCGCAGAGACAGAACAAAAAAACAAATCTTGCCAAAAATAAAGTAAGCATCAGTATTCAGAATGAAATTGAGTTCATAAATCCAAAGCCTGGAGGAGCCAGGCCAGGCTCATAGCCTGAGTCCCAGTTAATCACACAGCAGGGCAAATCAGCACAAACCTCACAGACATGAAGCCCGGAGCAGTCAAAGCACAACACAGAACTAGCAGCCTGAGGTCTAGATTGTAACATCTACAAAGGAGAAAATAAATTTAAGCATCCAAGTTAATGTGGAAGTTAAACAAAGTAAAAACAGTTTCTGTACCAGATAAGATGAAATTAACAGATTGTTGCTAAAAGAAAAACCATCTGGTTCTCTAATGTTTGTCATGGTGGGAAATCTGTTGTCCTTATTTGGATTGGCCAATATGTAATTCCAGACAATCAGTGTAGTATATTCCTAACTGCCTTGTCGGGATTACAAACATGGCCATTGCTAGTGGCGTTCACATTTTGTGAATGAATGAAGAAACAAAAGATCATAATAAGGCACAAGGATTAAAATTACTGTGCAAAGTTAGGCAGCAGATATGTAGTACATAATCATAAGTAGTGGAGATTATAGTCACTCCTCTCCTATCAGACTCCTACCCCCCTCACTTGCTCTCTCTCTCTCTCTCTCTCGCCCATTATGCCCCTGGCATGTAGGTAGCAATGAAGGTCCTCCATCTCTGGTGGTGTTCAAGGCTTCATTCATCATGTCAGTAGCTACTCGTCACTATTAACCTTGATCTCTAAAGCAAGATTTTTGACTTTTTTCTTATTCTTCATGAAATCCTGTTCAAAGTTCAAAGTTCAAAATTCAAAGTACATTTATTATCAAAGTACACATACATTATACAACTTTGAGATATGTCTCCTAGCAGGCAGCACAAAACAAAGAAACTTAGAACCCATAAGAAAGAAGACCATCAAATACCCAATGTGCAGAGAAAAAGAAACACATTGTGCAAACAATAAAAGTAAGCAAATAACATTCAGAGTGAAAGCGAGTCCACAGACACAAAAACCAGAGCAGCAGCAGGCCTCATTGTCAGCCTCAGTTCAGAGCAGAGTAAATGTTGTAGAGGTCACAGACACAAAGCCGGAGAAGGCCTCATCCTCAGCCTCAGTTCAGTGCAGAGCAGAGTAAATGTTGTAGAGGTCACAGACACAAAGCCGGAGTAGGCCTCATCCTCAGCCTCAGTTTAGTGCAGAGCAGAGTAAATGTTGTAGAGGTCACAGACACAAAGCCGGAGTAGGCCTCATCCTCAGCCTCAGTTTAGTGCAGAGCAGAGTAAATGTTGTAGAGGTCACAGACACAAAGCCGGAGTAGGACTCATCCTCAGCTTCAGTTCAGAGCTGGGTAAATGTCGTGCAGCCCACAGACACAAAGCTGGAGCAGGCCACATCGTCAGCCTCAGTTCTGTGCAGAGATGAGTAAACGTCGTGCAGCCCACAGACATGAAGCTGAGGCAGCCAGAGCAGGCCTCAACGCAGCACAGAGTTGAGTAAGTGTAACAGAGCAGCAATGTTAGCAAAAAGCAGATGACTATCTTTTTTATTTTAAACCAGTTAATCGTCATCTGGTCACTCTTGTCAAGGCCAAACCTTTCAACATATAGTGAGACCATCATCAGAATATCTTTAATAGTATAATCCCAGACAATTGTACAATCATGCCTCTTTCAGAGTTCCTTCCAACCACTTAACTGCTCTTTTATAGGCTGTACAAAACATTTGTTAAAAAAAAACTAATGATCAACTATTATTGTGGGCATAAAATTGAAATGATTGGTACCATTCAAATGAAGCCACGAAGTAACCTATTAAACTTTGCTCAGGAACTTTGAGCATAGCAGTGGCTGAAGCTGAAGCCTCAGATAAGAATTTAATCCTTTGCCTATGCTTTTTGGCCTTGAAGAAGTTCATTTAAACAAGGATTGCTGATAATATAGCTATTGCACTGGTTGGAAGGAAGCATTAAACTCACTGGGCAATCACTCAGGAACTAAATGTACTGTTTGACCTGAGGTGCAGAATTTGTTGAACTACTATGGATTATTAACCAATATATTTCCTTTTTTTCCCTTTACATCCTTAGACTGGCCTTTTCTCCTGCCAAATCCTTTAATAAATTTATCAGAATTTGCTCTTTAAGCAAAAATGAATCTGGAATCATGAAAAAATTGGCCACAATCAGATTAGAGCTTTAATTAAAATGATTCTTCTTTATTTGATATTTTTGAAAGAAATACTGACAAGGGGAAGGACTGTTGAAAAAGTTATTTGTGAAGTTAGAGTTAAAATTCAAAGATTCAAAATACATTATCAAAGTATGTATGCAGTATTCAACCCAGAGATTCACCTTCCTCACAGACAGCCATGAAACAAAGAAAACCATGGAACCTGTTCAAAGGAAAACATCAAACCCAACCCCCAACGTGCAAACAAAAAATCAAATCATGCAGATGGCAACAAAACAACTTGGGTGAAAAACACAGAATATAAAACCCAAAAATGAAAGTGTCCAGGCATATACAGTTCAGCTCAGTATTCGTTATCAGCAGGCTACCTGATACAAAATCGCCCAAAATAGCAACAAGGAAGGAGTAATCAGAGACCAGAGACGCATCATAACGTGAACAGTGAAGTCCAATCCACAAACCACATTGATTAAACCTTGCCAAAGATCCAGGACTCCAGGACTACCCTACAAGCGTTGGGATCTTCCTTCCGGAGAAGCGACCGAAAACATGAGAGGGACCACCACAGGCAAACACCTTCCTCTGCAGTACCGAGCGAGAGGTTGGTAGGCGTCACTGAACGCTCACTCTCCTTGCGCACTTGCCTGAATGATTTCAATCTTCCTCGGTGCTTTGATCGGCAAGATCTATGAGAAATGGAGTCGATCATGGGCTTATGCCCCAGCTCCAGTCTTTTTGGCCTTGAGGTTTTAAAGAGCCTCTATTCCAATAAGAGGACAAAAAACAATATTTTACATTAAGACACATGAAACAATTCATAAAGATAATTGGTTCTTTTGGATTTTATCATCGTTCCATGATAGACCACTGTCAATAAATACACAACATTCCAAGTGATGACTTCTTGCTTGTTGTCCTTGAATCAAGTCTTTCAAACTTGACTACCTGCCCTCTGTTATGTTTTATCCCCTCAAAATATAAAACTAATTGAATGAGAATCAAGGGAGTCTGAGGGAATCATGTAAATTTCATTGTTTTTATAGTGAGGTGGCATATACTATATGATGTGTTGGCATGATGACGTATGCCATTCACCTATTTTTATATGAATAATGAATTATTTAAATAAATAAAGAATGCTGAGTCAAATGATATACTTACAATATTACTGAAATATTATTACACAAAACCCTCACTACTCAACTTGGAGGAAGTATACAGTGGCCTGGAACAGGAGTAAATGAGTCTATTCCTTCCAATTATGCAAAACTCTGGTGTCAACTCATGAGAACACAGTTAAGAACATACTACTCTCAGTAGCCACATTATTAGGTACTCCTATACTCCTACCTGTTAATGCAAATATCGAATCAGCCAATCATGTGGCAGGAACTTAATACATAAAAGCATGCAAATATGTTCAAGAGGTTCAGTTGCTGTTCAGACCAAATATCAGAATGGGGAAGAAATGCAATCTAAGTGACTTTGACCATGGAATGATTGTTAGTGATAGTGAGGGTGTTTTAAGTATCTCAGAAACAGCTGATCTCCTGCAAAGTCCCTACAGTTTCCAGAAAATGTTGCGAGACACACAAAAAAAAACCTCCAGTGAGTGGCACTTCTGTGGGTGAAAATGCCTTGTTAATAAGGGAGGTCAGAGGAGAATGGCCTGACTGGTTCAAGCTGACGGGAATGCAACAATAATTCAAATTACAATAGTGGTGTGCAGGAAACCAATGCATAACAATTGAACCTTGAAGTGGATAGGCTACAGCAGCAGAAGACCATGAACATACACTCAGTGTATACCATGGTAATGCATATTACTAAAGCTTTCACTGTAGCATATGTCCAGTTTAACCCACATGTATAGTCCTCTTTCTTCTTACTGTTGAGTAAAAAGCAAAAGATTCGCCAGTGTAATATCTTGTAAGTGGAGTATTACAGGGCAGCTGCCTCTCAGCAGGAGTTGTTAGCAACACCACAAATTATTTAGGTAATTAACTGAAGATAAAGATATCCTTCCCAAATACCACTGTAACAGTGGGAACACAGAACCTCATAAAGACATTTTGCAGCCTCCCAACTGTGCAACGAATGAACATTATTTCCCTTGAGATCAGTACTTCTCTCTGGTGGAGAGGGTTTATACATCTGGGTGACATCGATCTCTTCACACTGCTAGCTCCACACTCTATGACTGGGATGAATTAGAGAAGTGGTTCTGAAATCACTGAGGCATGTAAATAGCACAATCTTTGTGAAATATCATTCTCCCATGGAAACCTTCGAAATATCTTTGCAATCTAATATGTTCCCAATATGATGAATGTGTCATTCAAGTGGAATGTTTTGCATCCATTTGCATTTGCGAGGAATACAGTGTAAAAGAGTAAACTGTGGCTAAAACCCATTAAAAATAGAACATAGAACATAGAACAGTACAGCATTGGAACAGGCCATTCGGCCCACAATGTTGTGTCGAGCCAGCTAAAAAGCAAATCAAAAACACCCAAACATTAATCCCTCCTACCTACACCATGTCCATATCCCTCCACTTTCCTTCTTTCCACATGCCTATTTAAATGTCTCTTAAAAGCCTTTAATGCATTTGCCTGTATCGCCATATCAGACAGCGCATTCCAGTCATCCACCACTCTCTGAGTAAAAAACTTACCCTCACATCCCCCTCGAACTTACCCCTTCTCAGCTTCAATGTGTGCCCAGTTCCTTGAAGTATTAATGTCGGTCCATTAAGATTTTTCGTTATGATGGGCACAATGATTGAATGTTTTAACTCTAACGTTATGATCATCTTAAAGCTGCAGCTGCTGTCCCCCCGCAAAAAAACATTTAAAATTTCATTTGGGAGTTTGTGAGGATATTGTAATTTAGCCAGGAGCATGCAGTCCAATTCTTGATAGCACCATCATACTGTGATCCAACATTGTTTACCATCTAAATCTAATTAACAGGTGTACAGGATTGGGGAAGAAATCAATATGTAATACTGTTTTCTCAGCTGCTTTGCACAGCATCAGGAACACCTGAGCAAAAAGGTCAATACCACAGAACCTTTACATTTGCACTTTGTTATTTTTCCAGTGATAGAGACAAGGTCGATTGTGACAGAATACGCTACAAGACTTCAACGTAAATTTGGTAATTAATAGTTGGTTATTGAACAGTTCATTCTGACCTTTCATTCAGAATGCTAAGATAATCCCTTGGGTATCACATGACTGAGTGCAGCAGTGAACTTCAGTGTTCACAAGACACAGGCCGTATCTCCAGAAACAAACTAGCTTCTATTTTAGCAGGGGAAATGTAACGTTTTGTCATCCTCATTCCTTTAAACAAATGGTCATTAAAAATAATGCTTGGCATTGTACAACATGTACTTCACTGGTGTCACCTCTTTTACTAATATCAACTCTGTAATCCATTAAAACCTTGAATTTCCAAGTTTCCAATTACAAAAAAAAAGCCCTTAATGATGTTAAACGCACAGTCAGTATTTATTTATTTATTTATTTGTTTGTTTATCGATATACAGCACAAAATAGGCCCTTTGAGCTGTGCTACCCTGCAATCCCCCAATTTAATCCTAGTCTAGTCATTGAAGAATTTACAGTGACCAATTTACATAGAAGATAGAACAGTACAGTGCAGAAACGGGCCCTTTGGCCCACAATGTTGTGCTGAATCAGCTAAAAAGCAAATCAAAAAGCACCAAAACACTAATCTCTTCTACCTACACCATGTCCATATCTCTCCATCTTCCATGTGACTATTCAAACGTCACTTAAAAGCCTCTAATGTATTTGCCTCTATCACCATACCAGGCAGCACATTCCAGGCATCTACCATGCTTTGCGTAAAAAACCCATCCCTCGCATTCCCTTTGAACCTACCCCTCTCACCTTCAATGCATACCCTCTGGTATTAGACATTTCAACCCAGGAAAACAGATGCACTCTGTCCACTCTATCTATGCCCCTCTTTTCTGATCTCTAACCTACCAACTGGTAAGGCTTTGGACTGTGGGAGGAAGACCAGGGGGAAAGTGTACAAAGGCAGCGGTGGGAATTGAACCTGTGTCATGGGTACTGTAAAGCATTGTGCTAATCACTACGCTACTACGCCACACCAATGCGCTTTGATAATTACCTCAGAATTGCTACTTCAGTCTTGGGATTAGTAAGCAGTGTTGGCTTCTGACAAGTAACGAATGCTTCTTTAATAGCCTATGCTCGTGATACTTAGCACAAGTACAGATCAAGGGTGTCGGAGCCTTGTTTCTGTGCTGTGCCTTTATTGTGTTTGTTAAGGTATATAGTCACATTAGTGGGGGCATGGTAAAAGTGAAGTGAATAAATTATGTACTCATGCTTATTTCAGGGCAGTTGGTCGCTTGGAACTGTGGAGGTCATATCTTTGCTGACAACTGAGATTACACTCAATCATGCTTAATTGTATGTTTACTAATAGCTAATAAAGGGTCAAAATAGGGAATTGCTGCTTTGGAATGATCACTAGAGCTATGGGCATGTCACTCAAATATAACAACTCCGTGGGGTCTCAGGCTGGCAGCAATTATTTAGTCTGGTTTTGGTTCAGTTTTGCTGCTACAGTAGGATTGGACATTCCCAGCTCAGACACTTCTGGAAGCTGCCTTGCTGAATGATTGAAGCTTTCTCATTTCTAAAATAGCTGTTGCGAGTGAGAGCATATGAGCTTAACAGAATCTCTTCCTCTGTACGATAATTTACCCATAAAAATGCATGGCTGTTTGACACTCCAGTAATATCATGATTTTTTTTTTCAAACTCAACCCCATAGAGGTGTTTTGCAGTTTTCAGCAAAAGACATTTTGATTAA
Source organism: Hypanus sabinus (assembly GCF_030144855.1). Taxonomy (NCBI): domain Eukaryota; kingdom Metazoa; phylum Chordata; class Chondrichthyes; order Myliobatiformes; family Dasyatidae; genus Hypanus; species Hypanus sabinus. The sequence goes on along the minus strand of NC_082718.1, from coordinate 38,120,628 downwards.
CTTTGTCTCCTTATATACTTTCAGATTTAGGTTGGTTAAAGCTCAGAAGGAGGACACTTGGCACGTTGAGTCAGTGTTAGCTCCTGGAATTCCATTTGTATCTATTTCCCTGCTCTTTTCCCAGAACTCTCAAAATTACTTTCTGTAAAGTGCTGATGCAATTCCTTTCTGAAAGACTTGATTAACTCTGTTTCCAGTTCTCTTACAGCAGAATATTCCCGATCATAAAAAGACTTTGCATAAAGAAGTTTATATCCCTCACAATTCTTATTACCTTTTGCCTATAATGTGAAGTCTATGTACATTGTTCTTGAACCAACTTCCCATGAGAATTGTTTTTCTCTGTCTAAATCAGCCATCATTTTGTATATCAGGACTAAATCTTCTCCATATCTCTTCTTCAAGAACAATAACTGCTGCTTCTCCTGACTAACCTGAATGTCCATTAAAATCACCTATTTAAGCTTTGTTGGCTCCGTCGATGGTATTTCATCAACACACTTCTTGTTGTTGGTTAAAAAGTTTAATTTTATTTGACTTGCAAAACTATTTTATGCATTCTCCTTTCAGGGAGTCAGGCATAATTAGAAATTACAAATTATTTTCAGATGTCTTTTATCACTGAATCAACTAGATCAGTAGTGACTTATTTTTGATGTTACTGCTTCAGAAAGACTTTTGCCTGGCCATACTGTCCCTATAAAAGCAAACTGCAGGCAATTTCTACCACAGGAGAGGTTCTGCCCATAGGCACGAAAACTGTAATTTCTACGTAATTAGATACACTGCTAATAACTGACAACAGATCAGCCTGCAGCCCCTGAAACACTTCACACAATGACTGAGGCTTTATTTGTGAGAGAAAAGAAAAGGACTTGGATTTTGATGGCACCTGAGATCTTCTCCGTTGATTGTGGTCAACACAATCCCTTTTACAGGCACCAAAATCTGTAAACGATCTGTGAATATAATATGGATAATATGGAATATATAATTATAATATAATATGGAAGGAATATGGAAGGATAATTATAAATTAATCCAGAAGGAAGAGAAATATTTTTGGATGGGTCCTGTATTGTGTTGCAGGTTGAAGGGAAATGAAGTTCTGAAATATACTATCCAGAAATGACAGTAGATTTAGTTATAAGACTTCCTTCTAATCCAAGCCAGGTGGGTGGGAAATGCAAATGGCTGGAGAAGAAGGATTCTGATAGGAGAGGAGAGGAGAGTGGACTGTGGGAAAAAGGGTCGAAGGAGGGACACCGGGGGTTGCTAGGCAGGTGAGAAGAAATAAAAGACCAAGTGGGGATTGAAAAAAATAGGGAATGGGGTGTGAAATGGAAAAAAAGAAAAAAAATAAATTATCAGACTGAATTCAATGTTCTTGCCATTAAGTTGGATGCTACCTAGCAAGAGTATGAGGAACATTCCAAATATGAGGAATATGAGTAGACAGAATTGGCTATGGTGATGTGTGTTTTTATTCAGCCAGTGGAAGTCCTTTTAATTTACAGTATTCAATTCAATTTCAGGTTCAGTTGAGCATCCTGAACGGAGAACTAGGTTCAGATCAATTGGTGGAAAGTGATAATGATGAGGTATACTAATGGTAGCTGGACAAGATAAAGTTGACCAGTATCTCCACAGTGCATGATTACATTGTAAAACTGAGTCTAGGTGGGAAGATAATAGGAAAGCTGATAGTCTGGGGAATAAGGGAACAAACACAATGCTATCTAGCTGAGCTAGATCCAATTCTCAAGACCTTAAACAGGAACAACTTTAATGCAATCCAGTATTTTAAGCAGATGTATTGGTAGGTTAATTGGTCATTGTAAAATGCCCTTTGATTAGGCTAGGATTAAATCAGGGGAGCATGGCTCAAAAGGGCAGAAGGCCCTATTCCGTGCTGTATCTCAAAAATCAATAAATAAATAAGCAAATTCATGCACACACAAATAAATAGATAGATAGAGAGATAAACAAACAAACAAATAAATAAATAAATTGGAGAGAAGGTAGAAAGATGTGATGAGAGACTGGACAAAAAAGTTAGGTGAAAGATATAAATACAAGAGTTTCTGCAGATGATGGAAGTCCAGAGCAATACACACAAAATGCTGGAGGAACTCTACAGGTCAGGCAGCATCTATAGAAATGAATAAACAGTCAGCATGTCAGGCTAAGACCCTTTATCAGGATTGGAGAGGAAAGGGGAAGACGCCAGAATATCACTGTCTTTTTCATAATGAAGACATTTTGCTCTGCCAATGCTACATGGACAATTGGAAATAGCACAAACCCTCAAATGGATACATATTAATCATCTGTCATTGTTGCTGAGTCCAGAAGTGTAGAAGATTGAGGAGAGATTTGATAGAGATATACATAATTTATGAGGGTTAGGGTATAGCTTGGATAAATGCAAGCAGGCTTTTTCCACTGAGTTTCAATGAGACTACAATTAGAGGTCATGGGTCATGGGTTAAGAGAGAAAGGTAAAATGTTTAAGAAGAACATGAGGGGCATCTTCTTCATTGACAGTGTGGAACGAACTGCCAGTTCACGTGGAGAATGCGTGGTCAATTTCAACATTTATGAGAAGTTTGGGTAGTTACATGGATGGGAGGGGTATGGAGGAGTATGGTCCAGGTGCAGGTCAAGGAATGGACTAGATGGGCTGAAGGGCCTGTTTCTATGTTGCAATGAGTCTAACTGCTGGAACTCCCTGCCTAAGTGCAATGTGAGAGTATGTTAACAGAAAGACTGCTGTAGTTTCAGAATTGGCTCTCTACTATCTCCCTAAGGGTATTTTGGGATGGACAATAAATGCAGGCCTAGCCAAAGTAGTTAATGTCAATTAATAAAAGAAATCTGGGACCTGAATTAAACAAATGAACCAGGAGAGTATCTAACAATTCAGGTAGATTGAACCTATTGAGATTGAAGACTGATGAAATAAATAGTGTAAAGGCTAAAAAAAAAAGAAAGAATTTTGAATTAACAGATTCTATAGCTGATGAAGTGTAAAAATAATTAAAAAAGAAATGAGGTAACCCAGACCAGATTAAGAGAATGTGATGAAAGAGACAACTACACAACTTCCAAAGAAATACTTTGATATTAGTTTTTGAATCTGCAAACATAATTAAAACCTTAATGGAATGTGACTCCATGGTTGAGATAATTAATTTTCAATACCAGGGGGATTAACTGAGAGTAATTAAAAATTACAATCATTAAACATGCAACACAGCAAAGTACATCACTCTTTAGGCCCTTCAGCCCACAAAGTTATGTCAACTCTTCACCCTATTCTTACTCCAACCCTTCCCTCCCACGTAACATTCCATTTTTTTGGCTGCATCACGATCTGGTATGGGGGAGGTGGCTACAGCACAAGATCGAGGTAGGCTGCGGAGAGTTGTAAACTTGGCTCTATCATGGGCATTATCTGTCATAGTATCCAGGACATCTTCAAGGAGCTATGCCTCAAAAAGGTGGCATCCATCATTAAGGACCTCCATCACTCAGGTCATGCCTTGTTCTCATTGCTACCATCAGGAAGGGGGTACAGAAGCCTGAAGGCACATACTTAATGAATACTACCTCACTACATTTTAAATTTATATATATATATATATATATATATATATATATATATAAAACTGTAATTCACATTAAAAATATTACGTATTTCATTGTATTGCTGCCACAAAGTTAACAAATTTCAAAATGGATGCCGGTGATGTTAAACCTGATTCTGATTCTGATTTTTCTATCATCCATGTGACTTTCTAGAAGTCTCTTAATAGACCTGATTTATCTGCCTTTACCACCATCCCGGCAAGTGTGTTCCATGCACCCACCACTCTGTGTAAAATCCTATCTCTGATATCTTGCCTCTGCTTTCCTCCAATCACCTCAAGATTATGTCCTCTCAGTAAACAATTCCACACTGAGAAAAAGGCACTGGCTATCCACTCTGTCTATAACTCTTGTGATCTTATACACCTCTGCCAATTCACATTTCATCTTCATTTGCTTCAAAGAGAAAAGTCCTAGCTTGCTCAATGTTTCCTCTTAAGGCATTTACTCCAATCCAGGCAGTATTCTGGTGAAATTCCTCAGCACCCCCAATGAGGCAGATAGAGTTGAACACAATACTTCAAGTGTGACTAGCCAGAATGTTACAGAGCTGCTTCACAGTTCTTGAACTCAGTTCCCTGTCTACTGAAGGTCAGTACACCGTACACATGCTTAACTACACTATTAATTTCTCTGGCAACTTTGAGGGATCAGTGGACATGGACCTCAAGATCCCTCTTTTCTTCCACACTGTTAAGACTCCTGCCCTGTAATTTGCCTTCAAACTCAACCTTCCTAAATGCATCATTCCATACTTACCTGGATTGAATTCCATCTGCTACTTTCTCAGCCCACCTTGCATCTTATTAATGTACCATCGCAATCGATAACAACCTTCGACACTATCCACAACGCCACCAACCTTCGTATCATCAGCACTTTATTAAGGGATCATATTTGCACATCTGCACTTGGAATGACTTGATTTAATATTGTGACAATTTATATTCTTGTCCACATTGCAAGGACAGAAATTTCCCCTCACTCACTGGATTTGATGGAAGATCCAGATGATGAGATCAGTAAAACTAACAATGGAATAGCAAACCTTCGGCAGCAACTTTTTAATTTCTGATTTTACCCACATCCCCGGCAGGAGTTTCCGTAGAATTGGTACAGAAGGTAAAGCATGCACTTTTAACCTCATTTTATTCTCTCAGGAAGAGATGTGCTGATATTTATTACACTGGATAATGGAAGTTTATTTTACACTCGTTAGGTTTTTCTTTTGCAAACAGATCAAGTAATACAAACTAAAGTATGCAGCTATTTTAAAATAACAGTAGAGAAATGTCATAAAGCTGCCTTGTAATAATATCAGAGAACCAGTTGCAGGTAATGATTCTTTTGAATGATTGAAATCTAAAAGTGAAAATCAATAAACCTTTTAGCTTTGCAACTATGACTATCATCTAAGATTCAGCTGACAAGAGTGCTCAATTTCCCATTGCACACACAGCTGTGGAAATGGTTCAGGGGTAAACAGACCAACAAAACCTTCTTTTATAGTATGTTTAGTATAGAGCTGCGGAAGGTCTCTGTTTCCAATCATGATCTGTACCAAACAATCTAATAACACTAGCTATAGTGCTTCTGAACTAGATTAGAAGACATGTGCTGTAAAGGATTTGAAGTTTATTTGTTATCAAAGTATGTATACAGAATACAACCCTAAGATTTGTCCTCCCACAGACAACCACTAAACAAAGAAAACCCATGGAACTTGTTCAAGAAAACATCAAACACGAAGCGCACGGCAGACGATCAAATTATTACGAAGTATAAGAAGGCAATGGACAAGAATGGGTTGATTTCCCTGGAGCAACAGAGACTAAGGTGAGACTTAATCCAAGTTCATAAGATTAAGGGAGACAAGGATAGAGTACACAGCTGGCCTCTTTTTACCTGATGCTGGTGGCCATTCATTTAAGGTAAGAGAGGTTAAATTCAACGGAGATGCACAGGGCCAGATTTATTTTATGTAGAGCATGGTAGGTGCCTGAAATGAACTACCAGGGGTGGTAGTAGAGGCAAATGTGATAGAGGCATTTAAGAGATACTTAGATATGCACATGAAAGTGAAGAAACTAAAGGAATATAACCATCATGCAGGCAGAAGAGATTAGGTTAGTTAGCTGTTTAATTGCTAGTTTAGATATAGAAGAGATTCTGCAGATCCTGGAAGAATTCAGCAGATCAGATAACATCTGGGGAGGGAGATAAAGATTTGATGTTTTGGGCAGAGATCACCATAGACCGGAAAGGAAGGGGGCAGATGAGAGAACAAGAAGGTGGAAGAGAGGGAGGAATAAAAGTTGGCAAGTTATAGGTGAGGGGAGCGTAGGTGTATGGGGAAGGAAATGATGTGAGATTCTGGGAGGTGATAGTTAGAAGAGCTAAAGGGGTGAAGAAGGTGGAATCTAATAGGAGAGGACAATGAACCATGGAAAAATAGGAAGGAGGTGGGGAACCAGAGGGAGGTGAAGGGATGGTCTTGAGGACAGGGGAGAAGAGAAGGGTTGAAAGGGTAACCAGAATCTCCCATACCAACATGTCTGTCCATGATTGTACAGGGGGGGGGGGGGGGAGAGGGGGGGTGATTGATAAGTTTGTGGCCTAAGGTAGAAGGAGTCAATTTTAGAAAACCTAGCACATTTATTTTTCAACATAGCCCCCTCCTACACTTACACACTTAGTCCAGTGATCATGGAGCATACAGATCTTGGACATCCAGAAAGTGTCCACAGCAGGGGTGATTGATAAGTTCGTGGCCTAAGGTAGAAGGGGGATGAGGTATACAGCTCTCATTACCTGCACATGCAGTTCAACTCTTTGAGTGATTATGCAGAAAGTTTGAAGTTAATAAATTATCAGTTAATAACTCATCTGGGGTGATTGATATGTTCGTGGCCTAAGGTAGGAAAAAAGCCATTAAGAGAGAAAAGATGAAATATGAAGTTAAGCTAACCAATAATATAAAAAGGGATATAAAAAGTTTTCATAGGTATACTGTCTGAAGAGAAAAATAGAGTCAAGAGTCGATCAAACTGTTGGAAAATTACACTGGAGAGGAGGTAATGGGGGACAAAAAAATGGTGGAAATTAATGAGTATTTTTCATCAGTCTTCACGGTGGAAGACACTAGCAGAATGGTAGTAATGCAAGAGGGTCAGAGGGCAGGAGTGAGTGGCATTGCTCTTACTAAGGAGAAAGTGCTTGGAAAACTGAAAAGTCTAAAGTCCAGTCATCTGGAGCAGATGGACTTAACCAGATGGGTTAAGAAAGAGCTGAAGACATTATAGAGGCATTAGTAATGATCTTCTGGAATGAGATTCTGGAATTGTTATAGAGAAATGGAAAATTGCAAATGTTTAAGTGAAAATGAAAATTGAAAATTTTTAAGAAAGGAGGGAGGCAGTAGAAAGGACATTATAGGCCAGTTAGACTTCATTGGTTGGACAGATGTTGGAGATTGTTACTAAGGATGAGGTTTTGGGGTACTTGCAGGTACATGATAAAATAGGCCAAAGTCAGGATAGCTTCCTTAAGGAGAAATCTTGCTTGACAGATCTGTTGGAATTCTTTGAGGAAATATCAGGCAGGATAGAGAAAAGCGAGTCATTGCATGTTTTTTATTTGGATTTTCAGAAGGCCTTTGCAAGGTGGCATGCATGAGACTGCTTAACAAAATAAGAACCCATGGTATTACAGGAGAGATATTATCATAGATAGAAGATTGTCTGACTGGCAAAAGCTAAGAGTGGAACTGAAGGTTAATTTGTGAGTTGAGTTGGTGGTGAGGAAAGCAAATGTGATGTTAGTATTCATTTTGAGAGGGCTAGAATATAAAAGCAAGGCTGTAATGTTGAGGCTTTATAAGGCACTGGTGAGGCCTCATTTGGAGTAATGTGAGCAGTTTTGGGCCCCTTACCTGAGGAAGGATCTGCTGACATTGGAGAGGGTTCAAAGGAGATTCACAAAAATGATTCCAGGATTGAAAGGGTTGTTGTATGAGGTGCATTTGATGGCTCTGGGCATCTACTCACTGGAATTCAGAAGAATGAGCGGGGACCTCATTGAAAACTATCGAATGCTGAAAGGCTTTGAGAGAGTGGATGTGGAGAGGATGTTTCCTATGCTAGGGGAATGCAAGACTAGAGGATATAGCCTCAGAAGAGAGATGAGGAGGAATTTCTTTAGCCAGAGAATGGTGAATTTGTGGAATTTGTTGCCACAGGGAGATATGGAGGCCAAGTCATCAGGTGTACTTAAGGTAGAGATTGATAGATCTTTGGTGAGTTAGGGCATGAATAGATATTGGAGAAAGCAGCAGATTGCGGCTGAGAGGGAAAATATATTAGCCATGATAAATTGGTGGAGAAACTCATTGGACCAAATGGCTTAATACTGCTCCTATAACTTACAGTCTTATGGTCTTATAATATCAAAGTTGAGAGGTTAAATTGAATAACGCTGGATTCTTCTTTCTCTATTTTCTTAACTATAACTTTGTGATAAAGTGAATTTCTTCAGCTTGACCTGTTATATAACTTTGGACCTGAAAGTACAGGATAACTACAGCTTGTAGCTTCCTTAAATTTGTGAATTGTATTCTGAATTTAGCCTCTTTCAAAATACAGACAACACATTTGAGAGATAAATGCTAGGGGAATTGCAATACATAATTCAAAACTGGAGCTTTTAAGGCACCAAGCTTTGGAAAGCACAAAGGAGGAATGCTAAGCACTGCTTGTGTGGCCACTATCTTTTGTCCTTATGGATAATTGAAGCAAACTTGAATATTAAAACTATGTCTAAGGGAGCACTGGATACACAATGCTAGCTTCCTTAGTGACATGCTTGTTTTGATAAAGGTATTGGTGCTCAGATTGAAATTTGAAGTAGGTATTGGGATTCATTCATATGCAACTAGCTGTCTAATTCCTGTTTGAATAGTCTAGGGTTAGGCATTTCAGCTACAATATGTTTTACAGTTATGTTGACTTCAGCACTCCCAAGTTAAAATTGAGTTTTGCATTTTTAGTTTGCTCTTTTTCTTGGCTCGCAACAGTGCGGAAAAGACAACCATTCTGGATATGCTCATATCTATTAGGCACCTCATACATCATTAAGCAAGTGTTTGAAGCCTTGAAACAATATTCAAACATTACATGAATCAGTTCATGTCTGGAAGAATGCAATCTGATTATGTTTTCACTGGCAGGAAAGGCACAAACAAGGTAAAGAAGTTAAGAGGTATGGGGAAGGTAACTTAAAAGAGTGGGTGCTTATAAATTTCTTCTCTCAGAGAGTAGAAAATCTCTGGAATTCTCTGACAAAAAGGATGGTGGGTTGCAATCGTGTCAGAGGTCATTCATTGGTGAGGCAGTGCAAGATTTAAAAGGGGCTCCAGTGCATTTGGCTGTTTGGGGGGGGGGGGGGGGCTGCAATCAGTGAGAGAGGTTTTTCGTTGCTGATGCAGAATGAAGTTTCAAAACAGCTCTGGTGCTTTTGGGTCTTACTGGCAGACTGCAATCAGCATGGGGCCAATAAAAAGAGGTGTAAGCAGAACAGCCATTTCTGAGTGAGCCACTGTTGGAGTGGTCAGGCTTTGGCTCAACAGGCTTGGGCAAGTTCTTACTAAGAAAGTGTCTAGTACATTTTTGTTTGATAATATATAGCTAGTGTGCTGAGAATGGTTCTGGAGGTATGCTCCTTTTGTAAGATGTGGGAAGTCTGGAAGACCTCCAGTCTCTGTGATAACTACATTTTCCTGAAGTGCACCATTTTGCAGAGCCTGAGAAACTGTGTTCAGGAACTGGAGCTGCAACTTAGGAGCTCGTCTCCTAGTTTTCTTACATATTCAGCTCATGTGGGAAAACTAGGAGGTGATACACAGGAACTACAGGGAGATGGACAGCCTTAAGTTGCAGGAGGCTGGTACTTAGGCAACTGTCAGGAGAAGAAAATGGAATAGGCAGCCAGTGCAGAGATACTGTTGGAGGGGACGGCCTACTGGGAAAAGCTGCAGCAAACAGGACTCTGGCACTAAGTCTGGCTCTGCATCCGAGAGGAGAAAGCAGGAGAAGAGGAATCCGGTAGTGATAGGGAATTCCATAGTTATAGGAGCAGAAAGCAGATCTGTGGATGTGAAAGAGGCACCTGGAGGGTATGTTTCCTCCCAGGTGCCAGGATCAGGGATTTCACAGATCAAGTCCTCGGCATTCTGAAGGGCTAGGGTGAACAGCCAGAAAAGTGGTACATATTGGTACTAGTGGCATAGGTGGTGAAAGGGAGAAGATCCTGAAGAGAGAATATGAGGAGTTAAGCAAAAATCTGAAAAGCACGACTTCCATAACAGTAATCTCTGGATTGCCACCTGTGCCACATGGGGAAGGATAGGAAGATATTAGGGCAAAGTGGAATGAATTAAAGTGTAACAGGGGACAAAATCAAAAAGGATAATTAATACAGGCCTTTGTTATTATTGCCACATGCCAATAATAGGATGATTTAGCAAGTGAATGCATGGCTGAAGTATTTGTGCAGGGGGCAGGGTTTCAAATTTCTGGATCATTGGGATTTCTTCAAGGGAAGGTATGACCTGTACAAAAAGGGCATATTATGAGGTGGATGAATATCCTTGTGGGCATGTTTTCTGGAGCTACTGGGGGGGCTTGAAACTAATTTGGCAGGGGGATGGGAACTGGAGTGAAGGAGCTAAGGATAGGGCAGTTGGTATACAATTAAATGTGGTGTTTAGTGTGCAGTCAGATGATAGAGCAAAATTGTAGTCAGTGGGGTAAGTTAAAGTGTAATTTGGGCCAAATTCAAAAAGGGTGATGAAGATATTATATTTGAATATATGAAATAAGGTAAATGATATTGTAGCGCAGTTGGAGATTGACAGGTATGATGTTGTAGTCATATCCAAGACATGGCAGAAAGAAGATCATAGTTCGGAGCTTAATATTCAAGATACACATTGTATCTAAATGACAGGCAGGGAGGTAGAGGTGGCTCTGTTGGTAACAAAATATGAAATCAAAGCCTTAGAAAGAGGTGACATAGGATTGGAAGATGTAGAACCCTTGTAAGTGGAGCTAAGAAACTCCAAGGGATGCGAGTTATACACAGCCCTCCAAACAGGAGCTGGGATGTAAGCTACAGTACAAATTACAACGGGAGATAGAAAAGGTACGTCAGAAGGACAATTTTATGATAATCATGAGGGACTTCAATATGCATGTAGATTGGGAAAATGAGGTTGTTGCTGGTCCACAAGAGAGGGAATTTATAGAATACTGATGAAATGGCTTTCTAGGGCAGCTCGTGGTTGAGCCCACTAGAGGAATGGTAATTCTGGTTTGGGTGTTATGTAATGTACTATATTTGATTAAGAAGCTTAAGGTAAAGGAACATTTAGAGACAGTGACCATGATATGTTCGAATTGAGAAGGAGACGCTGAACTCAGATATATCTGTATTGAAGTGGAGTAAAGGGAATTACAGAGGCTTAAGAGAAGAGCTGGCCACAGTCGATTGGAGGGGAAATCTAGCAGGGATGGTAGCAGAACAACAATGGCTGGTGTTTATGGGAGAAGGTGCAAGTACATCCCAAAGATGAAGAAGTATTTTAAAGAAAGGATGAGGCAACCATGGCTGACAAGGGAAGTCTATAACAGCATAAAAGCAAAAGAAAGGGCATACAATATTGCAAAAATTAGTGAGAACATAGAGGATTAGGAAGCTTTTAAAAACCAATGGAAGGTAACTAAAAAGCCATAAAGAATGAAAAGATAAAATATAAAGGTAGGCTAGCCAATAACATAAAAGATGAAACAAAAAGTTTTTTCAGATGTATGAAGAGTAATGGGGGAACACAGAAATGACAGATGAACTTAATAAGTACAAACATTTATATTTTGCATCTGCCTTCACTGTGAAAGACATGAGTAGTATGCCAAAAAATGTACAAGTGTCATTGAAATGCAAGAGTATCATAGTTGATATTGAAATGCAAGGACGTCACAGCTGATATTAATGGAAGAGGCAGAGAACTGGAGGAGTGAAGTCTCCTGCTATTTTTATTCATTAGAAAGGGAAAGACTTTAAGATCTTAACCATATCCAGAGAAAGTTTGATTACTTGATATTCAGAAATTATCAACTGCTCAGAGAATCAACCCTTTCTGTTCATTATATTTACATAACAGACTTGCAACAATTTTTGGAAATGATAGAAAAAACAAACTAAGTGGCCAGGGTGTTGGAATTCCTGATATCCAGCCTTTCCAAACCAGCCCCTGAAGCTGGATTACCGTCTCAAATGGGGACGGGGCTAAATCACAAGATCAAAATAAGCTGCGGAAAGTTGTAAACTCAGTCAGCTCCATCATGGGCACCAGCCTCCCAGCATCCAGGATATCCTCAAGAAGCAGAGCCTTGAAAAGGCGGCATCCATCATTAAGGAACCCCATCACCTTGGACATGCCTTCTTCTTATTGCTGCCATCAGGAAGGAAGTCAGGAGCCTGAAGGCACACACCCAATTATTCAGGAATAGCTTCTTCCCTTCTGCCATCTGATTTCTAAATGAACATTGAACCTATGAACATTACTTCACTACTTTTTTCTCTTTTTACACTTACTTAATTCAACTTTTATTGTAATTTGCAAGTTTATTATTATGCATTGCATTGTACTGCATAACAGCAACTTCCACGACGTGTGCCAGTAATATTAAATTTGATTCTTATTCTGATATAAAACCTGATTCTGATACTGATTTTACTCAGCAAACTTCTTTGTAACTGGAATGGCTTCACTCCATGTTTCATCTAAACTGAAGCTATATTTAACCACAAATACAGAAGTCATTAGAAGTATTAAGTTGCAGTATCCATTTCCCATTTCTTGCATAAGTATTTCCATTACAGTAAATAAATAGAATGTTCACTCTCCATGCCTTCAAATATATGGTCATTTATCTACAATAATGGTGATTTTTGACCACTTATCCAGCTCATCAGCTGATCCATGTATTTCTGAAATAATTCAGGCAGCATCTTTCCTTGAAGAACACATTTTTAAATTATTTTGGTTAATTAATTGTTCAAACTACAATACATATGGGAAGCAATGAGAGAAACTACAATGTTTACAGCATCAAAAAATCCAAACTAGACAATGACTTGAATCGCTTCAGCTGTTCACCTTCGCCTCTGATGAACTTAAAAAACAGTTATTCAGTCATTTTCCAAGCTACTTCTTTGTTTCCTGGCCAATTTAGTAGAATATGGCTTAGGTATAATGTATGGATCATCATTCCTTCCCCGTTTCTTTTGAAATCAGGAAAATCAATTACCCAGTCAGGTAGAAATTTCCACTTTTGTCTCATTGTCCATTTGCCTCAGAAATAACACCAATCACAACAATTCTATCACTGAAATCATCACTTGTCAAAGCAATATTGTCTGATAATCTGACCAATGGGCTCCAGCTCATCCCATTTGTTTTTCTCACATGGGAAGTTGCGTTCGTATTCCATGCATCTTCTAGAGTCCTGAAACCAAGTAGGGCGGAGTTTTATTTTTAAATCTCATCACCGTTTCCAGTTTATTGATAATTGTGGACAAGCTTTGGAGCGAGGAAGAAGTTAGGCAACTTTGGAGGTAAACATTGCATCTAGAAATCAGTCTGCAAATTCAAATATACAGTATACCCTGAAAGTTCAGTTAGGTTTAGGCTGTGCAGAAACAAATAGTGAACAATAGTTCTCGAATGATAAAAGCTAAAATGGCTTATCTTTTGGGGGCTGATTCTCTCACCTTCTCCAGTCATCCTTGTTCAACAGTTCCCACCCTGGGGTCCTCTGACCCCTCAGTTAATGGTAGGGGACCATAACATAAAAAAGGTTGGGAAACCCTGCCCTAGAAGTACAAATTTTCAAAATATGCCTTCACAATGTTTATGGGATTTAAAGGCACCTTCATAATCTTATTACACAAAGTAATATTACATATTTTTCTGATTCTCCACTAGCTCTATATTGCATTTGGCTAAGCATCCTGCTTTAACAAGTATTAAAACTTTGCAGATTCTAGTAAGTATCCAGAAAATATGTAGGTGAAAACTGTCCAGTTAAAAAAACAACTTAGAACAGTACAGTAGAGGAAGAGGACTTTTGGTCCAGGACAGTGTGTTAAACTAATTAGAGATGAAATATCACAACTAACTAGTAACTTCAAATGCCTAAACACATAAGATTCTGCAGATGCTGGAAATCTTGAGCAACACTCTCAAAATGCTGAAGGAACTCAGCAGGTCAGGCAGCATCCAATGAGAGAAATAAATATCCAAAATTTCTGCTTGATACTGTTCATCAGGACTGGAAATGAAGGGGGCAGAAGCCAGACTAAGCAAACACAAGAAGCTGGGAAGTAACAGATGGAAGTGGGAAAAGGCTGAAGGAGGAGAAACCTAACAGGAGTGGACAGTGGACTATTGAATAAAGGAAAGGATGTAGGGAAACCAAAGGAAGGTGATGGGCAGGTCTTGAAGTTGGCAGAGAAGAGAAAAGGTAAGAAGGCAACCACAATGTGAATGGAAAAAGAGAGAAGAGGGAAGTGTTTGGAAACAGAGGGAAATAATGACCAGAAGTTAGAGAAATCAATATTCATGCCATTTGGTTGGAGGCTACCCAAATGAATGAGGTGGTGCACCTCCAGCCTGAGTTTGGCTTCATTGAGGTACTTTCATTTGCTTCTATGCTGTTTTTTTAATTTCCCTTGCCAGTCACATTTGCCGTATTCTCCCTTTAGAATGTATCTATCCTACATCATCTCAGTTGGTCCCAGAAACTCCAGCCATTGCTACTCTGTCATCATCCCTGCTATTGTCCCCCTCCAAGCAACTTTAGTTAGCTCCTCTCTCATGCCTGTGTAATTCCCTTTACTCCACTGTAATACTAATACATACAATTTTAGCTTCTCCTTCTGAATCTTCAGGTTGAATCGTATAATATGATCACAGCCTCCTAAGGGTTTATTTACCTTAAGCTCCCTAATCAAATCAGGGTCATTACAAAAGACCCAATCCAGAATTGTCATTCCACTACTGGGCTCAATCTCAATTTGATTTAAAAAGCTATTTCAAAGGCATTCTAAACATACCCTCTCTTGGGATCCAGCACCAACCTGATTTTCTCAATCTATTATACTTGCATATTGAAATCCCCCATCACTATTGTAACAATGCACTTATTATATGCCTTTTCTATCTCCCATTGTAACTTGTAACCCACATCCTGGCTACTATTCAAAGATCTATATATAACTTCTATTTACACTTGCAGTTTCTTAAATCTACTCACAATGATTCTAGATCTTCTAATCCTATGTCACCTCTTTCTAAGGATTTGATTTCATCTTTTGCCAACAAAACCCCCCCAACCCCCCCCCCCGCTTATTTGTCTGTCCTTCTACTACAATGTGTATCTTTGGATGTTGACCTCCCAACTATCATCTTCTTTCAGCCATGGTTCTGCGCTGCCCACAACACAACATCTGCCAATCCCTAACTGCGCTATAAGATCTTTACATTATTCCCTATACCGCGTGCATTCAAATATAACGCCTTCAGTCATGTATTCACTACCTACCCTTTTTGATATTGTCCCCCTGTTACACTTTAATTCATCCTACTTTGCTCTATCATCTGCCTACCCTTCCTCATGTGGCACAGGCAGCTATCCAAAGATTACTATCTTGAAGGCCTGCTTTTTAGCTATCTAACTCCTGATATTCTCTCTCAGGACCTCCTCCCGTTTCCTACCTATGTTATTGGTACCAATATGTACCATAATTACAGGCTGCTCACACTGCCCCCTTAGAATGCTGTGGTCCTGATCCGAGACATCCCCGACATGGTACCTGGCAGCAACAGACCATCAAGTGTATCATTCATGTCCATAGAAGCTGCTGTCTACTCTAACCATGGAATCCCCTGAAACTACTGCCCTTCTGTTCTGCCTGCTTCCTTTCTGAGCCAGATACAGACACTGTGCCAGAGGTCAGGTCACTGGGGTCTCCTGATATGTCATCCCCCCTTTAGCAGTATCCAAATTAATATTGAGGGGAACTGCCACAGGGGTGCCTATCTGCTTTCCCTCTCCTGACAGTCACCCTGTTACCTGTCTCCTGCAGCTTAGCAGTGACAACCTCCCTGTAGTTTGTATCTATCACCTCCTTGTTTTCGCTTATGAGCCGAAAGTCATCCAGCAGCAGCGCCAGTTCCTTTTCCCATTAATATTGGGAAAGGAAAATGAATGACCTTGTATAAGTGTCTTTAAAGTCACTGATTAGCTCTGGGTCCATTTAAAAAGTCACATATGGGACTTGTTTGATCATATAGGTTTAGAATCCAGGAGATCAGTATAATCCTTTGTGCAAACAAAGGCAGAACAACAGCCAGCATCAACAAAACAGCTTATACAGGGAAATAGTTGAATAGATCACCTTATCAATAGTTCATAGAGCAGACTGACAATAAAGTCAACATTTATTGCTCCAACATGCTCCACTGAAGGGTTGTATCATGAATTAATCACATAGCTATATTGGATTTGATTGTTTTAAAAAGGTCTCAGTATCATTGATCAAATACATGTTTATCAAAACAAAAAAAAAGTTCTCATTAAATGCAAGGTGTTATGGATTGGCATTGTCTTCTTTTCTGCTGCTAAATTTCTCATCCTGATGCTCAGATTGTGAGGTAAAAATATGAGTTTTGTTATAATTTCTTTCAGACTGATAAACAAAACAGTCCTTAAGATTGTTATAGCTGGGTTTGGTAGTCGGGATAAGCTCCTACTACCTATTAAATGCTCTCAATGGCATGAATCTCAAATAGCCTCTGACAATCAAGTCCAGCTCCTGGTCTTCATGTGGGGCTTAACTACTGAGCCTGGTGGAACTGTTTCTATGACAGAAGAAGGGGCAAAGGTGGGTTACTGGCATCTTAAAACCAATTGCTTTGGACAGACAGGGCTTGTCAGCTGTGGTTGGTGGCTCAACTAGCCAAGGAAAAATTCTGATTTCAGACTTCAGCTGAACTTGCGGTTATACCCACTCATGAGGAAAGTTTCAGGAGCAAACCAAGGCAGTCCTACATCAAGTTCAATGCTGCCTGGCAGCTCCTACGATGCCCTTGATGCCAAACTGTATTGGTCTCTGCCAATCTTTTGGATTCATCAGTTGCATGGAGAGAAAGAGGCTGCTGCATGGGTAGCATCTGCCCTGGCTTGCATAATAGCTTACATACACATGGACAGCTCGGACACAGCTTCTGTGGTTTACCCTGAACAACAGAGGGCATCTATGATAAAGAAAACTACAGGAACGGGCCATTCGGCCCACAATGTTATACTGAACCAGCTGAAATCCAATCAACAACACCTGTTCAAGCATTACTTAGAGGATGCGACAGATATTCCAGTGGTTCAGAATTATCACAAATAATTTCAAGTCAATTGGAACTATGTTACCAACTCAGAAAGTTGCAATCAATTGTACATAATCTGATTTAGCCATACACAGGATAATAAAATGATGGATACCGAATCCAGAATGATAAATATTAATATTAATTGTTAGTACAGGTCAATGAATTTAGATTGATATTCAATGGCCTGTTTAGTGTTATTGAAGTGGAATTTGCCAGCTGAATCTATGGATATATTTATTGAATTCTTCAATTCATGAGGATGCAGAATGTGATTTGTCTAAAAATTTTTTTGCTCACATTTAGGATGTTTTAGCTTCAAAGGAAATCTGACAAAACCTGGCTTATTTCCCAGCTCAAATTCCACAGAAGCCAGAGCCTAGACAAGAATTTCTGGACCTTAATAAACTTGGAATTTTACATTGAGATTTGTGTTGCATTTGTCTTTTTGATTTAAATTGGATTTTGGTGAGGAGCACTAGTTACACTCTTCTCCATAAGGAGAAATGTCCTCTTTTCATTCTTTCCAACAAATCTCTTCATTTTCATGCAGACCTAAGTTGCATCATGCTCACCTTGAAGACTGAGCCAACAGGTTAGTGCAAGGAAATCCGCAATACAGTGCCAGTTTGTCCAGATCTAACTTTCCACTCTGTGGCCGAAATACATTCAGTGGCCATTTTATTAGGTACAATTATACAGTTGCTTGTTAATGCAAATATTTAATCAGCCAATCATGTGGCAGCCACTCAATGCATAAAAACATGTAGATGTGGTCAAGAGGTTCAGTTATTGTTTTGACAAAACATTAGAATGGAGAAGAAATGTGATGTAAGTGATTTTTACCATGGAATGATTGTTGGTGCAAGACTAGGTGGTTTGAGTATCACAGAAACTGCTGATCTTCTGAGATTTGCATGCACAACGTTCTGTACAGTTTACAGGGAAGGGTGTGAGAAATCAAAATCACATCCATTGAGTAGCAGTTCTGTGGGCGAAAAAGCCTTGTTAATGAGAGGGGTTAGAGGAGATTGTCCAGACTGGTTCAAGCTGATAGGAAGAAGACAGTGACTCAAATAATCATGTGTTACAACAGTGGTGTGCAGAAGAGTATCTCTGAATGCGCAACACATTGAACCTTGAAATGAATGAACTACAATAGCAGAAGACTATAAACATACACTTAATGGCCAATTTATTAGGTACAGGAGGACCTTAATAAAGTGGCCACTAATTGTCGTCAATTGTAGTTCAAGAGCCTGATGATGCATGGGTAAAAACGGTTCCTGATCCCTGGTGGTGTGAGTTCTGAGACTCCCATACCTTCTTTCTGATGGCAGCAGTGAGAAGAGGACATGACCTGGGTGGTGGGGGTCCCTGATGATGGATGCTGTTTTTTCCAACAGCATTTCATGTAGATGTGCACAATAGTGGAGAGGGCTGCTTGTGATGGACTGGACTATATCCATTATATTTTGTAGGCTTTTATATTCAAGGCCATTGGTGTCTCCATACCAGGCTGAGATGCAGCCAGTCAATATACTCTCCACTACACAAGTGTAGAAGTTGTCAAAGTTTTAGATGTCATGCCGTATCTTCTCAAACTCCTAAGGAGATACAGGCACTTCCATGCTTTTTCACAATTGCACTTACGTGAAGGGCCCGGACAACTCCTCCGAAATAATAACACTGAGGAATTTAAAATTGCTGATCCTCTCCACCTCTGATCTATGGATAAGGTCTGGCTCATGGCCTCTGGTTTCCTTGACCTGAAGTCAATAATCAATTTGTTGGCGTTGCTGGCATTGAGTGAGAGGTTGTTGTTGTGACACAACTCAGCCAGATTTTCAATCTCTGTACTATATGCTGATTCATCATGACCTTAGGATTAGGCCTACGACAGTGGTGTCATCAGCAAACTTGAATATGAGATTGGAACTGTGCTTATCCACATAGTCATCAGTGTAAAGCAAGTAGGCCAGTGGGCTAAGCACACAGCCCTGTGGTGTGTGTGCTGGTGGAGATCATGGAGATGATGTTGTCAATCCAAACTGAATGGGGACTGCAAGTGAGGAAATCAAGGATCCAATTACATATGGAGGTATTGAGGCCAAGTTCTTGGAGCTTATTGATTTGTTTGGAGGGGCTGGTGGTATTGAATGATAAGCTGTAGTCATTAAAGTGCATCCTGATGTATGTTTCTTTGTTGTCTAGATGTTCCAGGGTTGAGTGAAGAGCTAATGAGATGGCATCTGCTGTGGACGTGTTGTGATGGTTGGCAAGTTGGAGCAGATCAAAGTCACTTCTCAGGCAGGAATTGATATGTTTCATCACTAACATCTCAAAACACTTCATCATTGTGGATGTGAGTACTACTGGATGATAGTCATTGAGCCAGATCACAATGTTCTTCTTAGGCACTGGTACAATTGAAGCCTGCTTGAAGCAGGTGGGTACTCCTGACTGCCAAAGTGAGAGGTTAAAGATCTCAGTAAATACTCCAGTCAGCGGTTCAGCACAGGACTTTAGTACTTGGCCAGGTACCTCACCAGATGCTTTTGTGAGTTCAGTCTCCTGAAGGCTATTTGCATGTCAGCCTTAGAGAATGAAATCACAGGATCATTGGGGGCTGTGAAAGTTCATGATGGTTCTCCATGTTTTCACAGTCAAAGTGAACATAGAAGGCATCAACTCATTGGGAAGTGTACGTCAGTTCTTTCAGTGATGTTTTTGATATTTAATATTATGCTTATGGAGCAGTAATTTTCAGGAGCAGTTTACCCATGGCTGTCTCAAGCTGAGAGGTGGTACATCCATTTTGAGTACTTACAGAAAACTGTAGGTACTACTGCTGGCACTTTCTCTCCTCTGCACTTTTCTTTAATTAGGTCCTTTGATGTCTTTAAGCAACACACAGCAGCCTGGAGGGTCTTAGCAAGTCGAGCAGTATCCATGCAGAGGGACAAGAGAAATTCAGCAGATGCTGGAAATCCAAAGCAACATAGACAAAATGTTGGAGGAACTCAGCAGGTCAGGGAGCATCTATGGAAATGAATGAAGAGTCTATGTTTTGGGCCGGGACCTTTCTTCAGGACTGAGAAGGAAGAGAGAAGATGCCAGAATAAAAAGGTAGGGGGAGGAGAGGGAGGCCAACTGGAAGGTGATAGGTGAAGCCAAGTGGATGGGACTGGTAACAGGCTGGAGAAGAAGAAAACTGATAGGAGAGGAAGAGTGGAGGATAGGAGAAAGGGGAAGGAGGATGGAATCCAGGGTGAGGTGATAGGCATATGAGAAGAGATAAGAGGGAAGAGTGGGAAGAAAAAGAAGAGGGGAATGCGAACAAATCTAATTTTTTTATTTTGGGCTGAGACCCTTCATCAGGACTGGAAAGGAACCTTTGACCCAGGTTTTGTATTTTTGCTACAATTTCACATGTTAAATTTTGTTTCCAAAGTACTCTTCCGAAGTATCTCAGAATATGTTGCTCTGCTAAAACAGTACATAACTGAAACCGTTGTTGTTCAGATGGGCAGCAAGTTTGTTGTTTGTTGTTTTATCTGGAAAATGTCAGCTGTACTTGAATAAATAACATCAGCCTTCAGCTGTCTGCTTCTCCTCCCAGGTCTTCATTTGTACAGATTACATTGAGTAAAAGCAATCAAGATCACCATTAATCTCAAAGAAAGAGTCAGGCTCTGCTAGGCCGAGAGACACTAATGGCTGTTGTATGAGAAGAAAATGATGCCCAGTCCTTAACGTGTATTGCTTATGGGGGAATGACATCAACTATTCAGTGGAGGCGGCACAGTAGCGTAGTGGTTAGTACAAGTGGTTAGTACTGTGGAGGCGACAGAAGTTCAATTCGCTCCCCTGCCTGTAAGGAGTTTGTGTTCTCCCAGTAAACATTTGTACTCCAGTTCCTCCGACGATCCAAAGATGTATTGCTTGATAGGTTACTATAAATTGTCCCATGATTAGGCTAGAATTAAATTAGGGTGAAGGGCTGGAAGGGCCTATTCCTCACAGTATTTTAATAAATAAATAGGTATGATGATAAACTCCATTGGATTAAATTTCTCAGCAATGGCTTTGCTGGAGTATCTCTCCTGGAAATTCAATCATTAGTAGTAGTAGTATTAGTGTGATCACTCGAGTTGAGTATGATGTTCTCGGGGGGGGGGGGGGGGGTTAATGGTGAGTCCTCAGGTGCTGAGAGGTCACTCTGGATTACCCTAATGGAGAACGCCTGTGCATGACTTTTTTTAACGTGGGGAGGCTGATGCATGGGCATGAGCCCCTGACAGATCAGGGTCAGGGTCCAGTGGCATGGAATGCAGGACCACTGGGGACTCTTCATTGCTGCAGACTTCTGCTGTGTTCACTGCCATTGTGATGTGTCATTAACTTCTGACATCTGCACCATTGATGTCTTTGTTGAATTGCTCTTTATCTGGAACCTCCACCATGGATGACCGTACCAGCAGTTAAGAACCAGATGGCTAAACTCCAGAAGTAATTACTCTTGGGACTTCAGCAACTCAAATACCTCTCCACCATGACAAGGTGACGATCCTTGGAGAATAGTAGTTGTAGTTGAATACCAGCTTGTGCATTTTTATTGTGCTATTGAATGGAATTGGATAAAGAAAGCTACTATCAACTAGTAGTCTGGTATGTCAAAACATTTCACCTTATAGATGCCCCAAATACCCCACTGCATTTTAACTATTGTCAACATACTCCATCATAATTGATAACTACTATTAACAGTGTGGCATTAACAAAACAGATAATGGATCCTAGATTTCCAGGTTTATTTCCAATCTTTTTTCAATGGTCAGTGGTTAATTGATCCAATTATTATCAGAGAATGTGTACAGTATACAACCTGAAATTCTTAATCCCCTCAGCCATCCACAAAACAGAAAAAAAAAACAAAGAATGAATGACAGGAACATCAGAAATCCAAAGCCCCCTCCCCTCATATGCACAAACAGCAGCAAAGGCATTGACCCTCCCACCATTTGCTCCAGCATGCATAGCAAAACCCCCAAAGAGACCTTGATGTAGAGTGTCCATCAGAAGCCCTCGATTAAATCCTAACTTAATCATGGGACAATTTACACTGACCAGTTAACTTTTGGGCACATGTCAGTTATATGCAGCATCAACCCACAGGGCTAAAGGGAAAATGTGCAGTTTAAGCTGAATGCTGCTCTGTTCCTCAGTGATGATGAGAGACTGGCATAATTTCAGACAGCATTGCCCAGAGTCTGGGGTCTTCAGGGCTGATGCTGCTTCTGAAACTGGCTTAGTTCATCCTGGGAACACTGAAAGGTCCTTTCAACTCTCAAGATGGAAAGGCCTTGTTTTAAGAAACAGCTGTAAACATTATTTACTGTAAACACATAAAAATAAACCTGGAAAGGTAAAGAAACCCAGTTTTCCAACACAGGATGTTTATGGAATGAATCATCACTGAAAGTCTTGGTTAATTTTTGTCTGGCAAAACACGGGAGCAATAATGCTCCTGTGCTCCTAATGCTAATTAGCCTTTTAACTGGGATGACTCCATGCATACTGGTCACTTACTTCTTACAGCAACCTGCTGCCAACTTGTGCGTGCCCCCTGTGCACGATGCTCTCTCTACAAGGAAGCCATTCATTAAATCTCATGCAATCGGAGAGGGCTGTCTTACAACTGTACATGGAGAGAAAAGAAAGTGACATAATCATCAGTGAAGTGTGAATAAGAGCATTATGTTAAGTTAAAAGAAAACTGGTCTATTTAACTAAAATTATGCGAAACATAGTTACTCTTCAACTCTATTGACAGTGCACAAGACTAGCCTTCTGAGGCTAGCAACCAGATGTTAGTGAAAGACATTATGGCTAGAGGTCCTCCTATATTAAAAAAGTTTAACGGAATGTTCATTCATTCATTATGTGCTGTGTCATAAGTTGTGAGTGATCATGGTCTTTCCATAACCATAAATAACTACAGCAAATTTTTCTTCTGGAATTGCATCCTTCTGGACTAAGACAACGGATTGGATAATCTTCACAAGAGATTCTGTAACACACAGTGCAACACACACACACACACACAAAAAGGTGAAATCAACATTTTTTAACCTACTCCTTTACAATCTAACCTTTCCCTTCCACACTGCTCTACAGTTTTCTTTTATTCATATGCCTTTTCAAGAGTCTCATAAATGTCCCTAATATATTTGCCTCTACCTTCATCCTCAGCAGTTCATTCTGTGCACATTCTGTGGAAAACATCTACACCTGCCATCCCTTTACATGTTCCTCCAATGGCCCCCTCCAAATGAGCCGTTGTTGCCACACAAAGGCATTGGCACACGATCTATATCATCTTATGCACCTCTATCAATTGATCTGTCATCCTCCTTCAATCCAAAAAAAGCTCTAACTTACCCAGCCTTTCCTCATAAGACATGTTCTCTAATCCAGCAATCATCTTGGTAAATCTCTGCACCAACTCTATGGATTCCACATCCTCCTGTAACAAGACAACCAGAACTGAACACAATACTCCATGTGCGTGTGGGCCAGAGTTTTATAAACAGCAACATTATTTTGCGGCTCTTGAACTGAATCCCTCAGCTAATGAAGGCCAACATACTATTTGCCTACACTATGTTTAGATTGGCAACAGCACCTCCGCCACAATCTCCATCAACACAAGTGCACCACAAGGCTGTGTGCTTAGTCCTCTGCTCTACTTCCTTTATACTTACAATTATGTAGCTAAGCACAGTTTCAAAGTCATATTCAAGTTTGCTGATGACACCACTGTCGTAACCTGAATTAAAGCTGGCGATGAATAAGCATATAGGAGGGAGATCGAAATTCTGGTTGAGTGGTGCCATAACAGCGACTTCCTAGAGTGGATTTTCTTTTTTATTTGTCTATTTAAAGTGAATAGTTATATATTTGTTGCTGCTTATGTGAGATTCCTTGGCTTTGTTAGCATATGTTCAGTGTTTTTGTTTTTGTTTGTGTTCAATAAAAATTAAAAAATAAAAAAAAGACAAAAAAAGACTTCAGGAGGAGGAAAGCAGAGTCCTGTGAGCCAGTCTTTATCAAAGGATCAGAAGTTGAGAGGGACAGCAGCCTTAAGTTCCTCAGTGTTATTATTTCAGAGAACCTGTCCTGGGACCAGCATATAAGTGCAATTAGGAAGAAAGCATGGCAGCACCTTTATTTCCTTAGGAGTTTGTGAAATTCAACATGACATCTGAAACTTTGTCAATATTCTATAGATGTCTATGGGGAATATATTGATAGGCTGTATCACAGTCTGGTATGGAAGCACAAATGCCCTTGAATGGAAATCCTACAAAACGTCATGGATACAGTCCAGTCCAACCTGGGTAAAACCATCCCCACCATTGAGCACATCTACACAAGGTGTTGTCACAGGAAAGCATCCTCCATCATCAGGGACCTCTCCCCAAGGACATGCTCTCTTCTCACTGCTGCTATCAGGAGGAAGGTATAAGAGCCTCAGGACTCACACCACCAGATCCAGGAACAGTTATTACCCCTCAACCATCAGGCTCTTGAACCGAAGGGGATAACTTCACTCAACTTCACTTGCCCCATCATTGAAATGTTCCAACAACCTATGGACTCACTTTCAAGAACTCTTCATCCCATGTTCTTGATATTTTTTGCTTATTTAGTTATTACTATCATTTCCTTCTTTTTGCATTTTCACTGTTTGTTGCCTTTTGCACATTGGTTGAACACCCAAGTTGGTGTGGTCTTTCATTGATTCTGTTATGGTTATTATTCTATTACGGATTCATTGAGTATGCCCACAAGAAAATGAATCTTAGGGTTGTATATTCTGACATATATAAACTTTGAAATTTGAACTTTGCCTTCTTAACCACCCTACCAACTTGGATAGCAACGTTGAGAGATGTATGGATGCATACATCAGAATGGTCTTTGTCGATTACAGCTCGGAATTTAACATCATCAACCCCTCAAAATTAATCAGTAAGCACAAAGACCTGGGCCTCAATACCCTGCTGTGCAATTGGATCCTGGATTTCCTGTCTTGCAGACCCCAGCCAGTTTGGATTGGCAAAAACATCTCCTCTACCTTCTCTATCAGCACAGGAACACAGCAAGGATGTGCACTTAGTCCACTGCTCTACACCTGTGACTATGTGCCTTAAGTACATCTCCAACACAATATGCAAGTTTGCTGATGACACCACTGTTACGGGTTGTATCAAAGGCGGTGATGAATCAGCATACAAGAGGGAGATTGAAAATTTGGCTGAGTGGTGTAATAATAACAACCTCTCACTCAGTGTCAACAAGACCAAAGAACTGATAGTAGACTTTGGCAGAGGGAAAGCAGAGGTCTATGACCCAGTAATCATTGGAGGATCAGAGGTGGAGAGGGTCAGTAAATTCCTGGGTGTCACAATCTGAGAGGATCTGTCCTAGACCCATCATATACTGTAAATATAACTGTGAACAAAGCACAGTCTGCCAAGATCCGGGATGTCCTCAAAAACCTTTGCAAACCTCCATAGATGTATGGTGGAAAGTGTGTTGACTGGCTTTATTGCAGCCTTGTATGTAAACACTAAAGCCTTTGAGTGGAAAATCCTACAAAGTGCAATGGATTTGGCCCAGAACATCACGAGTAAAACCATCCCAACCTTAGTGCACATCCACACAAAGCATTGTGGTAGAAAAGCAACATCCATTATCAAAGGTCCTTGCCAGCCAGACCATGCTCTTTTTTCTCTGCTGCCATCAGGTAGAAGGTACAGGTGCTTCAGGACTTGCAGCACCAGGTTCACGAACAGCCACTACCTCTTAACCATCAGGCTCTTGAACAAAAGGGGATATCTATGCTCATTTAATGACTTTTTTATCTTGTTATTTCATGCTCTCATTATGTATTGCAATTCGTTTATCAACTAGATTTTCACAGTTTGTTTACAGTTTATAGTTCCAAATGTTTACAGTTTACAGGTCCTGCTTATAGTTACTGTTCTATAGATCTGCTATATATACTTATATAAAAAGAATCTCAGGGTTGTATGTGGTGACATGTATGTACTCTGATAATAAATTTTATTTTGAACTTTGAGTTTTGATCTCAAGATCCCTCTGTTCCTCCACACTAGTAAGAATCCTGCCATGAACCTTGAACTCTCACTTCAAATTCACCATTCCTATGTGTACCACTTCACTTTTTTCAGAAAGAACTCCATCTGCCTCTTCTCAGCCCAGACCCAAATCCTATGAGGTGTGAATTCTCTGTGGTCACCCATTTCAATTCTACTTCCCATTCCTATTCTGACATGTCATAGTGGGGCCACTATTGGGATGGAGGCGTAACACCTCATATTCAGTCTGGGTGGCCTCCAGCCTTATGTCATAAGCACCAATTTCTCTGGCTTCCAATAATTTCTGTTTGCTCCTCCTTCTTTATTTTCCCAGTCCCCATTCTGGCTTCACTCCTACCCCTATTTTTCTCACCTGCCCATTACCTCCCTCTGTTGGCCATCCCCCTTCCTTTTCCCCCATGTTCCACTCTCCTCTCCCATCAGATTCCTTCTTCTTAAGACCTTTTCCTTTTCCACCTATCACCTCACAACTTCTTGTTTTATCTTCTTTTCCCCACCCACACACCTTTCCCCTTTCCTGGTGTCACGTACCACCTGCCTGCTTGTGTTCCTTCTCCATCCTCCACCTTGTTATTCTGGCTTCTTCTCCCTTCCTTTCCAGTCCTGGTGAAGGGTCTCAGTCTGAAATGTTAGCTCTTTATTCTCTCCTTAGGTGCTCACTGACCTGCTGAGTTCCTCCAATATCTTGTGCATGCTGTTCTGCATGCTATCAATATCCCACTGTAACCTACAACAAATTCCTACACTACCCATTACACTACACTATTGTCATCTGAAAACTTACTAACCCACCCTTCCATTTCCTTTTCCAAGTCATTTATAAAAATCAAAAATAGCAGGAGTGTCAGAACAGATCTCTGTGGAACACCACTAGTCACTGACTTCCTGGGAGAACACATTCCATCTTACACCATCCTCTGCCTTCAGTGGACTAACCAATTCAGCATCCATGCAGCCACGTTTCTCTAGATCCCTTTCCTTCTGACTTACTGAATGGATCTACAAAGGGCACCTTGTCAAAGGGCACCTTGTCAAAGGGCACCTTACTAAAATCCATTACTCCACATCAACTGCTCTACCTTCATCAACTTGTTTTGTCACTTTCTCGAAAAAGTCCATCAAGCAATGTTGACTATCCTTGATCCAGCTATGCTTCTCCAAATGTTTGTAAATCCTCTCTGGTAGTTTTCCCATTACTGAGGTAAAACTCATTTGCTCTATAATTCCCAGGGTTATCACTATTACCTTTCTTAAACAAAGGAATAACATTTCCCACCTTCCAATCTTCACTTTACAGTACAGGCTCAATTCCCGCTGCTGTCTGTAAGGAGTTTGTGTGTTCTCCCTGTGACCTTGTGGGTTTCCTTCCACAGTCCAAAAATGTACCAGATGGTAGGTTAATTGGTCATTGTAATTTGTTCCGTGATTCAGCGAGGATTACATTAAGGGATTGCTGGGTGACATGCCTCGAAGGTCTGGAAGGGCCTATTCAACACTGTATCCCAATAAAATAATAAACTATATTTGCCATCCTTCAATCTTCTGGTACTACTCCTGTCTCCAGTGATGTCACAAAGGTCATCATCAATGACACAGCAACCTTTTCCCTCACTTCTCATAAGTATCCTGGGGTATATTTCATCTTGCCCAGGAAATTTACCTATCCAAATGTTTTTCAAAAGTTCCAGCACATCATCTATCTTGACTTCTCAATCACTTTGAAAGTGATTGAATTGTCTCGTGCAACAGATAGATTAACACAGCAGTTTTCATTGTCTTTTGAAATAAATCACAAGCATCCAATCTTCTGAGGAAATGTTTCCATCTCAATGAGTGTCGCTTTAACGTCTTCAGTACAGAATTTGACAGATGTTCCGAAAAGCTCTAAAAAAATCTTGTGGAATTCCTCTAAACCAAACAATGGATTGAAACCAAACAAGAGGGAATCACTTTGCTTCAGAAGAGTGTGTCCCAGAACTGCTACTTCATAAGATCTATCTTCTCTTCTTTATGTCTTTTAACAATTTATTTCTCAGAGATTATTGCTTTGCAGAAAAGCTAGTGAGAAAGTTTAAGACCATAAGATATAGGAGCAGAATTAGGCCATTTGGTTCATCGCATCTGCTCCTCCATATCATATAGCTGATCCAATTTTCCTCTCAGCCCCAATCTTCTGCCTTTTCCCCATAACCTTTCATGCACTGACTAATCAAGAGTTTGTCAAACTCTGCCTTTAATATACCCAATGACTTGGTCTCCACAGCCACCTGTGACAATAAATTCGACAGACTCATCACCTTTTGGCTAAAGGAATTGCTCTTCATTTCTGTTCATCTCCCTATACTCCCTATTCTTATACCTCCTCTACATAGGAAGCATCCTCTCCACATCCACCCTTTTGAGGCCTTTCAGCTTTTGATAGATTTCATCAAACACTCCTCATATGATAAGCCTTTCAATCCTGGATTCCTTTTTGTGAACCTTCGCTAAACCCTCTCCAATATCAACACATTGTTTCTTAGAGAAGGGGCCCAAAACTTACCTTGATTTATGTCTATTTCTGTCTGCATTTGTCTAGGTGTAATGGAGAGTGTAACACTATTACAGCACCAGAGATCCGGGTTCATTTCTACAGCTGAGTGTATGGAGCTTGCACGTTCTCCTCCTAATTAGTTGGGTTTCCTCCAGGTGCTTTGGATTCCACATTCCAAAGATGTGGGGTGGGGTGTTAGTTGGTTAATTGGCTATTATTCATTCACTATGGTACAGGGTGTTTGACATGGGCGATCAAGGTCTTTCCATGACCATGTATGTTTTTGGCAGATACTTCTGCAGAAGTGGCTTGCCATTGTCTTCTTCTGGGCAGTATCTTTACAAGATGGGCGACCCCAGCCACTATCAACACACTTCAGAGATTGTCTGCCTGGTGTCAGTGGTCACATAATATGATAATATGACATGATATGTACCAGTTGCTCATACAACCATCTCCCACCTGCTCCCTGATTGGGGACTAAGCAGGTGAACCTTGCCCAAGGGCCACCTGCAGGCTAGCGGAGGGAAGGGGCACCTTACCCCTCCTTTGGCAGAGAAATATCTCCACCCTGCCACCCCAATTGGTCACGGGTGTAATTTGGTGCTGTGAGTTCATTGGGCTAGAAAGGCCTGTCGCTATGCTGTATCTCACAATAAATAAATACAAATAAACCTAATAAGATTGATTCTTTGTTCAATTTTCTTTCCATCTTTTATATTGTCAGGCATTTCTCTTCAGTCTTTGATTCTATATTTTTTATTGCCCATACAAAAATAGAATCTGGAGGAAGTATAAGTGTAGAGTAAAAAAAAACTTGGCAAACAGCCCCATCTGTTGGTGATGGTGGAATGTCTTTCCTATACTTGGAAGGAAAGCCCCACTCATTTTTGTAATGGTGTCATTCAAAATCTAATTCTCTCTCTACAGGATGCTGCCTGACTTGTTGAGTATTTCTCTCACTCTCTTATTTTTATTATCATGGTAGGTCAGGTGGGTACTGACACCCACTGTGTAAAGAAAAGAGGTTTTTATGAAAGAAATTAAAGACAAAGATTAAAGATGAAAAATCTGCTTTATTTGTCACATTTACGTTTAAACATTGAAACATACAGTGCAATGCAGCATTGTGTCAACAACCAACAGAGACTGAGGATGTGCTGAGGCAGCCTGCAAGTGGGGCAGTCCTGACAAGCTGCATCTCCATCTGGTATGGGAGCAGCAGACCGTTAGACCTGAGGTCCCTACAAAGGACTATGAGAATGGCCGACAGGATCATAGGGGCTGCTCTACCATCCATCAGGGATATTAGTCAGGAATGCTGCGTACACAGGCCCCATAGTATTATCAATGATCACACTCATCCATCCAGCATCCACTTTGACTTTCTTCCAGACTCCAGTGCATAAAAACACAAATAGTCAGAATGGGAAACAGTTTCTTCCCTCGGACCAAGCGGCTCCTGAACTCCTTGTCATATTGCATTTGTAGTTTCACTGGTTAATCTGTTCTGCACCTGACAAAATTTAATTTATGCACTTTGCTTTGTTTATTTATGCACAATTCATTTCCAGATTTTATTTTTATTTTCCTAAGTTATTGTGTGTTCTGCAGGTTACTGTGCTTTACACACTGGTCCGAAGAAACGTTGTCTCATTTGGCAGTGTACACATATATTGTTAAATAACAATAAATTTGACTTGAGTTGCAGTGTTACCATGCATTCAGCAGCTACACAGCATGTCCAAACTTTACTCTAACCCGTAGGACTTTAGAACAAGGGCGGAGATCAGAGCACCCAAAGGAATCCCAAGGGGAGAGTGCACAAAATGCCTTACAGACTGCAGCACAAATTGAACCCCCACTGCTGAAACTGTAAAGCATAACACTAACCACTATGCTCATGTACTGCCCTTGAAGTAGAACATACACAATACATTAACTAATGGTGGAGTAATGGATACATTTTGATATTGAAAAATGACATGGAAAATTACTTACTGCAACTTGCAGCAGGAATTAAATGTCACACTGACCCACCCAATCATACTGGAGTGACAAATGTAAGTCTACACGGGGATCAGAATCAGAGTCAGGTTTAATATCACCAACAAATGTCGTGAGATTTGTTGACTTTGCATCAGCCGTGCGTTGCAATGCTTGATAACAGAAAAAACATGAACTACAGTGAGAATATATATATAATAGTTGAATTAAATTAGTAGTGCAAAAATGGAAATTAAGAAGTAGTGAGGTAGATTTAACATAAACAAGGGAAAACTGCGGATGCTGGAAATCCAAGCAGCACAGACAAAATGCAGGAGAACTCAGCAGGCCAGGTAGCATCTATGGAAAAGAGTGAACAGTCAACGTTTTGGGCTGAGACGTTTCATCAGGACTGCTAGCTTAAAATGTCGACTGTTTATTCTTTTCCATAGACGCTGCCTGGTCTGTTGAGTTCCTCCAGCACTTTGTGTGTGTTTATGAAACAGTGTTCATAGCTTCAGTGCCCTTTCAGAAGTCACATGGCAGAGGGGAAGAAGCTATTCCTGAATCATTGAGTGTGTGCCTTCAGGCTCCTGTACCTCCTCCCTGATCGTAGCAATGAGAACAAGGCATGACCAGGGTAATGGGGGTCCTTAATGATGGATGCCACTTTCTGGAGGCATCACTCCTTGAAAATGTCCTGGATATATTAAGAAATAGAAACAAAAAAATTAAAAAACATACCATAGGTTTAAAATATGGATTTCACATTATTCAGACCATACTTTACAGTTTTATTTTAATAATCAATTTGATTAACTCTCTTTGTGAACTTAGCGTTCTGCTGAATAATGGCATGCCTTTCTTCTGTGGGAACTGATCCACATTAGTCATGCCAAAAAAATAAGATGCATCTCCAAACCTCCTGCACACTGCCCTCATGATGTTGCTTAGCCCGAATGCTATTTGAGCCCCTCCTGCTGAACCAACATGACATTTACATTTTCCACACCATCTGTTCAAAATGCGCTCTCTGAATTGAAATTGCCCGGTGTGTGCCAGATATTATTGACTTATGTGCAGAACCTTCCTCCTGACTCATATTCATGGACTGAAAACTGGCCCTGCAACATCACACATTAATTTTACCTTGGACCCCTGGATGTCATTGGAAAAGGAAATTTTATTTCCATCTGTGTAGGCTGCGCTCCAAAGCAATTCTCAATGGTGAAGGGAAAACGTTCTGACTCATTTGTCCACTGCATTCGTTACAATCAACATTTGGATTACTGAACTCTTCGGGATGTTGTTTAATCATTGATGGCACAATTTGTTCTTGTATAGTCAAAATGTTACTTAAAAAGTATTTATTTGGAAGAAATAAAGATAATACATATTCAAGCAGGAAAAGCTGGTGTACTTGAGCTTGATCAAACCAGCAGGCTAAGTACAGGACAGTTTTATTCCAGCTGAAGGTTAAACATTGTACAGAACATGACACCCACCTCGTGAAGCCTCTCAAAATACGGCAGTGCAGGAAACGAACTCAAATCGCCAAACCTTGCTCTTTCAAGGGAAAGGGTTTATTTGTCTCTGTCATTTGGCCTTCACGGCTCATTTAACATCTTAAACAAGTTGAATAAATTAAAGCCGCTCATTGGCCGCACAATTCCCATATTAACCACAGTTCTCCAATTAACAAGGGTGGTTTTGTTTGGGTCTTAGGCACGAGGGTTTTTAAGTGATTGAATGTATTTGGAATATGGTTCATCTTTAATCAAAGTAAATGTTTGTAAGTTCAAACAATAAAGCCAGAAAAATTAAGAGCATAATTTTATAACTAATAACTTCATAAAAATGAACTTATAACATTATTGCATATAGAAGTAATATTGTTAAGGAAATTGAGTGTTCACACTGTACCACTCTATGAATATTGAGATATTTTTCTGATCTAACTAATAAGTTGGAGTGATCTATGAATATTTATGTTCAGATGTGAGGAGCTGATAAAAAGGTTATAACTCTGTAGGTATTACAATTGTAACTGTAGGTTTACAGTAAGACCTCTCTCCCTCCAGTGAAACAACATACCATACAATATCAGACCACAACAAATTTAAAATTTTCTCATGGTAAATTAATCCAGAAAAGCACATAATTGAAATAGGATAGTAATGATTATACTTGAATAGTGTAGAGTTTGAACCTTAATCTGAATGTACACTGCCTAATACTCCAGCCAAAATATTTGGATTGCATAGTAGTAACGTCGAATATTTTTTTTCCGGTGGTGCTAGCTTTGCAAAAATTCTGATTCGCCAATCAAAGTGTCCCAGATGCACAAAAAGACATTGTTTTGCCTCTAATGAAGATTTAACTGCACTGAGCCAATCTGCTTGCAGCATTGCAAATGTGTGGTCCCTGTAAATCTGCTCAGAAATGTTACACTGAAACCTTAATGGACAATGAACCTCATTCAGCAGTGAATTTGGTTCTGTGTTTTTATATACCAGTAGCATGTATTAGTTGAATTCTTGTTACGAAGCCAAGGGGAAGCCTGAACTTATTGAGAAAAAAGGCAGATTGTTTGATGTGGCAACCTCTTTGTTGGGCAAAAGTTTAACATACTGCATATCGAATCACAGCAGCCTCCCCACCCCAAAATAGGATATCTCACCCTGGCCATTGTTGATAGGTGGAATTAGTTTCAGAATTCTAATGAGGCTCAGCAGCTGGGAGATGGACAGCTCATTTAAAGATTAAATGAGAAAAATTACCACTTTTGCCAGTTCCTTTGGAAACTCATTTAAATTCTGTCAGCTTCTATTAGGAACAAGGGCAGTGAATTTTGAAGGAAATATGCATGAATACATCACCAAGGAAAGCAATCTGAGGATGTATCTGCATCCTCATCGGGTTGCCTGGACATTTTGTGGCGCTGAGCTCGATGGAAAATGTGAGCAGTAATCTGTTTCCCACGAGAGCTGTAATATCAATGTGATAAAATTAAATTTAACTTTTGTGGCATCACTTTAGGAGATAATGTTGCCAAGACCTTGAGTCCAAGGTAAGCTGTTAAATGCTTCTCCGTGTGCCAAGGTTTTCAAAGCAAAAACATTGCACTGTTATTTGTGATGCAAATTTTAACGATGATCTCGTTTACCCCTTCGATTCGGTAACATAACTGAACTTTCGAAAGCTACTGCAAAAAAGTCACAGAAGTGTACAAATATACTTTTTCCTTACTCTCTTATAATGCAATTTTTGAAATAAACTGGGTCATCTGCCACTGCCTGAAATGTGGTAACCGCTGGATTATGTCACCTGGACCCTCAACATCACCTCCCTGAACAGGAATGCACAGCAGTGCCTCCTAAGGAGATTAAGGCAAGCAAGTCTCCCTCTT
Source organism: Hypanus sabinus (assembly GCF_030144855.1). Taxonomy (NCBI): domain Eukaryota; kingdom Metazoa; phylum Chordata; class Chondrichthyes; order Myliobatiformes; family Dasyatidae; genus Hypanus; species Hypanus sabinus. Next base: position 38,086,357 of record NC_082718.1, on the reverse strand, counting down.
CTACCCGCCACCACCCCCCCCCCCATCTTAACTGCGTTTACAGAAGCACCATTGAGAGCGTCCTGACAAGTTGCATCTCCATCTGGTATGGGAGCAGCTGAGCATCGGACCAGGTCCCTACAAAGTACTGTGAGGAAAACGTTCGTTTTATCAGACCTTAGAACCTTCTTTCAGCTGACTGCAGTGTCTCCCACAAGCTTTCTGGCAAACTCTAGCTGAGGTTTCATTTGAGTTTTTTCAACCGTGGTTTTCTCTTTACCACTCTCCCATAAAGCTGTGACTGGTGAAGCTCCCGGGCAACAGTTGCATGTGCAGTCTGACCCACCTCAGCCACTGAAGCATGTAACTCCTACAGAGATGCCATAGGTCTCTTGATTGAGACCTCACTAGTCTCTTCCGCACTAGTCCCCTTATTGCACGGTCACTCAGTTTTTGAGGACAGCCTGCTCTAAGCAGATCTACAGCTGTGCCATATTCTTTCTCTTATTGACAATTGACTTAACTGTACTCTGAGGGATATTCAGTGACTTGGAAATGTTCTTGTATCCACCTCTTGATTTGTGTTTTTCAATAAACTTTTCACAGAGTTGCTTGGAGTGCACTTTTGGCTTCATAGTGTAATTTTTGCCAGGATACTGACTTAGCAGTTGGACCTACCAGATACAGGTGTATTTTTACTACAAGTAATTGAAACACCTTGACTGCACACAGGTCTCCAAAAACAGATCTCCATTTAGCTAATTATATGACTTCTACAACCAATTGGCTGTACCAGTGATGATTTGGTGTGTCATATTAAAGAGGAGGGGGTGATACTTACTCAATCAATTATTCTGTGTTTTAAATTTGTAGTTAATTAGATCACTTGGTAGAGATCAGTTTTTACTTGACATGAAAGTGTCTTTTTCTGTTGATCAGTGTCAAAAAAGCCCAATTAAATCCACTGTGGTTCAATTTTATAAAACAATAGAAAAGGTCTGCTGATATTGGAGAGGGTTCAGAGGAGCTTTACAGCAATCTTTCTGGGAATGAAAGGATTATCATGTGAGCAATGACTGATGGCTCTGGGCCTGTACTCGCTGGAATTCAGAAGAATGAGTGGGAATCTCAATGAAACCTATTAAATGTTAAAAAGGCCCAGATAGAGTGAATATGACAAAGATGTTTCCTTTGGTGGGGGAGTCTAAAACCAAAGGGTGCAGCCTCAGAGTAGAAGGACATCCTTTTAGAACCAAGATGAGGAGGAATTCCTTTAGCCAGGGGTAGGAAGTCTGTGGAATTTGTTGCTGCAGGTGGCTGTGGAGACTGGGCACATTCAAGGAAGAAGATGATGGTTCTTAATTAGTTGGGTCATGAAAGGTTACAGGGACAAAGCAGGAGAATAGGGTTAAGCGGGAAATGGATCAGCCATGATGAAATGGTGGAGCAAACTTGATGGACCAAATGACCTAATTCTGCTTCTATGTCTTAGGATCTTCCCCTACCTTCATTTTCTGGCTTATGTCCCCTTCCTTTCCAGCCCTGGTAAAGGGACTCATCACAAAGCATTGGTTGTTTATATTCTCCTTAACGAATTCTGCTTAACTTGCTGAATTCCCTCTGCATCTACTCTACTTCAATTATAGTCCATTGATGTTTTACTGAACAGATCCACACTGTCTGCAAGAATATCTCGACTATTCTTGCGGCTTATCTAATTAGTTCTCTGCCGATCCTTTTCTAGTGTTTGTTTCTACCTTGTTCCAAGGAAGTTTGCGAAAGAGTACTAAAAGTGTTACAGCCAATCATTAACATGAGAAAGTCTGTAGATGCTGGAATTCCAAAGCAACACACACCTAATGCTGGAGGAACCTTAAGTCAGGCAGCATCTATGGAAATGAATAAGCAGTCGATGTTTCGAGCTGAGACCCTGGCTGCATTCTGAGTCCAACTGTTAGTGTGTCCCAGAGCATCTAAGATGTATCACACTATCAACACCTTCCATTTTTACTCCCTGCACTGCACTGCTGCAAATTAATCGTTGTCCTATGTCAAACTATATCAAGTTATGATGAAAGGTCGTTGACTTGAAATATTCCCCTCTGTCTCTTTAAACATCTGATTCCTGATTCATTGTATGTTCAGCATTTTCTGAGTCCAGGGTCACAAGAATGAAAATCTGGTAACAACAGTTGATTTCCTTTTTGAATGACTTCATGAACTGGATGGATGTTTGCAATGACCTGGGTTGCAGGGTCACTAATACTGACAGCAGCTTTGTTTTCAAAATGCCACATTATTTCATTAACTAGAATTACATTTCCTTACTGTTGTCATGCAATTTGAATTTTTGGCTCTGCAGTATATCTCTTCAAGATCACCAGTGTAGTAACATAACTAGTGCACCAACATTCCCAGAAATCCATCGCCAGAATATTATTTCAGTAGAGCAGGAGTTCCCAACCTTTTTAATGCCACGTACCCCTGCCATAAAATGAGGGGTCCATGGACACCAGGTTGGGTACCCCTGCACTAGAGGCAGGTTCTCTGAGTGACTGAAATACATTCTAGCTACATTTAGAATTTATATAAGCATCCAACTACAACATTTGATGTTGGTACTTATAATTCTGTTGCACATTTCATAGCTCAGTTCAGAAGCCTCCGTAAGTCATGGATGCCACATCCTGGTTGTCTAGATATGTAAGCCTGGGCAGGGAAATATGGAGAGCAGGCAGATGCCTCCATAGCAGACTCCACCTCTCCAAGCACCTGACGAACACAAAGGAGCAGCAGAGACCGACACAGTTTGGCATCAGCAGCATCACATCAGTTGCCAGTCGGCATACAACCCAATGTAGGACTACCTTAGAGGCTCCAACTTCCGATTTTTTCCTCGCGGTTTACTCATGAAGCCTCCTGCATGAGTGGGTGTAATCGCAAGGCAGTGAAGGTTTGAGATCAGAGTTTTCCTTCTCCTAGATAAGCTGCCAACGATGGCTGACAGGATCTCTATCTGCAAAGCAAATTGTTTTGAGGCACCAGTAACCTGCCTTTGCCTTTTTTCCTGCAGTAGAGACAGTTCCACCGGGCTTAGTAGCCAAGCCACGTGTGAAGGCTAGGCTCTAGACTTGGTTGTCAGAGGCTGTTTGAGGTGCACACCACTGGGAGCACCTAATAGGCAGTGGGAGCTTATCCCCCTTACCACCACTGGCTATAACAACCATAAGGAACCATAACTCAGGTAAACTTGATGCAATTCAGTGTTTTCAATGTAATATTTGTATTTTTTAAAAGTATTTGTCAACAAGTGTTAAAATTGCTGCTACAAATGCAGCAGGTCATATTTTGCCGAGCAGGTCACTTGGTCGTCAAAACTGCCTGCTTGTGTTTGTTTAATTTCAATAATGCTATTAATTGCCATAATATCATGAAATTGCAATAATAATACCATATGGTCTTATGGTCCTATACTAATTATATAACTAGTTGCAAAGAAAAATTAGACATCTTGTAGCTTAAGCCATATATTCAATTATCACTTCCCAATAGGTGGCTTCCTCCTTCTCTTTCTCCTATGGTCAACTCTCCTTCCCTGTTCAATTCCTTCTTCTCCAGCCCTGTAGCTTTCCCACCCATCTGACTTCACCTATCATCATCGAGCTAGTCTCCTTCCCCTCCACCCAACTTTTTATTCTGGCATCTTCCCCTTTCCTTTCCTGTTCTGAAGAAGGATATTAGCCTGAAACATCAACCATTTATTGATTTCCATAGATGCTATCTGACCCGTTAAATTCCTCCAGACTTTTGTGTGCACTTCATTATCTAATTTGATTGATCCACCTACAATTAATAAAGCATTGTCTAAACAAAATTGGAGGAGTTAATTTTTGTGCAATATAAAGACTGGTAAAGGCAGTCAGAAACAAGAAAATGTGATAAAGCAAATAAATTTCTTTAATATTTAATTTTTTTAAATTTCCTGTGTTCTATTTGTTCTTCAACAAAGATAAACTTCCCTGGGTAAAAACACTATAAGTATTTTATTTACAGAATCCTACAGTCATAGATTCAACTTGACCACATTTTACTCAGGATCTCCGGCCCGCCAAACGCATGTCTGCCCGTCTTGTTCATCAACATTATTTCTGGTTCCAGGTGAACTGTCTGCTTTGCACTCTGGGAACTGAAGTTCTATATTATGTACACGCATAATAATACATTTTCCACCTTTAAAGAAAACACAAACACAATATTATGCCCTCATAAACTTGCAAGGCACAATAATGCTTTCCAATGAAGATATTTACATTAACTTCAATTGTAATGATCAAATACAGTCCCTTGTTCACTCGTCACTCTCAGTCAGTCTCTGTTGTGGTTTCATGATCCTTTTTGGTCTGCAGTTTATCTCGACAGATGTATTACTTTCACTTGCTTTGTTAATATTAATGTATTTTTGAAAACTCTGAACAACAAGCTTATTTTTGAGCCCCTTTGGCATATTGACATAGCGATGGGTTGGAGCTTGTGGTCGTAGATCCATACTGTTCCTTCTCAAAGGTGTTCCTCACTCTGATGGATGTGATAGGGATGTGGAGCAATTTCCTCTTGAACGTATCCTTGCATGGATCAAATGCCGGAATCATGATCTTGGATTTTCACTTGATCTCTTGGTCTCAGGACTGGTAGGCTTTTTGCAGTCTTGTCATGATACCGTTTCTGATTTTCTTTCCCTTCCTCCTTAGCCAATTTGACCTTGTTTGCTCCTTTAGGTACCAATAGGTGTTTGTGCACTGGAACATTAGTGTGCATATGTCGACCCATCAACATTTGGGCTTGTGAAAAGCCATTCCGCAGTGACGCACTTCTGTAAGTCATCAGACTTTTGTAGAAGTCCTTTCATCCAATTTGTGCCTTCCTCATGAGGCTATTCACTACCCTGACCAAGCTCTCTGCTAGGCCATTAGATTTTGGGTAATGTAGTCTTGAAGTTATAGGTTAAAGCCCCTAATTATTGGCCAAGGACTCAAATTCATAGACTGAAAATTGTGGACCGCTTGTCAGATACTACCTCATATAGAACTCCATGCCTGACAAGCTCAGCTTTTAGGAAGGCAACAACCGTTTTGATGGCCAGTGTTGCATCCTCTGGGTAATTGGATAAGTAGAGTTTACAATAACGTAACTCTTCCCATTACATTCAAAAAAGTCCACTCGAACCTTGAAGTTTGGCCAGTCTGGTATAGGGTGAGGTGTAAGTGGTTCTGCGTGCTGCTTTGTTCTGTGGGTAAGGCATATTTCACATGAAGCAGTGGTCTGGCTGATGTCTTGGTTCATTCTTGGCCAGCACATCACTTCATGAGCTCTTTGTTTACACCTATCCTCACCAAGATGCCTCTCATGTATCTTCTGGGGCATTCCCTTGCGAAGCGACAGGGGAATTTCAAAACCCTGCTCCCTTTGAAAACCATATATTCCTCTGCTAACTATTCAGCTCTTCAAGCTGAATACTCCTGAATAGACATTGGATAGTCAATCGTAGTTCCTGGCCATCCTTTCTGTATCGTCCCTTTGAGCACTTTCATTGTTTAATCTGTCCCTTCTGCTCTCTGAATCTTCTCTGTTCTATCGGGTGATGCTGGAATGGAGGTAACAATCATGTCAACATTGCACTTCTTTCTTGTTGACTGCTCGAGACAATGCATCAGCAGCAAGCATATATTTTCCCTGTGTGTAGGGAATCTTTATGTCATATTTCTGCAGCTTTATCAATATGTGTTGTATCCTCATGGGACAGTCATTCAATGGTTTGGACATAATTGAGGCCAATGGTTTATGGTCTGTCTCCACTTCAGAAGTTTGTCCATAGATATTGTGATGGAACCTTTCAAATGCATATGTGCTGGCAAAATGCTCTTTCTCTATCTGTACATAGTTGGCTTCTGCACTTGTTAAAGCCCTTGATGCATAGGCCACAGGTTGCCATGTGTTATCATGCTGCTGAAGTACTACTGCTCCAAGGCTGTACTGGGACACATCAGCCAAGATCCTAGTACACCTTTCTGGATCATAAAACTTCAGCACGGGCTTTTGATTTAGGATTCTTTTCAGCCTCTGGAAACACTCCTCTTGCTCCTCAGATCAAATTCATTCATTTTGCTGTACTAGAAGTGACGTTGACACACTAGACAGTCGAGGGATGAACTTAGCCAGCTAAGTCACATCCCAGGCAACACTTCACCACCTTTTTGTTTTGGGGCCTCTCCATGTTCTCAATAGTTGACATCTTTCTTGGGTCAGGCTTCAATCCCTCTTCCGATATGACAGCTCCTATGAAAATCAGTGCCTTAGCATCAAATAAGCATTTCTCTTTATTTCATTTCAAATTGCCGTTTGTGTCACATCTTGGACATATCGCAGTCATGCATAATGTTCTTCCTTGGTGGATCCCCAAATGATGATGTCTTCCATCATGGTCTTGGCACCAGGTGTGCCCTCAAACATCACGTGGATGGTTTTCTGGTAGACTTCTAGTGTGGACAGGACCCCATATGATAGCCAAAGAAAGTGAAATCTTCCCTCTGGTATGTTAAAAGGATACAGTCTTGAACATGCCTCATCGAGCTTCATCTGCCAAAACCCAGCCAACGCGCCCAGGTTGCTAAACCACTTGGCACCTGCAAACCGGGACATGATCTCTGTAATGTATGGATCAATTGTTTTTAGCACAATGACTCCCCTCAGTATTAATTATTGACTAATAACTTATGCATGTGCATTGTTTTGCTGCTGTCTCTGAAAAGTAAATATACATTAACTTCTTCTCCGAGTATGCGCCTTTATTTATTTGATATGTAGTTGTACAGACACATCAATCTCCTGCTGTGTTGGCAAACTAAAATGCTCTATCTTGGTGGCTTTATTGAGATCTCTTGGGTCTAGACATATCTGAAATGCTCCATTTTTGCACAATGACCAGTGAGCTCATCCAATTTGTCGATTCTTCCATTTTCTGTATGACACTTACCCATACCATGTGTGCTAGCTCTTAGTTCAGTTTATCTATGTGCTAATGCAACCTTCCTGCATACAGGAGCTACTGTCTCAACTACATGGATTTTGTGTACACCAGATAAGCATCCGAGCCCCTTAAAGGCATCCACATATTCTTCCATGAGCGAGTGTGGTCATCTTTGATCTGTGAAGCCACTACTAAAACCCTTTTCAACACTCTTTTTGAGCTCTTCACGTGCCTTTAGGTGCTCTCCCTTGTGCCCGAAGGTCGCAATAGAGCCTCCTTTTACTGGAATTTTCTCTCCAGTATAGCTTGTCACTTTTAGCTTCACTGGGTAAATCTTGCTCTTTACTTTGAGAGTTATGTAATCATCCATAGATAACAGATTTACCTGGGCTCTGGTGTCAAACTTGAATGGAATTACTGTCTTATTCACAGTCACTGGAACAATCCATTCTGTTTTACCAGCAACAGCAGTCTACAGAGAATTTACAAGAACTTCCTCCATTTCCTCAGTAACCATATGCACCTCTCCCTTGGTAGCTTTGCAGCACTTTGCAAAATGATTCTTCTTCCCACTATTTCAGTACTTTCCATTACAGGACACTTCTTTGGAACATGCCTCCCTCCACATTTGCTGTTTGAGTGTACTCCTTGGCTTCCTGTTGCTTTGGGAAACACTCAGTGCTCTATCCCTCTCTTTTCACTATTGTTTCTGCCCTGTGCAGCTCTTTAGCTTGTGCTTGTGTGGTTTCTGTTGCCCTACACACATTCACAGGGTTTTCTAGTGTTAATTAATTTTCTCAGACCAATCTTTCTCTAAAAACATTATTTGGAATTCCAGAAACTATTTTGAATCTGACAAGTGAGTCTCTCAAATCTCCAAACTCAGAGTCTTAGTTTGTGAGTACTCAGAGTACTCAGTTAAGTATTGGTAAAAACTACACCTTACTTCTGTTCACATGAGGAAGATTTTCTATCCCAAACGTGATGTTTTTACTTTGGATAAAATACTCCTCAAATTTTGTCATCAGAGTGTCCAATTTAAATTCTGCCTCATCAATGTGAAAGTTGTTGTAGATGTCCAAGGCATCTTCACCAATTACGTGTAGAAAGATAGAGGCTTTCACATTTTCCTCTGCCCCTTCAGCTCCGCTCACCATTAAATTAATATTGAATTTCTGCTTGAAGCGTTTCCAGTGATCAGGTAGATTGCTGGTAAACTGCATAAGTTATCCATTGCAAAACTTTCAGGCTTCATTCACCGGAATCTCTCGGTGAGTTTGGTTTACAAAGGCAGCCTCAGCACATAGCATCCTCTCTGGCTTGCAGCTTTTCTCTGTCGAAACCAACTTTTCTTTCTTAGTCACTCATAGTATTCAGTTTCGCTTCATATTCTGACACCATGTTATGTTTGTTCTTTAACAAAGACAAACTCACGTGGATAAAGACACAAAAATATTTTATTTTACTCCGGACCTCAAGCCCGCCAAGAGCGTGTCTGTCTGTCCCTTTCATCAGTGCCATCAAGTTCCGGGTGAAGCACCCGCGATGCACATTGGGAAGTGAAGTTCTTTATTATGTACACACATTGTAACACATCCAGCAACAATTTTTAAAAAAATGAAAAGATGAGAAATGCTCCTTGTATCTGAGGAGTTATTGACAGCAATTCTAAGTGTGTCATAATTTAAAGGAGTATTTGACAACTAATTCAGTTTTTACTAAATGAATGTAGGCTTTCAATAGCTGCAAGGCCTATTCCAAACTTCTGCAACAAATTAAGTTGCCATGTAACAAAACTTTGCATCTTCCGGTGTCTATTAATCGTCAGTCAGATAACAGACATAATTTTTGAAAAAAAAATTAGAAAACAGCAATTTGGAACACATAAATAAGAGAAAATCTGCAGATGCTGGAAATCTGAGCAACACACACAAAATACTGGAGGAACTCAGCCAGGCAGCATTTATGGGAAAGAGTATAGTTGACGTTTCAGGCTAAAACCCTTCGACAGGACTGAAAACACATATTTTTTTATTTACTTTCCTGAACGGAGTCCATAAATAATTCCAAGGTCTACTTCTGACAAAAAATTTCAAAACATCATTCATTCATTCATTCATTATGTGTTGTGTCATATGACATGGGCAATCATGGTCTTAACCATGATTGTTCTTGGCAATTTTTTCTGCAGAAGTGGTTTCCCACTGCCTTCTTCTGGGCAGTGTCTTTACAAGACAGGTGAGCCCAGTCATTATTAATACTCTTCAGAGATTGTCTGCCCGGCAACAATGGTTGCATAACCAGGACTTGTGATATGTACCAGCTGCTTATATGACCATCCATCACCTGCTCCCATGGCCTCATGTGACCCTGATCGGGGGGCTAATCAGGTGCTACACCCTGCCCAAGGGTGAGTTACACCTCTTTTGGTAGAGATGTACTGCACACTTAGATATATCATCCAATGCTAAACGATACATCCCGCACATTGTGACTTTTATAGGAATAATTTTATTGCAAATAATATTCTGTCCAGTTGTCATGATTCAGTGTAATGATTGTACCCTCCGGTTGTAATTCCTTCAATTTCCCTGTCAAGGCATGTGGGTACTTGTTCAATTTCCTGTTTTATTTCATCAGTAAAATAAATCAGCCTTATTACAGCAACTATCTGAATATTGTTAAGTTCTAAAATGCTTAAACCATAAAACAAGGTTACAACTTATGTGGCTTGTACACAGAAAGGCTTGGGAATTTGTGATTATTTTACATTTGATTGGATTTTACTAATGTTATAAGTATAGTTATTTATTCTGAGAGGATTATAGAATAGGATTGTGCTGCCATTCCTATTTATTCCAAATCACTGGCGAGAAAAACGATTACACATGTTGATGCATTTGTATTTCATGTCATGTATTTGGCAACATGGTTGAATTGTATATTGAATTATGTTATTATGGAAGATCAATTTGTTGAATATTTTCCATTATGAACTTGCGCCACAGGTAAATTTGTGCCTTGTTGCCTTTTATAAAAACTAAAAAGTGCTGACTGGAGATGATTACCCAAGGTACAGGAAACATCATCCAGACAATACATCATATTAAACCACCATTCCTGAAGTCATGATAGTGACAATGTGCTTGAAAATAATTTTTCATGTCATAGGCATCAAATTACACCCGAGAAGACAAAATACAAATTTAGGAAAAATATTACTTCAATTCATGCTGTAAACTCCAATTCATCAAATACTATTCATTCTCACAGTGGTCACTGGCAGAACGGATGAGTGGAAGAACAGCTGGCTCTGTCACAGTGAGCGCTGGTAGCGACCCAACCCAGGAGCAGAGGAATGGCAGACACCCCGTGAAGAAATGGAAAGAAGGGGTTAGATGTAGGATTATCATCAGAGGCACAACCAAGTGACACCAAAAGACAAAACATTCTCTGCAAACGTGAAAGCTCTGCTTCAATGCTAAATGATGACCCCTTTAAATAATCATAGGAAGTGGAAACCCATGCCAGTCACAGTGAAGTTGACAAGATTAATCCAAAAGTACCAGGGCTTAATGACTCTAGTTACGACAACAATTAATAAACACAGGTACCCTAGAACCTTGAAGCCTAGTGCTCTACAGTAAGCTGCAGAGCTCAGCGCAACTTATATTAATGGGAAATTGGAATGATGGAATAATGCACATATACTGATATTTAATATTTTAAGACTTTGTAATTGGCATGTTAGTTTGTGTTTAAACATCGGATATTAGGAACTGGAATTTATAGCTACCGGGAAATGAAATTTGGTATAAATATTGTTCTGAATTTTTTTGCAGCAGTACAATATTCTTTAGCAGTACAGATAAATCTCAAGGTTGTATAAAGCTTACATACTTTGACAATAAATGTACCTTAAACTTTGAACTAGATGTGTAAAGCCTGTGAAATCCAGTATGTTCATTAACAGCTATGGACTTGAAATCGGGGAGTTAATCTTATGACTTCCATTGTAGTTGCTTAATTCATTCATGATAATCTTGTAACTTGTAAGGTAGGGCTTGAAAGCAATGCATTGATTCTCAAGTCAGGAAAAAGATGGCGCCAGTGAACAGCGTTAACAAAGGTGACTTCCTTAAGGCGGGCCAATGTCATCAATCAGCCTCTCACTCGCTGCTGCCAGAGAAGGTGTCTGCATGTGGTGGTCTCTCCCTTTCTCTCGTTGCTATCAAGGGAAGGTTCTTGCGTTCGAGGGATCTCTCTCTCCCACAATGCTGTTGGTGGATGGTACTGAAGCAAGGTTTAATCAAAGTGGATTGAAGATCTGGACTCGAATTGAGGTTTATGACGTGCTCTGGTTTCCTATTCTAGTTCTGTTTGCTTCTTTTCATTATTACATTTGGAGTAATGCAGTGCCATGGGATGTGCTGGTAATGTGTTTGAAAGTGTACGGTTATGCACTTCGGTAGAAGTAATAAAAGGGTTGACCATTTTCTAAATGGAGGTTTATGACGTGCTCTGGTTTCCTATTCTAGTTCTGTTTGCTCCTTTTCATTATTACATTTGGAGTAATGCAGTGCCATGGGATGTGCTGGTAATGTGTTTGAAAGTGTACGGTTATGCACTTCGGTAGAAGTAATAAAAGGGTTGACCATTTTCTAAATGGAGAGAAAATACAGAAAACAGACACAAAGGTACTAGCACAGTGCTCACTGCCTGACTGGTAGTATGCCAGAAAAGGTGGGCGCTGCAGAGGACAAGGTTGGCAATATTTTACTTCAATTTTTTAATTGAAAGAATTTTTGTAGATATTAAATTGAGAACAATATAAGTGTTAAAATCCTGGAAATAATTCTCCATTTTTATTTTTTAAAAATAGCCAATGTCACCTGTCTTAAATGGCTAGTTTTAAATTAAAGTATGTAGATTGGGGCCCAATAATTATTTCAGGCAGTGACTGCAGTTTTATCTGTGCTGTATCAGGGAAATCAGCATCCATCATCAGGGACCTCCATGACCCTGGTATGCTATCTTCTTGCTGCTGCCATCAGGAAGCAGGTATGGGAGTCTCAGGTCTCACACCACCAGGTTCAGGAACAACTATTACCCCTCAACATCAGGCTCTTGAACCAAAGGTGATAACTTCACTCACCTCATCATTGAAACGTTCCCACAACCTATGATTTCACTTTCAAGGACTCTTCATCTCACGTTCTTGATATTTATTGTGTATTTATTTAATTATTATTATTTTTTTCTTTTGTATTTGCATAATTTGCTGACTTTTGCATATTAATTGTGTGTCTATCCTATTGGATGAAGTCTTTCATTGATTCTATAATGGTTCTTGGATTTCCTGAGTATCCTTGCAAGAAAACGAATTTCAGGTTTGTACTTTGATAATACATTTACTTTGAACTTTGATAGGCATGGTTTTTGGTAACTGTGACTTTCTTGTCAAGTGAAAGCAGTTTAAAGTAGATCTGGGGTTGGAGGATTCTAATGCAGATAAGTATTTCTATTTTAGTTTTATTAAGTATTCCTGCACAGAACTGTGACTTATATTATGGTTGTTATTCTATTATGAATTTATTGAGTATGCCTGTGAGAAAATGAATCTGTGTTGTATATGGTGACATATATGTATTTTGATAATAAATTTACTTTGAACTTTTAAACTTTAACCCAGACTCTTTAAACCCTCTTTCCATGGTTTAAATTGTTCTTTGTGACCCCGTTCCATTGATGTCAGCTGATGGCCTCTTTCTGCACAAAATTCTTCATCTGTTTACCATCCAATTGCTATTTTTTCCTTAATTTGCTGAATTGACCAATCAGAAACATGCCCAGGATTTCAATCTGCCTGGCCTCAGAGAATTCATTCTAGCTTGATGCTGTTCTTCCTTCACATAAATTGATAATGGTGCTTGATGCACCTGCATGCACATACTTGAAAAACACTTGCTTTTTCAGCACATTTTCTATATTTTTCCAAATTATTGTTTGTTTTCCATCTGATATCAGATTACAAATGCAAATTACTAATTTGAGCAAATGATTTTTGTGGGTGGGGTGACATGTAATGTGAACATGGGAGATTGTAGCTGATACCCTCACTGCCATGGCGACATCTACAAGCCAGCATTTTCCTGCTTGGGTAGTAACGTAAGACATTGCTTATCCATGTTAAGCATAGTCCTGAGACAGGTGTTGCAATACCCCTTGCATCACTGGAAAATCTGCTTATCATGATCTCTTCGGGCATTTATCGTTTGCCGAAGAACTCTGGGCTTCAGGTTTCTCAAGTCTCTGTATTTACTCATTGGCGTCTTAACAAAAATCATTAGGCCCTTGTGCTTTTTGTTTAATCTTGTCAAATTAATTGTAACTGGAATGGGTTTTCGAATTTTTATGATCATTTTATTTGGACCTCGATTAGTGCTGATCGAGGAGTCCTTGTATATAAAATGATTTGTATCATGGTACTGCTCAGTTGTGCTACTGATGCTCTGTTGCTATTCCTGTGTAGAACCTCCTGTTTTCCTCTCTACGTGGGTGTCTGCCATTCCTCTACACCTGGGTGGACTCATTGCCAGCGCTCACTGTGACAGACTCTACCATTTCTCCGTTCCTGGGTTCAGTCCTGCCAGCCATCACCGTGGATTACACCATTTCTCTTCTCTTGGGTTCAGTCCTGCAGGCAACGACCATGACCCTGCTGTACACAACGTTCCCGCGTAGACTCACATACAGGCACCAATTAGGATGCAGTTCCTGGACCCCATTAGCCCTAGAGTTCAGGCAAATGATAAATTTTAACATGTAGAATGCTATGAGTAATATTTAGCTGAGGAAAAGAAAATAAATTACAGGAAGACAAATCATCCTTTTGTTTACTTAGAAGTAGGGTTTAAGCATCATTAGCGATGCCAATGTTTATTGCTGATTCTATTTGCTCTTGAAAAGATGGGAGCAGGCACTCTCTTCCACCCCCTGCAGTTTGTGTGTAAATCTAATCAGTGATACCTTAGCTGACTGGATCAATTGAATCTAACTGCTCCAGATGAGCTGAAGTAGAGGAACAAGCCTGCTGGTACACTTTACAGAGGTCAGAAGGCCAGTGAGAAAACAGTTTATAGATATAAAATCCGGATCTGTGGTATTTCAACATGGTCTTAGTGGAAAACATTCAGACCATAGTTATTAACAAAAACAGACCTTTTCTTCTCCTGGTGTGGAAACACCAATGCTCTGAAATGGAAAATCCTACAAAAAGTAGTGTTATGTGACCCAGACCATCACGCAGGTAAAGAACAACCCACCATTGAGCACATCTACATAAAACATTTTTTGCAGGAAAGCAGGGACCCCATCACTCAGAACATGCTCACTTCATGCTACTGCCTTCAGGAGGAAGGTACAGGAGAATCAGGACTCACACCACCAGGTTCAGAAACCGTAATTACCCCCCAACTATCAGGCTTTTGAACCAAACAGCATAACTTCATTCAACTTCTCTTGTCCCATCATTGAAATGTTCCCACAACCTATGGACTCACTTTCAAGGACTATTCATCTCATATTCTTGATATTTATTGCTTTTATTTATTATTATTATTATTATTATTATTATTATTATTATTATTATTATTATTATTATTATTATTATTATTATTATTGTTGTTGTTGTTGTTGTTGTTATTGTTATTATTATTATTATTTCTTTCTCTTTGTATTTGCACAGTTTGTTGTCTTTTGCACACTGGTTGAACACCCTTTCAATGATTCTATTATTCGATTATGGATTTGTTGAGTCTGACCACAAGAACATGAATCTCAGGGTTGTAGATAGATAGACAGATACTTTATTGATTCCAAAGGAAATTGCAGTGTCATAGCAGCATTATAAATGTACAGATACAAAAATATTAGAAGAGAAGTAAGAAAGAATTTAAAAAAACAAGCTACCTCAAACAGCCTAACAGGAGCGGGTCATCACTTCCCTAGTTATAGGTTGACTCCTCATAGGGCTTAAAGGCTGAATGTAAGAATGACCTCATGTAGACCTCATATGACCTTTGAAGCAGCACAGTTGTCTTAGACTATTTCTAGAAGTGTTCCTCTGTTCAGCCAAGGTGGCATGCAGAGGGTGAGAAACATTATCCAGAAATGCCAGGATGTTCTATAGAACCCTTTGTTCTACCACATCCTCCAGTGTGCCCAGAAGACCTCAGTCTCCTCAGGAAGTAGACGAGTCTCTGGCCCTTCATGTACATAGCCTCTGTGTTGGTCTGTTGTCCAGGTGCACCCCCAGGTAATTGTGGGTCCTCACCACATCTAAATCCTCCCCATCAATAGTAACAGGGAGAAGTGCAGGCTTAGTCTTCTAAAGTCCATCACCATCTCCTTTGTCTTACTGATGTTGAGCTGCAGATGATTCAGCTTGCACCATTAACAATGTTCTTTACCAGTGTCCTGAATTCATCCTCCTGTCCTCCCTTTATACACCCAACAATTGCAGAGTCTGCAGAAAATTTCTGCAGATGACATGACTCAGTGTTGTACCTAAAGTCTGAGGTATTCAGGGTAAACAGGAAGGGAGCTAATATAGTCCCTTGTGGCGGCCCCAGTGCTGCTCATAGCCATGCCTACACACAACACTGAAGCTGCACAAACTGTAGTCTGTCACTCAAGTAGTCCATTATCCAGGATACAATGGAAGTGCCAACCTGTACTGAACAGAGCTTTCCCTCCAGCAGTGAGAACTGTTGGGTATTGAAGGCACTTGAGAAATCAGAAAATTTCATCCTCACAGTGCTGACCTGCTTACCCAAACGGGAGTAGGCTTTATTCAGCAGGTAGGTTGACGGCATCATTGAATCTAATGTACACCTGGTCAGCAAACTGCAGGGGATCGAGGTCTGATTGGACCAGGGGTCAGAGGTTAGCAAGCACCAGCCTCTCTTGGGTCTTCATGATGTGTGAGGTTAGGGCCACTGGTTGGTAGTTATTCAAGACTTTTGGTTGGCCTTTCTTGGGTACTGGGACCACGTATGATGTTTTCCACACAGTTGGGATCCTTTCCAGACTGGGACTCTGATTGAAAATGCGCTGGAGAACTCCACACGGCAGCTCAGAACACTCCTTCAGGGCTTGGGGTTCACACCATCCAGTCCCAATGATTTGCCATGTCTGAGTTTCCCCACAGCCCTTCTCACCGGCTCAGTAGGCGAGCACTTACGATGACTTAGATGATAAATTTACTTTGAACTTTGAATACCACTGTGACATCTAGACACATCTTCACTGTGTTACTAGTTTCAAGCATCAAAATCCCTGTCAGCATGTGAACTTGAAAGACTAAGATTTAAAATTTAAGATTAGCCTTATTTGTCACATGCACATCAGATCATTGAAACATACAGTGAAATGAATTGTTTACATCAATGGCCAACACGGTCTGAATATGTGCTAGAGGCAGCCCACACAGCATGTCCACAACTTTATTAACCCTTACTAATCCATATTGCTTTGGAATGCAAGAGGGACCCAGAGCACCTGGAGGAAACCCATGTGGACATGGGGAGACCATATAAACTCCCTTCAAACAGTAAGTGAATTAAAGTGACTGACCTATGCCACAGTGAAGCGATACACTACCGCACCACCTAATATCAGTCTTCAAACAACTACTGCACTAGAAGGACTCCATTTATCAACTGAATTGGAATCTCAACAATCTGTTCTTTAATGAAGGCTTGATTTATGGACAGTCAGCACTAACGGATGAACATTTGTGACATCGTCAGGATGGAGGTGAGAGATAGCAGGCTGGATGGGAGAGATCAGCAGGATGGATGGGAGAGATCAGCAGGATGGATGGGAGAGATCAGTAGGATGGAGGAGAGATTGGCAGGATGGATGGGAGAGATCGGTAGGATGCAGGTGGGAGATCGTCAGGATGGAGGTGGGACAGACTGGCAGGATGGAATGAGGAGATTGGTAGGATAGATGGAGGAGCTCGGCAGGATGGAGGAAATATCAGTAGAATGGATGGGAGAGCTCGGCAGGATGGAGGAGAGATCGGCAGGATGGAGGAAAGATCAGTAGAATGGATGGGAGAGCTCGGCAGGATGGAGGAGAGAGATCGGCAGGATGCAGGTGGGAGATTGTCAGGATGGAAGTGGGAGATCGTCAGGATGAATGGGAGAGACTGGCAGGATGGATGGGGATGAACTTGTTGGTTGCTGCGAGGCTGAAGGCATCTTCTGCTGGCTGGGGATGGGGCACTGGGGCATTTCCATGTGCATTCTATCTCTACCTCCGCAACCCAGTGAACACAATTAGAGGCTCGAATGAGCTGGGCAGAACTGGGAGCACTGAGCAGACTCACTGATTCAGTGAAGCCAGTTGGCAGCCACTCTCCCTGTGCCTTCTCGTTCTTCCTTCACAGCTGTTTCTGTGATTTTCTTCCACATGCTGTGATTGCTTTCCACTTATGAATACTTTGGATTACAGAACAAAACCCTGTCTAACTTTGGGACTGCCTGGAGTTGTAAAATAATTCATGCCTAAAAGGTTGGTTTTCTGACCTGTGCATGAAAAGATTTGAAGGGTATTTAGTAGCTCTTTTACAGTTAATCCAACCATGCGAAGAAAGATCCCCAGCATCTTCCTTTATAATGATACACCAATATTTATATCAAAAAGGTTAATATCTCAGACACTTTCTAGTGCTTCTGTACAAACACTATTTACCAAATTTAGTAGTTATTTTGTACTGTGGAGAAAATATAATTAGCCTGTCTTCAATAATGTTCAATAAAGGCTGTAGGTAACAGAAATGAAGTGAGTGCCAACTCAAAACATTGCAGACAATTTGGAAGTAGAGATGAAATAAAGCTCTTGATTAATATTTTCACCATTTCAAGCCAACAAATGCTTTTATAGCTTATTTACTGAAAATATTCCAGTCGATACGTCATTATTTTGTGAAACCATGCATAACACATTGTTTAGTACTTAGTTTGGCCATTAAAAGCACATTAAGTGTTTATTGTCCATAATCCATTTCTTAAGGCAATCGAGTTTTCTATGGTATAATATATTATCACATTGAAGGAAAAGTTGCCAGTGCCATGGTCCTGATATTTATTGCATTGAAGGTGAAGGAACTGAGGGAGATAGAGGTGAATATTGAATAGTGAAGTTCAAGGTAGCCATAAAATATGGGTAACCTTGAGATCCTGCACAATTTTACAGCCAGGTTCAATTTACTTTCTCCTCTCCAATGTTGGCAGGATGGCTGCTTGGCAGGTTGGAAGGTTTTCCGCGACAAGAAATAATGCAGAGAGATAAAAGTAGAATTGATGGTGAGTTGTTGTGTTCAGAGGCCAGGATGCAATGTTGAGACTTTATAAAGCACTGGTGAAGCCTTATTTGGAGTATTGTGAGCAGTTTTGGGCCCCTTACCTAAGAAAAAACATGCTTACATTGAAGAGGGTTCAAAGAAGGTTCACTAAAACAATTTCAAGATTAAAAGGCTTATCAGATGAGGAGCGTTGATGGCTTTGTGCCCGTATTCACTAGGATTCAAAAGAATAAGGGGGAATCTCATTGAAACCAATCGGATATTGAAAGACCTCGACATATCATGAGATTTGAGGGATGTAACCTGATTGGAATGGTCCATTTATAATAAAAAAAGAAAGAAAGAAAGAAAGGACCATTTCTGGATGGAAAGAATCTTCTTCTCATTGCTACCATCAGGGAGGAAGCACAGGAGCCTGAAAGCACACACTCAACGATTCAGGAACAGCTTCTTCCCTTCTGCCATCAGATTTCTGAATGGACAGTGAACCCATGAGCATTACCTCACTACTTTTTTTTTCTTTTTGCACTACCTATTTAACTTTCTAAATATATATACTTCTTACTGTAATTTACAGCTTTTATTATTATGTATTGCAATGCGTCGCTGTCTTAACACAGCAAATTTCATGAGATATGGCTGTGATTTTAAACTTGATTCTGATAATCATTTGGATCTTCATCCTACCTACCACTCTGTCAATCCATTCTATCAAAATGAGAACATTAAGGACCTGGAATCTGATTTTTTAAATTTTAACACAACCTTTGAAGCTCATTCAATCATTCACAGCCACTTAAGGAATCACCCTGTATGTCTGCTTTGTCAAGTCTCCTCCATCACAAGGAATTAGACAATTGTACAATAATGGCAAGAAATACCTGACTTAAAGTTCAGATAGCTGAACGGACCATGCCCAGTGATTCACTGCACATGGTTCTGACCTTGAGGATTTACTGTAGGATCTGCAATGTGGACTTTTGCTTTTCTAGTCTCAGTTACTGTTGAGTAACTGTTTAATCTTTGTCCTCTGGCAGTTGTAATGTCATCAACTACGTTCAGAATGCATTTGCATTAAAAAATTCTTCATGAGCTCGCAAATTTCTACGGATGTACTGTGAAGAACGTTCTAACTGGCTGCATCACTGGGGGTGCGGTGGCTACTGTGCAGAATCAAAATAGGCTGCAGAGGCTTGTAAACTTACTCAGCTCCATAGTATCCAGGGCACCTTCCAGGAGCAATGCCTTAAAAAGGTGGTATCCAACATTAAGGACCCCCTTCAGATTACAAGTTAGTTTCTAAAAGCATATTATATCTTAAAGACACCATATTTTAAAATATTAATGTTTGGGAATTGCAGTGTAATTATATTGAAGTTCTTTGATGAACAGTAATTTCCACCAAAAATTATATCAAAATTTAAGCTGAGGTTTCCATATCCTTGCTCATTTTGGAAAATCCAGTTTTCTATATGCTTTCTTTCTCTCTTGAACAAATATTTCTGTTCTGTAAAGGCCACGCATTATTGACATAGTCAGATACTTTGTAAATCTCTCAAATTATTCTTTAATTTAAATTTTCAAGAGCCAAGGAGATATCACACCTGAACTTTTCTTTTGTATCAATCCTTCACCCCATGTGTATATGGACATAAAGGATTAACACCTTTCAAAATTTTACCAATGCAAAATGTAATTTTCTGAGGCCATCCAGTTAATTTACAGTAACTCAATCTTCTGTTACAACAAGCTCACTACATGGTCATCTACCCACCCCATCCAGTTTCACAATTCATCTGATTCTACAATAACCTATTTCCTTCTCGGCATTACTTCTTGAAACAAAGCCTTTTGTATATTTATAATCACCCCCCACTTTTTTTTCCTCAGCTCTTAATAATCCATTTTTTTTTCTAGTCCATCATTAATTTTATTCATCTTATCGTTAAAAATCGTGCATGTGGAACTGTGTCTAATGCTAGCTAGAAATCTAAGTGCATTATACTCACAAAATCACATTTTAATTAATTTATATTTTAAAAGAACTTTAGTAGATTCATGAAGCAGAAAACTATTGCTTCTGAAGTCCCTTTGTGATCATTATGTTTTCTTGGATGAACATCAAAGTGAATTTTAAGATTAATTGTGAGGAAAATATTTTCCAATAATTAGGTTAATTTTTCTCCATGTTTCTTTTAGTCTACAAGCACTACTTTATATTTGGAAACTTCTGTGAAGATTAATCAGACATTTAATTAAAAGCTATTGAATTTTATTCATACAATTCCGTCAAATGAAAAAGAACCTTGTTCACATGAGATGTTCATTTTCTTACCCTTTCAAATTCAAGTTCACAATAAGAACAGGAGTTAAAAACCTCAAAGTCCGTTCATCAAGCTTGTAAGAAGTATTGTGAAGGGGAGCTTGTAGTAAAATAACCAACTTTTAAAGGGTTGTGGCTTTGCAAGGTGTGACAGAGAGCGCTCAGTAAACACACTCAGTATACAGGCACACACACACACAATGACACACACACACACACGCACACAAACATTGCCTTGTCATTCTGCTGTTGTGGCACTGTGTGCGCTCTTTAATGTCTTCCCCTTGGTATGTTGTACTAATGGGTCCAAAAGGATTGGCTTTAAGGTGCCTTTCCCACCACACATCATGGAATATTCCATTTATTTAGTAATGGTGATGTGTAAATGTGTATATATTGTTTGCAGACTGTATTTAAAGTAGATACTTCTATTTATTTTGTAATATGATTTTAACTACCTTGTGGAGTGCATCATATTCGGATTTGGATTTGTGTGTAGTTCTAAGTTAACTGAGGGAAATTAAGTTGGAAACTGTGTTTTTCTGGTAGCCATCTAAATATTAGCAGTTTCTTCTCGCTATTTTCAATAACTTTTGGTAAGTTTGAGTTCTGACACACCGAAAAACACCCTTGCACCCTTGCATGAATGTGCTAAGCAACTCCAGCCATCTTCTTTTCTTCGGTCATGACCCACGTATCCGTACACCAGGATAAGCTACGTCAAGTTATCTATAAAACTGGTTGAACACCCAAGTTGATGTGGTCTTTCAACTAACTCTAATGTGGTTATTATTCACTTATAGATTTATTGAGTATGGCTGGAAGAAACTGAATCTCAGGGTTGTTATATACGTATATGGTAACATATATGTGCTTTGATAATAAATTTACTTTGAACTTTGAAGTTTCTTTACACAGATTCTGTTGATTTTGTTTATCTTGACTTGAGAGATTATAAAGGTAATCACTAATAAACTTGTTTCTTCAGTCATTCTTGTTGCATTGTGGTGTGCTTGGTTGGAGCAGCCTCTCCAAGTGTAACGCATGGTGCAAATGTGTCTTAACCATTTCTCTTGTGATCAAAAGACCCTGCTGGACATTCGTAATATAAAATACTGCAAGTCAGGTTCATTGTTTCATTGGAAACACTGATGGTGAGGGAGCGCAGTGACCTTGGTTGTTGTGCAGACAAGGCCCTCATGTCACACCATCATCTGTTACAGCCATCCTGGGGAGGGAGCACCACAGGCAGTGCAGGAGACAACAGGGGTGCAGCAGGCCTGCTCGAATCCGTGATGGTTTGGGGTCTGTCCCCTTCAGGCCAATTCTCCAGTGCTGGCTCCCTGGAAGACAAGCTGACTTGCCTTCGTCTGTGGCTGACACAGCATGAGACAAGCTGATTTTGCCTTTCTCTGTAGCTGACCCAGCGCGAGATGAGTGTTACTTGTTCTTGCAGAATTTTGGATCCAGGGCAGCATTCAATGTACCATCAGTGTTCAGGCCATTGCGCTTAGGGACTTGAGCTAACATTATTTCAGTGAATCTATGTGCTGTGTGTGACTGTATGTTCCGTGCTTTGCACCTTGATCCTTGGGGAATGTTGCTTCATTCAGCTGAAAACATGCATATGATTGAATGACAATTGAACTTGAACTTGAACTTGAAATTCTGTTGTCTTTAAAGGAAACACAGAGACACATGATTATCAAGGGCAAAATTATTAAGGAAGTTAATTCATAACTTGCTTATGGCTGAATATATGCCCATTGGTGATCAAGTCCGTTCAAAGTCTAAGTAAATTTATTATCAGCACATGTATGTTGCCATATAATTCATTTTCCTGTAGGAATTTGCAGGGGAAAAGAAATACAATAGATTTTATGAAAAACTACACATGATCAGACTGTAGCCAATGTAACAAAGAAATTAAAGTGTGCAAATAAGTTCAAAGTTCAAAGTACATTTATTATCAAATTACGTATACACTAAGCAGCCTTGAGATTCGTCTCCTGACAGGCAGCCACGAAATAAAGAAACCCGAAAGAACCCAATGTGCAGAAATACAAAAAAAAAACAAGACCTGCAAGCAATAAAAGTAAGCAAATATTCAGAACAAAAGTGAATCCATGGATATGAAACCAGGAGCAGCTGGAGCAGGCCACAGCTCCAGGCTCAGCTCAGTGCAAAGTCAAATAAACATTGCAGAGCAGCGAGCAGAACCAGCCCAACCCTCACCTCTTGTCGCAACACCCTGCCTTTTCAATCCATCTGGCCCGGTGTTTAAATTCTCCAAACATTGTTTCGTTCCTTGCACTAGGACTCAGGCCATGTTGCATTGGCATGCTCTGGGCCTGGACCCTGCTTCCACGTCTCGGCTCGTACCGGACCTTTCCAAATAGAATGTTCTCAGTATTATTTTTCTAAACAAATAATCCTGAGAACATAAGTTGTAAAGAGTCCTTGAAAGTCAGTCTTCAGGTCAGAGAATCAGTTCAGAATAGTGATGGTTGAAATTACCCATACAGGTTCGGGAGGCTGATGGTTGTAGGGTAGTATCTGTACCTGAAACTTGTGGTGTGGGACCTCAGTCATTTGTACCTCTTGCCCAATGGTAGAAGGCAGAAGAGGGCAAGGTCTGGATGGTAGGGGTCTTATATGATGGATGCTGCTTTCTTGTAAAAATACTCGTTGATGGAGACGGCTTTACCTGTGATGGACTGGACTGAATACTTTTTGTATTCTTTTCTCTTCCCGGGCATTACTCCCCACCGTTCTCCATGAATGCTCCTCAGCTGGGTATCATGAAACTGTATATGTACAAGGCAATGTTTAGTTCTCATTGTGGCAATCACTGTTTAGTGAATGTTTTGGGTAGTGAATGGAATTCTGATCATTTGAGCGGGTTTATTCTGGGAGTCACTAAGTTTCTGGTGTAGCTGAAGTTGTGCTTATTTGCTATCTCCAAGGGTGGACTCGGGGAAGTGTGCCTTCGGGGGGGGGGGGGGGGATGGCCAGATAGGTGACCCAATTCCTGTCCGACTTTGCCTTGAAGCATCGTGGGAGACTGAAACATTGAGATATTAGGTGATGTGTGCCGCTGTTGGAAGAAGACCCTTGTACTTGACCTCTCCCTTTCTCTCTCTCTCTCTCGCAATGGAGGGTAACCACCTGTCCATCCTTGAGTTGGGGGGCTCAGAGAATCACCACGGAAGATTGTAACATTGGAACAGCGAGCTGCTGTCTCCTGTTCTTACTGCTGCAGGAGCGATCTCCCTCTCTCCCTCATTGATGAGAGAGAGTCTGCCTGAGATACTGAAGTGTTGGGTTATGGACTGCCATTTTTGATGGACTCCAGATCAAGGTCCCTTTGGGGGCTTTTGCTATTGCTTGCATGCTGAGGCGTGGTGACACTTATGCTGGTGCAAATGGGGGAAGGGGTAGAGGAAGGATCAATGTTTCTGCTGCTTGTGCAAAGGAGGAAGGGGCTTTGGGAGGGTACTGATATGACAATCATTCATTCTTTAGGGTTTCTTGTTACATGGCTTTCCCTGCAAAACGTAAGAATTTCAGACTGTGTACTGTATACATTGTCTGATATTAAAATTAACCATTTGAAGTGGACATTTCTCCATGATCTTGGCTTGTATCCTGCAGATAATGGTAAAACCTCAGGGACTTTGGAGGTGAGTCTCCACTGGCTGTGGAATATTTAGTCTCTGACCTGCTCATGGAGCCGCAGTATTTAAGTGCCCTGTGTGTTAAACTCCTGGTCACGGAAGGTTGGTTTACCTCTGCACAGGCATGGTCGGCACCAAAGGCTCAGTGGTCTTGTTGCTCTTTTCATGATGCCTTTTCCACTCTGTTTCACACTGTGTGCCTGAATTACAAAGGAACACTCAACTGTAGACCATGTTGTAACCAGAATGAGGATTCTTTTTTTGCAAACAGATTTTTGTTTCAGAAGGAGTGCATTACTTACCAGACAAGGAACAGTTTTGAAAGATACATTTAAAATGGTAAAATAACTTGAGGAATACATAACAGTCTGTTCCACTGACCGGTGAATCAATGACAGAAGTATAACAAATAAACTCTCTTAGGCTTCCAGCCAAGTACAAGCATCAATTTTAAGTGACAGTTCGATGACAAACTTTGCCATCTTCTTCAGATCCTTTTTTATTAACAGAAATATAACATTCAGAAAGGAAGAGGATGGAAGAATTGGGATACATACGATTATTGAAATGGTAACTGAAGCTGAGTTAATGGAGCATGTATGGGATTTAGATAAATATTTAGAAGACTCTAATGAATCTTCCCAGCCTGGGGTCCACAAACCTCTTGATTAATGGTATTGGTCCATGGCATAAAAAATTTGGAAATCCCTTCATTAGCAGAACAAAGAGGAAGAAATTACTATCCGTGTTGCTGATGCAATATAGTGATTATGTTGCATGCACTACAGGCATTCTTTTGTTTATTCCCGATCTCACATGCTCACCTCAATTTCCTTGTTTAACCATCTTGTCATGTGAGGTTACTTCTTTCAACTGTGAACAGGTGTATTAAAATCAGCTGAACCAGCTTTATGAAACATTGCTAGAACTTGCCAAGTATTGTTGGGTAGCACCATCTGTCACTATGACGGGAAAGACATCAAGGAAAGGCGGCCAGCATTATCTTTAAATTCATTTCAAATCATAAACTGCAGAATGCTAGATATAGATCATTGTTTCATTCCCTTTGAGGACTCTTCATCTCATGTTCATGATATTTATTCCTTATTTATTTATTATTATTATTTCTTCTTTTTGCATTTGCGCATTTGCACAGCTTGTTACCTTCTGCACTCTGGTTGAACACTCTGGTTGGGCAGTCTTTCACTGACTCTCTTACGGCTATTATTCTATAGAGTTATTGAGTATGCCCATAAGGAAATGAATCTCAGGGATGTATATAGTGACATATATGTACTTTGATAATAAATATACTTTAAAGTGTGGTGCATATTTCTGAGGTTATATTCCTCATCTTAAGAGGATTGATGTCGTTGATAGGCAAATATGAGAATCACTTGGAATATCAGCAGGAACATAGATTTTTTTTTGGTCTCGTATTATGCAGAAGCCAATCTGCATTCTTTTAGAATTCTCCTGAAATATAATCTGTTTATGTGCTAGAATGAACTACCTCCTAACTCTTGACCAAGTGTAATTCTAGCCGAGCTAAACATCGATCTGAGACCTCACAGGTAAGTCATTCCAGATCCCAGAACTTCTACTGAATTCATACACTCTACAAGTCCAATGAAATAAGTGATTTCCTATGCTATCATTTCAGGGATTCTGAGATTCATCCCAGAAGACCAGATATATGATAGTTTCTCACTCATTGTGGCATGCAATGGGAGACAAACAGTATACTCAGTACTTTGGAGTGAACCCCAATGTTAACAAGAACTAGTTTGGTATGTCCATGACTTTTTCCATGAGTTAAATGAATACCTCATGATTCTCCAGCCCTTCATAATACAAAAATTGCAGACCAAGGTTATTAGAATATAACAGAATTAAAATATATGCGGACTTTGAAAATCTAGAGTAGAAGCAGAAAATGTTGGAAAAGGATTTGCAGGTACAGAAAGAGAAGTAGATTCACTTGGCCTGATAAATGTTTACAGAATGTTCTCCTCTTTTCATCATTATATCATCCCTAAACCTGGAACCTACAGTTGAAGCCAATGTGCTCTTCAGATCTAACTTTGTAAAAACCCTCGATCAGTGTTCCAGAAGGAGACAATTGATCGTTTTGGGCACTTTCATAAATGGGAAAGGATTCAAACCTCTGAAAAGGTGCAATTTGTAAGGAAAGATTTACGGAAGCTAACATCAACATTGTTCTAACAAAATGCTTGGACAATGACTTTATCATACCAATGTATTCCTCTCTTTGAGAAGAACGCACAAGTCATCACAACAACAAAAACAATGAGACTGACACCTGTTTGATGATATTTTTGTACAAGTATGTGACACAAGGATACAAACATACCTGAGCCATGACAGGTAAGCATAAAAAAATCACTGCCTGATGCACTTGAAAAATTGTGTTCGGTTTAGGAAGGATGAAGAAGCTGTTTGTATGTGACAGCAGCCCCACCCCAGTACACCTCTTCGACAGATGGGCTAAACCGGTGGCCTCACACCCCGGTGAGACAGGGACATGCCTGTCTGAGCAGGTAAAGTCAGGTCCAGTGGAATGTGTGGATGAGAGCCACAGTGAGATCGAATGGCTAGGAAGGAGGTACTGCACCACTTTATGGAGAGCGAAGGGCATGAAAAGGCATAGAAGACGTCATGGTCATCCACTGCAACCAAAGAAAACCCCAGTTTGTGACAATTGTTCATACGGACAGACAGACAGACAGACTTTATTGATCCCGAGGGAAATTGGGTTTCGTTACAGTCACACCAACCAAGAATAGTGTAGAAATATAGCAATATAAAACAATAACTAATTAAATAATAATAAGTAAATTATGCCAACTGGAAATAAGTCTAGGACCAGCCTATTGGCTATGGGTGTCTGACACGCCAAGGGAGGAGTTGTAAACTCCACTGGACCCAGACTTCTGAGGTCAAGAGAGTGGAACTGCTGCAATGCTACGACTTTTCCCACTTTAAAAACTCTCCCACACAATTTTCCTGTCATCATCGGATATGATGGGCAACCATCCTGGAATCTTTAAAGAGCATGCGGAGGAGATTTACCAGGATGCTGCCTGGATTACAGAATAGCACATACAAAGTGCTGGAGGCACTCAACGAGTCAAGCGGCATCTATGAAAAGGAATAATTGTTGACATTTCAGATCAAGATCCTTCATTACGACTAGAGAGAGAGCATGCCTTTGAGGATAGGTTGAGAAATCTAGGGCTTTTCTCTTTAGAGTGAAGGGGGAAGAGAGGTGCCTTGATAAAGGTATACAAAATGTTAAGAGGGAAAGGTAGCCAGCTTCTTTTACCCAGGGTGGCTAATACAAGAGGGCAAACCTTTATGAGATTGTAGAAGAGTACAGGGGGGATGTCAGAGGTGTGGATCTTTCATAGAGAATGGTGTTTGTGTGGAATGTGCTTCTTGGGGTGATGGTAGAAGCAGATATATTAAGGACATTTAAAAGACTTTTAGATAGGCACAAGGGTGAAAGAAAGGTAGAGGGCTCTGGGATGGAAGGAAGCATTAAATGTATCCTGGAGTAGGTTAAAAGGTCGCCACAGCATTGTGGGCTGAATGGCTGTATTGTGCTGAACTGTTCGATGTTCAACTGCAGAGAGTGAAACAAATCTGATCCTCTCTATTTAATTGTCATCCAACCATTCACGAACCCCT
Organism: Hypanus sabinus; assembly: GCF_030144855.1. Lineage (NCBI taxonomy): Eukaryota > Metazoa > Chordata > Chondrichthyes > Myliobatiformes > Dasyatidae > Hypanus > Hypanus sabinus. The sequence goes on along the minus strand of NC_082718.1, from coordinate 38,058,269 downwards.
ATTACACAGCGTTACACTGGGGCCAAGGTGCAAAACACAATACCAACAATCACACACAGCCCAAAGCACTCATTGCACACACAAGATAAAAAGACACAAGATATTTCCTCAGTATTTTCATTCAATCGTCCCTACCCTCTTCTATTTTACAGATCATTATTTTGCTTCTGTCCTTTCTTTGGATCTTAAATCTTGTTTTAACTTTGACTTTTCTCAGTTCAGGTTTGAGGTCATCCATGTGAATTTTTTTTTCTCCATATTCACTTCCTGATTGGTTGAGTGTTTCCAGCATTTTCTGATCTATTTTAAACAAATGAGCCTCATTTATTTTATCCGTATTCCCTCTGGTAGAGTCAATATTTTTGGTCAAACCAACTGTCAAAATTAAAACATGTTTAAGGAGTATCCCCAAACAGTGGGACGTTTGTCTCGCTCCCATAAGGGGGGAGGCTACGTAGCATTCAAGTCAGAACCACCATGCCCAAAAACAATTGCTTTCACCATGCAATAAGACTGATACTCACCTCCACCTACTAACCCAAGCCTACACAATCCCCACCACCACTACTTTATCATTTCCTGTTAGAGTCACCTTATGTATAGACACTCCTGTGCTCAGTGTCGCCTTACAAGTGATTTATGTATATAAGCTATCTTATGGAGTTATATTTATTGTGTTTTTTTATTATTGTGTTCTTTATCTTATTGCATTTTTATATGCTGCATTGGATCTGGAGTAACAATTATTTAATTCTCCTTTACACGTCTGTATTGGAAATGACATGAATCTTGAATCTTAATTCTTATGACCTTCAATCTTCCCCACAACATATTAACTATTCAGCACGTATTCTGATTGAATACTTCGGACTGAATGGGTCTGTTTTTTAATGTGATCTTTATGGAATAGAGACAGTAAATTAGAATGAAAATAAAAAAGTTATTTTTATTACCGAGCAGAGAACACTGCTGGTTTGCAAAGACAGGAGACTTTCACACTCCACTTATATCACAGAAGATGCAATTCTTTCATACAAATATCCATCATTCTGTTGAACAAAAGTGTTGTGTATTATCAGCTGCAAAAAGAAACTGAGCATGGTTTCCTGTTATTAATGATGAGTTGTGTTTGGGAGTGAGACCAAATTCTGTTCTCATCAATCCATCTGGCCAGAGATGCATCCAGGCCAATGTTAGATCTTGGCTGCAAATTTGCCAAAATGAGGCAATATTTCTGAATAAGTTGTTATTCCAAGAGCTAAGAAGTTATGCAGCAATAAGTTCCGAACTCATGGCTATCAACCTATTAATGAATAAACAAACACATCTCCTGTTAATTAAATTTTATTTATTTAGCAATGCAGTGATAAAGCTGCTTAAGGTGACAAGAGGTAATTTTTGAGCTTCCTATCAGGGTATTGCTTTCTTCTTTTGTTGTTTTTAACATTCTATGCCATGAAGGAGCATATTAATAAAATAATTTCACTGATTAGAATGACCCTAGCAGTCAGGTATTCATGAAGTCGTCGTCAGGAATACCCAGAGCTCCATTACCACCAAGACGACGTATCATCTCCAAAGCTTCTTTCCTGTAGCTATCCAGCATCTTAACAAAACTCACTCAGGTGTAATATCCTAATTGTTCCTGCACAACATCTGTTAAATAGTCTTTTCTTGCTCTCCTTGTGCTGTTAATAATTATTGAGTCTGTTCATATGTTCACATTTATTGTGGATAGTGTAGAAGACCGTTAAAGAATATAGCACGATATAGATCAGTTGCAGATATGTGCAGAGAAAAGGAAGATGGAGTTTAACCCAAATAAATATGAGGTGTTGCAGCTTGGTAGGGCAACTGCCAGGAGACAGGTTAAGGGTAAGACCCTTAACAATTTTGCTGTGTGAAGAGATCTTGGGGTCCAAGTTCATAGCTCTTTGAAAGTTGCTACACTGGCCAATAGGGTGGTTAAAAGGGCTTGTGCAATGCTTGATTTATTATTTGAGGCCAAGAGGTTACATTGCATCTTTATGGAACTCTGGTTAGGCCACATCTGAAATATTGCATATAGTTCCAGTCGCCCTTCTATAGGAAGGATGTTGAGGCCTTGAGAGGGTGCAGAAGAGGATTACTATAATGCTGCCTGGTTTAGAGGGTGTGTGGTATCATGATAGGCTGGACAAACTTGTGTTGTTTTCTCTGGAGTGGCAGAGGCTGAGGGGAGATCTGATAGAGGTTTATAAGATCATGAGAAGCATAGATAGAGTAGACAGGAAGTATCTTTGTCTCAAGGTAGAAATGTCTAATACCAGAGGGCATGCATTGAAGGTGAGAGAGGTTAGCTTCGAAGAGGATGGAGGGCTAAGTTTTTTACTCAGAGAGTGGAGGATGCCTGGAATGCACTGCCTAGTATGGTGGTAGAGGCAAACACATTAGAAGCTTTTAAGGCACATTTAGATGGGCAGACGAATATGAGGAGGATAGAGGGATATGGACATTGTGTAGGTAGGAGGGATTAACTTTCAGGTGTTTTTGATTTACTTTTTATCTGGTTCAGCACAACATTGTGGGCCGAAGGGCCTGTGTCTGTGCTGTACTGTTCTGTGTTCTATTTAAGTTTGAATTTTGACAATTGCACTAATTGTTGTTGCTCATGGTGCTTGCTCTATTGTCTTGTAAATTGTTGGTTGCTGTAGTGCTGTCCATTGTGGTATTGTCCTGTGTTTTATGCTTGGTACCGAACCACAATCATCTCTGGGAAATTTCACATACTGGCAATAAAGTGATTCTGATTCTAAATCTGATTTTTCCCAATCTCTAAGGCAGTATAACATATCTAACTCTTGTGATAATGATATTCTTCTGGACAGTCATTTCTTAGCTACAAGAAGCCACACAACATTTTTCCCCTTGTTTTAATACATCAGCAAATGTTCATGTTTAACTGTGTTAAAAGTGTTGTCAAAATGTGGATTTGCAATGATACATTTCCAGTGTTCTCAGTGTCAATGAACTGTCACTACTAGTACTGCCTTGCAGGTTGAATGCAAACCTAATACATTCAGAAGTGTTAGGCAAAGTAATGATTGAGAGCACACTTACAATATCAATTTATTTCTTCTTGTTTCTTCTCTTCTCTGTCCCGTTCCAAACTATTTCCTTTTGAGAAGTCTAATACACAACTATTCACAAGACTATAGAAGTGTTTTTTTTTGTATGGGTGGCAGAGTGGAGATGTGCTTCTCCCAAAGATGTAACACACACCTTCCCTCCGCTAGCCTGCAGGTCACCCTTGGGCAAGGTAGCACCTGCTTAGCCCCTTGCCCCCAATCAGGGTCATGTGAAGCCATGGAAGCTGATGGTAGATGGTTGTAGGTACAGCTGGTGTATATCCCAGATCCTTGTTATGCGACCACTGGCACCAGGCTAACAACCTCTGAAGAGTGGTGATAATAGCTGGGGTCTCCCGTCTTGTGAAGACACTGCCCAGAAGAAGGCAATGGCAAACCACTTATGTAGAAAAATTTGCCATGGACAATCATGACCAAAAGACATAACTAATGGAATGGCTTGTGTACGTTTAGTTTTACCTTAATGAGACATGCAGCTTTGATGTGGTGGTGTAATGTTATATGTCATTCACGTACTTCTGCGTATAACCTGTAATGAATTGCGTAAACAAACAAATAATGCTTAATCAAACAGTACATTTACAACATTACTCAAATATTATTGAAATATTAAGTACACAGCAAACAGCAGCTGGGATTTTTTTTTCTGTGTATTGCAGTTATTGAAAAATAGGTAACTTGTTGATTACTGACTTCCTTATGAAGTGGTCTTCATGAAGTAGATACCAAATCTGTGTCAAAACAGAAGTGCCCAACATGTTAAACTAGATCACATGCTTCAGTGTTTGATCTCTACTCATCTGCAGGTATGAACTGAGTGAGCCTGTGGATGCTTGGGCTGTGTACTGGGTGAATCAATTCAGGATGGTAATGGTGGGGAATGGTGGTAATTGGGAGCAGCTGCAGCTTATAATGAAATATACTTTTAACCATTTTGAATAATGACCCTAGAATTATGGACAAGTCTCATTTTACCATGGCATTGATGTCCTGATTATTTGCAGGTAATCTATTTTGCCACCTAAGTAAAGAAAAGGCCCTATTAAATTGAGCAGTAGTTAGGGTGCTAAGGCCAACCGTCATGGCTCTGCAGCCACTAGCTTTGAACCACACAATAGGTAATAAGGTGGTGAATATTCACCCCACCATCCAGGCCATGCTCTCTTCTTGCTGCTGCCATCAAAAAAGGGGGTACGGGAGCTTTAGGTTCAATACCACTAGGTTCAAGAATAGTTATTACCCTTCAACTATCAGGCTTGTGAACCAGAGCGGCTAACTTCACTTACCATAAGTAAGTTCTTGCTTACTTCACTTACCCTAAGTAAGCTCCTTCTTGCTTTCAAAAAGGAGCTAGATAGATAGCTGATGGATAGGGGAATCAAGGGATATGGGGACAAGGCAGGGACTGGGCATTGATAGTGAATGATCAGTCATGATCTCAGAATGGCAGTGCAGACTCGAGGGGCCGAATGGACTACTTCTGCACCTATTGTCTATTGTCTATTGTCTATATAGTCTAAAGCTAAACAGGATGCTCAACCTATGGATTCAGTTTCAAGGACTGTATAGCTCATGTTATCAATATTTATTACTTATTTATTTGGTGTTATTATTTTTTTCTTTTTTTGTATTTGTACTATTTGTTGTCTTTTGCACATTGGTTGTTTGTCCATCTTGGTTTGCGTGCAGTTTTTCATTGATTCTATTGTGTATGTTTGCATCTACTGTGAATGCCCACAAGAAAATGAATCTCATGGTAATATAATATATATACTCTGATAATAAAATTTACTTTGAACTTTGTCCTTTGAAGTAGCTGCTTTAGTGGTAATGTTTGCTAGATTATCCCCTTTTTTATCAGTTAACTAAAATTGTGCTTGGAATTATGTTTATTAAAGCCCAATAATTAGCCAGCCAGTAGTGTAGTGGCATCTGCACCAGACTTATAGGAGAGCTGCTTGCACAGTTTTCATCCATGCTGGCTTCGGCGTCGAGCTAGCAACTCAGACTCATAAACAACAGAAAAAATTACTAAAGAAATAAGAAGGTTGCAGCCCAATGCGTCGCAGGATGCAGAAAAGAAGAACAACAACAATGCAATAATTGATTACTTGTTCGTTTCCAATACAATGTATCTAATTAACCCTATATTTGACTTTTTAAATCAATTGTTGCTTATTTTATAATTATTTATTAAACAATACCTACATACAGTGTCACAATATTCTCCATCTTCACGTGGGTGATAAAATATGCCAATATTTCTGTGTATACCTAGATGATTATATGTGAATATCCATTCAAGATGCACTGCTCTACGTAGATTTACATGGTGATAGTTGGCAGGAAAGACTGAGCTTGCGATTAGTTTTTTGGTAAGGTGATGTGTTAGGATGGTACTGAAATGAACACAGAATGATTTCCTTACATAATGTAATGATACCCAGATTATTGAAACACATAACAGATTAATTGGGTTAACCGAATATAATTTAAGGATCACTATAAATATGCAGGAATGTGACTTGAGCAATTTCACGTGTGAAATTGAATTTTGAAAGATGAATACTAAGTTATTAAAGAAACTGCCATTAAACTAATTTATTCTAGTGGTTTATATAAAACATATTGGACCTTAATCAAAGTATCCGGTGCTACTTTTTACAGTGCTAGAGGTCATATTGCACGGAAGTGTAGTGGTTAGCACAATGCCTTACAGTACCAGCGACCTGGGTTCAATTCCCACTGCTGCCTGTAAAGAGTTTGCCTGTGACTGTGTGGGTTTCATTCAGGTGCTCCAGTTTACCAGTTTGTAGGTTAATTGGTTAATGTGAGTTGTCCCGAGATTAGGCTAGGGTTAAATCAGGAGATTGCTGGGCAGTGAGTCTCCAAGAGCTGGATAGGCCTATTCCATGCTGTAACTCAATCAATAAATGAATAAATAAATAAATAAATATATACATACATACATACATACTGGATGTTGCTGGAAATTGCCTAATTAATGCTATGGGGATGACTTCAATAGGCTTTAAATGACCTAGAATTTATTCAAACTACAGCCTTGGCTTAAGCACTATAGTGTGACAATAGTAGAGGTGTTCTGTAATAAGTTTCATTAAGATACCTGCAATTCTAGTTAAGTGGCAGAAAGCTGAAAAATTATAATTTCAAATCTTACTGAATGATGAAATTTAGAGATCATAGCATTTAATGACTGATAGTTCCTAAATCCTATAAGCAGCTATTAAAACATAGAGTTAATTTAATCAATGGCTTACTGAGTGAGTACTCCTGAAAATTCTGAAATAAATTTTTCTATGGAGAAATCAGATTATTTGTTACTATATATTGAGAGATGAAACAATGCATGAAAGTAATGCCATAATACTACGTAAATTGATAGCTCTCAAGCTTTGATGTAGTGAAAATATTGTGCCATGGCCAGAGTGAATTCTTCAGCTTTTGTGGTAAAAATTTTAAACAATTATGTCACTCCAATTTCCACAGCAGAGTGGAGATTTCACTTCTGTTGAGTACATCTACAGAATATATGGCAAAGAATGGGTGATCTAACTTGGGACTCTTTCTTAATTCAATAGGATACTCCTATATATTTGGGGAAAAGTTCCCTTTGTTCTTAAGTTATTTCAATGAGGAAATTAAGAATTTACTTTTAAATGTTTTGAAAAAAATCTGCTCAGAAATTTTATAGTCTAAGCTGGAACCCCAAATCCTGAGCTGTGTGGTTTGTGCCATGTGGTCTTGCTGGTACAATCTGGACTGAGTTTTAGATAATGATCTTAGTGAAATCGTATAGCAGCATTTGCAGAGTCTATCAGTTTAAAACTGTAAAACAGCAGTGATTGTGACAATAACTGATAGAGTGATTTTAGCACACCTGATAACACTTTGCAGTACTGAATTACATAAGTGTGCAGCCCTTAAAGAGCACTTTTTACTATTCAAGTGTTCTATGTTGAGTCGACCTGCAAGAAAGTGGCTGAAATGGTGGATCAGAGCAGAAGGGAGCATGTCCACATTTTCACTCCTTTTGAGTCTTATCATCCTTGGATTAGCTATAGAAGATAGAGAGGTATCTTTTACACCAAGGGTTCCAGGAAGCCATGAATAGATGCCACCTGGATAACCTAACGTCAGAGCAGGCTTTCAGAAATGACTGTATGACATTTCATAACTTGAGCAGATAGGTTAAGGTGAGAGCAGCAGGCTTTGGAGCTGGGCCTCTATTGTGTTGGTTTCAACCGCAACGTTTGGCCCTCTTGGAGAATGTATAAGCACTCAGCACACATGTACATGTATGATCCAATGCATTATGTTATAGTTAGGCTCATCCATACTTGCTGAAGCATGGCAAGCAGCCACAAATTAAGGAAAGAAGACTGCTTATGTTGAAGTTCCAGCTCATGGACTGCATGGCAGCTGAAATAATTCACTAAGATTTGCCTATTTAATGAGTAACTGCCCTTGTGATTCATGTGAATCTCTGAAGCAGAGTCTGTATTTACCCAAAATAAACTGGATAGGAATACGTGAGAGAGAGGTAATAATGATAATGGATTTATATTGCATACATTCTAAAATATGTCACGTATCAATGAACCACACACCACACACACTTTCACAAACCTATTCATAATTAATAAATACCAGTCAGCTGAAAACTCTATATCTGACTTTAAAACTACATATAGTTTTATATATAGTAACGTGCAAATGTCTTAGACACATATATAGCTAGGATGCCCAAGACTTTTGCACAGTTTTGTATCGCTCAATGTGGAATGGAAAGCAAGTTTCTGCAGTCTCCGAGAGGATTCTGAGAGGCAGGAGCAGCATGGATGAGCCTTGTAGCGGGCAAGCTGCAAGACAAGGTGCACGCTGATGTTTGGCTCCATTTCACCAATTATAGCTTCCATTGTTTACCAATTAAAGTGATGAGGGAGATTGAAGCATCAAAGAGAGTGCAGAGGGTGAGTGCTGGCTGCTGCCTTTTGATCTGTTGCTCACTCTCGGGGAGGGGAGAGCCTACTGCAGGCCCGGACATTGTTACTTGGGTTTTTCCTCTGTGTTGGACAAGGGACTCTTTTTCTCAATCCTATGGCTTTTACTTTCTGTGTTTTTCACCTGATTTTCTTTTTTATTTGTGAGGGAGGAGGGATTGGGGGGTTGATGTGCCTGTTCCATCTTTTGTTCATTTTTTTTAAAGGGAGTTGGGAGTTGGGATTTGAATATCATGCTGCCATTCTTTTATTTTCTTGGTTTCAAGGTTACCTAGAGAATTGACGAATTTCAGAGTTGTATACTTTGACAATAAGTGAACCTTTGAACCTTTAAGTTTGTAAAACCTGTGCAAGCAAAAGGTGTTGGGAATGGCGAGGGTGGAGTTCTGTGGGAGGAGTGTGGCAGAGAAGGAATGCCAGTGATGGGGTTGATGTGGGTACAGACACATCCAGCCCTGAAACATCAGGCAAGGTCTTTTGATTCCAAAAAATTGGTTTATTGAACATTATAGGATGTCTCTCTGTTGCTTCCTGCTTCCTTCACTCTGCTTTCCCCTTTTTCCAGTCATGATTCCCCTCTCCCTGTCCCCTTCCTACTCTTAGTCTCCATAGAGATCCATATCAAAATCAGATTATCATCACTCAAGTAGGTGATGAAACTTGATTTCTTTGCAGCAGTATAGTGTAATACATAAAATTACTACAGTTCTGTACAAAAGTCTTAGCCACCCTAGCTAGATATTTGTGCCTAAGTCTTTTGCATAGTACTGTATGTATATTTGGTAACCCCAAATAAAAACAGGAGGCATTGGAAACATTTAACAGGTTTGACTGCATGTATGATTAAGGTAGCAAAGTTAATGTTCTGTCTGAAAACAAGCAGTGCTACAACAACACAACCTGAAGTAATTTCAGTTCATCTTCCTTAAAATTTTCACTGCCTGATTTTTCTTCCAGAGAACATATTGGCTTTCAGTTTATTAGAACATTTCTTGAAAATGAATAATTGTTTGTAATTTTTCTCATGCTATTGATTTCTTTTATTTTAAATCAACGAAAAAGAGTATTGCAAACTGAAATGACACTTATTGATGTCTGAAAAGCAGCTTGTTATCATTAAACTGGTTCAAGAATTGAGCTCATGCATAACTTAGTTCGATTTTATTTTAAAGTGAAAAAGATTACATCACTTTCATTTCTTGTTTAGTCCAATGATCATGACCATTGTTGAAGAAAACGGTCTTTCCTAGATTTGCAGAAACAGTGAATTCTGGTTAAAGGGGGCATTGGTTAACCAGGTAGCCACTAAATTGGAACATCTCTTAAAGAACAAAAACTAATTGAGAAAATAGCCTAGGTTCCCTTTGTTTATTTGGGACATTATGCTGCTTAATTAGAGCAGCAGACTGTTGCTGAAAAGTTTGTAACCAGTGTCACATGCACATTGTGTGACTGTCAGACACTACACTGTGCTTAGAATGAACAGATTTCAAATAGCATCAGTTGCATCTGCTTGTGTTCAAAAAGTAATGATTTTTGTCACTGATAGTCGGTGAGAATTAAGCAATAAGACAATTCAGAACAGTTTTGTTCACTGCAGTTTCAAGCATTAAAGCATGGGTATGCCACGAATGGGCAGGAGTGCAAATTAAACAATTTCACTACTTCAACAAGTTAGGAACAACTAAAAACTTAAAAGTATTGACAATCATTTTGAATGTTACAATGAAAATGAAGATTTCAAGGGTACAATCTTTGAAAGTATTGTAAGAAGGCAGTCCATTATCTCCACTATTTTAGTTCACTTATAGTCAATCAAAAGAAGGCGGCAGAGTACAATGAAGGAAGTATTAGAAACTATTACGCAATTTTATAATACTGTAGTAGCATTGTTAGTGTTCAAATTTGTTCTGTATTTCATTTTAAAACATATTATATAATGCAGTTAAAGAGCAGTTTGTATTTTTATGCCTTTTTAATGATTTCCATGGAACTTAGGTTAATTGAGGAATGTATACACACACACACACACACACACACACACACACACATGCACCATGAGCTGTGTGGTCAGCCCCCTGCTCTACTTACTTTACACCAATGACTGGACAGCTCCAATGCCATATTCAAGCTTTTTAATGACACCACTGTCGTGGGCCAAACCTAAGGTGTGATTAATCAACATATAGGAGGGTGATTAAAGATCTGGCGGAATAGTATCATAACGATAGCCTCTCACTCAATGTCAGCAGGACCAAGTAACTGAAGGTAGACTTCAGGAAAGGGAAACCAGAGGTCCATGAGCCAGTCTGCATTGGATCATCAGACATGGACACGGATAGCAACTTTAAATTCTTGGGTGTTAATATTTCAGAGGATATGTCATGGACCAAGGTAATGGATTCGACCCAGTACATTCCATTAAAGCCCTCAAAACCATTATGCATATCAACAAAAAACATTGACAGAGGAAAGCAGAATCCATCATCAGAGATCCTCACCACCCAGGCCATGCTCTTTTCTTGCTGCTGCTGCCATCAGGTAGAAGATACAGGAGCCTCTGGACTCATACCTCCAGGTTCAAGTGCTGCTGCAACTCCATAGCCATCAGGCTCTTGAACAAAAGGGGAAAAGTATACTCAGCCATTCATTGAGGTGTTCCTGGAGTCAAAGATCTCAATTTAAAGACTCTTTATCTCAGTATCTCATGTTCTCATTATTTATTGCTAATTATCTATATTTGCATTTGCACAGTTTGTTGTCTTCTGCACTCCAAGTGATCTTTCACTGTTCCTGTTGTAGTTACTATTCTATAGATTTGCTGAGTTTACCCCAGAAAAATGAATCTCAGGGTTGTATATGGTGATATATATGTACATTTGTAGTAAAATTTACTTTGAACTTTGATCTTTGATTATGGGCTGAAAGTGGGAAGGGGGCAGGAAGAGGGGAATCATGGTTGGGAAAAGGGGAAGGGAGAGGGGAGAGAGCAGGAAGCACCAGAGACTCATTCTGTAATGATCAATAAACCAATTGTTTGGAATCAAATGACTTTGCCTGGTGTCTCAGAGCTGGGTGTGTCTGCACCTGCATAACCCCACCCCTGCACTCCTTCTCTACCACCTGACCTACACCCCTCCCAAGGATATCCACCCTTACCATTCTCTACATCCTTTGCTTCCACCAGATTTCGAAACTTGCTGTCTGCTCCACATTGACAAATACAGCACTGTGCCAAAGTCTTAGGTACCTTAGCCCTCTCTCTCTCTCTCTCTCTCTCTCTCTCTCTCTCACTATATATATGTGTGTGTGTGTGTGTGTGTGTGTGTGTGTGTGTGTGTGTGTGTGTGCGTGTGTGTGTTTGTGCATGTGTGTGTGTGTCTAATGCATTTGCACAGTACTGTATATATATAAATATATATTATTGATAAATACTGCACTGTGAAGATGTCTTAGGCACCCTAGATTTTTTATATAATTTTCGATATTATGGGCTCCACAGAGCCCTGATCTCAATATCGTTGAGGCTCTGTGATTACCTGGAGAGACAAAAGTAAGCAATTCAGCCAAGGTATACCGAAGAATGGTAGCAAGCTCTCCAATATGCTTACAACTTACCAGACAGGGTTCTGCTGACCCACGACTGTACAGTAACACACAGCTCGAATCACATCATCAAGTTTGCTGATGACACGACCGTGGTGAGTCTCACCAGCAACAGCGATGAGTCAGCATAGAGAGAGGAGGTGCAGCGGCTAATGGTCTGATGCAGAGCCAACAACCTGTCTCTGAATGTGAACAAAACAAAAAAGATAGTGTTTGACTTCAGCAGAGCACGGAGTGACCATTCTCCACAGTACATTCTCTAGTGACGGCTCCTCCATTGTGATCGTTAAGAGCACCAACTTTCTTGGTGTTCACCTGGCAGAGAATCTCACCTGGTCCCTCAACACTGGCTCCATAGCCAAGAAAGCCCAGCAGCATCTCTACTTTCTGTAAAGGCTGAGAGAAGTCTATCTCCCACCCCCTATCCTCTCCACATTCTACAGAGGATGTATCAAGAGCATCCTGAGCAGCTGCATCACTGCCTGGTTCGGGAATTGCACCATCTCGGATCGCAAGACTCTGCAGCAGATAGTGAAGTCAGCTGAGAAGATCATCAGGGTCTCTCTTCCCGCCATTACAAACATTTACACTACACACTGCACCCACAAAGCAAACAACATTGTGAAGGACACCATGCACCCCTCATACAAACTCTTCTACCTCCTGCCATCTGGCAAAAGGTGCCAAAGCATTCGGGCTGTCATAACCAGTTTCTTCCCCCAAGCCATCAGACTCCTCAATACCCAGAGTCTAGACTGATATCAACACCATTTATTATTATATTGAAATTTGTCCTCTACTGTGCTTATTGTCTCATTTAATATTAATTAATTAATTAATTATTGTACTGCCCTGCACTGTTTTGTGCACTTTATGTAGTCCTGTGTAGGTCGATAGTCTAATGTAACTTTTGTGTTGTTTTACGTAGTCTACTTAGTGTAGCCTTGAGTTGTCTCACGTAGTCTACTGTAGTTTTGTGTTCTTTCATGTAGCACCATGGTCTTGGAGGAACGTTGCTTCATTTTTACTATGTACTGTACCAGCTGTTTATGGTCAAAATGACAATAAAAAGCAACTTGACTTGACCTGACATAAAATTTCTTGATAGTGTACCCAGGTCATGCTCTCTTCTTGCTGCTTTTACAAGAGCATCAGGACTCATTCCACCAGAATCAAGGATGTTTCTAACCCTCAACCATCAGGCTCTTGAACAAAAGGGAAAAACTACACTAACTTATCAGTGAAATGTTCCCTCAACCAATGATCTCAGTTTAAGGACTGTTTATCTAGTTATCTCATGTTCTCTTTATTTATTGCTATTTATTTATGTTTGCATTTGCTAAGTTTTTTGTCATCGGCACTCTGGTTGATCTTTTATTAATCCTGTTGTAGTTACTATTCTATAGATTTGCTGATTAAGCGCAAAGGAAAATGAATCTCAGACTTGTATATGGTGACACATATTGTATGTGCTTTGATAATAAACTTACATTGAACTTTAAACTTGGAAGAGAGTTGGTGCAGTTTGAAAGGGAAAGTGTGATCACACCAAATATAAATACAATTTAGTTTTTTTACTGTTTACTGGACTTTATTGTAATTTTTTTAATGTTTAGAAACTTTTTGCTTTACTATTGTTGAAAGCATCTTCACTTTACACTTTTTTTTTTACATTTGCCCAAGACTTTTCCACAGTACTGTAGGTATAGATAGGCACAAACCTGCTGAAGCTGTGATTTGGAACTAAAAAGTACAAACTGCCAGGGTATCTAAGATGGTCAGGCAGCCAGGGGTCTCCAAAAAAGCTGCTTCATCAAGGGGAAAATGTACAATACAGTCGGCCCTCCTTATCCGCGGATTCTGCATGCACGAATTCAACCAACCACGAATCTCGAAAACCCGGAAGTGCTCTTCCAGCACTTCTTGTTTGAGCATGTACAGACTATTTTTTCTTGTCATTATTCCATAAACAATGCAGTATAACCACCATTTTATATAGCATTTACATTGTATTAGATATTATAAGTAATCTAGAGATGATTTAAAGTATACGGGAGGATGTGCGTGGGTTATCATGCATCGGGATTGAAAAAATTCGGAAGTTCTCTTACTAAGTAAGTCGGAACAGGTACATCTGGTATTATTTAGCATCAGTTAGTCAACATTTGTCTTAGTATATAGTATATATTTTACCTTTCTATGCATATAAAACACTTAAGAACGTATGTTTCAGTGCTGGGCTTGGGAAGTTCCCGTGTTCGATCTAGTGACAGATCGCTATAGAGTGTGCTCTCCACCTTGCCGTGTTGATGTGAGGGTCAAAAACCCAAAACCCAGTAATTAAACCTCTGTGTTGCTTAGTAATAATTGTAGCTTTCATCGGGGCAGAGCCTTTCTCACTTTATCCTTTAAAATTGTTCCGATCGTTGACCGATGTAGCCTATCGCTTTTCCAATGACCGATGGTGTTTCACCTCTTTCTGATCGCTTTATTATTTCCAATTTATTTTCAATAGTGATGGTGATTATTTTCATGAACACAAACACTGCGCATTCAGAGCTCTGGCGCCGGTTCTAAAGTCCATGGCACTGAGACAGGTTAAATAAGGTCTGTGGTTCCGCTGGGTCCTAAGATCCACCGGGTTGAGACAAGTTGAATAAGGGACTTGAACATCCGCGAACTTTGGTATCCACGAGGGGTCCCGGAACCAATCCCCCGCGGATAAGGAGGGCCAACTGTAGATGCTGGAAACCCGAAATAAAAACAGGAAGCACTGGAAACATTTAATAGGTTAGATAGCATATGTGAAGAAGGAAGAGAAGTTAATGTTCTTTTGTCTGCAAACAAGCAGTGCTGATGCTGAGAAGTATCCTAGGATATGCTACCACACACCAATAGTGATGCAGCCTGGGGTCATTCGGTGTTTTGGGTCATTCAACATCAGACACACACGCCCAGGTGACACAGCCAGGCTTGATCAGTCCCTGGCTTGTGTCCCAGCAGTGTTGGTCCACGGTTCACAGAGCATTGGAGGCCATGTGACGGTCTTGATGGCTCTTTTCTTTTGCAGCCCCCAAAATGCCAAGGAGAGAGAGTCAGTTCTGCACAACAAGCAGCCACCAAAACCTCTGCATTCCCCCACTATAGTTTCACATCATACCCTACACTCTTATCTGTGGCACTGCTCTACCAACTGGCATTTGGCTTTCTTACGCTCAAATGCCTCCTCAATCTGGTCTTGCCAAGGCACTGTCAGTTCTACCACAACCACCTGCTTCGAGGTTTCTGACAGAATGACCATGTCAGGCCTCAGGGATGTTGATGTGATGAAGTCAGGGAACTTTAGTTGCTTGCCAAGATCACAACAAACCATTCAATTCATCTTAAAATTTTCACTGCCCAATTCTTCTTCCAGAGAACATATTGCCTTTCAATTTATTTGAACATTTCTTGAAAAAGAATAATTGTTCGTAATTTTTCTCATACTATTGATTTCTTTTATTTTAATCCAGCCAGAAATAGTGCAAACTGAAATGACACTTATTGATGTCTGAAAAACAGCTTCTTATCATTAGACTGTTTAAAGAATTGAGCTCATACATAATTTAGTTTGATTTTATTTTACAGTGAAGGAGATTACATAGCTTTCATTTCTTTTTTAGTCCAATGATCACAACCACTTTTGAAGGGAATGTTCTTTTCTAGATTTGCAGAAGTTTATACAATGTTGGATTTCTTTGTTGAAGGCCACTTGTCAGGTCCACACACTGAACAATATCCAACAGATCACCTCTGAAGTTGACAATAGCACAAAGCAGAGAGTACTGGAAAATGTTAATGAGTAGGGCAACATCTGTGAGAGAAAAGCAGATTAACTGTTTCAGATTGTGCCCTTCCATCGCAATCAGAATTTAAGAGATTAAGTTATGAATGTATGAAGAGAAAAAACACTCATATGGTCAGAGGTTGAAGTAACTTACTTTAAAAAAAGAAATTATTTTCTACCAGAGATGTGATAATGAGGCTTATAAAGAGAAAAATGCTTCCTCAAGGTTGTTATAGCAGGGCGTTGTGGGGGGGGGGGGGGGGGGGGGGGGTTGGGGTAAACTTCCAATACCTATTAGACGCTCCCAAAGGTGTGCATCTCAAGTAGCCTTTGACAACCAAGTCCAGCTCCAGGCCTTCTTGTGTGCCTTAGCTACTAAGTCTGGTGGAACTGTTTCTACTGACAGGAGAAGATGGTTTACTGGCACCGTAAAACCAGTCAATTTGGGCAGATGCAGTTCATCAGCCATGGTTGGCAGCTCATTTAGAAGGAACCTCTGCTGCCTTGTGGACATATCCACTTATGGGGAAGGCTTCAGGAGTAAACCCTGAGGGATAAATCCAAAGCTGGAGTCCCTACGTTGAGTTCAATGTCCACTCCTGCATTGCTACTAGTGCCAAACTGTATCAGTTTTTGCAATTTCTTTGGGTTAATTAGGTGCGTGGAGAGGGGGAGCTTCCTACATGGCAAGACTTTGCTCCCTGTATGGTGCTGCCTAGGCAGCTAGCACACAACATCCATGGTCGATCCTGACATATGGAGGCTCCCAAAAAACAGAAAAATAAATTGAGGTTGAAAATCGATACTGATGAGAAACCGTGGAAGCTCTGGTCATCAAATAAGTTAGATTTGATTACTGTAGCAATCTCCTTTGCAATGTGGAAACACCAAAGGTAATACAGTTTGCAGGAGCAACCTCAGATTATGGTCACCAATGATCTTGATTCTATGGCCCATTTCTTATCTGGCATTTCTGCAGTCTCCCACAGCTTTCTAATAAAACTCTAAATAAGCTTGAAAAAAACATCATCTTTTGATCAGGAATAACTATTATGAATATATATGAGAATAACTAGTCTGAACTAACTCACAACTTTTGCTTTTATCCTTCTGCCATTAATACCTTCCCTTTTGCCTTGCAGCATTGTGTCTTTCTGTGGTTGGCCCTTTTGCCTCTCAGCTTAGAATAGTTCCCTACCTTTTGCCATATTTCAAAGTTCAAAGTTCAAAGAGCATTTATTATTGAAGTACATTATATAACCTTGAGATTTGTCACCTGACAGACAGCCAGAAAACAAAGAAACCCAAATGAGAAAAGAAAACTGTCAAATGCATGAAGTGAAGAGAGAAAAAAACACATTATGCCCATTAGAAACAACCCACAACAGAACAACTGTTGGACATGCAATATGCAGAGGAAAAGAACACATCTTACAAACAATAACTGCAATGTATTCTGAACTGAAATCTGTAAAGAGTCCCATAGTTCAGTGCCCAGCTGAGTCGTGGATCAGTGATCTGAACTGGCCCATCCCTTAGCTCGGGTCCCTACTCCCTGAACTTTTCAATCTAGCCTGGTGCCTGAATTGACTTCCAAACTTCGGATTTGTTTTGCTCTGGGGCCAGGACTCCACTGCCTCAATTCAGCCTGTAACCATCCTTTCTGATTCGGCCCTGCACCTTTTGAGCTAATTGTTGATCTTGTGGCACTGTTATGATCCCAGCCCCCTCCTTTGTGAAAATCGCAAGAGCACCCGTCCGGGGGGTGGGGGGGGGGGGGGCGGTCAGTAGACCCAGGAAGAGAGAGAGAGAGAGAAATGTGCCGAATTGCATGTTCCACCCGGGATGCAAAATAAGGTGACAGCGACTATTGTCTCATGGAGACCACATGAAAAGCCCTCGGGCAAGGTGGGCTGGTTGAGAGAGAGATTGCATCATCCCAACCTGATTGACACCTGTGACCCCGTGAGGAAGTATAAAGGAGAGTCTAAGGGGGACAGCCCCTTCAGTCGCACCAAGAAGACACGAGAGTGATCCCGCAGCAGCAGGAAGCCATTCTGAAGGAAGCCACGTGCGTTAGATTCCGGGATTGGAATTTGTGGCTGGAATCACGGAAAACCGCTTTTAACTAACATCGGGGAGAGGGAACCAACGGTCCCCCGATTTCACGGAAGCTTCATAAAGACCCGGCAAGTTTTTTTCTCTTCTCCCCAATCTCTCTCTCTCGGTCACCCCACGTGAAACCCAGCGATTCCCAAAAGGCTGAGGCCTGCAGACTTCTGAGTGACTTTTATATTTCCAACGGACAATATATTATCCCCTAGCCAACAGTAGAGCTCACTTCTTAATGATGATTATTACTATACCCGCGCTTTAGATTGAGTATTGACGACGTGCATTATCTGAATGTTTGTATTAACCTTACTTTTGTGCCCCTTTATAAATAAAAACGTTTGAAAATAGTGACATCAGACTTCAACGGACCTCTCTATCTTTGCTGGTAAGTTATCCAGTTACGGGATACGTAACAGCACAAAAGCTTTACTTCAGCTTTTGGACATTTTGTTTTCTTGTTCTTTAAGGGTCCCTCAAGATCAAGGGTGGTATTGTGGGTTCTGAGGCTGCTGATATGGAAACTGCAGCCTCTTCAATAGATGGGACAGAAGGTGAATTATGGTGGGTAAATTTTGGGATGGTCTTCTGATTATGTAGGTCTTTTGTGTGCTCTTCTTGGAAAAAGTACTTGTAGCCTCACTTTGCCATAATAAATAATTTCATTATAAAGGGTTAGCTGATTTACACCCCCCCCCCCCCCAGTCTAAATGCTGGTAGTCTTGCTCACAGGCAAAGCAGAATGATGGCTGTTGAACTATCCAGGCTTAATCTACCCTGTTATCTCTATCAACTTGGCCACAAAGCATGCACTTCATCAGACGTGTTGCTGCAAGCAGATCAATGTTGAAGCTCTCAAGGACACAGCATCTCACAACCTGTCAACTCCCAACCTTCAGGAGCTGCAGGGTCTCAGCAGTTTATCAGCTACCCTGAAGTGAGCCATAATTTTGACTGTGAATAGACTGTTGGTCACTGAACTAAGAGGAAACAAGGCTGGTTGGAAGAGAATTGGCAATTTGCTGAAAGCCATGACACGCTCAGCTTCTTTATCATTTTAAAACTGATCTATGTCAAAATATCCAAGGATTTGGTGTGCTAAGTGTGTATTCATTATTGAAAAACCTCCTCAATGGTGTTCTCCCTATATTTCAATGGATTTCTGAATTACGATTCCGTCCTTCTGCAACCTATTTGATCTAGTGTGACCAACCAGGGAAAAGACATATCCTAACTAGAAAAAAATAAAATAGTCATAGAAAAATACAGCGCAGAAACAGGCTCTTCAGCCCATCTAGTCCATGATGAACCATTTAACCAGCCCACTCCCATTGACCTGCACTGAGACCATAGCCCTCCTTACCCCTACCATCCATGTACCTATCTGAACTTCTCTTAAATGTTGAAATACACCACTTGTGCTGGCAGCTTGTTCTGTACTCTCACCACCCTCTGAGTGAAGAAGTTTTCCCTAATGTTCCCTTCAAGCTTTTCAGCTTTTACCCTGAACCCATTATCTCTAGTTGTAGTTCCACCCAACCTCAGTGGAAAAAAGTCTGCTTGCGTTTACCCTTTTGTAATGCGGAAGCTGATTCGCGGGTTTGGTGAGTGAGATGTTATAAGCACATTAATCATTTATTTACAAACAGTAAAAGATTCAACCAGGTATTTAAGCTCCCCCAAGTTACTACAAAACTAAATAATCAACAAGCAGGTACTAAGCTATAAATGCGCATGTAGCATACTGTGAAGAGTGCTTTGGAGACACAGGGAAAGAGAGCCATCCTGCCCCACACGCTTTATACCTAGGGTGACTGAAACTGAACGCCTGAGCTGTGGCACACAAGGCAACCAATGGGAAAGAGCTGCTATAGATTTCAAACTGGCCAATCAATGACCAACACAGTGGAAGTGGTCTTTGGCTGGGAAATAAGCCATACCCCTGCACGACACCTATCTATACCTCTCAACATTTTGTATACCTTTATCAAATTTCCTCTCAAACTTTTACGTTCCAAGGAATTAAGTCCTAACCTGTTCAATCGTTCCTTATAACTTAGGTCCTGCTGTCCCAACAACATCATTGCAAATTTTTTTCTGTACCCTTTCAACCTTATTCCCTATCAGGGTAGGTGAACAACAGTACACACAATAGTCCAAATTAGGCCTCAACATTTTAGGAGCTCTTGGATAATTATAATGGTCATGAAGTGAAATAGCTCCTGGGCTCAATCTGCCAAACTGAGATGTTATATTGCAGTTGTATAAGACATTGGTGAGGCTCAATATGGGAAGATTGAATAGGTTAAGACTTTATTCCATTGAAAGCAGACGATTGAGGGGAGACTTGAAAGAGGTATACAAAGTTATGAGAGGTATTGATAGGGTAAATGCAAGCAGGCTTTTTCCACTGAGGTTGGGTGTGACTACAATTAAGGGTTAAGGGTGAAATATTTAAGGGAAACATGAATGGAAACTTGATGGGAGTAGGAAGAATAAATGGTTCAGCGCATACTAGATGAGCCAAAGGCCTGTTTCTGTGCTGTACTTTTGTATGACTCTAAATAATGACTTCTTGAAACAACTGACCAGCTAGTTCATTCAGAATGTTTGACATGCACACCCAAATTATTACTTTCAGTTTCCTGCAGTGCCAACTGAAATACATACTGCTCTGCCACTCATTGGAATCTTTTGTGGTGTGCCTGTTTAAGGTCCCTCAAAGCCAAGTGATACTCAGCTCGTTTATAGGCATTGAGTAGATTTTATTGCATGAAAGACTGGTCATTGTCAACATGGAGGGCATTTACTGTCAATGCCAGTGCAAGACCAGTTACTAGCTGTTGCAACATCCATGTTGAACAGATGCTCTGTCAAACAAAAAAGCTGCTCTAACATTGATTTAACTCCAGCTCTGTTGGGAAGCTAATTCCTACTGGATAATTTTATTAACATCAGAGAAAAACCTGTTGTATCTTGCCCTGAAATCTCATTAACAAGGTTCTAACAAGCAACAGCATATTTTCAGAATGATTTGTTTTAATCAGCTCTCTCTCTCTTTTTCTAGGGCAGAATACATGAGAGGTAAAGGTCAAATATCCTAAATTGAACTGATCGCTTTTAACAACTTTGCCTCCAACTTTCACTCTTCCCTTAAATTCACTTGGTCCATTTCTGACACCTCCCTCTATTTCCTCAATCTCTCTCTCTTCATCCATGGAGACAAATAGTTTACTGACATCATTTATAAACCTCCCAATTCCCATAGTTATCTTGACTATACCTCTTCCCACGCTGTTTCCTGTAAAAATGCTATTCCCTTTTCTCAGTTCCTTTGCTTCTGCCATGTGTCCCAGAAAGTGTCTTTTCTTTCCAAGACATCAGAGATGTCCTCCTTCTTCAAAGAACTGGGTTGCCCTTCCTCCGCTATTGAGGCTGTTCTCACCTGCATCTCTTCCATTTCCTGAACATCTGTGTTCACTCCATCGGTCTCTCCTCTTAACAGTGATAGAAGTCCTCATGAGCCTCCGCATCCAATACATCATTCTCCACAACTTCCACCATCTCCTAAGGGATTCTACCACTAAGCATGACTTTACCTTTCACACTCCACACCACCCACCCGGCTTCCCACAGGGATAATTTCCTCTGTGGTTCCCTTGTTCACTTGTCCTTCCCTACTAATCTCCCTCCGGGCATTTATCCCTGCAAAGTGCTACACATACCCATTCATCTACTCCATCAACCCAATTCAGAGCCCCAAGCAGTCCTTCCAGGTGAGGTAACATTTCACCAGTGAATCTGCTGAGGTTGTCTATTGTGTCCAGTACTTCTGATGCAGGACTGGCCCAACAAGCACCTTTGTGGAACTTCTATGTGGTCAAGCACTTAATTCCAATTCCCATACGCATTCGGACATGTCCATCCATAGCCTCCTCTTGTGCTAAGATGAGGTCACCCTTAGGGTGGAATATAAACACCTTATATTCCATCTGGGTAGCCTCCAACCTAATGGTTTGAATATTGATTTCTCCTTCTGGTTTAAAAAAATCACTCTCCCTCCCCTTCTATTCTCCACTCTGGACCCTTATCACTTTTCATCTGTCTATCATCTCCCCCTGTGTCCCCTCCTCCTTCCCTTTCTCCTATGATACACTCTTCTCTCCTATCAGATTCCTTCCTCTTAAGCCCTTTACCTTTCCTACCCAACTGGCTTAGCTATTGTCCTTCCCATCCCCCTGCCTTTTTATCTGGTATCTCCTCCCTTCCTTTCCAATACTGAAGAATGGTTTCAGCCTGAAAAGTCGGAAGTTTATTCATTTCCATAGATGCTGCCTGGCCTGCTGAGTTCATCCAGCATTTTGTGCATGTTGCTTTGGATTTCCAGCATCTGCAGAATTTCTCCTGTTTTAAATCATCAGTTTCCACTTTCAAACTTATAAGTTTCTACCACTTATATCATCTATCACTATATCTGCATAACCCAGTAATCCCAGGACTTCTTCAGTAACTTTAAGCATAATTTACAGTATGAGGTAAAAATCCAAAATATTAGTAAAAAAATAAAAAATGTTTAAAGCTTATTTTAGGTGATAACAATGGAAAGAGCTGAATAAAGAATATTAGCTAAGAATGGAGACAGTTCTTTTTTCATTTTAAGGAATAGCTTTGCGCTATATTATTAACAAATATATCACAAATATATTATATTTGCGCAATATTCTCCAGTTACTTCATTTGAGCTGTGGTAATATTTGATAAGGTGAAACATACAGAAAGTACTGGATACAAAAGATAGTGGATATGGCCCAGTCCCTCATAAATAAATCACTCCCCATGATCGAGCACATCTATATGAAATGCTGTCACAGGAAAACAGCATTCATCATCAGGAGCCCCCACTACCCAGGACATGCTCTCTTCTTGCTGTTGTCATCAGGAAGAAGGTTCAGAAGCCTCAGAACTCACAGCACCAAGTTCAGGAACAGTTATTACCCATCAACCATCAGGCTCTTGAATGAAAGGGGATAACTTCACTCAACTTCACTTGCCCTATCATTGTAGTGTTCCCACAGGCAATGGACTCACTTTTAAGGACTTTTCATCATCTGACATTGATATTTATTGCTTATTTATTTTGTTTTACTATTTCTTCTTTTATACTTGCACAGTTTGTTGGCTTCTGCACTAGTTGGGAGGTCTTTCATTGATTCTGTTACAGTTGTTATTCTATAGGTTTATTGAATATATCCACAAGAAAATGAATCCCAAGGTTGTACATGATGAAAAATATGTCCTTTGTTAATAAAATTTACTTTGGTTCTTTGTACTTTGGACCTGTTAACTTTGTGCAACAAATTAGCTTCTAGCATCAAATGAGTTTTCAGTCTATGTGCTAACAGTTCTCCTGCTTGAACTACACGCTCCAGTACCTTCTCCTTGCATCATCATCCCTTTTTATCTCACCTTTCTGTGTTTCCCTGGTTGCAAAATATCTTGGAATATTTTCTTAACTTTTTCTCTCCTAAAGCTAGTTATGTGCAAATGGAACAGTTCTGAGTATGTCATAGATATGGTAAATGTTAGACCATGGATGAACTGAGTTGGAAAGGCTGGGGTATTTGTCACACAAGTTATTAACAATTTAATGTAATATTTCCACGCCTTATCTATAGAGGTTTGCTAAGGTTTTGATTATGTCTAATCTCTGCAGACTCTTGAGGAAGTAGAGGCCCTGTCGTGCTTTCTTTGCAATTATATTTATATGGTGGCTCCAGCATAGGTCCTCTGAGATAGTGACACCCAGGAATTTAGAGTTACTGGCCCTCTCCACTTCTGATCCTCTGATGATTCTTAGCTCAAGGATCTATGGTTTCCTTTTCCTGAAGTCCACAATTTGTTCCTGGGTTTATTGGCATTGAATGAGAGGTTGTTGTTATGACACCACTCAGCCAAGTTTTCAGTCTCTCTCCTGTATGCTGATTCATCACCAACTTTGATACAGCCCACAACAGCGGTGCCATCAGCAAACTTGTATAAAGTGTTGGAGCTGTACTTAAGGCACACAGTCATAGGTGTAAAGCAAGTAGTGCAGGGTCCTAAGCACACATTCCTGTGGTGCTGTTGTGCTGATGGAGATTGCGGAGGAGATGTCTGTGCCAATATGAACTGACAAGTATGCTTCAATGCCAGCTTCTCAAAACATTTTGTCACTGTGGATGTAAGTGCTACTGGACGATAGTCTTTGAGACAGGTTACCACAATCTGCTTGGGTACCAGCATGACTGAAGCCTCCTTGCAGCAGGTGCACCACACACTGCCGGAACAAGAGTTTGAAGATATTTGGGAATACACCAGCCAGTTTTATTTGGTTTGATTTCTCAAGAAGAATGTCACCTGGACTTACATGGATTTCACAGACACAAAAGCCTATGATTACAAGGGACTGTCATCAGTTTGGTAAGTGGGTGAGGAATGATAAATGGCCTTCAATCCAGGTACGTGTGAGGTGTTGCATTTTATTCAGGGTAGGACTTTCACAGTGAATGGGAGGGCACTAGAGACTGATGTATAACATGGGACCCAGAAATCGAGGTACATGCTTCCTTAAAAGTGATGTTACAGATAGACAGGGTGGTGAAGAAGGTACTTGCCCTACTGGACTTCAGTCAAGGTATTGAGCACAGGAGTTCACTGATCAAATTTAAAATAAATTTATTATCAATATCACCATATCCAACCCTGAGGTTCATTTTCTTGTGGGCATGCTCAATAAATCCATAGTAGAATCAATGAAAGACCACCCAACTTGGGTTTTCAACCAGGGTGCAAAAGACAGCAAACTGTGCAAATACAAAAAGAAAGAAATAATAATAAATAAGTAAGCAATAATTATCAAGAACATGAGACGAAGAGTCCATGAAAATGAGTCCATATGTTGTGGGAACAATTCAGTGAAGGGGCAAGTGAGGTTATCCCTTTTGGTTCAAAAGCCTGATAGTTGAGAACTGGTAACTGCCCCCAAACCTGGTGGTACGATCGCTGAGGCTCTTGTGCCTTTTCCCTGATGGCGGTAGTGAAAAGAGAACATGTCCTGTGTGGTAGGGGTCTCTGATGATGGATGCTGCTTTCCTGCAGTAACATTGCTGTTGTACATGATGTTGGTGAGGCTGCATTTGCAACATTGCATATAGTTTTACTTACCCTGTTATACTAACTGTCTCATTAAATTAGAAACAGTGCAAAGAAGATTTATCAGAACATTGCCAGGACTTGAGAATTAGGATAAACTAAAACATTTTTCATTGGAGCATAGGAAACTGTATAGAGGTGTATAAAATCATGAGGGTACTGGGCAGGATAAGTTCATACTTTCTTTTTCCAGTAAAAGAAAGGCAAAAACATGAAGGCACAGGTTAAAGCTGAGAGGGAAAAGAGCTGAGGGACAGCTTCTTACCACAGAGGATGGTGTGCATAAGAAACAGGTTGCAAGAGGAAGTATTTGGTTCAGGTACAATGACAATATTTAAAGCACATCATAAACAGAAGTGATTTGCAGATACTAGAAATCCGAAGTGACTAGAAGAACTTATCAGACAGCATCCATGGAAATGAGCAAACAGTCGCCGATTCTGGCTAAGGCCCTTCATCAGGACTGAGAAGGAAGTGGGGCGACACTAGAATAAAACGGTGAGGTGTAGGGGAAGGAGGGTAGCTAGAAGGCAAAGGGTGAAGCCATGTGGGTAGGAAAGGCAAAGGGCTGGAGAGGATGGAATTACATTGGACAGTTACATGAACAGGAAAGGTTTTGACAATGTGACCCTAATCCAATTTTAAAACACATTGGACAGCTAATGGATGGAAAAGATTTTAGGGGATGTGGTCCAAATGCAGGCAATGGGACTAGCTTCAAGGGCAGCATAGACTAAATGGGCCAGAGAACGTGTTTCAATGCTGCATGCTCTATGACTCTAAAACTCAGAATTGCATAGAAATTGTACATCTTTTTTAATGTGGGAGATACTGTACTCGAGTACTCTACATTTATCTTTGGGATGTCGTAGGTTTGGCAAACATATTAAAATCAAATTGATAAGTACAGAGGAAGCAATTGAAATAAAAATACTCTTAATGCAAATGCATTTGTGACTCACTCATAATGTCTCAGTTATGCATCAGAACCGGGTCACCCTCAGCTGGATGCCAACTTTGCAGAGCACTGTGTGACGATTCCTACGTTTTTTCTTGCAAACCATATATTTTTTTTTGTAAATATCTATTTTAAAGGGCCAAAATTTAATATATTATTCTTGATTCTAGTCAACGTTCTTGCATGCTTCCTCTGTATATGATGAAATTATATTTCCTTTTGCAGAACAGGATTCCATTTGCAGAACTGATGCTGTCATTAAAATGATAAGCTGTTTTCTAATGAAACGGAATGAAGGGTTGCACTCATTGGCTGCATGTGAATATGCAGAATGAGACATTGTTTTCAGAAATCAACTTGGATATGATCTGGATACACAAATCTCATGCTTTGTTGGCTTAAAGTAATGAAGTAAAAAGTAATTTATCTTTATTTTCTTGTATATATCAGCAGCAGGAATGGAATGAATTCATCATCATTTACGGAACATCAAATGTCAATTTTCATTCATCTTTGCACTTTTAATCCTACAATTCCATTTCATAAAGCCATTTGCTGAAAATCATACCGCATAAAAATAATTCAGTCACCAAAGAGTGTTGGTAAATTTGTAAAGATCTGTTTACTGTAAGTGAAATTATGAAAATGGATGTAATAAAACAAAGGTATCGTTTTCAGATGCAATTGGTGGGTCAAATACAATTTTAAACCAAAGTTACTTTTCGGAAGTACTTTTTCTTTTTTCACTTTTTTGCTGAAGGCTATTTGCATGAGCTAGCCCAGCTGAGTAAAATATTAAAGCATATTTTTTAAATTGTTTTGCTTTAAATAATATTCTGTGATAATTCAAGAGCGCAATTAGGTTAGCAGAGTTAATGAATTAACAGAGATGTTGAAAGTGTGGCATCCAGCTGAGGTTGCAGGAATGGAATGCTAAGAGGAATTTTAATGGAATGCTTTTATAAAGCATCATGTAATATGCATTCAGTGGCCACTTTATTAGGCTCACCTGCTTGTTAATGTAAATCTTTAGTCAGCCAATCACGTGGCAGCAACTCAGTGCATAAAAGCATGCAGATATGGTCCAGAGGTTCCGTTGCTGTTCAGACCAAATATCATAATGGAGAAGAAATATGACCTAAGTGATTTTGACCATAGAATGATTGTTGGTGCCAGATGGGATTATTTGAGTAAACATAAACTGCTGAACTCCTGGGATTTTGATGCACAACAGTCTCTAGAGTTTACGGAGAATGGTGCATAAAGCAAAAAAATTCCAGTGAGCGGCAGTTCTGTGGGCTAAAATACTTTGTTGATGAGAAAGGTCAGAGGAGAATATTCAAGCTGATAGGAAGGTGACAGTAACTCCAATAATAATAGTGTGCAGAAGAGCTTCGAGCTTTCTCAAGCACCTGTATTTAATAATTGGTGTCTTAACTAGAGTTGATAAGCCTTTGTGATTGCTGTTTATTCTTGTCAAGTTAATTGTGATTGCACAGGTTCTCTGCATTCTATGATTATTTAATGCAGACTCCGTTTAGTACTCATCGTGTTGAGAATGATTTGTCTCACAGCGTTGCGCAGTTGTGCCACTGATGTTCTGTTGCAACTCCTCTGTTTAAGCCCTTGCTCCCATCTCTACATGAGAGTCTGCTGTTCCTCTACGCCTGGACAGTGTTCACCATGACAGACGTTGCATATATGGAATTCTGAAAGGCATTTTATAAAGCCCCATGTAATACTTCTGTCTTCAATAGCGAAGCCCATGAAATAGTACAAAATGTAGATGTGGGTGGCGGAGAATTATGGAGGGATAGGTGCAGTAGAGTTTCATAGAGATTGCTGTTGGACTTACCTGTGTTCTTAATATATATTATTAATCTGACTTAGTTATAAAGAGCATACTTTCCAGATCTGCAGATAACATAAAACTTGGGAGTGTGGTGCTTGGTAAGACAGATTGAGAAGCCTTGTGGAATAAGTAAGCACCAGACCAAACTTAATCCTTGGTGATGTAAACTAGTATATTTTGGTGCATTGATTAAGAAGGGACCAAGATTCCCTCTAATTCTTTTTACAGCTGCATGGACCAACAATTTCTCTGAGCAGGAATTTTTTTACACGGACTGAAAACTGCGCGGCACATTTTATAACGGAAAATTCCAGCAGCTTGGCAGCAAAGGCTGTGAGCACAAGAGCATTTCAGTTATTGCGCAGCTGTGCATCTGCGTGGTTTAGAGGGACCAGTGGACGGGACAATAATCTGGTGGGTTTAGTTGTCAAAGGAGTACCATGTAGAGGTATAATTCATTGGAAGTGGCAAAGCAGAGTTAAAGGTAATTGGGGCGATGAACTTAGTAAATAATGTATAAACTACAAGATATGACTTGGGCACGAATGGAGCATTATTTCCCAATCTGGATGACACACCTTAGGTAAGACGTAAAGAATTTGGAGCAAAGATTTACTTTATTTATGGGGACAGACCAGAGGAAGTATAGTTGCTCTCCTAATATCAGAACAATTTGTGCAAGAATGACCTCTGTCTGCAAGGTTAGGTTGTCTCCCTTGTATCCACAGCTATTATTCCTGGCCCACTTTTATTGAATAATACTGTAATATTTTCAATTTTATGATCATTTGACATCACTATGGAATCTATAGATGTTTGAATTATTTGAGCCATAACCTTTGTAAAGTCCTCCCTTCCTAATCCAGATTGTACTACATCAGGACCAAAGAGTTTATCTACTTTACATTCAGTAACCATAATGATAGGTGAATGGCGGAATCAAGGAGATTTGATGGGAATGTGGGAGAATAAAATTGTAATAGTGTAAACTTGTGTAAAATTAATGATCAAAATGAACTCAATGGGCTGTAAGACATGTTTCTATGATCCATGACACTGCCTGACTCTGCCTCATCCATTTTTAGCCCATCCAGAATTTATCTCCATCAGTATATCATCTTTCTTTGAAACACTAATGTAGTGCATACAGTTACCACTGGATGATGCCACTGTAAAGTTCAAGGATGGCTTTTGAAAACTTAAACATGTCAAAGATAAAATGCTGTTAAATGAAAACACCACACCCAGATTTTACAAAGCCTGTTTGGTTCCTTATACCATCTGTGATTAAGTAACCAATGAGCTAGATCATATAGAGGCTGAAGGAATTCTTTCAAAGGTTGAGGGGACCCCATGGGCAACACCAGTAATCCCAGTAGCCAAGTACAATAGGTCTTTTAGGATCTGTGGCGATTTTAAGCTCACCATCAACCCAGTGCTGAAAGTAGATCGATATCCTCTGCCCAAGATAATGGATATTTTTGCAAACCTTTCTGGAGGGCAACACTTCAACAAAGTGGACTACCTACAGATGAAGATGGAAGAAGAGTCTAAAGTATTTCCCAATATAAACACTCATAAAGAGCTTCATCGCTATAGTAGCTTATTTTTAGAGTAGCTTCTGCACCTGCACTCTGGTAGAAAACTATGAACCAGTTGCTGCAAGAATACCCAGGCACTCAACGTAACCTGGATGATGTCATCCTCACCTCTAAACTGGTGAGGATGACAAGGAACGTCTTCAAAATCTCAAGACAGTGTTAAAAAGGTCAAAAGCTTATGGGCTCAGAGCACAATGCAACAAATGTGCATTCTTAAAACCAAGCATCAGTTACTGTGGTCAAGCCACTGAAACACAAGGATTAGACAAGGGTGATGAAAATATTTAAGCAGTGGTGAACACCCCAAGACCAAAGGATGTGTCACACTTGTGGCCCTTTTTAGGATTTGTCAATTACTATAACATATTCCTGCCAAACATGGCTATCGTGCTCCACCCCTTGATCTCATTACTACAGATTGAGAAGAATTGGCAATGGAGAAAGCAGTGCGAGATGGCTTTCCAAAAGGTAAGGGGAATGGTGATGTCAAGCACTGTACTCATACATTATGATCCACATCATCAAGTGAAGCTTGCCTGTGATGCCTTGTCTAATAGTATAGGTGCAGTCATATCACATGTTGAGTGATAATAACATAAGATATAGGAGCAGAATTAGATCATTTGGCTCATTGATTCTGTACCACCATTTAATCATTGCTGATCCAATTTTCCTCTTAGCCCCAATCTCCTGCCTTCATCCCATTATCCCTTCATGTCCTGACCAATCAATAATCTCCATGGCCTTTGCATCAAAATTTACACAGATTGACGGAGACCTTGAGGCTGGTTTGGGGTGTAAAATGTTTCAACCAGTATCTATATGGGAGAAACTTTATCCTTGTTACTGATCCTCAACTACTGGTGTCTGTTTTCAATCTGTGGAAGGGTGTTCCACTAACATCAGCTTCACAAATGCAGAGATGGGCTCTGTTTTTTTTGGAGGACACAATTCAAGAGCATGACCAATCATAGAAGTACTGATGGATTGTCCTGTTTACCCTTTAAAAAAGGAATACCTGAAAAATTTTATGAAATGGGACATTCTCCCTAATGCAAATTGAAAGCCCCCCCTATTATGGCAGAGATGACCTAGAATCAGAATGAGAATCAGGTTTAATATCCCCAGCATATGTCGTGAAATTTGTTAACTTTACAGTAGCAGTACAACGAAATACATGATAATAAATATAAAGAAAAAACTGAGTTGCATTAATATGTCTGTTGAGTAGTTAAAATAAGTAGAGTAAAATAACAGAAATAAAAAGATAATGAGGTAGTGTTCATGGGTTCAATGTCCATTCAGAAGTCTGATGGCAGAGGGGAAGAAGCTGTTCCTGAATCACTAACAGCATGCCTTCAGGCTTCTGTACCTCCTTCCTGCTGGTAAAAGTGTGAAGACGACATGTCCTCCTGGGTGGTGTGGATCCTTAATCATGGACCCCACCTTCCTAAGGCACCGCTCCTTGAAGATAACTTGGATACTACAGAGGCTGGTAACCATGATAGAACTGACTAATTTTACAAGTTTCTGCAACTTATTTCAATCTTGTGCAAAGCCCACCCACCATACCAGCCAGTCAGAATGCTCCCCATTGTACATTTGTAGAAGGTATGATCCAAATGGAAAGCGGAGAAATCTGCACACTGTCGTAGGTCTACATGGAATATGCAGCAGAAATTTCAGTTCCCCTATTTTGACCAGTGCTAGGATGAACTTGCCCTTGACTGGGCTTGCCTTATGTGGGGATTGGGAGTTGTTGTACCATCCAAGCTGAGAGCTAAAATGTTGGAGGAGCTGACTGCTGGTCATGTAGGCATGGTCATAATGAAATTGCTAGCCTGGGATAGGTTAGCAGGTCGGGCGGAGCAACTAGCTATGTGCTGTTCGGGATGCCAGCACATGCAGAAGAAAGGTGTGCAGAGCGGTCAGAACCACTTCCTTCCTACAGTCCCAGAGTCAACTCCCACAACCACTACAGAGAAGGACCCAGAATCTGAAATTGTTTGACCTCTTAATCACAGAATTGGATTCTGCGGAGAGTGGTGAGGACAGCCCAGCACATCTGTAGTTGTTAACAAAGACAGATGTGTAAAAAGGGCCCAAAGGATCACTGGGGACCCAAGTCACCCCAACCACAAACTGTTCCAGCTGCTGTCATCCGGGAAATGTTACCACAGTATAAAAGTCAGGACCAACAGGCTCCAGGACAGCTTCTTCCATCAGGCCATCAGACTGATGAACTCATGCTGACCTGCGTGTGTTTCTATGTTACATTGACTGTTCTATTTAATATAAATTACTATGATTGCACATTGCACATTTAGGCGGAGATGTATTGTAAAGATTTTTACTCATGTTTGTAAAGGATGTAAGAAATAAAGTCAATTCACTTCAATTCAACTAATTTCAAGCCTCACCTGCCAAGTAGAATGACCCTTCTTTTCAGGAAAGACATTATCCCACAAAAATAAGAAATCCTCCAGAGGTTATTACATCTTTAGTCCTGAATATGACAATTTAAGATTTATTATGCTGTGAATGTTTGCACAGTCTTTATATTATATATTATACTGTGTATGTATATACAGTATATAGTACTGTATATGACTAGAGAACACTATGTTGCATTTTTGAGTTGAAAAGCATTCTACATTGAGTTGGAGTTGATAGCATAGCAGGGAAAGGTGTAGTGTATTTTATATTTCAATAATATTGTAAATATGTTGTTTGAATAAGACTTCTTTATTTTCTACCTAACTCATTATGGGTGATATTCCCACTGCTGTCTGTAAGGAGTTTGTATGTTCTCCTCTGGCTGTTCCTGTTTCCTCCCACAGTCCAAAGACATATCGGTTGGTAGGTTAATTGGTCATTGTAAATTATCTCGTGGTGAGGCAAGGGTTAAATCAGGTGTTGCTGGCTGGCATGGCTGGAAGGGTCAGGAGAGCCTATTCCATGCTGTATCTCAGTAAATAAATATATGGATGAAGTATGCAAATAGCATATGTCCTTGGTCATCTCGTCATAGGTAAGTGATTCACTGGACCCGCTTCCTGGCTCCTGTGCTTTTCTTTCCATTAGCTTCTGAAGTTTCAAATCTTAACAGCAGCAACTTCATGCAGAGAATGGTATTCCTATGGAGTGAGCTGCCACAGAGAGTGGTTGAGGCTGTTACAATAATAAAATTTGAAAGACATTTGGATAAGAAAGATCCAGAGAAATATGAACCAAATGTGGACAACTGGGACCAGCTTAGGTGGGCATGGAATAGATGGGCCAAAGGGCCTGTTTTTGTGCTGTATTACTCCTACATTTTGGTTCATTTTTTATTAACATTCTGGCATTTATATTTTTTTGGCTTTTATTGTTTCTCTTTCTCTATTTATCTGTTCTATTACTAAATGGGATCCCTTATGAAAATGTTCCATCAGCTGAAACATCTCCACCATAATGGCTTCCCATTGTTCAATTGTAGTTCCTCCTGCAAGTTTTGACTCCAATTTCTTCAAGCCAGCACTGTTTTTATTGTATTGGAACTGGCCAATGCTCTACTGAGTATTTTTAATTTGGAGTTGTCTCTATCCATATTCTAATCAACTACATATTTTTCAGATGTTCCCTCCTCACCTTTTCATGCTCCGGATTCTGTATCAGTCTTAAAACCAGGAATCACTGGTAACAAGGAATATGTTTAAAATAGGCTAACTGATTCATAGAATCACAAACTTATGCAAGATATTATTTATTGAAATGTGCACTTCTGGAATTAAAATCGTAACTTGTATTTTGTGTGGTAATGTAATAAATTAGTAACCACAAGAAATAAGTTATCTCCAGATTTTTATTGGTTCAGTAATGTCTCTTTCTTTCTTGAATTAATTGAGTTTTGCTTTCTAATGGATTTGACCATGATTGTCCCACACTTTTTCAAAACTGGCACGTTTCACAAGGACATAACTAACTTAATCAGGACTAGCCACTCATCTCTTTTGTATTTATTTCAGATTCATTGAGAATATGAGTAGCAGGTTAAATTAGTTTAGAACGATAATTTTCATCATAATAGTAGTTAAATATTGATTCAATCTATTCCCTTCATTATACATTGCCTGTGAGTAATAATATAAATTGACACCACGCAGTGTACACTGCCCCACATCAGAGTTCTACTGCTTGACTTCACATTAATTTTCTAACTTTTCTGTATTCCATTATAATTGCAGAACTTTGCTGTGTGACTAACTGTGCAGCATCCTGTTTCGAAAAGCCTCTGTAGTATTAGCATTTAGTCAGATTGATTACTCAACCAACCCAGCAGGATTCACCAGCCTAACTTGCCAATGATCCCTGCTGGGTTCAAAATGAATGGAGTGTCACAGCAGCCAAGAGTGTGAATGTTCACTGGGTTGTCAAATTACCTTTCATTGTCTTCAACAGATGGTTCAAACCCAATCCTACTTTGTCAGCCCCTGCCGCCCTGTAAAATTTAACCCATTGAGTACTAAATATAGCTCCATAGTTGAAATGTTCACACCTATTTCTCCCTGTGTAGCCTGGTCCAAAATTCTGAGCGGTGATATAATTTTACACTGAAGTTTTAAAATAGAGTTTAAAGTGATGTCTTCTGCTAAAATAATCTTCGTTGTTCATTCTTTATAGTATGATCAAATGCACAATTTAGTTATGGCTGCATGTCACATTCTGTCTCTGAAATGCTGTCCCATTCAGCTCATTAAAACTAAATGTCAAATGAGCAGAATGGCTTGCCACTGCTGCACTGTGCTGAAAGGCTAAGATCTTAGTGCCTACCATGTACTCTGCAAATAGTTTGATTTCAATGCACTTGTGACAAATACATTTTAATTTCCAAACCTCATGGCTTTCAGAATCAGTTTTTTGTATTCTTTCTCTGCAATGTAAAAGCATCATCAAAATTCTTAGACCAATCATTCCTGATGTCAGTGGCATGTACAGGAATGTGGTCTGCTGGTTCTTCTATTTAACAGGATGTAGCCGACCCCTCTACCATCAGGCTGTTGAACCAAAGGGGATAGTTGAAAAAATCCCACAACCGATGGACTTACTTTCAAGGACTCTTCATCTCAGGTTCTCAATATTTATTACCTATATATGTATTATTCTTATTTCTTTCTTTCTGCACTTGAACAGTTTGTTGTCTTTTGCACACTGTGCAATCTTTCATTGATTCTATTATGGTTATTATTCCATAGATATATTGAGTATATATCTTGCCATAGGTTAATCTCCCAAATTAGCCCTAGCCTAACCACGGGACAAGTTATAAAGACCAATTAACCTACTAGCCAGTACATCTTTGAATTGTGGAAGGAAACTGGAGCACACGGAGAAAACCCACACATTCTAGGGGAGGACAAACAGACTACTTACCAATGGTGTCAGCATTGAGCTCTGAACTCTAACACCCCGAGCTGTAATAATGTTGGACTAATCGCTATGCCACCATGGTGCCCAAAGAGTCACATAGCTAAATAATTCAAAAAAGGGACATAGGGACATAGCCATAGAGCAAAACATTCCTCCTTATCCCCTTCAAATATCCACTTCTGTTCCTATTTTTTAGCATCCAGAACATATTCAAGAAACATTGCCTCAAAAAGGTGGCATCCATCATTAAGAACCCTCATCACCCAGGACATGCCCTCTTCTCAGTGCTACCACCAGGATGGAGGTACAGGAACCTGAAGGTACACACTCAATGATTTGCAAACAGCTTTT
Source organism: Hypanus sabinus (assembly GCF_030144855.1). Taxonomy (NCBI): domain Eukaryota; kingdom Metazoa; phylum Chordata; class Chondrichthyes; order Myliobatiformes; family Dasyatidae; genus Hypanus; species Hypanus sabinus. The sequence continues at coordinate 38,023,211 of NC_082718.1, read as the reverse complement.
ACGGCTCTGCCATCCGATTTATGAATGTACATTGAACCCATGAACTCTACCTCACTACATTTTTGAACTACTTATTTAATTATTAAATATATTTACTGTAATCCACAGTTCTTTATTATTATGCATTGCATTTCACCGCTGCCACAAAAACAACAGATTTACTGTTATAGGATGAATAAAAAGAGAACTAGAACTTGAAGCTAAAGTTTCCTTCCTTTCTAACCATGGTTACACACCTGCTACCAGAACTGAGAACAACAAATCATCAGCACTTTGCTCGATGATAGTCATTAACACACTAGCTGATATTTACTCACTATGGTATCAAAGAATATTAGTTACATTTATCCAAAAACTAAAGGCCACTGTGATGGAGAGCGCTCAGTAAATGCACAAACTTCAATTCCTTTCCTTGGTATATTATTATAACAGGCAGGTCTTATGGTGCCTTTTTCACTATACACTCCCTTTCTCTAGTAATGGGATGTATAAATGTGTATATGTTGTTTGTATTCCCTATTTAAGGTCGATACTTCTGTTTATTTTGTTATATGATTGTAAGTACATTGTAGGGTGCATCGTATCCTAGTTCATGCCTAGTCTTAAGTTAACTTTGTAGGTAATTAATGGTGGTAAGTTCTGGTGCCTAATAAATAAGGATCATCATTTTCAGTAGCAGAGAGAGAGAGAGAGCAGGGGTGCCAGGAATTACCTCTGGACAAAGTACAGAGATGTTATTGTGTTTTCTATTTAGATGTCTTTTGTAAATATTGGCAGTTTTCTTTTCACTATTTTTTGCTAATTGTTGTAAGTTTGATTTTTGATGCACCTATAAACACCCTTGCACAAAAGTGCAAGATGACCCCAGCCATTACTTCCTTTGGACATTACACGCATATCTAACAACCTTCAAAGTCCTAAAATGTGTTCCCAAACCCCAAAGTGGTATGGTAGCATAGTGGTGAGCACAAGAGTTTACAGTACAATCGACCTGGGTTCAATTCCCACTGATGACTGTAAGGAATTTGTATGTTCTCTCCATGATCACATGGGTTTCCTCTAGGTGCTCCGGTTTCCTCCCACAGTCCAAAGATGTTCTGGTTAATAGGTTAATTGGTCATTGTAAATTGTCCAGTGATTAGGCTAGGACTGAGTTGTTGGGTTGTTAGGTTGTGTGTCTCAAAGTGCTGGAAGGGCCTATTCCACGCCACATCTCAATAAATAAATAAACATTTTTGGGATAATCTCAGCTGCTCGCTTGTAACTTGAATGCAGCAAGAAAAGTCAGTAAAGCTCTGTGTTTTTACATGTATTTTTATTATACATTATTAAGAGAGCCACCATTGGAATTTGCCCTCGGTTGCTAAACGACCAGCACAGAATAGTGAATGGAGTTGAATTTTGAAAACAGGATGCAACATGCCTTCACTTGCATAGGATGAGTGCTTCCGAACAAATTTCGATTTCTCAGGAGTACGAAGTGCTTTTAAATCACGCTGAATGCCCCAGCCTAATTATTGAGTTTTGCACTGGTACCACATTTTAAGAAGAATGTCAAGATAGTTCTGAGGACATTTATTGAGATGATATTTTAAGAGACAAAGGCCATTGGTTTTATAGCATGACTAGGTTAGCCATGAATTGTTCCTCTTTTAAAAGGGCAGGTTTAGATAAGATTTAGTACAGGTTTTCAATGATTTTGAGCTCTTACATAGAGGAGAAACTGTTCCTATGTTGAAGGGTTAGCAATCAGAGGACATAGAAGGGAGATATATTTTAATGCATGAACTGTCCTGCTATGGAACGTGCTTTCTGAGAAAGTGGCAGAAACAGTTCCAATAAAAAATTTCCAAAGGGAATTGGATTTGTAATTGATGGGTGGAGTGGGGAAGCAGCCATTTATGGGTCTTTGGGAAGCAACCAAAAACATGGTTTCTTTGGATTGATAGTTCCTTGTTGGTTCAATAGTTTGCTGTATCACAAGACACCAAGAATTTATGAAATGCGTCTTCAGTCAGTGCTGTTTATTTAATGCCATTAAAAAGTGGAAGTTTGCAGCTGCTAGAAATCTGGGAAAAATAGCGGGAAAAAATGGAGCTTCTTGGTAGCTCAGGAAGGATCTCTGGAAAGAAAACAGAGTGAGCAGTTTAGGTTAAAGATCTTAATTAGATACATTGCTTCACATGCACTCAGTGGAGATTTTATAAGCTACCTCCTCTACCTAATAAAGTGCCCACTGAGTGTATGTTTGTGGTGTTCTGCTGCTGGAGCCCATCCAGTTCAAGGTTCAACACGTTATGTCAATTTGAATCACTCTAGCAATTCACCTCTAACTTCTCTCATTAGCAAGGTGTTTTTGCCCACAAAACACCACTCTCTGGATGTTCTTTGTTTTTTGTGCCATTCTCTGTAAACTCTAGAGACTGCTGTGCATGAAAATCCCAGGAGATCAGTGGATTCTGAGATGCTGAAACCACTCTGTCTGGCACTAGCAATCATGTAACAGTCAAAGCCACTTACATCACATTTCTTCCTTTTATAAACAACAGCTGAACCTCTTGACCATGTCTGCATGCTTTTATGCATTGACTTGCATCTACATGATTGGATGTTTAGATACTTGTATTAACAAACAGGTGTACAGGATATCTAATAAAGAGGCCATAATGTGTAGATCAGCAATGACAAATGAATATTAGTTTCCCACTCTTAAGAGGTATTGAAATATTGTCATTGGACAATAACTCTACAAAGATGTTTCCTCTGCTCTTTCCATCAGTATTCTCCTCTGCAACTTAAACCATAGCTACTTTCTCACCCTTCTCATCTCCATCTCTTGCCTTTCTCCACCAATGATGTCTGGTCTGCTGAGCATGCCCAGTATTTCCTGGTTATATTTCTTAATTCACTCACATTTCTTTTTTATCTGGGGTGTTGATTGACACCACTGAAATCCTATCATCAAATAGCCCTCTTGCTCTTCCTGTTCCCAAGAAGGAATAGGTCTAAATATAGCTGAAAATGCCGTGTGATTTCCCTAGGGAACAATCTTTAAAACTGTGGTGCAATGAGCATTTCTGTGTTCTCCTGTCACAGTAGTCTACAGAGAAATAACTGCTTGATCGCAATAACCATTATCTTGTGCTGTGTACCATACTGTGAATATGGAAGAACCCGTGCGCGTGGAATTACGTAATCTCGTGGAGGTGTGCTCCCTGTCCTTTCAGAGGAGTCTCTGTGGTTGATGTACACTAATAGGTTGACTGATAGTCCTCTTATCACCATGTAAGCACATTTATCCTCCCTCAGTACTTAAAGCTAGCTCTGAATGTGAGCAAGCAAGACTGCAGGCTTAGCAACACTCCCAGGTGTGCCTGGGACATTACACATGAGATTGTGATCTCCTCCTCCCCTTCTCTCTCTGAGGACTGCAATTTCACAGTCTTGTACACCGTGCCAGCAGTCTCAGCTTTAGTCTAACACTTCTGCTGTTTTCTCTGTTAAATCTCTTTTAATGGGCTCTCTCACATATGAGAGTGACACTGCATATGCATCTTTCTCACTGTGGTATGTGGTAGCTGAGGAGAATGAAAAACATTTCAGGAAGCAAAAGCTAAAGAGACGGGAGATCACAAACACGAGAAAAGCTGCAAGGTGCTGGAAATCCAAAGTGACAAACACACAAAATGCTGGAGGAACTCAGCAGGTCAGGCTGCATCTGTGGAAAAGAGTAAGCAGGCAACGTTTTGGGCTGAGAGCCTTCTTCAGGACTGAGAAGGAAGGAGGGAGATGCCTGAATTAAAAGGTGATCGGGGGGGGGGGGGGGAAGGGGAAGGAGGCGAGTTGGAAGATAATAGGTGAAGCCAGGTGAGTGGGGAAGGTCAAGGAATGGAGAGGAAGAATCTTAGGAGAGGAGAGTGCACCATAGAAGAAAGGTAATGAGGAGGGAACCCAAGGGGAATTAATAAGCAGGTGAGAATAAGTAAAAGGTCAAATTGGTTTATAAATTATCTTGTCTATTTGATGTATGGGACCAGGTGAAACTATGTTGGCTCTAATTCTACACATAAACAAGAAATTGGAGTAGCAGTAGGTCATCTGACGTTGAACATACAGCCACCATTTTCTAGTACAAGCCTGGTATCTTTCAATTTGCTTAATATCCAAAAATCTATCAGTCTTGATCCTGAATGAACTCAATAATTGAGGCTTCACACCCTTCTGGGTAGAGATCTCCAAACGCATAATCAGTTTAAGATTACAGAAGCAGCAATGCCATTGAACAGAAAAGCCTAGAAGAAGCAGTGGATACAGCCCAGATCATCACAGGTAAATTCCCCGTTGCCACTGAGCACATCCGCAAGGAGTGCCCTCGCGGGATCCATCATCAGCACCCCTGCCATCTAGGCCATGTTCTCTCATCCAGCTGCTGCCATCAGAAAGAAGGTAAATGAACCTCAGTCCCCACATCACCAGGTTCAGGAACAGCTATTTCCCATCAGCCATCAGGCTCTTGAACTAGCATGGATAACTTCTCTCACCTCAACACTGAATTGATTCCACAACCTATGGACTCACTTTCAAGGACTCTACAATTCACATTCTCAGAATTATATATTCATTTATACATTTATATATTATTATTACATCTTTTTTTGTTTTGCACACTTTGTCTTATTTTACACATATTTTATTTCTCACTGTTTGTTGTGTGTGGTTTTTCGTTGATACTATTGTAATTGGTCACCCATACTATAGGAAAAATTCTGAGCATTGGAGAGGGTGCAGAGGAGGTTTACCGGGATACTGCCAGTTTAGAGGGCATGTGCTACCATGAGCAGAAGCTGGGGGGAGATCTGATAGAGGTTTATAAAATTATGAGAGGCATCAATAGAGTAGACAGACAATATCTTTTTCCCAGAGTAGAAATATCTAATATTAGAGGGTATGCATTGAAGGTGAGAGGGGATGCGAGGAGTAAGTTTTTATTTAAAGAGTGGTGGAGGCCTGCAATGCACTGCTTAGCATGGTGGTAGAAACAAAAACAGAAGCTTTTAAGAGATGTTTGTATAGGCACATCGATGGAAGGAAGATGGAGAGATATGGACATTGGGTTAGTAGGAGGGATTAGTTTTTGAGAATTTTTTGATTAACTCTTTAGCTGGTTTGGCACAACATTGTGGGCTGAAGGGCCTGTTCCTGCCTTGTACTGTTCCATGTTCTATATTCTATCATTTGTGAGGAAATTTTCCTCATTTCAGAAATAAGTGAGCTACCCCTCATTCTCAGACTGTGCCTCATTGTTCTAAATTCTTGAATGATCTGCTAAATTATCACCCCTGTCCATTGTTTCCTGCCCTAATTGCATGTCAAGTGGCCAGGAATATTTAGTTCCTAATTTAATTCACACTGCAGCCATGTTCTGGGAACGGCAATTAGATCACTCCTGAAGATTTTTCTGCAATTAATTTAATTCCCTTGATCTAAATGCTTGAAGTATTTATTTCACTTCACCACCTTTTCATCCTTTGTTTCTCTCTCATGCATGACAGTCATTCTCAACTAATGTCATTTAAACTTTCCCCTATAGCAGCTGGAGAGGGTGAGTCAGAAAATGCCTGCACTACCCGGCTGCTCCCCTAGTCTGTCTGCTGGTCACCCCTGCTCGGTCCAAGCTGCAGTGTGGTCTCCTCTTTAAGCATGTCGTTGATAAGACTCAACTTCAGAGATCCACCACAGTGACACCAGCGCCATTCTACTTCTGAAACATGAATTACAAGCTGTCATAGTGGGCGAGCCCTCCTGAAGATCCCACATGGGACAGGGATAGCATCCTCCCCGAGTGAAACTACACTGCAATTCCTCGCTTCCACTAGAACCATAAACTTCAGGTTCAAAGATTCAAAGAACATATATTATCAAAGTACGTATGCAGTATACAACTCTGAGATTCATCTTCCCACAGACAGCCATGAAACAAAGAAAGAAAACAATGGAACCCATTCAAAGGAAAACATCAAACCACAATGTTACAAAAATATTGTGCAAATGGCAAAAAATTAGCAGAAAACACAGAATATAAAACACCAAACCACAAATCTTTGATCAGTCCAGGTATATTCAATTCAGCTCATTTCAGTTCATTCTAGCTCTGTGTTGTTCGTTAATTTCAGGCAATCTGCGCCAATCAAAATTGCACAAAATAGCAACACGACAAAAAGCGACCAGAAAGCAGAAACACATTACAATGTGAACTGCCGAGTCAGATCCACAAGTGGCATCAATTAAACCTTACCCAGTCCCAGGACTCAGGTAGCATCGATCGAGAAGGAGAAAGAGACCATTTGAACACGGGGACCTTCCTCCGGAAACATTGAGAGGGGAGAGACTGTGACTGTGACTACCTTTAGTAATTTCATAATACACTCGCTGCTGACCTATTGGCCTTGCATGAAAGGTGCACTGTTGACTTTAAATCTGATTTTGGGATCTTCTACAGGTTCACCAATGTTCCCTTGCCTACCAGATGGATACTCATGGTACCCTGGAGACCGCTGCACTCCAAGGACCACTGTCGTGTCACGGCTTCCCCTTTTAACCTATTGAGCAGCTGAGGCAATAATCTCAGATTCTCTCACTTATCCTTACATTTCTATATCAATTCCAACAGCACAAATACTTGTCATGGAAACAGAAAATACAGAAAATGCTTGGCATATCAACCAAAACCGAGAAGGACAGAATTATCATTTCAAGTCAAAGACTCTTCACTTCAGCATGGGGCATAAAAATAGTGCCTCAGCAAACCTTCCTTTAGTGAGGTGGCCCTGTATCCCTTTACATTGGCTCTGAAATTATGCCTGAAGACCAGATTCATTGTACCTCAGTCAACATGATGTCACACTTAGTTACCACCGACACCAGTGACATAATTTGGGCAGGAGTTACAGTATGAATATTAGTCAATAGGGGAGGATTTAACTTGATGCTGATCAAGTGGTAAGATATCTTGGGGAGTTGTTAGGGTAGCAAAGTGCAGAATACTCCCTATCATCTTCTCCTTCTCTTCCTGGCCAAGTATCAATTTTAAACAGTGCAGGTTATTATGGAAATATCGAGAAAGGATGGTCCTTCTCCATGTATTCCTGTTGTCAATAGATCCTTCACAAATATACAAGGTTAAATGTATTGCATACTTCATGCCTGCAAAGCTTGTAATTGGAGAACCAAGCCACAGATGTTGGGAGAAGACAGAATCTGTAAGAAAAAGAAATGAATGTTACTTTACATTTTTATAGTTAATGAAAGCTGTGAGATTTAAGCTGGGGACAGGAGATTATAGGTAGTAAACCACTTTGGAATGGGTAAGTGTAACATTGGTTAAGCTTGCACAGTCCCTTCCGATCAAAAAACAATCTTCTGAAAGAAGTGATAGAGTAATTCGTCATTATTGAAAAATAATATAGCGTTTCCTCTCAAAGCCCTTGAAAACTTAATTTATTTTGTTGTAATGTGTTAGATATCATGGGGTGAAATTGTCTTGAAGAATTGCATGAACAGTAAAATTTACAAAGTAGCAAATAGATTTGATTGAATGATGGAACAGACTCGACGGGCCAAATGGCCTAACCCTACTCCTAGGTCTTATGGTCAGATCATTGATCCTTTGCACAGGCATTGTGTTAAAATGCTATCCTATAAGTGAGTAATTACTGCTTCCTCTTTTCTCTTGGTTTCACACACTCACTTTATACACTCAGCAGCTATTTTCTTCTTCAGTCGTATCATTATTAGTAAATCTTGAGATCAGCATTCAGAAAAAAGCTAGAGGTTCTCTGCTCGTGTGTACCTTTATGGTATTATTTTATGTTTTATACGATCTGCTCTTCTGTGGTGATAATTGAGCCTTTTAGTTTTCCAATGAGAATGCTTTTAGTTTCAATGAAAAAGAATGCATCCAATTCCATTCCAGGAAAAAGGGCTTCTTGGTATTCGGAACAATTCCAAATTGATAAAATCTGATGTCACTGTGACTTTCGTTGCCACGGTTACTGGTGTCATTGCAATACTAATAAATATTAACAAAGCCTTAAATTCTCTCAGGAGAGGCAAAGGGTGGGAGAATTGAGAAGGTATTACATTATGCAGTAAGTCACACCTTTTATGCCTCCTAAATCCATTAAGATTTGTAGTGCTTATAATACAATATTTTAGTATTGGATAGTAAATAGCAAAGTTATTTTATGAAGGCTTTTTAAGAAGAAAAATCTTAGTCTGCTGAATTCTTTAGATGTTTGCAACACACACAAAAGGCTGGAGGAACTCAGCAGGTCAGGCAGGATCTATGGATGGAATAAACAGTGGGAGCTTCGGGCTGAGATCGTTCACCAGGACTGGAAAGGAAGGGGGAAGAATTCAGAACAAGAAGGTAGGGGGAGGAGAGGGGTGGAAGAAGTACGAAGTGGCAGATGATGGGTGAAACTGGTGAGGGGGGTAAAGTGTAGGGCTGTGAAGTTGATTGGTGAAAGAGATAAAGGACTGAAGAAGGGGCAATCTGACAGGAAAGGACAGAAGAACTTGGAAGAAAGGGAAGGGGGAGGAACCTTCCATCAATTAACTTCCCACTCTTCAGTTCCCTTTCCCCTCTCCCAGTTTCACTTATCACCTGCCACCTTGTATTTCCTCCTCCTCTCCCCCACCTTTTTATTCTGATTTCTTTCCCCTTCCTTTCCAGCTCTGGTGAATGGTCTCGGCCTGAAACATCGATTGTTACTTCCCATCCATAGATGCTGCCTATCCTGCTGGACTCTTCCAACGCATTGTGTATTGCTCTAGATTTCTAGCATCTGTATCTGTAAGGAACTGAAAGCACATTTTAAATAATACGAAGACCATTTTTCTATTATGTTTGCTCTTTCTCATCCATTTGTGAATCAAGTCCTAGTTATGAAGGAGAAAATGCGTTACTCCACAGTTGTCATCGAATCAAACATGAATGCTTAGAGTCAAACGAGAAGCCAGTTATGTGATGGGTTTAACAAACTGAATCATTTAATGATTGTAGTGCACTTTCAAAGTCAGATTGTGCACATCTGTCTATATTGTGCTATTTGTGGCATTTTCTAATTTTATGGTATATAATGTCACCAAAAATTATTCAGCTGAAGAATAATTTGCTGATTCCTTAGGCTTTAAAGATAAATGGGAGTGAAATATGAAAACCGATCATATTGAAAATCAAAAGAGAGCCAAGAAGCTAAACTTACATCAGTACAAGGGAAGGTGATAAATTTAACAAATTGAGTCACTTAATGTTTTAAATTAAGCCAATAGCTCACGCTGGAGATGTGGATAAGACAAATGGCAGAAGCTGTAAGAGCTTAAGTACAAAAAGTGACCCAGGCAGAGTGCCGGCTGAACCAGTCCCTTCATGTCTGTAGATAAATTCTCCAAGTGTCATATTTTAACTTCATTGTATCAGCTGGTAATTATAAGGTAATGAATTTCCATTTTTATGTATTTGTGAATAAATACAACATTTAATGAAATGTTACAATTCGAACAATTAAAGACTGAAGGAAAGTCCAAGGTTGCAAGAGGGTAAACTGCGTCTAGGGGGAAGAAAATCATTTTTCTTAGCTTCGCAGCTTGATCTTTACTTCTGCTTGCTGGTAGATGAAGCACCATCTTGTACTTGCCTCTGGTGTTTTCTGTTGTTTGGAGTGCTCTTTCATCTTAAATCCCTTCAGTTGAAAATCTTGCATTTTGTTCCAGCCTCGTCATCATGTCTCCCGAGTAACTTCCTATCTCTTTGTGACCCAGTTCACAAGGCTCAGCAGAAATCAGAATTGCAAAATCATGCAAAGTTATTCCACTGGAAAGTGTTCAAGTCAAAACCTATCAGCACAGCTCCAATTATAAACCTGTGCATTATTAAATGACATTGTTAAGTTTGCAAAGAAAACAGAAGTACTTAAAATTTAAATTTGCTTTTATTATCACTTCTGTTCATATCTGTATGTTCTTAAGATCTGTATTGTGAAAATTGAAGGGTATAATTAATGATAAAATCATTTTTTTAAATAATGGGAAATTATTACTTGTGGTTGATTTAATGAAATCTATTTGCCATATTCTAATTATCTAATTGCTGTTCATGGTGATTCAACAATAGATATTTCCACCCCGTGGTATTCAGCATTTTAGAACAAAATACATTTTATTTTTAAGGGCTTTGAGAAGAAAAGTTAAATTATTTTTCAATAATGACAAATTACTCCATCATGTTCCATCGCAAACACTTGCTTCCCCATCATCGGAGACATCTTCGAAAGGTGGAATCCATCATGAAAAAGCCCCATCAGCCAGAACATGCCCTTTCTCATTTCTGAACCGAGCAATGAAAGCTACCTGATTATTTTTGATCTCTTTTTGTTTACTTATTTAATTTATTTTTATATATATTTCTTATTGTGATTTATAGTATTTTCATGTATTGCAGTGTAATGCTGCTGCAAAACTGCAGATTTCCCGACTTACCTCAGAGATTGTGGTTAGAATATGGAAGCAAGGCTGTAATGTTGAGGCTTTACAAGGCACTGGTGAGGCCTCAACTGGAGTATTGTGAGCAGCTTTTTGGCCACTTATCTAAGAAAGGATGTGGTGACATTGGAGAGTCCAGCAGGTAATGGACACTGAGCTGAGCTGAATATGCCTGGATTCTTTTAATTTTTTTTGTTTTTCACTCCATTATTTTTATTGCCATTTGGTGCGATTTGTTTTTTTTAGTGCATGTGGGGGGTGGGGTGTTGATGTTTTTCTTCAAACGAGTTCCACAGTTTTTCTTAGTTTCATGGCTGTCTGCAGGAAAGACAAATGTCAGGGATGCATACAACATACGTACTTGGATAATAAATGTACTTTGAATCTTTGAGAAGGCTCACGAGAATGGTTCCAAGCATGGAAGTGTTACCGTTTGAGGACCGATTGATAGCTCTAGGCCTGTACTCACCGGAATCCAGAAGAATGAAGGGGGATCTCATTGATAGCTGCCGAATGTTGAAAGGCCTCGAAAGAGTGAATGTGGAGAGGATGCTTTCCTGTGGTGGGTCAGTATAGTGTTGGGGTCATACACTGTATTGTGTGCTCCACATTGGGATGATGAACATTGAGTAGAAGAACCCGACAGCCTTGCAACTGAAATGTTGAAGTGCTGCAAGGACTGCTTGGGGTGTGCAACAGTGGTGAGGGAAGAGGTGTAGCAGCAGGTGTAGCACTTGTCCTACCAGCCGTGGTAAATGCTAGGAGGGAGATCGGTGGGGAGGGACAAGTGGACAAGGGATTCACATAGAGAGTGATCCCTATTGGAAAATGGAGATTTGGGGGGGTGGGGAGGCTGATAGGATGACGAGCACTGTGGTAGGATTTCACTGTAGATGGCAGAAGTTACAGAGCATTATGGCCATGTGACTTAAATCATTCACCAAGATACAAATTCACCCCACCTTGCCGGTTACACCAAAATGAGCCTTTAAGTGGGGATTTCCTTACTGTAGGAGAAAAGAGGTAGTCCATTCTTTTATCCTGAACAATTACACAAAAACCAAACCACAGGATTTCACATCCTTCTTCACAATCACAAACGTCCATATATACATTCATCACAATAAGATCACAATGACATTGTGCAACAAGATCAATCAATAACTCAGCATTTTCCATGATCCAGTTCTTCCTGTCCCCCAAAATTAACTCTTCCACTGAGCCCATACTGAGTACATGCCACCACAGAGAGGTTTAAATATTTAAAGATACCTCACCATCAGTAGGGTCCCCTCCCTCAAACTGTTAGCAACAACAAACGTGACACGTTAAAGAATGCCATTGTCCTGGAGTGTACAAACAAAAGTGTCCATGCTGCGCGTTAGCCCTAGCAAGTGTACCTGATAAGCATAATGGTAGCTCTGCTGGACAGGGATAATGAGAAGTACGGGGGCTACTGGTCACCTATTCGGCCCCATTACCCAGGCCATGCCCTCTTCTCATTGTTACCACCAGGAAGGAAGTACAGGAGCCTGACGGCAAGCTCAGTGATTCAAGAACAGCTTCTTCCCCTCGGCACTCCGATTTTGTGAACAGACATTGAACCCATGAACACTACCTCACTACATTTTTCTTTCTATTTTTGCATTACTTATTTAATTTATCTATTTTATATATATACTTACTGTTCATAGTTTTTTCTATTATTATGTATTGCATTGCACTGCTGCTGCAAAGACAACAAATTTCATGACGTATGCTGATGGTATTAAACCTGATTCTGATTCTGATTCCTGAGGCAGAACCTGCTGTAGATTCTATTGGTTGTGGGAGGGATGTATCCATAATGCATTTGAATTACTTCACCTAACTGTAGTGCAGTCTTGATACTTTCAACAGTACTGTATGTCTGTAGGAGTTTCTCAAAGTGTTCACTGACAAGCTAAACCTCGTTAACCTCCTAAAATATGTAACATATACACTCAGATATATATATATATATATATATGCTCATGGAGAGTTTTCTTTTCCATATGCTGGAATAAACCTGTTTCAATGTATCTGTAAATGTCTTCTTTTTTTTTTACACAACAGTCGACTTCACAACTATATACGCAGCTCGCATTAGTAGTTCTGCTTTTCAACTTCTCATGCCCCTTGTTGGATTCCCATCGACATTTAACTGCAGCTCAGTCACACACTTGACTGCTGTCTTCATGTCGACGGAACCTCACCAAACCCTCATGCACTTTACAAGGCCTTGTCTCCATCCATGTACACAGCATGAACACTTATTCTAAAAACCTTCAAGATTACATAATAGCCCACTATAAGCATTAGTTGGCACATTAGTAAAGGGGTGAAGAGAAACAGGAGATATGCTGGCATCAGAGGGAAGGTTAACATTGGCAGAGGTAAAAGTTATTAAGATCACAAGCAGAGTGGGGACCTGAAACACATAAAAGAGTGAGGCTGAAGGCAAAGCACAGCAGGGAACTTGGGCACCTCCTCTTCCTCATACCAACATGTCACACCAGTCTGATCACTAACATTACAGCAATCCGCCCACTAACATATCACACCAATCTGCTGTTGAATAGTGTGACCAATATTCCGTTACAGTGAACTTCTACAGCAAATAACAGCTGCCTGTCTCTCTTCCTAAGCTTGAGCTGAGGCTAACATACAGGGGGATGTCCCTCTGAAGAATATACCACTTTTCACTCTCATGCTTTCTAAAAGAGATAGAAAGTTAGCCTTGAGTAAGTAACTGAGTTTCAATGATGAAGAGTTCAGGGAAGGGTTTATGCAAAAGTTCAGTAGCTCCTAGTAGAAAGGACCGAGGTTTCGACTTTGAGGGCAACAGTCTTTCATGTTGCATCTTCTTTAAAGCAGCCAGTGGATTTCTCCCCTCCAAGAGGAGCACAATCTTGTTGTAGGGCTTGGAGTTTTGTTAGTCTCAATGATCAGGAGAGCTACTTTGGCTGCAGTCAGGGCTTTATGCTTTGGCTCTTGGTAGGGTCCCCCGTGTCAAATAGGTGAAAGGATAGAGGCAAGAATAAGATTGCTCTTCCGGTCCTCCAGGGTCAAAGGTTCACCTCAGGGCTAACAACCCTGACTGGTGTAACAAAATTGCTACAGAAACAGCAATGAAGAATCCATCTACACCCTAGCGAGATGGTATTCCTGAGTCTCCACCCGGAACTTGCATGACTGATAGCAGTGAAACCGAGCAAATGACTTGCTGAAGGAAATGGAGGAACTTTCTTGCTGCTGTAAGTGACAGCAGCATAATGGACAGCAGAGAGACTGGGTTTCTCCAGCATAATAGTGATAAACGCAGCCAGGCAGCAACCAATTGTGAGCAGAAAGGATGCTGTAGACGGTCATGCACAAGTATCTCATACACTGGTAGCAGCATCTCTTGATCATATTGCTACCGGACAGGATTAAAGGTCCATAGTTTGTTTCCTAGAAATCAAATGGATATGCACAAATTCGATAATGGACTCTGTCGATCTGCTTTCATGCAGAATAGTTGAAGTTTGGAGTAGCAATACATCTTCTCCATTGTCATTTCATCAATGGCTGTCAGGATACGGGATCCATGCTGCACCTGAGGCAGCAGAAAGGCAATGCCTGTCAGGAATGGGACCGGATGGACCCAAACGCAGGACGCAGACACTGAAGTACTAGGGGGAGGACAGGATGGGGATGCCGTGGCATTTAAGGGTAGAGCTGGGGTTCAGGTAGATAGAGTGTCAGGCAGGCAGAGTGGAGCGGAGTTTGAGTTCAGGTTGATAGGCTCCCGGGGTTCATGCAAGCAGGCAGGTCCCCGGGGTTCAGGCAGGCAGGCAGGCAGGTCCCCGGGGTTCAGGCAGGCAGGTCTAGGTGGCTAGATAAGCTGGCAGAGAGCCCTCCCTGGGCGGGCCGCATATGTCTCGGGTAGGGCTGCCGCCCAGGCAGAAACACCGGAGGCCTGGGCACAACGCCAACCCCTAGGCGGGTGCGGGGCACAATCCCGGGGTTCGGGCAGAAGAGAATCCCCACTGGGCAGCGGCAGACTGGTCAGGCCTGCCCGACGGAGGCAAGGGATAGGAACGGGCAGAACCACCGCCGGGCAGCGGCAGGTCAGCCGGACCCACCCGATGGAGGCAAGGGGCAGGAATGGGCATAGGTCTAGGGTGGCCAACACAACAGCCATGATGGCAGGAAAATCAGGAAAGGCCGGCAGACAGCGCATCCACGCAAACAAAACAAACGAGCGGAGAAGCAGGACCAGCGCATGGGAAGAAAGGTGGGGGAGAGGACCAACCTGGCAGTACTGGTACGGGGCAGAGAAGCATGATGAGGAGTGGATCTGAGTCCGGGCAGGATAACAGAATGCAGAGAAGAGTTCAGAGCTGGCGGAGAAACAGGAAACAGAACAAAACGACCACCCACCTGGTCTCAGTCCCAAGGCCCCTTATAAACACCTGCAGCTCAATGAGTCACAGGTGTGCCTCCTTGAGCCAGGAGGTTCTTAACTAGTTCATGGGTGACGGGAGGGGCAACTGCAGGACCCAGAGTCTGGAGCCCTCGGACCAGATCGAGACCCGGAACGCGGATTCCGGACTGGACCGGACCCTGACAATGCCACACAGCTAAAGCCCTGAAGCTCAAACACCAGCAGAATTTGAGCCACCCTAACACTGTTTATTCTCAGATTGTGGAAGGGAACCTCAAAGGATCACAAGGACAAGATAAAGAATATTAATGCAGACACTGGGGATTTTCTGTCAGAAACACTATTGGTAATACTTGGGAGATTTGGTAATTGCAATATTCATCAGATGTTTGTGAGTTGTGTTACATGAAAGGCTAGTGAATATTCAGTGCTAAATGGATTGGCATACTAATGTTAGTGTTTAAGTGTCTAAGTTTATTGTAGGAATGTTTATTCATATAAAGGTTACAGACAGGAGAAAATCTGCAGATGCTGGAAATCCAAAGTAAGGCACACAAAATGCTGGAGGAACTCAGCAGGCCAGGCAGCATCTATGGAAATGAGCAAACAATCGAAAATTTTAGGCCAAAACCCTTCCTCAGGACTGAGAAGGAAGGGGCGGGTTGCATGAATCAGAAGGTGGGGTGGAGGGGCAAAAACTAGCTGGAAGATGATAGGTTAGGTGGGTGGGAAAAGTCAAGGGCTGGAGTGGAAAGAATCTGATAGGAGAGAAGAGTAGACAATAGGAGAAAGAGAGGTTGGGGGAGGGTGATCCAGGAACCGGGGGAAGTAACAGGCATGTGAGAGGAAGTATAAGGCCAGAGTGGGAAATAGAGGTGGGGGTGGGGGAATTTTTGTTCACCGTAAGGAGAAATCGATATTCATGCCAACAGGTTGGAGGATACCTGGACTGAACATAAGCAGTTCTGATGTCAGAATGAGAATCGGAATTATGAAGGTTATTTAGCTGGCATTGTTCAAAGAGCTGCTGCTAAAGTGAGATGTTGAATCCTGCCTTCCTTCCTTCATGATAACAATTCTTAGTCACTAATTTAGCAATCTGGATGCCCATTGCAAAGTAAAGTACATCCAGCCTACTAAGAAATTATGGTCATTCTTTGTGGGCTGTATTGAAAATAGAAAATGTGCAGAGGCAATGGTATCGTTGCCTGAAGTGTCCAATTATCTGCTCAATGGATGTTCCAGCTAACAGACAGATGTGCCATCTGGTAAAGTGCTTGGATGAATCACAACTGCTGTGCAAGAGATACTCTCCTAAAGGGAAGCACATCAACAAAAATCCCTATAGCTTATGTTAAATCTGCCTAAATAATTCAATGCTTGCCTCCTTAAGTTACACACCTACTGACTGAAAGTGATTTCTTGTCATCCTGATCCCTCGTTAAACCTTTTCTCCCAAAGGTATGTCGACAAGCTCTGAAAATTTACTGCAAATCTCTTAAATATTCAATTTAAAACTGAATATAACTTTTTATCTAAAAATTCTTTGAATAAGTGTTCAATTCATTATAAATGAAACTATTTCACTCTAAATATATATTTCAAACCATGTTGCTTAGGGTTTCATCAGCAGAGCTCCTTTTGCCACCTGCCCTTTCATAGGCAGAATGTTACGGTCTATCAGTTTCATCTGCAACATGATTAAGTGTCTTGGAAAAAGTCCTCCCAAGTCACCTACAATTCTGCTTTCTAAATCTAACCTACCTTCATTTCTGCTATTCTTTCTCCATAACGCTTCAGCAGGCTCAATCTGACAACAATTTCTTTTTTTTTTGCGTCCATTTCGGTTGCCCTTGTACACAGCAAATTCTTCACTGGCTCATCTCTGTGAATCCCCCGAATACATCAGTAAACAATCCTCTCAGAAATAAGACTTGGCATATCTTCTTGGCTATATAGGTAGCTTGGCAGTTCATCACCAACAGAGCAATGTCTTGATTTTTATGTCTAGTTGTTTTCTACTATAATTACCCACTACTCCATAAGCTCTTGAAGAGCAATAACATTCTTGGCTACTTTGCTCTCTTCTAGCAATCATCTCCTGTCCTGCCACTCTCCCCTCCAATATCTGGTGTGTGGTATCATGTTCTTTCCAACATTCAAACAGTAATTTTATTAACCAAGAGTACTTTGAAAAGTCACAGAGATATCCTTTGAAAAGTCACAGAGATATCCAGCCCACTACGTTCACGTCATCTATCAAGTGCCTGGATGTAGTAAATCCATTTACCAGCACTTTGTCCATAACATTTTGTGATTTGAGGATTCGAATATTCATCTCCAGACTTAGTGAATACTGTGACAGTTTCTATCAGAGTTCTCTGAAACAGTGTGTTCTAGATTCCACAGCCCTCTGGATGAAAACTTCTTCCTCAGATTCTGTAGCTGCAAGAGATGCCATGTAATAAAGATTTCCTTCCTAGCTTAAAATGGTTCAGAATCAGGTTTCGTATCACTGGCATATGTTGTGAAATCTGTTGACTTTGTGGCAGCAGCACAATGCAATACATAATAACAGAGAAAACTACGGTGAGTTACAGTTAAAAGTTTGGGCACCCCGGTCAAAATTTCTGTTACTGAGAATAGTTGAGTGAGTAGAAGATGAGCTGATCTCCAAAAGTCATAAAGTTAAAGATGAAACATTCTTTTCAACATTTTAAGCAAGATTAGTGTATTATTTTTGTTTTGTACAGTTTTAGAGTGGGGAAAAAGGGAAAGGAGTGCCATGCAAAAGTTTGGGCACCCCAAGAGATTTGAACTCTCAGGTAACTTTTACCAAGGTCTCAGACCTTAATTAGCTTGTTAGGGCTATGGCTTGTTCACAGTCATTGTTAGGAAAAGCAAGGTGATGCAAATTTCAAAACTTTATAAATACCCTGACTCCTCAAACCTTGTCCCAACAATCATCAGCCATGAGCTCCTCTAAGCAGTTGCCCAACTCTCTGAAAATTAAAATAAATGATGCCCACAAAGCAGGAGAAGGCTATAGAAGATAGCAAAGAATTTTCAGGCAGCTGTTTCCTCAGTTCGTAATGTTTGCAAGAAGGCTGCAAGTGAATGTCTGATTTCTGGAGCGAAGGTAGTTTTACTACTCAAGGTAAAAGAGAGGCAAGATTGCACAGGTGCGTGACGTCAGCCAGTACAGTGTAAAAGGTTTAAAAAGAAGTCCGCCATTTCTAGTGGGCAGCGTTTAGAGCGGGCAGCGGAGTGAGAGGCAGCAAAGTGATGGGGCTTTAGCTCAATGGGCTTAGGCAGTAACGGGACAACGCAAGGTAGCTTTACCTGTGTTATTTGAGGAAAGCAAGTATGTGTGTGAGGCCGGTGTCCTATGCTCGGTGTCAGATGTGGGAGGTCCTGGAGTCTCACAGCCTCCCGAACAGCCATATCTACAGCTGGTGTGTCAAGCTGCAGCTTCTAAGGGACTGAGTTAGGGAACTGGAGATGCAGCTCAATGGCATTCGCCTGATCAGGAAGAGCGAAGAGGTGGTAGAAAGGAGTTATAGGCAGGTGGTCACACCGGGGCCATGGGAGATAGACAAGTGGGTCACAGTCAGGAGGGGGAAGTGGAATAGTCAGGTACTAAAGAGTACACCTGTGGCTGTACCACTTGACAATAAGTACTCCTGTTTGAGTACTGTTAGGGGGACAGCCTACCTGGGGGAAGCAACAGTGGCCATACCTCTGGCACAGAGTCTGGCCCTGTGGCTCAGTAGTGTAGGGAAAGGAAGAGGAAGGCAGTGGTGACAGGCGACTCTATAGTTAGAGGGTCATACAGGTGATTCTGTGGATGCAGGAAAAAAAACTTGGATGGTAGTTAGCCTCCCAGGTGCCAGGGTCCTGGATGTTTCAGCTCGAGTCCAAAATATCCTACAGTGGGAAGGAGAACAGCCAGAAGTCGTTATACATATTGGCACCAATGACATAGATAGGAAAAGGGAAGAGGTCCTGAAAAAAGACTACAGGGAGTTAGGAAGGAAGTTGAGAAGCAGGACCGCAAGGGTAGTAATCTTGGGATTACTGCCTGTGCCATGCAACAGTAAGAATAGGAATATGATGAGGTGGAGGATAAATGCGTGGCTGAGGGATTGGAGCAGGGGGCAGGGATTCAGATTTCTAGATCATTGGGACCTCTTTTGGGACAGGAGTGACCGTACAAAAAGGACGGGTTGCATGTGAATCCCAGGCGGACCAATATCCTGGCAGAGAGGTTTGCTAAGCCTACTGGGGAGAGTTTAAACTAGAATTGCTGGGGAGTGGGAACCGAACTGAAGAGACTAGGGAAGAGGATGTTGGCTCACAAATAGAGAAAGCTTGTAGACAGTGCGAGAGGGAGGATAGGTAGGTGATAGGGAAGGGCCGCGCTCAGACCGAAGGTTTGAGCTGTGTCTATTTTAACACAAGGAGTGTGGTGAACAAGCAGATGAGCTTAGAGTGTGGATCAGTACTTGGAGCTATGATGTGGTGGCCATTACAGAGAATTGGATGGCTCAGGGACAGGAATGATCACTTCAAGTGCTGGGTTTTAGATATTTCAGAAAGGACAGGGTGGGAGGCAAAAGAGGTGGGGATGTGGCACTGTTGATCAGAGATAGTATCATGGCTGTAGAAAAGGTGGACATCATGGAGGAATTGTCTACGGAGTCTCTGTGGGTGGAGGTTAGGAACAGGAAGGGGTCAATAACTTTACTGGGTGTTGTTTATAGACACTCAATAGTAACAGGGTTATCGAGGAGCAGATAGGGAAACAGATCCTGGAAAGGTGTAATAATAACAGAGTTGTCATGATGGAAGATTCTAATTTCCCAAATATGGACTGGCATCACCCTAGAGCAAAGAGTTCAGATGGGGTGGAGTTTGACAGGTGTTTTGAGGGAGGTTTATTGACAGAATATGTAGACAAGCCTACAAGAGGAGAGGCTGTACTTGATTTAGTATTAGGAAATGAACCGGGTCAGGTGTCAGATCTCTCAGTGGGAGAGCATTTTGAAGACAGTGATCATAATTCTATCTTCTTTACAATAGCATTGGAGAGAGGTAGGAACAAGTTAGAAAAGTGTATAATTGGAGTAATGGGAAATATAAGGCTATCAGGCAGGAAATTGGAAGCTTATATTGGAAACAGATGTTCTCAGAGAAAAGTACAGAAGAAATGTGGCAGATGTTCAGGGGATATTGGTGTGGAGTTCTGCATAGGAACGTTCCAATGAGACAGGGAAGTTATGGTAGGGTTCAGGAACCGTGGAAACCGTACAAAGGCTATAATAAATCTAGTCAAGAAGAAAATAAAAGCTTACAAATGGTTCAGAGAGCTAGGTAATGTTAGAGATCTAGGACTTTATAAGGCTAATAGGAAGGAGCTTTAGAAGGAAATTAAGAGAGCCAGAAGGGGCCATGAGAAGACCTTGGCGGGCAGGATTAAAGAAAACCCCAAGGCATTCTACAAGTATGTAAAGAGCAAGAGGATATGGCATGAAAGAATAGGACCTAACAAGTGTGACAGTGGGAAAGTGTGTATGGAGCCGAAGGAAATAGCAGAGGTACTTAATGAATACTTCAGTATTCACAATGGAAAAGGATCCTGGTGATTGCAGTGATGATTTGCAGCAGACTGAAAAGCTTGAGCATGTAGATATTAAGAAAGAGGATGTGCTGGAGCTTTTGGAAAGCATCAAGTTGGAAGTCACCAGGACCGGATGAGATGTTCCCCAGGCTACTGTGGGAGGCAAGGGAGGAGATTGCTGAGCCTCTGGTGATGATCTTTGCATCATCAATGGGGACGGGAGAGGTTCTGGAGGATTGGAGGGTTGCAGATCTTGTTCCTTTATTCAAGAACGGGAGTAGAGATAGCCCAGGAAAATATAGACCAGTGAGTCTTACCTCAGTGGTTGATAAGTTTTTGCAGAAAATCCTGAGAGGCAGGATTTATGAACATTTGGAGAGGTATAATATGATTAGGAATAGTCAGCATGGCTTTATCAAAGTCAAGTTGTGCCTTACGAGTCTGATTGAATTTTTTGAAGATGTGACCAAACACATTGATGAAGGAAGAGTAGTAGATGCAGTGTATATAGATTTCAGCAAGGCATTTGATAAGGTAATCCATGCAAGGCTTATTCAGAAAGTAAGGAGGCATGGGATCCAAAGGGACATTGCTTTGTGGATCCAGTACTGGCTTGCCCACAGAAGGCAAAGAGTCATTGTAGACGGGTTATATTCTGAATGGTGGTTGGTCACCAGTGGAGCGCCTCAGGAATCTGTTCTGGGACCCTTACTCTTTGTGATTTTTATAAATGACCTGGATGAGGAAGTGGAGAGATGGGTTAGTAAGTTTGCTGATGACACAAGGTTGGAGGTGTTGTGGGTAGTGTGGAGGGCTGTCAGAGGTTACAGCGGGACATTGATGGGATGCAAAACTGGGCTGAGAAGTGGCAGTTGGAGTTCAACCCTGAGAAGTATGCAGTGGTTCAGTTTGGTAGGTCAAATATGATGGCAGAGAATAGTATTAATGGTAAGACTCTTGGCAGTGTGGAGGGTCAGAGGGATCTTCAGGTCTGAGTCCATAGGACGCTCAAAGTAGCTGTACAGATTGACTCAGTGGTTAAGAAGGCATATGGTGTATTGGCCTTCATCAATCGTGGAATTGAACTTAGGAGCCGAGAGGTAATGTTGCAGCTATATAGGACCCTGGCAGACCCCACTTGGAATACTGTGCTCAGTTCTGGTCACCTCACTACAGGAAGGATATGTAAATCATAGAAAGGGTGCAGAGGATATTTACAAGGATGTTGCCTGGACTGGGGAGCATGCCTTATGAGAATAGGTTGAGTGAACTCGGCCTATTCTCCTTCGACTGATGAAGGATAAGAGGTGACTTGATAGAGGTGTACAAGATGATGAGAGGCATTGATTGTGTGGATAGTCAGAGGCTTTTTTCCTGGGCTGAAATGGTTGCCACAAGAGGACACAGGTTTAAGGTGCTGGGGAGCAGGTACAGAGGAGATGTCAGGGGTAAGTTTTTTACTCACAGAATGGTGAGTGCATGGAACGGGCTGCCGGCAATGGTGGTGGCGGATACGATAGGGTCTTTTAAGAGATTTTTGGGTTGGTATCTGGAGGTTAGAAAAATAGAGGGCTATGGGTAAGCCTAGTAATTTCTAAGGTAGGGATGTGTTTGGGACAACTTTATGGGCTGAAGGGCCTGCATGGTGCTGTAGGTTTTCTATGTTTCTATGTAATTAAGAAATGGCAATGAACAGTAATGGTGGAGGTCAAGTTGAAGTCTGGAAGACCAAGAAAACTTTCTGATAGAACTGCTCATAGGATTGCTAAAAAGACAAATCAAAATCCCAGTTTGAGTGCAAAAGACCTTCAGGAAGATTTTGCAGTCTTCAGAATGGTGGTGCAATGTTCTACTGTGCAGCGACACCTGCACAAATACGACCTTCATGGAAGAGTCATCAGAAGAATTTTTTTCCTGCATTCTCACCACAAAGTCCAGCGTCAAATGTTTGCAAAGGAACATCTAAACAAGCCTGATGCATTTTGGAAACAAGTCCTATGGACTGATGAAGTTAAAAAAGAACATTTTGGCCGCAATGAGTAAAGGTATGTTTGGAGAGAAAAAAGGGTGCAGAATTTCATGAAAAGAACACCTCTCCAACTGTTAAGCACTGGGGTGGATTAATCATGCTTTGCACTCGTTTTGCAGCCAGTGGCACAGGGAACATTTCAACGGTAGAGGGAAAAATGAATTCAATTAAATACCAGCAAATTCTGGAAGCAAAGATCACACTGTATGTAAAAAAGCTGAAGATGAATAGAGGATGGCTTCTACATCAAGATAATAATCCTAAACACACCTCAAAATCCACAATGGACTACCTCAAGAGGCACAAGCTGAAGCTTTTACCATGGTCCTCATAGTCCCCCAACCTAAACATCATTGAACATCTGTGGATAGACCTCGAAAAGGCAGTGCATGCAAGACGGCCCAGGAATCTCACAGAACTAGAAGCCTTTTGCAAAGAAGAATGGGCAAAAAATCCCCCAAACAAGAACTGAAAGACTCTTAGCTGGCTACAGAAAGCGTTTACAAGCTGTGATACTTGCCAAAGGGGGTGTTATTAACTACTGACCATACACGGTGCCCAAACTTTTACTTCAGGCCCTTTTCCTTTTTTGTTATTTTGAAACTGTAAAAGATGGAAATAAAAGAGTAATCTTGCTTAAAATATTAAAGAAATGTGTCACCTTTAACTTTATGCCTTTTGGAAATCAGGTCATCTTTTACTTGCTTAGTTATTCACAGTATAATTTTGACCAGGGGTGTCCAAACTTTTACATGCCACTGTATATATATATATATATATATATATATAATAGTTAAATTAAATAAGAAGTGCAAAAATAGAAATTAAAAAAAAAATGATTTGGTGTTCATGGATTCCATGTCCATTCAGAAGTCAGAAGCTGTTCCTGAATCAGTGAGTCTGTGCCTCCTTCCTGATGGTAGCAATGAAAACATGACCTTTTTGAGGCATCGCTCTGAAGATATCCTGAATACTTCCCATCACCATGATTGTTGTTGACAATCTTTTCTACGGAAGTGCCTTTTTCTGGGCAGTGTCTTTGCAGACGGCTGACTCCAGCTATTATCAATACTCTTTAGAGACTGTCTGTACTGTGTCAGGTGACTTGTGATATGCACCAGCTGCTCATACCACCCGCTCCTATGGCTTCACGAGACCCTGATCAGGGGGGCTAAACAGGTGTTACAACTTTCCCAAAGGTGATCTACAAATCAGCGAAGGGGCGGAGCACCTTACGCTTCCTGTGGTAGACACGTATCTCCACCCTGTTATCCATCTTGTCAGAATAACAAAGGCAAATAACTTGCTTGATATTCATTCTTTACGTATCACTATGATGAGGGACGAAGGTTCGTTGACTTCCCCTGGGTTTTCATTATTACTGTTTCCTGAACCACATGGATAATAGGCAAATGACCTGAAAGTCCGTCACACAATTCAGAACCCCTCAAATTTAGAGCAACAAGTAGTATTGACACCTAACTTCTTTATTTTTACAAACATAAACCCATTTTTATGAATCAAACTACTTTTTTGTAATTTAGAATTATAATCCTCTCTGATTCAAAATATACAAGTTTAACAACTTACAGTATATTTTATGCCCCAATCTTTTAACATCATAAGCACACAACCACATCCTCCATAAATATTCTACAATATAGGAAGATTGCTATAATCTAAATATTAAATCAAACAACGTTCAGGTTATGTTAAGTTGCAACAAATATTAGTATCTTTCCAGCAGTTGCCATTGTGACATTGTTGTGTGGTATATTTTTAATTGGCCAGGGCTGTCTATGACTTAATCTCTAATGCAGAAATTTACCAATACAATACTTGCATTTAACAATGGCTATGCTTATTGCTTGCTTCAAAAGTATACTCTAATGGGTAATTGTATGCCGATTTTTTTCTGTGGTGAATGCAGATAAAAAGATTATGATGACTGACACTCCACATGACTGATCTCACATTGTCAATCAACGGAACTTATATATCAATAGTTTGACCTTCAAAAAAACACGTGGAAGTCATAGTTAGAGCAAACTTCCCAACGATTTCAACTCCAGATTAAATTACCTTCGTTTTCTGCTTCATTGAAGGCAATTTTAAACTTTTTGTTTTCTCTGGTTCTATCTGCATAGGAGCTAGAATTTATTCTCCACAGTGCTTCCCAGGACTGCTAGTTAAAATATGTTTCATTTTTACCTTTTCTCAGTCACTGATCAATCACTCTGTTTCTATCTCCACAGACTCTGCTTAATCTATTGGATATTTTTAGTATTTTTTTGATTTTACTACAAACTAGCTACATATATTATGCACTTACGAACAAAGAAAGATAAGAGAAGGAAGGCGGAGTGGGAAAAGCACTCCATCACGCTCAATTTCCATTCATGATCCTGTTCCCCATCTTCCAATTCTCACCTAATTCTGAATGCCGGGTAGCAAATATCAAGGTGCTGCTTCCCTTCATACTTGCCCTTGCCCTTGGGAGACATCTAATTGAACATATGTGGCTGTTTTAACCATTGCTTAAATAGAACTTAGCAAGAGATTGGACCCAGAGTGCTTGAACAATTAACGGAGATGTTGTGGACACAGATGTGGTTAAGACTCAGACAAAGTCAGGAATCAAAAGGTTAAGCATGATGTGACTAATGACCTGAACTGCATATATTTCAGTGCAAGAAGTATCATAGGTGAGGCAGAAGAACTTAGTGCATGGATCAACTCATGGAATTGTGGCATTGTATACATTAGTGAGATGGCTGCAGGGGCAGGACTGGCAGCTCACTATTTAGGGGTACAGTTGTATTAGACACAAGAGAGTGGGAGTGATTAAAAGAGGAGTGGTGACACTAATAGTCAGGGAAAATGTCATGGCAGAGCTCTGTCAGGACAGACTGGAGAACTTATCTAGTGAGGTATTATGTGTGGAACTGAGTAATAAGAAAGGTATGGCCATGTTAATGGGGCTAAATTACAGACCATCCAACTGTGTGAGGGATTTAAAGGCACAAATTTGCAGACTGTTCGCAGACTGTTGCAAGAGAAATAATGTTGTTGATTTTAACTTCCCACACATTGAATGGGACTCAAATCTTGTAAATGATTAGCTGGACAGAATTTGTAAAATGCATTCACAAATGTTTCCTTAAATTGAGTATGTAGCAATCCCAACAAGAGAGTGTTCCATGTGGGTGGCAAAACTTTTGAACTTTGAAAATGTAAAGACAGTAATGGTACCAACTGTAAAGAATTGAAAGTGTTTGAATGGTTATTGTATATAATTTTATTTTTGAATAAAGTATATTTTGTTTAATAAAAAAGACAAAAGAATGTGCTAAAGCAGATGACAAAAGTTTGTGTAGGGGAAGATTTTGCATCTAGTGATCATAAATCCATTTCTTCAAAGAAAATATGCAGAAATAAAGGTCTGCAGGCTGAGATTCTAAATTGGAAAAAGGCCAGTTTTGATGGTATCAGAAAGGATCTGGCAAATATAGAATGGGTTAGTCTGTTTTCTGGAAAAGGTGTACTTGGTAAGTGGGAGGCCTTCAAGAGTGAAATTTTGTGAGTACAAAGCTTGTATGTGCCTGTCAGAATAAAAGGTAAAGCTAACAGGAGTGGGGAACCTTGGTTTTCAAGAGGTATTGAGACCCTGGTTGAGATAAAAAGAGGTGCATAGCAGGTATAGACAGAAAGGAAAAATGGGATGCTTAAGAAGTATAGAAAATGCAACAGGAGAGTTAAGGAAGAAATCATGGATGGCTAAAAGAAGGCATAAGATTGCCTTAACAGACAAGTGAAGGAGAATCCTAGGAGATTCTACAGGTTATGATAAGAACAAAAAGATTGCAAGGAACAAAATAGGTTCCTCTGGAATATCGGAATGGTAACCCATGTGTGGAGCCAAAAGAGATGGGGGAGATCTTGAAAGAAAATTTTGCATCTTGAATGTTGTTTGGCTGTTTAAGAAAAGCTCTTAAACAGGAAATCATATGTTGGTGTGCCTGATGTTATTAGGGGGGGAGTTATTGGAAGGTATTCTAAGGGAATTGATATGTAAGTATTTGGATAGACATAGGCTGATTTAGGATAGTCAGCATGGCTTCATGTGACATGTCTAGCTAATCTTATAGAGTTTTTTGAGGAAGTTAGCAGGTTAGCAGGGAAGCTGATGAAGGCAAGGTAGTGGATTTTGCCTAAGTGGACTTTAGCAAGGCATTTGACAAGGTATTGCATGGGAGATCGGTCAAGAAAGTTCAGTCACTAGGCATTCAAGATGAGGTAGTAAACTGGATTAGACATTGGATATGTGGGAGAAGCCAGGTGGTTGTAGAAGATGGTTTCCTCTCTGACTGGAGGCTGATGACTAGTGGAGTGTTGCAAGGAATGGTGCTGGGTCCATTTTTGTTTGTCATCTTTAGATAAGATGCATTTAGATAGGACCAACCACAGCAGGTCTTACACAGTGAAAGTAGGGCACTGAGGACAGTGGTAGAACAAAAAGATCTGGGAATAGAAGTCCAAAACTTATTGGAAATGGTGTCACGGGTTGATCGAGTTGTAAAGAAAGCCTTCATAAATCAAAGTATTGAGTACAGGAGATAGGATGTTATGTTGAAGCTGTATAAGACATTGGTCATGCCTAATTTGGAGTATTGTGTGCAGTTTTGGTCACCTACCTATGGGAAAGATGTAAATAAGTTTGTACAAGTACAGAGAAAATTTACAAGGATGTTGTTGGGTCTCAAGAATCTGAGTTGTGAAAAAGGATTGAATACTTGAAAAGTAGAAGATTGAGATGAGATTTAATAGAAGTATACAAAACTATAAGGGGTATAGATACAGTAAATGCAAATAAATTTTTTCCACTGCAGTTGGGTGGGACTACAACCAGTGGTCATATGTTAATGGCAGAAGGTGAAAAGTTTAAGGGGAACATGAGGGGCAACTTCTTTACTCAGAGATTGTGGAAAGAGCTGCCAGCCGAAGTGGTGCATGCAAGCTCAATTTCAACATCTAAGAGAAGTCTGGAGAGGTACATGGGTGGAAGTGGTATGGGCAGTGTAGGTCCCAGTGCAGGTTGATTGAAGTAGGCAATTTCAGTTGTTCAGCTTCATCTAGATGACCGAATGGCCTATTTCTGTTGTGTGCTTTTCTGTGACTTTTCATTCTTATGACAAGCTGTTTGAGCACACTCAGTTTTATTGATTTATCTTGTCACTACACTACAACACACCTTAAAACTGGCTGTTGTCTCCTTCCTGATACTTTCCTCTCCTCGGCATCAATATTATTCTGAAATAGCTGGGAATTAAAATATGAATTATGTTCCACAATCCTAACAATGATATAGTCAGAATCAAAGTGAAAATATAGCAAGATTCTTTGATATATATCTAAGGCATTAGTTATGTATCTATTGCAAAATGTAATTGTTCCTTTAATTTAATTTATCAATAGCCATGCTTAGAAACACTGGCCTGTTGAAATCTGTACATTAACCATCAAAAGATTTAAACTGAGACAAAATTAAAAACTATGCAGCTACTCATGCCCCGATCTCCAGAAATCTCCTTTACATCAATGTTCACTGTACTTGAGATTTTAGAAGTTTAAGTCAATGTGTTATTTGAAGAAATGTAGGAAACTTTCACAAACAGGCCTTTTGCAAGTGGATGTAAGAAAATTGCAGAGAATGTCATCTCAGACACACTAGAGATTATAACAGAAGTACATAATTACAAGAGTTCCAATGTAAAAGCAGTGTAAATCAACCATGCAAAACTTCTTCAAGAAAAACATGCAATGTTGTTTGTTCTTACATGTGGTTATGTTTAAATGTTCTTGGACACTTTGTACTTTTTAATGTCCTATTTTGGGTGTATTCTTTTGCAAGTGTATTGAGGCCATAGATAAGATGTAAAAATTGATAAGACCTCTATAGGAATAAAAGAGGATCAAAACCAGGACACTTTTCATTTGAAGAAACACTGGAATAACCTGTAGTTTGTGGATTGATGATGTTGGAGCATATGTCTCTTGTTTAAGTAGTGAAGAAACAAGAGACAATTGAACTGCAGTCATCATTTCACAAAAAGCATCAAAGAAGTTTTAGGGTTGGAAATAATTTGGAAAATCTATGTGGTGAACTGCATATACCTGTCTGGACACGCCCCTCTTCCTCTGGCTCCTCCCACAGACCCCTGTATAAAGGCGATTGGAGGCACTGCTCCTCCCTCAGTCTTCGGGATGTTGGATGGTGGGCTGTTGCTGCTGACGCTGCTGACGGTGCTATCTTCCAGCTAGTAAAAGCCTATCTCAACTCACGTCTCTGGGAGTTATTGATGGTGCATCAATTTTATTAGCTGGACTTTTAAAACATGGGAAGTATTTTACTTCTGGAAAAATTGGACATTGATCCTCAAGCCCCAGAAGCAGCCATTGCCTTTGAACTCTGGCTTGCATGCTTCCAATCATACTTGGAAGAGATTCCCGTGACTGAGCCTGCTATCATGCACAAAATCCTCCTTTCCCGAATCAGTCCGAAGGCATACTCCCTTATCAGGGATCTGCCGACCTACCAAGGGGCACTGGACGCCCTCAAAAGACAGTACCTGCGGCCGGTGAACACCGTCTACGCAAGACATCGCTTAGCGACACGGCAGCAGCGGGCCGGAGAGTTGAGCGCTGGGTTTATCTGGGCACTATAGATACTCGTGCGGGCCTGCGACTGCAGGGGACTGACGGCGGAACAGCATACATAGCTCCTGGTACGAGACGCCTTCGTTACAGGGATCAGGTCAGTGTACATGCGTCAGCTGCTGCTGGAACACACCGATCTTACCTTACATTCGGCGATCGAGCTGGCTGACACGCTGGAGGCTGCTCTGCACAACTCTGACACTGTCCAGCCGCGCGATCTCCCAACAGCCCCATGGACACAGCAGACCCCGCCACCCGGCCAATCGACCTCAGCTGCTGCCACTCGCAAGACCACAAACTCCCCGAAACTCCCGGCGAAGCGACCACGGCTGCTGCCAGTTGCAAGTCCACACAGTGTTACTTCTGTGGACTCGAAAACACCTCCGAAAACACTGCCCAGCCCAAGAAGCTACCTGCTCCAGCTGCGGAAAGGAGGGCCATTTCGCCAAGGTCTGTAAGTCTAAACCACGAACGGGGTCAAGCAGCGCCGCGTGCGAGGCATGGGGGGTCTCCATCTTGCCTGCTTGCCTCATGCGAGGAATGGGGGCGGCCATCTTTGTCGGCGCCACCTCGCCCCACCTCCAACCCACAGGTGCTTACCGGGCACCTAGACGACAATTCAACTCTGGCCTCCATAACCCTCGACCAAAGCGCCCCACACCAGCTTGCAAGGTCAATGATGGACATCCTGGTGGAGGGGCACAGGCCTAGCTGCCTGTTTGATATGGGCAGCACTGAGAGTTTTGTTCACCCAGACACGGTGCAACGCTGCGGACTCGTGACACGGCCGGCAAGCCAGCCACCATGGCTTCTGGGTCGCATTCCACAGACATCCGGGGGGGGTTGTGTAGTGACATTGGTGCAGGACAGAGAATATCGGGACTTTGCGCTACTGGTCATGCCTCAACTGTGTGCGCCTGTGCTATGGGAGCTGGACTTCCACAGCCATCTAAAAAGTGTGACTATGGCATATGACGGGCCCCTCCCACTACTCACTGTCAGGAATCCTCAGTTTTGTGGGACTTTGCCATATACCCCGCTATTGACCACACACACACACACACACACCAAACCACACATCCCACCCAGCACCATGCCGACAGCTGCTCTACTGACACCACTTGCAGCTTCTCCACCCTCAAGATCCCTCCCCCACCGCTGTTCGCCAACCTGATCCCGGACTGTAAACCTGTGGCAACTAAAAGCAGGAGGTACAGCGCGGGGGACAGGGCCTTCATTCAGTCGGAGGTGCAGCGACTTCTCAGGGAGGGGATCATTGAGCCAAGCACAAGTCCTTGGAGGGTCCAGGTGGTTGTTGTTCGGACTGGGCAGAAAAATAGGATGGTCGTGGACTATAGCCAGACCATCAATAGGTTCACACAGCTTGATGCGTACCCCCTACCCATCATCATGGATATGGTCAATCAGATAGCTCAGTAGAAAGTGTACTCGACCATAGACCTGAAATCCGCTTACCATCAGCTCCCCATCTGCCCGGAGGACTGCCCCTGCACCGCCTTCGAGGCGGATGGCAGGCTCTATCACTTCCTGCGCGTCCCCTTTGGTGTCACGGATGGTGTCTCTGTCTTCCAGAGGGAAATGGACCGGATGGTGGACCAGTGCCAATTGAAGGCCACATTTCCATATCTGGATAACTTCACCATCTGCAGTCACGACTGGCTGGATCACAAGACCAACCTCCAATGATTTTTCCAAGTGGCCAAAGCTCTGAACCTTACTTATAACAGGGACAAGTGTGTGTTTGGAACCACCCGACTCGCTGTCCTTGGGTATGTCGTGGAGAAAGGGGTCATTGGCCCTGATCCCGAACGTATGCGCCCTCTGTTAGAACTCCCTCTTCCCACCACCCTCAGAGCCCTCAGACGGCACTTGGGCTTCTTTTCCTATTACGCCCAATGGGTCCCTCATTACGCAGACAAGGCCCACCCTCGTGTCAAGTCCACCACATTTCCCCTCTCTACCGAGGCCCGTGCAGCCTTCAGCCGCATTAAAGGGGACATTGCCAAAGCAACGATGCATGCGGTGGACGAGACCATTCCCTTCCAAGTAGAGAGTGACTGGCTGCTACCCTCAATCAGGCAGGCAGGCCAGTAGCATTCTTTTCTCGTACCCTTCAAGGCCCTGAAATTCGGCACTCCGCAGTGGAGAAAGAAGCCCAGGCCATAGTGGAAGCTATTAGGCACTGGAGGCACTATCTCGCTGGCAAAAGGTTCACCTTGCTGACCGACCAGCGCTCAGTTGCATTCATGTTCAGCAACCAACAGCAGGGCAAAATCAAAAATGATAACATTTTGCGGTGGAGAATAGAACTCTCCACCTAAAACTATGATATCCTGTACCGGCCTGGAAGGGTCAATGAGCCCCCTGATGCCCTATCCCGGGGAGCATGTGCCAGCGCGCAGCTAGACCAGCTATACACCCTCCATGCAGATCTTTGCCAACCGGAGGTCACCCGATTTTACCATTTCGTGAAAGCCCGGAACCTGCCGTACTCCCTTGAGGACATCAGGACGATGACCAGAGACTGTCAAGTCTGCGCTGAGTGCAAACCGCACTTCTACCGTCCTGAAAAAGCACAACTTTTCAAGGCCACCCGCCCCTTTGAGCAACTGAGTGTTGACTTTAAGGGCCCCCTTCCCTCCACCTACCGCAATGTCTACTTTCTCAACATTATCGACGAGTACTCGCGGTTCCCCTTTGCCATCCCCTGCCCCGACACCACTGCCACGTCCGTCATAAAAGCCCTGCGCCAGCTCTTCACTCGGTTCGGATATCCCTGCTATATCCACAGTGATAGAGGGTCCTCCTTTATGAGTGATGAGCTGCGCCAGTACTTGCTGGCTAGGGGAATTGCTACTAGTAGGACCACGAGCTATAATCCCCGGGGAAATGGACAGGTGGAGAGGGAAAATGCCACAGTGTGGGAGACCACACTTTTAGCCCTTAAGTCAAAGGGGTTGCCGGTCTTTCGATGGCAGGAAATCCTCACTGAGTCACTCCACTCCATCCGCTCTCTGTTATGTACGTCCACCAATGCCACCCCTCATGAGCGCCTCTTTTCTTTTCCCAGGAAATCTGCCACTGGGACCACCCTACCGGCTTGGCTGATGTCCCCAGGGCCAGTGCTGCTCCGAAAACATGCACGGAGCAATAAATACTCCCCGCTGGTCGAGAGGGTTCTCCTACTACATGCGAACCCCCAGTATGCCTACGTGGTCTTACCTGATTGGCGGGAGGACACGGTCTCCGCCTGCGACCTGGCGCCCGCAGCAGACCACTACCCCGAACACTCCACGGTAACTATGAACCCTGTACCCGAGGAGACACCGCTCACACCTAATGGGCTGGCACCTCAAGTCAGGCCAGAACCCTCACAACCAGCGTCTCCGGTGCAATCACCACCGGCACTGGTGCAATCACCGCCAGTGCTACGTAGATCACAGCGACAGATTCAACCACCTGATAGACTTAACCTGTAAATATTCTTGTAAGAAACTTCGCCCCATGGGGACTCTCTTTTAAAACAAAAGGGGGGTGAATGTGGAGAACTACGTATACATGTCTGGACACGCCCCCTGCTGACTGCTCCTGTGGTTCCAACTGACCGTGGCTCCTCCCACAGACCCCTTAGGGAGGAGGCACTGCTCCTCCCTCAGTCTCCAGGATGCTGTGCCGTGGTCTCTTGCTACTGACGGTGCTTTCTTCCAGCTAATAAAAGCCTATCTCAACTCACATCTCTGAGAGTTATTGATGGTGCATCAATCTGTAGTTCAGGTGCTTAATGGTTGGGTTGAGTTGTTTTCTGATTTTGGCAATTTTCTTGCAAACGTTTTGTCACCATACAAGGAGACATCATCAGAGCGCTGATAATTGTCGTGTGTCCTGTGAACACTTGGATTTTTTATCAGTTGATTGATCAGGATATAAAGGCCAAGCTTGTTTGGAAGTTCCAGTGATACCAAGTGACAATGGCAGTTGACTCATAGAATAGCTCTAAAGGGTCCATCATCACCTATTCTCACAAGGTCTTGAGACTTTCTGCACAGACCACTGTCTGATTGGCTTATGTTTAAAGGTACAAGCATTTGTTTGAGGCACAGATGGCGCATTGACTTAAATATTCTATGACAACATGGCCAGAGCCATCTTATGCAACATCAGGAACAGACAGAACCTGATGAAGTAGTGACACTTCTTGTCAGCAAACCAAAGATATACATACAACTTGAGTATTCCATTAAAAAGGAACATTGGCAGAAGGACCACGCCAAGTGCATTTTCACCCTTTTCTCTGTAAATATGTACATTGCATCAGATGCCTAGTTATATATGTACATTGCTGGTGGTGTGACGACATGTCTCTACCAAAGGAGGTACAAGGCACTCCTTTCCTGCACTCGCCTATAGGTCACCATTGAGCAAGGTGTAGCATATGCTTAGCCCCCCTCCCCCCACTTCAATCACGGTCACCTGAGCCATGGGAGTAGGTGGAGCTCTTGGTTATGTGACCACTGACACCAGGCAGACTATCTCTGGAGTCGAGTGACAATGGCTGGGGTCACCCCTCCTTTAAAAATACAGCCCAGAAGAAGGCAATGGCAAGCCACTTCTGTAGGAGAAATTGCCAAGAGCAATTTTGGGTCATGGACAAGACCATGATCGTCCATGTAATACAACATGGCACATAAGAAATCAATGAAGTACATTGCACCTTTGTGGACATGGTCAATTTTCAGCTTCCAAGTAAAGTGGAAAACGGTTTGGGTAACTGCTGCAACACAACAGTAGGATAGACTCCACACCCCCCCACAAAATGACCAGTAATACCGGAGGACCTCCCATCTAATGAGTGGTTTCCCTTTTCCGTGCTACAATCATGATGTGGGGAGGGGTTGCTGCTCCATTTCACATGTGCTTCAATGTCAAAGCTGGTCTTTCTTTCCTAACCTCTGGAACTTGGGTCTTCATCCATACATGTACCATGTCTGCAATGAAGTCTGGAGTGAAGTGGTCCAGGTGAACCGCAAACTGGGTATTGCTTTGTAAGTAAACACAAGGACATCTGCAGATGCTGGAAATTCAATCAACACACACAAAATGCTGGTGAAACGCAGCAGGCCAGGCAGCATCTATAGGGAGAGGCACTGTCGATGTTGCGGGCTGAGACCCTTCGTCAGGACTAACTGAAAGGGAAGATAGTAAGAGATTTGAAAGTAGGAGGAGGAGGAGAAAATGTGAAATGTTAGAAGACCAGTGGGGGTGGGGTGAAGCTGAGAGCCGGAAAGGTGATTGGCAAAAGCGATACAGAGCTGGAGAAGGGAAAGGATCATGGGATGGGAGGCCTAGGGAGAAAGACAGGGGGAGAGGAGCACCAGAGGAAGATGGAGAACAGGCAGAGTGATGGGCAGAGAGAGAGAAAAAAAAGAGGAGGCGGGAAAAGAACTAAATATATCAGGGATGGTGTAAGAAGGGGTTGAGGGGGATTAATGGAAATTAGAGAATTCAATGTTCATGCCATCAGGTTGGAGACTACACAGCCGGTATATAAGGTGTTGTTCCTCCAACCTGAGTGTGGCTTCCTCTTGACAGTAGAGGAGGTCATGGATAGACATAACAGAATGGGAATGGGACATGGAATCATGCCTCCAACTTGATGGCATGAACATTGAATTCTCTAACTTCCGTTAATGCCCCTCTTCCCCTTCTTATACCATCCCTGATATATTTAGTTTTTTCCCCCTCCTCCATTTTTTGTCTCTTTCTGCTCATCACTCTGCCTGTTCTCCATCTCCCTCTGGTGCTCCCCTCCCCCTTTCTTTCTCCCTAGGCCTCCTGTCCCATGATCCTTTCCCTTCTCTAGCTCTGTATCCCTTTTGCCAATCACCTTACCAGCTCTCAGCTTCACCCCACCCCCTCCGGTCTTCTCCTATCATTTCACAATTCCCCCTCCCCCTCCTACTTTCAAATCTCTTACTATTTTTCCTTTCAGTTAGTCCTGACAAAGGGTCTTGGCCCGAAACTTCGACAGTGCTTCTCCCTATAGATGCCACCTGGCCTGCTGCGTTTCACCAGCATTTTGTGTGTGTTGATTGCTTTGTAAGTGTCACTCAATAGCACAGATGGCAACAGTAATTTTAACAGTCTAATGATGACTCAGAATAAATTGGATGATAATTAATTGGATAGGATTGGAACTGGTTCTTGCTTTGTCAGAATGGGGCTACTGTATGAATTTCCACATTCAGGTTGAAGCCAGTTCTCTAACTATACCAGAAACATGATTAGAATTGGTCCTGGAGTTGTATATTCAGTATTACAGCTAGAATGTTGCCTGGTTTAATGGTCTTTGATTTGCTCAGTAACGTGAGCCATTTCTTGATGATGTTTGCAGTGAATCAGATTTGTTTATAGTCGGTTTCTGTGGTGGTGGAGATCTCAGGAGGAAGCTGGAGTGGATCTACTTGATGCATCTGGCTGAACAGTGTTGTGAGCATTTTGGTATTTGTGGGTCTGAAAGTTACCTAGACAGTAATGTTCTGGACAGTTAATAATTTAATTATCTGCAACAGCTCATGACTTGGTGTGGCTGAATTGCAGAGTCTCCGTGTGCGATTGCTTAACCCTGTCTACTGCATGCTGATTTTGCTGTTTAGCACAGATGTAACTCTGAATTGCTGCTTCACCAGTTTGGTACCTAGTTCATATATGTATATTCTTGCTGCCTGTCCTAACATGTCCGTCTGCACTCCCCCATGAACCAGGGATCTCAGGCTTGCTAACAGCAGAATAAAAGATAGGTTGAATGCTTACGGTTACAGTCCAGGATGCATATCTATCTGTTGCTGCTTGTGATCACAATGCCTCATGGAAGCCTTGTTTTGAGTTTGCTAATGGCTCCGCTGGAAGAGCTTGCCATACATGAGTGGTGTCACCCTTCAGATCAACTGGACTAAATGCTCCAGTTGAAGCAGCCAACTTTTCTTTCCTCATAGTCAAGTTGATACCTCTACTTTCTGACGATTCTGAAAGGAGCTGGGCTATGTATATCTATAGTCATGTCATTCTACAGATGAACAGTAGAGAGCATCCTAACAATCATGGTATGGAAATTGAACTGTTGTAGTCAAGAAGGCTCTACAATGGGTTGTCTAAACTGTCCAACGTATCACCAGCACCAGCATGTTTACCAGCAAGAACATATATGTAGAAAGAGCCAGTAACATCATGAAGGACCTCACCAGCCTGCTCATAAGCTGTTTGTCCCACTGCCATCAGGGAAGAGGCTTCATAGCATCCATGACAGGACCACCAGACTCAAAAATAGTTACTTTTCCCAAG
Source organism: Hypanus sabinus (assembly GCF_030144855.1). Classification (NCBI taxonomy): domain Eukaryota; kingdom Metazoa; phylum Chordata; class Chondrichthyes; order Myliobatiformes; family Dasyatidae; genus Hypanus; species Hypanus sabinus. The sequence goes on along the minus strand of NC_082718.1, from coordinate 37,986,497 downwards.
CAGTAAGGCTGATCAACCACGATTACTTTATCACTTCCTTTCAGTCACTTAATGTACAGGCACTCCTGAGCCTAGGTTCACTTTATGGATATAAATCATTCTATTTATGTAAGCTATGTTACATATTTATGTATACTTATTGTTTTATTATCATTGTGCTCTTTATCTTATTGTGTTTTTCGTGCTGCATCAGATTCAGAGTGACAATTATTTCATTCTCCTTTTCACTTGTGTACTGGAAATGACATTAAACAATCTTTTCTTTTTGAAAATACATCTTTGTGAGAAAATGGTTGCTAATTCCCTGGGTACGAAGGTCATGTGCAGACCTCGAAGCAATGATTAAGAGTTTCTGGATCTTTACCCATAAAAGTTTCTCCTTGACATTAATTACAGCTGGATATCACTCTGCACACTCTCTGGGAGATGGCAGCTCTTCATCTGATTGATACTTTTGCTCTTTTTGTAAAGCATTCAGAGTGAAGGATCATTTGGTATTCACTTTAAACACATCCTACCAATGCAGTGTGAAGTCAAAGACAGGTTTTTTACCTGTGTGATCACTTTTAAATTCCTCACTGAATTCTGGGGGTCTATTGACTATTTTCTTAGTCTCTGATCATTGACGCTAACCTTTTGGATTTCTTGAGATGTCTGAGCATGTTGAAAAAGAACATTAACAGAACTCAAAATTATGGAGCAGAACGGCATAATCCAAAATGCATAGTCACAAAGTTATTGATCATTTTGTGGTTAAAAAAAAGTGCTCCAAGCAGACTGTGCAGAGACCATAAAGTTGGCAACTTAATTATAAGTCAAGCTTGAGGTGATGAGCAGGACATTTGAACATCTACTGTGACAAGCATATTTAACAAATATTAGATTCAAGATGAGGAAATCCATTTAGAGAAATGATAGGTCCTTTTTAGAAGTTTTCTATCCCTATTTCTTTTTGTGTTCTTTCTTCGTCTCATTTAAAGCCCATTATGCTTTTTAAGTAGATTAGCCTCTTTAGGGAAAAAAAGGACTATTATATATCTCCCAGTAAACCACAGAACAATGAGTACAACAGTCAGGAGCTCTTCTCCATGGATTGTCACCTTGTCTTGGTGAAGCTTGTGTGGTCCTGAGATCCCGAGAGTGATGCAGTCGGGAGCTGTGCTCCTGGTAGGGTCATCCATGGTGGTAAGGTCGAGGGTGAGGTCTCTGACATAGAACAATTCAACCAAGACCTCAACGGTGGAACAGGCAGGCAAAGTTACTTCGAACTCAACGGCTGTAAAGGCAGATGAAGGCTGCAACAAATCCATCAGCTCCAATTGTCGTGGTCTCCATGCCATTGGAATCAGTTGGTTGGTTTGTGAAGTACCGTGTGCTTCTTGGAGTGCAACATCAAGTACACATTAAACAAATACACGCACAGGCGTCTTCGCTCTGTGATAGATCAATGGAACAAAGACCATCATCCTTGGCTTTGAGGGATAGCCACGATGACGAGTCAGGAGTTGGACCATGTCAGGTAAAAGATGTCATGTAAATAACCAAAAAGGCTACATCCCAGGAAAATATTGAATACTCAAGTTGGCTACTTATGATTAAAATGCTAAACTGAGAACTCTATTTCCAACAAGCGCCAGTTATGAGGTTATCAAATGAAAGCAGAGATAGAAAGGAGAGCATTGGTGCTGAGATACATCCCAGGATACAATGGGACATATCATCAGTGACGTAACCTGGGGTCATTGGGTGTTTTGGGTCTTCCAAAATCAGGCACTCTAGCCCAGGCAACATAGCCTGGGTTGGCCAGGCCCTGGCTTTTCCCAACAGCATTGGTCCATGGGTCCCACCTCTTGATCCACAGCCCTCTGGAGGATCACTCAGCAGCCTCTGTGCCTGCCCTGGTGGCTCTTTTCCCTGCAGCCCCTGTAATGCCAAGGAAAGAGTAGGTTCCACACAGTGAGCAGCCAGTAAAACCGCTACACACCACCTCTAAAGTCTCGCATCATGCCCTTCGCCCCTGTCTCTGGTGCTTCTCTGGTATTTGGCTGTCTTATGTTCAAATGCAAATAATTAAAAATACTCAGCATGTTTGGAGATGATAACAGAGTTAAAATTTCAGGTCAATGGTCTTACATCAAAAATGTCATTCAACATCTTATCAATAATTTTTATTATTATTACTTATTGCCAGATTGGTGTAAATATTCACCCTCCAACTTTGCCATCCTATCTGGGCCACAGACATAATAAATCTGAACATAATTTACAATATAGTAAAGCCCAATACACTTTATTAATTGACTCAGGAAATGTGAGCTTCTCGGGCGGAGCCAGCATTCAGTTGCCCATCTCTAGTTGCCCTTCAAATGTGGTGGTGAGCTGCCTTCTTTAATAGCTGCAGCTCCTGGAGTGCAAGCAATCCGTTAATGCAGATAGGGAGGGTACCTGGATTTTAACCCAGTGACAGTGAAGGTATTTCCAAGTCAGAACAGTGTGTGTGTTGAAATGCTATCAGAGGATGGTATCAGAGCAAGGCTTAGTTTACGAGATTTGAATGATCTCTAGTTCATTGTACGACGTGTTTCTAGTTTCTTGTCATTTCCTTTTTTGATGCCAGTTTGGGTGATTTTGAATCGGGCAGCCTGCAGATAAAGAACACTAAGCTGAACTTAATTATGCCTGGACTCCTTCAATTTTGTGCTTTATATTCAATGTTTTTATTTTGCTTGTTTTTTTCATTACCATTTTGTGTATGGGAGTAGTTGATATTTTTCTTGGAATGGGTTCTGTGGTTTGTATTTTGTTTTTTGGCTGTCTGTGGGGAAGACGAATCTCAGCGTTGTATATTGCACACATGCTTTGATAATAAACGTGCTTTGAATCTTGATTCTCCAATATTCCCATGCTTTTGCTGTCCTTGTCCTACTAGCTGTAATAGATTGTAGGGTTGGAATGCGCTCTCTGAGATGTTTGGTGAAAGGCTTCAGTGTATCCTGTGGATGGATGAAACTGCTGCTACTGTGTGCCTGAAGTGGAGCAGGTAAATGATCGTAGATTCGGTGCCTACCTGTCCCGTATGGTGTCAAACTCTTTGAGTGTTGCTGAAACTGCACTCACCCAGGCAAATGGAGAGAATTCCATCACACACCTGATTTGCACCATGTAGGTGGTGCACAGGCTTTGGGAAAAACTTTGATAACTAATGTACTTTGTGGTTGGAAATATATTTATTAAGGCCTTTCTCCTATAATAATAGAAATAGAAATAGCCTTAGTGTTAAATTTGGCTCTTAAATTATAAGGATGGGTTTTTGCTTAATTTTTTGGTCCTATTGAACTATTAAATAATTAAGACCTACCTGTGATACTAGATGGTGAATTGTATAATAGCTTTCAGAGGCACATTTAACAGAACAGAGACTTGACAGAGGTTGTGTGACCCAAGCACTTTGCAGTTCATTTGTAAGGGTTGAAATGATCAGTCACTCTATTAAGGTTTCCACATGATTCAGCTGAATGAGTGCAATGGTGCAACACATGACTTTCTTTCAGGTTCATGGCTTAAAAGCATGCTGCAAACAACATTTATTGGACTCTGTTCATTGCACAATAGGGGAAGGGAAAATAGTGAACACAGCAAGGCTGCCTGCAAAATTTGGGTGACTGCAAACTTTAGGTGATATACAGTATCGTGCAAAAGTCTTAGGCACATATATATAGCCATAGTGCCTAAGACTTTTGCACAGTACTGTGGTAATTTTATGTATTGCACTGTACTGCTGCCGCAAAATTAAAAAAAAAACTAATTTCATGACATATGTGAATGATGGTAATCCTGATTCTGATTTGGGTCTCTGTTGTGGACTGAAAGTGGGAAGGGGGCAGGGAGAGGGGAATCATGGTTGGCAAAAGGAGAAGGGAGGGGGACGGAGTTGGAGGCACCAGAGAGACATTCTGTAATGATCAATAAACCAATTGTTTGGAATCAAATGGCCTTGCCTATGTCTCTTGCGTATACCTGCATCCATGCCACCACCAGGCCCCGGAACTCCTCCTCTGCCTCCTTTCATGCTCCCCTTGTGTGGCGCTTCATCCTCACCATTCCCAACATCCTTTGTTCCTGCCAGATTTACAAACTCGCTCTCTGCTCCGTGTGGACAACTACAGTACTGTGGTAAAGCCTTAGGCAACATAGTTATATATGTGCCTCAGATTTCTGCACAGTACTGCATTTTGTAAGTTGGCAGCACAACAGTGAATGCACTATTCTTTGAGATGGGAAGATGAGGATATGGTGAGGTGGGGATCAAACTGAATTGGTAACAAAATTTAGCCTTGCCCAAACAAGTTGCTCACATAACCCAGACAGTCTGATTCCTCAGATTGAGGGTTAGGCACAGCACTAATAAAGTTGTGGAGTGAAGAACACAGTAGATTGCAGAGGCTACTGTGGAAATATTAGCTAGTGCTTTCTGATTTGGCATGTGATGATCAGTAAGAGGTAGTGATGAAAGCTAAAAGAAGTTATTGACATAAAAACTGAAATTATCCATTATCATGAACCCCAACTACCCAGGTCATGTTCTCTTCTTACTGCTGTCATCAGGAAGAAGATACAGGAGCCTCAGAACTCACCTCACTAGGTTCAAGAACAATTATTACCCCTCAAACATCAAGCTCTTGAACAAAGCTGATAATTTCACTCAACTTCACTTGCCCCTTCATTGAAACGTAACCACAACCAATGAATTCACTTTCAAGGACTCATCACCTCATGTTCTCAATATTTACTGCTTATTTATTTATTACTATTGTTTCTTCCTTTTGCATTTGCACATTTTGTTTTCTTCTGCACTTTGTTTGAATGTGCTAGTTTGGTGGTCTTTAACTGATTCTGTTAAAGTTCCCATTCTGTAGATTTGTTGATTATGTCCTCAAAAAACTGAACCTCAGGGTTGGTGACATATATGTACTTCAATAATAACATTTACTTTGGACTTTGAAATGACTGAGACCAAGAAACATGCCAAGAGTTCATTTTTGCAACATACAGACTAAATACAAATGATTGCAGTGATACAGCATAACAATTTAGAGTCAAGTATAAGAGGTGAACTCCTTCTAAGCAAGCCGTGTGAAATGAGGCCGTGTGAAATCTACAGTAGCAGCCATGATGAAAATCCAGTTTAACAATCTGGGCACAATTCAAAGACTTGTCATGAAACTAATGTCTACAAGTGTTTTGTTCTGCTTTATAAACTGAGGGTGTAATTGCTCATGAGGAAGTAATTATCAATGATGGTGTCAATGAAACATACAGGTTATTGTTAAACAGCTATCTTGTTCACTGAAGATCATGATCTAGGCTGTCTTGAGTGTGAATCCAGACATACCTATATGACAAGAGTAACACACTCAAAATGTCAGAGTAACTCAGCAGGTCAGGCAGCATCTACGGAAAGGAACAAACAGCCAATGTTTTGCGCCAAGACCCTTCTTCAGGACTGGAGCGGAAAGGGGAAGATGACAGAATAAAAAGGTGGTGGGAAGGGAAGGAGGATAGCTAAAAGGAGGTAGCTGAAGCCAGGTGGGTTGAAAAGGTAAAGGGCTGGAGAGGAAGGAATCTGATAGGAGAGGGGAGTGGATCATAGACGAAAGGGAAGGAAGAGGGGAGCAAGTAGGAAGTGACAGGCAGGTGAGAAGAAGTAAGAGTCCAGGGTGGGGAATGTGACTACCTTGTAGGATGACCTGTAGGGTAATGACGATGTGCTCATCTTGATAGTCACAGACATAAACAAACCTTTTGAAAAATAATGAAAATACTGGTATCAGAAGGCCACTATGAAATGGTGGATATTTGTAAAAACTGACTTGGTTTGTTCATATCCTATAAGGACTGCAGCAGTTCATGAAAGCAGACCATTACCACCTTCTCAAACACAGCTGGGATGGACAACTAAATGCTAGCTCCCTCTGTGAAATCCTGATTCCATGAATGAATATGAGTTGTTCCCAGATATGAACAGCCGAAGTACGTAAAGCCTGTATACATAGGAACAAATTTCTGGGAGAGACACAGGATAAATTTTCTGGCTGTTGTAAGGATGCAGGCATTTTTCGTTCTGTGAAACATGGTGTGTGAGCATACTTCCAATTTATAAACTGTTTAGGTTATGCGCAATTCACAGGGACATAGAACATAGAAACTACACTTTAACCCACAGTGTTGTGTCGACCATGTAACCCACTCTAGAAACTGCCGAGGAATACCCTGGCGCATAGTCCTCTATTTTGCTAAGCTCCATGTCCCTATCTAAGTTTCTCTTAAAATACCCTATTGTATACGCCTCCACCACCATCACCGGCAGTACATTCCATGCACACACTACCCTGTGTGAAAAACTTACCCCTGACATCCCCTCTGTACCTACTTCCAATCACCTTTAAACCATGCCCCCTTGTGTTAGTTATTTCAGCCTGGGAAAAAGCCTCTGGCTTTTCCACATGATCAATGCCTCTCATCAGCTTATACACCTCTATCAGGTCACATCTCATCCTCCATCACTCCACGGTGAAAAGGCCAAGTTCACTCAACCTATTCTTGTAAGGCAAGCTGCTCAATCCAGGCAACATCCTTGTAAATCTCCCCTGCACCCTTTCTATGGCTTCCACATCTTTCCTGTAGTGAGCTGACCAGAACTGAACACAGTACTCCAAGTGGGGTCTGACTAAGGTCTTATATAAATGTAACATTACTTCATGGCCCTTGATCACAATCCCATGGTTGACGAATGCCAACACACCATACACCTTCTTAACAACACTGTCAACATGCTCAGCAGCTTTGAGTATCCTATGGACAGGGACCCCAAGATCTCTCTGATCCTCCACACTGCCAAGAGTCTTACCATTAATACTATACCCTGTCCTCAAATTTGACATACCACAATGAACTACTTTACTCTTATCTGGGTTGAACTCCATCTGCCACTTCTCAGCACAGTTCTGCATCCTATTGATGTCCCACTGTAACCTCTGACAACTCTGTAGAGTATCCACAACACCCCCATCCTTTGTGTCATCAGCAAACTTACTCACCCACCCTCCTCTTCATCCAAGTCTTTTATAAAAATGGCAAAGAGGAGGGGTCCCAGCACACCACTGGTCACCGACCTCCATGGAAACTACAAACCATCTACACCCACCCTTTGCCTTCTGTGGGCAAGCCTATTCCGGATCCACAAAGCAAGGTCTCTTTGGATCCCATGCCTCCTTACTTTTTGAATCAGCCTTGCATGGGGGACCTTATCAAACACCTTACTGAAATCTACATACACTACATCCACTGCTCTACCTTCATAAACGTGTTTTGTTACGTCCTCTAAGAATTCAATTAGACTCATAAGGCACAACCTGCTCTTGACAAAGCAATGCTGAATATACCTAATCAGATTATGTCCCTCCAAATGCTCATAAATCCTGCCTCTCAGGATATGCTCCAACAACTTGCCCACCACTGAAGTAAGATTCACTGGTTTATAATTTCCTGGGTTACCTCCACTCCCTTTTCTGAACAAGGGAACAACATTCGCAACCCTCCAATCCTCCGGTACTTCTCCTATCCCTATTGATCATGCAAAGATCATCGCCAGAAGCTCAGCAATCTTTTCCCTTGCCTGGGAAGGGAAAGTAGCCTAGGGTATACCCCACAGTAGCCTGGGTTATATCTCATATGGCAACTTATCTAACTTAATGCTTTTCAAAAACTCCAGCACATCATCTTTCTTAATGTCTATATGCTCAAGCATTTCAGTCTGCTTTAAGTCATCTCCACAACTGTCAAGGTCCTTTTCCCTGGTGAATACTGTTGGAAAGTATGCATTAAGTATCTCCAACTCCGTGCACACTTTTCTCGTCTCACACAACTCATTCTCTTACTCTTCACATACTTGTAGAATGCCTTGGGGATTTCCTTAATCTTGCTTCCCAAGACTTTCTCATGGTCCCTTTTCACACTCCTAATTTCATTCTTAAACTCCTTTCTGGCAATCTTTTCAATTTTCTAGAACTTTATCAGTACCTAGTTTCTTGAACCTTTCATAAGCTTTTCTTTACTTAACTAGATTTTCCACATCCTTTGAAAACCATGGTTCTTTTACCGTATCATCCTTTCCCTTCCTCAATGAAACATACCTATGCAAAATGCCATGTAAATGTTCCCTGAACATTTGCCACATTTCTGCTGTGCATTTCCCTAAAAGAATCTGCTCCCAATTTATGCTCAGAAGTTCTTGTCTAATAGGATCATATTCCCCCTATGCCAATTAATTTTTTTCCCAAATTGTCTGCTCCTATCCCTCTCCAGCACTATGGTAAAGGAGATAGAGTTGTAATCACTAATTCAAAAATGCTCTCCCACTGAGAGATGACACCTGACCAGGTTCAGTTCCCAAAACCAGATCAAATATTCACGTTGGCTTGTCTACAGATTGCATCAGGAAACCTTCCTGCACATGCCTAACAAACTCCACCTCATCTACACCCCTTGCTCTAAGGAAATGCCAGTCAATATTAGGAAAGTCAAAATCCCCCATTCACAATAGCCCTATTATTATTGCACTGTTCCCAAATCTGCCTCCCTATCTGTTCCTCGAAGTCCCAGTTACTAATGGGGGGATCTATAAAAATACCCTGCTCCCTCCCTGTTTCTGACTTCCTCCCAGACTGACTCAGTTGATAATCCCTTCATGACTTTCTCCTTTTCTGCAGCCACGACACTATCCCTGATTAGCAATGTCACACCCCCACCTCTTTTTGCCTCCCTCCCTGTTTGTTTTGAAACATCTAAAGCATGGCACATTCAGCAGCCATTCCTGTCCCGAGACATCCAAGTCTCTTGTCATATGGAACAGAATCCATATGCATGATATCCTTAATCAATCTGACCTCTCTGTGAGCCAAGATTTATATCAAGGTGATTGGCTTTTAACTGCTCCCTGGATGGCCTTCCACGCCACTTGGTTCAAGGACAGGTTGAGACAGATAGTGAATGATAGTGTAACCAGATAAACCAACATCACGTGAATGAATAATGAAATTAAAGTTGACAATATCTTTGGACTGAGGAGGGAATTATGAGAAAAATGCTCTTATTCCTGTCCAATGATGTAAGGTGAGGGTGGTTTTGAGCTTAGCTATGAAGATTCACGTGCTGAATATTCCACACGTACTCTCTTTTGTCTCCTGTTGGAAAAGTAGAAATTGGGCTTTAGAAGCTGTGTTGATAACCATAACCATAACCATGTGTTGCCAAAATCTGTGGACTGAGAAGGAACATGTTTCAAAGTTAAAAAGTATATTTATTATCAAAGAATGTACAAATTATGCAGCCTTCATCTCCTTACAGGCAGCCACAGAACAAAGAAACTCAAAAATTTTTTTTAAAAAGACTGTCAAACAAGACAGAAAAAAACCCAACAGCAATTCATACAAATAATAAAAGTAAGCAAATAGCATTCAGGACAAAAGTGAGTCCATAGAAATGAAACACACAGCAGCTGGAGCAGGCCACAGCCTCAGACTCAGTTTATCGCAGAGGCAAGTAAACGTCATGGAGCCTGGAGTGGCCATGGCCCCAGCCTCAGTTGAGCACCGATTAACATGCTGAATATTCCACAAATACTCTTTCATGTCTCCCATCGGGAGAGTAGAAATTTGCCTTTAAAAAGCGTGTTGATAGCCATGAATTTTATATCTGCTGCACAAGCTAATAGGAAATCTGGAATAGTTTTCAAGAAAAGCATAAGTTTAGAAGTGTTATACAAACTTTCCATGGCAATAGTTGGGTAAACTCTTCTGTGGACTATTTACAAAAGTATATGTATCTCTGCAGATTTGAACACTCCTGTTTGTTCAATAGAAATAAAAAAAATAGTGAATAAGACTTTGAACCCTGGGAGCGGATTTTAAATCCCAGTCTACCATTTATTTTGAAATTCTCTTGAAGAGACTTACACAGGTTTTCTGTAATAAATAAAAACACCCAGGGATGGAAGACTTTTACAATTCTTGGTTCTGTCGAGGGACTGCTGAATTACCTGAAGGGTTGTTTGCTGCTTGTTTCAAACTGCAGAACACAAGTAAAAAATGTGTCTGTTGATATAATTAAGAAGAAAGAACAAATAAATTTAGAGAAAATCCAGACATCAAAACCTATGTTGAGTGCGAAGAATCATGTTGGTTTCTAAAATTAAGAATCTATATTATTGTTCCTGACCAGAAGCAATCACATTTGCAGCAGTTAATTTGGGCAACTTGTGAAATCCTGGATCACTGATAAGTAGCCTGGTTCTCTGCAGAATTTAGAATTTAGATTTTAACTTTAATTGTTGTAATTTTTCTCTGCACCATATGCTATGGAAACAGATATTCTGCAGAGAAGACCATTTAAGAATGTACAGTTTATATATACATGTGATGACTTTTATACTTTGCTTTGCTGATTTTGATAACTCTCTGCACTAAAACATGAAGAACAAGAGGAAGGCTGGACCCTCAAGCAAAATTAAGCTGCCATTTTAAAACTTAGACTTGTTTCACTGTTGCTTGTGAATGGAGTAATAACCACAAGGGAATGCTACAAGTTTGATATCTCATATCAAGACCAATTTTAGCCATCTACTTTGAAGGCATTTAGAATGACAGGAAGACAAAAGTTTGAAGGTACCATTCAATGAAAACTCACTTTTTTTCCCTGCCATTTTAAATGCCAAGTACTTCTGAGCAGGCAACCCACCTCACTGCCAAAATTTGGTGGTCTCTGTAATGGTGTCTCAGCTTCCTAGAATGTAATTTTTTGAGCAATGGCTTCTGCAATGAAGAAAAAAACTAATGGAAAGACTATTGGGTTGTGTTACCAAAGTTGTGAGTTCATAAAAAATATTTTTTTCTAACTTGTAAGCAGTGTTAGTGCTTTCAAAAGTCCAATTTTAAAATTCAGGGCTTTGTTCTCCCCCTTCCCCACCTCCTTACTTTGTCCACACTGATCATATGGCACTTCTTGCTTCACAAACCCAGCTGACCTTCTTGGGACTTGAATGTTGGGGTCATTATTCCATACCTTTTTGCTTGATATCACACTCTTTTGCTATCCACAAACTAATGTCAAGCTGTGAATTCCTATCAGTTCTGAACCAGAAAATGACTAGGGCCACGTGGATTACAGTCTCTAAAGTGAAGGTGTTTAGACTGCTTGTTAAGTTCTTGAACCAATCCACTTCAGTTTTGGAATCACTCAGCGATTCAGGAACAGCTTTTTCCCCTCTGCCATCTGATTCCTGAATGGACTTTGAAGTTTTGGACACTATCTCACTTTTTTTAATATACAGCATTTCTGTTTTTGCACATTTTAAATAATTTATTCAATATATATAATTGATTTACTTGTTTATTTATTATTGTTTCATTGTATTTATTATTATTATTATTATTCTCTCTCTGCTAGATTATGTATTGCATTGAACGGCTGCTGCTAAGTTAAATAATTTCACGTCACATGCCAGTGATAATAAACCTGATTCTGATTCTGATTCTGATTCCGAAAATCAGGACCTGGGCTGACATTTGAATTACAGGAATGCTTGGATTTGAGAACATAGGGTTATAATGGGAATCGGACAGTAAGGTGAGGTGATTACTCTTTCCAATGCAGACTTCCGTATTTCATTCCAATGCATAAGCCTGCAAATCAATATCAACCTGGGAAGACAGTTTTATCAATTTTATGGTGATATATATCCTGTAAACATAGCTTTTGCACCTTAAATTTGAAGACCTCACAAGAAACTGCTTTACTTTATCACCTGCTTTTTCTCTCTAGTTACTTTACTCTGCATTCTGTTATTGCTTTATTTAGTACTACGTCAAAGTACTGTTAATGAATTGATTTTTATGAACAATATGCAAGACAAACTTTTCACTGTATCTTGGTACATGTGACAATGATAAACCAATTCCAATTTCTTTCCTACACTTGTGCTGAGAAATAACTTTTATTGTTAGATCTGTACTCTGGAAAGTACAAAGTTTAAAGTACATTTATTATTAAAGTATGTATGGTGTATACAACTTTGAAATTTATCTCCTTACAAGCAGCCATAAAACCAAGTAATACAATCGAACCCATTGAAATAAAGACCACTAAACACCCAATATACAAAAAAAAACAGATCATGGGAAGAATAAAAGTAAGCAAATAGCATTGAGAAATACGCAAAAATCTGCAGATGCTGGAAAACCAAAGCAACACAAAACGAGCTGGAGGATCTCAGCAGGTCAGGCAGCACATATGGAAATGAATGAACAGTCAATGTTTCAGGGTATCACCGTCTTTCAAGACAGAGAAGAAAGGGAGAAGATGCCAGAATGAGAAGGTGGAGGGAGAGGAAGGAGGCTAGCTTGGTAGGTGATAGAATTCAGAACTGAAGTTCACAAAGGGAAGTCCACAGGCATGAAGCAGGTCATCACTGCACTACATTCATCTAGAAATCACCATGGGAGTCAATTCTGCTGTGTAATGTTGGGCCATAAATGAAGATCAGGACCTGGTAGTACTGATTCCACAGGACCAACAGCAACAGTCGGCACATCACATGTCTCCAGTCCATAGGACACTGAGGTGTGGTACGGAGTAGCAAGGAGGTTTAGCTTACAAGAGACCACCAGTCCTTAAGGCTTACTGGCAGAACCTCTCAGCTTCTTCAGTATATGGTGAATGATATCGTAATCTGGCAGCACTGAGATGCCAGATTACGCAACAATGCTGCGGTTTACAGCACCAGCTGTATGATTGCAATTTGACTTCTGCCACTGTCTGTAGAGAATTTGTAAATTCCTCTCATGGCCACATGGGGTTGCTTTGTGTGCTGTGTTTTCCTCCCAGATTCCAAAGACATACATACTGTACTGTGAAAAAGTCTTAGTCACATATATTGTATTGTAGCTAGTGTGCCTAAGACTTCTGCACAGTACTGTATTTATCAACGTGGAGCAGAGTGTGAGTAAATCTGAGGGCGTAAAGGATGTTGGGAAGGGTGAGGGTGGGGTACTGTGGGAGGGGTGTGGGGCAGATGGCGGAGAAGAAATGCCAGAGGCTTGGAGTGGTGCAAGTGCAGACACACCCAGCCTGAGACACCAGGTAAGGTATTGATCATTACAGAGTGTCTCTCTGGAGCTTCCTGCTCTCTCCCATCTCACTTTCCCTTATCGCAACCATGATTCCCCTCTCCCTGCCCCCTTCAGTCCACAACAGAGACCCATATCAGAATCAGGTTTATCATCACTCACATATGTCATGAAATTTGTTTTTATTTTGTGGCAACAGTACAGTGCAATACATAAAATTACTACAGTACTCTGCAGAAGTCTTAGTCGCCCTAGCTAATATATATGTTCCTAAGACTTTGCACAATTCTGTATGGGTTAGAGTTAGTAAGTTGTGGGAATAGTATGTTGGAATCTGAAGCGCTGGGGCCCAGCACAATATTGCCTGATTTGATTTAATGTAAATGACACATTTTACTGTATGTTTCAATGCACATTTGACAAATAAAGCCAATCTTTCTTTATAAATCTCGAGCCTTAGAAGGAATGACAAGTGTTTGCAGGCAATAAGAACTGGAGTTATTCCATTGACCTGGTGGTCACACATTATAACAACTGCACTTGCTTCTGAACCTTTTCAGGATGCCAGTCACTGGAAACTGTAACGAGAGAGCTATGGATAGTGGTGAACCCAAATACGGAGTAAGGTCTGGAATTAATTCAGGCACAGACTTAAAATAAACAAGATGACACAAATGAAGTCCAAAAGTGAAATCGCAAACTGTGGTAATAGAAATGGAATTCCTATGATTAAGCACTGAGTGCTCAGCACGAGGAATTTACACAATGAATGGCAGGACATTGAAGAGAGCAGCGGAACAACGGGATCTGGGAGTAGAGTTTCATCATTTATTGAAAGTGGCAGCACAGAATAGGGTCAGAAAGAAAGCTTTCGGTACATTGGCCTTCATAAATCAAAATATTAAGTACAGGAACACACACAAAACGCTGCCAGGCAGCATCTATGGAAAAAAAGTACAGTCAATGTTTTGGGCTGAAGTGGTGGTTGGGGAAGGGGAGACGGGGGTTCCAGTAGCAGCAGTGAAGATCTGATCCGGAGATCAAGGCCGGAGTCAGAGTTGGAGTTTACACCATCAGCCCTTTGGGAATGTCCGAAGGCTTTGAATCCTGTATTGATGGCGGTGGAGTCCATGTTTCGAGCCTGTTCTGGATTGTTAGAGTTGTTGAGACCAGCAGCAGGGATCGTGATCTGGAGACATCCAGGCTTGCTGGCACTGGAGTCAACAGGAGTCTGTAGTCAGGTGATCTACTGATCCTTGCAGGACGTGAGAAAGTCAAGGAACTGGCGATCGAAATCATGGATCCGGCAGAGGGTAAAAAGCATACAGGTCCATTATAGACGGCGGAGAGAGAATCCTGGAGTTGTGGCAGTGACTGGCATTGGGTCACCAGGTGGAAAGCAGATCAGAGGGGAAGCAGCGTGAGAGAGATTCACTGAACTCCTGTCGAAGGGAAGATTTAAACTTCTTCGGGGTAGGCGTTCCTGGAAGAGACTTCACAAAGTAGTAATCAAATCAAAAGCCCATCTAAGAGAAAATTAGAAACGTAGACTGTACTTTTTGCCATAGGTTCCTGGCCAGCTGAGCTCCTCCAGCATTTTGCATTTGTTGCTTGGATCTCCAGCAGTCGCAGACTTTCTCTTGTTTGTCTATTGAGTACAGGAATGGGATGTTATGTTAAAGTAGTATAAGTCATTTGATAAGGCCTAATTTGGAGTATTGTGTGCAGTTTTGGTCGCCTACCTACAGGAAAGATGTAAACAAGGTACAAAGAAAATTTACAAGGATGTTGCTGGATCTGGAGGATCTGAGTTACAAGGAAAGATTGAATAGATTCGGACGATATTCTTTGGAATGTAGAAGATTGAGAGGAGATTTGATAGAGCTGTACAAATTTATGAGGAGTATCAAGAAGGTAAATGCAAGCAGGCTTTTTCCACTGAGTTTAGGTGAGCCCACAACTTGAGGTTCTTAGGTTAAGGGTGAAATGTTTGAGGGGAACATGAAGGGAAATTTCTTCACTCAGAGGATGGTGGGTGTCTGGAATGTGCTGTCAATGGAAGTGGTGGATTTGGGTTCAATTTCAACATTTAGAAGAAATTTGAATAGGTACATGGACAAGAGGGGTGGGAAAGCTACGGTCTGGGTGTAGGATGAAACCAGGAATGGTAATAGTTTGGCATGAACTAGATGGGCAGAAGGGCATGCTTCTGTGCTGTAATGTTTTATGACACTATCAAGGAATGAGACAGGACAGGTGACAGAGGTTTGTGTATGGAAACGCTTGGCATCCAAAGATCCCATTGCCATTGGTGGTGGTGGCATCCGTCGGTCTTGAGAGACCATGGATCTGCACCTGGAGTTTCCAGGGTGCAGGCCTGGGCAGGGTTGTCTGGAAGACCAGCAGTTGCCTAAGCTGCAGGCCCTTCCCCTCTCCATTGCCATTAGTTTCAAAGTAAATATGCAAAAAGATAGGTCTGGTCCGTGGGCTGAGATTACAGATTGGAGTTAGGCTAATTGTAATGGTATCAGAAAGGATCTGGCAAGTGTGGATTAGGACAGGCTGTTTTCTGGCAAAGGTGTGCTTGGTAAATGGGAGGCCTGTAAAAATGAAATTATGAGAGTACAAAGCTTGTATGTGCCTGTCAGAATAAAAGGTAAAGATAATAAATGTCGGGAAACTTGGTTTTCAGGAGATATCAAAGTACTGGTTAAGAGAAAAAAGGAGCTGTATAACAGGTACAGGCAAGTAGGAACAAATAAAGTGCTTATGGAGTACAAGAAATGCAAGAGAACACTTAAAGAAACCAGGAAGGCTAAAGGAAGGCATGAGGTTGCTCTAGCAGACAAGGTGAAGAAGAATCCTAAGGAATTCTATAGAAATGTTAAAAGCAAAAGGATTGCAAGGGACAAAAGTGGTCCTCTGGAGATCTTAAATTAATTCTTTTCAGCTTAAGTTACTCAGGAGATGGACAGAATCTATAGAAGTAAAATAAAGCAACATCAACTTCATGGACCTTATACAGATTATAGAGGGGGTGTTGTTCGCTACCCTGAGGCATATTAGGGTAGATGAGTATCCAGGGCTTGACAAGGTACTCCCTCAGTCCCTATGGGAGGTATGTGCAGAAATTACTGGGGCCCTAGCGGAGATATTTAAATTATCCTTAGAGACAGGTGAGGTACCGAAAGATTGGGCGATAGCCAATGTTCTTCTGCTGTTTAAGAAAGGCTCTAAAAATAAACCAGGAAATTATAGGCTGATGAGTTTGACTCAAGTTGTGGAAAAGTTATTATAAGTTATTCTAAGGGATCGGATATATAAGTACTTGGATACACATGGACTGATTAAGGATATTCAGCATGGCTTTGAGCTTTGTAGGTCATGTTTAACCAAATCTTCTAGAATTTTTTGAGTAAGTTACCAGGAAAGTGGATGAAGACAAGGCAGTGGATGCTATTTACATGGACTTTAATAAGGCTTTTAACAAGGTCCTGAAATAGTAGGCTGGTCATGAAGGTTCAGTCACTCAATATTCAAGTGAGGTAGTAAATTGGATTAGACATTGGCTTTGTGGGAGAAGCCAGAGAGTGGTAGTAGAGGGTTGCCTCTCTAACTGGAGACCTGTGAAAAATGGTGTGCCACAGAGATCAGTGCTGGGTCCGTTGTTGTTTGTCATCGATGTCTATGATTTGGATGATCATGTGGTTAACTGGATCAGCAAATTTGTAGATGACGCCAAGTCTAGGGGTGTAGTGGACAGTGGGGAAGGCTATCATGGCCTGCAGAGTGATCTGCATCCGCTGGAATAATGAGCTGAATAATGGTAGATGGAATTTAAAGCAGACAGGTGTGAGGTGTTGGACTTCGGTTGGACCAACCACAGTGGTAGAACAAAAGGAATCTGGGAATAGAGGTTCATAATTCTTTGTAAGTGGCTTCACACATAGATAGGGTTTTAGCAAAAGGCTTTGGCACTTTGGCCTTCATAAATCGATGTCTTGATTATGTTATGTTGAACTTGTATAAGGTGCTGGTGAGGCCTAATTTGGAATATTATGTACAGTTTCAGTCACCTGCCTTCAGGAAAGATGTAAAAGAAGTTTAAAAGTGTATGGATAACATTTACAAGGATGTTGCTGGGTCTGGAGGACCTGAGTTATAAGCAAAGATTAAATAGGTTAGTACTTTATTCCTTTGTACATAAAAGATTGAGAGGAGATTTGATAGAGGTGTACAACATTATGAAGGGGATAGATAGGGTAAATGCAAGCAGGTTTTTCGAGCTGTCAGCGCAGGTGGTGAATGCAAGCTCGATTTCAATGCTTAAGAGAAGTTTGGATAGGTACATGGAAGATAGATGTATGGAGGGCTATGGTCCCTGGGCAGGTTGATGGGAATAGGCAGCTATAATGGTTTGGTACAGACCAGATGGGCTGAAGGTCCTGTTCCAGAGCTTTACTTTTCTATGACTCTAAGAACAGAATTTCCATGAGGGAATGTGGCAGGGAATAACTGGCAGTCTGAGTCTTAAAAGGACAGCGGCAGCCAACCATACTCTGGGGAAATGGTGTGCAGAAAGTCGGATACCTGCAGCTGTTCAGTTGGGGTCATGACTGTCGGCCTGTTTGCCTGTTTGGCAATCATGCACCCTTTTCCTGCCTGAATGAGCTGATGCTCTGTTTCTGTAGCTCTGCAAATGTTCAGGATGTCATCAGCGCCATGCACATGGAATCTAAGGCATCCCCAGAGCACCCAGAAGACTGCAACCCCTTCAGTCTGCAGCTGCCATGCACAGCAAGGGCATCTTTCTGAGAGCACTTCCTGCATGATCTCTGCACCTGCCAGAAGACCAGGATCTCTACTTAAAGCATCGCTGCTGTTATGCATCAAGATGATGCAGGGGTGAAATGAAGCTAATACTGTGTTTTCTAGCAAAGGTGTAACTGGTAAGTGGGAGGCCTTCAAAAATGAAATTTTGAGAGTACAAGGCTTGAATGTGAGAAAGCTTCTTCAGTAAGAGAGTAGGCAACATAATTAGAATGGATGGATTAAATCAGTAATGCTAATGATAAAAAAGTGCCAGAAAAATAACTTTTACATTACTTTCACCATTATCCAGAGAGTCATGAGTGGTGCAGTCAAATCGATCTGCTTTACAGTGCAACACTGAAGAAACGATTGATGAAGATGTTCTTCAGGCTCTCTATAAAGATAAAGAGCATCATTCAGAATGCATTAACCAGCATTTTCTGAATAGTTATGTGATACTCTCTGCAGAGTAAGGAACATAGAGTCATACCGTCTAAGAAAAGTACAGCACAGAAACAAGCCCATCTAGTCCATTCTGAACCACTTAAACTGCTTAGTCCCATTGGCCCGCACCTGGACCCCAGCCCTCCATACCCCTCCCATCCATGTACTAATGCAAACTTCTCTCGAATGCTGAAATCAAAATCACATCCGCCACTTCCACTGGTAGCTCATTCCACACTCTCACAACTCTCTGAGTGAAGAAGTTTCCCCTTATGTTGCCCTTAAACATTTCACCTTTCACCCTTAACCTATGACCTCTAGTTGGAGTCCCACTCAATGTCAGTGGAAAAAGCCTGGTTGAATTTACCCTATCCATCCCCCTCATAATTTTGTATACCTCTAACAAATCTTCCTCAATTGTCTACTTTCAATGGAATAAGGTTCTAATCTATTTAATCTTTCCTTATAACTCGGGTCTTCCAGTCCTGGCAATATCCTTGTAAATTTCTTTTGTAATCTTTGCATCTATTTTCCTGTAGATAGCTGACCAAAACTGCAGACAATACTCCAGACTAAGTCTCACCAAAGTCTTATACAACTTCAACATAACATTCCAACTCCTGAACTCAATACTTTGATCTATGAAGGCCAATATGCTAAAAGCTTTCTTCATGACCCTATCTACTTGTGACGCTACTTTCAATGAATTATGGCTTGTATTCCTAGATCTCTTTGTTCTACCGCACTCCACAGTGCCCTACCACTCATTGTGTAAGACCTACCCTGTTCAGTGCCCCCAAAGTGCAACACCTCACACTTGTTCATCTTAAATTCCAACAGCGATTTTTCAGCCCATTTTTACATCTGGGTCAAGATCTTATCACCAGTTTTGATAGTCTTCCTTGCAGTGGCGTATCTAAGGTATGGCAGGTATAGCATGTGCCCTGGGTGCCACTTGAAGGGGGGAGCCACTGAGCAATTTCTATTAAAGTCAGACAAGCCATCCTCGGATAGTGAAAGAATCTGTCTTTGATTATCATTGGTGAGAAGCACTAGGATGGCCTTATTTCAGAGCATTTTGTAAGAAGACCATGAAACGTCTCTTCACGAAGAAGAAGGAAAGTGGAGCTGAAGGATGGAAGAGACGAAAGTTGGAGGTGGAGGAAGCCAAGAAGTCGAGCAAGTTCTGCATGCCCTTCTTTGAAAAGCCCAGAACAAGTAGTTCGACACGTTCCATGGAGTCGCCTGCACCTGCTACAAGTTTGTTAAAATCCGAAGGTGGATCAAGTACAATGCGTCACAAGCTGAGGAGGAAGTCAAGTCAGATAAATCCGAGTACAATGAGATTAAGTGTGAGGCTGCCACAGTAAACATGGACATGACAGGAGGAGAAGACGATGTGGTGATGGTGATGTTGAGTTTATTGATGAGATTGAACCTGATGACACTGAATCTAATGAACTGGATAGTGTCAAAGAGCCTCGAACTGTCATACCAGAAGTGATTGAACAGCATAACGTTGGACTTATGAAGTTCGACAAGGATACTGGAAAAGCAACTCTGCCTGATTTGTTGGGAACAGAAATAATGAAGCTGGGTTCGAAGTATTTCCAGAACAGTGAGGGGCCTTTCCTACCAACAAATAACTGCTCAATGAACAAAACTTGGTTCAAGAGGAAATTGGGAAATGGTCGTGGTGAGGTAGTGACTCACTCATTGCTGGTCTATTCCCCCTAAAAAGTCTGCATTTTGTATCTGTTGTCTTCTCTATTCCCAGTCAGACCATCAATCCTCATTGGAGCAGGAAAGTGGATTCAACCAGTGGAAAGCACCTGAAAGGAATAGTGTTGATGAAAATGCCAAGAATTATCGGGAATGCTTCTTCACACAGTGGAAAGAAACTTAGCTGGATACAGAGGAGTTATTGACACGATATTTCAGTCACAGATTGAGAAGGAAAAGCAGAAGTGGCGTGATATCTTGATGAGAACCTTTCACTGCATAAAATTCCTTGCGACTCAGAACCTGGCTTTGTGAGGGCACAGGAGGTCATTTCAGCTAGACCAGGGGTCGGCAACCTGTACCACTGAAAGAGCCATTTGGACCCATTTCCCACAGAAAAGAAAACACTGGGAGCCACAATACTCATTTGACATTTAAAATGAAACAACACTGCATGCAACGTTTTTTTTGCCTTTATGCTATGCATAAGCAAACTATAATGTGCTGCATTTATGAAATCGATGAACTCCTGCAGCGAAAACAAAATTACATTTCTGCATGCAACAAAAACATTTTGAACTCCAAAAAAAAAGACGTTGGGTTGAAGGTTACTTTTAAGTAAAATACTCAATGTCTATTTGAGTCCTTCTTGTATTTATGAAAAATGCTGAACTTAAATTGTCCGCCAGCAGCAAACCAAAAATAACGTCAGCCAGCTGTCAACCTGAAAAATAAAAAGACTATTTCACTGAACAATGAAAAAATATGAATATACGTAAAATAATAGGCAATTAAAATATTTATCATACTTGGTTAATGGGATTTCTGCTCCTGGACATCAGAGCACAGCATCTGCACATCAGGGCTGTATGACGACACCTTCATCTTTACACAGGATCGCAAGCTGTCATCTGTGAGGTGTGCGCGATGTTTGTTTTTAATAAAGTTCATGTTGGAGAACACCTGCTCACATACATATGTGGATCCAAAGATCAACAGGACTCCAAGCGCATACTTTTTAATGTTTACATAAATGTCGGGGATAGCATTCCATGTTTCAAACACAAGTTTGTCCGGTTTGAGGAGGTTTTCAATATCACTCCATTTGTGATTCTGAGCAAGAACTGCCTTCTGACGGGCAACATCTTCAAGGTCTGTTGTCAAGCGTCTAAACTTGGACACCCATATGTCTTTGTCGGCTATGTCGGCCAGTTCCATCTCAAGATCAGGTTGACTCACACCTGCCAATGCAGTCGTATTCAGTAGGGATGGATCGATGCTTAGGGGAGTGACCGGGAAGGATACTGTGTTTTTTTTTCCTCTCTGAACTCACAGAAGTGTTTCCCAAACGATATTTGCATTGTGGTGATTGCAGAATGTAAATACTCCGAATTTATCATGTCGTGAGCTTGTTTGAACTCTCTCAAATTGGGGAAGTGAGACAATGTGCCTTTCTGTAAATCTCTGGCAAGCAACGTCAACTTGCGCTCGAATGCCAAAACATCCTCCAACATGTGCAGGGCTGTGCGTCCTTTCCCCTGAAGAGCTGTGTTCAGCATGTTCAGGTGCGCTGTCATGTCTACCATGAAGTGTAGCTTTCCAGCCACTCTGGCTGTTCCAGCTCAGGAAAGGTGAGCTGTTTGCTGCCTAGGAAAGTTTTCACTTCTTCCAGACACGCGACAAAGCATTTCAGCACCTCCCCTCTGGACAGCCACAGGACTTTGCTGTGTAGCAGGAGATCAGACTATGCGCTTTCCAGCTTGTCCAGTAACAAACGGAATTGACGGTGATTTAAACTTTTTGCCATTATTTTATTGACAATCTGAATGACAACATCCATTACTTCTGTGCATTCCAGAGGAAATGTTTGAGCGCACAGTGCCTCTTGGTGCAAGATGCAATGAAAAGTCAGCAGCTTTCTGTCCAGCGACTTCTGCAGTAAAGCCACAAATCGCTTGTGCGCTCCTGTCATACTTGGTGCCCCATCAGTAGCTACTGACACCAGGTGGGTGGTCTTTATTCCTTTGGCTCTTAAACAATTCAAGACAGCCTCACAGATGTCCTCCCCCCGTGTTTGGCCTTTTAGAGGTATCAACTCAATCATTTCTTCCGGTGGCCCGGCAGAGTTTACATACCGGCAGAACAGCGCTATTTGTTCAATATCACCTTTGTCTTTAGACACGTCACAGGCAATCGAGGAGGTCACAGCTGAATTGATGTCTTTAATTTGCTGTCTTGTGATGTCTTCTGCCATTTTTATGGTTCTGTCTTTGACAGTCTTTGCAGAGAGGGCCATATCCCTGATTTTCTGCACAATTTCACTCTTGTTTTTAAATTCCGTGAATAGATGTTCTGAAATCTTAATGAAAGAATATTTTATATATTCACCATCCGTAAACTGCTTCCCGTGCCTGACTATTTCCTGAGCGGCAACAAAACTAGCATATGTAGTTGCTTTCCCAGACTTCATCCACTTCTTGAAATGATTTTTGCTCAGATCAACCTTCCGCATCGGTTCCGAAACGGCTTTTTTTCTCTCATTTCCATCCGGATATTTTTGTGCAAAGGCTGGGTGTTTATTCTGGAAAGGTCTTGCAACATTTGACTTTTTGTTGTTTGCTAGTTTCTCATTGCATATTAAGCATACTGGTAAACCAGTCTCGTCAGCAGTGAAAGCAAATGAACCTGCCCATGTATCATTAAACGTTTTGTTTTCTTTAGTCACTTTTCGTTTTTTTAGAATTCTCCATAGTTAGCCTACCTTGGATCGAAAACTTAAAGAAATCGCGCACTGGCGGGTGTCAGGCATTGGCAGTGGTGACGTGTATTAATAGCGACAAAAAACACATTTTATTTAGATTGTACAAGATCACCATAATCTTCAAATTTAGAATTACATTTCAAAAACTAACAAACTAACATAAAATACATTTTAATTAAATACTCATCATTTATTTTCCAAAGCCACAGGGAGCCGCAGCACAGAGATGAAAGAGTCGCATGCGGCTCTGGAGCCGCGGGTTGCCGACCCCTGAGCTAGACTATGACTCTAACGTGGGAGATTTCCTTGGCTTGCTGAAACTACCGGCCATCTTTGACCCTGTCATGAAAGAACACCTCACTCATTTGGAAAGTCATCCTGGATCCAGGTCTTATCTTTCACCGGGGGTCCAGAACAAATTCATCCACATGATGGCATCCACTGGTTGCCAGAGTTTACTGAGAAGCATTCATAAAACCAGATACTATAGTCTCATGTTTCACTTGACTCCTGATCAGACACACCGTGAGCAGATGTCAGAAGTAGTGAGGTATGTGGAAGTTGATTTTGAGAGGAAAACAGTCCGTGTTAGAGAGTCCTTCCTTCGTTTTATCCAGATAAGCCAGAAAGATGCAGAGAGCTTGGTTGAAGACATCTTGAAACAGCTAGAGAAGGATGAAATGTAGTTGCAAGATTGTCATTCACAGTGCTATGCCAACTCTGCTGTGATGGCTGCACATAGAAGTGGTGTTCATCAAAGAATGAGTGAGAAAAACAACCTGGCAGTGTTTGGAATTGCGACAATCACTCACTCAACTTGGTGGGTGTACATGCAGCCAAGCAGGATATGATGATGGTCATATGAAGCAAGGTTAGCAGAGCTGGGACTTTTCTTTATGGAGCATAGAAGAATGAGAGGGGACTTGATAGAGGTCTACAAGATAATGAGAGGCATAGATAGAGTGGATAGACAGTACCTGTTTCCCAGGGCACCAACTGCAAACACCATATGTACAAAATTAAGGGAGGGAAGTTTAGGGGAGACATCAGGGTAAGTTTTTTACACAGAGGGTTGTAAGTGCCTGGAATGACTTGCCAGAGATGGTGGTGGAGGCTAAAACATTAGGGGTATTTAAGAGCCTCTTGGACAGGCACATGGATGAAAGAAAAATAGAGGGTTATGGAGTAGTGTGGGTTTAGTACTTATTTTTTTAAGGATTATATGGGTCAGCGCAACATGGAGGGCTGAAGGACCTGTACTGTGGTGTAGTGTGTTCTATGTTTCTATGGTTCTATGGTCAGAAGCAGTGAAGCCCATCAACAAGTACCTTGAGGAGATACTTTAAGTTCTCCAGGACATGATAGACAACGAAAACAAGACCAGTGAAACAAGAAGTGACACAAGGCAGCTGTACAACCGCATGTTGAGTTATGATTTTCTGATTTTGCTAGGATTTTGGAACGAAGTACTTATTCTCATTGACTGTATTCAAAAGTGGCTGCAGGATCCTAGCATGAACTTCCACAATGCAGCCCTGGATTTGAAAGCCCTCCAAGATCATTTTTATGATGAAAGGGAAGTGTTGGTCAGTGAGTCACTCGAAGAAGGAGTCAGTCTCTGTCAAGAACGGAATACTATATTGAAGTTGAAAGACATCAGAGATGAAAGAAACGAATGGCTGATGAGAACTCGAGAGACACTGGGTTAGCAGCTAAGAGGAAATGGAAAGAGTCATGAAGGGAACACTCAACCATCTTCACAGAGAAATGGACGAAAGGTTGGCTCGTTTGCATGACACTGACGCCAAGTTTGGGTTCCTTCTCTATGTCGAGGGACTGTGTTATGGCGCCGACAGTAACAACCTAAAGAAGAAGTGCGAAAACTTGTGTGAATTGTACAACTCTGATGTTGATGGACAACAGCTATGTGAAGAAATTTTGGATTGCAGAATGTTGCTATCAAGGCAGGTCAACATGAAAATATCAAGACCAGAAGAGCTTCTTAAATTTATTGTTCAGTATGGAGATGAGAGCGCCTTCCCAAATCTTCGCATTGCTATTCAGATAATGCTAACCATTGCAGTTTCCATTGCCAGCTGTGAGAGATCATTCAGCAAGTTAAAACTAATACTTTCATATTTGAGAGCCTCCATGGATCAAGACAGACTGTGATCTTGCTCTACTGAGTGTAGAAAGAGAAGAAACCGAAAAAACTGACTTTGATCACATCATAGACCAATTTGCATCAGTGAAAGCAAGGAAGGTGCAGTTACAATTTTCATGTAGTGCCATAATTTGTTAATTAAAAGGTTAACCAGCTTGACTTGTATTTTTGAGCTGATATTATGGTAAAGTTATCTAAAAGATGAGTGTCAGATGTTTGGACAGGGGCACAATTTCAGTGCTTGCCATAGGCGCTAGTTCCCATAGATATGCCCCTGATTCCTTGCTGTCCATTACACCCCCAATCTTGGCATTATCCGCAAATTTGTTGATCCAGTTTACCATTGTCCAGTTCATTGATACAGATGACAAACAATAGTGGACCCAGTACCGATCTCTTAGATTTGTAAGGCTAAGGTACAGAAGGTATGAAGTACAAATCACAGATCATATTTACAGTTTTGTGAAAAACGGATGGACCACACTTTTACTAACCCATTTCCTAGACATAGCATCCCCCTCTGGAGTCAGTGAAACTTTCAGCTGAGGAGGCAATAACAAGCAGTCACACAATTGCCCCATCCAGGCAACATGCTCTTCCCTATGTTCACATATTCAACCGCTTATTCCTTTCTGCTGAGCCTGTGTTTTATTTAACAATCCACCAATGTTTTTCATACCAAGAATCGCATCACAGTGAAACGACAAATTTAAATCATGTCTCATGTTTAGTTTAAATGCTTTCAATCTCTTTTACGTGATTTGCAATCACAGTACATTCAGCCATGCAAAAAAATAGCAATGTTAAGCACACCATGAAAGGTAAGAGGTGAAAAACCATTGTTCCCTTCATACATTTAATGTATTTAAATACAAAATGCAATCTCTTCATCAGACTTGAATGCAAAGATTGCATAGAGACATGATTGAACAGGTATCTGCGAGTAGGCACCTCAGATCTCAGCAGGGCATTACACTGAACACACAGACACAACGGGGATCCTTGTTGCAAAGCAGCATGGATTAAATGATGTTTGAAAATGCTCTCATCTAATTGTACCATTTTCATTCACTTAACAATATACCACTAGGGTTTCTGCTTAGCAATGGAACATTGGACAATTCCTGGGGGAAATACTTTGATGAAGTTACCAGCAACACTCTTCCCATCTATTCATCTAAAGCTGTATTATGAGAAGATCTATTGGGCTTTCTTCAACTATTTCTGTTGCAGAAATAATTTTTTAACATGGTTAATGTTGTGGCGACCCACTTTCTGCGCAGGTGAACTGGCTCACAAATAACCAGCGTGCAGGGAGAGACTTTGGTAAAGCACCCCTGACGTCATTTCCGCCCAGAGAGGGCGCGCACAAGGGATTAAATGCCAGCACCGTGAAGTTTGAATAAACTAGTCTCGAAATGACTTACCGACTGCGTCGTTATTTCAGCGCTGTGTGTAGCACATCACTACAATGGTGACCCCGATGGCGGTCCAAATGGGAGTTGGACCAAAGATAACTGACTCTTCATCTGTTCACGCAGTTTCGCTAAAACTGCCGACTTTCTGGATGCTGCGACCACGCGTGTGGTTTAGCCAAGCAGAAGCCCAGTTCCAGATTTGGCAAATATCTTCTGATTCCACACGTTACTACCACGTGGTGAGTGCCCTTGACCAGGAGGCGGCCACCCAGGTTGAGGATTTCATATAGTCGCCCCCGGAAGAAGGCAAATATGAAGCATTCAAGGCGCTGCTCACTTGGACCTTTGGCTTCTCACAGCGTGAGCGGGGTGCCCGCCTGCTTCACCTGGATGGTTTGGGAGATAGACTGCCGTCAGCACTGATGAACGAGATGCTGGCCCTGGCTGACGGACACAAACCCTGCCTCATGTACGAGCAAGCGTTCCTAGAGCAACTGCCTGAGGACATACATCTGCTGCTGGCTGACGCAGATTTCAGCGACAGCCGGAAAGTGGCGGCCCGAGCAGACGTGCTGTGGAAAACCAAGAGGGAAAGCATGGTATCCGTCGGTCAGATAACCAGGCCATGCGCCCAACAGCGGACCAGACCAGGCCCGGCAGGGGGGCGCACACAACACAGAGGAAGGAGTGAGGAGGACAGTAAACAATGGTGTTTCTACCACCAACGGTGGAGCACAGAAGCCCGCCGTTGTCGCCCACCCTGCAAAGGCCAGGGCCAGGGCCAGCTGCCACTAATGACTATGGCGGCTGGCCACTAGGACAGCTTCTTGTATGACTGGGACAAACAGTCGGGACGCCGCTTCTTGGTCGACACCGGAGCAGAAATCAGCATCTTGCCCCTGATGGTGTATGACACCCGCAACAGGAAGCCAGACGACGTGATGCCCTGCTACAGGACTGCAGTCTCGCGTTTGCAGCTGCAGGACTTTCTCATAGGCCCAGGAGAGAGGACCCTCCTGTGCGAAGTGGTTACAGGTCGACCTTGCCCCATCGTCCTGGCACCCTGGAGGCGGCGAGTTTTCGACTCCATACACGGTTTGGCGCACCCATCTATCAGGACCACCGTCCGGCTGATCTCCAGCAAGTTCGGGTGGCACGGACTTCGCAAGCAGGTCAGTGAATGGGCCAGAACGTGTGCGCAGTGCCAAACAGCCAAGGTGCAGCGGCACACTGAAGCCCCGCCGCAGCAGTTTGAACCCACCCACCGGAGGTTCGACCACATTCATGTGGATATCGTGGGCCCCCTACAACTGTCCCGAGGAGCGCGGTACCTCCTAACTATGGTAGACCAGTTCACAAGGTGGCCAGAGGTGGTCCCGCTCACCGACACATCTGCTGCTTCCTGCACCCGAGCACTGATCGCAACCTGAGTAGCACGCTTCGGGGTACCGGCCCACATTACCTCCGACAGAGGCACCCAGTTCACCTCCGGCCTGTTGGGAATGCAGCTACACCACACCACTGCCTACCACCCACAGTCGAACAGACTAGTGGAACCCTTCCACCATCACTTGAAGTCGGCTCTCATGGCCCGCCTGAGAGGTCCTAACTGGGTGGACGAGCTTCCCTGGGTCCTGCTTGGAATTCTCACAGCGCCCAAAGAGGATCTGCACGCCTCGTCGGCCGAGTTGGTGTACGGCACACCCCTGGCCGTCCCAGGAGAGTTCATACCAGCCCCAAGGGGGCAAGAGGAAGAACCCGCAGCAGTCCTGGACAGACTACGCAAGAGGCTCGGCAACCTGGCCCCCGTACTGACTTCACAGCACAGACGGACCCCAACCCCCCATGTATCCAAAGATCTGCAGAACTGTAAGTTTGTGTTTGTATGAAGGGGTGGACACCGGGCGCCGCTACAGCGGCCATACGAGGGGCCGTTCAAGGTGATCAACAACAACGGGTCCACGTATGTTCTGGACATTGGGGGGAGACAGGTAGATTTCATGGTGGACAGACTCAAACCAGCCCATGTGGACTTGGTGCAACCGATCAAGGTTCAGGCACCGCGGCACAGAGGCAGACCTCCCAAACTGAGGCTCATCCAGACTGTGAACACTGGGGGGTGTATCGCCGGTTCTGGGGGTGGGGGGGGGGGGTATATGGCGACCCACTTTCTGCGCAGGCGAATCGGCTTGTGGTGACCCATTTCCTGGCACATCCGAACCGGCTCACAATTAGCCAGTGTTCCGGCTAAGGGAGATAGCCTGCGGGGATTTGCGAGAACAGAGCTTTGGAGCCTCTGCGCCACGGGGGGCAGGTTGAGGGAGGCTTAAAAGTGAGGCTGGGGATTTCGAATAAAGTTTTTCCTTCGACTGTAGTTACTGACTCCATGTCGTAATTTTAGCGCTGCATGTAGCACACCGCTACAATTGGTGACCCCGACGGTCCAAACGATTTTTGGACCAGAAATGACCTACGCCGCCTCTGTTCATGCGGTTTCGCTGCAACTGCCGGGTTTCTGGACACATCGACCAAACCTATGGTTCCAGCAAGCTGAAGCCTAATTCCACGTTCGGCAGATCGCCTCCGAGGACACCCGCTACTACTATGTGGTGAGCTCCCTCGACCAGGACACAGCGGCCCAAGTCGCGGAGTTCGGACAGTCGCCCCCGGCAGATGGCAAGTACACGGAATTCAAAGCCCTGCTCCTAAGGACTTTCGAACTCTCACGGTGCGAGCGGGCTGCCCGTTTACTGCCCCTGGATGGTTTGGGAGACAGACCTCCATCGGCTTTAATGAATGAGATGTCGTCTCTGGCCAACGGACACACACCCTGCCTCATGTTTAAGCAGGCATTCCTGGAGCAGCTGCCCGAGGACATACGCCTGCTCCTGTCCGACGCGGATTTCAGTGACCCCCAGAAGGTGGCAGCCCGGGCGGACTTGCTGTGGAATGCCAAAAAGGTGAGTGGAGCATCCATCGCACAGATCACTCAGCCCCGCTCCCAGCAGCAAACCAGTCCAGGCCCGGCCGCAGAGCCCGCTAACCCCAGGGGCAGAGGTGGGGGGCCCAACGAACAATGGTGCTTCTACCACCAGCGGTGGGGCGCAGAAGCCCGCCGTTGTCGCCCGCCCTGCAAGTCCCCGGGAAACGCCAGGGCCAGCCGCCGCTGATGGCTACGGCGGCTGGCCGTCAGGATAGCTCCTGTATGTGTGGGACAAGCGGTCAGGACGCTGCTTTTTGGTTGACACCGGTGCTGAGGTTAGCGTTTTACCTCCGACGAGTTACGACACCCGCAGCAGGGCACCGGGTCCCCCCCGAGGGCCACAAACGGCAGCACAGTAAGGACCTATGGCACCCGTCAGGTGCAGCTACAGTTCGGCTCCAGCCAGTTCACGTGGGACTTCACAATGGCCATCTTAGCCCAACCGCTTCTGGGTGCGGAATTTTTGCAGGCTCACAGCCTACTGGTCGACCTGCCGAGGCAGAGACTGGTCCACGCCGAGACCTTTCAGACGTTCTGCCTGGGTGCAGCCCAGTTGCCAGCCCCTCACCTCGGCTCCATCACGCTGTCCGACAATGACTTCACCAGGGTCCTGGCGGATTTTCCTTCGGTTCTGGCACCGCAGTTCACAGCGGCTCTGCCCCGACACGGCGTACAGCACCACATCCCGACCCAGGGACCACCCCTCCACGCCTGCGCTTGGTGGCTTCCCCCGGACAAGCTCCGACTGGCAAAGGAGGAGTTCAGGAGGATGGAGTTGTTGGGAATCATCCGGCGGTCCGACAGCCCATGGGCCTCCCCCCTGCACATGGTACCTAAAGCGACAGGGGGCTGGAGACCATGTGGTGACTACCGAAGGCTGAACGAGGCTACCGCACCGGACCGCTACCCTGTGTCGCACATTCAGGACTTTGCAGCAAACCTGCATGGCGCACAGATCTTATCCAAGGTAGACCTCGTCCGAGGGTACCATCAAATCCCGATGCATCCTGACGACATCCCCAAAACGGCTCTCATCACCCTGTCTGGCCTTTTCGAGTTCCTTCGCATGCCGTTCGGCTTGAAGAATGCCGCACAGACGTTTCAGTGGTTAATGGACACGGTGGGACGGGACCTGGACTTCGCGTTTATCTATTTGGATGACATCCTCATAGCCAGCAGCAGTCGTCAGGAGCATCTGTCCCACCTCCGTCAACTCTGCACCCGACTGAGTGAGTACGGTCTAACGATCAACCCAGCCAAATTCCAGTTCGGACTCGACACCATTGACTTCCTGGGCCACAGGATTACTAAAGACGGGGCAACCCCTCTGCCCGCTAAGGTAGATGCGGTCCACCATTTCCCCCGACCCACCACGGTCAAAGGTCTTCAGGAATTCATAGGTATGGTCAATTTCTACCACCGCTTCCTCCCTTCAGCTGCCCGGATCATGCGCCCCCTGTTCGCCCTGCTGTCCGGTCCGGGCAAGGACATTACCTGGGACGAGGAGTCCGCCGCCGCTTTCATTCAAACGAAGGAAGCCTTGGCGAACACCGCGATGCTAGTGCACCCCAGAATGGACGTCCCTACCGCCCTCACAGTGGACGCATCTAACACAGCAGTCAGTGGGGTGCTGGAGCAACTCATCGCAGGTCGCAGGCAACCCCTGGCATTTTTCAGCAAACACCTGCGACCTCCCGAGCTCAAATACAGTGCTTTCGACTGGGAACTGTTGGCGCTCTACCTGGCAATCCGGCATTTCAGGTACTTCCTAGAAGGTCGGCCCTTCACCGCGTTCATGGACCACAAGCCGCTTACCTTTGCGTTTACGAAAGCGTCTGACCCCTGGTCGTCCCGCCAGCAACCTGTCCTACATCTCTGAATACACGACAGATGTCCGGCACGTCTCGGGTAAGGACAATGTCGTGGCGGATGCGCTCTCTCGCCCTACCATTCATGCCCTTTCCCAAGGGGTAGACTTTGAGGCGCTGGCAGGGGCACAGCAGGCAGATGAGGAGATTCCAAGTTACAGAACCGCAGTCTCCGGTTTGCAGCTCCGGGACGTCCCCATAGGCCCAGGTGAGAGGACCCTACTCTGTGACGTCGCCACCGGCCAGCCCCGTCCCGTCGTCCCGACAGCCTGGCGGTCCCATGTTTTCAACTCCATTCATAACTTGGCGCATCCTAAGTTGTCTGGATGGTCTCCAGCAGGTTCGTTTGGCACGGACTCCGCAAACAGGTCAGTGAATGGGCCAAAACATGCATGCACTGCCAGAAGGCCAAGGTGCAGCAGCACACCAAAGCCCCACTGCAGCAATTCCATCCTGCCCACCAGCGTTTCGACCACATTCATGTGGATATCATGGGCCCCCTGCCGGTGTTGCGAGGAGCGCGGCACCTCCTAACTATCGTGGACCGGTTCACAAGATGGCTGGAGGCAGTCCCGCTCACCGACACCACCTCTGATTCTTGCGCCTGGGCACTGATCGCCACCTGGATATCTCGCTTTGGTGTACCAGCCCACATTACCTCCGACAGAGGCGCCCAGTTCACCTCCAGCCTGTGGTCAGCTATGGCCAGCCTTTTGGGGACTCAGCTGCACCACACCACTGCCTACCACCCGCAGTTGAACGGGCTAGTGGAGTGTTTCCACCGTCACCTGAAGTCAGCCCTCATGGCCCGCCTGCGAGGAGCCAACTGGGCGGACGAGCTTGCCTGGGTCCTACTCGGCATCCGCACAGCGCCCAAAGACGATCTGCACGCCTCGTCGGCCGAGTTGGTGTACGGCGCACCCCTGGTTGTCCCTGGGGAGTTCATACCAGCCCCAAGGGGGCAAGAGGAAGAACCCGCATCAGTCCTGGGCAGACTACGCGAGAGGCTCGGTAACCTGGCCCCCACACGCACTTCGCAGCACGGGCGGCACCCGACCTGCGTACCCAAAGACCTGCAGAACTGTAAGTTTGTGTTTGTACGAAGGGGCGGGCATCGGCCACCACTGCAACGGCCCTACGAGGGGCCGTTTACGGTGCTCCGGAACAATGGGTCCACGTCCGTGCTGGACATTGGGGGGAGAGAGGAGGTTTTCACGGTGGACCGACTCAAACCGGCCCATATGGACCTGGCGCAACCGGTCGAGTTTCCGGCACCTCGGCGCAGAGGCCGACCTCCCAAGCAGGTTCCGGCCCAGACTGTGGACATTGGGGGATGTATCGCCGGTTTTGGGGGTGGGGGGGTTATGTGGCGACCCACTTTCTGCGCAGGTGAACCAGCTCACAAATAGCCAGCACGCGGGGGGAGACTTTGATAATGCACCCCTGACGTCATTTCCGCCCGGAGAGGGCGGGCGCTAGGGATTAAATGCCAGCGCCGCGAAGTTCGAATAAACTAGTCTTGAAACGACTTACCGACTGCGTGTCATTATTTCAGCGCTGTGTGTAGCACATAGCTACAATGTTTTCATTTATATGATATAGGTACTTCAAATTGAGGCAATATTTTACTCCACTGTTCTATTTTTGGCTCTGGATATCTTCTCCTAGGTATAGCCTGCAGGGCCGATTATCATTTAAAATACCTGAAAGGGCTGCATGCTGTTTTCCCAGTAACATGAGTCGTTCTTCACTTGCTTCGTACATGTTTAGGACTCCATTTAAAAAACATTTGTGAAATGAAAAGCTCTCTTGCTGTTACACAGAAACTGCTCCATTAATAATTTTACCAATTATCTTTGTCATAGTCTCTCTGGCTACAAGAAACCCATGATTTTTTTGCTTTCTGCCTCGTTAAAATGCACTCGGAATCTTCACAACAGTCCCTGTGTTTAATGGTTTTACGGTTGTCTATTAGTATTCTCGATGATTTTTCTTTCCAGTTCTCACCATTTATGTCATGGTAGATTGACTGACGTTCAATCTTTAAGACAACAGTCACAATAAACTTAGTTAATCTTATATTGCCTTTACACTGGTTGGAATAACTTAGCTATAATTCTTTTACAGTTGGATGTGACATAAATTTTCATAATTGAAATATTGTGTCATTCAAGATGATCAAATCTTGAAGGTCAAAAATGAAGTGTGTAACAACAAGCAGCTTCTCAAAAGACAACCATGGGTGCTTGGGTGTGAAATGGTATGACTGATATGATCTATGTAATCGTGACCAATTAGTCTGCATGGGCAACCAGAAGAATAGCAGGAACATAATTCACTTTACATTCAGAACATAGAAATTGACAGGGCAGCACATCCACAGGCCCTTTGGCCCACAATGTTGTGCTAAACTAATTAGATAATTCCTTCTGCCTAATCAATGTCCATATCCTTCTATTTCATACACATCCATGTGCCTGTCCTAGAGCCCCTTAAATGCCTCTGCCATGTTTGTCTCCACCAACTTGCTTGGCAGTATATTCCAGGCACCCTCCATTCTCTGTAAAAAAAAATTCTTTGAACTTACCCCTCTAACCTTAAAAGCATGCACTCTGGATATTTCAATCCTTGGGAAATGATACTGGCCCTTACGTCTTATAAATCCCTATCAGATCTCCCCTCAACATCTGCCACTCCAGAGGAAACAACCCAAGTTTGTCCAAACTCTCCTTATAGCTCATGTCATATATGTAATATCTTGGTATACCTCTTCTGCATGTTCTCCAAAGTATCCAAATCCTTTCTATACTGGAATGACTAGAGCTGAATGCAATACTCCAGATTTATAAAGCTGCAATGTAACTTTACAACTTTTCAATTCAATTCCTCGACTAAAAAAGGCAATCATGCCAACGTTGCCCTCAACTGTAACTCTTCCATTTAACACACATCTGCTCTTACCCCATCCTCCTGCCACTCTACCAAGGATAGGGTTTCTCTTGTCTTCACTTACCACCTCACCAGTCTCCGCATGCAGCACATATTTCTCTGAAACTTTGCCATCTCCAGTGTGATCCCACCACCAAACATACCTTTCCCTCTCTCTCACCCCTACTTTCTGCTTTTCACGGGAATCGCTCCCTACACGATTCCCTTGTCCATTCATCCCTCCCCACTGATCTTCCTCCCGGCACATATCCTTGTAACTGTAAAACCTGCCCCTACACCTTCTCCTTCACTATCATTCTGGGCCATAAACAGTTGTTCCAGGTGAGACGACACTTCACCTGTGAGTCTGTTCAGGTCATTTACTATGTCTGGTGCTCCTGGTGTGATCTCCTCTATATTGGTGAGACCTGACATAGATTGGGAGACTGCTTTGCTGAGTACCTATGCTTTGTTCCCCACTAATCTCCCTTGTTCTTCCATAATACTCCTGTAATTTGCCCTACTCCAATTTAATACTCTCCTGCAGGGTCCATACTTACCCTTATCTATAGCTAATGTAAAACTTAAGGAGTTGTGATCATTGTTCCCCAATTGTTTTCCCATGAAAGGAGTGAAACACTAATGTCCTTGGATGGAAAATCCTAGGATGAACACAGTCCAATCCATCACAGATAAAACCCTCCCAATCACTGAGCACATCTACATGAAATGAGATCACAGGAAAGCAGAATCTGTCATCAGAGACCCCACCACCCAAAACATGCCCTCTTCTCACTGCTGCCATCAGGGAAAGGTGCACACCACCAGGTTCAAGAACAATTATTACCCCCCAGGCTCTTGAACCAAAAGGGATAATTTCACTCAACTTCACTTGACCCATCATTGAAATGTTCCCACAACCAATGGATTCACTTTCAAGACTCTTCATATTTATTGCTTATTTATTTATTATTATTTCTTCTTTTGTATTTGCACAGTTTGTTGGCTTCTGTAACCTGGTTGAAAATTCTAGTTGGGTCATCTTTCACTGATTCTATTATGGATATTATTCTATAGATTTATTGAGTATGCCCACAAGAAAATGAATCTCAGGTTTGTATATGGTGACTTATACAGTATGTAATTTGATAAGCAGCTTACTTTGGTGTAACACTTCCAACAGGCTGGTATATGTCTAGGGGAAAAGGAGATCCAGCCACTCACCAACCCCACCTCCTGCACATGCAGGTGCTGTGGGAATCAAATTTATGCCGCAGCCCACACACACAATATCAAACTCACACCAGATACCGTTATCGAATATACTTTAAAGATTTTACTAGAACTAAATGAGTACTAACAATACAATATATATGAAGGAAAAGAAAATAAAGTAAAAGGCACCAATTTATCAAAGTTCAGTCAGTTTAGTGAACATCATCGGAGCTCAACCATCGAACCATTCGACCCCTCGTCACATTCCTCCGACCTCCACGTCCTCGCACCTGGGACCACCCTGGCGGTCAACCGAGCAGTGCTGCGCACGTCCATCTTCTTCGGCGTCTTCTTCCCGACTCCCAAAAAGACCGTGAAAAAACCCCCTCCCAGACCCACAAGACAAAATAACAATTCCCCATTGGTTAGCAAATGAATACAATCACTTTATCAGCAGTTCTAAAGCTAAACAACTGTGAGAGAAATCACTTATCATAACAAAGAAGCATTCCTACTCTTAACAAAACAAAGAAGCCATTTTGATTAACATACGCAGTGTATTGTCCATTGGTTTGACAAGTTACCTGACCAGGCTCATTAACCAGGGCATAGGCAGATTGAATAGCTGCCTACAGAACTGGTTCAGGAGTGAGGATTTCAGCTCTGTCCTATTGTGTCCCTTACTTTGTTCCTGCCTGTGCTTCATGGTCATGACATCCACATTCCTTTCAATCCTTCTGCTTTCTGATTGGGTGCTCTGGTTCCCTTCCGCCCCCACCCCCACCAGCCATCAAACAAGTTTATACCTTCCCAACTGGCACTAGCAATCCTCCTGATGAGGATATTGATTCCCCTTCAGTTAAGGTGAAACCTATCTCTCTTATACCTGAGAAGAAGTTACAATGTTCCAAGTTGACCAGCTGTAACTGGCTTTAATCCATGAGTCATATTATATCTATTCCTTCTCATTGGATCAATCAACAGTGAAAGTGCTCAGGAACGCCATAGTGCAGTTCAATCCTCACCTCAGGTTCTGTGTAAGTAGAATTTACCAGTTTATTTATTTATTGAAGTAAGCGCGAATTAGGCCCTTCCAGCCATGCTGCCCAGCAATCCCCCCGTTAACGCTAGCCTAAACACGGGGCAATTTATAATGACCGATTCACCTACCAACTAGTATGTCTTTGCTTGGTGGGCGGAAACCGGAACACACTGAAGAAACTCATGCAGTCACAGGGAAATGTACGGACTCCTTACAGGAAGGAAATGAACCTGGGTGGCTGGGACAGTAAAGCACTGTGCTTCAACAACAAGCTCTACCGGGCAGTTCCATAGTGTTCTCACTATGACTGTAGCTGTTTCCTCACACATCCCAAAGCCATGCAGACTTGTGGTTAACTAGCCACTATAAATGATCGTAGTGTGCAGATGAGTGGTAAAAGCTGGGGGGATTTGATGGGCAAATAGAGAGGATAAAAATTGGGAATAACATAGATTATTGAAAATTGATGGTTGATTGTTGTCATTGATCTGGTGGGCTGAAGGGCCAGTTTCTGTACTGTATCTCTCCATGACAGTGTTGGACCTCTTTCACAAAGGCTTTAACTGTGGAGTGTTAATTTCCTCTCTCACCTTGGAAAAGATGTATTACCTTTACTTGTGTCCTCTAGCCTTATGGTCAAAGTTCAAGGCAAGTAATTTGCTTGAATCTGTCTTATTCTTTCTCTTCATCACTTTAATGAGCTGGATTCATGATAATGATCTTTTTCTTCTGCATTGTAAATGAGTTCAGTTCCATGAGTCCCCCGACATAGCCTGAAATTAGGCTGTTTGAATATTATCTTCCACTTAGTTAATCATTTTGTAAGAAATATCCTTGCTATTTTAATAGAGGCATTAACTACTTAAAATTAATAAAGTGACAATTCTACTAAAGTGATGCACAAAAGGACTTCTGGAATTATGTTAAGCATCTGCATGTTTATACTCCAAATACCAAAATTCATGGTCATAAGAAACTTTCTCTTCATTCCAATTTCTAAATGTCAGTGCATCTGCATTAGAGTGCTTGGGCAGATCCCTTCTAGTGGTTTAAGGTTGTCTGTTTTGAAAAATTATTCCAGAAATATTGCTCGGAGATTTCTTAATGGCAACTTCATGACAAATGAAAACTTGTAGAGAATCCTAAACAATTCCCTTTAAATAACTTCTAGCTTTATCCATTGAGTTCCATTTATTTTGTGCAATTTGTTGATGGTCCCCTAAGGGCATAGTGAAAGCCTTAAGAGTTCATTGCCTATTAATTGTATATTAAAATTACATTTTATTTGGAGACAAGTTGGCCATTTTACTTTACGTTTGAATAAAATACTTTAATTAAGAAGTGCTTCTGCATTTTCTAACACCTTTACATGGAAGTGAATTTAAATTGATTTTAATAGGTCAGTGTTAGTTGTAAATCCTTGTTATGGTGTTGAAGTATTATTACTATGTGATGTCATTCTGATGCTTCATCACTTGATGGGACTTTAACCTGAGCATAGAAACTTCATCTGTGAGAATCTCACTGTCAATGAAAAAGAACAGAGGAAAATGTAATGAAATCATGGGATATGGAAATCAAACAGAAGAGTCAAGCTGAAGTAGTAGATTATATTAGTATACTCGTATTGAATGTCAGAGCAAACCAGTGGAGTTGTATGTCCCGTCTCTCAAGCTGTTTCCTATGTTGTTGAAGGTTGTATCATTGGGCCTAGAAATATTCTGGGTGATGAGATTATTGCTGCACTTAGACGCGATACCCAATAACCATTATGAATAGTTCTACTACACCTACATCGCAAAACTACCTGTATTGGCATGTTAAACAATTACTGTGAATTGCCCTTGTTATAAAAGTGAGACATAGATTCAAAGTAAGTTTATTATCAAAGTATGTATGCAGCGTACAACCCTGAAATTTGTCTTCCCAACAGAAAGCTGCAAAACAAAGAAGATCCATGGAAGCAACACGCCCAAAGAGAATCGTCAAACATCATACCTGCCTCTCCCTGCAGAAATGGCAACAAAAAAATTAGCAAAAGCAAAGAACATAAAAACACAAATCAAAAGGCATATTTCATAAGATATAGGAGCAGAATTAGGCCATTTGGAACATCAAGTCTATTCTCCCACTTCATCATAGCTGATCCATTTTTCCTCTCACCCAATTTCCTGCGTTTCCCCCATCCCCACACACACATTTCATGCCCTGTCCAGTCAAGAATCTATCAACCTCCACCTTAAATAAACGTAAAGTTTTAGCCTCCACAGCTTCTTGTGGCAACAAATTCCACAGATTCCCCCTTCTCTGGCTAAAGAAATATCAAATCATTTCCATTCTAAAAGGATGTCCCTCTATTTTGAGGCTGTGTTCTCTGGTCTTAGATGCTCCCACTAAAGGAAACATCTTCTCCACATCCATTTTATCAAAGCCTTTCATCATTCGATGGTTTGAATTATTCATTCTTCTGAATTCCAGTGAATACTAGCCCAGAGCCATCAAATGCTCTTCAAGTGACAAGCTGTTTAAACCAGGAATCATTTTCATGAACCCTCTCCAGTTTCAGCATATCCTTTCTAAGATAAGGAGCCCCAAACTGCTCACAAATGAGGCCTCGCCAGTGCTTTATAAAGTCTCAATATTACATCCTTGCTTTTATCTTCTTGCCCTTTTGAGATGAATGCTAACATTGCATTTGCCTTCCTCGCCACAGGCTCAAACTGCAAATTAACCTTCTGGGAATCCTGCACAAGGACTCCCAATTCCCTTTGCATCTCTTTTTTTAAATTTTCTCTCCATTTAGAAAATAGTCAACACTTTAATTTCTTCTAGCAAAGTGCGTGACCATACACTTCCTGACACTGTATTCCACCTGCCACTGCTTTTCCCATTCTCTGAACCTAAGTCCTTCTGTAGCCTCCCTATTTCCACAAAACTGCCTACCTCTCCTTCCGTCTTCATATCGTCTGCAAACTTTGCAGCAAGTCCATCAATTCCATCATCCAAATCATTGACATACAACATTAAAAGAACTGGTCCCAACACAGATCCCTGTAAAATACCAATAGTCACTAGCAGCCAACCAGAAAAGGCTCCCATTATTCCCACTCTTTGCCTCCTGCCAATCAGCCACAGTTTTATCCATGCTAGAATATTTCCTGTAATACCATGGGCTCCTAGCTTGTTAAGCAGCCTCATGTGTGGCACTGGTCAAAGGCCTTCTGAAAATCTAAAGTTAACAGTATTAACCAATTCTTTGTCTATCATACTTATTATTTCTACAAAGAATTCCAACAGATTTGTCAGGCTAGATTTTTCCTTGAGGAAACCATGCTGACTGCAATCTATTTTACCAAGTGCCTCCAAGTTTCCCAAAACTACAACCTTAAAACAATTGACTTCAACATCATCCCAACCACTAAGGTCAGACTAACTGCCCTATGGTTTCCTTACATTGCTTCTCTCACTTCTTGAAGAGTGGAGTGACATTTGCAATCTTCCAGTCCTCCAGAAGTATTCCAGAATCTATTGATTCTTGAAAGATCATTACTAATACCTCCATGATCTCTTCAGCCACCTCTTTCAGAACCATGAAGTGTAGACTATCTGGTCCAGGTGAGTTATCTACCTTCAGACATCTCAGTTTTCCAACAACTTTCTCTCTAGTTATGGTAACTTCACACACTTTATGACCCTCTACACATGAAATTTCCACCATACTGCTAGCGTCTTCCACAGTGAAGACTGATGCAAAATACTTACTCAGTTTGTCTTCCATTTCCTTGTCCCCTGTTAACTATCTCTCCTGCATAATTTTTCCAGCTGTCTGACATCCACTCTTGCCTCTCTTTTACAGCTTATGTATCTGTGAGCAACAACCCTGCCAGTGTTCTTTTCCAATTGATTCTGGCCAATTCCTCTCTCATGCCTCTGTAATTCCCTTTACTCCACTGTAATACTGATACATCTGACTTTAGCTTCTCCTTCTCAAGTTCCAGGGTGAATTTGATCATATTACAATTACTCTTGCCAAGGGTTCTTTTACTTTAATCTCTCTAATCAATTACGGATCATTGCACATCACCCAGTCCAGAAATGCTGATCCCTTAGTGGGCTCAACTATGAGTTGCTCTAAAAAGCCATCTTGCAGACATTTTAAAAGATTGCCCTCTTGGAATCCCACACCAACCTGATATTCCCAATCCACATGCGTATTGAAATTCCCCATGTCTATTGTAACATTGCCCCATTGGCATGCATTTTCTATCTCAATGTAACTTTTATACCACTTCCTTACTACTGTTTGGTGGTCTGTATATAAGTCCCATCAGGGTCTTTTTACCCATGCAGTTCCATAACTCAATCCACTCCTTCTAACCCTATCTTAACTCATTCTAATGACTTGATTTTAATTTTTACCGACAGAGCTACGTTGCATCCTTTGCCTTCCTGCCTGTCCTTTTGATGCACTGTATATCCTTGGACATTAAGCTCCCAGCGATAATATTCTTTCAGCCATGATTCAGTGATGCCTGCAACATCATACTTGCCAATCTGTAATTGGGCTACAAGTTCATTGACGTTATTCAGTATACTGCACACATTCAAATATAACAGTCCTCTATTCACCTTTTTCAATTTTGTCCATCTTTTATGCTGTAATTCATCACATTGACTGAAATTTTGCCCTATCATCAGTCTCTCCTTTTTGGGAAACTCACTGCACATTCCCTCTGTTTGTAAACCAATTACCTCACCTTCAGCACTATCTCTTTGGTTCCCATACCCTAGCCAAATTAATTTAAACCACCCAAACAACTCTAGCCAAGGACAGTAGACCCCCTCCCCCCCTGCCTTTTGTGTTCAGGTGTAACCCATCCCTTTTGTGTAGGTCATACCTTCCCCAGAAGAGATCCTAATCTTCCATAAATCTTAATCCCTGACCCCTGCACCAGTTCCTCAGCCACACATTCAGCTGCTCACACAATCCACACAATAGGATTCACAATCCTATTCTTATCCACACTGGCATGTGGCACAGGCAACAATCCAGAGGCTTCTCAGCTTTCTCCTTGGCTCCATAAAATCTGTCTTCAGGACCTCCTCACCTTGTCTACCTATGCTATTGGTGCCAATATGTACCAAGAATTCTGGCTGCTCACTCTCATACTTGAGAATGCCACAGACACAATCCGTCATCCATGATCCTGACACCAGGGAAGCAACATACCATCTGGGTGTATCTAACATACTCACAGAACCTCATCTATGTTCCTCTGACTAAGGAATCTCCTATCAACACTGCAGTCCTCTTCACCTCTCTGCTCTTCTGAGCCACAGCACGAGAGTCCTGGTCATTGTGGCTTCTCTCAGTAGTTCATCCTTCTCAATAGTGTCTAAAGCTATATACCTATTATTGAGATGAATGGCTACAGGTGTACTTTTCACTTGCTGTGCACTTCCCCTTTTCCTGACAGCCATTTAGCTCCTTGTCTCCTGCAGTCCAGGAATGAGTACCTCCCTGTAGTTTCTGTCTATCGCTTCATCATTCTCTTGTATGAGTTGAAGGTCTTCTTATGCACTGCCTCTTGCTGATTGCTAGCTCCACAAATTTGAAAAATTGCCGTGAAACTCTGCCTTCAAAATCTCACTCACCATCCTGATTAAAAAGTAGCTCTTTTTATGCACCCCTAGCATGGATAGTCCAATACCAGTGCATTTCAGTTCAGTGTTCATTATCTGCAGGCTGCCCTGAATCAAAAACTCACTCAAAGAGTTAAAGAGAATGCAGAGAGATTA
This sequence comes from Hypanus sabinus, assembly GCF_030144855.1. NCBI lineage: Eukaryota > Metazoa > Chordata > Chondrichthyes > Myliobatiformes > Dasyatidae > Hypanus > Hypanus sabinus. The sequence goes on along the minus strand of NC_082718.1, from coordinate 37,944,160 downwards.
ATATAGAATTAGTATAGAATGGGTGGTTAATGGTTGGTGTAGATTCAATAGACCAATGCTGTATCATTTTATGGCATCATGACATATCTTTGCTGAGTGAGTGCTGAAGACAGAGGTAAAGGATTCATAAGCATGATCAGCTGGAAATACCAAGTAGTGCTCTATCTCAATGTCCTCCTGAAATCCTGCGCAATCAGTGAAGCTTTTCTTCAGTCAATTCAGTTCAGACTATGATATAAAGAAATGCTGTGTGCACTGGAAGTAACGTAGACATCAGGAGCAGACAGCATCCCCGGTGTAGTACTGAAGGCCTGCACACCAGAAGTAGCTAAACCTTCAGGCTGGGTTGCTCCAATTTAGTTACAACACTCATAACTGAAAACAACACTCCCACGGTTGACATCTTCTGGATAGACCACAAAACTATTTATTTCAGTTTTGTTATGTCTTTTACATCTGTTTTTTGTTCTGAATGTGTTTCACAATATTCTGACTTGGAAGGAAATGGCTAATTCTTCATTGTTACTTTACAAATCTACTTTTTCATCCCCAATTGAACTGCTGAAGTATCTTCCCTAGAAGAAAAGCAGCATTTCAAACAAGCATCTTAATACCAACTTCTCAAGGTACTTAGCCATATTGAATAGATATAGGCCTTGCCAGAAATCCACAGATCCTGAAAAAAGCCCCAAAAATATTACTAAAATCCATAACAGACAACTGCACACTCCTTTGTATTGCGATCTCTGATACCTTGTCCACCTCTCCGGTAAATTGACTGCTTCTATACATAAAATCTCTCTGGTAAGCAGCCCAAACACTTGCTACAGAGACAGAGACAAACTCATCATCCTTGAAAGAAAAGGAAATGCATCTATTGAGTCACTTTTGTCTCTCCATCCCCTCGCATAAAGCTGTAGCTCCCTCTCTGTTCCTGATCTCTCTACTCCCTTATTCCTTCTCTCAAAGGTGAAGTGACTCTTTCAGAAACATCAAAAATATTGGCATTCTATCATTTTACACTAGCTAAGTGTGTAATAAATCTGTACTTCATGTTTTATTGCATAGTTAATCACAATTATTGTTTTATTTACCTGATCAATTTAATGTTGATTATCATTAAAGCAATAGAATCATAGCAGTTCTTCAGCCTACTGAGACCACACTGACATTCAAGCACTCATTTACACCAATCCCCACATTCCCATCATTCCCATCTCCTCAGATTCTGCCACTCACCTAGACACCAAGGAGAATATTTAGAATGGCCAATGAGACTACCAGATTGTAGATGTATGAGATATGGGAGGGAACCCAATTGGTCAATGTACAAATTCGACTCAGAGATTATCGAAAATCAGCATTGGACCTGGTTTGCCGGATCAGTGAGGCAGAAGCTCAAGTAGCTGTGCCACTGTTATTTTCTCTTCTACCATGTTGCTGCTTTTTCTAGGAATACCCATAATATTAATAATGAGCATGACAAGTGATGAGACACACTTTTAGGTTATTAATAAAATGGTTAAAGCTCTGTATTTTCTATCAAATTTCATATCATAACTTTTTCACTTTTAAAATTTTACCCCTTCTGTAGAAAATGTTGCCAAGAACTATCATGGTCTTATGATATAGTACATAATGATGATGATGATGAACTCCATTATATTTCATAATTTCATCACCAAATTTTTCAAAGAGTGGAAACTTTGAAAAGATTGAAAAATCCTGTACATAGGTTGGGCTAAGAATGACTGGAAAATTAATGAATGGAGAGGAAGGAGACCAAAACTTTGCTTAAAAGATGACACTGCTGGAATTGTGAGTCAGTTGGACCACTGTGTTGCCATTCATGAACTGAAAGAAGACCCTCCTAAAACTTGTTGAAGTAAACTTTGCCAAAACATTCCCACAAAGAGTGGTTGTGGCAAACAGCATGGACAGCAAGGAAGAAGAAAGCAGAATGTAGTAGGAAGTAGACTGAACTGGGAGTGGAGGAATAGCAGAGATGGAAACAAGATTTTATACATGGGAATTCCAACAGAAAATTGGTGGCACAATCGAATGACACCATGAGACAAATCATTCTCAGAACAAGGATCCAGTGATAAGTGCGAAGCTGGAGCCTACTTTAAATAATCACAGCACGTGAAAAACCCACGCTGGTCAAAATAAACTTCACAACATTAAACAGAAAGCATAAGGGCTTAACAACTCTAGTTAAGACAACAGTTAAAAATACAGGTACTCTAGAAACTTTGGAGCTCAATGCTCGATGGTTTGCCGCATGAGCCTGCAGGGCTCATGACACTGTTACCATGATATGACCACTTATTGAGAAAATATCTGGACAGCATAACTGGCTGCACCATCCATTTGATCTGTTTCTGTCGTGACAGTGTCACTCAGTGAATGAGCACTTGAGGTACTCAGGCCTGCACACTAAAACTTCAGGAAAGTTCTGGAGGATCACCCTGTAGAAGGATACATAGATCCTTCTTCTCTGAAAGAGCAATGGGTGGCTACAGAAAATTGATTGGCAATGTTTGGGGACCCCCTCCATTTAAGCATGCTTTCTTCTTGTTGCTGCCAACAGGAAGAAGGTCCAGAAGACTCAGAACTCACACCACTAGATTCAGGAACAGTTATTACCCTTCAACCATCAGGCTTTTGAGCCAGAGGGGATAACTTCACTTGGCCATCAATAAAATGTTCCCACAACCTATATTCTCACCTTCAACGACACTTAACCTCATGTCTTTTGATATTTATTGCTTAACTACTTATTATTATTCTTTCTTTCTTTTAATAATTGCACAGTATGTTATCTTTTGCAGACAGGTTGAATGCCCATTGATGCTATCTTTCATTGATCCTGTTATGGTTATTATTCTGTTATGAATTTATTGATAACATCTGCAAGAAAATAAATCTCTGGGTTGTATATGGTGACATATATGTATTTTGATAATAATTTACTTTAAACTTTGAAGTTTAACATGTATCAGCAAGCCATGGACTGAATTATTTCCAATATCCATTAAAGTGATTACTAGCCAAAGTAATTTTGTCTCCTATTAAGATCTTCATTGAAGTCATTGGGAAGTTGAATGAATGAGACTGGCCACTATATATATTTATTGCCAAGCATGGGAGGTAACAGCAGCAAATTGTGACATTGGAGAACTTCAAACAACGTTCTTTTCACTAGCATTCTCTTTTTCGGTGGTACAATGAGGTAATGGAGCAAGAGGACCATCAGAAGTCCTTACAAGTTTCCACTTCCAACTGTGTGACCAGAGTGTGGTGAACTACATATACCTGTCTGGACATGCCCCCCCGCACCCCCCCCCCCCCCCCGACTGCTCCTGTGGCTCCTCCCACAGACCCCGGTATAAAGGCGATTGGAGCCACAGACCCTTCCTCAGTCTCCAGGATGTTGTATGATGGTTACTTGCTGCTTGTGCTTTCTTCCAGTCAATAAAAGCCTACCTTAACCCACGTCTCAGAGTTATTGATGGTGCATCAGAGAGCAGGGGTCCCCAATCTCGAGTCGATGGACCTTTGCTTAATGGTACTGGTCCATGGCATAAAAAAAGTTGGGAATCCCTAGAAAGGGTGTGAATGGCAATTGTCAGCTATTTGCATCACAGCTCTAGGAGTTGAAATTAAAGAAGCAGTAGGCAGCAGAAGTAAAAGCCAAAGAAATCTTGTGAGAAATTCCGTGTAGATGTAAGGAATCGGGTGGAAATATTTTCAAGTTGAAAATAGACCAAAAAAAACTAACGATGTAGACTGAGCTTCAGTTTTACGATGCTAGTTTGCCTATCTCCACTCCTCTATTGTTCTTTTTCAGATGTACCTCTTGTGAGCCCTTTCACTTTTCCAGGCGTATTTCAGCAGTTCTTTATTTTGGGAATGATGATTAAGTTTTACAGTGTCGCCCAGCATTCTGTTACTAGAGCTTTTTTTTACCCCCCCCGGACTCAATATGCCTTCAAACCTTGTGACGACGTGTATTACAATATAGTTGTCCGGTGCAATAACTTACTCCATCGCTCAAATCTGGCATCCTTGTTTCTCATAGCAACGCGTGGCCATTGCATTTCCCGCAAGAAGGATTGCCGCTCATCTTCCCACGGGGATTTATTGCCATTGTGCTGAAATTCCCCACAGCTTTTCACCTCGACGCTCCCGCTACAATATTTTTTTGCTGCTGCAGAGAATTCGTGGCGAACACGTCCTTTCTGTGGGCCCGACTTCTGGCAAAAGTCTCAACCCCCACTCCGCTGAACCTGTTTTAATCCACCCCCCCCCCAATGTATTCAGCTTTTTGTTTCTGACCGTTGCCACGGGGTTCTTCATTCCTCGCCATGATTTGCTGCGTGTTCTGAGTCCTCACATTAACACTCCACCACCACTCCAGCTCAGCAAGTCAGGCGGCATCGATGGAAGTTCCGGGCTGAGACCCGCCATCAGGATTTCACCTGTTTCTCCTGAAGATTTAGTGCGGTGCTTGCTTTTGTTGGAAATAAAATTAGACGCTTCTCCAAGGCTGAGCTGCCATTATGCGAGGCAGGAAAGTTCTCGCGTCATTTTTCTTGCAATAACTCACTACGAATTCCCCTGGAAACAATTCCTGGAAATCTCTCAGTTTCTTCTTTTAGTTGTCTGAGTATTTTTTTTTTGCCGGCGTCATATTCCCTTCAATAACCGGTTTTGACGTCCACATCATAATCCCATTTTCTTTTCAGGATTAATTACCACGCACAGAGCTCTCATTTGTCATAGCCCTGGCGCGGACCTCTCTTTCTCTTTGACCACTCATCACACTGCAATGTCTCACGATAAATAAAGTACGGTCCTGCAAAGGTGCCGCGGGCAGTCTAAATATCTTTCTGCAGTTCAACATGATGTTCACACTTCTCTCAATTTTTCTGCGATGGGTCTTTATTTCTATCAGGGATTTGTCGTCACGTGATTTGTTGTGACCTACAGCTATTTTCCCTTCTGTCTTGCAGTCCCCTTTGAGATACCCTCGGTTTGAGATCTCTGCCTTTGCCAGTTTGTTGCCATACTTGAAAAATTCACGCTCACAATATTTCTGATTCGACTCCTTTCACTTCCCCCAGTGCTCTTGCAAGTACTTTCTCCAGCGTCTTTAGAGATGAAGACGTTGGGTTCTCGCAGTGAGTTACCACGCTGCCAGACCTCAGGAGGAAAGCGCCGTGTCCCAGTTCTCACAACTTCACGGTGTGCTCTGGTTTTTCGGTAAAGTTTCTCCAGTTCTTTCCAGCAGCAATAGAATGCTGACACTTCAGTTTCCCACAGAAAACCTCTACAGCACTAGCACTTTACTTTATCACAGTAGTTGGTATAATTTCTTCTGTTCTCAGTATCCTACCAAGGAAGATAAAACTGATCTGAACACCATCACATTTCACTGCTGAGCTCAATCACTGCAAGCTCAAGATTTGTTCAAACACAAAACGTATCTCTCCGTGGATTAGCTCTGTCACTTCAAAATGTCCAAAACACAAGAAATTATGCGGATAACAATACACACAAGATGCTGGTGGAACACAGCAGGCCAGGCAGCATCTATAGGGAGAAGCGCTGTCGATGTTTCGGGCTTAGACCCTTCGTCAGGACTTCATCATATTATGCGGATGCTTGAAATCCAAAGCAACACATACAAAGCGCTGGAGGAGCTCAGCAGGTCTGGTGGCATCAATGAAAATAGGCAAACAGTCGACGTTTGGAAATGGGACACTTATTCAGAACCAGATAGGAAGTGGGAGGACGTCAGAATGAGGTGAGGGGAGGATATCTGGAAGGTGATAGGTAACGTCAGGCTGCTGGGAAAGGTATATGTCAGGAGATGAAGAAAACTGATTGGAGAGAAGAATCCCATTTTCATTCTGACGTGACAGTCCATGGGCTCCCCTTGTGCCATGATGAGAACCCCTCAGAGTGGAGGAGCAATACCTGATATTCCGTCTGGGAAGCCTCCAACCTGATGGCATGAACATTGATTTCTCCTTAGAGTAAAAAAAATCCTTCCTATCCCCTCTTTTTCTATTCCCCACTTTAGCCTTTTACCTTTTCTCATCTGCCTTTCACCTCCTCCTTCCTTTTCTTCTGGGGTCCTCCTTCTCTTAAATTCCTTCATCTTCAGCCCTTTACCTTTCCCATCTACCTCGCTTCACCTATCACTTTCCAGTTTATCCCAACTTCCCTCCCCCTACCTTTTTATTCTGGCATTTTCTCTCCTCCTTTCCAATCCTGAAGAATGGTCTCGGCTGCAATTGTCAATGTTTGCTGATTTCAATGGATGCAGACTGACCTGCGGAGCTCCCCCAGCATTTCAAAATGTCTATTCTACTGCTCCTTAAGCACGTACCTTTAGGGAAATCTATAATAATGACACATCATGGTACATCATAACTGCTGTACCCAAGAAATTGCAGAGAGCTGTAAACAAAACCCAGCTCATTACACAAACCAGCATACAACACTACTGCCCCCACCACTTCGAGAGAGAGAGAGAGAAGGACTGAGACTGAAATGGGTCAACAGTTCACTGACTTTAATGAGAGCTGTTGCAGAATTTAAACAGAAAGGAAAACAATAAACATTAGGCCAACAAGGCTGTAAAGTAAAACTCTCAAACTAAAAGTTAAATGTCACTGCAGCTGGAAACAGTAACTAAATATTAACTGAAGAACCCTCCTTTACAGCGTCAGTCCCAGACAAGGGCAAGGGTAAGCAGGGAGCATAAATGTTGCTGTACTTTTGGGCAAGACTACACCAAAAAGAAGGGAGTTAAATATCACCATTTTGAAACACAAATTAGATGGAACATGTGTACTCGTGAGTGCGATTGTCGAACCCGAATTGCAGCCCACTTGCGTAAGCACGTAGACACCGCGGCAGAACCCATGGTTGTGACAGACCTACAGTTATCAGATTCTGGAATGGACTTTTGAATTGAATTGATTTTATTTCCTACATCCTTCACATACATGAGGAGTAAAAATCTTCACATTATGTCTCCATCTAAATGTGCAATGTGCATTTTATAGGTAATTGTAAAAAATAGTATGTACAACAGGACAGTCAATATAACGTAGAAATACCAAGCGTTTATTAATCTATCTGATGGCCTGGTGAGAAAAGCAGTCCCAGGGCCTGTTGGTGCTGGCTTTTATGCTGCAGTACCGTTTCCCGGATGGTAGCAGCTGGAACAGTTTGTGGTTGGGATGACTCGTGTCCCTAATGATTCTTCGGGCCCTTTTTACACACCTGTCTTAGTAAATGTCCTGAATAGTGGGAAGTTTACATCTACAGATGTGCTGGACTGTCCACACCACTCTCTGCAGATTCCTGTGATTGAGGGAAGTACAGCTCCCATACCAGGCAGTGATGCCGCCAGCCAGTCAAATGTGCCGACGCCCGCCGTAGAAAGTTCTTAGGATTTAGGGACCCACACCAAACTTCTTCAACTGTCTGAGGTGGAAGAGATGCTGTTGTGCTTTTTTCACCACACAGCCAGTACATACAGACCATGTGAAATCCTCAGTGATGTGTATGCCTAGGAACTTAAAGCTGTTCACCCTGTCAACACCAGATCCATTGAATTCAATGGGGTTAGCCTATCTCCATTCCTCCTGTATTTCACAATTAGCTCTTTTGTTTTAGTGATATTGAGGGAGAGGTTTTCTTGACACCATTGTGTCAGGGTGATGACTTCTTCCCTGTAGGCTGCCTCGTTATTATTTGAGATTAGGCTAATCAATGTAGTATTGTCAGCAAATTTAATGAGTCGATTGGAGTTGTGGGTGGCACCACAGTCCTGGGTATACAGAGGGTAAAGGAGGGGGCTTAGGACACAGCTCTGAGGGGCACCTGTGTTGAGGGTCGGAGGGGCAGAGGTGAGGGAGCTCACCCTTACCACTTGACAGAGATCTGACCGGAAGTCCAGGATCCAGCTAAATAGGGTAGGGTGAAGGCCAAGGCCTCTGAGCTTCTTGTCGACCCTGGCGGGAATTATGGTGTTGAATGCTGAACTGTAGTCCAAGTACATCAATCTCACATATGCATCCTTTTTCTCCAGATGTGTAAGGACGGTGGGTAGAGCTGTGGCTATTGCGTCATCTGTCAATTGGTTGTGTCAGTAGGTGAATTGTAGGGGGTCCAGTGTGGGTGGTAGCAAGCTGCAGATGTAGTCCTTGACCAGCCTCTCAATGCATTTGCTTACTATTAAGGTGAGTGTGACAGGACGCCAGTTGTTCATATATGTTACCTTAGTCTTTTTAAGTACAGGAACAATGTTGGATGTTTTGAAGCAGGAGGGCACTCTACACTGGGAGAGGGAGTGATTAAAAATATCTGTAAATGCACCTGCCAGTTGTGCCGTGCACATCCTGAGTACTTGCCCTGGGATGCCATCTGGTCCTGCAACCTTGCAATGGTCCACTTGTTGGAAACAACTGCGTGCTTCAGCCGCGAGAAGACTAAGTGCAGCTCGCTTCAACGGCTCTCCTCAGGGGTTCAGTTTTGGCGACATTGAACCGAGAGTAAAAAAGATTTAGCTCATCTGGGAAAGAGGCAGCTATGTTTGCAATACCACCGCACTTAGCTTTGAAGTCTGCGATGGTGTACAGACCTTGCCATAAGCTGCGTGTGTTGTTGGTGGAGAGGTGTGTCTGGATCTTGTCCCTGTATTGTCATTTCACTACCTTGCTGACTTTGTGCAGATTGTAGCTGCATTTCTTGAGCTCCTGCTGATTACTGGCAATGTAAGCTCTGTCACACAATAAGTGCTGTTCGCACGGAACTGTTAATCCAGGGTTTCTGGTTTGGATAGACCCTGACCGATTTTTGGGGGACGACATCCCCGATGCACTTCCGGATTAAACTCGTGACCCCTTCCGTGAACTCGGAGACATCTTTGTCATGAAAGGCATTCCGGTTGATGTCATCAAAGCAGTCTTGTAGCATGCAGTCTGATTGATCAGACCAACAGCACGGTTTTAACAATGGCCACTTCTTGTTTCAACTTCTGCCTGTACATCGGCAGAAGCAAGATGGAGGAGTTATCCTACTTTCCAAATGACGGACAGAAGAATGCTTTGTAAGCATTGCAGAAGGGAGAGTAGCAGTGGTGAAATTTGCTACCTCCCCATATGCTCACCTAGATATGTTGATAACTTCAGAGAGACTTTAGAGAGCGACACTCTATTAAAGTCACCGGTGACGATGAAGTGCAGTCTCCAAGGTGCTGCTGGTCTCATACAGTTCCTTGAGAGCCAGATCAGTGGTGTGATACGCACAGCTGTGATAATAACAGCTGTTAACTCCCTAGGCAGCCAGAAAGGTCTACACAGTAAAGATCTGCTTGAAGATGAACTCCTGGTCTTGCAAACTATCTTCTTGCGGCTCTTACATTTTATTTGTCTGCCTGCATTGCACTTCGTCTGTAGCTGCAATACTCTATTCTTCATTCTGTTTTCTCTTTTCTACTTTGATGTACTTGCATTTTGAGTGATCTGTCTAGTAGTACCTAAGCATAAGCAGTGCATGTGACATTAATAAACCTATAAGTTGTGTGCTGAGATTTGGAAAAAAGATCTATAACTAATGTTTGTTTTTGATGAATTTTTAGTTGCCCTTCACCTCCACCCCTTTCCCCACTACTCAACCTTATCTGCCTTCATTGCTCTCAGCTATTGTTGGCAGAATTTCAGATGGTGACGAGAAGGCATATAGGACAAATGGCCAAGTGGTGTCACAGCAGCGACCCTGCACTCAATATTAGACCAAAAAATTGTAAGACCAAAAAATTGACTGTGGACTTCAGACAGGGTAAGTCGAGGGTGCATTCACCAGTCCTCATCATGGGATAGAAGTGGAAAGGCTGAGCAGTTTCAAGTTGCTGATTGTCAACATCTCTGAGGATCTATCCTGGGTCCAGCATATCGATGCAGTTACAAAGAAGGCATGACAGCAGCTATATTTTATTAGGAGATTTGAGGAGATCTGGTAGTCACCAAAGACACTCCCAAATTTCTATGGATGTAGCATGGAGAGCATTCTAACTGGCTACATCATCATCTGGTAGGGGCAGACTGCTGAACAGGACTGAAATAAACTGCAGAAGGTTGTAATCTTAGTCAACTCCACCATGGACGGTGATCTCCCCAGCATTCAGGATATCCTCAAGGAATGCTGGCTCAAAAAGATGGCATCCATCATCAAGGACCTGAATCACCCAGGACATGCCCTCTTCTCATTGCTAACATCAGAGAGGGGGTACAGGAGCCTGAAAGCACACACACACACACACACACACAGTGATTCAATATTAACTTCTTACCCTCTGCCATCAGATTTCTAAATCAACATTGAACTGATGAACACTACCTCACTACTTTTTTTCTCTTTTTGGACAAATTATTTAACTTTTTTAATATATACAGTCCTGTTCAAAAGTCTAAGGCACATATAAAAACTGTGAAGTGAAGATGCTTTCAAAAACAATGAAACATAAAATATATAAATAAAAAAACTTACGATAAAGAGCAGTAAGCAGTTAGAAATATCAAATCAGTATTTGATGTGACCACCCTTTGCATTTAAAACTGCATCAATTCCCTTCGGTACACTGTCGTGTGGTTTATAAGAAAATCAGCTGGTAGTTTGTACCAAGCATCTGGGAGAACTTGCCATAGTTCTTCTGCAGACATTGGCTGTCTCGCTTGCTTCTGTCTTTCCAGGTAATCCCAGACAGGCTCAATGGTATCGAGATCAGAGCACAGTGGAGTAAACACAAACACACACATATATATGTGTGTAATTTATGTAATTTACAGCTTTTATTATTAAGTATTGTATTGCATTGCACTTTTGCCACGTACAACAAATTCCACACATATCCCAGCAATATTAAACCTAATTCTGATGCTGATTCATAACATTCTTTTGTGTAATGGTCAGACTTAATGCAGTAGACTATGAGGCCTTATGCAAAACTGACCCCAGATAACTTGCCAATTTCCCTCACTCTTTTTCAGTGAAGAACATTGCTTTCCAAGCCTGTCATCCTTTCTCTGGTGGTATTGTATAACATCAGAGTCAGGCTTTGTGCTGCAGATCATGATGTGAATCAGTGTTCCATTATTCTGTTTTGCCAAGCATCAGAAAACCAATCTACTGCACCGCTGGCCTGCCCCGCTGTCTGTTGGTTGAAGAAATTATCTACCCTCATGCTTCAGGATTACAAAGAAAAATCAATACTTCCATGATAGATGTTGATAAATGCACCAACTGAGAAAGCATTGATGTGCAGTGATGTCATGTCAGCTTACTTATTCTTTTCCCTGAATTGTTCACTTTTCATTCTCTGTTCATTCTCATTCTCCTTGATGGCAATTCATTTTGCACACATTCTAGTTATTTCTCATAATTAAGAGGATTCATTGCTTCTGATGCAGTGTTTAATAAGGCCGCTTCCTGTTTTTTTGGTCAGAGAGTGGCGCAGTCAGTTTTAACTTCCAAGTGTCGAATTTAACTTCCGTTAGGGGCTGGGTGGCTGAAATGGTAGCTTACAAGCTCACCTAGTCCTGCAGATATCAGGCTTAAGTGATTCCAGTTCATTTCCATGTCCTTCAAAGCAGAAAAGACAGGTGGGCATTTACATTGCAGTATATTAAGGGTGGGGTGTATGGGGTGACCAGGGAGCGTGAGTGCCTCTGGTGAAGGGGCTTCTCAAGTCCAGTTTGGGGCAGCTCAATCACTTGAGCCAGTCCTCAGAGGTGGAGAGGGTTAGTAACTTTAAATTCCTGTGTGTCACTATTTCAAAGGACCTGTCCTGGACCCGGCATGTAAGTGCAATTGCGAAGAAAGCACAGCAGTGCCTCTACTTCCTTAGGAGTCTGCAGGGATTTGGCATGATTTCTAAAAACTGCTTTGAATGTGTAATGGAGAGTGTATTGACTGACTACATCATGGCCTGATATGGAAACACTTATGCCCTTCAATTGAAAATCCTAAAAAAGGTAATGGATTCAGCCCTGTACATCATGGGTAAAGCCCTCCCAACCACTGAGTACATCTACATGAAACGTTGTAGTAGGAAAGCAGCGTCCATCACCAGAGATCCTCACTACCCAGGTCACACTGGCTTCTCGCTGCTGTCATCAGGTAGAAGGTGCAAGAGCCTTAGGACTGCCACCATCAGGTTCAAAATCTGGTACTACCCCTCAACCATCGGGCTCTTGAAGTAGAGGGGATAACTATGCTCATTTTCACCTTCAAAGGACAGGCTAAACCAGGTGAGGGTAGCAGACATCTTCATACCCCGGTGCAATAGGGACATGCCTGTCCTGGCATGCAAAGTCAGCTCCAGCAGACTGGGTGGATGAGATCTACAGTGAGATCCAACAGCCAGGAATGTGGCATGGTGTCCAGGCTGGATTCAGTGCTGCCCCCAGTATTCGCTCGGCAGAAGACAAGATGTAATGAGATTGACTGCGCAAGGACTCAGGGCCTCAAGCCATGGTGTCACCTGTTTGCAGCCACCAGGAGAGAGCTGTCGAATTCAGTGCACTCCAGCAGGGTGGTGTAGCACACTGTCCAGGTTGGACTCCGATTCCTCCCGGCACACCAACCCCCCACAGTATTTGCTCGGCTGTAGACTGGCTGTATTGTGGTCGACTGCAGATTCATGACTTGGGTCTGGACTATTTTTTTGATTGGCTGCATCTTACTGATAGTTTATATGCTTGCTATCTTGTATGTGCTGTGTGACTGTTGGAAATGTGGCTTGCACCTTGGCCCCGGAGTAACACAGTTTCATTTGGCTGCATTCATGGGTATTCATGTATGCAAGAATGACAATTAAACTTGAATTGAATGGAATAAACTGACCCTTTAGCATAGTAACTTTCAGGGTCTATTCACTTGGACTGCCTGAGAAGTGGAGGAATGACTGAGTTCTGTACCCAGTATTTGTACTTCAGTGGAAAGGCTGAGCCAAGCTGAAGGATAAGTGCTGTCTCGGCTAGAACAGGATAACAGATGTGATGTTATCCATGTTTCCAGCTATATTAAACCAACAAATAGGAAATGGTAAAACTAACCAACCCTCTCCATTTTCTCCAATGAACCATTCTCTGGCCATACATTTCAGGCTACTGATTCAGTCTGCCCAAAATGTTTAATTTTTAATAGTTCTTTAGTCATATTTTGTTTAGACCACATCCAAGCACTTCAAAATCAGTTTCTTCTTCAGAAAATATACCTTGACATTTTGATTTTATTCGCAAATTGTGAGTTAAAATCTCCATTAAATCTTCACTTATTTCCACAGATGCTTTTCTAATTTTTGTGTTTTATATCGATAAAAAAAAACAGTTGGTGAAAATCTTTACTGACATTAAAAATGATTAAAAATGGGGATTAAAGAATAACTCGTCATATTGCTTTAACCTGACAGTAATTGTTAGTAGCTAGGTAAGTGGGGCTCCATTGTAACAGCACCAAGCTTTCTATGATCTCCCATTGACGATAGATGTATGTTCCTATTGACTTTCCACCAGGGCTTGTTATGGTTAAAAAAAAGATCAGATTTTTTCTACAATTTGAACTCCACATTCTCTTGCAACTTAGAGTAGTGATAATTATCAACAGGTTTCTAGATGCTTGATGAGATGTCCACCTAAAGCCGGCAAGAGTCAAACAAATGCATGCATTAAAGGCAGCTCTGTCACCAGTGGCAGCCTGGTGGCATTTCAACTAGAGCTTGAGATGAAATGATGCAGTGGTGATTCCTATTTCCTTCGCAGATCCACAGAAAGGAGAAATAACATTTCCTACCTCAGTCAATTAAAGAGAAAGCACTTATCTATATTGTTATTTAGTTATGTGCAAGTGCAGTGTGTGGGTTTCCCATAGCATTAGAACCCCTGTTATTTATAGAGTGCTATAATTTGCTTCCTAATGCATTTGCAGTAATTGACAGCTCTGTGGAAGGTTCCTAGTATGTAAAGCTAGAGACATAACGGTCAACATACTCTGGAGCTAATTCATTCTGCGAAGGATTTTCAGCCAATGCTATGAGATGTGGCAAGTCATGTTGCACGTGCAAATCTTTTTTTTCATTTTCAGTCTTTTTTTATTGATTTTCCAGTAAAGAAAAAGTTACAAATCAGAGGAGGTTTAAACAAACATGTAATACAAGAGACGTATAAACAGTAAAACAAGTATATACTGTCAAAGTCAATTAAGTATAGTATTACGCTGTAATACTATAAACTATATAACATAAACAAGAAACCACAACTTCTCTTGACAAATCATAAAAAAGATTGGAAATGTTATTGTATAAAAAGAAAAAAAAATGCTAAACTAACCTAAAACAAAAAAAAAGATTGGGCAGTCCATTTGAGGATAAAATTAGAAGAAAAAAGAAAAATAGAAAACATCCTTCCAGTCACCTCCGAACCTTCGCAGATAAGGAAAAAAAAATCCTTATAAAAATAAATAAATAAAAATTAAATCATGAAAATATTGAATAAAGGGTTGTCAGACTTGCTCAAAATTAAAAGATGTATCAAAGGTCTGGCTTCTAATTTTCACCAAACTTAAACAGAACATAATAGAGGAGAGCCAGTTAAGAACAGTAGGTGGATTAGAATCTTTCCAGTATAACAAGATAGCTCTCCTAGCCAGTAAAGTTGCAGTGGCTATCACATGTTGTGACATGCAAATCTTTATGACATCTTACAGTTCATATGCATGTTTTATATGTTTCCTGTTGATTGTCATAAGTTAGTGAAATAAATTATGTAAGTGAAGTGTGGGAACTATAGGAAAATAGGAAGGACTATGTTTGATCAGAAAGAAAAAAAAAATTGGTCAGGAACAGTTTAGGGGATGTGGTCACCAGCTAAGCCAGCATTTATTGCCCATTCCGATTTGCGCTTGTGGTCCGCAGATCTTTGTGCAGGGGAAATCCTGCCACATTTATTCACGTTTTTTGAAGAGGTAACTAAGAATATTGATAAATACAGGGTGGTGACCAATGTCTATATGAACTTTAATAAAATATTTGACAATGTTCTGCAGAAAATTAAGACATCAGGACACATACTCTTCATTTACTCACCATTTTAAAAAACTCTCTACATTCTAATTGTTCTCCATTGTATTTCAATTATTCTTGCCTGTTCAGCTAAGCTGTCTACAACCCACTGAAGAATTTCTGCTTCCTCCTCAAGCCCAGTTTAAAGATTAAAGATTAGCTTTATTTGTCATATTTCCATTGAAACATGCAGTGAAATGCATTGTTCGCTTGCTTGGTGCATGTGGTCATGGGGGGAATGTATAAACTCCCTTGTCAGCAACAAGAATTGAACTCTCTTTGCTGGAACTGGAACTCATTACACTACCATGCCACCCAACTCCAGCTTTATTTATTTATTAATTTATTGAGATACGGTGTGGGATAGGCCCTTCCAGCCATTCAAGCCAAGCCGCCGGACAATCCCCCGGTTTAATCTGAGCCTAATCACAGGACAATTTACAATGATAAATTAACTGACTAATTGGTAGGTCTTTGGACTGTGGGAGGAAACTGGAGCACCCGGAGGAAACTCATGTAGTCACAGGGAGAACATACAAACTTCTTATGGACAGCAGCAGGGTTTGAACCTGGGTCACCTGTACTGTAAAGCATTGTGCTAACCACCAGACTACCCTGTTGCAAACCGTGTCAGCAAACTTGAATAGAATGTACTTCATTTACTCAAATAAATCATTGAACAGCTGAAACTTCATACCAATATCAAGGGTCACACCATGGGAGTCACATCTTCTCAAGCTAAGAAATAATAGTATTCTTCTCTGTTACTACACACTAATCAATCCATGCTGGTAGATTTAACACAATACTGTATAGTCTATAATATTAGTTACTACTCTCTAGAGTACCATCTTATAAAGGATCTCCTAATTATCCACATACACTATGCCTACTGTTCTATCTCACCTGTTCAAATAGCTCTAACATCAAAAATCTCCAACAGATTCATCCAACAATGTGTTTCCTTTCATAAATCAACACTGACTCTGCCTAAACCCATTACCAATGTGTTCTGTTATTATTTAATATTAGTTTTCACCATTTTCTCTGTGACTGATATTGGATGAAATATTAGCTAAGTGTGTCAATGGGATGAAAGGATACATTCTTCAGTTTCTTCCCACTTAGTAACTAGGACCCTAAATGATGAATGTTCCAGTGAATCTAAAAGGTAAAAGGTGACACAGATATGTTCATGGTGAGGGAAGAAGGCAGATTGAAAGGGAATGCATAAACTAGTAACGTCTTGTAGATGTCAGTAGGACAATTAGGTGTAAGTGCAGTAATCTTCAATCAACACTGTATCAATACTGGCAATTTACTCTGTAATGGATGTTCTAGTTATAACCGGCATCATTTCCATTAGGCCAATAGAGTTTTTCCACATGTTATTGTTACTGGCGGTAGTTTTTGTGTCATTTTCCACTGAAGGACAGAATACATATTGTTTCTGAGTGTGCCATTGTGAGTCAGACTGGTGAATATTGTGTAGGTTTTGGGTTAGTGATATGTTTATGACTGTGATAACATCATAAGTTTTAGTTCTGTGTAGTGATTGATAGGAATTATTGTTATAAATGACAGGAGCATCATGGAAGAGTATGGAAGTATATTGGAACCTGGGTTTCATTGAAAGGTTCACAATCTTGACAATATGTGAAGAGCATCATGCAAAAACCTTCGATATATATCCAGTGTGCCTAAGTCTTCTGCACAGTACTGTGGTAATTTTATGTATTGCACAGTACTACTGCTGTGAAAATAAAACATATTTCCTGACATTTGTGATGGTAAAGCTGATCCTGATATGGGTCTTTATTATAGACTAAGGGTGGGAAAGGGGCAGAGAGAGGGGAGTCATGGTTGGGAAAAGAGGAAGGGAGAAAGGAAGGAAGTGGGAAGCAGCAGAGAAACATTCTGTAATGATTAATTGTTACGCACCAGCAGCAATAGACCACAACCAGAGTCAAGTTTTATAATGTTAAACTACTATTTTTATTAGTATCGACCCAAAATACAGAAGATTAAACTAAACTACTCTCCCAAACAAAAGTTAACAGTGTTATGTGTTTGTGGCTCCCAAACCAACAGGCTAAGGGACAATTCTTAAAGTCTTAGGATGGCAAGCTGAAAAGTTCCAGTAATCCACGTAATAGGTGAGAGGAGAAACTTGTGAATCCACATTAAAATGTAACAAGGAGGCCTCCGTGAAGAATTCCAAAGGTTCCACGCTGGGAAAACAAGGTAATAGTCACAGATCTGAGCCGATGAGTATTGTTCTAAAATCCATGTAGAGATAGATATCACAAGGACAGTCACAGAATACTCCTTAGCACGAGTGGTCACCACATGACACATCCAAATCCATGTAAGTATTAACAAAAAGTAATCACCAAAGAGTACTCCAGGAATCCACGTATGGATCATACAAAGTGACAGTCATATCTCTCTCTTCCCCTCTCTCTCCCTCTCCAAAACTCGTGGTGACGTAACATAATAAACCAATTGTTCAGAATCAAATGACATCGCCTTGTGTCTCAGGGCTGGGTGTGACTGTCCCTGCCACTCCTTCTTTGCCACCTCTCTCACACCACACACACAGCGTGCTGCTCTCACTATTCTCAACATCCTTTGCTCCCATCAGATTTACAAACTCGCTCTCCACTCCACGTCGACAAATACAGTACAGTGCAAAATTCTTAGTCACCCTAGCTATATATATATATGTACCTAAGACTTTTGCACAGTGCATCAATATCAAATTCTGATTTTAAAAACGTCTTGTCTGATGCCTGGTGGAACAAAATAAGAGGGAGACAAAAGTGGTTTATTTCTGGTTAATGAGTTACATTATGTAGTCACTGGATGATATAATAGAGTTAAGTTGATAATGTTCTCCAGATGTACACTGAGAATTAGGTTACAATGTAGGACCCCTGATATTTACCCAAGTTTGTGGAGCCTTGTATGTCTGTATTCTCATTATAGGCAGAGATACAAAACAGGTAATGAGCTAATGAAAAGATTCCAGTGGAAAATAAGATTCAAATATTTCAAATTAGCATATTATTCCAGCAATCCTAAATGAAAAAGAATCAATATGGTAATCTTTGCAAAATATAAGTAGAACTTATGAAACATAAATATTTATAAGACATGGTTGAGAAAATTACAAAAAAGGTAAGAATTCTTCTGATGGCTAAGAGGAGTGAGATTGTAAAAAATGTTTCAGAAGTTTGCTACTTTGTTGTTTCTAGAACGATCAAAGACACTGTCCAGACAAATAAATTTACAGTCTTGCTGATACACTGAACAAAATAATATTGTCATAAGCCTTTTCAGAACATTGCCCTCCAGAGACACAGAAACTTGTTTAACTAACTGCATACACAACAAATAAGTTAACAAACAAACTTAAAAAGTAAAATTGAAGTTAAGGTTGGGTGGCAGGGTGGAGATAGGTCTTTACCAAAGG
The DNA here is from genome assembly GCF_030144855.1 of Hypanus sabinus. Taxonomy (NCBI): domain Eukaryota; kingdom Metazoa; phylum Chordata; class Chondrichthyes; order Myliobatiformes; family Dasyatidae; genus Hypanus; species Hypanus sabinus. The sequence continues at coordinate 37,925,543 of NC_082718.1, read as the reverse complement.
AAGTGTAAGGCACTCCTTCCCTCTGCTAACCTGCTAGTTACCCTAGGGCAAGTTGCAGTACCTGCTTAGCCTTCTGATCAGGGTCACGTGAAGCCATGGGAGTAGGTGGTGGATGGTTGTATGAGGAGCTGGTGCATATCACGAGTCCTGGTTATGTGACCATTGACACCAAGCAGACAATCTCTGAAGAATATTGATAATGGCTGGGGTCACCTGTCTTGTAAAAACACTGCTCAGAAGAAAGCAATGGCAAACCACTATTGTAGAAAAATTTGCCAAGAACAATCATTGCCACAGAGCATGATAGCCCACATCATACAACATGGCACATAGAATTGATGACAAATTTAAGGATTTGTCATAATATGATATTGGGAAAATTTGAACTCAAAGAAATATTTGATAATTCCAGTTAGTAAGCTGCAAATTTATGAACTACAATAGTGCCAAATACCCTTTTTTAATCACGGGCTACTTTGAGATCTGATATATTCTCCTGGATAATTTGTCATCTCCATTTCCTTTCATTAACCAGTGCGCTTAGTTCTAACTGCAAAGTGTAGAACGACAACTTCAGGCAAGAATATCAGACTTAGTGATATGATAATTAATTCCTTTTAGAATGGTCCTCAAAAGGAATCTTCACATGAAATATTTTCAATTATTGTGACATTAGTTCATTTTCTTTATTTTTCAGTTATCTATTTGAATATTGATTCTGTTTTGGAAGTAATCCATACATTTTTCCATTTCTATTGCATGACATGGGCATATTCATTTGTAATTATCTATGCTAGTAAATTACTCTTCTAATATTGTGATAGAAATTAAGCATTAAAAGCTTTGGAAACTGAGCTTAAAAGCACAGTCTTGTTCATTTTGAAACATAAGATAACACATATTTTTCCACAATGATTTTGCCAAACCCTGACAATTGATGAGACAGGGACCACATTTTATAAGGGTGTTGAGGATATTTGGTTTGTCACCTAAAACACTTGAAAATTTCTACAGATGTATCATGGAAAGCATTCTGACTGTTGGGTGGGGGGAGGGGAGGTAGGGAGGGCTACTGCACAGAGATTTATGAAGTTAGTCAGCTCCATCATGGATATTAGCCTCCATAGATAGTATCCAAGACACCTTCAAGGAGCGGTGCCTCAGGAAGGTGGTGCCCATCATTAAGGACCCCCACCACGCAGGACATGCCCACTTCTCATTGTTACCATCAGGAAGGAGGTACATCTGAAGGCACATACTCAACAATTCAGAAATAGCTTCTTCCCCTCTGCCAGCTGATTGCAAAATGGACATTGAAGCCATTAACACTTAACACTACCTCACTACTTTTTTTTATTTACTTCTGTTTTTGCACTACTGATTTTAAATTAACTATTTAATTTATTTAATATGCCCCCCCACACACACACACTTACTGTAATTCAGTTTTTTTCTGTATTTATCATATATTGCATTGTACTGCTGCCACAAAGATAACACATTTCATGACATATGTGGGTAATATTAAATCTGATTCTGATTCTGATTATTAAAACTGTCAAAATCCCATTCTCCATAGTTTCCTGAGTATTTCAGTGCAACATTCAAAATTTTAAATTACTATCAATAATATATACACTGTATTTTTTCTTAAAGCAGCATATCAAGTGGATTGCTCATTCTCTCTGAACCTCTCAGTCCAATCACTTTAGGGTGTGCATTGAGGTGGATAAATATGTAATTGTGGTTTTGAATTTGTATGATGCTGAGATATATCCTAGGATGCGGTGGGACTCATCATCAGTGACATAACCTGGGGTCATTGGGTGTCTCAGGTTGTTCAACATCAGATACTCTCGCCCTGGTGACCCAGTCTGGGTTGATCAGGCCCTGGCATGTCTCCCAGAAGTATTGGTCCACGGGTCACACCTCTTGGTCCATAGCCATCTGGAGGCTTGCTCAGCAGCCACTGTGACGGTCCTGATGGCTCTTTTCTCTGCAGCCTCATAATGCCAAGGAGGGATTTGGTTCTGCCCAATGAGCAGTCAGCATAAACTCTACACCCTACCTCTATAGACTTGCATCGTGCCCTCCATCCCGGAGTCAGATTGAAAACTTGTTCCATACTATGGTCTAAAACATCCAGATATACAATGAACATTATTCAGTATTAACAAAGGTCTATTTTCTTACTTCATTTGCCAATGCTAGGACTACCACTACAAGCTATGCAATATTTTGTTAAATGTAGTCATCTTAAAAAGTAATGAATATAACAAAATGGAAACAATATTTTGTGTAATTAATTCTGAGTATTAGTAAAAATGGACTCCTTGAAGTGGAGCAAAACTTGCCGTTGGTGGCTAACCACCCATGGTCATTACTGACCTGTGATATGAACTTAAATTTTGCAGGTCTGCTTTTGTGAATTGCTTGCTGCAGCCATTGCAACCAAGGTGATGAGGCATAATGTACCTTATTTAAGAGAGCACAGACATACTGCCCATCCAAGAGGACTGCAACCTTGTCTTAGGGTTTGGAGGTTTGTCTGTCTCAATAACCCAGAGAGCTATGTTGGCTAGAGTCACAACTTTATGTGTTGGTTTGTGGTAGGGTCACCCATGCCAAGCAGGTCAAAGGGTAGAGGTCAGGCTAAGAATGATCTACTGGTTCTCCAGGTTCTGGTTGTTCAGCTCAGGGCTAACAACCCTGACTGGTAAAACAAAATTGTTAGAGAAACGACAATGAGGAATCCTTCTACATTTGAGTGTGATGGTATTCCATGAGTCTCCACCCAGGACCCCTGCATGAAAGCCGAGGAAGCTACTGACATGATGAAGGAAGCCTTGAACATCAGAAGAGATGGAGGACCTTCATTGCTGCCCTAAACACCAGTGGTTTAATGGGCAGTAAGTAAGTAAGTAAGCAAACGCATTGCAACACCACTGAACTTCAGACCAGAGAAGAGAATTACTCATTCCAAATTCCAGAATTTCATCAGGAGGTGCTTACTAAGGAGAGGAAGTGGAGCAACCCTTACTCAACATGATTTGAAACGTGCAACCTTGACCTACAACAAGAATATCCCAGAAACGACAGCTCGACTGTTTGAACTTCACGGCACCACAATTGCTCAGAAACCAACAGCGACCTTAATGAAGCTTGTCTCAAGAATCAAGGTAGCAGTAAAGGCAACCAATAAAAGCAATGTGGAGACCGAAACAAGAACAGTTTTGGCCAGACAGGACGTAAACTCTCAAGTCGTTATGGGAACACAAACTGGTGATACGGAGTCATGATCCACTACCGCTGATCTTGGTACATGAAGACGGAGAAGGACACTGCTTTAACTGGGACACCACAGAGGGTTTGGCACTGGCAAACATGAAGCAGGCACTCGAATTTTTAGAAGTGTGCTTTTATTCCAATGATTCCACAAGCAAACAAGTTGAAATAAATGCCATTTACAAACCCCTAAGAGACAAAGAAATGCAAGCCAACTGAACGTGTAACCAAGGGGTCAACTGAAGGGGTAACCAATCAGGACAGAGGCAAGCGAATAGGGGCCTATTTAAACACAAGCACACCCAGAGAGAAACACCAGTAACTACACACTAAGAGTGTCAACACAATAGGTCACGAAACATCTGCAAGCTAATTGCCAAGCTCGTGAACACTGTGAAATCAAACACCTTAACCTGAGCTACCAATACTCACCACCATTCTAAGCACAACATAGCCACAGGTTGTGTGTGACATTATAGACTAATTCATGCCTGATTGCCACATTTTCCAGAATTGGCTTCCATGTCAACTTTGAACAAGTGATTCAGTTTTCCAGTCATGCAGGAACTTCTTATCCCTGAGCTAAGCAGTAGGGTATAATGAGGCTCCAAGTGGCCTAGTACTCAGTTCTCCTGCCCAGTACTGCATGGCCACCCTCTGACAGGAAATGGCACTGTAGAATTATGCTCTCCTCTTATCAAAGTGTTTAAATGACAGACAGACAGACAAACATACTTTATTGATCCCGAGGGAAATTGGGTTCCATTACAGTCGCACCAACCAAGAATAGTGTAGAAATATAGCAATATAAAATCATAAATAATTAAATAATAATAAATAAATTATTCCAAGTGGAAATAAGTCCAGGACCAGCCTATTGGCTCAGGGTGTCTGACACTCCGAGGGAGAGTTGTAAAGTTTGATGGCCACAGGTAGGAATAACTTCCTATGACGCTCAGTGTTACATCTCGGTGGAATGAGTCTCTGGCTAAATGTACTCCTGTGCCTAACCAGTACATTATGGAGTGGATGGGAGACATTGTCCAAGATGGCATGCAACTTGGACAGCATCCTCTTTTCAGACACCACTGTCAGAGAGTCCAGTTCCACCCCCACAACATCACTGGCCTTATGAATGAGTTTGTTGATTCTGTTGGTGTCTGCTACCCTCAGCCTGCTGCCCCAGCCACAACAGCAAACATGATAGCACTGGCCACCACAGACTCACAGAACATCCTCAGCATCGTCTGGCAGATGTTAAAGGACATCAATTTCCTCAGGAAATAGAGACAGCTCTGACCCTTCTTGTAGACAGCCTCAGTGTTCTTTGACCAGTCCAGTTTATTGTCAATTAGTATCCCCAGGTATATGTAATGCTCCACCATGTCCACACTGACCCCCTGGATGGAAACAGGGGTCACTCCTCAGGTCCACCACCAACTCCTTAGTCTTTTTCACATTAAACTACAGATGATTCTGCTCACACCATTGACAAATGTGTTGTGTATTTAATATTTGAGTAAGCTTGTATATGTATGTATATATAGTTTAATTAAGCATTCTTGTCTGTTTAAATAATTCATTATGGGTTATATGTTGAAATATGTGAATTGCATACATCATCACATGATACTTGCATGCGTGGCTTAAAGTAAAGACAAATTTGGACTCGTGTCTTTTGAGTTAGTTTTGAGGAATACAACAAAATATTTTGATATGCAGAAGCATCTAAAAATTTTAAAGGTTGTTTAAATTTTCTTCAAAAACATCTCTTTAAATGTAAGGAGATCTACAAAATTAAGGTCCAACATTGAGTAGGAAACAGGAGGTTGCAAGTTTTACTAATTATGATGGAAAGTGAGACTGTCCTTCTGTTACAGGGTGCAACACTTTGTAAAAGCTTGATATGTAGTTCTGACTAAGGATCTCATATCCTTAGGATAGCACAGTGACACAGTTGGTAGAACTGCTATCTCAGAGAACCAGAGATCTGGGTTCAATCTTAACCTTCAATAGTGTGTGTGGAGATTACATGTTCTCTGTTACTGTGCAGTTCTCTTCTGCCTAAGCCTGCTTCCTCCCACATCCCAAACAGACGTATTTGTAGGTTAATTGAGCACTGTGAGTGGCCTCTAGTGTGTTGATGAGTAGTAGAATTTGGGAGTGGTTGATGAGATGTAGGGGAATAAAAAAATTAATGTTGGAGTAGAGTGAATTGGTGGATGACAGTTGCCATGGCTTCAGTAGGCCAAAGAACCTGCTTTAGTATTGTCCCTCTCTTTGATTTGTAACTATACTTCACTTTCCAGAGATGCTGCCTAACCTACTGGCAATTCCTGTTTTTACCTCCATGGAATTGGCATTAAATGCAAAATCTATCTTAGCAGCAGTGGATTATATTGTGCTTCAGAATTCTGGTTCTTTTGACTTCAGTGAAATTCAAGAGTTCATAATGTGCAACTTCAATTGAAAATATACATTATGTACAAAGATGAATTTCTAACTCTGTATGTTGAATCTTGATTTTAAACACACTGTGTGGAGGAGGAAATGTGCTCAATGTCGCTCATCCTACTTCATGAATAATTTCTGTAGAACCAAGGAACAGATGCAGTGAGAAGCGTAGGTTGAATCAATCTATAAGTGTGAATAATGACCTATACTTAATCCAAAACATCTTAACTACTTTTTGCTTCCTCCCAAAGTGTCCCTAGTCTAAATGACTGAACATCATCACCATTATGTGATGTGGGCGATCATGGTCTTACAACCATGATTGTCCTTATCAATTTTTTTTTCTACAGAAGTAGTTTGCTATTGCTGTTTTATTTATTTATTGACAGTGTGGAATAGGCACTTCTGGCCCTTCAAGCCGTGCTGCCCAACAATTCTCAATTTAATCCAAGCCTAATCACAGGACAATTTACGGGGAAAAAATACAGCACCTTGCTAGAAATTTAGAAATAAAGAGTTCAAGTATGTTCCCAGAAGTTAAATGACCTTAGCTATTAAAACATTTCAGTTGTAGCACACTTGGTAAATATGAATTGATGGATGTTGGAAAAAGGCTGAAGAAGTGGGGAGGGAAGGACTGAAAGAGCAAATGTGGACATCTAAAATAGAAACAGGAAACATAAGCAGAGGTCACTTTATTTGGTACATCCTGTGCATCAGTTTGTTAAATCAACTATCTAATTAGCCAATTTTGTGGCAGCAACTCAATGAATAAAGGCATGCAGGCATGGTCAAGAAATTCAAGTATTGTTAAGTCCAAACATGAGAATGGAGAAGAAATGTGATCTAAGTGACTTTGGCTGTTGGTACCAGACGGGGTGGTTTGAGTACCTCAAACTGCTGATCTCCTGGGATTTTCACGCATAACAGTCTCTAGAGTTTATATAGAATGGCGCAAGCAAACAAACAAAAAAAGAATCCAGTGAGTGGCAGCACTATGGGTGAAAATGCCTTTTTAATGAGGGCAGAGGAGAGTGGCCAACCTGGGTCAAGCTGACAAGAAGGCAACAGTAACTCAAATAATGTGTTACAACACTGAATTGCAGAAAACCATTTCTGAACATACAACACGTTGAACTTTGAAGTGGATGGGCTACAGCAGGAGAGGACCGTGAACATATAGTGGTCACAAGTGTGCTGTATATATGAGGAGATTTTACTCAAATGCAAACCAAATATTAATGTTTTCTGATACTGTTAAATCCACCAGCTACCACAAATGTTTTCAGATTTAGGGTTTTTCATACAGAACTTCCTTGTGGCTTACAGGATGTGTAAAGTTCTCAAAGACCTTTGTAATAATTATCTAATTGATTTCTCAGTTCACTGTGGATATAGGGAGCATGACCTTGTCTTTTTAATGGTCAAATTCATACCTCATTGCTTGGAGTTCTTTAGCAGGCAGCTGTAGTAATGATCAACATTTTGGAAGGTTACTATTATAGTTGACTATCAATTTCAGAGGTTAAAATTGAAATACTTCCAGGTAATTTCTGATGCTTTGCTTCTGTTGTGAACACTTTAATCCATTTCTTGTATTCTTAAGATTATACAATCTACTTTGCCCATAATAATATCTCATCCCTTATAGATTATTTGTCCTGGCCCTGACTAATATTCTCTTTATTGGGCTGTAAAAGGGGGGTAAAATTCCCCTTTGATTTGCCCTTCACTCTCTCACACAGACTTTTACTCTTTCTTACACATATTTTCTCTTGCACACTCTTGCACTCTGTCTCACATACATACTCAGTCTCTCACACACACAAACACACCTTCTCCCACACACTCTCTCACTTGCTCTTTATTGCACTCTCACACACTCTCACATGCAAGTCTCTCTTACACAATTTCTCTGACACTCTTTCATATGCACACTCTTTCACACTTTCTCACATGATCTCCCTTGCACTCTCTTGCACTTTTTCCACTCACTCACACGCACACTTATTGTCTCACACACTCTCTCTCTCGCTCCCACACTCTCACATGCGCTCTGTCAACAAATTTCATGACGCATGCCAGTGATAAAAAACCTGATTCTGATTTGCTCGCTCTTACACTCACATGCACTTTCTGTCACACACACTCTCTCATACATTCTTTCTCTCTCTCTCTCTCTCTCTCTCACATACACACTCACTCCCCATACTCTTCTGAAATGCAACACTGAATAACTGGTAAAATCTGCAATTACAAAATTTCTTGTACAAAAGCAAAAGGATATGCCATAAGAAATATTGAATATTAACCTTGAAAATGATGGATAGATTGTATCAATTCATTGACAATTTGCTTGAATCCAATATGGTATTTCAAAAGCAGATTGAAAAGGCAATTCTCTAAAATCTATCCACTGATTGTGCTATTTCAGAGGTGACTACCTACTGCATGGTCACATAGTCAGCACATCAGTGAAGTCAAGCAGAATCAGAAAGATGCATCAATATTACAGCAATCCTCACTCTCATTTCAGTATTTATATTAAGGGCAAACAGTGGCAGATTATTAAAGTGCTCTGGTGGGCAACAATATGCTGTTCTCATTAATTCAATTATCTAGTTCTTATTGGCACATTAACTGATACTGACTGACAGCTGACATATTACTAATTGCTTGTGAAACAACACCTTTGAAACACAATAATTTAAAGCTTCTTTCCTTGGTTAGCATTAATTTATACTTACATCTATCAGCAGATGACATCTATATGACATCACTTCCATTTTTCCCCATTACACAAATGCCATTTAACCTCTAAAATGTTTTTACCTCCAAAGCCTCTTTTTAAACATTAAGGTGACTGTATGGTAATTTGTGGGTCATATACTTCATCTTTACTATCTTTGTTCACCAATTAAGGGTTATTTATATTGTGAGTAAAGCACATTTGAAGAGATAATTATATTTTAACATTAATGATCGTGGTGATTTGATCAGAGCTTGTAAGTCTCACTTGAAGGTTGATAGTAAATCTTCCCCTTTGAATTTTCATCCATCAAAAATTTAGCTTTTTTTCTTAGAAAGTTTAAATTGTTGGGATTAGTAATATCTCTTATGGCTTTCTATTAATTTACTGCAGCACAATACACATTGAATTTTCATGTTGTTGACCATAAAACTGATATGATTTATGCTATCATTTTACCAATTAAATGTAATTGAATAGTGTCAATACTGCTAAAATAAATTATGTTTATGTGCTAAATAGATGGATGAAACATAAATCAAAGGTTAGATTTTCCCATTGCAACTCCATGAGCAGGACAGATATTGAACAATAAAGATAAAAGTGAATTGGTTGCCTTAAATTATTAACACTTAAGTTTCATCCTTAGCAGTTTACATCTGCACTACAAAAAAATTAAGTTTAGTTTTTGAATGACAGCAGTATTTGAAAATAGTCAGCAAACCAAGCATCTAGTCAGATACTTGATGTAAACCATCACTATGTGGAATCTTATAGCCAAAGTAAAGTTCAAAATTCAAAGTAAATTTTATTTCTTGCTGCTGCCTGTAAGTAGTTTGTAACTTCTCCCCATGACCATGTGGGTTTCCCCTGGGTGCTCTGGTTTCCTCCTATAGTCCAAAGACATACTGGTTGGTATGTTAATTGGTCATTGTAAATTGTCCTGTGATTAGGGTAGGATTAATCAGTGATTGCTAGACTGTGCAGTTTGAATTGCTGGAAGGGCCTATTCTGCACTGTATCTCAATCAGTAAATAAAACGTCACCATATACAACCCTGAGATTCATTTTCCTGTGGGCATACTCAACAAATCTATAGAATAGTAACTATAACAGGATCAATGCAAGATCAACCAGAGTGCAGAAGACCTCAAACTATGCAGAAGCAAACTTAAATAAGTAGCAATAAATAATGAGAACATGAGACAAAGAATCCTTGAAAATGAGTTCATTCCTTATGGGAACATTTCAATGATGGGGCATGTGAAGTTGAGTGTAGTTCTCCTCTTTTGTTCAAGAGCAAGATGGCTGAAGGATAGTAACTGTTCTTGAATTTGGTGGTGTGAGTCCTGAGATTCTTGTGCCATCCACCTGATAGCAGCCACAAGAAGAGAGCTGTGAAATGCAACTATTTGTATACAATTACTCGTACTACTCATGAAGAGGGCCTGATTATGAAAGAACCATGTAAACGTGATGTGTTACCCAATAGAAATAGATGAGGGATAGGCTCCTTGGTCAGACAGCAAATCTTTGTAAAGAAACGATCACTGCAACATCACCAAGGAAGGTTCTTAGACAGAAAATCATGGAATGAGGATGTTCATAATCTTCAAACCAAGAAGGCAACAAATTGAGAATAGCAACAGCTTCAAATGAATAATACAGGACATGCTAATGGAATAAGCTATTTATTTTGTATCAGATGTTTGAAGATTCTAATTGAACAAAAGGAGTATCAATTCCAGGTGAATATGGAAGGCAAGCAAGGGTTTAGCACAGAATGCCTGCCTTTTGAATCACTGATGGGACAGACCTCTCTGATGCCAGTGGAGGAATCACTAGCTGTTGCTGGAGAGTAGGCATCTGCATCTTGTTGCGTTTAGTTAGTTTTTGTGCAGGGAGATGGGGTGGGAGTTGTTTATTATGTGGCCATATTTTTTTTGTGCATGGGGGTGGGTTTGCTGTTTCCCTTTGAACCGACTTCCATGGTTTTCTTTGTTTCGTGACTATCTGATGAAGATGAATCTCAGTGAATCTCTGCATGCGTACTTTAATAAATGAAACTTTGAACATTCATTTAAACTTTGCTATATATTTGAAACAAGCATGCTGCAAGAGTTCTTAACCTGGGGTCCGCAGACCCCTTGGTCGACCATGGATCAATTCCAGGGGGTTCAGAAAACTTGGATGGGAAAAATTTACATCTCTATTTTCATGAAGCTCCAGCTAAAATTTAACATTTCTTTCAATTACAAATGTAGGTAACATACCACAGCTTTATTAGCAGCCCGTGTCTTTGTCACCAATAGAAATCACATATTTTCGTATCATATTTCAGTTGTTATAAATACCTCAATATTATTTACAGCCAGCTCATCACTAGTTTGAAATTATGGTAGTTAATGAATTACTAAAGCACATATTACTATATCACAAATTTGTTTTTCTAATATATTGATAATTGTTCAATACCATTGGTTTCTTTTGTAATCCAGTGTATTTTATTTTATATATTTAAATATGTTATTCTGAGAAAGGGTCCTTAAGCTTCAGCAGACTGCCAAAGGGGTCCATAGCATAAAAAACATTAAGATCACCGCTCTAAAGAAAATATGTCTATGCTGAAGTATTACCTCATTTACTCACTGTCACGAGATGGGGTCAAGTGTGCTGGGAGAAGACCCACACACAGGACACAAGCACGTCTTTCTTAGGTACGATAAAACAGCGTTTGTTACTCGCTGCACAGAAGATCAGGAAATCGAGGACAAAGAGGAACACATACCTCGGACTAAGGGACCAGGGACTCGGATCGCCACAGACCTGGGACTTGGAAACAGGGAACTGGGACAGCCGCGGACCTTGGACTTGGACGGGGGAGCATGGACAGCCGTGGCCATGACTGGGACTCTGGGGTCTGGGACCGCCACGGCCCTTGGACTTGGAGGCTGGGACTTTGATTCATTGCCGCCAGACACTTGGATACCATGGATTGCTGCAGCCAGAAACATGGACCGCAAAACACAGGACAAGGAATCTTGAACCAGGACTCCTCCTCCAGATCAGACATCGAGCCGGAACTCTTCTTCGGGGGCAGACACGGACAAGGGGCATGAACGTCGAGTCAGAACTTCACCTTCAACTCAGGCACCGAGCCCCGACTCTTCTTCAGGGGTGGACAAGGGGCATAAACGTCGAGTCAGGACTCCGCCTTCCACTCACCCCTGGTAGATTGACCTTGCCCAGACCCACTCTGGTGACGGAAGGCGAACTGCTGGTACTCTGATGCGGGCTGGATCACTCTGGCTTGTTGTTGTGGCGACGGCAGCGGTAACTTGTTAAGGCTTCTTAACACTCTCGCCCCGAACGGCTAAAGCCAGGGGCATATAAACTGCCGGTTCGGCTCGAGGGTAGATTACCTTGATTGCCAAGATCAAGAGACGCGTGAAACGGTATTAAAAGGGAACAAGGCGTCAATGGTCCGGATCACAACATAACTACATTTAAAGAGGAACTGATCCGGACCATGACACTCACTAAAGATACTGCCTGAGCATTTTCATTTCTTAGTATATAAAGATAATGCCTCTCAAAGTCAAATTGGAAAAGTGAGTTTGTGCAGCATGTAAATAAAATAATTATAGTACCAATAGGGTGGAGATACGTCTCTACCAAAGGAGATGGAAGGTGACCCTACCCTCTGCTGGCCTGCAGGTCACCCTTGAGCAAAGTGTAGCACCTGATTAGTGCTTGCCCACCCACCCTCACCCCAATAAGGGTCAAGTGAAGCCATGAGATCAGGTGGTGGATGGTTGCATGAGCAGCTGATATGTATTTCTAGTCCTGGTTATGTATTCACTGATGCCAGGTAGAAAATCTTTGATGAGTATATATAATGGCTGAGGTCACTCAACTTGTAAAGACACTGCCCAAATGAAGGCAATGGCACACTATTTCTGTCGAAAAATTTGCAAAGGACAATCATAGTCATGAAAAGTCCGTGGTCGCCTATGTCATACGGCACGGAATGAACAAATAAATAGTTCCAAAGAAAATGGTCAGTTTTTTGGCCCATCAATTTTGGGGTAATTTAAGGAATTAAGTTTCTTCTTTATACATCTGGCATTCAAGAGAAGTGACTGGGAGCAACAGTTAGAGATTACTAATGAAATGGTCAGTTAAGTAGGTTTGCTAAAGATGTTAAAAGACAAGGAAACTACTAAAGTAACGTAATTCAGGACAGGGATACTTTTAACCAACACTGCAGTGTTTAAAGTGGATGAGAGAAGAGCCAAAATAAATATGAAATAGGAAAAGCAGAAGGAGTGAGTCTTTAATTCTGATTGTAGGAGATTGCAAAGTAAATCATTCATAAAGAAGAGGAAGGATTTTAAATTAAGTGCTCTGAAGGAAAGAGAAGATAGGGATGCACTGTGTGCAGGAAACAAACTGGGAAGCACTTTTTTACACTTCGGGCATTGGAATTGTTTTATGTGGTAATTTGCCTGGAGAAGATTGGATGATAGCATAGACATCGTTGACTAAAAATCATCAGCGCCTCAGTCTTTCCACGTAGACTGCACCTGATCATCATCTCCATTGGCACAAGGGACAAGCAACATAAGTGTAACGCTCAGCTATATCGGCTCGTACGTATCTAGGGGAGACCCGTCCCCTGCCCAACCTTGTCTCACGTTTGTGTCGATTGCTGTGCAAGGCCACCTGATACGGCCTCAAACATCAATCATCTGCCAGCACACAGTGTACATTTTACAAATTATACTTCATAAATCTTACTTGGACTATGAGATTAATAAAGACACGGTACAAAAAGGAATGAATGGAAACAAAAAAGGTGCCAGACTTATCAAAGTTCAGTTTCTTTGTGCACACACAGTTGGAGCTTGGGACCTTCCTTCCTGCAATCAGCTCTGACCCCACGACTCGTAGCTCGGGACCACCCAAAGTGATTGACCAGAGCACTCCCAGCATGTCTGTCTTCCTCTCGATCTCCCCTCCAACTCTCCTGTTTCCCAGCCATATGAGACAACATATCACCCCAAAAGAAGAATAACATCTATCCCAATTGGTTAACAAATGAATACAATTCTTGTTATCAGTAATTATAACCCAGACAAGCTGCAAGAGAATGCTCTCTTTCACCAGTTAGCATAACAAAAAAGCATTTTTACTTTTAACATAACAAAGAAGCCATTTTGATTAACATATGCAGTAACATAAAGAAGAAACCCCTTACATAAGATCATAAGAGTTAGGAGCAAAGTTAGGCCATTTGGCCTATCAAGTTATTTCATCAAGGTGGGAGGAAATCAAGGCACCCAGAGAAATCCCACACGGTTACAGGGAGAACATAAAAACTCCTTACAGGCAGTGGCGGGAATTGAACTTGGGTCGTTGGAACTGTAGTAGCATATCAATGACAATTGGCTTTCATTCACTTCATATTCTGTTTACTCCCTTTTCTTCTGCACTACTTTATTGACTTATTTTATTTTATTGAGATATAGTGCAGAATAGCCCCTTCTGCCTTCAACCTGCACCACCCATCAATCTCCTGATTCAACTCTAGCCTAACCACGGAACAATTTACAATGACCAACTACCCTACCAACTAGTAGGTCTTCGGACTGTGAGACGAAACCCAGACAGTCAGGGGAGAACATAAAAAATCCTTACACATAGGGGCAGGATTTGAACCTGTTACAGTGTCAACCCCAAAAGTTGAATTAAAGTTCAAGAAACTGCAAGATAAACGTCCCTTATCCTCTCATAAATGAGGAAATAAGGATCACCTGAGACATTATTAATAAATTGTCTTTATGTTCGTGGAAGGCTTTTGTCATTGGCAACCATGTGAATAAATTCCTGATGGTTATCAGCTCACTTGCTTCTTTTCAATCCACCCTATACAGTTACATTCCTCAGCCCACTGATAACATTATTATTCATCCAACACTGATGTAAAATATTTCATCTTGGGAACCTTTAGCCTATCTGTATAAACGCTGTCCTCTTAAATGGGATTAATAGTCAGGCAGGTTCCCAGACACACTGCTCTGGGCTCATTGCTGAGGATGTTGTTGTAAAAGGAGATTAAGATGAAAGAGCTGCAGGCAACTGCCTCAAGGAGATGTTCACCATAAGGCACACTCCCAATGGTAATCAAGGAGAATGGTAGCTTTAATTTTTTGGCCTCAGGCTGCTTCAGGCCCTGTGCAGTATCAATGGATTTGCTATCTGTCAATATGATAAACTGGTGAGTGATTCATTTTCTAATTAAACACGGCCAATAACTCTACCATGAACCGCAAGTGCACCTTGATAGCTCCTCCTGATTTCAGAACTTTTTTGGAATATCCCGGACTACCATCCACAGCCCCCCACCCCACTGTCAGCTGGTGGACATCAGTGAAATTTATTATGAGCTCAGATTGACCTTGAGCCAATCCAAGCTTGTAATGTATCTCATTCATCAGCATAAATGAAAAATGAAAATGTTTAATTCACTTTAACGTCTGTCCATTGGGATGTTCAGAAGGATCAGCACTACACTGTTTTGATTTAGCAATGAGTTTAATTTCAGTTGATGATGACAGCGAATTTATTCCTCCTTTGTGCATTTGTTACCCTTACTACTTTTTCTTTTTGGAATTGAATCTTTTGTTGCTGTCCTCCATCTCAACACAGACATTCTATATTACTCACTTATTCCTTTCTGTTATGTTTTGTAACTCCAGAACATAACACTAGTTGAGAAAAGAACACGGGACCCCGCAAGGTGTATGTAAGCTTCATTTTTACTTTTAGCAAAGTGCGCTTGTATGCCATTTATGTAGTTCTATATATAAATCAAAATGAATTATGTAAGCTACAAAGAATGTTTAATCAAACAATACATTTACAATATTACTCAAATATTACTGAGATATTAAATACACCACTCTTCCCTACTTGGGTATAGGCTCCAACTCAATATATAAATATATATATATATACAGTACAGTGAAAAGGTCATGGGCACATCTATATATAGGAAGGATGCCTAAGACTTTTACACAGTACTGCAGTAATTTTATGTATTGCACTGTACTGTTGCCGCAAAGAAAAAAATCATGATGTATGTGAGTGATGATAAATCTGATTCCAATATGGGTCTCTATTGTGGACTGAGAGTGGGCAGGTGTCAGGGAGAGGGAAATGGAGAAGTGAGAGGGCAGGGAGCAGGAAGTACCAGAGAGGCGTTCTGTAATGATCAATAAACTAATTGGTTGGAATCAAATGACTTTGACTAGTGTCTCAGAGCTGCGTGTGTTTGCACTGTACCTGCCCCCTTCTCTCTCAACCTTGGCACTCCTTCTCTGTCCCACAACCCTCACACTGCACTCCACCTTCACCATTCCCAACAGCCTTTGCTCCCACCAGATTTACAGATTTACTTGCAGCACATCGGCAAATACAGAACTGTGCAAAATTCTTGGGCACCAAGCTATATAGAGTAAACCTCAGGTTTGACTGGCAGCGTTAGTGAAGACAGTCTCTGGCCCTGCCAAACGTGTGAAATCTGAGGTGCAAAACCTTTTGTTTGTGTGGATGCTGTGTGATCTGTTCCCCCATTACAAATCAGTACCACAAAATAACAGACAGTACACCATATGCAATTAAATGATTTAGATTATAATCCTTAATTTGTCTAAAGGGTTAATAAAGAAAACAAAAAGAAAAGGGCCCATCTTAATGAAGCAGTCTAATGTGCACAAATTGGAGCTCACAGTTTCCCTTCCACTGGTCCTCTATCTGTTTCCCCGGGCTTCATCAACTCCCAGCCCCACTCCAAATCCACTCCGTCCTGCTGTCTATGTTCTCTCCTCGCCAAACAAAAGACCCAGATCACCTCTTTCTCTGGCACACAACAAGAAAAAAAAAACTTCCTTCTTTGGATGGCGCACATTCCAAAGCCCTCGTTATCTCTAGCCATAAACCAAACGCTGCTGCTACAGAAAAACCATTACAATGGTTAGCAGTGAAGCCTTTTCCTGGTTGTTACAGTCTCCCCCCATCAAATTTAGTCATGTCCTTATGATATTGAGATAATTTGCCAACCCTTCTTGCAAAGCACAAAGTCCAACCCAGGTTTAAAAGGCAGTGACGTAACTCCCCTAAGCAGTAGGGACCACACTCTATTTCCCTGGTGCGACATAGGCCAGCCTGTCCAGTGGCCTCCTGATTCTTTGAGACCTTCATACCCCCTTATCTACATGTTCCAACACGAATGGGGATATTTCTGGTCTACCTGGCGAGGCTTCCCCCGGTCTATCACTCCTGCCCCCCTGCAACTCGGACCCCTCTTTCCCTTGACTGAGTCCTGCTTCATCCCAAACAGGGTCCTGCTGAAACCCAGGCTGTCCACAGATAGCAAACCCCACCCCCCCCACCCCCCGATTTCACCTGACTCAACATGAGAAGGATTGGGAATCTCTTCCTCAGTCAGAGGAGAGATAGCAAAAGGCACATATACCACACCTTCATTTCCTAATCATCTGAATCAGTATCCCAGTCAGGGGCATTGCTGCAGAATCCTCTTACTAGGTGTCAGCTCCATGTTGGGCTCTGGTCAGCCTGCACCTCTTGTCTCAGAGGCAGAAGTTGGCTCTGATAGAGAAACTTGACAGGCCCATTCCCATCTTCTGGTTTCCCCCGGAAAACTGATATGTTCGGCATCTGACTCTCCATTACATAAGGTGTTGTCAACCAGTGGTCAGCCAACTTATGCTTCTGAGGTAGCCCCAAATTCCTTATGAGGACCTGGTCTCCTGGCATGAGTTGAGAGAACCTAAACTTTTGATCATACTTCCTCTTATTTCCTTGATTCTGCTTAGCAGCCATGACCTCAGCTAATTCATAAGCCTTTTTCAGCTCCCTCTCATAGCAGACATCTACTTCAGATAAGTCTTCAGTGGTAGGTCTTCCTTGACAGTCCTAAAACAAAGGTCGAAGGGCAACTTCACCTCGCGCCCACACATCAGATAATATGGCGGGTACCCGGTAGCTTCATTTCGGGTACCATTGTAGTAGTGGACCAGATGTCCACTTTGTTGGTTCCACCTGCTCTTCTTGCTGATCTCCAAGGTTACGAGCATGTCTAACAAGGTCTGATTAAACCTCTCTGGCTGGGAACGATAAGGAGTAGTCCTCGTCTTCATGACACCGAGCATGTTCAGTAACTCATGGATGAACCTACTCTTGAAATCCTGTCCCTGATCATTATGTAATCCACCTGGGGAGGCCATAATAAATGAAATACTTCTCCCATAACACTTTGGCCACTGTGGATGCCCTCTGATCCTTGGTAGGGAAAGCTTGCGTATATCTGGTGTAGTGATCCGTGATGACAAAGACATTCGCCATGTTGCTGGCATCTGCCTCTATTGACTGGAAGTCCCTACCCACCAGGTCAAGGAGCCCTGCAATCTGCAATTGGGACAAGGCAGCTGCCCTCGTAGGCAGTGTCTTCCTCCATATGCATCAAGTGCACAACTTGCAGTATTCTTCGACCTCCAGCTTCATTCAGGGCCAATAAAGTCTGTCTCTGAGCAATCCATTGGTCTTTTTCTCCTCAAAATGCTCAGAATTTTCATGAAGTGACTTCAACGCAATCCTCTGCTACTTCTCAGCAGAACCAGTTGGGAACGCCAAGGTCGATCCCAGTACAGGATCTGGCTCCTCAACTCCAACCTGGGCCATTCTCTCAGTAATGCAGCATGTTTCATC
This sequence comes from Hypanus sabinus, assembly GCF_030144855.1. NCBI lineage: Eukaryota > Metazoa > Chordata > Chondrichthyes > Myliobatiformes > Dasyatidae > Hypanus > Hypanus sabinus. The sequence goes on along the minus strand of NC_082718.1, from coordinate 37,907,263 downwards.
TTCTCAGCTTGGGCCATGTCTTCCTTTTTGACTTCTGACCAAATGACACCAATGATTGGGTCGTCTCACTGAGTACCTGCCACTTCCCCAGGACTCAATTCCAGTAACTGGTTTTTCTTCAGAGCAGTCAGGTTACAGTAAACTTGTGGAATGACGCCATCAGGTGCTCCCAGTTGATCTACCACTCGACCCTGCCCTTGCCTTCCATCTTCCTTCAACATGATGACAAACTGACGCATGGGTTTCACTCCTGGGGCAGGAACGCTCTTCCATTCTTCGTCCCTGTCTATCCGTTCATGCACACGACGGGACAAAACATCAGCATTAATGTTCCTACATCCCTGCTGATACTTCAGGCTGAAATCATAGGCAGACAATGCTGCCAACCACCGATGGCCAGTGACATACAATTTTGCCGAGATCAGGATATACGAGGGGTGATTGATATGTTTGTGGCCTAAGGTAGAAGGAGTCAATTTTAGAAAATCTAGTGCACTTATTTTTCAACATAGTCCCGTCCTACATTTACACACTTAGACCAGCGGTCTTGGAGCATATGGATCTTGGACCTCCAGAAAGTGTCCCCAGCAGGGGTGATTGATAAGTTTGTGGCCTAGGGTAGAAGGAGATGAGTTGTACAGCTCTTGTTACATGCACATGCAGTTCAACTCTTTGAGTCATTATGCAGAAAATTTGAAGTTAATAACTCATCAGGGGTGATTGATATGTTCGTGGCTTAAGGTAGAAGGAGATGTGTTATTATCCTGTACTTCTCTGATCAGCTCAGCAAACGAAGGAGGGAGGCGTGTCTTACAGCTGGAGCTGGAGACCCCAGGTGAACAGGTCCTAGGACTGGGCGCCCTTTGCTATTTGATCCATTCTTATCTGATCCACTTCAGCCACCTGAGTGGCCCCTTTGTGCCACAAGCAATTTAGCTGCCTTTATAGCCAATAGATGTATATAGAAAGCTTCTCCCCCTTCTCCTGGCGCATCTTCTGAAAACCCAGCATGAACTCCATTGGGTTTCCTGTCATGTCAAACACATTTTCCAGTGCTTGCACGTAAGTGGCAGTTGTGGCAAGGGGGTACTGTGCTCGTACGGTTCTCACATCAGCAACCCGCCCCCTCAAACTCTCAACCAATCTCTGTCCTTTTCCGTCATCAGAGCACTACCATTCATCTAACAACTGAGAGGTCTGCTCTGCCGAAGTCTCATATTCCTCTTCCCCCTCGGAGATGGGCTTTATTCCAGAGAATATTCTTAGCTTCTGATAACTAGGACCACCTGTCTGTGCACTGGGCCATTTATCCGCCAGAGAGTTAAGGGCTGATACTAGCTCAGAACTCTCACTCTTCACTGGGGAAAGGGACTAATTAGACATTCCAAATCTGACCACTCCTTCCCCTCACTCCTCAGAAATGACAGAACCCTGTCTTTGAAGTCTCCTAGCGCAGACTTAAACACACAACCCACTGATTCAGTGCTCAGGGAATCACACAGCATCCAGTGAAATCAATCCTGGATGAGTTCCCACAATTGTAACCCTCAGGTTTGGCCAGCGGCATTAGTCTACGGAAGAGTCCCTGGAGCCACCAAACGTGTGAAACCTGAGGTGCAAAACCTCTTGTTTGTGTGGATGTGGTGTGATCTGTTCCCCCATTACATATCAGTACCACAAAATAACAGGCAGCAATTAAACAATTTAGCTTCATAGTTCTTAATTTGACTAAAGGGTTGGTGAAGAAAACAAAAAGGGCTCATCTTAATGAAAGAATCTAATATGCACAAGTTGGAGCTCATGGTTTCCCTTCTGTTGGTCCTCCATCAGTTTCCCCAGGGTTTGTCGACTCCCGGCCCCACTCCAAGTCCACTCCATCCTGCTGATTATGACCTCTCCTTTCTGGTGTCTTCTCTCTTCATCTCTTGCTGAACAAAAGGCCCAGATCACCTCGTTCTCAGGCACAGAACAAGGAAAAAACACTCCCTTCATTGGACCGTGCACATTACATCTAATCACCACTGCTGCTGCAGAAAAATCATTACAATGGTTAGTAGTGAAATCTTTCCCAGGGTGTTACATATATATACATAATTTTGTGGAATGACTGACACGGTGACCAATTCCATTTTAGTTAATTTGCCATTCTCTTCTGGTGTAAGCCATACTTCTTGTCTCCAGCATAGTTTTCACATTGTAAATCTTAAAGCTACTTAGTCCTGTGACACTCCCATTGTTATCAGATTTTTCATGAACAGTATGCAGATTAGTGCTCTTTTGTTAACTGAAATTTGTCTTTTTATCTTCATCTCTTCCCTGCACAGACCATTTATTTTTATCCAAAAATGCCCAGTATGCTCTTTGCATGTTGTACTTTATTTCATTTTCTGTAAAGTTTTCCTTTAAACCTGCATTTGTCTAGTGTGTGTGATTTCCTGCCCTCACACCTGTATATATTTCACATTTATCTGTTGTGCAATTGAATGTTTCCATGCTTCCAATGTAGCCAGCCAATTCTGCTTTTTTTTGGTTATTATTACTATCGCTATGAAGCCATGAACTTGTCTGTTCTCTGTCTTTTTTTAAACTCCACCATGTTTAAACTCAACCATAAGAGACTGCTTATTCTTTAATTCAATTATCTTGCTGTCCTTTTTTTAACTTGAACCTTTCACTGTACTTCAGCAGGTCTTGGGTTCATTTAAAACATCCTCATTGTCACTGTTCTAAAACATAAAATTAATTGAAAAGAAAACACAGAGATGGGAATAATATGCCTAACTTTGTTTTTACTTTCTGGAGGCACGCATTGTATGACATGGCGGCATGATGACATACGCCATTCACATACTTTTACATATAGCTCATAATTAATTATTTATGCAAACAAATTAATACTTAATCAAACAACACATTTACAATATTACTCAAATAATACTGGCTGGTTTTGTTGAAACAGTCAAACTTCTAAGCAAACACTTTGCACGTCCATGCAATGCACTCAGCAATACATGCACTTAGTTTTCTTTGTTTTATTTCATTTCCTTCAAAATACTGCTCAATTTGCTCCATATGCAATATCCAGTTATCTCTTGCGCAATCAGACACATCTATCTTTCTGATGTAGCCAGGAATTCCTGCTTGCTTTTTATTTATTTATTATTATTATTATTAGCATCTCCCTGTGCACACATATGAAACTGTGAATTTTATCTGTTTTCTGCCTTATTTTAACCCGTCACAATCCTTTCCCAAAGGAACATATTTAAAACTCAAACATTTTGCTGCCCTTTTTAAAAAACTCAAATGTTACACTGCACTTCAATAGGTCTCAGATTCATTTTATAATTTACTCAACAGCACTATTATGTTTTTGTAATTCCAAAACACAAAACTAATTGAAAGATAAACAAAGGAGCCCAAGAGATATGTGTAAACTTCATTTTTGCTTTTAGTGAGGTGTGCATATATGATGTAGCCATGTAATGATGTATCCCATTTACGTACTCTTACGTATTATGTAAGTGACAAAGAATACTTAATCAAGCAATATATTGGTGATAATGTTCAAATATTACTGAAATGTTAAATATGCAACACTTTCTCTGCACCTTAAAATACTTGTTGTGACTGATAAATTGTGATAAATTCTGTAACGTGCTCACAAGACAAATTCCATATTCTTCCCATTGTTTTTCTTTATCTTTCTCCGACTTTCCCTGTTGTTTCTTTCTTAAATGCAGCACAGACACACTGTCTCTTAATGCAGCCTTGCTGATTACCCTTTACAAGTCTTTTAGGCACACATTCAAACATGCACCTCAATTGTCAATGATTTCTATCATGTCTTTAACCTCAGATTTATCACATTTTTCCTTCTAGCTATTTATCAGTTTCCTTTTCTCAACTATTCAGCTAAAGATGCACATTCACACACATGCCTATAAGCAAACAAAGCTCTACGAGCATTTGAACCTTTCTCAATAGTACAGATTACCTGGATCTGTACAAGCTAACCAGTTTATGGGTTCAGTTGGAAGTAAAAATTGTCATAAATTATCAGAAAATAGTTGCATAAAATCGATATATGACTGTAACATATGAAATAGAGAAAAGATCGGACAATGGGGTGCTCAGAGTCATGGTCATCGTCTTGTTCCTCTTGTTTAATTGGATTGTTGATGGGGCTGGGGTGAGCAGAGAGGTAGTGATACCCTTTGGAGATGACTGAAGGTGAGTCCTGACACAGTGAGGGTCAGGACTTGGGGAAAGAGTCCTGTGAACATGTCACAGGGTTATGGTAAACATGAAGGGGAGTGGAAGTGAGACAAGGCTTTGGATGCCGGGGTTGATGGATGACTGTGCAGAACACAAAAGATCAAGCCCTTAATATTAAGTCAAGAAGAACATTTGGTCCAGTGGCTGAGAGACTGAGTGGACTGAGCCTGCAGGGCACTTGTTAGGTCATCGTGATGTGATGTTGAGATGCACGTGGGTACCATGGTGATGGATACAAATATGACACTTTCTTAATAGAAGGCACAATTGGTCATTGTATGCAAAGGACAGATCATCTCAAGGACACATTGATAATCACCCACAGGATCTTGTAGCCAAATTCCCCTGCAGCTTTCCCAAAGGAATGTTGTGTTGGCGGGGGTGGGGGAGTGGGGGGGGGGTTGAATGGTTTCATCCCATGTGTTTCTGCCATGGAAGTCCTGTCAGATGTTCAAATGTGAGTCACATCCAGAAATGCCTTTTCAAAATGCCAGATGAATAAACATTGACAAGAAAATGTATGGCATCTCAGTGCAGAAAATCAAGATTTTCAGTCAAATAAAACTGAGCAAATTTGTGGTGAGATGGAATATCTAGGCAAGCATAAGCTACTTTCAGATTTACCACTAACCAAGCCTTTCACTTCTGTCCATTCTTTACCTGGCAAATTCACCTGGAACAGGATAATTATAGTATGTATCTGCAGCAAAATGAATCCCTAGCTTTTGACATGTTGTGGTAAGATGTTTGTTCCCTACTCATGTTAGCAGTCAGTATATCAGCAGTGTGTTCCTGATCAGAAATTTGAGAATCAAAATAAATTTACTGAGGGCTGAGAATCAAAGCTGGTGCTTCTCAGGACTGCTGGGTTTCATACCTTACTGGGTGCATTCGTCCAGCTACCGAGAAACCAAATAAGTATGAACACTTCAATATCCTGTCAAGAACATTGAAAGGCCAGCCGGTTCACTGTGTTATTCTTTGCTCTAATAATTTGCAAAAAGAATTGCCATCATGATCACCATTTCTAAATTTGAATGCTAAATGAGAATTAAAAAAGCACTTTGATATGTCACGCAGTGAAGTAATCTGTAAGTGAAACTCACTGTTGATGCTGTAAATCTAAAAGAAAAAAATAGCAAATGCTGTAAATGATAGGTCAGGACACCAGCTGTCAACGTTTCATGTTAGAAACCTTTCGTGCGAATATTTTGATGAAGGGTATTCAATCTGAAATTTTGACTATTTATCTCCTCATAGATGCAGCCTGACCTGTTGATTGTTTCCAGCAATTTTTGTTTGTGTTTGAAATATATACAGTACTGTGCAAAAGTCTTAGGCACGTATATATAGCAAGAGTGCCTAAGACTTTTGCACAGTACTGTATTTGTTAACGTGGAGCGGACAGAGAGTTTGTCAATCTGGTGGGAGCAAAGGATGATGGGAATAGTGAGGGTGGAGCATCAGGGGAGTGGTGTGGGACAGGTGGCAGAGAAGGAGTACCAGTGGTGGGATGAGGAGGAGTGAAGGTGCAGACACACTTAACTATGAGACACCAGGCAAGGTCATTTTGATTCCAAACAATTGGTTTATTGATCATAACAGAATGTCTCTCTGGTGCTACCTGCTCCCTCCCTTCCTCCTTCCCCTTTTCCCAACCATGAGTTCACTTTCCCTGCCCCCTTTCCACTCTCACTCCACAACAGAATCAGTCTCAGGTTTATCATCACTAACATATATCATGAATTTTTTTTTTGTGACAGCAGTCCAGTGTAATGCATAAAATTACTACAGTATTTTACAATAGTCTTAGGCACCATAGCTATATATTTATGTGCTTCAGAATTTTACACAGTACTTACTGTATGTCACTGAAGTAAACATAAAGAAATCTAGGTCTTTTAACACAGAGTCCATTAATTGCTGGAAAGTCTGTACTGCATTTTTCAGCCATAATGACATGTGCAGAAAGTCAAATAGACCAAACGGGGATATAAAAGCAGTTTAGCACACATCCTCAGCACATACAGGTACTTGATGGTAGACTATGACTTGGTTCACTTTAGAAAAAAACTATCTTTCTGGCTAAACATGCCAAAAAGTCATGAATATGTGGGACCAGGTAACAACTGGGGGTGGTGGCCTTGTTAAGGCAGCAGTTATTGCCACGCGGATGGCAAACGCTATTGGGCTCAGGGACCATGTGGAGGGGTGAAGCTCAAGGGTTGCAATCTATGTATAATGCCTTGCATTTCTACGTTAGCAAACTCCACCTTCATTCTGGCCTGCTTTTCTGAATCCAATCTACATGCAGGAGTGTGGCCCGGTGAGCCAGTTGTGGAAACGTGGTGCTCAGCCCAGCGAGCAAGTGAATTTACAGGTGGTACATGTGCTAGTCAGAGTCATCGTGGGGAATTAACTGTAGGTATTGGGTTACAATCCAAAAACCTTTGCGTCCACAGGCCATGTGTTCTTAAGATTTACTGACAGTCCTCTGGTGAACAGGCAATCTACTCTGAGCAGAGGTCTAGCAACTTCAGCCAAGACAAAGTCCTGCGCATAGCATCATCCACTGAAGCAAAGCATCAAGTGTTGCATCTCTTAAGGTCTGGATCCTGCTTGACAGCCTCCAGGAAGTGTCTCTGCCTTATAATCAATGCACAATGCTGGCAGCACACTCTCTTTTGCACCTATGTCACACAGGAAGCATCACTCGTGCCTGTAATATACAATAGACAATGCTGGCAGGTGTTCATAAACCTCCAATGCCTTGACATACTGGTAGTGACAAAGTTGCATGGTGAACATGGTAAAACATAGACCTGCCATTGTTTGGTTTGAAACCATGGGTGTGAGTCTGTTGGAGTCCTGCTGACAGGGCTTATCATGACAGGCAAAAGAGGAGGAATGATGCATCTGGCTGAGTGTAGACTATCGGCCATTTTAGCAAGCTCACTATAGTCCTTCATAGGTGTATTAGTGAGGGCTATGCAAACTTGATCAGGCATTTGTTGCACAAAGAGTTCTTTAAAAATAAAAGAAGGATGGTGATTACCCAGGAGAGATAGCATGTGGTCTATTAGTTGCAAAGGCCTAGCATTACCCAGGCCAGGTGAGGAGAACAACTGTTTGGTGCGTTCAGACAGTCCAAATGACTGTAGCAGGTGAATTTTCAGAGTGACACATTTATCGTGTGCGGACAGGTCTTCTAGTTGACTCACCACTTTAGCTGCAGTGTAACTACTTAGTGTTGCTACGATATGGTAACATTTGATATTGTCTGTGATGATTTATCATAGCAGAAACTGGGCTTCCACCTGTGCAAACCATGTTAGTTTGCTGCCCCCAAAAGTCCAGCTCCTTCAAAGCAACTCCATTGGTCAACATGTTATTGAGTAAGTCTGGAATCATCTGAGAACATTGGGGGTCACCAGTGAAGAATTTTGTGAATGAATTTGCAGGAGTTGCACTCAACAAAAACCACAGCTCCTTACTTCCAATTCAATCTAAACAAAAGCAGTCGCCTAATACTGACGTCATTACATCAGGCACCTTCTCTTAAAGTGAACACAATAACTCAATGACAGTGTGTTTGTCAATTATATAGAACAGTTTCTATTATAAACAATATTTGTCATTTGTCACCCATTACATTACCCTACAGGTGAAAAATCAGCCAGGAGGGGAGAGAGGCTGGAGTTGGGAGTAAGTGGCATATGGATGATAGGTGTATTCAGACAAAGAGAAAAGGATGTGAGTTGAAGGAAGGTAAGTGTAAAGGCTGGAGAAAGTGATTAGAAGGAGATGTCTAAAGAGCATCTGATCTGTATCTGATAAGTAAAGGAGGTTATAATGGGAACCATTGGAGAGACGTGAATGGCAGATGGAACCAGAATCAAGTGTGTGCTATCCTGTAGCTGTGTTTCAAGATTCTGGTGTTGTAATGCATGTGGAAGAAGACAACATTATGTTTATAAGGATTGTTTCTTTGACTTCCTGCCTGCTGTTATGGCATGGAAAAAAGATTCAACATTCAAAATTTAAGTTTTATTTACTATCAAAGAATGTATAAATTATACAACATTGAGACTTGCTTGCTTACAGGTAGCCAAAAAGCAAGAAACCTGAAAGAACTCAATTAAAGAGGGAAAAAAAAGAAATAGGGATAAAAATAAATATTTGCAATATTTTGTTGTGCAAGAGAAAGAAAAAAAAATCATGCAAACAACTGAAGCAAACTACACTGAAGTCCAGCAAAAATGGGAGGGGGGTGTGTGGGGTGTAAGCGTTATTTCAATCCAAAGATTTGTCATTGCAGAAAGTTACAAGCTTTGCTAAATGAGTCTAGGAGAAGGAAAAATAATTTACTTACAGGCTTCATCCAGATAAAGCAACTTTGGGGAACCAGTGCACTGTAGATTGGATTTGTGTGTAGCTTAAATGATGAATGGATCCAGTCCAAATTGTTAAGCATGCAATCTCACATTGAACCTGGCTTGAAAAATTGCAACAAGATGGCAGTGGCAGCGAAGTATGCCAAAGAATTTCATTCATCACCAGGTATAAACATGATGATTGCTTATCACCAGACAGAACCAATGAAAGTTCCACTTCTGAAACAAGGTCAGCACTTCAGTGCGAATTCTTGGTACAAACGCAATAGGTGGCTGTTCTCCACAGACTGGTCCTTCTGGAAGGCCAGTCGACTATGCGTCACATGAAAGAACATTTAGTCATAGGATATAAATTTAAAATTCCAACCAGGAGACCGGGTGGTTAAATCTGTTATCCAAATTTGACCACACTCTTGGGAATTGTATCAAATACAAATGGAGATTTCCAGTTGGAAAGTCTGATGTAGGTTGCAAATTGCAACTTTCCTTTACAAGAGGTCTTTCCAGTCACAGCTGCAGAAAATGTTGAAGTGACACAAAAAGATAATGAGCTATCTTGTGTTCAGCTTTGGTCACCTACCTACAGAAAAGATGTAGATAAGGTTGAAAGAGTAGAAAGGAAATTTACAAGGATTTTACCAGGACTGGAGGACCAAGTCAGAAGGAAAGGTTGAATAGGTTATGACTTTATTCCTTGGAATGTAGAGATTGAGGGAAGATTTGTTAGAGGTATAGAAAATATTTGGGGGTATAGGTAGAATAAATGCAAGCAGGCTTTTCCCACTGAGGTTGGGTGGTTTCCTTAAAACCAGTTGCTTTTGGCAGATGGGGCTTGTCAGCTGTGGTTGGCAGCTCATCTAGGAGAAGGAAAACTCTGATCTCAAACCTCCACTTCCTTGTGGCTATACCCACTCATGCGGCAGTCTTTGGAAGTAAACCCCAAGGGAAATCTCTGGAGCTGGAGTCCCCAAGGCAGTCCTACATTGAGTTCAAAGCTGATTGGCAACTCCTGCAATGCTGCTGGTGCCAAACTGCATCGGTCTCTGCCTTTTGGATTCATCAGATGCGTGGAGAAAGGGAGCCTACAACAATGGAAACAGCTTATTCTCCATATTGTACTGCCCTGCCTTTGAGCATCTAGACAGCTTGGACACAACATCTAAGGTCGACCCTGACCAATGGAGGCCTAAGCAAGAAGAAAAAAGGTACGATTTGTTGAGAGTGCAGAGCCAAAGACCAAAACCAAAAGATAGAAAACCAAGAATGTCCTTTAAACACAAAAGTGACAAAACATCATTGCAGAACATCCTCACCAGTTTTTGGTTGAAAAGCAACAGTATTTTAGTCACTTTAAAGATCATTCAAAATGAATAAAAGTTTATTGTGTGTTATCTTGCAAATCGATGGAATCTACCATTAAGAACCAAAGACTGATTTTTGGTTCTCACAGTGTACCTGAAGAACTCATATCAGGTAATGGATCTCAATTCATGTAATAGGTATTTAAACTCTACACAGTTTATTCATTGATCTCCATGTACCATCTAGCTTTTAATCATACAACAGAGAGCTCAAATAATACTGTTACATCTGCACTCATCCAGGTGTATGGAGACTATGTTCATGAGTTTGAACTGTGCAGATGGTGGACGAGAGTTAGGAGGTGAGTTAATCACCAAAGGGTTGGTAGTATCGGTAAATGCTACACCATTGTGTATGTGACTACTTCAGCTCAATTTCTTGTCAATGGTATTCCCCAGGTTATTTTCCATTGAAGAAGTAATTCCCACTTGAATGCTTTTGCAGTTGATGGTGATGGCATCCGTCTGTTGCCATGGACAATGGACAGTGGCACTAGAGAGACCTCTCAAGAGCACAAGCCTGGACAAAAGTATGGAGATCCTCTGAAGCCCAGTCATCAAAATCCACCTCTCAGCCTCACCGGTGTAGTCCAAAGGAAAGCGAAGCAATATGCCTGGCACCAGCTTGGCTGCAGGAGCTGCTGGAAGGATGTTCAGTAACATCCAACTGCCTTAGGGGCTCCGCTCCAGATTTTCTGTCTGGGTTTAGTCCGTAGCCCTCGTCTCTCCTGAGGCTACCCACAAGGCAGTGAGGCTATTTACCCATAGCTGGGGATCTGGATCATGCGCACCAGGGTGTTTTCATAGCCAGTGGGCCTGTGTGATATATGTGCAGGGGCCAGACTTCCTCCTCGTCCTCAGTCGTTCAGCCTGAGTCCAAAAGGAGTTCAGTTTCTGTGTGTCACCAACAAGGAGGCATTACATGAGGCTTGCTGCTGGAGAGGCTGTGTACTGGCAGGGAGGAACTTATGCATTCAGCTCTCTTTTTTACAAGATTTCTGACCAATGGCGGAATCTGGAAGTGAGAGCGACAAGCACTACCCACTACACTACCACATCAGATGCATCACAACAACCAGTCGACACACCATTATGCAATTATCCAGCCTTAATCCATATTATATTCATGCTCTGCTATAATTTCCCTTCACTAATTTTGTTAGTTCTGTAGTACATTCACATTTCACTACAGGTCTTATGGAACTTAACTCCGAATTATTTGGGAAATATTATTCAGGAGGGGTCCACAAAAAAAAAACACATAATGGAGTTGCATTGAAGGTTAATGTCTGAAAATTTTGCAAATTCCTGAAATATTTCCCTCTGGATTTTATTGGTCATCAACTACTTATTTACAGTATAATAATTCTGTTGACTTCACTTTAGTTTAATTTTCTGAAAGAAATCCAAGGAGAGTGGAATTATTGTTTGCCAGTTATTAAGCTGCTATTTTGCACCTCCAAGGAGAATCTATAAAACATATTAGTAAGACTTTCTGTTTACCAGCTCAATTTTTTTATAAGTTATCATTTAATTACTTGCCAGTCATTCCATCATCTTTACTAAGGAAAATCAAGCAGTTTTTTTGTAGTACTCTAGACACTTTAGCTTAAAATTGGAATTGAATCCAGAATCAGCTTGTTGAAGGAAACCATTATCATCACTATGTGCTGTGTCGTATGATGTGGGCAGTCATAGTCTTCCATCTGTCTTGATTGTTCTTGGCAAATTGTTCTACAAAAGTGTTTTGCCATTGCCTTCTTCTAGGCAGTGTCTTTACAAGACGGGTGAGTATTATCAATTCTCATCAGAAATTGTCTGCCTGGCATCAATGCTCACATAACCAGGACTTGTGATATGCATCAGATGCTCATAGGACCATCCACCTCCTGCTCCCATGCCTTCAAGTGACCCTGGTTGGGGGGCTAAGCAGGTGTCGCACCTTTCCCACGGGTGACCTGCAGGCTAGCAGAGGCAAGAAGCTCCCTATACCTCCTTCGGGAGAGACATATGTCAACCCTGTCACCAGAATTCCTTTATTCCTTAAGCCATATTTAAAACTAGGTAACTAATCTCAGCATGGATGGATGTAACTTATGCCAAGATTCAAGTTCAAGTCAAGTTCAAGTTCAATTGTCATTCAACTCAACACATGAACACAGCCAAAAAGATACAGTGTTCCCCTGGGGCCAAGGTGCAGAACACAGTACCAACAGTAACATATTATACAAGGCACATATAAATCATATAATTACGACTGCAGTAAAAACATAGAGTCACAAAAGAGCCCATAGCCCAAGTCACTAAGCTTCATGGCCTGTAGTTTGATGGTACATGGGATATTGTCCTGGAGCCAAGTTTCTGCAAGAACAAGCACACAACCATTCCTCATCAAGTGGTAGTTCAGCCGCAGATGAATGCAATCCAGCTTAACTTCCACTGAGCAAACACTGAGGGGCAGCACTGAAGGAGGAGTCAGCCTCCAACCCAGCATAGATGTCCATCATGCCACACTACCTCTGGTGTCTCATCCCCTGGGTGGCTACAGCAGGTGACTTCATGGCATGAGGGCCTGGTCTGCACACCAACCGAGGCTACATAGCTCCTCCACCATTGGACTTCCCAATGAACCGGTGAACTGGACTTGCAGTACCAATGGCCAACAGGGTCTTGCAATCGCAAGGAAAGCCGTCCAAGATGATAATTAGATCCTGGATCATGCAGTTGTGATTTCTTGAGTCCTGCTAGATACAAGTATAATTTTGCTTAGAACATGAACTAGCATCACACAAGGACATTAACACTTTCATTGGGATCTTTTTCTCAGGCCATAAACACCCTGGCCCCAATTGGGGTAGAAATGTATCTTTGGTTGCATATGTTAAATCATAATATGGCCACCTTTGTGTGTTGTATAACATTCCATCTCCTTCAAAGTTAATTTCGGAAATTGTGCTCAATGCACAGATTCAGTAACTGAATGGGAATGGATCAAGTCCTACCTTATTATGTTGGAGCCTTAGATGACACAGAAATATTTTTTGACTGAAAGGGAGTTTACTCATTCAGGACAGGTAAATATTTCCTTTGAAAATGATAGGAATAAAAAACATGAGAAGGAGAAGTACCTTAGCCCCCAAAAGCATATTCACTGAGATTAAGGTTATTTCATAAGACCTTGGCTAGTTTTGGAAGAGCAAATTGTGGGAAATATTAGTATTAGAGGATACTTGAAGGACTAGGGGTCTCAAATTTATCAATTTAGACATAAGTAACTCTAATCTGAAATTTGCTGAAGATTAAGCCATGTTTCAGTGTTTATCTCTGAATGATTACTTACTCCACAGAATTTTAGATTTACTGGGAAAATAAGCAAACATAAACCAGCATTGAACTATCTGATGAGTGAATGCTATTAGAAATGATTTATAACTTGTTTGGATAACTATCTCTGGGAAAGATCACATTGCATAAGTTCTAATTCCTACAGTAAAACAGAATCAATCTGTTTGCAATGGCATGTCACCAAAGGCAATTGAAAATTTTTATGGAAGTACCTTGAAGAGCATTCTAACTGGCTGCATCACTGTCTAGTTGGGGAGGGGGTGCTACTGCACAGGGTCGAAATAAGCTGCAGAGTGTCGTAAATTTAATCAGCTCCAACATGGGCACCACTCTCCCCAGTATCCAGGACAGCTTCAAGGAGTAATGGCTCAAAATGGCAATGCCCATTGTTAAGGAACCCCCAGCACTTAGGATGTGCTTTGCTCTCAGTGCTACCATCAGGAAGAAGGCACAGGAGCCTAAAGGCACAGACTCAATGATTCAGGAACATCTTCTTCCCTTCTACCATCTGATTTCTGTATGGATATTGAACCTATGAACACCACCTCATTACTTTTTAATTTCTATTTTGTGTCACTTATTTAATTGAACTATTTAAGATAAATATAATTACTATAATTCACAGTTTTCTTTTGTATTACTAGGTATTGCATTGTATTGCTGCTGCAAAGACAAGTTACATTACATATTGTGGTGAACTACATATACCTGTCTGGACACGCCCCTCTGCTGACTGATCCTGTGGCTCCTCCCATAGACCCCTGTATAAAGGCGATTGGAGACACTGCTCCTCCCTCAGTCTCCAGGATGTTGTGTGGTGGTCTCTTGCTACTAATCGTGGTCTCTTGCAGCTAATGAAAGCCTATTGTTTGCCTCCCGTCTCCGAGAGTTATTGATGACGCATCACATATGGCAGTGATATTAAACTTGTTTCTAATTCTGATTCTGATATTAATTTAGAAATGAATTAGTTTGGAATTTTGAGAAAGAGCAAATTGCAGGGCTATACGAAAAGAGCAGGGGAAGGGGTTTGATGGAATTAATCTGTCAAGGTCAACATAGAATCAATGGGCCAAACAGTATTCTATTTTGTAATAATTATGTGATCCTATAAAGCTGAGCTAAGTCTCAAAGCCTGGCTACATGAATATGATGTGACAATCATACTTGGAAATAAACTGTTCCTGCTCTTGTATAAATATTCCAAATGCTTTAGATCATGCTGGTCATTTTCAAATCATACCCCAGTCCTCAATGAAAATTCAGAACATATTTTCCAAATCAATGGAGAAGCTGGTGATCTCGGAATAAATTTAGTTATGAAACCAATAGTGTTAATAATGTGGTGGCTCTTGCAACGAGTATCCAGATAGATATAAATCATTTAATCATTTGGAAATTTTAAGTATAATTTTCTTTCGGTGCAAGCAAAATGATTTTATATGTTTATTGTTATAGCCTACAGTATCGTAAAAGAAAAGACAATTTGAATAGAGGAAATCAAATGTGGATGAATATAAGAAAATAAAACATGCAACCCATTATATTAGAAAAAAGCCAATCTCAGTTTGAACTGCAGCAAAGCATTATTCCTTACAATAAATGATTTTGCTAGAAAAATGTTTTTTTTTCTTTTTGTTACATATTGATCATTCACATCAGCACATTAACAAATAATTTATGCATTTCTTCCTAATTATCACTGCCATTTTCAAGGTTTATTTGATAGGTGCAATGTATGGGATAATTGAATAGAAAACTCATTGAATAATCTTTATTCTAAGAGGATATTCATGGAGAATTGTTGCAGTATTGTGAAGTTAGGGTGACTGTGGTGACAGTTTCTCTTTATGAATTCTGCATAGGTTGTGAGCATGTGCAGTTTGTAGAAACCACAGAGAAGCAGTATGGGAACTTAATGTTCATGTTTAATTACTAGAAACAATGGAGATTTACAATCGAGAAGAGTGTATCTTTTTTCCAGAGTCCGAATGTCTAATAGCAGAGGACATACATTTAAGGTGAGGGGGATAAGTTCAAAAAAGATGTGCAGGGTGTATAAGAGGATTAAGTACAGATTTCCTTACCTGGACTTGAGTTGTCTGATCACAGCACTCAAAATGAGCAAACCTGTTAATTAGAAAGATAAGGTTTTGAATCGTGGGATCCATGAAGCCTTGAAGCATACTTAAGGTATTAAGTAATGTGATAACTTGTTTTTTGAGGGATGAGAGAAACTGTTTTGGTTAGCAAAGTAGAACTTTGAATGATAAAGTAACTTGTTTTTCAGAAAGAAGTGAGGGTAGTTCAGTTAATAATGTCAAAGTCTTCCCAATACACTTTATTTGCCCAAACTGTGTCATGTCCTATCATGTGGGTGGTCATGGTCATTTCATTGGCAAATTTTTCTATAGAAGTCATTTGTCATTGCCTTCTACTGGGCAGTGTCTTTACAAGACGGGTAGGGTCATACCTTCAACCCACTAAGTACATCTACTGTCGCAAAATAATTAGTTTTTGAATTGTAGCTGACTGGTATATGTAGATCAAGAAAAAAGTATTGCTGCTGAAGTCAGGTAGGAGGTACAAGAACCTAGGGACTCACGCTATCAGGTTCGAGAACAATTACTACCTCTTACCCATCAGGCTCTTGAGCAAAAGGACATAGCTATGCTCACTTGCCCATTAATTGAGATATTCCCACAACCAAGGAGCTCACTTTAAGGACCTTATATGTTGTTATTTCATATTCTCACTATTTATTGCTTTTTTATTTGCATGTGTAGTTTGTTGTCTTCTGCACTCTGGTTGATCTTTCATTGATCCTATTATAGATATAATTTTATAGATTTATTGAGCATGCCCATAAGAAAATGGATCTCAGGGTTGTATATGGTGACGTAAAAATTACTTTGACTACTTTGATTTGGAGTTTGTTTATGTTTTAGGTGTTGGTGAATGAAAGAAGCAAGCCAATGAGAGCAGAGCTCATTAGATAATATCTGAGTACTGCTCAGCCTATCAATAGATGCTGTCAAGCTGATACATTCCCTTCAGGAATTGAGAAGATTTAGAGGAAAACTGGTATGACCATGGCTAATAAGCGTTATTCATAAAGATAAAAATGTTTAACATCTTCAGCAAAAAATATTCTGCAGATGCTGGAAATCCAAAACAATGCACAAAAATTGCTGGAGGAGCTCAGCAGGTTAGAAAGCATCAGGTCTCAGGAGGGATGTCCTTTTAGAACAGTGATGAGGAGCAATTTCTTTAGCCAGAGAGTGGTGATTCTGTGGAATTTCATGCCACAGGCAGCGATGGAGGCCAAGTTGTTGTGTATATTCAAGGCAGAGGCTGATAGATTCTTGATTAGTCAGGTCATGAAGGGTTACAGTATGAGGAGAAGGCAGGAGATTGGGGCTGAGAGGGAGAATAAATCAGCCATGATGAAATGGCAAAGCAGATTTAATGGGCCAAAGGGCCTAATTCTGCTCCTGTATCTTATAGTCTTATGGTCTTATCTATAGATATGAATAAAGAGTCAATGTTTCAGGCTAAGACTCTTCTTCAGGACTGGAAAATTTTGGTGTCTTATTTAAAAAGGCAACTTCTAAATTAGTATGTCATAGATTCTGTTTTCACTTAAGGTTAAATTATAGTTAACATTTCAAAGTCATACTAAACAAATGTAGTATTATCTGTGGCATTGTGTAATATGCAGAGAAATAGTTCAATGGATATGGTGCCTATTGCCTGTAGTTCAGAATATTATCATTACAGGCTGTATCATTTCAGCAAAGTCAAGAAGTTTTCATAATGCCTTACACCAGTAATGCTGAGCCAATTATCTTCACTAAGCACTGAGTAAGTGGTCATTCATTCATGGGATATAAAACAATAGTTGTAGTCATCATGTTTCAAATTAATGATTATGTCAAGTGTTTTGAAAAATTTACAAGTAAACATTTATAAAAAAGTGCACTTGTTTGAACAACCCATGAGCAAACCCAGGTAATATTACAGAGATGCTTCTTCACTAGCTAGAGAAATCCCCCTGACTTTTTTTTAGTATACAGTACTGAGCAGAATTTTTAGACAGATTTATATATAGATAGGGTGCCTAATTCTTTTGCATAGTACTGTAGTAATTTTATGTATTTCACTGCATTGCTGCAAAAAAAAACCCTCAAATTTCATGACATATGTGAGTGATGATAAACCTGATTCTGATATGGGTCTCTATTGTGGACTGACAGTGGGAAATGCAAGGAGAGGGGAATCATGGTTGGGAAAAAGGGAAGAAAGAGGGGAGGGAGTGGGAAGCACCAGACAGGCATTCTGTAATGATCAATAATCCAATTGTTTGGAATCAAATTACCTTGCCTAATGTCTCAGGGTTGTGTGCATGTGCAACCCCCACTCCTATCCCTGACATTCCTTCTCTTCCACTTGTCCCACACCCATCCTGCAACACTCCATCCTTGTCATTCTAACATCCTTTGCTTTTGCCAGATTTACAAACTTGCTCTCTGCTCCACATTGACAAATACAGGACTGTGAACTCTAGCTATATAAATAGGCCTGGGATATTTACTACACATACATTCATGAATTAAACTGTGCTCACAATTCACTGAGTGTGAGAATTCATCAAAGCAGTGAACATGACTGTGATAATACTATTTGGAAGCACTGCAGCGATGAAGGTAGAGTGTTTGGTATATTACAACCATCACTCATAAAAAGTTGATCTATTAGGCAACTATGAATGTTAAATATTAAATTAAAGTGAAACATTTTTGCACCATGTGTCACGGTGAAGAGATTATATACCATCAATAATTAAATTCTGGTTGCATATTAGTAATGTAATATAGTTATAAAAGGTTATTACTGGATAAAGTTTATGTTAGAGACAGACATTTATAATGTAAGAGTGAATGTTCTTAGATTGCATTTGTATTGAAATTCAAAGTTTAATCTCAGTTGCATATGGATTAAACAAGGGCTAAAACAGATTTTGTTCTGTCAGATTATCACTATAGTGATACCAGAATATTTGTGAAACCTGTAGAACTTCCTCTATTTCGGCATAAATATGACCTAAAATGTGATCAGATCTTCACATAAATCCCAACACTCGAGAACAGAACCCAATTAAATAAATAATCCATAAAGCATTACACTTGTTCATTTATTTATTGAGAAAAATTATCCAATATTACATGTACTTGTTGGAAAAAGCATGTGAACCTTTGCTTTCAGTAACTCGTGTGACCCCATTGTATAGCAATAACTTTAACCAATTCTTGCCGGTAACTGTTGATTGGTCCTGCACATTGGCTTGGAGGAATTTTAGGCAATTCCTCCTTACAAAACTGCTTGACCTCTGGAATGTTGTTGGGCTTCCTTGCATGAACTGCTTGCTTTAGGTCCTTCCACAGCACTTCTATAGGATTAAGGTCAGGACTTTGACTTGGCCATTCCTAAGAATGAACTTCCTTCTTTTTAAACCATCTTGTTGATGATTTACTCTTGTCTTTCGGGTCATAGTCTTGTTACATTATCCAAATTCTATTAAGCTTCAGGTGACTGACTGCTGCCCTGACATTCTCCTGTAAAATGTCTTGATACAATTTTGAATTCATTGTTCTCACAACAATTGCAAGCTGTCCAGGCCTTAAGGTAGCAAAGCAGCCCCAAACCATGTTGCTCCTTCTACCATGCTTCACAGTTGGGATGAGGTTTTGGCGTTGGTGTATAATGCACTTTTTCCTCCAAACATAGCAATATACATTTCTGCCAAAAAGTTCAACTTTTGTCTCATCTGTCCACATAACATTGTTCTAGAAACATTGTAGAACATCCACCTGATCATTTGTAAAGTTGAGGTGTGTAGCAAAGTATTTTTTGGAGAGCTGTGGTTTCCTCCATGGAGTCCTTCCATGAACACCATTCTTATTCAGTATTTTTCTTATAGTGGACACATGAAAAGAGACTTAGAAAGTTCTAGAGACTTTTGCAAGTCCTTTGCTATTACCCTTGGGATTTTTTTCACCTCCTTCAAAATTACACATTGTGGTCTTGGTGTGATCTTTGTAAGATGCTCACTTGCAGGGAGAGTAGCAGCAGTACTGAATTCCCTCCATTTGTAGACAATTTCCCTTCCTGTGGACTGATGAACACTCAGATTATTAGAAATGCTTTTGTAGCCTTTTTCAGCTTGATGTATCTCTACAATATTTCTTCTTAGGTCTGAAAGTTGTTCTTATTGAGACATGGTGCACACAAACAGATCTTTCTTGAGAAGAGCAGGCTCTGTCAGTAGCCTGACGTTTTGTGTCTTTCTTATAGGTCAGGGCACATCTACAACCCACACCTCCAAAATTATCTAATTTATTGGAACATCTGCTCCAAATAACTCTTGTTGAAGGCAGTTCCCCAGAGGTTCACATACTTTTTCCAACAAATACATGTAATATTGGATTATTTTTCTCAATAAATAAATATAATGCTTTTTAGGTTATTAATTAATTGGGTTTTCTTTTTCTAGTGTTAGGATTTATGTGAAGATCTGATCACATTTTAGGGCATATTTAGCAGAAATAGAGAAATTTCTACAGGGTTCACAAACTTTCTAGCACCACTGAAAGTAATTACAATTCTGGGGCTTATGTCTAACAAATCTATCTTGCAGTGTGTAATTGTGAAAATCTGTAGGTGGGTAAAATGCTAGAAGAAAAGTTCAGCTATGCTTCTTTTATCGACAAGCAACAAATGCTCAATTTGTTGAGCATTTCCCAGCCAAAACTGTAGGTAATTAACTGGTCTGCAGAATTCAATAGCTGAGTGGAACTGGCTGGGTTTGATGGTTCAAAGAAGAAGCATGGACTTTCAGACATTCCCGGAGAAGTCTAATCCTGTATGGAAGGGGCTCCACTGTTATTCCAGGATATGGTGAGGTTTTCCCATTCCCATCACCACTGGATTCCAGGAGATTGGAGCAGCGAGAATCTCTCCTCTCACTGTTGCCATTGGAAATGAGGTACAGGAGCCTCAGGAGCCACCCCACCAGGTTTAGGAACAGTTATTACCCCTCAAAAATCATACTCTTCAACCAGTGGGGATAACTTCACTCAACTTCATTCACCCTGTCACTGAATTGTATGGACCTATGGACTCACCTTCAAGTACTCTTCATGTCATGTTCTCGATATTTATTGCTTATTTATTTTTTATTATTATTTCTTTTTTCTTTTTTATTTGCTAGTTTGTTATCTTTTGCATATTGGTGTTTGTCTGCCCTGTTGGATGTGGTCTTTCATTGATTCCATTATGTTTCTTGGATTATTGAGTATGCCTGTAAGAAAATGAATCTCAGGGTATATGTTGACATATATGTACTTTGATTATAAATTTACATTTAAACATCGAACTTTGTGAGATTACACCTGAGATTTAATCTATTGATTAAATGTTAGTTATTTTCCCCCCTCAGGAATTGACTTTTCCGTGACTTGCATCCTGTACCTGATCTAAGTTTGGCCATTGCTGGATTGGAGTAGTAGGCTCCTCAGCATAACAACAGAGAACTGCAGGAAGACAGGTATAACATTTCATCTGAGACCAGGGATTTCATGCTATATTCCAACCTGTTATTCTGGGTGATAGAGTTAAAGTGTAATATGGAAGAGAGTTAGCATTGCTTTAAGGCTGTTGCCCTCCAAATTCCAAACAGAATAAGTCTGGTGGAGCTATTGGGGTAAGCAGTCATGTTGGTGGAGTTCATTACTAGAGAGCCCAGGTACCACAATAGAGGACTCTGCTGCTGAGAGTTGGTATGGAATCCAAAAGAAGAGATCAGGGACAGATGTGGAGGAATTTGTCACACATTCGGTTTACATAGAGTACATCTTGGACATGCTTGCAGCTGAATGTTGGTGTATCTTTTTTGCAGTTTGTAAATTTGGCAGGAGCAAAAGAGAATGGGAACAGTGAGGTTGAGGGCTTTGGGAAGGGTTTAGGACTGCCAGGGACAAGGAGAGGTGCGGGTGCAGACACACTCAGCTCCAAAAAACCAGGCAACATCAATTGGTTTATTGATCAATACAGAATGTCTCTCTGGTGCTTTCCACCCACTTCCCCTTTTCCCAACCATTATTCCATCTCCTTGCCCCCTTCCCACTCTCAGTTCACAATAGAGCCCCAGATCAGAATCAGGCTTATCATCATTCACATATGTCATGAATTTTTTTTTTCTTTGTGGCAGCAGTATAGACAATAGACAGTAGGTGCAGAAATAGGCCATTCGGCCCTTCTAGCCAGCACTGCCATTCACTGTGATCATGGCTGATCATACACAATCAGTACCCCGTTCCTGCCCTCTCCCCATATCCCTTCACCCTGCTATCTCTAAGAGCTCGATCTAACTCTCTCTTGAATGCATCCAGAGATTTGGCCTCCACTGCCTTCTGGGGCAGATCATTCCACATATCCACCACTCTCTGGGTGAAAAAGTTTTTCCGCATTTCTGTTCTAAATGGCCTACCCCTTATTCTTAAACTGTGGCCTCTAGTTCTGGACTCACCCATCAGCAGGAACATGAATCCTGCCTCCAGCAGGAACATGAATCCTGCCTCCAGCATGTCCAATTCCTTAATAATCTTACATGTTTCAATCAGATCCCTTCTCATCCTTCTAAATTCCAGTGTATACAAGACCAGTTGCTCCAATCTTTCAACATATGACAGTCCCGCCATTCCGGGAATTAACCTTGTGAACCTATGCTGCATTCCCTCAATAGCAAGAATGTCCTTCCTCAAATTTGGAGACCAAAACTGCACACAACACTCCAGGTGGGGTCTCACCAGGGCCCTGTGCAGCTGCAGAAGGACCTCTTTACTCCTATACTCAATTCTTCTTGTTATAAAAGCCAACATGCCATTAGCTTTCTTATAGTCCAATACATAAAATTACTATAGTACTGTGAAAAGGTCTTAGGCACCCTAGGCTTTTGCACAGTACTGCATGTGCACTGAGGTAATCCAGCTGTACCCCAAACCCCATATCACTGAGTGAAATCAGTGATGGGAGCCCAGGCTCCCTGAGGAAGATTGTCATGCTGGAACAAAGTGCACTGCTGAAGACAGAATGTGCAGCAGGTTTGGGGCTGTGGATGCTCTGCCCCCGTTGCTTGGAATGGCTGTTTGAATTTGCAGCAGTGTCACGGTTTTACGCTAAAACGCCATCAAAGAAGGCAAGTGAGAGGTGCGCACGATAATAGCAGAGTTTGAAATCAATAATTCCTGACCAGCATTCAGAAGCTGGAGAATTAATCAGGAAATAAACAAGATATTCTTTCACTGACTTGTGCTTTATTTCTGTCTTATCCTGTGGGAATTTTGGATAATGCACAGTATGAAAATATCACAAGCCTTCAGTCAGAGATAGTAATACCAATGACATTCCGTACATCAGACTTATGTAATCTCAAGATATTGAAACAAATACTTTGGCACAATTGAAAACAAAGGGAATGTACTATAATAATGAATTAAATTTAAAATAAATTTTTCTTGACATTTTATTATAATGCTGTCAGGCTTTGGTATTTGTTATAACTTTATTAAGATTCGTGCAGCAAAACAAATCTAATGTTCATTTGCATGCCCTGGGAATGCATTGTTCTCATATGATGACATGTGCTAACATTGCAAAAACAACGATAAAATGATGCCTGGCAGGAAGCGGATGCCTGTGGAAGAGCAATTTATGGAAACATTCTAAGGAAATGATTATCTCAGTCTCCATGATCAAACATAGATTCTATTCGTCATTATATG
Organism: Hypanus sabinus; assembly: GCF_030144855.1. NCBI lineage: Eukaryota > Metazoa > Chordata > Chondrichthyes > Myliobatiformes > Dasyatidae > Hypanus > Hypanus sabinus. The sequence continues at coordinate 37,884,043 of NC_082718.1, read as the reverse complement.
GTGCATAGATGGGATGTGTATTGGGAATCTTTTCCCCATCATTGAAACATCTTAAACCAGAGGGCATGTGTTTAAAGTGAGAAGTAGAGGGAATCTGAGGATTCTTTTGCTGCCCAGAGGGTGGTTGCAATGTGGAATGCATTGCCTGAGAAGGTGGTGGTGGAGAGAGGGACTCAATATTTAAGAATTATATAGATAAGTACTTGATTGGACAAGAAATAGAAGGCTATGTGTTAAGAGCTGGTAAATGACTTTATCACAGATAAGTACTTGATGGTCACCATAGTTGGACGGCTGGGCAGAGACAGGTCTCTACCAAAGGAGGTGTAATGCTCTTCTTCCTTCTGCTAGCCTGTGGGTCGCCCTTGGGCAAGGTGTAGCACCTGCTTAGTCCCCCCAACCAGGATCACGTGAAGCCATGAGAGCAGGTGGTGGATGGTTGTATGAACAACTGGTGCATATCACAAGTCTTGGTTATGCGACCTCTGACACCCAGCAGACAATCTCTGAAGAGTATTGATAAACGCTGGGGTCACCCGTCTTGAAAAGAAACTGCCTAGAAGAAGGTAATGGCAAACCAATTCTGTAGAAAAAATCTGCCAAGAACAATCATGGTCCCTGAGATTGCCTATGTCATATGACTAGGCACATAATGATGATAATGACGATGCTCATCATAGAGGTGGTAGAGTAAATGGCCTGTTTCTGTGTCATATGATACTAGGTAATAGTGCCTTTTTAGAGAATTTTTGTTTAATTTTCAGAGGTTAATTGAGCCACAGCTTCAGGAAGAAGGATATCAATTTAAAACTGCGATGAGGAGGAATTTCTTCAGCCAAACGGTGGTAAATCTGTGAAAGTTGTTTAACAGAGAGCTGTGGAGGCCCTCTATTGATAGGTTATTGATTGGTAAAGAGTCTTTTTTTATAGGGGGGGGGGCATGCATTTGGAAAAATAATCTGCTATGATTGAGTGTTGGAGCAGACTTAAAGGGCCAAATGGCCAATTCTGCTCCTAACTCTTAATGTCTTATGGAGAAGTTGCTCTTCACACAGCAGACGTATTGGAGCATATTGGCGGCATTGGCACCACTGCTCCCTCCAAGCTGGGCGGGAACATGCCGTGCAGTGACTGAAATACTCCTGCACACATAGCATTTGTTGCTGCACAGCTGAAATTCAATCCATTCAACGTGACTGTAATCATTTGGATAATAGAGTTCCTGACAGTGAGTTAAAAGAATGGCGAGCTTTTGACCCTGATGCTCTTGCAAATGCAACCAATTTTGAATCTGGAAAAGAGAAAGTTGCGTGAATGACAAAAAAATACTCAGCTACTATTATGAACTAAGGAAAAGCATTGCCTCAAAAATATCACAGCAATACTCTGATTTCAATTTTCTCATTTCTGAGAAAGTTAAGACTGGTTCAATTAAGGTGTTCATTGATGTGTTGAACTGAGTGCTTAGAAACGAAGAATTTGAAGAACTATCAATTCTAGTTGACATCGTTGGATCATTTCAAGCTTCTAGTGCTGATTACAATTGTAGATTCACTCTTACGCATTCAAGCAAATGTAAACCCAGAAGCAGATGAGAGGTGGAACACTTGGATGACCTAATGAGGATTAAGATATAACTTTCATCTCAATTGAAATTAAGCTGGACATTGTTTATAGACAATGGATTTGTAATAAATACAGATAAGAAAAAGTTCATGAAATGTGAAAGTTTTTTTTGTTGTACTGTTTCATTATACCCTTCAATTAATAAACAAATTTTAAAGTATGTGATTTCTCAATTTTCATTTTAAATATTTAAAGTAAGCATTTTACATAAAAATAATTTAAGTGCCGTGCAGTATTCAGTCTGTCTAAAAAATCCCTGCTCATACTAATGGTTGATTCGCAACAGTTGTAAAAAAAATAGAGGGAATGTTACTTGACATACTTTGAGAGTCTGGAGAACAGATTTTCACTCTAAAGAGAAGTAAGTTTACGTTAAATCAGTTTGGGAGTGAATTATGTTATTTTAGGTGAGGAAAATGTGTATTGCCAGAAGTAGTTGCACTAAATGGTTCAAATGGTTCCATTTATTATCATGGAATGTATACAGTATACCACCTGAAGTACTTGTCTTCACAGACATCCACAAAAAAAGAACCCCAAAAGAATGAATGGTAGAAAAATGTTAAAACCCCAAAGACCCTCTCCCCTATCCTCCATGCAAGCAGCAGCAAGCATCAGACCATTAACCTCCCCCCTCCCCACCTAACTGTTTCAGCAAAAGGTGTCAGTGCCCAACACCCACCAAGCAATAGCAGAGCACCAAAAGAGAGACCAAGATCTGCAGTCTATTGTTTATCTGACAGTTCGATATGACAGTATCTCTCTCAAAAATACGGGACAGCAGTAACACCCATTTCACAGCATAATGGAAGACTAACAGTTGCTGTTCCAAAAATTACAGTCTGCCACCTTACATTTTATTCCGAAATCCTCCTCAGACTCAGGAATCGGCAGCGTACTCTCCCACCCTTGAGAGAAAGAGAGAGTGTTTGATCGCTTGACTGCAGAGACATCCGTCCATCCATCCACTGCAGAGAAATCCTGATGTTCCTTCTCCTGCAATGCCAGAGCTAGCAACACCATGTGGAATTGGTCGCCCACAGGGCCACACCCTGGAGGTGCCATCTTCTAAGCCACTTCTGGAGAATGTCAGAATATGATCCAGGAAAGGGAACTCATTCAATGTAAAAAAAATTGCAGTTTAAGTACCATTGAAGATCAGGACCTTGATAGAACACCAATCACCTTGCAAAGGAAAAAAAAGGACATATTAAAGAGAGGAATTTAAGCTGTTTTTGCAGATGAGGTCGAAGAGGAAGCCACTAGGCTAACTCCTCCCAGACCACATAACACAAAGTATCAGCTCTACATGGTGCTGCAAGTACACCAGTTAAGAAGGCAAAAAGTACTTGGGTCTTTATTCCACCATAGAAGGAGTACAATTGCAGAGAAAAGCTGATATGCATACAATGGACTTGAAGAAGATTGCACCTGATGCACTGGACGCAGTTTTGAAGTCCTTATTAGCAAAGGGTACACGGGCATTGAAGACCATACAATGAAGTTTTTGTGGATTAATTCTTGACATGAGAGAAAGATGAATCAGATTGGATCCATATTATGTAGAGCTGGGAGAATGGAAGCTATCTTTTTGAAACATGTAAGATCCTGAACAGTCTTGATGGAATTATTTCTGAGATGTTTCTTCTGATGAGGGAATCTAAAACCTGATATAATACCTGATAAAACCTGATATATAGTATCAGGGTCAGTGATTCAAGGTGAAGAAAAAGTTGCTCTTCCAAATGGTTGTGAATATTTGGAACTTTCTGACCCAGGAAGCAGGAGGAGATAGTTCATTGGCTATATTCAATGTTAAGATTGATTTTTGACTTCAGCAGAATTATGGGTTAGAAGTAACAGAAAGGAAATTGTTGTCTTCTTTATAGAAAAGAGCAATTTGTAGATGATCAAACCCAGTACCCAGGGTTTACAGGTGGAATATAATTTCTCTAACTGCCTCAGAGATTCAAACTGTCATGTTTTGTGATAGATGAAGCCCTGATGGAAGAGATTCCCAGACTTAAGCTGTATTCTGTCAAAGTATCTCAGTTCTCTTTTGGTTGGTCTAAATTCCATCACTGCCTTATCTTAATATTCATAGGATCTTCCAATAAGTGACCCACAAACTGGAAAGGTGGCTGACTAATCAGTGGCAGTATCTTGTAACTACTGCAATAAGCTTGCTTTCACACAGTTCCAGTAACCCATGTTCATTCCTGACATTCAATGCTGTCTGCAGCGGAAGAACCATTCCTTCAGCATTTATCTTGTGAATCTCCTTAAAAATCTTATTTTTTTTTCAATCAGATTGCCTCTTGTTCTTGTAAATTTCAATGCAAACTTGTTTTATCTTTCTTACAGGATAACTACACCATACCTGAGGTTATCTTAGATCAGAGGTTCCCTATCTTTTTTATGTCATAGAACAATGCCATTAAGCAAAGGGTCCATGGACCCTAGGTTGGGAACCCCTGTCCTAGGTTTTCCTGAGGTCACCCTGCCCACGGACTGTTTGTACCACTCCCATCAGTGAGAAGGCAACGAAGCATTCACACCAGGACCACCAGACTCAAAAAAGGTAACTTTTGTCTGATCAACTGCTCCACACACTAACAGCACCACTGCTTTATTATTTCTCATCAGTCACCTTATGTACAGCCTGGCATCACTTATGGACATACTATGAATCTATTTATATAAATTATCTTATATACTCATAGTTATTGTGTGTTTTTATTATTATTATTGTTGTTGTTGTTGTTGCTGTTATTGTTGTTTTTTCTTTTGTGCTGTATCAGATCTGGAGTAATGATTGTTTTGTTCTCCATTCGCTTGTGTACAGGAAAAATAGTCTTGAATGTTCAATGTTATCTGCAGTGCAAATAATCATTTGATCCTTCATTCTAAATGTGCCATGTTGTATGATGTTGGCAGTCATGGTCTTTCCATGACCACTATTGTCCTTGGCAAATTTTCTACAGAAGTAGTTTACCATTGTCTTCTTCTGGGCAGTGTCTTTACAAGACAGGTGACCCCAGCCATTATCAATGCTCTTCAGAGACTGTCTGCCTGGCGTCAGTGGTCACATAACCAGGACTTGTGACGTGCACCAGTTGCTCGTATGACCATCCACCACCTGCTCCCATGGCTTCACATGACCTTGGTTGTGGGGACTAAGCAGGTGCTACACCTTGCCCAAGGGTGACTTGCAGGCTAGCAGAGGGAATAAATACCTTACACCTCCTTGATAGAGATATATCTCCACCCCGCCAACCGGAATGTAAATAATATCATTCCTTAAATTAATAGAGCCACACTTGCTTGCAGTGCTCTGTATGTGGATTTAATAGTGCTTAGTACAATTGCAGAAAGACATTTTCTCATATTTGTATTCTATTTACCAGTTTACTGTCCTCTCACCCAATGTATCAATATCTCCTTGTAAACTGTAACGCTATTGTGTATTCTTTTCTTCCTCCAGGTTGTTGATATGCATTATAAATAGTTACGGTCCCCACACTAATCCCTTTGGTAAACCCCCCAAGATTTTCTATTTTGTTTTGTTAAACAGTTAATATCATTTCAAGCTTGAATGCAGTTTGCATTTGGACACTATGTGCAAACAATGTGTTTTTTTTTAATTCAGGATTATAATGAGTATAATTGAATTGAACTAACTAACTTTTGATGCAGGTTGAATTGTATAGTTCCAGGAACATGACAATTTGCTTTGATCCATACTAATCTGCAGCTGGAGGTTTAATTTGCTCCAGAAAGTGTGCTGGTGGTTTGTATCTAGGCTGAATGGGACTATTTCTGTGTCTGTTGGCTCTGCGCTGAACTGAGGCTAAGGCTGTGGCCTGTTCTGGCTGCTCTGAGCTTCTTGTCTGTGGACTCACTTTTATTCTGAATGCTGTTTGCTCACTTTTATTGTTTGCACAATTTGTGTTTTTCTCTCTGCACATTTAGAGCTTGACTGTCTTTTTTAATGGGTTCTTTTAGGTCTCTTTGTTTTATGGCTGCCTGTTGGGAGATGAATCTCAAGGTTGTATAATGTATGTATACTTTGATAATAAATGTACTTTGAACTTTGCTCTGTCACTTAGGCTAATGGAGAAATTAGAATGAATTTTTTGAGGAAATGGGTTGCTTGTGAAATTATACACATCTAGGCTATGATGGATACACTTTGTGAGTTTTAGGCTTTTTTTTTTTGTCCCACTGATTGGAAAATGCATCTAAACAATGAAAATGGTATTTCCAGAATGTTCATCACACCACATTCTCTGGAGAGTCAGTGGAGGAAAAGCAGCTCTCTAAGTATCTGTACTCGAGAAATTCATGAAAGACTTTTATCAGAGGGATCTATAACCTGATTTTCCAGCTAACTAACACGTCTTTGGTTTCAGTCATCAATTTATATCAGATGAAGAACTTGGTATTTAAATGTGCCATAATAGAAAGAGAGCATGCATAAGAACAACAAATTAGCTTCATTGAATGCCAGAATGAAATTCAATCAGTCCAAAACACTGAACTGGTTTCATGAAATGCTGAACAAATCCTGTACTCTGGGGAGTATGGGACCATTAAAAACAAGAGAAGCAGAGAATCACAATTAGCTTTTTATTCACTTATTGTCTGGAAGTGCTTGAGATAAATTCATTTGGTCAGATTAACTTGAACAAAATTGGAATTACAGTTTCATATTGGTTAGGTAAACACCAGCTTCTTAATGTTGTCTTAATGCAAAATGTACACTGTAGGAAATTATTTGCATTTAATCAAAGGAAGCTGGATTTGAGGGACATTATATCTCATGGGCATAGATTCTGAGGTAATTTTTGAAGAACTTGAAATGAACAACAAATGGTGGTATACAAGTCAACTACTGCTTCAGAGAACTGCCTTACATTACTGGAGGTTGATTTTTTTTTCTACTGCAGATCAGCTGTGAACATCTGCATGGAAGCATAGATTGAAAAGAGCTATAGAAATATAGGTTCAACATATCATGGGCTTCCAGGCCATTGTAGTACTGTAGTTAGGCATCTGAGGATCTGATGTTATTTGAGGATCACTGGGGTCAAATTTTACGTTTAATGACATAATTACTATACTTGATCGTGCTGCATAGGGGAACTATATGTATCCAGCCTAGGAACTTTCCCTTCAAAGCAGAACACTTTGGTGAAATCCTGCTGCACTTAACCATCCTCAGGATGGCTCCATTGCCTGTATCATCAGCCATGTGAGCAAGACATTTGCTTTGTAACCCATCTATTCACTGTTCAGATCTTGTCCATTTTAAAGTTTTGGATTAATAAGCAAAAGCATTGGACAACGATGGATTTAGTGTATTAGTATATTTAGATCTGGAGTGTATGCACTATCTGGTCTTTGAGGAGGTATCATTTCTTCATGTAGCTCAATGCATGGTGTCATGTTGGCAGCATGACACTTAAGAAGGAGGGCAATTTGATAGGCGTATAATGCCTTATCTTTCTGCTGCCTATGATTGTAGAAGTAATGAATTGGATTAACCATATACATATGGCATCTGATATTCGATTGTACATGTTCCTCTTTCTCCATCTATAACAGAGGGTCCCAGTCTTTTTTATGCCTTTGACCCCTACCATTAACCAAGGGGTCTGTGGATCCCAAGTTGCAATTGGCCTATGTGCTAGCCAACCTGCTCATTCACTTCCTCCCTTACCTCCATTTAGGGCTAGAAACAGTCCTTCCAGGTGAGGCAGCACTTCACCTGCGAATCTTCTGGGGTTGTCTATTGTGTCTGGAGCTCCTGATATGGCCTTCTTTCCACTGGTGAGACCAGTCATAAATTGGGGCCCGCTATGTTGAACACCTCCGTTCCAACCATCAAAAGTGGAATTTCTCAGTGACCAATCATTTTAATTCCAATTCCCATTCCAACATGTTGGTCCATAGTCTCCTCTTGTGCTAAGATGAAGCTACCCTCAGGGCGAAGGAGCAACACCTTACATTCCATCTGGATAATCTCCAACCTGACGACATTAGTATTGATTTCTCCTTCCAGTAAAACATATCCCTCTTCCTCTATTCCCTTTTACCACTTCTCACCTGCCTATCACTTCCCCTGGGTACCCTCCCTTTTCCATTTTCCTATGGTCCACTCTCCTCTCCAGCCATTGACCTTTTACATCTACATGGTTTCACCTATCCCCTTCCAGTTAGCCTCCTACCCCTCCCCACCCTCACCTGTTTATTCTGGTATCTTCTCAGTTCCTTCTCAGTCCTGAAAATTTGACTGCTTATTCATTTCCATAGACACTGAGCTCCTCCAGTGTGTGTTGCTTTAGTTGCCTTGGATTTCCAGCATCTGCAGATTTTTTTGTGTTTATGGGCAATTAATATCTACTGAAAGAGTTGTGGAAATAGAGAACTGTGGGTCTTCTGTGGGTCATCAGGAAGTGAACCATAAAACTTGCCATGTAATATTGATGCAAAGGGGTCTTTGTCTGATTTACGTTGTCTGGATATTCTATGAGACAGAGAGGAGGTAATGGAATAGGCTGCACACTTTGATTTTCTGGTGCCTTGTACATGATAAAAAATATACATGGAAAGCCCATACTTGTGCTGGAGCTGTCATGTCTCATTAAAATTAGCCCAACACTCTGTGGCTGCAACACCCATTAGTTCTCACTCTGACATACACAAATAAAGTCAGCAGTTGGTTGACATGAAGGCTCAGAAAGGGCAGTGGGGTCTATTTTTGGAAGCCTACTGCCAGGGGGATGAGGTACAAACTCCTTCAGAATTCTTCAATGTACACCCAGTGGCTAATTTATTACGTCCGTCCTGCATCTAATAAGGAGACCATTAAGTGCACGCTCTTGATCTTCTGCTGCTGTAGCCCATCCACTCCAAAGTTTGATGTGTTGTGGTTCAAAGATGCTCTTCTGCACACCAATGTTGTAATGCATGGTTATTTGAGTTAATTTCACCTACTTGTCAGCTTGAACCAGTCTGGTCATTCTCCTCTGACCTCTCATTAACGAGGTGTTTTTTTCAAGTTCAAAATAAATGTATGTACATTTGTCACCATCTAGATTCATTTTCTTGTGGGCATTCATGGTAAATAAATGAAACACAATAGAATTAATGGTTGGGGTCATCTTTCCCTCCCCTCTCCAATTTCTGCTTTCCACAGGGATCACTCCCCATGCAACTCCCTTGTTTTATCCGCCCTCCCCACTGATGTTCATCCTGGCACTTATCCTTGCAAGTAGAGCAAGTGCTACACTTACCCCTACATCATCTCCCTCACTGCCATTCAGGGGCCAAAACACTCCTTCCAGGTTAGGTGGCACTTCACCAATGAGTCTGTTGGAGTCATACACTGTATTTGGTGTACCCAGTGTGGTCCCCATTTATCAGTGAGATCCAATGTAGATTGGGAGACCACTTCACTGAGACCTATGCTTCATCCGCCAGAAGAAGTGAGATCTCACTGTGGCCACTCATTTCAGTTCTACTTCCCATTCTCATTCTGCCATGTCTGTCTATGGTCTCCTCTACTGCTGCGATGAGGTCACACCCAACCTGGAGGAGCAACACCTTATATTCTGTCTGGGCAGCCTCCAACTTGCTGGCATCAACATCAATTCCTCACACCTCTGGTAATTGTCTCCCCACCCCTGCACCTTCACTATTCCCATTCCTGTTTCCCTCTCTCACCTTATCTTCTTACCTGCCCAGCACTTCCATTTGCTGCTCCTCCTCTTTCCTTTTCTTCTATGATCTTCCATCCTCTACTATCAGATTCCCCCTTCTCCAGTCCTTCATCTCTTTCACCAATCATCTTCCAACTTATTTACTTCACCCCTCCCTCTCTCCCAGTTTCACCCATCATCTACCACCTTATACTTCTTTCTCCCCTCCCTGCACCTTCTTATACTGACTTGTCCTCTTCCTTTCCTGTTCTAATAAAGAGTCTCAAACCAAGACATCGACTGCTTGTTCTTTTCCATTGATGTTGCCTGGCCTACTTACCAAATGTTGAAAGGTGGATTTGGAAAGGATGTTTCCTCTGGTGGGGATATCCAGAACTAGAGGGCACAGACTCAAAACTGAGGGGTGAGCTTGTAGAACAGAAGTATGGAGGAATTTTTTTGGACAAATTGTGTTGAATCTCATGGAATGCTCTGCCACAAATTGTGGTGGAGGCTAAGTCCATGGGCATACTTAAAGGGCAAGTTGATAGATTCCTGATTGGTCGGGTCATCAAGGGATATGGTGAGAGGGCAGGTTGATGGGGTTGAAAGGGATCCGGGATAAGTCGTAGTGAAATGGCAGAGCTGACACGATGTGCTAAATGGTCTCGTGCTGCTCCTATGTCTTATGGTCTTGCTGAATTCCACCAGCATTTTGTGTGTGTTGATTAGAATCAATGAAAGACTGTACCTAAAAGGATGGACTAAAAACCAATGTGTATAAGATAACAAACTATGCAAATATGAAAAAAGCAATAAACATCAAGAACATGAAATGAAGAGTCACTGAAGGTGAGTCCATGGGTTGAGGGAACAGTTTAGTGATCTCCACTGGTCAAAGAGCCTGATAGTTGAGGGATAGTAACTATTCCTGAACCTGGTGTTGTGAGTCCTGAGGCTCCTGTAGCTTCTTCCCAATGCAGCAGCAAGAAGAGAGCATGGTTTTGGTGGTGGGGGCCCTTGATGATGAATGCTGCTTTCCTGCGACAGAGTTCTATATAAATGTGCTTAAAGGTGGGGAGTACATTACCCATGATGGCAAATCCACTATTCTTTGTCAGTTTTTCTGTTCAAGAACTTTGTTGTTTCCATACCAAGCCATGATGCAAGCAGTCAATATACTCTCCACCACACATTGATAGAAGGTTGTTGAAGTTTTAGAAACATGCCAAATCTTCAGAACTCCAAAGAAAGTAGAGGCAGTGCTGTGCTTTCTTCATGGTGGCACTTATAGTACATGCTGGTCTCAAACTTCCTCTGAAATGGTAACAGAGAGGAAATTAAAGTTGTTCACCCTCTCTACCTCTCATCACCTGATGATGACTGGCACATGGACATCCAGGTTCCCTCAGAAATGTCATTCATTGGATATTTTTTTGATTTTTAGCACATTTCTCTAAACTTCAGAGACTGTTGTGTGGAAATCCAAAGAGATCAACAATTTCTGAGATACTGAAACCAACCTATTTGGCTCCAACAATCATTTCACAGTCAAAGTCACTTAGATCTCATTTCTTCCCCATTTTAACATTTGGTCTGAACAACAAATGAAATTCCTGAACACATCTACATGCATTTATGCAGTTATGCATTTAGTTGCTGCCGCATGATTGGCTGTTTAGATATTTGCATTAATGAACAGGCAATAAAGTGGTCACTGAGTTTATATTTCCCATCTAATTTTTAAGTTTGGTCTTGAAAATAGCAATCAATACCCCAATATACTCTGGGATTTTTTTTCTCAGGTTTTTAATTTCAGTGGATTAAAGTAATGTAAAGCACTTGAACAAAATTATCATTTCCAATGAGTGGTCCCTCTGAACTTGTTATTTAAAGGCATAGCACTCAACCTGGCTTTTCTCTTCTTATGAACTCAAATAGCTCCTGGTATTTGTGCCTTGATTGGTTTGCCCATGAACATCAAGGAAAACAGTAACTCTTAGCTTCCAAGCTTCAAGGTCACTTCCAACTGCTGATCGTAATCTCTCCATAACTTGATTTTTTTTTTTGCTGATTGGACATGTTACCAAACTTCCAACTTCAAGAAGAAACTTTTTCTTCAGGCCAGAGGGCCAGGCAGATTAGGTGTAAGTATTTGCTCACATTGCAGGCTGCCCCAAATGAAATGCATTCAGAAACTTGGATGTTTGCCATGCTGGTTGCCCATGTCATCCAACAACTACAGGTGTTCTAAAGCAGACAGTCTCATTAACTGAGGTAGCTGATGGGATGGTAGCAAAGTCCCTTGTGGTTGGGGCCTGGTGTTACTCTGGGCCTTACTGATCAGCTTCCCAGCTGAACTTTTCAGACGGGGGGCTTGCTCTGAACAAAAGTGTTCTCCAGATGAAGGCAGTTGATGAGCTTTGGTAACCCACCAGTCAGGAAGGTCAGTGGCTCCAAGCCGAAGTATCAAGGATTCTATCAGAACGTTATCCATTCATTATATGTTACTGCTAATGTGCTGCCTCTATTTCAACTCATTGTACCTTTTAAATTTTATTTCCAATCTTCCGTGACTCTCCAGTTTGAACACTTGAAGCAAGCTCAAAAAAGTGGTACAAATATGTGTCTAATTCAGTGCAAGATTTATCTGTTGAGCTTCTTAAGCACTATCTAGTGGCTTCTTCTGAAGTGAATATTCTTGGTACTCTGAAATATCCCATTATTGGAGATTACCGTAATACTTTTATTTTAATGAAATGTTGTTCAGACTTATTTTTTGCTTCTTAGAGATGGTCTTGCGGACAGTGCGGGTAGTTAGAGGTCAGGTTAGAGTTAGAGACAGGGATGACGGGAATTTAGAGGTCAGATATAGTAAATGAAGAATCTGGCAAGGAGTTTGAGGCCAGGTTGAAGAGTTCCATGGTCAAACCATTGATCCTGAAAGTCATTTGTCAGTTGCTGAGGAAACCAGTCATCTCAAAGCCCTGGATCAGAGATCTGTTTGGGTGCTGAGTCCCAGGTACAGGTGGGAGTCACAAGGGCTGGTCACATCCTAGGTCAAGAGAGCTTGTGACCTCCTAGGTCACCTGGGTTAGAGGTCCAGGTGAATCCAGACGTCAAGGCCCAAAGGTTGAATGTGGTGAAATCTGGAGCATGATGAGTTTGGAGATAGAAGCTCAAGATCAAAGATCAAAGGTTGAGGAAGAAGGAGTCACGAGGGCCCGGGTCACAGGGGTCACAGGTCTGTGCGAGTCTGGCTGTCTAGGCCCAAAGGTCAAACACGTGATCGACAAGTCCAGGGCAAATTCTGAAGTAGGAGGTCTGATATCTAAGAGTCTCTAACCAAGGACTGGAGGCTGCAAGCAGCCTGACCTGAGGCTGGAAGCCTGTCTGTGTACGTGGGTGGGTGGAAGGATGGGAAAGTGCTTGCATACCATCCTAATCTGTGTATTTTATAAAATTATGTTCTGCCCACTTACTGACCCTCCTGTAGGTGGTGACCACTTCCCATGTACTGTACTTCATAAAAAAAAACCCTTGCCATCTTGATCACAAACCTGTTATGTCATTTCATTCAATAATGTATTTTTTTCTGGAACTAAAAGAGAATAGATTAGACAGAAAATGTAGAATTCATTAAAATATTTATGAATCATGCACTTACGTAAGTTAGAACCTTTACTTAAGCTGCACAGTAATCTGCCTACGAACTGGGACCACCCAGCCTGAGATCATTGCCTCTGTGACAATAATTTGTATTCATAAACAAAATTCACCGGGAAGTTAAGTGATGTAATTACATGATCGTGTGAGATATACAATTACAATGAAAAATAATCTCTAACAGAAAGTGAGGAAGCTGGAAGATCCATGCAGTTGGAAGTTTTCCTTTTGGGTTTTCTGTATGTTTGGCTCAGGTGGCAGGGAGGAGGTACATCTCTACCACAGGAGGTGTAAGGTGCCCCTTCCCTCCGCTCGTCTGCAGGTCATCCTCGGGCAGATTGTAGCACCTGCCTGGTCCCCTGATTAGGCTCATGTGGACCTGTGGGAGCAGGTGGTAGATGGCTGTATAAGCAGCTGGTGCTTGTCACAAGTCCTGGTTGTGCGACCACTGAAGCCAGGCAGTCAGTCTTTGAAGAGTATTGATCAACCATCTTGTAAAGACACTGCTCAGAAGAAGGCAAATGATTGTTTCTGGTAAAATTTTCAAAAGAACCAAGGACTGGAGGCTGGAAGCCTGTCTGTGTACGTGGGTGGGTGGAAGGATGGGAAAGTGCTTGCATACCATCTTTTGAAAATTTTACCAGAAACAATCATGGTCATAGACCACGGTCACCCACCTCATACGACATAGCACATGATGATGATGATGATGATGTATATTTGACAATGTGATCGGGAACCCACTCTGGTCCTGATCAGACTTCGTAAGGCTGCTCATCCTTAAAGGCAGCTGTTTCAGGTAGGCTGTCTTTAAGTCAAGTCAAGGCATTGACTCTATTTGAGCTTCGCTCCCACTGTCACCAACTTCCACCAATCTCAGCTAACGAGATCACCTCTATCCTTCATTCAGTCTTTCTTGCTGATCCCTTATTCCCATTGATCCACCCGTCCAACCAACTACAACCGCTCCTGGGACTGTGTGATTGACCTCCTCCTGGACACCACCTCTCTTTGAGGTCTTCTGTTGTCCTTCTGCCCTCCTGACACTCTAGCCATGAATGATGACTCAGCAAAGCGCTATATAGTCTGGCTTTATTTGACCATCCTATTCCCCAGATGGTGCAGGGTTCTTCTTCATCAGAAAGAAAGGGAAGGGGGGGGGGTCTTCATCCATAAATCAATCAGCGTAGACTCAACAAAATCACCATTAAGAATTATTACTCTCCGCTTTTGATGGACAGTGCATTTGAAGCACTCTGTATGGCAAAGATCTTCACCAAACTAGATCAATGGAGAGCTTACATCCTGATCCGCATTCACCAGGAGGATGAGTGGAAGGCAGCATTTATAATGCCCACTGGCCACTATGAATTCCTGGTGATGCCTTTTGGACTTCTGAATAGTCCAGCCTTCATGAATTGAGATTCTCTGAGACATGCTACACACGTAGGTATTTGTTTACCTCATTTCTTCAAGGACCTCCTCTGTCATGTCCATTCAGTCCTTCAGCATCTCCTCACAAAGCAACTCTACTGCAAGTTAAAAAAAAAGGCCAGTTCTGCAGTCCAGTCATTTCCTTCCTGGGTTACATCCTTTCATAGTAAGGCATAGCTAAACTGCCCCAATCTCACTTATTCATACAGCAAAACTTAAGCTTCTCCAGCTTCTACAGCTGTTTTATCACAAAGTACAGCCAAATTGCCATTCCTCTCACCTCCCTCACCAGGTCATGTACCTCATGGATATTATGATTTTCTGCCATGGACCTCACTTTTGAGGAGTTCAGGAGATGCTCCGCCACATTCTCCACCATCCAGATTCCTCCAGACTTTTCATGGTAGAGACGGATGGGTCAGACGTGGGCACTGGGACCTCTCCAAATAAAGGTCGGATGGGAATAAACACTATTGTGTTTGTTATCCTGTTTCTGGTGGCCCACTATAATTGTAGATGTACATCAGTTGATTGCTACCTGCCCTGAATGTGCCCAGTCTAATTCCTCCAACCAGCGGCCATCATCCTCATGAACCCCCTCTGGACTCTTTCCATCTGACAACATATCCTTTCTGAGATAAGGGGTTCAAAACTGCTGCCAATATTCCAAATGCAGCCTGACTAGCATCTTATAAAGCTTCAGCATTATCTCCTTGTTTTTAAATTCTATTCCCCTTGAAATAAATGCCAACATTGCATTTGCTTTCTATACCGCAGACTCAACCTGTAGATTAACCTTCTGGGAGTCTTGCATGAGGACCTCACAAGCCCCTCTGATCTCTGATGTTTGAACATTCTCCCCATTTAGATAATTTTCTGCACTATTGTTATATTTACCCAAATGCATTATCATACATTTCTCAACACAGTATTTCATCTGCCACTTTTTGCACATTCTTCAAATTTGTCTAAGTTCTGCCACATTGTTTCCTCAGCACTACCTACCCCTCCACCTACCTTCGTGTTATCTTCAAAATTTTCTACAAATCCACCAATTTCATTATCCAAATCACTGGCAAACAATGCGAAAAGTATCAGTTCCAATACTGACCCCTGAGGAAAACCACTAGTCACTGGCAGCCAACTGGAAAAGGACCAATTAATTCCCACTTGTTGCCTCCTATCTGTCAGGCATTTCTCTATCCATGCCAGTATCCTTCCTGCAACACCATAAGATTTTATCTTGTTAAGCAGGCTCACGTGTGGCACCTTATCAAATGCCTTCTGAGAATCCAAGTAAATGACATCCACCGCCTCTCCTTTGTCTGTCCTGCTTGTAACTTTCTCGAAGAACTCTAACAGATTTGTTAGGTAAGATTTCCCTTCACAGACTTTGACTTATTTTATCATTAGTCTCCAAGTACCCTGAAACCTCATTCTTAATAATAGATTCCAACTATTACCCAACCACTGAGGTTAGGCTAAATGGCCTATAATTTCCTTTCATTTATCTTCCTCCTTCTTAAAGAGTGGAGTGACATTTGCAAACTTCCAGTCCTCTGGCACCATTCTAGAATCAAGTGATTTTTGAATGATCATAACCAATGCATCTGTTATCTCTTCAGCAACTCTCAGGACTCTGGGATGTCATCCATCTGGCCCAGGTGACTTTTCTACCTTAAAACCTTTGAGTTTGCCTTGCACTTTTTCCTTTGTAATAGCAATGGTGCTCACTCCTGCTTCCTGACACTCGTGGGTTTTTGGCACACTGCTTGTGGTTTCCACAATGAAGACAGATGCAACATACTCATTAAGTTCATCTGCCATTTCTTTGTCCCACCCCCCCATCCCCCCATTACTACCTCACCAGCATCATTTTCTAGTGGTCCGATATCAACTCTCACCTCTCCTTTATCCTTTATATAGCTTAAAGAACTTAGAAATTTGAAAAGCTTCCCAATCATCCAACTTCTCACTCATTTTGGCTACTTGTATTCCCTTTCCTTGGCTTACATGCAGTCCTTAACTTCCCTTTTAAGTCACGGTTGCCTCCCCCTGCCATTTGAGAATTTCTTCTACTATGGGACATATCAATACGGTGCCTTGTGGACTATTCCCAGAAACCTCAGCCGTTTCTGCTCTACCGTCATCCCCACAAGTATCCTCCTCCAGTCCTTCTGGGCAAGTTCCTTTCTCACCTCTGTAATTTAATTTATTCCATTGCAATACTGATACATGTGATTTATGCTTCAGCCTCTCAAATTGCAGTATAGAATTCAATCATATTATGATCACTCTCTCTTAAGGGTTCCTTTACGTCAAGCTCCCTATTAAGACAACACCCAATCTAAAAAAGCATTTCCTTGAGTAGGCTTAAGCACAAGCTGCTCTAAAAAGCCATTGCATGGGCATTCAACAAATTCCTTCTCTAATAATCAGACACCAACCTAATTTTCCTAATCCCTTTGCATATTGAAGTCTCTCATTACAACTGTGTCATTACCCTTATCACATGCCTTTCCAACATCCTTTGCAATCTCAACCCCACATCTTGGCTACTATTTGGAGGCCTATATATTATTCCCATAATGTTTTTTTTTTACCTTGCAGTTTCTTAACTCCACCCACAAAGACTGAGCATTCTCTGACCCTATGTCACCTCTTTCTAAAGATTTAATTCCATCTTTTACGAACAGAGCCATACCACTGCCTATGTCTCCCTGCCTGTCCTTTCAATGCAAAGCCCCCAACTATGGTGGTTTTTCAGTCAGAACCCAGTGATGCTCAAAGCCTTATACTGATCAATCTGTAATTGCCCCATGAGTTTGTCAATGTTATTCTGAATGCTATGCACATTTAAATACAACACCTTGCCCTTTTGAATTTTGCCTCTGTGGTACAATTTAACTTTTTGCTCTGTCTGCATTTGTACCCAATCATTGACTTTTCATTTCTTACATTCATGTTATATCCATTATCTACTTGTAAACCTGCTGGCTCATCCTCAGCTCCATCATACTGATTCCCATCACCCTGCCATATTCATTTAATCCACTCCCACCACTTCTAGTAAACCTGCCTGAAAGAAAAGAATATTGTTTCCCCTCAGATTCAAGTGCAAACCATCCCTTTTGTACAGGTCGCACCTGCCCCAGAAAAGGTCCCAATGATCCAGAATCCCTAACCCCTACTCCAATTCTTCAGGAGCAAGATAATACAACTAGTGGAGTGGTGTCATAGCAACAACCTTACACTCAACTTCAGTAAGACAAAGGAGCTGATTGTGGACTTTAGGAAGAGTAAAACAAAGGAACACATATCAATACCAATCCTTATGGGGGGGATCAGAAGTGGAGAGACTGATCAGTTTCAAGTTCCTGGGTGCCAAGTTCTCTGAGGATCTAACCTGGTCCTAACCTATGCAGCTATAAAGAAGACTAGACAGTGATTACACTTCATTAGGAGTTTGAAAGTATTGGATATGTCAACAAAACACTTAAAAACGTCTATAGATGTCTACGAAGTACTCAGGACATCTTCAATGAGCGATGCCTCAGAAAGGCAGCATCTATTGTTAAGGACCCCCAGTACTCAGGGCATGCCCTAAACTCATTGTTACCATTAGGTAGGAGATACAGTAGTCTGAAGGCACACACTCAGTGATTCAAGAACAGCTTCTTCCCTTCTGCCATCTGATTCCTAAATGAACATTGAAGCTTTGGACACTACATCACTTTCATAATATATATTATTTCTGTTTTTGCATGATTTTTGATCTATTCAATATACATATACTGTAAGTTATTTATTTTCTTCTATTAAATTGCTGCTGCTCGTTAACAAATTTCACAAAACATGCCGGTGATAATAAACCTGATTCTGATTCTGATCTCATCTTGTGTTTGCCACCTTCTGATGGGGTTGTGGTGTTCATGACAGTGGTGGAATGATTCTCCAATTCATTGCTCTCCCCAAGCTTCCATTAGCCACTGAGATGGTGTACTGGTTTGCCAATGTGTAGCTCTTCTCCACGGGGTCCCCAGGATATTGTGTCATACAGAGACCCTCAATTTGTCTCCAGTTTCTGGTGAGCATTCTGCTCCATCCTCCACGCCTCAGTCAGTTTGTCCTCTGGCTATCATCTGCAGACTGATGGACAGACAGAAAGAGCCAGTCAGCAAATGGAGAAATATCTGTGATGCTTCATCATCTTTAACCCTTTCACATGGAAGAAGTATTTGCTCAGGGCTGAATTGTCCCACAATCTACACACCTCCTCCCCCACATGTACTGTAACTCACCCTTTGAAGTGCTTCATGGCTAGCAACCCTCGTTCTTCCACACGGTGGAGGTCCAATCCAACAGGGCCCTGTTTCACTGCTGCCGGAGTGCTTGGAACAGAGGGATATCCTAACTGCCAACTATACCACAGGCACCAGGCGAGCCGCCATCAGTGCTCAGCCAGACTAGACTACTCCAGCCTGTGGCCTGTGTTTGTCTGTCCACCTGCATTGGTCCTTTCAATATTATTCATCACATCAACTTACCATCTCTAGCTGCCACTGTTGCTCAGGATCACTCCTAACTTCCATGAATCACTCAACATACCTGTGTCTGCACCTACAAAACTAAGGCTGGTGGAAGGAGTTCCAGGATACACGGTTTACTGGCTGCTGGATTCATGTTATTATGGATGTATACATCCTCTTGGGATGTATATATCCTATGTCTTTTGAATTACCTCTGGCTATTGCTGTTCTGCCATCATCCTTGCCAGTATGCAGTACCTGGTCAGCTGAGAAGGGTATGGTCTGGAGGAGATGTCTTGATCAATTTCATCTTGGAATCATTGACGAGTTCCACCATAACTATCCAGATCATCCTGGGCTGTCAGGTGCCGGCTGTGCATGGGTGGGGGGGGGGGGGGGGAGCACAAGTCCAACCAGGCCTGCGCAGACAATACCTCCTGGTCTCCACCCAGCTAACAGACATCCCCTGTCTCTCATTTCCATCTCATTGCCTGCTGCCTATTTAAGCCCAGCTCTCATCTATAGTGGAGGAGGTCAGGTTGGAGGCTGAAGCACAGGAGCTCTGAGGCAGAAGTTCCACAAGCTGCAGCATTGTGTCACTTCCCTTGATCCATGATGCGGTTTGGCACTACAAACTAAACAACAGTCTGTCTCTCTGTCTCACAACATAATGACCAACTAATTCTCCTTCAACCTGAGTGTAGCTTCATCTTGACAGTAGATGTTGGAGGAACGACATCTTATATACTGGCTGGGAAGCCTCCAACCTGATGGCATGAACATTGACTTCTCTAACTTCCATTAATGCCCCTCCTCCCCTTACCCCATCCCTGATATATTTAGTTTTTACCCCCTCCTCCTTTTTTTCTGCCCATCACTTTGCTTGTTCTCCATCTCCCTCTGGTGCTCCCCTCCCACTTTCTTTCTCCCTAGGCCTCCCGTCCCATGATCCTTTCCCTTCTTCAGCTCTGTTACCCTTTTGCCAATCACCTTTCCGGCTCTCAGCTTCACCCCACCACCTCCGGTCTTCTCCTATCATTTCACATTTCCCCCTCCCCCTCCTACTTTCAAATCTCTTACTATCTTTCCTTTTAGTTAGTCCTGATGAAGGGTCTCAGCCTGAAATGTCAACAGTGCTCCTCCCTATAGATGCTGCCTGGCCTGCTGCGTTGCACCAACATTTTGTGTGTGTTGCCTGAAGCATTAAGAGTTTAATTATTTGATCAGAGGATTTCTGTAAGTCCTCCATTTACATGTATAATGAAAAAAGGTTTCAGGACTTTTATCAAGCCATACACAGAATGTAATAATAGGTGAATGAGCAACTGGACATTGTTATACAAAATAAGCCAGCCAGAACATGGTGAGAAATTGGTTTATTTGATTTACAACATGTGCTATTTTAATCATGCTGGGATTGTTCCTGCCTTTTAGAACATTTGGAGTAAAACGTATATGATCCAATTAGAAACAAATATTGTGCAACCTTTTAGAATTAGATTGGGCTGACAAGGGGAGAGGTGACTAAGTTATTTTTAATTTAATGCATTTTTAAAATGATTGGCTTCCTTGCTAAACTTGATGAAGAATAAATTGGAGTGCAGACATATCTCCATTATACTATTTACATAGCCTTATTTTATTAGTTATTTAGAGATACATTATGGAATAGGCCTTTCCAGCCCTTCGAACCGTGCAACCCAGCAACCCCCGATTTAACCCTAGCCTAACCACGGGACCTTTAAAATGACTAATTAATCTACTAACGTCTACATCTTTAGATGAGGGAGGAAACCGGAGTAACTGAAGAAAACCCAAGCGTTCCACAGGGAGGACATACAAACTCATTATAGATGATGCTGGAATTGAATCTTCTAAAGAATTCTGATTCTGCTCATTGTGTCTGAATATTCACTGATTTAGTGAAGGAGGAAAGAGCATGTAAAATGTCTTAGATAATCACTTGTGTTTACAGAACAAGTAATTGCAAAAACGGCCGTGAAAACATTTCAGCTTCGTTACATCCACATAAAATGTTATACCTGAATGATAAAAATGTACTTGACGAGTTTAAAAGCAGCATGGAACACAAATTGCAAAAAGCGCACAATTTCATGAAGATTGTTTCCATAGAAAACAATTCCGCTTGCCAATTGTTACGAGGTGCTTGTTAGCAAGTTCCCATGCTCTCGTAAATGATCTAACATGTGGCAATATTATGTTGGAATGAACAGTGAGAATGAGCTGAAACACAGGGAGCAAAATAATCCATACATATGGTGCACAGAGCGAAGTGGATGTCTGGGTTTCAGGCAATGTCTTTTTAACCCAGACATCTTACTCTAATTTATTTTCCAGGTTTCCAGATCAATTAGCTTGAAAAATAAAACATGATGATGGCCTATATGTGTTATTTTAACTTGAATTTTTAAAGGAATATTCAAAGCATGTACTTAGGTTTTCATTTGGAAAAAGGAGCATCTTGGAACAAATTGGCAGGATGTTTAAAGGTCATGTAACACTGGTAGCAGGAAGCTCAGATTGCAGGAAGAATTCTACCAGTGAAAAAAGAGTGTATCTGGAACTGTTCCATGCTTGTGTATTCAATAGCTAATCCCTTTAGATTTATAAAAAGCCAACAATAACTTGAACTGAATATTAGATAACCTGGCTTTAGCCATTTACCACCCCAGTTCTAGCAGCAGGTCTTCAGCTCAATGTCCATCACTCTTCCCCTAAGCCAGTTCCCAACATGGTGGGCCATGTTAAAATGCCACAGAAAGTGGATGGGCAGAGATGGTGCAGTCTTTGCAGGGCCCTTGGAGATTCCAAAAACCCAGAACACAGGGTGATTGAACCAGAGTGACAGAAGAGACAGTAGAGTGGCTGTGGAGAAAGATATTCTTAAGCCTACTTACAAGGTCAGGAATCAAAAGTTTGAGCACAGTGGATCAAATGGTCTGAGCCATGTATATTTCAGTGTAAGGAGCATTGTAGAATCAGAATCAAGTTTATTATCACTGTGAGATTTTGTGAAATTTGTAATATATATTTATGTTTGTAGCACTCTTCACACTGCTACCATCAGGAAGAAAGTACAAAAATCTGAAGGCACACACTCAATGATTCAGGAACAGCTTCTTCCCCTCTGCAATCTGTTTTCTAAATGGACGTTGAACCCATGAAACTACATTATTACATTTTTATTTCTGTTCTTTTGCACTATTAATTTTAACTTAACTATTTAATGGACATATATATATATCTACTTAATGTAATTCAGTTTTATCCCCTTGTTATGAGTGATGAACAGACCTGATGGAAAATGGGGTGCAGAGTTAACCATTTCCCCTGCCCCCCGAACTATGAACTATTGCTGTTGCTATGCTGCTACTGAGAGAGAGAGATAAAGCCCAGGCAAGAACATCTGCTGCAGATAAGAGGGAGAGAGAGACTGTTGATCTATTGTATTTTGACTCTTCCTGGATTATTTACCTTTCACTACAAGGACTTTACTTTGCTCGTTAACATTCCTCAGGAGACAGCAGGAGTGCCCTGATTTGATGGACGCAGTCATTCAGAGTTAATGGATAGCTGAGACCCCATGAGTGGAGATAAAAGACAGGTCTGGAGAGACACCCTTCAGACCCACCAGTGGACACTGACTGAGTGTTGTGAACCCACAGAAAGGAGGGGGCTTCGGAGACTGAACCAGGAGATCGGTCAATAAAGCTCACAGTGTTACGGTGGGGCTGGTGGGGACGTGTGTGTGTCCACTCATGCCAGAGTGACAAGTCCACCACAGAAGGACCGTCTAGCTGAAGAACAGAGGGGTCATAGCTGAATGACCACCACAACGATACGACAGAATAAGAAAGCAACAGAAGGTTTGCCTGCTGCAGCTGACACATCTTGCTCATTCTCTCTCTCTCTCCAATAATTACAACACAACAACCATTACTGCTGAAATTTATACTTTCCTATAACAATTCATTTACCCCTAGACATCGATAGAGCTTGTTTATTATTGCTTATTATCGTTCCTACACTTTTAAGCTTATTACTGCTAACTTGTTTTATATGTATATTTGCATTTTTGATACTGTATTGTGTAGTTTATTAATAAACACCTTTAGATTGGTACCACCAGACCAACGGATTCTTCTTTCTCTGCTGGTCTGACACCCAGTTACGGGGTATGTAACACCCTTTATTTATTATGTATTTCACTGTACTGCTGCTGAAAATTAATAAATTCCACATTACATGCCAGTGATATTAAATCTGATTCTGATATATATAATAGTTAAATTAAATAAGTAGTGCAAAAATAGGAAATTAGAAAAAAGTTGTGAGGTAGTGTTCATGGGCTCAATGTCCATTCAGATATCTGATGGCAGAGGGGAAGAAGCTGTTCCTGAATCACTGAGTGTGTGCCTTTGAGCTTCAATACCTCCTTCCTGAAGGGAGCAATGAGAAAAGGGCATATCCTAAGTGGTGGAGGTCCTCAAAGATTGATGGTGCCTTTTTAAGGCACCATTCCTTGAAGATATCCCGGATACTATGGAGGCTAGTGCCCATGATGGAACTGACTAATTTTACAACACTCTGCGGCTTACTTTGATCTTACGCAGTAGTTACCCCATACCAGACAGTGATGCAGCCAGTTAGAATGCTGTCCATGGTGCCTTTGTATAAATTTACAAGAGAGCAGCTGAGCTTAGGGCATGGATCAGCATATGGAATTATGACATTGTAGCCATTGGTAAGGCTTGGTTGCAGGAGGGACAAGACTGGCAGCTCAATGTTTTTTGTGTTCTGGCTCACTATGGTTGTATCATCTGCAAAGTTGTAGAGCAGAATTTGCCACAAAATCATAGATAAGATATTGCAACACAACTTAAGATTCAGAAGTTCCTGTTTAATTTCTGAGCCAGATAAATATCTGTTGTACCACAGGGGTGTGTGCTTAGCCCACAGCTTTACTCTCTCCATACCCATGACTGTATGGCTAGGCATAGCTCAAATACCATCTATGAATCTGCTGATGATACAATCATTGTTAGAAGAATCTCAGATGGAGATGAGAGGGCACCCAAGAGTGAGATACACCAACTAGTTGAATGGTGTCACAACAACCTTATGCTCAGTAAGACAAAAGAGTTTACTATAGACAAAAGAGTTTACTATAGACTTCAGGAAGGGTAAGGCAAAGGAACATGACCTAATCCTCATAGAGAGATCGGATGTGGAGGGAATGAGCAATTTCAAGTTCCTGGGTGTCTAACCTTGTCCCAACATATTGATGCAGCTATAAAGAAGGCGAGACAGCAGCTGTATTTTATTAGGAGTTTGAAGTGATTTGGTTTGTAAACTAAAGCGATCTAAAACTTCTATGGATGTACCATCGAGAGCATTCTGACAGGCTGCATCACTGCCTGGTAAGGGGGTGGGGGGAAGGTGGGGGCGCAACTGAGCAGATCTGAAAGAAGCTTCAGAAAGTCATAAAATTAGTCAGTTCCATCTTAGGTACCAGCCTCCTTAGTACCCAAGCCATCTTCAATAAGTAGTGCCTCAGAAAGGCAACATCCATTATTAAGGACTCCCATCACCCAGGGCACGTTACCATCAGGAAGGAGGTGCAGAGGCCTGCAGGCAGCGATTCAGGAACAGCTTCTCTCCCTCTGCCATACGATTCCTAAATGGACGTTGAACCCATGAACTCCACCTCACTTTTTAGTAATATATATTATTTCTGTTATTGCACTATTTTATATCTATTTAATATGCACATATATACTTACTATAATTGATCGATTGATTTTCTTTCTAAATTATCATGCATATATTGCATTAAACTGCTGCTGCTAAGCTAACAGATTTCACAACACATGCCAGTGATAATAAACCTGATTTGGATTCTGACTCTAATCTCCTTTCTCCACTTTCCTGCTTTGTTCTATTTTGATGAATGACTAACTGATTGTCATGGTCCGGATCGGTTCCCCTTTAAATTTAGTTAGGTTGCGATCCAGACCATTAACACCTTGTTCCCTTTTAATTTTGTTTCACGCGTCCCTTGAGCTTGGCAGTCAAGGTAATCTACCCTTGACCTGAACCAGCAGCTTATAAGCCCCCTGCTTTAGCCGTTCGGGGTGAGAGTGTTAAGAAGCCTTACAACAAGCCAGAGTGATCCAGCCCGCATCGGAGTACCAGCAATTCGCCTTCCGTAACCAGAGTGGGTCCGGGCAAGGTCAATCTACCAGGGGTGAGTGGAAGGCAGAGTCCTGACGACGTTTATGCCCCTTGTCTGTGTCTACCCCTCGAAGAGTCCGGGCTCGGTGTCTGAGCTGAAAGTGGAGTCCTGGCTCGACTTTCAAGCCCCTTGTCCATGCCTACCCACTGAAGAAGAGTCCTGGCTTGGTGCCTGAATTGAAGGTGGAGTTCTGGCTCGATGTTCATAACCATTGTCTGTGTCTACCCCCTGAAGAAGAGTCCCGGCTTGGTGCCTGATCTGGAGGTGGAGTTCTGGCTTGATGTCATGCCCAGTGTCTGTGTTTACCCCTCAACGAGTCCTGGCTCGGTGCCTGATCTGAAGGAAGAGTCCTGGTTTAAGATTCCTTGTCTTGTGTTTTGGTGTCCATGTTTCTGGTTGCAGTGATCCATGGTATCCAAGTGTCTGGCGGCGGTGAATCAAAGTCCCAGGGTCCAAGTCCAAGGTCCGCAGCTGTTCATGTTCCCCCCTGTCCAAGGCCAAGGTCCGCAGATGTCCATGCTCCCCCCGTCCAAGACCAAGGTCCGCAGCTGTCCCAGTTCCCTGTTTCCAAGTCCCAGGTCCGTGGCGATCCAAGTCCCTAGTCCCCTAGTCTGAGGTTCGTGTTCCTCTTTGTCCTTGATTTCCTGATCTTCTGTGTAGCGAGTAATAAACACTATTTTATTGTACCTAAGAAAGACGTGTTTGTGTCCTGCATGTGGGTCCTCTCCCAGCACCCTTGTCCCCACCTCGTGACACTGATGACTTTTTGTCATTATGAATTGTAAGATATTAGTTAAAACCTTGAGTAACTACTAGGCCAGACTATCTTCAACTGTGACATCAGTGATAAGGTCAGAAGGAGGGATGTTCACAGATAATTACATAATCTTTAGTTTCATTTGCAACCAATAAAACATGCAGCAAGACCAATACAACCGTTAGGAAAATGCTGATAGGTGAATAGTAATGCTGCTGATGCTGACATACATCTTAGGATGCGCTGGAACATGTCATCAGTGATGTGAGCTGGGGTCATCAGGTGTTAGGCGTCTTTCAACATCAGATACCCTTCCCCAGGTGACCCAGCCAGGGTTGATTAGGCCTCAGCTTGTGTCCCAGTAGCACTGTTCCACAGGTCACATCTCTTGATCCTAAGCCATCTGGAGCTCACTGAGCAGCCTCTGTGATGGTCCTTCTTGGATCTAAGCCATGGAACTACCTTCGAACAGCACTGTTGGAATGCTTTTACCCGAAGGACTGCAGCAGGTCAAGAATGTGACTTTCTGCCTTCTTCTCAAAGGCAGTTTGGGATGGGTATGTACCTTGTTGGTGGCAGCAACATCTTAAGATATACTTTTTTATTTATAGTATGGGAGTGAGAAGCTGACAACATGCTGTTTAAAGAAATTCTTTGTTTTTCTGGAGATTGCTGGGAGTGAAGATTGAATATGGTTTTCAGATATGGGTTTGGATGATGAGGCATTTGTGGGTGACAAGGGAAGTCAAAGTCAGCATTAAAGCAAAAGAGGGCATATAATACGGGAAAATTTAGCAGATCAGTAAGCTCTGAAAAATTAACAGAAGACAACTAAAAAACCTTAAGGAGAGAAAAGATGAAATATGAAGGTAAAATTACTAACAGTAAAAAAATGCAAGAAGATTTTTTATCAGTGATATTGAGTAAAAGAGAGGCGAGATTGGATATTGGACCACTGGAAAATTACATTTGAGAGGGAGTAATGGGGGGGAGGCGGTGTCAAAGAAATCAGAAGGTATTTTGTTTGTCATCACTGGGGGAAGACACTAGCAGTATGTAGAAATTTAAGAGTGTCAGAAATCAGATCTGAGAAGGAGAAAAGTGAGAAAATATTGAGGTAGTCTTCATGGGTTCAATGTCAATTCATAAACCTGATGGCAGAGGAGAAGAAGCTGTTCCTGAATCACTGAGTGTGTGTCTGCAGGCTCCTGTACCTCCTCCCTGATGGTCTCAATAAGAAGGGGGCATGGCCTGGGTGATGGGGATCCTTTATAATGGATACCACCTTTTTGAGGCAATGACACCTGAATGTCTCCTACATGCTGGGGAGGCTAGTGCCCATGATGGAGCTGGTTCAGTTTACAATCTTTTGCAGCTTTCTCTGCTCCTGGATGGTGGTCCCTCCATATTGGATGGTAATGCAGCTAGTTAGAATGCTCTCCACAGTACCTCTGTAGAAATTTGCAAGTGTCTTTGATGAGATACCAATTCACCTCAATCTTCTAATGAAATATAGGCTCTGTTGAGCCTTCTTTGTAATTGGATTAATATGTTGGGCCCAAGATAGATTCTCAGTGATGTTAACACCCTGGAACTTGAAACTGCTTACATTTTCACTTCTGATCCCTCAATGAGGATAAGTTTGTGTTTCTTCGACTTCCCCTTCCTGAAGTCCACATTCAATTCCTTGGTCTATATTGACATTGGGTGGAAGGTTGTTGCTGTGACACCACTAAACCTGCTGATCTATCTTGCTCTTGTATGCTTCCTCATCACCATCTGAAATTTTGAGAACAATAGTTGTGTTGTCAGCAAATATATAAATGGTGCTTTAGCTGTGCCTAGCCACATATTGTTGGTGTAGAGAAAGTAGAACATTGGGCTCACATACAAGAGTGTCAGGGAAGTGAGGTTTGTGCAGTGAAAGTTACGACTGAGAAAGTGCTCAGGAAGCTTAATGGTCTGAGGGTGGATAAATCTCCTGGACCTGTTGGAATGTACCTCTGGGTTCTGAAGGAAGTAGCTGGAGAGATTGTGGAAGTGTTAATGATGATCTTTCAAGAATCCATAGATTCTGGCATTGTACCAGATGACTGGAAAATTGCAAATGTTTCTCTGCTGTTTAAGAAGGGTGGGAGGCAGCAGAAAGGAAACTATAGACCTGTTAGCCTGATGTTAGTGGTTAGGAAGTTGTTGGAATCGATTGTTTGGGATGAGATTACGGTGTACCTGGAGGCACATGACAAGATAGGCCAAAGCCAGCATGGTTTCCTGATAGGAAGATCTTGCCTGACAAATCTACTGCAATTCTTTGAGGAAAGTACAAGCAGGGTAGACAAAGGAGATATAGTAGACATGGTGTACTTGGATTTTCAGAAGGCATTTGACAAGGTGCCACACATGAGGCTGCTTAGCAAGATAAGAGTCCATGGAATTACAGGGAAGTTACCAGAGTGGGTGGAGCATTGGCTGGTTGGCAGAAAATAGTGAGTGGAAATAAGGGGATTCTATTCTGGCTGGCTGCTGGTTACCAGTGGAGTTCCACAGGGGTCGGTGTTGGGACCGTTACTTTTTATGATGTACAGTATGTCAATGATTTGGACTATGGTATTAAGGGATTTGTGGCTAAATTTGCCAATGGTACAAAGATAGGTGAAGGACTGGGTAGTGTTGAGGAAACGGAGAGCCTGTAGAGAGACTTAGATAGTTTAGGGGAATGGGCAAAAAAGTGACAAATGAAATATAATGTTGAAAAGTGTATGGTCATGCACTTTGGTGGAAGAAATAAACAGGCAGACTATTATTTAGATAGGGAGAGCATTCAAAATGCAGAGATGCAAAGAGACTTGGGAGGCCTTGTGCAAGATACTCTGAAGGTTAACCTCCAGGTTGAGTCGGTTGTGAAGAAGGCAAATACAATGTTGGCATTCATTTCTAGAGCTATAGAATATAAGAGCAGGGATGTGATGTTGAGGATCTATAAGGCACTTGTGAGACCACACTTGGAGTATCGTGTGCAGTTTTGGGCTCCTTAGTTTAGAAAGGATATACTGACATTGGAGAAGGTTCAGAGAAGATTCACGTGAATGATTCCAGGAATGAGAGGGTTGCCATATGAGGAACGTTTGGCAGCTCTTGGGCTGTATTCCCTAGAGTTCAGGAGAATGAGGGGTGGATTTCATAGAAACATTTCAAATGTTAAAAGGCCTGAACAGAATAGATATGGCAAAGTTATTTTCCATGGTAGGTGATTCTAGGAGAAGAGGGCACAACTTCAGGATTGAAGGATGTCCTTTTAGAACTGAGATGCAG
Source organism: Hypanus sabinus (assembly GCF_030144855.1). Classification (NCBI taxonomy): domain Eukaryota; kingdom Metazoa; phylum Chordata; class Chondrichthyes; order Myliobatiformes; family Dasyatidae; genus Hypanus; species Hypanus sabinus. The sequence continues at coordinate 37,854,760 of NC_082718.1, read as the reverse complement.
AGAAATTACTTTAGTGAGAGTGTGGTAAATCTGTAGAGTTTGTTGCCATGAGCGTCTGTGGAGACTAAGTCATTGGGTGTATTTAAGGTAGAGATAGATAGGGTCATGATTAGTCAGGGCATCAAAGAGTATGGGGTGAAAGCAGGGGAGTGGGGATAACTGGGGGAAATGGATCAGCCCATGATTGAATGGTGGAGCAGACTCGATGAGACAAATGGCCTACTTCCGTTCCTATATCTTATGGTCTTAAGTGGAAAGCCAATAAGATAGCATCTGCTGTAGACCTATTATGGTGATAGACAAGTTGTAATGGGTCTTAGGCAAGAATTGATTCTGGCCATGACCTACCTGTCAAAGAACTTCATCACAGTAGATGTGAGTGCAACTGGGGAATGGTTACTGAGGCAGCTCATCCTGTTATCCTTGGGCACTAGTATGAAATTCGCCCTTTTGAAGTATTTGGGAACTCATCCTTGCATCAGTGAGAGACTGAAGATATCCTTGAATGCTCCAGCAGTTGGATGGCACAGGTTTTCAGACTCCTATCAGGTACATTATCAGGGTCTGACACCTTGTGAGTGTTCACCCTCATGAAAGATGTTCTGTCATTGGCCTCCTAGACAGACATCACAGCTTCACCAGATGCTACAGGGATGTACGCAGGTGTAGTTTTATTCCCCCTTTTAAAGTGCGCATATAATGTTTTGAGCTCATCTGGGAGTGAAGTGTCACAACCATTCATGAAGTTAGGTTTCACATTGTAGGAAGTAATGGCCTGCAAACCCTGCCAGAGTTGACGTGCATCCGATTCTGCCTAAAACCTCAATAAAATTTGTTTCTATGCCCTTAAAATGACCTTCTGTAGGTCATACCCAGACTTCTTGTATAATTCTGGACCACTGGACTTGAATGCCACAGATCTAACCCTCAGCGGACTGAAAATCTCCATGGCTTTTGGTCTGGATATATCCGGTATGTTCATGAAGGCACACTCTCATCTTCACAGGTTTTGATGATGTCAGTGACTACTGTGGCATATTCATTCAGACTCAAATATGAATCCTTGAATATTGTTCCTTCCACCAACTCAAAGTAGTCTTGTAAATGTTCATCCATCTTCCACTTTCTAAATGTGGAGGAAATTAAAAAATCAGATGTGCAAAGGGACTTAGGCTCTTTATGCTGGATTCCCTAAAGGTTAAGTTGCACCATTTTGAGAGACTAGAACATAAAAACAAGGATGTAATGGTAAGGATTTTAAGGCATTGATCAGACTGCAGCTGAAGTATTGTGAGCAGTTTTGGCACCATACCTAAAAGATGTGCTGACATTGGAGAGAGTCTAAAGTAGGGGGTTCCCAAACTTTTTATGCCATGGACCCCTATTGTTATCCAAGGTGTCCATGCACTCCATGTTAGGAACCCCCCGTCTACAGGACATTCACAAGAATGATTCCAGGAGTCAAAGGGTTAATGTATAAGGAGCAATTGGTGGCTCTGAGCCAGTACTCACTGGGGTTTAGAAGAATGAGGGGGATCTCATTGAAACTTATTGAATATTGAAAGGCCAAGACAATGTGGATGTGGAAAGGATGTTTCATATAGTAGTGGTATCTAAGACTAGAGGACACAGCTTCAGAATAGAGGGATTTCCACATAATAGCAACGAGGAGGGTGGTGAATCTGTGAAATACATTGCCACAAGTACCTGTGGAGACAGAGTCATTGGATATATTTAAAGCAGAGGTCAATGGGTTCTTGATTAGTAAGGGCATCAGACAGGTGGATGGGATTAAGAGGGATAATAAATCAGCCATGATGGAATGGTGGTGATGTGCTGAATGGCCTAATTCTGCCCCATGTCATATTGTCTTATGCACTATCAATAAGAAGGTTCCCTGGGTAGGAGTGTGCACTTCTCATTGTACACTGGTGTTTGTGTACTGAATCACCTTCAGTGTTCCAAACTTTAGTTCCTCTTGAGGATCCGAACCTGGCTATTGTGCAAAACTATGGAAGTTGCAGTTATTGAAGGTGTTTCCATATCTGCATGAGCACTTGAAGCACATATTCACCATGCCCATGGCATGTTCAATTAGTCATCCAGTGGTCATATGACTTCCACAGTATTTTTCATTTACTTCATTGTTCAGGCTCCCCGGTTCCTCATGGATGGCAATAGACAGGGAATCCCCTGTTTCTGTGAAACTAGTTAGTAAGTCTAATTCGATCTGCAAAGTGTTAAGGAAGGTTGCATTGCATTGCACTCTCACTAACGCTTCCAACAGGGTCTTCTCTTGACTCCATGTCAGCGGTACATTGAAATAGTAGGAGCTGATCAACTGCAAATGACCTGGTTAAGATGGAGGGAGTTGAGAGGAAGTTGAGTCAACAACAGACACTCAGAACTGCAAACATACTGCTTATTTATTCTGACTGGTGTTAGAAGAAGAAAAGTGCCCTGGCTGCTCTTCTTGTGTATCAACGCGCTTTTGAATAGGTGATCCTGAGAAAACCCTGGAAGGGTGTCCGTAAGGAACTAGGTGGTGCTGATGACTTCAAAACCTACTTTATCAGCTAATCTCACCTGCAGCAAATCCTGTTCAAATAGGCTACAAGTCCCTTCACCACCCAAAGTATAACCTGGCTATAAGTATCCCATGCCACTTTATTATTGCAACAAGAGCACTCTTTCTCACAATGATGTTCCTGTTTCTTTCCTTTCTGATGAAAATAAAAACAGCCAGAAGAACATATTTGGAATCTTTCATTTCATTCTTATTACTTAATTATATCTTTCACATGATTTTAATTACTTCTTATTGAACAATGAGTGGTTTCCTTATTTCAATAAACCCACTGTAATTAAGTAGATTTTCTCTTTCTTTGGCATGAGAAGATTCTACTAAGTAACATTAATTTTAAATCTTAAAGTTTAATTACTAAATGTGATGATGTAAACATAGCTTTTATAATTAATACGTGAGCGGTTGTGTTACGGAAGTGATATTGGAAAAATTAATGCTATGAGAACTTAAGCAACTCATCTGATGTTGTTCTTTATAAGATTGTGAAGATGAACAATTCAATCCACCATAGTGTACATGGTCACCATACTGGATTACAGAGATGACTATTTAAGCATCACATGAATGATATAAATCAGTTCAACATTTGGTTATGAGCACATGAGAAGAAAATGTAGGTATGAAATGTTTGCATGAAAGCATTGAGGTACTGTGTACAAAAACTGCACACATTATATAAAATAATTAACTTGTAAAATAGAACCCAAACTATTCACACATTCAGTTTCTGAGCTGCTGCAGTAAACTAATTATGAATGTGTCTGGGACACATTGTTTGTGAAGCAGGTAAACCATACCTGTCGAAAATTGGGGGACTGCTTTGTCAAGCACCATCCACCACAAGCAGGACTTCCCGGTGGCAAACATTTTAATTTCGATTCCCATTCCTGTTCCAATGTGTCAATCCATGGCCTCTACTTGTGCCACAATGAGGCCACCCTCAGGGTGGAGGAATAACACTTTCTATCCTTTCAGGGTACCCTCCAACCTAATATCAATTTCTCCTTCCAGTAAAGAAATTCCTACTCCCATTTCCTCTAATCCCTACTCTGATCTTTTACTTTTTCTCATCTGCCGAGCACCTCTCCCTGGGTCCCCTCCCTATTCCCTTTCTCCTATTGTCCACTCTCCTCTCCCATCAGATTCTTTCCTCTCCATCTCTTTATCTTTCCTAAACACTTGGCTTCACCTGTCCCCTTACAGCTTGACTCTTTCCCCTCCCCACACCTTTTTATTCTGGCAGCTCCACTCTTCCTTCTCAGTCCTGAGGGTTCCAGCCTGAAACATTGTCTGTTTTTTCTCCTCCATAGATGATGCCTGTCCTGCTGAGTTTCTCCAGCATTTGTCTGCATTGCTTTGGACATCCAGCATCTGCAGACTTCCTTGTGCTTGCGATTAAACATATCACACTGTTGTTCAATAAAATCAGAACACAAAAACACAAAATGTAACTAGAGAGAAAGCAGCATATTGCATACTTAAAGAAACGTTATAGAACAAGAGGGTATCGAAGATAAAATAAACAATGTTTAGAAACTTGATCACATTGTATAACCCTTTAACTTCAGTGGAAACGTAAAGTATTATTGAAAAATGGGGCTTGTCTGTGACTTTCAATCTGTGCCCACCATGTGTTTGATCATTAACACACAGGTGAATGTGGACTATAAAAGTAACCAATGTATTTGGCTCTTCCATAACTTTCATTTGTGTGTGATTGCTACTAGTTCTGTTACTGCCCATTATACCATTACTGTTTAGGGCAGAAATGAAGGTCATCCATCTCTGGCAACATTCAGAGATTCCTTCAATAGCTTCCTCTCGGATTTCACTACTCTCAGTCATGCAAGTCTCAGGTGGAGACTCAGGGATACCATCACACCCAGATTTAGAATGGTTCTTCATTGCTCTTTGCATAACAATTTTGTTTTTACTAGTCAGGGTTGGAAACCTTGAATCTGGTGACCGACCTCTTAGTTTGGCCTCAACATTTTGACTTGTTTGTCATGGGTGACCCTACCAAGTGCCAAAGCATAAAGCCCTGACTCAATCCAGCATAGCTCTCTTGGTCTTTTGAGGCATACAAGCCCCAAAGTACAATAAGGTTGTGGTCCTCTTAGATGTAAATCTGCTAGGCTATACAATATCCATGAAGCTCACTACTATGTCACTTAAGGGAGCATATTGAGGTAGTTTCTGGTCAGTAGTAGGAAGCTAATTCCAATGAATCACCTTTAAGGTAGATACTTGTTTCTATATTTTCCTCCAAACATCCAATACTCATCAACTACCTCTACCCAACCTTTTGATCCACTGACATGATCCACCTCGAAGTGCCCTATCAATAAGCTAAGCTACTGTACCTGATCCTCCATTCTCCCAGACATTGGCCTCAAACCCATCTGTCAATTCTCACCTTCCAAATCCATTCTGCTGGATACATTCTCTTGTCTGCCAGTTCTGTTCCTCAACTACAGACACCATTTGCAGAAGCTAACTCTCGATCAACCAATCAGCTCTGAACTCATCTCTCCTGCAGCAGCTTCTGAACCCAAGACCAATGCTCATGCACCCAACAATGGCAAAATATATGACAGCAAGACATTGGCTGTTCTTCAACAGCAAATCTCCTGTCAAAGTCTGCAAACTTCGAATGGAACTAGAATGTGCACGTTTTTCTTCTTGCAGTATATTGAACATGTGTAACAAAATCCTAACAAACGTAATTAAGCTCAGTTCATTTATTTAATTCAAAAACAAAATGACATTGAAGGTTAAAGGGTAGGTACAGAGTTAATTAAACATGTCATTGAATACAATGGTACTGTGCTTTTGGAACCATGAAAATTTCATCTGTTGAGAAACAGGAGAGCAAAGTTGCATTAATTGTATTGTCTGGAAAGCTATGAGGGATTAATATAGTTGGGTGGAGATGATTTGTAGGCAGTTAGGTTAGTGACACACTTGGAAAAAGATCACTTTCTAAATGAGAAGCATCACCACTGAATAAAAAAAATCTAATATAAAATAACCTACCATTTGCAAAATTAGTTTTGAAAGCAAATATGACTACTTGAGGTGGCAGTGTAGTGGTTAGCACAATGCTTTACTATACAGGAGACCCGGGTTCAATTTCCACTGCTGTCTATAACATCTTTTTACAATTTCTGTGACCACATGGGTATCCTCTGAGTGCTCCGCTTTCCTCAAAGTCTAAAGATGTACTAGTTGCTAGACTAATTGGTCATGGTAAATTGTCCCATGATCAGGTGACGGTTAAATTGGGGGACTGCTGGGCGGCGTGGCTCGAAGGCCCAGAATCGCCTGTTCACAACTGTATCTCAATAAATAAATAAATAAATATTTGATATTCCTCTAGCCATGACTACGGGGACAAAATACATAAAATGAAAGTCAAAGAAACTGCAGGTGCTGGGAACAGAATTTTAAAAACGCAAAATGCTGGAAACACTCAGCAGATCCATCAAAATCCATGGAAAAAAATTAACGTCCATGCTTCATGCCAAAGGCTCTAGTCAAATAGTTAAATTGTTCAATTCCTGTTAACCCACAATTTTTAGACTTATTTCACAAAGCAAATAAAAATAAAACAGGACAGGTGTTAATGATTTTCTTTCAAGGGCAACACATACAAGAAAAGCAGAAATCTCAAAGCACAAGTTAGTATATTTATAGTACACAGAAAATCTAGTGTGACAGTAAAGTACAATTATTGATTGCAGTCTTTACATTGTGTAAAATAATGTCTATTGTTTAAAATACATACATTTTCAGTATTAGGGATGATTTTTCTTCATCCTTGCTTTCAGAAGGAGTGCATAACAGATTTTAGTGTCAAGGAAACTGACAATGCATGGATGCTAACTGAACATCTTAATTGCTTTGCTAATTAAATCTAACGATGACATTGAATGATAAACACAAAGCACCATTTTAAGGGCAAAAGCAATATGTTTCTTATCAATGTTTCTTTTTGTTCAGTTACAACAAATTTACTGAGTTCCACATTCAATAGCTAATTATTTCAATCTAATTATTTAATTAATTATTTTATTATTTAATTAAATTAAATTAATTTAATTAATATAATATAATTTAATTATTTTAATATCACAATTGCATGGTTATTATTTATATGTATTTATTTATTTCTATTGATTTATTGAGATAAGCACGGAATATGCCCTTCTGACCTCTGAGCCATGCTGCCCAGCAATCCCCAGATTTAATCATAGTCTAATCACGGGACAATTTGCAATGACCAATTAACGTACCAACTGGTACGTCTTTAGACTGCGGGTGGTAGTAGGAGCACCTGAAGGAAAGCCACGCAGTCATGGGGAGAATGTACAAACTCCTTACAAGCAGCAGCAAGAATTGAACCCCAGTCATCTGTGCTGTGAAGCATTGTGCTAATCACTACACTACTGTGTAATTCTCTAATCCCAGCAGCATGCATGCCTATATCAGCACAGAACTTTAATACTGAAAATTTGATAAGGTTGGCATTGTTTTGTCTGTACAATTACATATCAAATAAATAAAGGCACCCACTCGGAGAAGAAGTTAATGCGTATATTCACCTTGCAGAGAGAGCAACCAATCAATGAGCATGTCAATAATTAGTTCTAAGGAGAGTCATTGTGCTAAAAGAAATAGATCCATATATTACACTTCCTCCCTCTTTAGATTAATGTAACATAAAACTGTCTATGTAACAAAACATTCAATTTCCTTTTAACAGATGATATTCTAATAAACATGCTTTCACAATAACAGTCCATAGCTAACTTCACTATACTAAAGATTCAGTCTTTCAGGATGGTACCTTTGGATCTGTGGAGCAGCATCAGGTTTGACTGGCGTTTTGCAAAAGACAACTTTCTCTATTGCAGGTGCACATTGCCTTTGGTGATATGATCGTGACCGAGAGGTCTTACTATTGCATCTTATTGGACGCAATCGACAGGTGTATTTTTCAGTTGAGCATCCAGTAGTTGGTCCACATGACGTCTCCATGTATGATCTCCAACATCCACAGTGTACAGCAGTTGTCCAGTTCTTGTAGATATTTTACCAGGTGTCCACTTGTCTTCTTGGTAATCATGTGCTAGGACTTCCTGTCCAATCTCGAAGCTCCTTGCTAATTCACTTGGCAACTGGCTGAACTGTTTATTCTACACTTCCCTCCGTAGGTCTGGTTTCAGGAGGTCTATGTGAGATCTCAGATTCCTGCACATGAAGAGCATTGTAGGTGTTTGATTTGTTGTCACATAAACAGAGTTCTGATAGACAAAAAGTTGTCCACATGCAGTACCAAAATGTCCTCCTTGTCCATCATTTTAATGTATTTCTTGAAGGCTTGGATAAACCTTTCAGCTAACTTATTTGTTGCTGGGTAACAAGAAGCTGACTTGAAATGTTTGATGCCATTTTTCTTTCTGAATAGTCTGAACTTTTCAGACATGCATTCTGGTCTGCCGTCACTCACGAGTTGTTCTTGTAGGCCATCTCTGAGAAGATACACCTTAGAGTGGAAACAGTCTTTTCTGATGTGGTTGCCCGCATTGGTGCGACCTCAGGCCACTTCGAATGAGCATCCACAGCAATCAGAAACATAGAGTTCATGAATGGACCCACAAAGTCAATATGCACCCATGGAGAAGACAGCCACACCCATGGGTGCTTGTGGGGCTTTGTTATGAACTTTGTGGCAAACTGAACAGTTTTGGTCAAGTTTTCAGTTTGTCTATCACTTCCCAGCCACCACACATAGCTCCAGGTGAGACCCTTCATATTGACAATATCCATATATCATTCATGCTAATTCTCTGGTGTACAGTTTAGAGGGAACCACAACATGAAATCCATACTTCACTGTTTTTTGACATACAGACCGTTGGTATCATTTCACTGAGAACTCTGGAGACATAGGATTACCATGCACTTGCATCGTTGCATGGTGATATCATAGACTTTTGACAATGCCGGGTCATTCCTTCTTTCTCTTTGTATTTCAGAAATACAAGCTGGCCCACCAATACTGTGTGGAGCACTTCTGCTGATCACAGAATGAAGACTTTGCTTCTTCAGTTGTCAACAGTGGAAGACGCGACAAGCTGTCAGCATTGCTGTGTTTGGTACCCTTGAACTTCATGTCATAAGGGTGGACTCCTAGGAAAAATGCCCAACGTTGCAACTGGGAAGCAGTCATCACTGGAATTCCCTTCCTGGAATCGAAGACGGACACAAGAGGCTGGTGATCTGTCACTAGAGTAAACTTCTCTTCATAGAGGTAGTGGCGGCACTTCTTTATTCCCCATACCAGACTAAGGGCCTCTCAGTCAATCTGTGCGTACTTGTGTCCTGTGCACATCAATGACCTTGAAGTAAACATAGTCTCTTTGTTTCCTTGAATGCTCTTTCACATCTTTCTGACCATTTCCACTTTGCTCCTGTCTGCAACAGCAGCAATGTGGGAGGAAACCTGTGGAAGTAGTTTACAAGGTTGTGACGTATTTTCCAGTTTAGGTGCCTGCAGCACTGTTACAGTTTTCTCTTGTGACTTATATAAGCCATGCTTGTTAATGCCATGTCCACAATATGAGATGACATTCTGAACAAAAACCTCACACTTGTCTCTCATTGTACACAGACTATACTCACTCAACCTGGTAAGCACTTTACCAAGGTCTGAAGATGCTCTTCACCATTTTTGTCAGCCACAATGATGCCATCAAGGTAACATTGTGTTCTTAGGATATCTTGGAACACTTGGTCCATTGCTTGTTGCTAAGTTGCTGGAACTGATGTGACACCAAAGACAAGATGATTATACCGGAACAGTGCCTTGTGAATGTAGATTATGAGGAACTTCCTGCCTGACTTCTCAATCTCCAGTTGCAGAGAGGCTTGTGACGTCAATCTTTGTAAACCTCTCCCCATCTGCCAAAGATGTAAACCTGTCTTCTATTCACAGCAAGGCAAGCTGCACGGTATGCAGCACAGGGTTGATGCTCACTTTGAAGTCCCCACATATGTCACCAGCCTTCCCTTTCTCAATCATCGCGAAAAAGCAGGGTCCAATTGTTCCATTTGGACTTGGAGAGAATACCAGTTGCCTCCAAACTTCAAAGTTCAGTATCTACTTTAGAATGTAGTGCATAAGGCAGTGGAATAGCATTATGGAACCTTGGTGTTGCTGCTTCATCCAGTTCAATTCTGGCCTTCATGCCTTTGAATTAACCTTTCTCAAACATCTTCTCATTAGCATTAACCAGCTGTGACTATCTCTGGTTCGTGCTACCATTTGGACTGCAGTTGCCTGTTGATGACTCTTTAAGAGCTTTGATTGTGTGCCAGCCTAGTTGAATTTTTCCTCAATCATTCACATTTGAAAAGTGCTGGCCCTCCACTTTTCAACAAATAAAGCTCTAACTGCTGTGTTTGGCCTCCATAGGTCACATTCACTTTCATTTTTCCCTTGTGAGACATTTTTACACCTGTATTGGTCTTTAGCATCACTCAGATATTTTCTAGTGGTAGCTTAGAAAACAGTCTGTTGTGTTCCACCTCTGAAGTTACAGACACAGATGACTCTGTAATTAGCTCCATTTTCAGTTTTACACCAAACACAACTATTGTGATCCAAATGATTTTGTGATCTGCTTCAGCTATGCTGTACAGTTCTAGGCATGACATCAGACTCTGTTTTGTTTGATTCAGTTTCCCATTCAGCTACTTCATGCACCTTTTTTTGTTTTTTGTTTGAAACATTTTCCTTTGTCTGGTTTTTCTCTTCAGTTGTGCTTTTTGTCTGCCTTACACACTCTCTCTATTTGGCCTTGTCTGTGACACTTCCTGCAAATTTTTTCTTTGAACCAATAGTCATTTGCATCATGGAAGGATTTACCACATCAATAGCATTTTTGGAGTTTTGCACTATTTAGGGACATCTTGTGCATTTCACAGTCTACATTGCATTCAAAAATGCTTTCACCCTTTGACTCATTCCTTTTGTGAAATCTAAATCTCTCAGCTTTTTCAGCAGATTTGGGCTCAAGTAACTTTGCAAAACTACAACAATTTGGTTGGAAATCTTGCTTACAGGCTTTTCAGGAGTTACTAAGTGGCGGAGGAGACTATACATTCTAACACCCATTAAGCTAAGAAGTGTGGAGAATTTCTTTACCTCACTTACATCCTGAATATTAAAATACAGTTCAAATCTCTTGATATAAGATTCCCAGTCCTCGTTAGCACTATCAAATTCCTCAACTTTCCCAACTAAGGCCATCATCATGCTATTTTTACTTTAACTTTGCTAACTGTACATCTCTCACTGTGTACTGTGCACTGTTACTCTCGTGCCCTTTTCTAGTATCCATGACCACCTTCCCTGCACCGGTTCAGTTCACTCTTCCCTCTCGCTATTTCTCTCCTTTTCTCCAAGGTTTGTTGTCTCATAACTGTCGGTGCAGTTGATCATATCTGCTGACATTCAGGTTTGTACTCTGTGCTAATTTGTTTTGTCTGTACAACTACATATCAAATAAATAAAGGCACACACTTGGAGAAGACGTTACTATGCATATACACTGCAGAGAGAGTAACAAATCAATGCACATGAGTAAGTTATCAGTCAATAGTGCTAAGGGGAGTCATTGCACTAAAAGAAATAGATCAGTACATTACAAGCATAGTACTGTTGGTAAAGAAGAAAGTGTTGGGATTTTATTCTTTTACACATCTCTTCCATTTCAAAGTCCTTCACCAACAATAAATTTACTGTTTTATATATCAATATGACAGAATATTTCACCATAGCTATGAAGCAATTAGCTAATTAATTATATTGGATGGTTTATCATGGGCTAAAAGAAAGCTCTTTAGCCTTTCAATAGCGTAGTGGTTAGCACAACGTTTTACAGTACCAGCAGCTCGGGTTCAATTCCCGCTGCTGCCTGTAAGGAGTTTGTATGTTCTCCCTGTGACTGCGTGTTTTTCCTTTGAATGCTGCAGTTTTATGATTATAATACCGTACGTCATTGAGACTGTACCCGGAATACTACCTACACCTTGGGTGGTTTACTTTGGAACCAATGCAGAGAAGATTCTTTATGCATGAGCTGTTTAAAAAGGAAAGATTAAGTAGATTTTGTGACGTACATTTAGAACAATAAGAGGTGGTTCTATTGAAACATATGAAATCAGAAGGGGTCTCAAAGGACAGGCACAAAGACCAATTTTTTTCACTAGTAAGTGCATCTGAACTAGGATCTTGGACTGGGAAATGCAGGCTCAGGCTAATGAGTCACTCATCTGGGACTGAGATGAAGAAGAATTTCTTTTTTGTCCATCTTAGGATTGTGAAGTCTGGGTTTTAGAGACACAGTGTCATAGAAAAGTACAGCAGAGAAACAGGCCCTTTGACTTATCTGGTCTGTATCAAACCATTTAAACTACCTACTACCATCGACCTACACTGGAACCATAGCCCTCCATACCCCTACCATCCAAGCTTCCCTTAAACATTGAAATAGAGCTTGCATGCTCTGCTTGTGCGGGCAGCTCGTTCCACACTCTCATGGTCCTCTGAGTGAAGCAGTTTTCCCTCATGTTCTCCATAAACTTTTCACATTTCACCCTTAACCCATGACCTCTAGTTGTAATCCCACCCATCCCCGGTGGAAAAAACGTACTTGTATTTATCATATCTGTACTTATTAATGTAATTAATTTAGACTTTATAGTTTTAGATTTAGATTTTAGATGGATCAAGGACAAGATCAGAACAGCTATGATCAGATTGAATATTAAAGCAGGCTTGGTGAGGGGGAGGGAGCTGGAGAAGCTTGGAATCTGTGGATGGTCAGTCTCTTCTAGATTCTGTGTACCTACCCTATAATAATAGGTAACCATTCGCAACCAATATAACTTTAAAATATTGCAGAATATTGGTAGCTTGGTTTGGCTTAATGGAAGTTTGGCTGATCACTGATAACTTCTCTAAGTAGATGTCAAGTAATAACTGAGCAATTGGGGCATAATATGCCAATACATTGTTACATTCCAAACTCTTTACATTGAAGCCAACATCCCATTAACCTTTTTAATTATCTTTTGCATCTTAATGCTCATGATTTCAGAGCTTGGAGATCCAAATTTATTTGATCTACCACAAAAGTGTAAATAAAAAAAAGTTTGTTTCTCGAATTCTGTAAATGAGATCAAACTTCCTACATTTCGATTTTCCTGTTAGTTACTCCATGCTAACTCCACCATGGACGATCCCAGGCTTAGCTGTGAAAGGAGAAGGGTTGGGCATGGAGTGAGCAACCCAATCCCATTAAAAAAAACAGAGCTACAGAAACACTAACTGAAGCTCTAAAGATCACAGGGAGAGGAAGGATCTTTGCCTTGAAGATGTACAAAATCATGTGATAACAGCAGAAGTGACAGGGCTGATCAACTGGCCTTGGACTGAGTACATGGCCAGCTGCTGTTGGAGGCCCATGCCCCAGTACCGATGATGGGCTTAAGCAGAGAAGCTACCTCATGTTGTTTCATGATTTCTTATTCCTGCCTACACAGATGAAGTCCCTCTTGAGTATTATCTACAAAGTTGTTTGTACAACTCTTTGCTGTCATCCGTCTCACTGATGCCATGTTAAGAATGACAAGAGGTTAAGGAAAAGAAAGTGCAGAAAATTTTTTTGAAGATAAATTGCATTTGTCTAGCTTGTCTCAACTCTTTGAAGTAACCAAGATCAATGCAATTGGTGAAATAGATGGTTTGAAAAATGTGAGTCACAAAGTGGATCTATTAGCTGATTCATAGGGTTGCTGTCCTTTATAAGTTCCTCTCAAAGTCATTTGCCATCCTAAATTGGAAATGCATCTTCATTGGAAATTTTGAAGCCAGAAAAATCCAATATTTTTCAAAAGGCTAGAGGAATATATGTGGTGTATGCATACAAACTTTTGTCACATTGAGCTAAAAAGGCCTCATTAATTTATAACACACTGGTCAGGCAGCATCTATGGAAATTAATAAACAGTCAACGTTTCAGGCCGAGACCCTTCTGCAGGATTCAAAGGAGGGGGAAGACACCAGAATAAAATGGTTGAGGGTGGGGGGGGGGAGGCTAGTTGGAAGGTGATAGGGAAGCCAGGTTGATGGGAAAGGTCAAGGGCTAGAGAAGAAAGAAACTGATAGGAGAGGAGAGAGAGCCATAGGAGAAAGGGAAGGAGGAGTGAACCCAGGGGGAAGGGATAGGTAGGTGAGAAGAGGTAAAAGGCCAGGATGGGAAATAGAGAAAGAGGTGAGGGAGAGGGAATATTTTTTACTGGAAAGAGAATTCTATATTTGTGCATTCGGATTTGAGAGTACCTAGATGAAATATAAGGTGTTGCTCTTCCATCCAGAGGGTAGCCTGTCTTGGTATAAGAGGAAGCCATGGACCAACCTGTTGGAATGGGAATGGGAATCAGAATTAAAAAGTTAATTAATTTATTACTAACGGAAGTAATAAGCAAGGAAGTTGCTGTAGCTTTTATATAATATTGATTTACATCAACTTGGCTATTTTTTTCAGGCTTGGTTGCTTTAAGAAGGATGCCATGACCTTGGAGTGGATTTAAAAGATAGTCTGCCCTCCCCCACCATGCTCTTTTACTAGTGCTTAAGATTAGAACGTGCTTTTGTTCTCCATTGAGCAGAGAAGGTTAACGAGATAATAGAGGTCTTCAGAATTATAAATGATTTTGAAGTGGTAAATAAGAAGAAGCTGTTTTCAGCCGCATACATGTCAGCAAATAGATTGCATAGCTTTAAGCTGATAGGCAAGAGTATCGGAGGTGACAAGAAGAAACTTGGTGTGCAGCGAATCGTTAACTGCATGGTATTGCTTTAAAGGGGAGAGGGAGCAGGTTCAAAGGCAGCAATCAGAAGAGAATTGAATAAATACTGAAATGAAAAGAATTATTTGGCATGGGGAAAGAGCATGAAAGTAAGATCAATTGTCTGAGTCTATCAAGTCTGCATGAATTGGCTTCCCTTGGGTTACATGATTCCACAATACAGAATATTTGTATTCTGTTCCTTAAACAGGGTTACTATTACTTTGTCCACTCTTACTTAACCTTCCGTGGACTGAATGCAGATGGTATACAAAACTGTCACCCATTCTGGAATGTTTCTCTATCATATATTCCTCTGTGTGGCCTTCTTCATTATTGCCACAAGGCCTAACATGAATGAACATTAAAAAAATACTATAGATACTTGAAATTTCAAACAAAAGCAAAAAATGCTGGTGAAGCTCAGCAGGTGTCTCTGGCAAGACAGTTAACATTTTGATATACATCATTAACTGCTTCTCTCTCCACAGGTGCTGCCTGACCTATTGAGTCTTTTCAGCATTTTTTCTTTTTATTTGTAGCTGACATATGAGTGGGCAACAATGCATCAGCTTCTGTCTAGGTATATTGCAGCCTTACAGATTCCTTTGTCTGCCTCCTATTGCTTCAAGTCAGCTACCCATGCTCAAATTTGCTCTCTCCGTCAGCTCTAATCGTACTCCTGTCACATAGCCCCTTGCTCTCTCCATCAGCTCAAATGGTACTGCTGTCCTAAAGTCTGACCTCTCACAACCCTTGCATTCTGTGTTTGCGTTCAAAGTTTCTAATTGCTCTGATTTCATTGCTTGAATGAACAGAGAGCCATTCTTCCTCTCTAGCAATCCCTCAAATATTTATTAAATATTGTTGGGAAAATAACATTAAGCATATCCCATTGCCTTCCAAACAATGTCAAACCCACATCACAAGGTCATCTCTAAAGCCTTTATATTTACATTTGCTCATAATCTTCCTTTTGATACAAGAGAGAATGCAAGTGCTGGAAATCTGGATCAACACTCATAGTAAAAGATGGAGGGATTCGATGGCTCAGGTAGCATCTAGAGATGAAAATGTGCAGTTGGCATTTTGGGCCAAGGTCCTTCATCGCATTTTCCTCCATAGATGTTGTCTGGCATGCAGACCTCCTTCAAGTGAGTGTGTGTGTGTGTGTGTGTGTGTGTGTGTGTGTGTGTGTGTGTGTGTGTGTGTGTGTGTGTGTGTGTGTGTGTGTGTGCTTTTTTTCCTTTTTTATGGAAGCTTGAATAAATATATATGGATAATACATTGGTGAGCTTCGAATATTCATCTTGATTAGATTGTCATGGCAACCTGTGGGAATTCAGTACATGCTGAGTTTGATCACCTCAATTGTTCAAGTGAACAGTCATTCTCAGCAACACGCGTAAAATGCTAGAGGAACTCAGCAGGTTGGACAGCATCTATGAAAATGCATTAAACAGTTAACAGTTTAAAGGAATAACAGTTGATATTTTGGGCTGAGACCCTTCTTCGTGACTGTGAAGGTAGGGGAAAGATGCCAGAATAATAAAGTGGGGGGAGGGGAAGGAGGCTAGCTGGAAGGTATAGATGAAGGCCGGAGGATGGGAAAAGTCAAGGACTGGAGAGGAGGAATCCGAGGAGAGAGGACAGAGCACCATAGCAGAAAGAGAGGGAGGAGGGGACTCAGATGGAAGTAATAAGTAGGTGAGAAGAGGTAAATGTTCAGAATGGGAGAAAAAGGAAGGGGTGGATTTGCTAAGGGTAAGGAGAAATTGATATTCATGCCATCTGTTTGGAAGGTACTCAGACATTCTTGTCTAATGACAGGTTCTAATATCTTGTCTAAAAATTAGATTGAACCAGCCTGGTATCTCTTTCCCCCTTTACTGGAGCAGTGTTTCCAAGTTTTCAATCCAAAAGCTACTCCTGAGAGGAAGTCTGCACTTGTGAGGAGTTATTAAATTGTTGAGCCAAAATCAAAGTTATTCCATCAAAAATTACTCCAATTATGTATAGCACACATCATTTTCTGGCATTTATAAACAAGCATGTTGGCTTTACACCTTAGAAAACAACAATTGAATATGCTTTAATGTCCCCTGGCATCCTTCACACCTCTGGGGATGGTTCATCATATGACTTCTCAATTCTCCATTCATGCTGTATAGTCCAACTCCTTTCCCCTGTACAATCCTTTGTCTAATAGCATGGTTTTCTCCCTTTACTTACCAAGTTATACCCCCCAATACATTCCTTATCTTTACTCATTTCCTGACCTGCACCCTTGTACAACACACTGAGATGATCTTCACTGCAAAGGGATAATTAAAGTGGAAACTGCGAAGGGATAATTAAAGTGGAAGCTAACTTTGCAGCATATTTTCCTGACCCTATTAATGAGCTTGCATCCAATCTCAGTCACTATCACTATTTAGTATGAAAAGAATTAATGGCTGTTTCAAAGAGTAATGAATCTTAGTGTCTTCATTTCTCTTTGTTCATTGATCAATATCAAAATTGTTACTAAGACGTGGGGGAATGTTGCTGGAGAATGTTTAGAATTGAAGGATACATAGTCCTGAAAATATAAGGACTGTCCATCAGTGAGCTCCCGTTGTAAAAATATTTACTTCTGAAGAGATGAAACAGAGATACATGTTCAAATCTTACCATGGTAGCTAGAGAATTTAAGATGTTAAATAAATTCTGCAATAAAAATTTAGTGGTCACAAAGCAACAGGGTTGTTGTAAGTAAAAACCTGCTTGCTAAAGCCCTTTGGGGTTGGAAATCAGGAATGACTTTAAGATCTGACATTTGTGATTCCAGAAATATAAGCACAAGCTTGTTGGGAATTTCTGGCAGAAGTTAGGATGGGCTGCTTTGAAGTCTAACTGCTCTATGGCACTCTCAGAACAACTATTTTTCAATTATACTCTCTTTAACATGATCCACCTTGCTCAGGCTGTCAAACAGTAGTAAATCAAGGCAACTGGACTTGATCATAGACATCTTGTTCAGGCAGTTTTCTTTACTTACCTCATCTCCTTTGAACCTAGGAGGGGGATGCAGTTTGTACAGTAAGGACTAGTACCAACTCCACCCCACCCCATCACACTCAAGCAATCCATCAATCTCATTTCCCAACTTGGATTCTGAACCTTCCCAAACTCCCTCATCGCTTCACCATATCCTGACTCGGGGCAAATTTTTTTTGTTGTTCCCATTCAGGTCTTTCCCATAGTTCACACTTGCCCTTTGACCTGCCCTCTGGATGAATCTCAAGCAAACACTCCACACCCCATCAGTCTGTTGCCTAACTCCGTATCCATCCCTCAACACTCAATCTGATTCAGCAGTGTGGATAACTTCAAACACACTGCTCTGAACTAATTCTACAACCTACAAACTCACTTTCAAGGTCTCTCATGTTCATAACCAAGGTCCTGACATGGAATCTGTTCGCTAGCCCTCTCTCCCTTATGGTTTGGGCTCCCCCGTGCCGTGACAAAGCTCAATGAACAGATGTAGGGGAGAACAGTGGAATGCAGTCCGGAGTGCAGCAAGATCACAAGCAGAACTGGTCATTGTTCTGGTATGCAATGACCCTTCTATTTGCATCCTCCAGTACCAGTGAATTCCTGAGGTTCTATCCAATTAGCCCTCTGGCTGTTTTCTAAAACTCTCTCTGGGGTTGTAATTATCATATTGACATAAATTTCAATTCTGGATCTCAACTAAATTTAGAAAAGATCCCTTTCTATTCCCTTTTTGCCCAAAGTATTTAATCTTATATCTCTGGTCACACAACTTCCCATTTGCTTAATCTATCAATAACTCTATAATATAATCCTTCATCCATACTAGCCTACTGTGGCATATGTTATCAATTTCAATAATTGTTCATTATTTCTAAGCACTATTGCTGCTCAGACAATACCTTGACGTGAATAATAATTGATTTCTCATTTTTCAACTCCAAATAACCCAGACTTTTATACTATGCCCGCAATTGCATATTATTAGAGTACTACAGCACTATGCTAAGAAACCTTAGGTGCATATATACAGTAAATAGCAGTAGTGCCTAAGACATTCTGCGCTGTATTTCTCTGTGACCTTATGAAACTGTACTGCAGTAATTTTATGTGTTGCACTTCACTACTGCCACAAAGAAAAAACATCAAATTTCATGATGTATGCGAGTGATGATAAACCTGATTCTGATATGGGTCTTTATTGTGGACTGAGAGTGGGAAGGAGGCAGGGAGAAGGAAATCATGGTTGGAAAAAGCAGAAGGGAGAGGGGAGGGAGTGAGAAGCACCAGAGAGACATTCTGTAATGATCAATAAACCAATTGTTTGGAATCAAATTACCTTGCCTGCTGTCTCAGGGTTGGGGGTGTCTGCACCTGCATTATCCCCTGTCCCTGACACTCCTCTGCTACCTGTCCCACTCCCCTTCCACGGCGCTCAACCCTTGCAATTCCCAACATCCTTCGCTCCCAGAAAATTTTCAAACTTGCTCTTTGCTCCACGTTGACAAATACAGTTCTGTGCAAAAGTCTTGGGCACCCTAGCTATATAAACGTGCCTATGACTTTTGTACAGCAATGTACCTACAGAACTGAAACAAGCTCTTCAGCCAACAGAGTCTCCACAAACATTCAACCATCAATTTTTCACCCCTAATATTCCTATATCTGCTCTGGGATAACTTTGTCACATCGTATGTCCATTAGTTTTTTATTGAGTTAAAAACATTAGCCAACTGTATGTTATTGGTTAAGTTCAACACCTTAGCAAATGAGGCCTTTTAAGAATCAAGTCATTTTTGCTGATAGAAACCCAGACAACTGTAGAAGAATTAGAAAAACTGACTTGAGATATCACTATTTTTGGCAGAGCAACTGCTTTCCACTTAAAACATTCCATGAAGCAGAAAAAATGTCATGGAACACTGAAATGTGACAGGCAGGCCAAGAACCAATTTAACAGAACTTAAGATCACCCGAAAGCTAGGCGATGTAACACACCTCAAAGCAAGTCACATATGTTTGTATCATAATGTGTAGAGAAAGCACTCATTTGGAAGGACTTAGGCACTGTTTACTTAAACACCAGAAATTCTGCAGATGCTGGAAATCCAAGCAAGTCACCTAGAATACTGAAAGAACTCAGAAGATCAGGAAACATCCATGGAAATGAATAAACAGATGATATTTTGGGCTGAGACCCTTTTTCTGACCACTTAAGAAATGTGGCAATGAAGATATCAGCATTAGAAACATTTTTCAGCATTGTACATTAAAGTATTTGTTCTAATGTGCATTTGAGCTTATGCAGTCAGTGTTAACAACAATTCAACATCTTATGTCCGTACATTCAATTGCATCATTATCTATGAGCACTGTCCAAATCTATCCTCTGTTCCTCGTAAACTTACCCAGTCCCACCTCTTGTGTTAACGTAAGAACATAAGAAATAGGAGGAGTAGGCTATTTGGCCCATCAAGCCTGCTCCACCATTCAATACGATCATGGCTGTTCTGACCATGGACTCATCTCCATCTATCTGTGTTTTCACCATAACCCTTAATTCCCTTACTATGCAAAAATCTATCAAACCTTGCCTTGAATGTATTTACTGAGGTAGCCTCCACTGCTTCAATGGGCAGAGAATGCCATAGATTCACCACTCTCAGAGAAAAGCAGTTCCTCCTCATCTCCATCCAAAATCTACTCCCCCAAATCTTGAGGCTATATCCCCTAGTTCTAGTCTCACCTATCAGTTGGAATGAGTTTTCTGTCTTTATGTTATCTATCCTTTTCATAATTTCATATGTTTCTATAAATTCTCCTCTCATTTTTCTGAATTCCAGCGAGTACAGTCCCAGGTGACTCAATCTCTGCTCATAGTCTAACCACTCTCATTTCTGAAATCACTCACACAATGGCCACTCTGCTTTTACCCTGCTTTACTTTTTCTTCACCTGCTAATGAATCACAAATCAACTGGTCCACCGCTAATCAATTGTCTGTCTTGTACGACATATTGTAAAGCATAGGAACTTCCTCTTATGACTGAAGAGAAAATTGCTTGGAAGCTGTAAATAAAAGTTCAAAATTAAATTTAATTACTTGTAAGCACATATAAGTCACCATATACAACACTGAGATTTATTTTCCTGTGGGCATACTCAGGAAATCTTTAGAATATTAACTATAACAGTATTAATGAAAGATCAACCAGAGTGCAGAAGACAACAAATTGCACAAATGCAAATATAAATAAATAGTAATAAATAATAAGATAAAGAGTCCTTAAAGTGAGATCATTGGTTCTGTGAACACCTCAATGGATGGGCAAGTGAGTGTAGTTATGACTATAATTAAGATTTCTAATGCTTTGATATTTGGCCACTTATAACTCCAATACAACTTTGCAGCACTGTGTGAGTGTCTGTCTCTTGTCCAACACTCATCCATACAAATCCTATTTCCTTCACGTCCTGAATAATACCTCTCCCTAATATTCCTCCCTCCCTACCACAACCACTGTACTACTCTCCTGCTATGTCCCTAAAAAGGGGAAATTAATATTCATGAATTAAAGAACAGACTATCATGTCTTTGCCCAAAGAAAGGAAACTACAGCATCTCAAGGAAATCCATGCAAACCGAGAAGGATGTGAAATTTATTGCAGACTGCGTCGGAGACCAGGATTACGTTTGAGGTAGCGGCCACAATTACTGCACCAGTGTAATTGCCATTGTAACAGATGGTCATCGACAGTTCGGATGTATTAAACTCAAAGGTGAGTTTATTGTCATATGCACAACTACCTTCGTGCACTGATGCAATGAAAAGCGTTGTTGTAGCAGCATCACAGGCATGGAGCCTCAGATGCTCCACGTACACAAGAAAAGCATGTTTTAAATGTAAATTATACACAATTTTTTTTCAAGAAAATGCCATTAGAACAAAAATAATCCATTTCAGTGCATAATACTGTTAAGCTGTGGTGATTAGGGTTTTTCCAGTTGGTTCAAGAACCAAGTAGCTGAAAGAAAATAACTGCTCTTGAACCTGGAGGTTCAAAGACTTCAGGCTTCTGTACATTCTGTGTAATGGTAGCTGCGAGAAGATGGCCTAATTCTGAATGGATATCGCTTTCTTGAGGAAGTACCTCCAGTAGATACTACTCACAGTGGGGAGCGATGCTCCCATGATGTATTGGGCTGCCGACTGTCTCCACTGCTGGTTTCCCTAATCTAGACTGGCACGTGTTCACTCGTCTCCTCTTCCTGAAATCAACAACCAGCTTTTTAATTTTCCTCATGTTGAGTGAGAGATGGTTGTGGCACCAATCAACGACGTTTTCTGTTTCTCTCCACGAAGTCGACTCAGCGTGCTACTGAACTGAAAACTGCTGGACGCCTGCTTGGACATTTGGTATTCTATGTGTTGTTTTCCCGGTCTTTGCTGTTTGTGCAAAATGTTCCTTTTTCACATGTTAGGTGTTTGATATTTCTTTGAATGCGTTACATGGAGTTTCTTTGCTTTGTAGCTGCCTATTAGAGGACGCATCTTAGAGTAGTATTCTGTATACATACTTTGTTAATAAATGTACTTTGAATCTTTGAAGAACAGTTGTGTCATCAGTGAATTTCTATATGGTGTAGAAGCTGTGCTTAACCATACATTTATGTGTGCATGGAAGGTAGAGTAAGGGATAGAGCTTGGATTTCACAAGAACATGTGGCAACATTTGTGGGCTCTCCCCAGCACATCCTTAGGTGTGCTAGTTGTTAAACCCATTTCACTGCATGTTTTGATGTGCATGTGTTAAATAAATCTGACATCAGGCTAGGCATACAAAACGCACTACGCGCTGGAGGAACTCAGCAGGTCAGGCAGCATCCATGGAAACAAACAGTCAACGTTTCGGGCCGAGACCCATTGTCAGGACTGAACGGGGAGGGGACAAGGGTCCTATAAACCAGGTGCGGGGAGAGTGGGAAGGAGAAGGCTGGGAGGTGCCAGGTGAAAATCCAGTAAGGGGAAAGATCAAGGGGTGGGGGAGGGGAAGCAGGGAGGGGCTAAGCAGGAAAGGTGAAGAAGGAATGTAAGGGGAAAGCACTATGGGTAGTAGAAGAAGACAGAGTCATGAGAGAGGTGATAGGCAGCTGGAGGAGGAGGCAGAGAGAATTACCAGAAGTTGGAGAATTCAATGTTCATACCAAGGGGCTGGAGACTACCCAGATGGTATATGAGGTATTGCTCCTCCAACCTGAGTTTGGCCTCATTATGGCAGTAGAGGAGGCCATGTATGGACATATCCAAATGGGAATGTGAAGCAGAGTTGAAGTGGGTGGCAATCAGGAGATCCTGTCTGTTGTGACAGATGGAGCGTAGGTGCTCGACAAAGCAGTCCCCCAATCTGCATCAGGTCGCACCTGATGTAGAGGAGGCTGCATTGGGAGCACCGGATGCAATAGATGACCCCAACAGACTCACAAGTGAAGTGTTGCCTCACCTGGAAGGACTGTCTGGGGCCGTGATTGGTGGTAAGAGAGTAGGGACAGGTGTAGCACTTATGCTTGCAGGGATAAGTGCCAGGATGGAGATCCATGGGGAAGGACATGTGGACATGCGGAGCTGCAGAGGGAATGATCCCTGCGGAAAGCGGAGAGAGGTAGAGAGGGCAAGATGTGCTTAGGTCCTGTTGAAGGTGGCTGAAGTTGCGGAGGATAATGCGCTGGATCCAGAGGCTGGTGGGATGGTAGGTGAGGACAAGGGGAACTCTGTCCCTGTTATGGTGACAGGAGGATAGGGTGAGGGCTGAAGTGTGGGAAATGGAGGAGATGCGGGTGAGGGCATTATGGATGGCGGCAGAAGGGAAACCACAATTCTTAAAGAAAGAGGACATCTGAGATGTCCTAGAACAGAAAGCCTCATCCTGGGAGCAGATGTGGCGAAGATGGAGGAACTGGGAATAGGGAATTGCATTTTTGCATTTGGCAGGGTGGGAAGAGGTATAGTTGAGGTAGTTATGAGAGTCAGTGAGTTTATAGAAGATGTCAGTGGACAGTCTGTCTCCATAGATGAAAACCGAGAGATCGAGAAAGGGGAGAGGTGTCAGAGATGGACCAAGTGAATTTGAGGACTGGGTGGAAGTTAGAGGCAAAGTCGATGAAATTGACGAGCTCAGCATGGGAGCAGGAAGTAGCACCAATGTTGTTGTCAATGTAGCAAAGGAAAAGTTGGGGAGCAGTACCAGTATAGGTTTGGAGCATAGATTGTTCCACATAACCAACAAAGAGGCAGGCATAGCTGGGGGCCATGCAAGTGCCCATAGCTACACCCTTGGTCTGGAGAAAGTGGGAAAAGCCAAAAGAGAAGTTATTAAGTGTGAGTACCAGTTCCGCCAACTGGAGGAGTGTGGTGGTGTTGGGGAACCGGTGAGGTCTATTGTCAAGAAAGTAGCAGAGGGCTTTGAGGCCTTCTTGATGGGGAATTGAAGTGTATAAGCATTGGACAACCATAGTGAAAATGAAGCAGTCGGGACCAGGGAACTGGAAGTTATTGAAGAGGTAGAGGGCATAGGATGTATCCCGGATATAGGTGGGGAGAGACTGAGCTATGGGTGACAAAATGCAGTCCAGGTAGACAGATGCAAGTTCGGTGGGGCAGGAGCAGTCTGAAACTATGGGTCTGCTGGGACAGACAGGCTTGTGGATCTTGGGGAGGAGGTAAAACCGAGCAGTGCGGGGTGTGGGAATTATGAGTTTTTTGGCTGAGGATTGTGGAACAATCTATGCTCCAAACCTATACTGGTACTGCTCCCCAACTTTTCCTTTGCTACATTGACAACAACATTGGTGATACTTCCTGCTCCCATGCTGAGCTCGTCAATTTCATCGACTTTGCCTCTAACTTCCACCCAGTCCTCAAACCGCGCACTGCTTGGAGTTGATAAGGGTGGTAATGGTATGGGAGACAATGGCTTGGTGATTTTTGGTGGGGTCCTGTTCCATGGGTAAGTAAGAGGAGGTGTCAGAGAGCTGCTGTTTGGCCTCCGTGAGGTAAAGGTCCATCCGCCAGACTACTACGGCACCACCTTTGTCTGCGGGTTTGATGGTGAGGTTAGGATTAGTGCGGAGAGAGTGGAAGGCAGTGCGTTCAGAGAAAGTGAGGTTGAAACAGGAAGGAGGAGTGGTGAAGTTGAGACAGTTGATGTCTCGGCCACACAGTCTTAAGCTGTGCCTGTGTTAATAGTAAGCGGGGAAAAGATTTGTTACCAATTCATGCTGATTTAGGTCTGCTGTTGAGGAAGTTGAGTGTCCAGTTGCAGAAGGAGGTACAGGGGCCCAGTTCTTGAAGATTGATAATTATTTAGATGGGATCATTGCATTGAATTCTGAGCTGTAGTTAATGAAGAGAAACCTGACATAAAAGTTCCTGTTCTTCAGATGGTCCAGAGCCAAGTGAATATCTTGAGAAATCACACCTGCTATTGACCTGTTGTGGCAGTTGTTAAATTGAAGCTGATTAAGGTAATCTCTGAGACAGGAATTGAATTGCTGCATAAGTGCACTCGAAGCATTTTTACTATAGTTGGTGTAAGTGCCAGGTCATCACACTCTTTTTGGGTTCTGGTACAATATTTGAAGCAGGTGAGATCCTTAGAATGCAAAATCATGAGACTGAATACATTTGGAAATACTTCTACAAATTGGTAAGCACAGATCTTTAAGAATCAGCCAGGGATGCTTTTTACGGATTTGCCCTCTTATGGGATTGCTGGATGTTGGCCTCAGAGACTGAAGTTACAGGGTTATCCAGAGATGAGTAAGATCTTATGGATGTAAGTACCTGAAGATTCACATAGATTTGACAACCACAATACTTGCTGAAATGGCATTAATCTCCAGAGACCTTCTTTGCCAAATTTGTATTATTGACTGACTAGGCATCCTTTCAAATATCTTGGTTCTATTTCAAAATGTTCATGAGCCAGCTCATGGAGTGGGGCCAATACATGCTAAGGCAATAAAACATTACTGCGAAACACCTATAAACCTCGAAGGCACATGAACGAGAATATTGTTATCTTCAGTCATGTCGCTGACGTACATCCTGGGATACACTGGGACACATTATCAGCGTCGTAATCTGGGTTCATCGGATGTTTCGGGTCTTTCAATGTCAGGGACTCTCAACCAGGTGACTTATCAAAGGATGATCAGGCCCTGCCTTGGGTCCCAGTGCCATTGGCCCACTGGTGATACTTCTTGATCCACAGCCATCCAGAGACTCACTTAGCTGCCTTTGTGATGGTCTTGATGGCTCTTTTCTTTGCAGCCCCCTGAATGCCAAGGAGACTTTTCCTTCAGATACACTGAAGCATTGCGCTGGAGGTCCTACAGTGGCCAGATCTGAGAGAATAATTGAGTAGAATAAGAAAAAACTCTTCAATGTTTTATTTAGATATAACTCAGTAACAGATACATGTTACCCTATTTGCTTCGGGATCCCATTTTGTCAACGTTACAGATCAGATACTCAACCAGAATCAGTAAGTAACTGAAACTTCCGATCTAATCCTCAGTGTGGGTGAAGAACATCTTTTTTATCAGAACAGACAGTACACCGGTAAATGGAAACGTGCATGCTCCCAAATGATCTTGCAGTTCCCCAATTTGAAGGTGTGCCTGAGAAGAAGGTTCCACATTTCAAGGAGCATTATTTTCTAGGCCAATCAGGTGTTATGTAGCTCTGGGCTGTGTCTGACCTGTCATTATTACAGCTGCTGCCAATACTAATTATCCTTTTTCTGAATAGACCCGTCAAAATTAACATCACCACATAAAGTTGACAATGACTGGCATTAAAATTTGTTCCCCTTGAAAATTAAACTAATTCCTACTGTTCTTCTTCTGGTTACTTCATCATTCTTGACAGGAAAGCTGTTGAACTTTCAGGGTGTTCTTAAGTAAGGTGACCTGCTACATCTTTCATCTACTCTGCATATTTATCAGTCTATCTCCGTGTTCATGTTTTGACTGTTTAACTGAGGTCATCCTTCACAAATGTAATAACCACAGGTTCTGACAAGGATCTAGCTTAAGACTTTGTTTCCGTGTGTTTTATCAACAGTTTACTTGTTAGAGCTTTTTAACCATTAAGGAAAATATTTTAACTTATTAACGTCCTGTTTCCAACTGAATGTCTAAAAAACACAGGGAAAAAATGCTGAGGGGAAGGCCATTCAGTCTTTCCAGCTTTGTCCTATAGTCGATTGTTGCCTTCATAACCTTCTTCATGTGTTCTCCTCCTACCTCTTGAACCCCCCCCCCCCGCCCTTTACCAAAAGGCATGGTCTGACTTCTGCTCTCTTCTGTGATAGAGAAGACTGCAACCTGGTGAGTGAAACAAATCTCCTGAGATTGAATCCTGGTTCTAGTCTCCACAACTATTGGAAATATCTCCACTGCAGCTATTCTGTAAAATGTTCTTCGAATTTTATAGGTTTCTGTAATATACCCTCTCAAGCTACTATACCCCAATGATTTTCAGTCAAAATGACCTAAATTCTCATATATCAAACCTGCCATCCAAGGAATCTGAGTAGTAAACCTTCATTGCACTTCCTCCAAGGCAGAATATCCTTCTTCAGGTGATGAGACTCAATTATTCACACAACTCCAGAGATTCATCAAGGCATTTTCAGTATAACCTCAGTAAGACATACCTATGTCTGTACTCAGATCTTTCTCAACTGTAGAATTTGTCTTTCTGGTTTTATAACTTAAATAGATACAGTCACATTTATAACATTAAACTGTTGCCTGTACCACTTGTTGTCTACTCATCAACTTGTCTAAATCAGACTGTACCCTCCTTCCATCCTCCTCATAGCTTGCACTCACCCCTAGATTTGCAAAAAAAAGGGTGCTGGCTGTTTAGGGCGTAGGTTTAGGTTTAGCTATTGTTACTTTTTGTAGGCTCCATTTACTGTCTGAACAGTCAGCAGACTGGTGTTCAATATAATTTGAAGGTAGATTAATTACATTTTGTTACTTCAAATCATCAAACTAATTCAAAAGAAGGCACAGGAATATGAAATGCAAGTCTGACTTTGAGTTTACTTTAAACGAGGCACACATGTATCTTCTGGTAGTGTGATGATGTATGCAATTTACGTATTTATGCATATAAAAAGTAATGAATTATTTAAACAAACAAGAATGCCCAATCAATCAATGCATTTATAATGTTACTCAAATACTACTGAAGTATTAAATACACAGCAAGATGTAAAGATCTTGTTACACATTAGGTCTTTAGCTTTGCAACATACAAATTGGGCAGAGAGTAGCCAAACTCATATTGTATTATCTCAATGCTCTTTAAGGTTGAATTTATTTGCTCTGGCACTGAATGTTAATATTGAATGCCTTTATATAGTATTTACCTGCTATATTTGCAAATTGTTCAGAGTTCAGTATTAGAATATGTATCTGCAGCTTCTTTTGGCTTTTGTATCTCCCATTTCAATGGAGCTTACTAATTCACTTCTCTAAGTAAGCTTTCAAACACAATGTAAAGTTTCACATGGGAAAATGACCAGAATATTATAACTACAAAAGAGTTTGCTATAATATCAATTTAAATCATAGGACCATAAGATTTAGGGCCAGAATTAGGCCATTTGGCCTATGGAGTCTACTTTGGCATTCAACCATGGCTGATCCAATTTTCCCTCAGACCCAATCTCCTGCCTTTTCCCCGTATCCCACTATGCCCTGAAAAATCAATCAACCTCTGTATTAAATATACATAAAGACTTAGCCTCCACAGCTGCCTGAGGCAAAGAATTCTGCAGAATCACCAATCTCAGGCTAAAGAAATTCCTTTTCATCTCCATTCTGATGCCCCTCTATTCAGAGCTTGTGTCCTCTGGTCTTAGACTCTCCCACCATCTTCTCCACGATCACTCTTTCAAGGCCTTCCATCATTCGATAGGTTTCAATGAAGTCACCCCTCATTCTTCTGAAATTCAGTGAATACATGCCCAGAGCCATCAGGCACTCTTCATATGACAAACCAATCAATCCTAGAATTATTTTTGCGAACCTCCTTTGAACCCTCTCCAGTTTCAGCACATCCTTTCTAAGATAAGGTGCCTAAAATTGCTCGCAATACTCCAAATGAGGCCTCACCAGAGCTTTCTAAAATCTCAACATTATATCCTTGCTTTTGTATTCTAGTCCCCTTGAAATGAATGCTAACATTGTATTTGCTTTCCTCACCACAGACTCAACCTTCAAACGATGTTTAGGGAATCCTGCACAAGGACTCTCAAGTCTCTTTACACTCATTTTTTTTGGTATTTTTTTCTCCATTAAGAAAGTAATTAACTCTTTCATTTATTCTACCACAGTGTATGACCATACACTTACCAGCACTGTATTCCATCTGCCATTTCTTTGCCCATTCGTCTAATCTGTTTAAGTCTTTCTGTAGCCTCTCTACTTCCGCAAAGGGAGTCAGTTCCCTTTATTCACACTCTTTGCCTCCTGCCAGTCAGCCACTGTTTTATCCATGCTAGAATCTTTCCTGTAATACCATGGGCTTATAGCTTGTTAAGCAACCTCATATGTGACACATTATCAAAGGCCTTCTGAAAATACAAGTACACAACATCAACCAATTCTCCTTTATCTGCCCTGCTTGTGATTTCTTCAAAGCATTCCAACAGATTTGTCAGGCAAGATTTTCCCTTGAGGAAACCATGCTGACTATGGCCTATTTTATCATGTGCCTTCAAGTACTCTGAGGCTTCATCCTTAATAATAGGTTCCAATATCTTCCCAACCCCTGAGGCCAGACTAACTGGCCTGCAATTTCCTTTCTTCTGCCTCTCTCCCTTCTTAATTAGTGGAATGACATCAGGTGCCATCCACCGGGATGCATCAGCGAGAAAGCATGGTCAGGGTGGTGAGGATCTTTGATGAAGGATGGTCTTTTCCTATACAGCATTTTATGTAGATGTGCTCAATGGCTGGGATGTACTAGGCCGAATCTACTATATTTTTCTTGACTTTCTATTCAAAGGAATTGGTGTTCCCATATTCTATTCTTTGATTCAAAGAACATTTCTTATGAAAGTGTGTACACAGAATAAAACACTGAGATTTGTCATCCCACAGGCAGCCATGAAACAAAGAAATATCATAGAACTGTTAACATCAAACACCAAATGGGGGAAAAAGAAACAAATTGTGCAATGA
Source organism: Hypanus sabinus (assembly GCF_030144855.1). NCBI lineage: Eukaryota > Metazoa > Chordata > Chondrichthyes > Myliobatiformes > Dasyatidae > Hypanus > Hypanus sabinus. The sequence continues at coordinate 37,824,951 of NC_082718.1, read as the reverse complement.
CCAAAAATGTAAGCGACCAACACATAGAATATCAAACAGCAAACCAGAAGTCCAGTAGAATTCAGCTTAGTTCAGTTCCATGCCATGGAGCTTGTTCATTCACGGACGGAGTGCCATTCTTCGCTGAAGCACCTCAGTCCTGATTGACCACCCTGATAAAACTGCTCAAAAACAGCAAAAAAAAGTGTAATCAGAATCTAGGAACACATGCAACATAAACCGCAAATTCCCCAAAGTATGTCCAAAGCCTCACCGATTAATCTTTGCAAAGTCAATGCCAAGAATCCGGAACATTTGTTGTCCCCATTACTACCTCTCCAGTATCGTTTTCCAGTGGTCCAGTATCCACTCTCACCTCTCTTTTACACTTTATGTATCTGAAGAAATTTTTGTATCCTCTTTAATATTATTGGCTAGCTCACCTTCATATTCCATCTTTACTTTGTTAATTACCTTTTTAGTTGTCTTCTGTTGGTTTTTAAAAGCTTCCAAACCCTCTAAATTCCCACTAACTTTTGCTCTATTATATGCCCTCCCTTTCGCTTTTCTGTTGACTTCTCTTCTTATCTTTAGAATACTTCTTCCTCTTGGGGTGTATATATCCCAAGCCTTCCGAATTGCTTCCTGGAATTTCAGACATTGCTGATCTGCCATCATCCCTGCCAGTGTTCTTTTACAATCAATTCTTGCCAGCTCCTTTCTTATGCATCTGTAGTTCCTCTTACTCCACTGAAATAGTTATACTTCTGACTTGAGCTTCTCTTTCTCAAATTTTAGGGTAAATTCAATCATATTATGATCTCTTCCCCTAAGGGTTCTTTTACCTTAGCTCTATAATCCTGGTTCATTGCATAACAGCAAATCCAAAACAGCTGATCCCCTAGTGGGCTCAACCAGAAGTTTCTTCTCCTCATCTCTGTTCTAAATGGATATCTTTCTATTCTGAGGCTGTGTCCTCTGGTCTTTGACTCCCCCATGATAGGAGGCCTCTATCGAGGCCTTTCTACATACCACAGGTTTCAGCGTGATCTTCCCTTTTCATTCTTTTGTGAAAGTCTCTTCACTCATTACTGTTTGACAAGCTTTACAGCATTTCACATAATCTAAACATTTTTCCAAACTTTTCGGAAGAAACATTTGCTGATTTGACTTGCTCTTCTTAGCGTCTTTTCCCATCAAAACATGTAGCCTGAGAAATGTTTATTATGCCAACATATGATAAGTGGGAGGAAACAGTTCTTTCTGATTATTTCAGATATCCTTTTAGAATCAAAGCATCTGTTTTTTTTTTATGCCTTCATGTAATGAGACAAAGAGACAACTGCTACCATATCAAGTGTTGAATCCATGCAAAAAAAAATAGTTCACTTTTCCGGAATATTTGTTTCCGTCTTTTTTCTGCCTCAGCTGGGTGTCTTGCTTGATGGAAGTACATATTGGATATTCATGCTACACATAAATTGTCAACCAAATGTTTGGGAAAAATATATTGCCCAAATTTCTGAAGTACCTTCTGCTGGTTAAAGGAGCCTGCCAGGAAGAACAATCTCCCTTTACAGTCAGATTGCCTACAGCCTCTTGTAGATCACAGAAGTCGCAAAATAAAGAATATGTCTGCACTGTTGAAGACTCTATCTGTATGCCAAACAGCGTGTCTAATAGTTGCATCTGTACACACTTGGACAAATTACAATGTAACTGCAGCTTGTGAATGTAAATCTGAACACCAAACAGAGTTTCAATTCAAAGCAACACACACAAAATGCTTGAGGAACTCAGCAGGTCAGGCAGCATATATGGAAATGAATAAACAGTTGATCCTTCTTCAGGACTGAAAAGGAAGGGGAGGTGGAGACAATAGAATAAAAAGGTGCAGGGAACAGAAGGAAGTTAGCTGGAAGGCGATAATTAAAGCCAGATGGGTTGGAAAGGTAAAGGTGGGGGTGGAGCTACAATGGTACTTAACAGCGACTTCTTCAAACTCATCTGTGGAAACAGCTTAATTTCTACCTTTAATGTCTCTCTCTTTCCTTTACAAGGTGGATGAGGTTCTGCCAGAGACCCTGATCTAGAGTTCCACTTAGACTTTGGTACTTTGTGGTGGTCCTAGTGACTCACAACCGGCCACTTTTCGATATCCCAACGACATGGCTTAGAAGACGAGCTTGCCTTTGGGTTCTGAGGCTTTTTGGCCCTGTGAGTGAGCCGACTCCACACTGATGCCACCAACTGAAGCTTTGCAGGAGAAAATGGATCTTTGAGAAATGTAGATCGGCTGTTAGTGGCTCTGTACTCGGTGAATTGCATGCTCTTTCTCCCTTGTTGGTGGGGGAGAGTTTGTTGTTGATTCTCAAGTCCAAGAATCTGGAAAAAATTGCCGTGGTAGATTTTATCATCGCAAATTAGCAAATTGTTTTGATATGTCTCCCCTCTCGTTGTGAAAGGGTGACACCTCTGTCTCTTTATTCGGGAGAGAGAGCGCCTGGAATATGTCAAATTGTTGGTGAGCGAATACTTTTGTGTGTACTGCAGATCGTGGTCTTTTTTCAGGGCTTTGCTATTGTTTGCTTGGTGGGTGGAGGGTGCTGATGCTTTTTGCTGAAATAAGTGGGGGAAGGAGAGGGTCATTGCTTTGTGCATGGGAAGGGGGAGTAGAGAGGGCTTTGGGATTCTGATGTTTTTACTGTCACACATTCTTTGGGGCACTCTTCTGCTTTCATGGATGTCTGTGAAGAACAAGAATTTCAGGTTGTATATTGTATACATTTCTCTGATATGAAATGGAACTAATGATCTATTGAAACTTTTGAGTGGGGACACAGAAGAAGAATGGTGGGGGGAAGGAAAGAGAGTCAACCCAACAAAGCTTTATTTAATAAAGATAGATCCATTACCCTTGATATCTGAGGGGATTGGGGAACAGAAGATGAGGGGAGGGGAGGGAATTTTTTTTACTGGAAGGGAGATATTGATATTCATGCCATTAGATTGGAGGCTCCTCCATCCTGAGGGTGACCTCATCTTGGGACAAAAGGAGACATATCAGAACGGGAATGGGAATTGGAATTAAATTAGCGGGAAGCTGACTTTTGGCAATTTGCTTAACACTGGTGAATGCCAGTGCCGCTTTTCACTCGTGAAGATCTCAGAGGTATAGTAAATCCAGGCCAGTCAAGCACCTTAGCCATTGCTGTTACTCAGATTGTTAATTTCTTGAATAGCTTTCTTCATTGGAAACAACAGATGAGCAAGCTATGTTCATGTATCATCATCATTATACGCCACGTTGTATGACATAGGTGAACAAAATCAGGATCATGTTTAATATCACCGGCATATGCCGTGAGATTTTTTAATTTTGTGGCAGCAGTACAATGCAGTATATAATAACAGAGCAAAAAACAGTGAGTTACAGTAAGTCTCTCTCTCTCTCTCTCTCTCTCTCTCTCTCTCTCTCTCTCTCTCTCTTTATATATATATAAACACACACATATACGTATACAATAGTTAAATTAAAAAGGTAGTGCAAAATATACAAGTAGAAATAAAGGAGTGAGGTAAAGTTCATGGGTTCAATCGGATGGCAGAGGGGAAGAAGCTGCTCCTGGTGATGACCATGATTGTTCTTGGCATATTTTTCAACAGAAGTGCTTTGCCATTGCCCTCTTCTGGGCAGTTGTCTTTACAGGGTAGGTAACCCCAGCCATTATCAATACTCTTCAGAGATTGTCTGCCAGGCGTCAGTGGTTACACATCCAGGACTTGTGAAATGCGCCAGCTGCGCGTACGACCATCCCCCACCTGCTCTCCTGCTGTCATAGCTTCACATGACCTTAATTGGGGTGGGGGGGGTGACTAAACAGATGCTACACCTTGTCCAAGGGTGACCTGCAGGCTAAAGGAGCACCTTACATTTCCTTTGGGAGAGATGTATCTTCACCCCAACACCCATCCGCGTATATTATCTTTATTTCCCTTCAGTGCTCTTGGTTGTTGGAAGGATTTAAATAGCATTGCAAAGTGGGGAGAATAAAAACTCATGCTATAGCAATGTGCTTGCTAAATTAAACCCAATACAGTGAGGATGAAGTGTAGTGATATGTCTCATCAGATGCGCCGAAAAAGGATGTGCAATTTGACTGTTTATTTTTAAGGATGAAAACTCATTAAATTTGGCTTCGAATTATCCTACATTATGGGGAATTTAGCCTGAGGCAGGAGTTTATGAACAGAATAATTCATGCAATTAAAACAAAATCACTGATGCCATTCTATGCTTGCACTGTAATCACCTGTTAAGTGAGCTCAAAGGCCTGTGGATGGATCAGGGTTCAACATAGATTTCGTGCTCCTTTCCCTGTGAGTGTTCACAGCCTCCCACATGCCACCCTGTGATCTTCCTAGCACTCTGAGTCATATTCAGATTTGTAAATATTCCTTAAATTGTTTAGTTACAGGAGTCAGTTTTCGTGCAATGCATTGGAATGAACTAAAATGATTGTTTTATTTAAAACTGGACATCCAGATTTTGTATTGGGTCTTTATCAAATCTCCTTCGTTTCACATTTCATTGGGAAGAAAGGAAATGAGTAATTCTTGAAGTGGATTGGAACTTCCAATTGCACAGATACTGCTGTCCAATACCTTTTTTAGTTAAACAGTTACATGGTCTACTTCAAGAGACAGACTAGTAACTTCAACTTCAGCAGTTTGAGCTACATGGTTTGAACCATTGGCACATTCCTCCTTACGTCTCGGAGGCTTTCTTTACTTGTTTTGAGGGTGATAGTTCTATTGGTTTGAGGATAGCCATCTTGCTATCACTTCTGGGTCATAAGCAGATAAGTCAAAGTACCCAGAACGGGGCATGGTTGCTGATATGCAAGATGGTTTTTTCCCTTCTAAGTCATTAGTAAATGAAAACTGGGGTCAACCAGCTACTTCCTTTCAAAAGCAATAATTTCAATGAAAGGGGATCTCTACAGCCCCAGAATTTAAAGTGGTTCTCAAAATCTCTTCATTATAGTCAACATTTACTGTGAGAATGGATGGTAGGTGTATGGGGGGTCTATGGACCCAGTGCAGGTCAGTGGGAGTAGGTAGTTTAAATAGTTCAGCACAAACTAGATAGGCCAAAGTGCCTGACCCTATGCTGTACTTTTCTATGACTCTATGATCTCTTGTGTTACAAGATCAGAAAGGATCATGGGCAGACTTCCGGTGGCTGTAATGGAGTAGGTTGCAGTAGCTACGTGCTCCGAAATTATTCGCTTACTTTGCTATTTAAACCTATCTCGGTGAGAGCACCATGAGTAGAAAACACTCAAAAAAAGAGACTACTTTAGAGACTTTGACTGAAATGTCTCAACAAGTGTCAGAGAAACTCGAAAAATTGGATAAACTGGATGACTTGGAATCCAAGTTTGACTTAGTACAGAATTCCTTCGACCTGGTTAAATCTGAACTGAAAACGCTTAATCGGAAACTTGGAAGTATACAGCAGACTGTGAATGACCACGAGATTCGTATTAAGCAACACAAAGAATCTCTGCCTGTGTTGCAGAAGGATATCAAAGGTTTCAAGAAAATTTCTAAGGAACAACTTAAAAAATACGACACATTATTGAAGGATCTGACAGATTTGGAGACTAGGAACCAAAGGTGCAATATCATAATTCTTGGGCTTCCTGAAAAACTGGAGGGTAATCAACCTATCGATTTTTGTGCTCAAATGCTTTATTCCCTGATATATTATCGGAACTACCAAAATTTGAGCGCGTTCACCGAGTTACCCCGCCTAATTGGGATCCTGCCAAACCTCGCTCTATTATCATTCACTTTTATGACTATCAGATTAAAGAGCAGATCCTTCATGAATCAAGGAAGAAACGTATATTACAATTTCGTGATCAACAGTTTTGGATTGTTCAAGATTATCCACAGGAAGTTCTAAGAGCTAGACAGGCTTTTAAAGAGGTCATGTCTGAACTTTTTAAGCTTGGTTGTCACCTTTCTCTCAGAGATCCATGTAAGTCAAGGTTGCTACGTCTGATAATAAGGTTTCTTGGTTTACGAAGCCTGAAGAAGCTAAGAAATTTTTACATAGTCTCCATGCTTAAATTCAACCTTGAGTTGCTTTATGCTAAATGTTTTAGTTTCAGGTGTTCAATCAAGTAATTGGTGCTTTATTGATAACAAGGTTTCTTGGTTTTACGAAGTCTTAATCATTTGTTTGATTAAGTAACTGGCACCTTGTTATCTATCAAACTATGCAAAACATGCAGGCAGACTGCATCCATTTTCTCTTCTGCTGTTTTCTGCTTTTATATGGGTCCTCTAATGTTACTTTCTCGTAGCTCTTTTTAAACAATACGTTATATTCTCTCAGTGTTATGTTGGTTTTTACCTTCCTTTTAGTAATTTGACTGAAAGTAATTATGTAGGGTGTACATGTAGTAATTGAGAAATGAAACTATAGGGTGTTTTATTTTACCTTAAATTCACTCAGATTTTTCCTATCATTTGATTATTTATACACCTTTCGGTCTTTTACTGTTTTTCAATAGTATACAATATTCTATACTTCTTATTGCTTGTTTTTGGTTTTTTCATTATTTTGCCATCTTGTCTTTTTTTCTTCCTTGAATGCCTTAAATTAGTCATGTAGGAAGCTATCTAAATTGCTTCCCTTTCTGATTATCTTCTATTTGTTTCTTTACTCCTTTTTTTTTGCACCCGTGAGTATATGTTGTTTTACTTATTGATTTTCCTTATCTGTCTTTCCTTTTTTTAACCGAGACTAATACTTATATTTTCCCATGTTTTTTTTCATAAATAGCGAACTTATTTACTTTGATATTTTGTTTATGTATATATATATATATATATATATATATATATATATATATTTACAATCATTTATTCAGCACAGCTATACATATATATTTTCTGGAGCCACCGGAGTTTTGGACTGGGAACGTTAGAATTAGTCTTCAGCCTCCCTTGGCTGATTTCTCTCTTTGGGGGGAGGGAGGGGGGGGGAAATGGGTTCTTCCATAAAGCTGATTGGATGTTTTTACTGCTTTATTTATTCACTATCTACATGTCTGTGATTATCTTTTATACATTACTGAAGGATACTTGATGGATTCTTTTATTAATATACTCAGTTTTAATATGAAAGGTCTAAATAACCCTGTTAAACGAAATAAGACTTTCTCTTATATCCGGAAACTTAAAACTCATATAATCTTTCTCCAAGAAACCTATATTTGTAAGGATGATATTTCACGTTCTTTCAAAGGATGGAATGGTATACATTTTCACTCACCCTCTCAATCCAGATCCATAGGCGTCTCTATCCTGTTTGATCAGAATGTATCCTTTATTCAACATAATGTAATTTCTAATACAAATGGGTGCTTTGTTATTGTTTCAGGTAGTCTTGAGAATAAACTGATCATATTTGTGAATGTATACGCTCCAAATACAGGTGACTCCTTGTTCTTTGAAAGTCTTTTCTCTTTTCTGCCTGATTTGAATCAGTATTCCTTAGTGATGGGTGGAGATTTTAATTTTTGGCTTGATTCTATATTAGACCGCTCTTCAAGTAAAACCCCTGTCACTAATAAATCAGTCCTACTTTTTAAATCTTTTCTATTTCAATGTGGTATTCTCGATGTGTGGTGTTTTTACACCCCCAAGAAAAGGAATATTCATACTTTTCTCAGGTTCATCATATGTACTCTTGGATTGACTACTTTTTAATAGATAGAAACTTGCTTCCACTGGTATGATCCTGTGATTATAAGGAGATTGCTTTGTCTGATCATGCACCTGTGCTTCTGGCTTTAAGATTACCTGTTTACTCTGTACCAAATAGAAGTTGGCATTTTAACTTATCATTGTTATCTGATAAAAATGTTCTAAAGTTTTTGGAAAACCATATTACTTATTTCTTTAAAGAAAATTTTAAAGGAGATACTGCTGGTAATATAGTCTGGGATACTTTTAAAGCATATATTCGTGGAGAAATTATCTCTTTACTCTACCTATATAAAGGAAAAAGCTGACAAAGAAAGGTCTGACCTAGCAGCGATACTAAAAGATCTTGATCGAAAGTATGCCCTATCTCCAGATCCAAGTATATATAATAAGTGTATTGAAATCCAATCCAAGTATAATCTTCTGCTGACTTATCCAATTGAATGACAGCTGTTGAGAGATAAAACTCAATTTTACATTCACGGGGATAGAACTAGTAGATTATTAGCCAATCGCTTAAAATCTTTTACAGTTAATTGTAACATCACAGAAATTTTTAAAGATAATGGAACTTAGACATCCGACCATTCTGAAATTAACAACGTATTTAAAGACTTTTACCTTAAGTTGTATCAGTCTGACTCTTCTTCAGATGCTACCTATATGAATGCTTTTTTCAGTAATATCAACATTCCTACATTGTCTGTTGATAGTCTAACACAGTTAGATCAGCCTATTTCCAATGAAGAAGTGGCTGAGGCTATATGTGCTTTACATTTTGGTAAGACCCCAGGACCTGATGGCTTTTTTTTCCAATCTTTTTATTATTGTTATTAATAACAAAATAAAATTGATACATAGATAATGGGATTGCAAACATACACATTTCAACTGAACATGAAAGAATACATAAGCAATGATTACAGTATAAATGAGTATTCCCAAATCATGAACAATACAATATACAAATAAAGAAGGCAAACCTAGGTATATCATAATATATATTAAAATAAGCAGGAAAAATAAAAAGAAAAAAATTATGCAAAAAAAACTAATCTAATAACTAATAAAGAAAAAAAAAACAAAAAAGAAAAAAGAGGAAAAGAAAAAAATGGAAAAAAAGGGCTGTTTATAATATCTCACAAAGATACAAAATCATTAGTGTCGTCAACTCCAATCCTCTCAACATATATAAAATCAAAACTGGAAGAACAAATAGGCTTGGAACAGGGTCATATTACATCATATGAAAATGTAGTGTTCTCGCTCGGCGTGTAAGATAACGTGGAACTAAACACCGAGATAAACCTTTGTCAATAACAAAAGGATCACAGTAAGATTAACCATTTACTGTTCAGTCTTCCACATTGACGTATGGTGAAAACTGTTGATAAAACAATACAAGATTTGTACAGCATTTGTTTCCTTCTTGATATTACATTTACATCATAAATACTTACAAGGTAAAACTACAGCAACTACATTACATTAAAGTGCAGCATACAGTCAGAATTTACCTACACCATTGACTGCTTTAAGTACACTTCAACGCAAACTATCCGCAACTCTTTAACTAATGAAAACATAAACATTATCGACCGGCGTTATTTTTAACAGGATCTGCGTTAACATTTTAATTCAACATATCGATTATCTCATAACTCACAGCTTTGCTTTCACAATGTTTCTGGTGCACAGACAGAAAACTTTGCTGCTGCTGCTTGCTCACACACGTATCTTCCCCCCCACCTTTCCGTTTCTCCAAACCGCTATTTTCCCACAGGACGCGGCGAAACCGGATGTGACGTCATCGCATGCTGCGATCTCTCGCAGACAACTTTAAGCAATCCTAACTTTAACGAGAATGTTAACAAATGAATTACTGAGCGAAAATATTATAAACTAAGTAACTGCCATAAAGGCAGCACACTCCCCGCTTGACCTTTGTACGGTCACAATGAACATAATACAAAACTTTAGTCTCTAATCAGTCCTTAGGTAGAAGTAGAATGACTTCTGTAAAAGGCCTTTGGTATATTTTCACATTGCCTTGGTCAGAAGTTTTCAGCTCAACCTTCCTGACATGTCCGTCCCTGCTAGGGAATGTAGCAGTGATTCTGGCCATTGGCCAGCTTTGCTTTTCCTTGAGCAGGACTAAATCTCCAACTTGAAGATTCCTGCAAGGTTCTGTCCACTTTTGTATGTGTTGCAACTGAGGTAGATATTCCTGTCTACAATGAGACCAGAACCGATTTGCCAGAGCTTGAACCTGTCTCCAATGCTTTGTGTACAGGTCCTTATCAGAGAAGTCCCCTGGTGGAGGGGAAGTTCCTGCCTTCTGCGTAAGGAGCATTGATGGCGAGAGTATGAAGGGGTTTTCCGGGTCAGAAGACACAGGTAGGAGTGGTCGTGCATTTATAATGGCTGCGACCCCTGCCATTAGTGTGCACAGTACCTCGTGGGTTAATCGGGTGCGTTGCTGCAGAAACATTGAATTGACAATTCTTCTGGCGATACCAATCATCCGCTCCCATGCACCTCCCATGTGAGAGGCAGGTGGTGTGTTGAACTCCCAGTTACAGCCCTCCTGGCTGAGTACCATTGCACCGTTTTGTCCATCCCCAGCTCCTTTGATGCTCCCACGAAGTTTGTGCCGCAATCAGATCTTAACTGTTTCGCAGGGCCTCTTAGCGCAAAGAAGCGCCTGAGAGCGTTAATGCAGCTGGATGTATCCAAAGATTCAATGACCTCAATGTGATGACCTCTTGAACTCATGCAGCTAAACATAATGGCCCAGTGCTTGCTCTCTGCTTGTCCTCCTCTGGTACGTCTCCTAGTGATAGTCCACCGACCAAATATGTCCAGCCCCACATATGTAAAAGGAGGACAGGCTTTGAGGCATTCTGGTGGGAGGTCCGCCATACATTGAACTTCCAACTTGCCTCGCAGTTTCCTGCAAGTTACACCTTTATAAAGTACTGAATTGATCAGTATTTTACCTCCCAAGATCCACATTCCCGCTGCCCTTATTGCTCCTTCCGTCAGGTGATGGCCCTGATGCTTTACCTGTTCATGGTGATGGCGAGTGAGCAGTAAGGACACATGGCTGTCTTTTGGCAGGATTACTGGGCTCTTTTCTGCAGCTGGAAGTTGGGAGTGTATTAACCAGCCTCCAATGCAGATGATATCATTCTTCAGGATCGGGCTGAATTTCTTCAAAGGGTTGTCTTTTGGTATTGATTTATTAACTTGGAGGGCTGAAAACTCCTCTGCAAAAGCTGCTCTTTGAGTTGCTTTAAAGATGACGTCCTTCACCTGGGCCAATTCGTCCGTAGTGCAGGATAAGTTATATTTGTGCCATCCCCTACATTTACTGTCTCGTGATGAATGCTTGTGTGATCTGGCCATGTGAATGAGGAAAGCAAGTCCCCGCACTGAAGAGTGCAAAGTGGAGAACCGTCGAAGGCGTTCGTTAATACGTATCGATCCTTCCGAGGTAGGTGGCTCCTGTTTGTATTTGTGGCTGAATTTCCAAGTCTCTTTCGGGTTCAATCAGCTCAAATGTCTCTCTCATTTGAGTTTTTTCTGTTGGTGGCTGATATAGAAAGGGGGGTCTGGTGAACCAGGGTGTCTGAGCCAGGCGGGATACAGGTAAGGATCTCGATGCATGGTCTGCAGGGTTATCTTCAGAATGTACATATTGCCATTATTTGGGCTTTGAAGACAAACGGATACGTTGAACTCTATTTTGAACATACACGTAGAAGCATTTTGTTTCGTTATAAATAAAACCAAGCACTACTTTGCCATCCGTGTAGAACTTGACCTTGTCGAACTTTAGGTCTAGCTAGTCCTGGATAAGCTGGATAAGGCAGCACAGAAAATATTGAATAAATGGTCTCCATATCCTTTCAAATTTATTTGAAATATCAAACACAACACTTCTATTTTTTTCTAAATTTAAACATAACATAGTTTGAGAAAACCAATGAAATATGGTAGGAGGATTAATTTCTTTCCAATTCAACAAAATAGATCTTCTAGCCATTAATGTAAGAAATGCAATCATTCAACAAGCGGAAGAGGATAAATGGAGTGTCCATCACTGGTAAACTAAAATTTACAGTAATAGGATGAGGTTGTAAATCAATGTTCAATACCGCAGAAATAATATCAAAAATATCTTTCCAATATTTTTTTCAAAAGTGGACACGACCAAAACATATGAGTTAAACACGCTATCTCAGAATGACATCTGTCACAAATAGGATTTATATTGGAATAAAAATCAGCCAATTTATCCTTGGAAATATGATCTCTGTGCACAACTTTAAACTGTATTAATGAATGTTTAGCACATATAGATGATGTATTAACTAATTGAAGAATTTTATCCCAATTCTCAATAGGGATAGTAAGGTTAAGTTCTCTTTCCCAATCATTTTTAGTCTTATAAAAGGGCTCTGAACGTATCTTCATAATTATATTGTAAAGTTTTGATATTAGCCCTTTCTGAAAAGGATTTAGTTCAAATAAATTCTCTAAAACACCTGAAGACACAAAATTTGGAAAAGTAGGAAGTACAGTATTTAAGAAATTCCTAATCTATAAATATCTAAAAAAAAAATGAAATCTAGGCAAATTACATTTATTAGATAATTGCTCAAAAGACATAAAACAATTATCCAAAAGTAAATCGGAAAATCGTAATAATCCTTTAGTCTTCCAAGCTGAATAAGCTTGCTCTACAATAGAAGGATAAAAAAAGCAATTGGATACAATAGGAATATTTAAAACAAACTGAGTCAACCCAAAAAGTTTCCGAAATTGAAACCATATACGTAAAGTATGACTATCGGGTTTAAATATCCTGTTGTCAATTCATTTCGGCAATTTAGAAAGACCAAAGGGAAGAGAAGTCCCTAAAATAGAACCCAATGCAAATCCTTGTACAGATTTAATTTCCAAGTTCACCCAATGAGGGCTAAAAGATATATCCCAATCCTTTAACCAACATATCAAATATTGGATATTAACTGCCCAATAATAAAATCTAAAATTAGGCAATGCCAATCCACCTTCTTTCTTTGCCTTCTGTAGATATATTTTACCTAACCTAGCATTTTTATTCTGCCATATATATGAGGAAATTTTTGAATCAACATTAGCAAAAAAAGATTTCGGAATAAAAATTGGTACCGCTTGAAATATATATAAAAGCTTGGGTAAAATAACCATCTTAATAGCATTAATCCGACCTATCAGAGATAAAGATAGTGGTGACCATTTAGTAAACAAACATTTAATTTGATCAATTAAGGGTAAAAAATTAACCTTAAATAAGTCCTTATAGTTTTTTGTGATTTTAATCCCTAAGTAAATACAAGAGTCATTAACTAATTTTAAAGGTAAATTTCCATAAATTGGAACCTGTCTATTTAAAGGAAACAATTCACTCTTATTAAGATTTAATTTATACCCGGAAAAATCACTAAATTGAACCAACAATGATAAAACTACAGGAATGGATTTCTCAGGATCAGAAATAAATAATAATAAATCATCTGCATATAATGATAACTTATGTATATTTGTCCAATGATTAATGCCAAAAATGTTCTGTGATTCTCTGATAGCAATTGCCAAGGGTTCTAAAGCAATATCAAATAATAATGGACTAAGAGGACAGCCTTGTCTAGTACCCCGAAATAAACAAAAAAAAGGAGATCTTAGGTTGTTAGTAAGCACCGAGGCTACTGGAGTATGACATATCAGTTTAATCCAGGAAATGAATGTCGGACTAAAATTAAACTTCTCAAGCACATAAAATAAATATGGCCATTCAACTCTATCAAATGCTTTCTCCGCATCTAATGAAATAACACATTCTGAAGTGCTATGTGAAGGAGTATAAACAATATTCAATAATCTCCTAACATTGATAAAAGAATAGCGATTTTTAATAAAATCGGTTTTATCTTCCAAAATAATTTGGGATGATACCTTCTCCAGCCTCGATGCCAGTAACTTGGAAATGATCTTGGAATCTACATTCAATAAAGAAATTGGTCTATAGGATGCACAGTCAGTAGAGTCTTTATCTTTCTTCAGTATTAAAGAAATGGAAGCTCTATAAAAAGATTGTGGCAGATTGCCCAATCTAATTGCTTCTTCAAAACCCCTGCATAACCAAGGCGAAAGAGTAGCGGAAAAACATATTAAAAATTCTACTGTATACCCATCTGGACCTGGTGCTTTCCCAGAATTCATAGAGGAAATAATCCCTTTAATTTCTGCGTCCGTAATAGGAATTTCTAATATTGAAAGGTCATCTGATGATAATTTTGGAAAATTCAATTTCCCAAGAAAATCACACATGGTATTATGATCATGAGGGAATTCGGAATGATACAGGGAGGTATAAAAATCTTGAAATGATTTATTTATCTCATCATGTTTAACTGTCAGATCCCCATTCTGCTGACGGATCTTAGTAATTTGACGTTTAACCAAAGCATTCTTCAATTGACTAGCTAACAGTTTACCCAGTTTATCATTATGTATATAAAAATCAGATCTGGTTTTCGTTAATTGATTTTCAATCAAAGATGTAAGTAATAAACAATGTTCCGTTTGAAGTTCAACCCTTTGTTTGTAAAGCTCCTTGCTAGGAGTAATTGAATATTTCTTGTCAATCTCTTTAATTTTATCAACCAATAAAAGAGTTTCCTTCTTAATGCATTTTCTCAGACCAACAGAGTAGGAGATAATCTGTCCACGTATATATGCTTCAAGAGTGTCCCAAAGTGTTCCACCAGAAATATCATCCGTGGAATTAGTTGAAAAGAAGAAATCGATCTGTTCCTTCATAAATTTAATAAAATCCGGATCTTGCAGTAAGGTAGAATCAAATTGCCATTGTCTAGCACTAGAAGCTGTAACTGTAAATTTAATATAAAGTTTTAATGGAGCATGGTCAGAGTTGGCTATAATATCATAATTACAACCAATTACTGATGGAATAAAACAAGAATCAATAAAAAAATAATCAATTCTTGAGTAGGAATGATAAACATGTGAGAAAAATGAAAACTCTTTGTCCTTAGAATGCCGAAATCTCCAAATATCAAAAATTCCATTACCAGTCAAAAAAGAGTTAATACAAGTGGCCGACTTATTAGGTAAAGTCTGAGTAGATATAGATTTGTCCATCAAAGGATTTAAACAACAATTAAAGTCACCACTCATTATTAACTTAGATTCGTTTAGATTAGGTAGA
The DNA here is from genome assembly GCF_030144855.1 of Hypanus sabinus. Classification (NCBI taxonomy): domain Eukaryota; kingdom Metazoa; phylum Chordata; class Chondrichthyes; order Myliobatiformes; family Dasyatidae; genus Hypanus; species Hypanus sabinus. The sequence continues at coordinate 37,809,908 of NC_082718.1, read as the reverse complement.
GAAGTAAATAAGGACTTAAAAAAATCTGGACAATCCACATTTGGAGCATAAACATTAACCATAGCAACCTTTTTGTTAAAAAGTAAGCCAGTAATTAACAAAAATCTACCATTCGGATCCGAAAGATATCATGTTGGACAAATGCAATAGAGGAGTCAATAAAAACTGAAACTCCCTTTACTTTGGCATTCGAATTCGAATGATACTGTTGAACCCTCCAAAACCTAAAAAAGTGATAATTATCCTCTTTCCTCACATGAGTTTCTTGTACAAAAATAATATGAGCATTAAGTCTTTGGAATACTTTGAAAATCTTTTTCCATTTAATCGGATGGTTTAAGCCATTAGTATTCCAAGAGACAAAATTAATGGTCTGAGCCATATTTCTGAAATCAACCATTTGGTATATAAAGGGTTAACCAAATTATGAACTCATGCACCCGGAAGAAGAACAAAAATAAGGGGCGAACCTGGAAGTGATGACATAGCTGACATTTTTGAAGTTTAAAATCAGCCCAAATGAAAAAACTAAAAAAAAACTGGTATAAGAAACATAAGATTTAGAAAAAGACCTCCCCCCCCCACCCAAGAGGAGAAAAAAAAAGACCACCCCAGCCAGGGATAGGCTGGGAAAAAGGAAAGATGAAACTAAATCTACACCCATATCAGCAGAAGACAACTTCATATATAAAGGATAAAAAAAAGATCCACCCAAACTCTAAAAAAATAATAATCACGATACTAAAACCAAAATATAATTACTCTAAAAAAAGAATATAATCACTAGTAACTTATAAATTGGGTTAAGATCCCAAAAAGAACAAAAAAAAATTAAACTGTGATAAGAGATACATTATAGGAAGAAGACGAGAGAAAAAAATGGCGAAATAAAAAAACAAAAATATTTTAGAGAAGAAACCATCATCTTAGTAAAAAAAAATCACCTTCGAAGGATTAATAATAATAACCAAAGATAAAGTACAGTGGTTGAAGTAAGTAAAATAACAAGATTAGTATGTCAAAAAAAACTTTATCTAGAGTATAAAATATAGAGTAAACCTACACCAATAGCCAGAAACAAAATCTAGTTTTGGAAATAAAAACCATCTTGCATGATCAAAATCACTCATTTATTAGAGATGAGTGTCCATAGCAGTTGGGAAGTTCTCATTCAGAAAGCTTCTCGCTTCAGATGTAGAAAAAAAAATCTGCCGTGGTGCATTTGGAGGCGAGATTCTGAGCTTCGCAGGGTATAAGAGCGCAGGTTTTAGATTTTTCTCATACCATTCAGACATCAGAGGTTTAAAAAGAAGCCTTGCCTTCATTACTTCTGGACTAAAATCTTCTACTAAACGAAAATTGTGATCTTGAAATTTGACCATCCCTACACTACAAGCCACACGAATAAGTTGCTCTTTAACATGCACATAGTGAAATCGGACAATTACAGCCGGTGGTTTAGCTGAAGCACTTGGTGATCGATGCATAATTCTGTGAGCGCGATCGAGTAATGGAAGACTGTCTGGGAATACAGAAGGGAATGCATCCTTCAAAAGTTGAGCAAAGTACTTCGAGGGGTCCCCTTGTTCAATACCTTCCGGGAGACCAAGTATGTGTAGGTTCTGTCTTCTGGACCGATTCTCAAAGTCGACACTCTTGGCTTTAAGTGTTTCCACTTGTTTAATCATTGAAAGTAAGTTCTGCTCCAATTTTCCAATTATCAAATCTCGCTTCCGAGCGTCCTCTTGCAGAGTTCCGATTAGAACTTGCTGCTGGTTAACTACTGAATCCATCTTATCCATATAATCTTGAAAAGTCTTTATATCTTGTTTAAAATTTGTCATTGTTCTTCAAATTGTTCATTTAAAACCTCCAATAACATTTCATAAGTCAATTCAGTGTGCTTAGGATAAGTCTGCTTCTTCCCGTTCCCATTAGGATTCTTCCCAGGTTCTCGCCCTTTAGATCTAAGAGCCATTTCTTCAAAAATTCACAATAAACTCTTAAAGATAAGTCCAAAAAAGTAGCAAGAATCTTTTGGTGTAGGTAAAAATAAGTTAAATAAGGGTGATCATAGGTTAAAAAAAGTAAAGGTTATGGAGCGAATCTGAAACAGTGCTCACTCCATGAGCGTCTCCTGCTGATCGACTTCCTGAGGAGTTTTATAAAACTTTCACTACGTTACTTACACCTTATTTATTCTCTGTTTTATCAGAGTCCTTTAAATCAGGTAAACCCCCTCAATCATTTTATGAAGCTTTTATTTCTCTTATTCTTAAAAAAAATTAAAATCCAGCTGAATGTTCTTCATACAGACCGATTTCTTTACTAAATGTTGATGCAAAAATTTTATCCAAAATCTTAGCTCGTAGACTTTAAAATATTTTACCATCTATTATATCACATGACCAGACAGAATTTATTAAAAATCATTACTCACGTTTTAATATACATCAGTTATTGAATGTGATATATTCACCATCCAAAAAAAATCAGAGTGTATATTATCCTTAGATGCAGAAGAAGCCTTTGATAGGATTGAGTGGAATTATCTTTTTAAGACCTTAGAAAAGTTTAATTTTGAGCCTAGATTTATTCATTGGGTTAAATTAATCTACTTGTCTCCTACTGCTCAGGTTATTACTAACTCCCAAATTTCTAAGCCCTTTAAATTACAGCGGGAAACTAAACAAGGTTGCCCTCTTAGTCCTTTACTTTTTGCTTTATCAATAGAAACCTTAGCAATAGCATTTCGAGAATCTAAGGACATTTCTGGTATACTAAGGGAAGCTATGACTCATACAATTTCATTATACGCTGATGATATTTTACTTTTTATTTCTAACATTGAAACTTCTTTGCCTTTGGTTCTTTCTTTAATTTCCCAGTTTAGTTCTTTTTCAGGATATAAGCTGAACCTACATAAAAGTGAGCTATTTCCTTTAAATGACCTAATGCCATCAAATGCCAAATTTCCGTTCAAAGTTGTTACAAGACAATTTACATATTTAGGTGTAACAATTACTAAAAACTTCAAGAATTTATTTAAAGAAAACTTAAACCCCTTATTGAACTATGTGAAAAAGACGCTTTCTAAATGGTCCCCTCTTTCTTTATCCCTGATTGGCCGAATTAATTCGATTGAAATGAAGATTCTTCCTAAATTTTTATATCTTTTTCAGGCCTTACCTATTTTTCTTCCTAAGACGTACTTTGATTCTTTAGATTCAGTTTTAACATCTTATATTTGGAATAATAAACAAGCTCGTTTAAATAAAGTTTACCTACAAAGAAATAAAGAGATGGGTGGACTAGCCCTACCCAATTTTAGGTTTTACTATTGGGCTGCCAATATAAGGAATATTACTTTCTGGTCCTATTATATTTATCGTAAAGATTGCCCATCATGGGTTACCTTAGAAGTTAATTCTGTAATAAATTCCTCTATTGTCTCTCTTCTTGGATCATACTCTTCTTTTTCAGTAAATAAAATAACAGATAACATAATTGTTAAGCAAACTTTAAGGATTTGGGCTCAATTTAGGAAATTTTTTGCTTTAGCAAGTTTTTCATTATGATCTCCCATTTTCCTTAATTATTTTTTTATCCCTTCCATGACTGATAAAGTCTTTAAAGATTGGGATGAACTAGGTATTAAGTGTTTTTCGGACCTGTTTGTCTGAGGATCTCTTGCTTAATTTGACCAATTGTCAAATAAATTTGCACTCCCAAAAGCACATTTTTACAGATACCTTCAAATTAGAGATTTTTTACTTTTCCAATTAACTACTTTTCCTATAGGTCCTGAGAAAAATTTACTGGATGATCTTTTAAGTTTAAAACCTTTTGTTAATGGTTCTATTACCGGTATCTATAACTTGTTGATTGATTCTAGACAAGATGTTTTAGATAAAATATAAAAAGCTTGGATAACCTAAATTGTCAGATTTCTGATTATAGATGGAATAAAATTCTTAAGCGGGTTAATAAATCATCTTTCTGTGCTCGTCATTCTCTTCTACAAGTTAAAGTGGTTCATAGAGCTTACATTTCTAAACAGAAGCTGTCCAGTTTTTACCCGAATGTTTCACCACTTTGTAATAAACGCAACTCTGCTGATGCCTCTTTAATTCATATGTTTTGGTTTTGCCCTAAAATTGAAAAGTTTTGGCGGGAAGTATTTCATATCTTCTCACAACTTTTTAGGGTCCAATTTGACCCAAATCCCCTTGCTGCCTTGTTTGGTATTATTGCAAATGAAGATATAACTTTAAATACTCCTAACCTACAGGTTTTAGTTTTTACCTGTCTTTTAGCAAGACAAGCAATCTTGCTTAAATCGAAGGAGTCTACTCCTCCCATACATCTTCAATGGCTACGTGATATTATGTCTTATTTAAATTTAGAAAAGATCCGCTGCTCAGTCTTAAATACGAAACAATCTTTTTATGATATCTGGGGACCTTTCCTAAATTACTTTTCCAATTTATAAAGTTTAACAGTGCGCAGACTTTTATGTATATTTTTTATTTTCTCTTCTTAAGTGAATATATCTTTTTTTTTTCTAATTATCCATTGTCATCCATCGGCTTTTTTCTTTGGTAGTTGGTAGGGGGTTGACTTTAAAAATTTAAATAAAAAGAAAATATATTAAAAAAAAGAAAGGATCACCAGGAAGATGCAATTAAAATGGACAGTCCATTCACCCACAGAGCTGTTCATAAACATCTAGAATAATTTTCAAGCAGGATAAAATCTATTATAAGCTTGATTATGTAAGTTTTATTTCTAACAACTAAGCCTACAAAGAATACATACAACCTATGCAGGATGTTGAACATATTGACCACTAATCAATTGTAGTCTGAGAGATGGAGCAAGTTCAAGAATTTGAATAGATTAATCTTGATTCTACCCTCTGAAAAATAGGCTGTGCATGTTCTTGCCTTAATAGCGTTGAATGATAAGTCTAGATTTCAAAATACTGCTCCGGTGAAACATCAGGCAAGAGAAGATGAATGATGGACCAAATGCAGATACTGTAAATACTACAAAAAGTGTGCATGATGCATTTACAGCCTGGGCCATTCCGGAGTTTGGACTTCAATTCCAACGCTGTTCTGTAAGCAAATTCCATACGTCCTCCCTGTGGAACGCCTGGGTTTTCCTCGGGTGCTTCAGTTTCCTCCCAAAGAAGTACTGGGTAAGATAATTGGTCATTGGAAATTGTCCCATAATTAAGGTAGGATTAATTAGTTTTGTACAGCTGTTGGAGCAGCATGGCTCGAGGGGCCAGAAGGCCCTACTCCATGTTGTATGGTTAAATAAATAAATGGGCCTTGATGACAACCTTCCATTAGGCTCAGTCTGCCCATCCCTACTATTCATGGTTTGTGAAAGATCCTCTTTCTTTTCAAGCTTATGAAGTCTCAGCTAGATAAAAAAGTGTTCCTTGTTTTCTGAAATATGCTTTTGCCTAGTTTTCTGACTTTTATAGCAAATTCTAAAGTTTATGTCTTCCATCATCCCACCAAACTCCTGGCTAAACTCTTTATTTTGTGATCCATACCCACCGTCTTCATTATGGGACCAAAATGGCCAGGTAGCATAAAATCAAATTGCTCACATTCAATCTTTACAGCAATTTTGAAAATACTGGGATATATCAAAACATTTTACCAACAAAGTATTTTGAAGTCTAGTATTTGTTTTAATGTACAGTACTGTGCGAAAAGTCTTAGGCATACATATATATATAGTTAGGGTGCCTAAGACTTTTGCACAGTACTGTAGTAATTTTATGTATTGCACTGTACTGCTGCTGTTGCAAAAAAAACAAATTTCATGACATACGTGAGTGATGATTCTGATATGGGTCTCTATTGAGGACTGAGAATAGGAAGGGGGCAGGAATAGGCAAGACGTAGTTGGGAAAAGGGGAAGGGAGAGGGGAGGGAGGGGGAAGCACCAGAGAGACCTTCTGTAGTGATCAATAAACCAATTGTTTGGAATGAAATGACCTTGCCGGGTGTCTCAGGGCTAGGTGTGTCTGCACCTGCACCACTTCCACCCCAGGCACTCCTTCTCTGCTGTCTGTCCCACACCCATCCTGTGGATATCTACCCTTGCCATTATCAACATCCTTTGTTCCCGCCAGAATTTCAAACTCACTTTCTGCTCCATGTTGACAAAAACAGTACTATGCAAAAGTGTTAGGCACCCCAACTATATGTATGTGCCTATGACTTTTGCATGGTACTGCATGTAGAGTACACCTCAAAATTAGTTTGCAATAAGAAACAAAATCACTATCATAAATGTGGAGGATGCAGTCGTTCATAATATCTTTAGCTCTATTCCATCACTTGAAACATTCTCATCCATCAATATTATCTATTGTTGATTATGAGACATATTAGAAGTGTTATCAGAGCAGTTTCAAGGGACTAAAAGGCCTTTACCTGCTTCAATTTCTTCTGCTTGTGTCATGTTTTATTCTAGCTGAATACTGTACAATTTCAAAAATTAATGGATGTTTTAAAATCGGAATTGTTTTTCTGTAATGACCTTTGTTTAAGTTGGTTAGTAGGCTGGCACATCTGTGGTGTAAATCCTTGCATTAACATTTACTCTTGTTCATCTTCCCCCAGAGATTAGATTCTGCCTGTCTTCATTTTTAACTCCTCCACTTGCAGCTGCATTACTCTTGCTCTTAAGCAATCTGAATGGAGCAAATACTCTAGGATGATCTGCTTTATTCTACTCCTGTCCATTCCCCGGCATCTTCCCGTGCAGCAGCAAGAGATGCCACACCTGCTGTTCTCTTTCCAATTGTCCAGGTGTTGTGTATTTAATATTTGAATAATATTTGAGTTATCTTGTATGTAATATATATTGGCTGATTAAGTATTCTTGTTTGTTTAAGCAATTAAGGGTTATATGTAAAATACGTTAATTACCTAGTTCATCATGCTACCATATGATACGTGAGCACCTCACTGAAAGTAAGCACAGGTTACATGCATATTCCAAGGTCCCCATGTCTTCCTTCAAACTAGTTTAACATTCTGAAGTTAACACCAGGTTCAGGAACAGTTAGTACTCTTCAACCATTAGGCTCTTGAACCAAAGGGGATAAGCTCAGTCAGCTTCACTTGTCCCATTACTGAACTGCTCCCACAACCACTCGGCTCACTTTCAAGGACTCTTCATCGCATGTTCTCGATATGTATTGTTTATTTTTTTTATCTATTTTGTATTTACATAGTTTGTTATCTTTTGCACATCAATTGTTTGTCCATCCTGTTGGGTGCTGTCTTCCATTGATTCGATTGCAGTTCTTGGATTTACTGTGAATGCCCACAAGAAGATGAATCTCAGGGTTGTATATGGTGTCATATATGTACTTTGATAATAACTTAGCTTTGAATTCTTTTTTTGCATGTGATGTTGTGATTAACATGCATTTATTTTACTTTAGTGTGTATTATTAACTGCTCATCAGTGATTGGTAGATAAAAGACAAATTGAGCAGTTGCTTCTGGTCGAAGTTCATTCATTCTGCACTATAACCCTGAGCTGCCAGTTGCCTGACAGCTTATTACCTGTTCACTCCCTCCTTAACTCTGTCCTTTACATCCTATACTGTCCAACCAAAGGAGCACCATCCAACTGGCCAATTAGATGTTTTCTGACCAGAGCAACACACAAGATGCTGGTGGATCTCTGCGGGGCAGGCAGCATCTATACAGGGGCATTAGGCACATATTCATAGCTAGGGTGCCTAAGACATTTGCACAGTTTACATTTTATGTATTGCACTGTATTACTGCTGCATAAATAAACAAATTTCACGACGCATGTGAATAATAAACCTAATTCTAATATTGGTCTCTATTGTGGACTGAGAGTGGGATGTGGACAGCGAGAGGGGAATTCTTTGTTTGGAAAAGAGGAAGGGAGCACCAGATAGATATTCAGTAATGATCAATAAACCAATTGTTTGGAATCAAGTGATCTTGCCCGGTGCCTCTGGGGTGAGCTTACTCATTTACCATCTCTGCCCCTGGTACTCCTTCTCTGCCACCTGTCTCACACCCTTACCATTCCCAACATCCTTTGCCCCTTCACCTGCGATCTTCTGGGTCATTTATTGTGTCTGGTACTCCCGATGTAGCATCCTCGACACTGGTGAGACCCATTGTAAACTGGTGGACTGCTTCGTCGAACATCTTCACTCCACCCGTAAAAAGCAGGACTTCTGGGTGGTCAAACATTTTAATTCCCATTTGATATGTCAATCTATGGCTTCCTCTTGTGCCAAGATGAGGCCACCCTCAGGGTTGAGGGACAACACATATTCCATCTAGGTAGCCTCTAACCTGATGGCACGAATATCAATTTCTCCTTCTGGTAAAAAGCTTTGTTTTGTCCCCCTCTTCTCCTCTTCTATTCCCCACTCTGGCATTTTACTTTTTTCTCATCTACCTATTACTTCCACCTGGGTTGCTTCCTTCTTCCTTTTCTCTCATGGTCCTCTCCCCTCTCCTATCAGCTTTGTTCCTCTCCAGTCCTTTACCTTTCCCACCCATTTGGCTGCACCTAACACTTTCTAGCTACCCTCGTTCCCCTCCACACATCTTTTTATTCTGGTGTCTTCCCCCTTCCTTTAAAGTCCTGAAGAAGAGTCTCAGCCTAAAACGTCGACTGTTTATTCATTTCCATCAGTGTTTCTGACCTGCTTCGGCCAGCATTTCTTTATGTTGCCCTGCCCCTGCCACATTTACTAACTTGTTGCCAGTTCCTTATTGACAAATACAGTACTGTGCAAAAGTCTCAAGCACCTTAGTTACATATATAGACAGAATGTGCCCAAGACTTTTGCACAGCACTGTAAACAGTTGATGTTTCAGATTTCTGCCATTCACTCCACATTCATCTGACAGCCATTCTTCGTTAATACTCCTTCCAGACTGAGCTTTTGATTTTTTTTATTGTTTGAATGAACATCAGTTACTGAACTTCCTTTTAAAACCCAAAGCATTTTATACCTGTGTAAAGTTTCTAAAGTGTGGTCGTTATGTGAAGAAATATGCGAACCACAAGTGCTGAAAAAATAATTTCCTCTTGGCTACCTTTACAGCTCTCTTGTAGCTATTAACCCCTTTTAAGAAGCATTTCCTATTCTGCCCTTATCTCAGTGCAAACACCAAACTGTTTGGCAGAAATATACTATCGAGGGCTCTATTAAAATTGTTGTAGCTTGCAATAAAAATTTACATGAATATGGAGCCGTTTATTGCTTGCCTTTACAATGGAGTTGCTCAGATTTCAGTATTTCCTGAGCAGACTCAAGGGAAATAAATTAACGTGTTTCGCTAGCAGACAAGGTGAGGAAGTATCCTAAGGGATTCGACAGAAATGTTAAGACTGCAAGGGACAAAATTGATCCTCTGGAAAATCAGAATGGTAATCCATCATTTCTTGCATTTGTATTTACTTGGGAGGTGGACACAGAGTCTACAGCAGTAAGACAAAATGGCATCAACTTCATCAACACTATACAGTTTACAGAGGAGGAGGTGTTTGCTGTCATGAGGCAAATTAATAAATGGGCATCCGCTAGTCTCGTGAGACCATGGATTTGCGCCTTGGAAGGTTTCCAGGGCACAGGCCTGGGCAAGGTTGTATGGGAGACTGGCAGTTGCCCAAGCTGCAGGCCTTCCCCTCTCCACGCCGCTGATGTTGTCCAAGGGAAGGGCATTAGGACCCAAGCAGCTTGGCACCAGTGATGTCGCTGAAAAATGTGTGGTTAAGTGCCTTGCTCAAGGACACAACATGCTGCCTCAGCTGAGGCTCGAACTAGTGACCTTCAGATCACTAGGCTGATGCCTTTTCCTCTAGGCCATGTGTCAACATTGAGGCAAATTAGGTTGGATAAATCCCATGGCCTGAGAGGGTATTCCTTTGGACCCTGTGAGAGGCAAGTGTATATATTGCAGGAGCTCTAGTAGAGATATTTAAATTATCCTTAATGGCAGGTGGGATACCAGAAGATTGGAGGTTGTTCTGCTGTTTAAGAAAGGCTCTAAAAATAAATCAGGAAATTTTAGTCCAATGAGCTTGGCATCAGTAGTTAGAAAGTTATCAGAAGGTATTCTAAGGGACCAGGTATATGAATATTTGGATAGACTGTGACTGATTACGAAGAGTCAACATAGCTTTTTGTGTGGTAAGTTTTTCGAGGAAGTTACCAGGAAAGATGATGAAGGCAAGGCAGTGAATGTTGTCTACATGGACTTTAGCAAGCCATTTGACAAGGTCCCATATGGCAAGTTGGTCAGCAAAGTTCAGTCACTCAGTGTTCAAGATGAGGTAGTAAATTGGATTAGACATCGGCTTTGTGGGAGAAGCCAGAGAGTGGTAGTAGATGGTTGCCTTTATTACTGGAAGCCTGTGACTAGTAGAGTATCATGATGAAATGACGGATTGGACTTGATGGGCCAAAATGACCTAATTCTGCTCCTATAGCTTATGGCCTTATGGGATCAGTGCTGGGTCCATTGTTGTTTATGATCCATATCAACAATTTTGGATGATAATGTGGTTAACTGGATCAGCAAATTTGTGGATGACACCATGACTTGAGGTATTGTGGATGACAAGGAAGACTGTCAGAATTTGCAGCGTGATCAGGAGCAACTGGAAGAATGGGGTGAAAAATAGCAGATGGAATTTAATGCAGGGGTGTTGCACTTTGGTAGGATCAATCAGGGTAATGATAATTACACAGTGAATGATAGGGCACTGGGTAATGTGGTAGAACAAAGTGATGCAGTTTCATAATTCATTCAAAGTGGTGGGTTGTAAAGAAATCTTTTGGCACATGGACCTTCATAAATCAAAGTACTGAATACAGGAGATGGGAGATTATGTTTTGAAGTTGTATAAGACATGGGTGAGGCTTAATTTGGAATATTGTGTGCAATTTTTGTCACCTGCTTACAGGAAAGATGTATTAAGTTTGAAGAGTAGAGAGAAAATTTACAAGAATGTTGCTGAGACTGGGGGACCAGACTTATAAGGAAAGATTCAATAGGTTAGGGCTTCATTCCTTGGAATGTCGAAGATTGAGGAGATTTGATGGAGCTATACAAAATTATAAAGGATATAGATAGAGTAGATGCAAGCAGGCATTTTCCACTGAGGTCATGGGTTAAGGGAGAAAATTAAAATATTTAAGGTGAACATAAGGGGAAACTTCTTTAATCGGAGGGTTGCAAGAGTGTGGAATGAACTGCCAGTGTAAGTGGTGCATGTGAGCTAAATTTCAAAGTTTGAGAGATATTTGGATAGGTACGTGGATGGGAGTGGTATGGAGACCCATGCTCCAGTTGCAGGTCAAATGGACTAGGCTGTTTAAATGGCTCAGCATTGACTAGGTTGGCTGAAGAGCCTGCTTCTGTGTTGTGTACTTTGGTATGACTCGAAGGCACAGGATCGGACATAACAAGCCTCTGTAAATTGTTTCTTTCCTAATTATTTGCCCCAATGCATTTTCATATTGCAAAATATCATTTCATGAATCTCACCATGAGCACAATTGCTAGCAATCTGATAGTGTCTATAATAAATATAAAAAGTAATCTATTCATGCTGTATCTGTTGATAAATTTATCCGCAATCAGCGCATGCCATGATAAACAGTATGAATTATCCTTCAGAGGGATTTCAAAATCTTATTTTTCAAACACTAAATTTGGAGCAGGTTCAAAGTTCAAAGTAAACTTGATTATCAAAATATATATATGTGACCATATACAACCCCGAGATTCATTTTCTTGTGGGCATACTCAGCAGATCTAAAGAATGTTAACTATAACAGGATCAATGAAAGATCAACCAGAGTGCAGAAGGCAACAAACGGTGCAAATGCAAATATAAATAGCAAAAAATAACGAGAACAGGAGATAACAAGATATGGAGTCCTTAATGTTAAATCATTGATTGTGGGAACATTTCAATGATGGGATAGGTGAGTGTAGTTATCCCCTTTTATTCAAGAGCTTGGTTTGTTGACATCTAAATATTTTCACTTATTATACCAGTGAAATAAAATAATAGTATTTTTCTTATTTGTAATAGCATATGGAGATGTGTTTGGCAATTAAGAATTGCCATTGCAATTGATACACAGTGGCATGTACATAAGGACAATTTGAAAATGTATTGATCTTGCAAACAGAGAATAACAACATAGCGTTTGTTCAAAAAAATTACCTATGTTTGATTAACAATTGCAAACAAAGTCACCACACTGCATCTGCTCCAAGCGACAAGCTGATGCATTTGTTTGACTGCTCTGACAAAACTATAAAAATAAAAGCATCTGTTACTTGTTGTGGTGAAGTAAAGGTACAGAAATAAAGAAGACAAAGTGTTTTCTGCATGGTCTCCCGATTTATTGTCTTTATTGACTTTAAGTTTGTGAAATCACTTCATACCTATCTTGGGCTCGTGTTCTTCTACAGCATGAAATATGGGCTTGGGCCATCAGTTTTGCTGTCATTTGTAAAGCCTGGTCATATCACAAAAATAAACTTTAGTATCATATTGATTGACACAAAAAAGGATGATGAAAATAATCCTTGCTCTTTGTCACCTGAAACATAGAACCTTCACTTAACATGCATTTCATAAATAGTATTTCAAAGCTTCTTAAAATATATATAAATTTACTGTTTTTTCTCCAATATCCTGACAAATCTCTTCTTTGTTACTACTTTCGGGCATCTTTAGAGATGGGCTGACCTGCAGATAATGAACGCTAAGCTCTACTGTACTGAAATATGCCTTTTGATTTTGAATCTTTATATTCCATGGTTTTGCTCACTATTTTTTGTTGCTGTTGGTGTGATTTTGTTGCTGCGTGGTGCGGGAAGGGGTTTGACGTTTGATGTTTCTTTTGGGCGGGTTGGTTCCATTGTTCTTCTTTGTTTTGTGACTGGGGAAAATGAATTTCAAGGCTGTGTACTGCATACATACTTTGACAATAAATGTAGTTTGAACTTTAAACAAATTTGCTTAAGTTGTCTACATCTTTTTATATTTAACCAACTAGCAATAGTCCATTCTCTTCTAAAAAATGGCTCATCATTATACATGTCCAGGACTTGAGTTTTTCCATTTTTATTGTTTTTAAAGTCTGTAAATGCATCTCAAAATCCTTCATGAATATTTTGATTTTTATTTATTTTTAAATAGATCTTACTGCATTAGCCAATATTTTGCTATGAGAAATTTGATTATTATCATTACAGTACCAATCATTTGCACTTGTTTGTAGGCATGCCATAGTATTGACAAATAAGTGTTGTGCCCAACTAATCTGAAGGCTAGAGAGGGATGAAATGATTATATAGAACATCAATAAGAGTGAAGACCACTGCAAAGTTAGTTGATGTATTTGCCTCTTCTGTGAATTTTTTTCTGAACAATGATAACCTCTAGAGGTAAGCACTGTAAAGCGAGGTAAATATAAAAAAATCAAGATCTATTCATTAATAAATCTACTGTACATATATAATGCTTATTATTGTGAAGCAACCTAAATCATTTACTTGTATTTCAGCCATTTATGGCTCATTGTTTATTTTCCTCCTGCTCAGTTAGACCTGCTGTTGGGTGTGGTTAGGTGGCAGAGTGCAGGTAAGTCTCTATCAAAGGAGTTGTAACATCTGCTTAGCTCCCCCACCCAATGAAGATCATGTGAAGCCATGGGAGCAGCTGGTGCATATCAAAAGTCCTGGTTTTATGATGACTGACACCAGGTAGGCAATCTCTGAAGGCTATTGATAATGGCTGGGGTCATTCATCTTGTAAAGACACTGCCCAGAAGAAGGCAAATGGCAAGCCACTTCTGTAGAAATATTTGCTGAGAACAATTATGGTCATGAAACCCCATACTTTATTTTGACTTAATATCAATGATTTCAGAAGATTCAGGTGTATATTGTGTGTGTATCACAGAATTCAGACTAGAGTAGTTGATTTTGGATCGATGGTAATCCTAGGACTGCTGCTTGTGGGGAGCTATGGTAATGGTAATAATGGTACTGACTATCAATGCTTGATGGTTGGACATTCTTTCTTTGTGGGTGGTCGTTGCCTGGTGATCTTATGGCATGACTACCACAAGGCTCCTTACTTAATGCCCATTACACCATTGATATTTAGGTCAGCAATGAAGGTCCTCCATCTCTGGTGGTGTTCTTTGTCACGTCAGTAGCTTTGTCTTGCCATGCCAGTCATGCATGTCCCAGGTGGAGACTCGGGAATAGTGTTGCACTCAGATTTATAAGGGTTCTTCGTCACTGTTCCTGTAATAATATTATTTGACAAGTCAGGGTTGTTAGCTCTGAGCTGAACACCTGAACCTAAAGGACCAGTGGACCACTCTTACTCTAGCCTCTATTCTTTGACCTGTTTGGCATGGGTGAGCCTACCAGGAACCAAAGCAAAAGCCCTGATTCCAATCAACATAGCTCTCCGTGTCATTGAGGCACGCAAATCTCCAAACCCTATGACGAGGTTGTGATCCTCCTAGATGACAACATTTCTGGTTCTTTACAAACAACTTCAGTTTGCTTTATTCAACTTTTCCCAAGGATTACTCATTTGTTAACAGCTATGACGTGTGACATGAGCGACCATGGACTTCTCATGACCATGATTGTTTTTGGCAAAATTTCCTACAGAAGTGGTTTGCCATTGCCTTCTTTTGGGCAGTGTCTTTACAAGATTGGTTACCCTAGCCAGTATCCATATCCTGCAGAGACAGTCTGCCTGGTGTCAGTGGTCGCATCTCCAGGACTTGCGATATGCGCCAGCTTCTCATATGACCAACTCCCATGGCTTCATGTGACCCTGACTAGGGGGTACTAAGCAGGTGCTACACCCTACCCAAAGGTGACCTGCAGGCTAGCAGAGGGAAGGAGCACCTTACACCTCCTTTGATAGACACCTGTCTTCACCCCGCCACCCTTCCTAAGGATAAGTCTTTAAAATTGTACGAGTGAATGGATCAACTTTCAGTTTCTCTCATGCACTCTATCAGTTAATCATTAGGACCAGAGCAAAAGGAAAACTAATAAATCCAAAATTATGAATTATTAAAATATTCCTGACCTTGCACAGCTGAAGCAAAGTGGTATGGTCATCCATTTTATTGTCAGTCACTGGTTATAGATTCAATGGCTATGCATGTAGAGATGACTTAAGGTGAAAATATTTTACAAGATGGAAAATAAAATCATTCATTGGATGAATAAACAATATCAAGCCTAAACAATCTTGACTTGACAGATAGATGGTTTAATAAAAGCATAATGAAGTGCAAAATAGATGTCAATAGTTCACAATGAAACAAAGTATGTGGAACAACTCGAAAAGGTTATGAGAAATGTACTGCACTTGCAACTCTGTTGGTGATGAATATGCTCTTCATTATGATGTTGTTGATATTCCCAGGCAGTACAAAGGTTACTGCACACAACTTCCCAGCCAACCTTCCACACTACTGGGAGAAGTAGATGATGTAAATATAAACATTCCACTTGACTTCAGTTGCATGAATAAAATTAGAGTGCTCCTGTTTAGAAAAAAGAAATCTCAAGGGCCTTTGATCAGATTTGAGAAAAAGCATCTTCCTTTGGATTGAGGGACTTAATTGCAAATCAAATAATTAATTGTGGGAACTGAAGAATATATTTAACAAGAAACTTGGTAGTTTTCACTGGGAAATGAAATCAGTGGTCTAAAGATGGATGAGGATGCATTCTCTACTTCACATCCTCAAGCTACAATATTATGTCTTCACTCAAACTACAAGCACAAATATCAAATTCACCTCAAATAATTCGATGTGTGACTCTGTTCGTGGATTATGTAGGTTTTCATTAGTAATTTTATAACCAATGATATTATCACAATGCTTTGAAAGGGAGAATAGAAGTACAGCCATGAGAATCTTGCAGATTCTGTGATATCTGTGATCTGTCTCGGAGCCTGAAGGCAGATTGTCTTTCAAGAGGGTGAACATGTCCTCTTCTCATTGCTACCATCAGAAATCAGATACGGGACCCTGAAGGTACACACTCAATGATTCCGGAACAGCTTCTTCCCCTCTGCCATCCAATTTCTGAATGGATATTGAACCCATGAGCATCACCTCACTACTTTTTTGCACTACTTATTTAATTTAACTATTTAATATATATATTTTTCTCACCCCTTGTGGGTGTTGTGTATGTGTATTTTCCCCTCAATCCTGGGGCCATCTACCAGAGGCCTGGGAGCTTGAGAGTTTGGCACAGTATCCTTGCTGTTCCTAGTAGTGCGCTCTTCTGGACCAAGATCTCAGACATTGTTCCAGAGATTTGTTGGAGCCACTCTCGCAGTCCAGATGTCACAGTTCCAAGTGCTCCTATCACCACCAGGAGTACTCTGGCTGTAACCTTCCACATCACTTCTACATGCTTTTTCAAGCCCTGGTATTTCTCCAGCTTCTCATATTCTTTCTTCCTGATGTTACTGTCATGCGGAATTGCCACAACATTACCATTGTTTTCTTATGTTCCTTGCCTAGTATTACTATGTCTGGTTGGTTGGCCAGTACCTGATTATCAGTCTGTATCTGGAAGTTCTTCATGATCTTAGCTCTCTCATTGTCCACTACCTTCTCAGTTGTTTCCCATTTGAACATGGAGTGTCCAATCCACATTCAGCACAGATGTCCCTGTACAGAATTCCTGCAACTTGGATGTGCCGTTCAGTGTATGCTGTCCCTGCCTGCATCTTGCACCCTACTGCTAAATGCTGGATGGTTTCAGCAGATTGCTTGCATCTCAGGTCTTGTCTGGTGTGATAGATCCCTGCTTCTATTGCTTTTGTGCTCAGTGTCATGAGCAGTGCGTCTATGCTGCCGGCCCGCTGCGAGGATGCTGGATGCAAGAATCAGCAGGACGCCACCGGCACTCGGGCTGTGCCCAAAGCTGCTGGGAGTGGATGCTGACCAGCAGCCCTCCGCGGTGCGGAGACCTGGGATTCAGGTCCTGGTGGTGGTCCTGGGCTAATTGCATTTTCGCTCCATCTGCTCATAAAAACCTCCGGATGAGAGAGACGAAAACATGAAGAGTCATGCTGGCTCACACTTCGCCCCAACCGCCCCCCCCCCCCTTTGCCCGGATCAACAAGGACCGTTGGTGGAACTGGGACTATCGGCTTTAATTCATTTGTATATGTTTTGAATTTTATTATTTTAGCTAGCAGCAGTAGAATATCAACAACATTCACTACATATACTGGTGATATTAAACCTGATTCTGATTCCTACTGGAATCTGCTTGAACTGTTTTCACTTCTGCAGGAGGTAAGTGATATACTGCCATTCCACTTCCTACTTTTCTTCAACAGGGTACAACTGTGCATATTGATTATCTCTTTAGATATTGTTCTCTGCTTGATCCAATACACAACGTGTCCACAGAGGAAGGTACTCCAGTGAAAAGACAAGGACCATGAGCAACGTAATATGGGGAGATTCCACATACCCCAATCTCTAGAAGCCCCTCCTCCCTCATGTGGATAATTGCAAACAGCAGAATGTGGTGGAAAGCTGGCGAAAAGTGCTTGTTCCATCTTGCCCTCAATTTTACCTGGTCCATTTCTCACACCTCCCTTCCCTTTCTCGAACTCTCTGTCTTTGTCTCTGTCTCTGGAGACAGCTTATCTCCTGATCTCTATTATAATCTCATTGACTCTCACAGTTGCCTGGACTATACCTCTTCCCACCTCTTTACTTGGACCATCCCTTTCTCTCGATTCCTCCATCTCCACCGCATCTGCTCTCAGGATGAGTCTTTTCATTCTAGAATGAAGGGGATGTTTTCCTTCTTCAAAAAAGGGTCTTCCCTTCCTGCACCATCAATGCTGCCCTCAACCACATCTCTGCTCTTACCCTCCCGCCAACCTACAAGGGATAGAGTTCCTCTTGTCCTCACCTATCACCCCACCAGCCTCTGCATCCAGCACATAATTCTCCGCAACTTCTGTCATGTCCAACGGGACCACATTACCAGGCACATCTTCCCCTGCCCCCTCATCACTTTCTGCTTTCCCCAGGGAAAGCAATCCCTATGTGACTCTCTTGTCTATTCATCCCTCCCCACTGAACTGCCTCCTAGGACTTCTCCTTGCAAGCAGAACAATACTACATCTCCTCCCTCACTGCCATTCAGGGCCCCAAACAGACCTTCCAGGTGATGCAACACTTCCCATTGTGATCCTAATGAGGCCATTTACTGTATCTGCTGCTCCTGGTGTGGTTACTTGTATATTGGTGAGACCTGACGTAGATTGGGAGACTGCTTTGTCAAGCACCTACACTCTGTCTGCCAGAAAAAGCAGGATCTCCCAATGGCAACCCATTTTAATTCCATTTCCCATTACTATTCTGACATGTCAGCCCATGGCCTCCTCTGCTATCGCAATGAGGCCACACACAGGTTGGAGGAGCAGCACCTTATATTCTGTCTGGGTAGCCTCCGACCTGATGGCATGAACATCAATTTCTTGGACTTCTGGTAATACCACCCCTACCGCTTCACCATTTCCCATTTCCATTTCCCTCTCTCTCCTTATCTCCTTACTTCCCCTTCTGGTGCTCCTTCCACTTTTCTTTCTACCATAGCCTTCTGTCCTCTCCTATCAGATTCCCTCTTCTCCAGCCCTGTATCCTTTTCACAAATCAACTTCCCAGCTCTTTACTTCACCCTTCCTCCCTCCTAGTTTCACCTATCCATCACTTTGTGATTTTCCTCCCTCCCACCACCTTCTTTCTCTGATCCTGATCTTACTTTCTCCAGTCCTGATGAAGCCTCTTGCCCTGAACCGATATCTTCACTGTTTTCCATAGGTGCTGCCTGGCCTGCTGAATTTCTCCAATATTTTGTGTGTGTTGCTTGGATTTCCAGCATCTGCAGGTTTTCTCTTGTTTAGGAAAGTTGTCATCCAAGGAGTAGATACTTCCAGCTAGTTTAAACACAGTTCATTTATTTTTAGTGATACACATTAAAATTCAAACAAAATTCTTAAAATGCATTTAAAATTCAGAGCTTTTTATCTTAAAAAATTCCAAACTCCAAATGATTTCTAAAACTCAAATTATCTCCAAATCACAAATAAATCTTATAAGCTAAAAAAATGGATTCTAATTCCCTGTCTTTCTGTGATTCTTCTTTGACGTTTTATGCCTATTCCTAATAAGCCTGACTACTCTCTACATGTATTCTATTTTTCTGCCACTTGGTGACTTCACACATTTATGATATTTTTCAGATAACTTTTTACACAAATGGTCTAAATGCTTCTAGAGAGGGAACTCCCAGAACACTATAATCAGTGCTGCGTAGTTGACTCTCTGAGTACATAAACCTTCCATCTATTAACAGATCAACCATTAGATGTGCTAATTGATAGTATCAATCTGGTTTGCAAGCTTCCTTGAACTCAAATATATATCCATTTTGTCTAGTTTGAAAGAAGCCCAATTAAATAATCTCATTGTTTTACAGTGCAACACTTGAGAAATAGCCCAGGTTTCATGGGCCAGCATCCTATATCCTATAGACATTGTGTTTGTTAGCTATGCTGACTTTTTAACTTCAGACTGAATATTGCTTGCCATTTACATTAAGAACTAAGGACTGGCTCACATATATGATAAGAAGCTAAACAAAGAATATTAGTTGGGAGTTTAACTTATTCAATAACAAGACTTTAATCTCTTGAAGCTTCAGCTGCTATGTTAGAAAGCTGACCTTGACAAAAAAAAAGATCTCCAGCCCTGGACGGTGAATATCCATCACAGAATGTCCTTAAATAGCAATAAAGTCAACAAGTTAACTTGAAACTCTCCTGATTGTATTGAGACAATTCTGCGATACTCTTTATGTCCAAACTAATACCCAGAAGGCCATAGATGGGCATTGAGTACTGTATATTACAAAATCGTTGACTGATTTACGTAGCCTGTGCACAGAACTGCCTGGTTCCATTTTGTGATTGGATATAAATTCACATGGAAGTAATTATTGACTTAGTTGACCCTTGATAAAATCAAGGTTTGTATAAAAAAAAATCAGATGGCTGATCAATCCAGTTTGAATTGGGTTCTGCGGTAAGACCATGTGTTAAATTAATCAAAGCTAGGATCTATTTGCATATTTTCCTCAAACTAAGGTTTTATGCAGTCATCAACCTCATTTCTCAGCTTTCTAGTACTCAAGCTTTTAGCCTGGATACAAAAGACTGATTGGCTTTCTTCAATGATCCCTGAAAAAATAATCCCCATTCCTTTAGTTCATTTTACAGCCTTATTAACTTTCGACACTACCTTTAATGGTGGTGTAACTGTATTTCAAGATCCATCTATTCCTTTACCCTATTTAGTACTTACTCAGCCTGGATAATATGATTTTCTTCATTGAATGGTGCAGCTTCTCCTTGTCCATATTGAAGTGCAGTTGACAATGAAAGTGCTAATGATACTATATGTGTGAAATGCTAATAATACAATCTTTATTCATTTTCATGTTTCATGCATCCATGGTTTTGAATGAATTATGAATCATGAATATGCAAATAAAGAAGTATTATTTTACTATGCGGCAAAATAAAAATAATATCTCTGTTAAATATTAACAATTTCAATGGAAAATTAGTAGTTCTAGTTGGTTCTGATGAAATGTCTTCAATTTAATATGTTAAATATCCCTCGGCACAAATGATGCTTGAAATGCTGAATGTTTTTCTTTACAGTGTCACTATTTTATTTCAGATTCCCAAAGTCTGCAATATTTTGCTTAGTTTTGCAAAGTTGAACTTCATTATTTTGCAAAGTTTGAAGTTTAAAGTAAATTTTATTATCAGAGTATACACACTCTACATCATCACATACAACCCTGAGATTATTTTTGATGCTGACATACTCAACAAATCTATAGAAAAGTAACTGTAAACAGGATCAATGAAAGGTACAGCATGGAAGAAAGCAAATTCTGCAAGTGCAAATATAAATAAATATCAATAAATAATCAGAGCATGAAATAACAAGATAAGGCATCCTTAAAGTGAGATAATTTGTTATAGGAACTTCTCAATAGATGAGTGTAGTTATCCTCTTTTTTTCAAGAGCCTGATGTTTGAGGGGTAATAACTGGTCATGAATCAGGTGGTGCGAGTCCTGAGGCAGCACCGAGAAAGCATGGCCGTGTAGTAAGGATCTTTGATGATGCATGCTGCTTTCCTGCGACAGCATTTCATGTAGATGTGCTCAGTGGTTGGGAGGGCTTTACCTGGGATGTACTGAGCTGAATCCACAACATTTTTTGTAGTATTTTCCATCCAAAGTAATTGGTGTTCCCACATTCTAATATTTCAGAATACAAAGACTAAAGTTTAAAAAAGTCAACATAAAACTTTGAGAGTTATTGTCCTGCAGGCAGTCATGAAACAAAGAAAATCCAGGGAACCTATTCAAGGAAACAACAAACACCCGCAACATGAACAAAGAACAAATTGCACAGATGGCAAAAAAGTGAGTGAGCAACACATAGAATATCAAACATCAAACCTGGAGTCCAGTGGCATTCAGCTTAGTTCAGTCAGTGCCATGGCGCTAGCCCATTACAGGCTGCAGAGTCATTCTTCGCTGAAGTGCTCCAGTCCCAATTGACTGCCCTGATAAAATCACTCAAAAACAGCAAGAGAAGTCATAATCAGAATCTAGGAACACCTGCAACATGAATCACAAAGTTCTCCAAAATGCCTCCAAACCCTTGGCAATCAATTCTTGCAAGGTAGATACCAAGACTCATGTGCTTGCTTCTGACAGCAGCTTGTGAGAGGGAGAGAAAGACCAGTCAAACACAAGCAGATGATGTTCTCATTCTTGTCAACTTCATCCTTGCTTGATGCCTCAATAGGAGAGAAACAATTGAGTCTATCATGGTCTCCAGGCTTCCAGACCTTTAGCCCATACACTTAGCTCTAAATCACCAGCAAAATGGCAGTTCGCTCAATCGGCCGAAAATCACACCATCGAATTTAAATCGCAGGATTCAATTGCAGATGGCTTAGAAGTAGAATTATACTTTGAAAGGAGAAGAAGTAAAAGAAGTAGTTTTATGAACCGTCTGCAGGATGTAGCCATTGGTTTTGTTTGCTGGGCCATCTTGAAGAAGCAAAATAAAACATCAGTAAATCAAATTAAAACAGGCAAAATGAAGCACATGTTTAATATGGATTTAATATATTATTTCATTTGTCTCCAATCTCTTATGAACATTTAATGCCAAAGGATGAGGAAAAAGTAAAAAAATGCTGATAATATATTTTCTAAAAGTGGTACCAGATATTGTAACCTTGTGATGAAATGCACCTCCTATTCATTTTTGTTTTAAGGAAGGTGAACTTGCGGGATGGTAATCCTGTATTTCTTAGAAAGGTGATTGGATCACCTTTCATTATAATTTGAATCCCTTGAATGAAGTTGAGAACATAGGCTTCCAGGCATGCAGTTTTTGGGAATAAAAAGGTTTCAAATTACATTTATTATCGAAGTTAGAATGCAGTATGCAATGCTGAGAGTCATCTTCTTCACAGGCACCCACAAAACAAAGAAAACCATGGAACCTGTTCAAAGAACAACATCAACCCCCAATGTGAAAGAAATAAGTTGTGCAAACAGGAACAAGAACATCAACACCAGTCTGCCCTCTCAAAGAAACACAAATCATGCAATTGATAACAAACTAATGAGCAAAGACACAGAAAATGAAAAACTGAAACTGAAAGAGACCATATTCAGTATAGCTCAGTGTTCATTATCTGATCGTCAACTTCAGTGATGATCATTCAATGCTTCTCAAACAACTTACAAGCCATTTTGAGAACTTTGTCTAGTGTTGAAATTAACCTCTTCTACCAAAGCTGGCATCACTAATGACTTTACTAAATTAGGAGGAGAAGTTTGGCAGGTTGCAGTGTGGCCTTGCTGGTGAAGAGTGATCTTTTGATGCAATATTCTTCAGAAGCTGATCCAGTGTTGGTGTATTTCTGCTGATATATATTCCGAACCTGCCAGATGCCCGCTTCAGTGGCTGCATCACCTTGTCCATCTCCTGCACATACAATTGCCCCTGTAATATAAACTAGACCCTCTTGGCTCCCTGTAAAATATTCTCTTCACTCTGACTTTATCGAGATCTGATGTCACTGTGACTTAAATAGTGCTTTCAAATCATCATTTATAACCATTTGACATTATGCTAAACCAATATTGCCAAACCAGCAAAACAACTTTATTGCACAAACTATAATTTTCACTTGGCATTAACTTGGCAGTAAAATTAATGATAATCTCAGAGGCAGTGATATAAAAGTACAGCATACATTTGTTCATTTAACTGAACTTCACAGCTGACACTTTCATCATTCCAATGGCATAAGAGCCATTATGATCCATCAAGTATTCGATCATCTGTCTCTATGTTTTAACCTCCAGTCTCATTTAAACCATGATATTTATATTCAGTTCTTTTCCAGGAGTTGTGCAGCAACATGCTAAAAAGAAATGTTAATGTGTATATATGTTATTCTCATTGAAGGAAGGCTGAGTATTTGTATCAGTAAAATTAATGCATATACAGTACTGTGCTAAAGTCTTATGCCCATATATACAGCTAGATTTCCTAAGAGTTATGTACAGTACTGTATTTGACAATGTGGAGCAGATAGAAGATAGAAAATTTGGTGGGAATAAAGAATGTTGAGAATTGTGAGGGTGGAGCACTGCAAGAGTGGTGCAGGGCAGCTGGCAAGGAAGGAGTGCCATGAGGCACCAGGTAAGGACATTTGATTCTAAATAATTAGTTTATTGATCATTACAGAATGTCTCTCTGGTGTTTCCCACTCTCTCCCTCTCCCTTATCCTATTCCCAACCATGATTCGCCTCTCCCTGCCCCCTGCCCACTCTCAGTCCACAATAGAGACCCATATCAGAATCAGGTTTATCTTCACTCACATTCACATGAAATTTGATTTTTTTTGTGTGTGGTGGCAGTACCAAGCAGTGCTGTACACGTATCTGAAAAAGCCATAACATATATGAAATGGTGCCATAGTTATGCTGGGGTCAAGCCAGTGAAGACAGTCTGGCAGTCACACGAGAGTTTAGTTCGGGATTACCTGTCATGTCTCTCAGGTCTTACTTGGTACTTATACAGGCATTCTATATATCAATTTGCCAAGCTCTTTCAACTGTCTGGGGAACATTCAAGCTCTCATCATGAAAAGGTCTAATAATTAAAAAGTACAGACAGACTCATTGAATAGCCTTTGTACTTCAATTGGCCTAACTGTATTGCCCCATATTGCACATGAAGTGTGTGTGTGTGTGTGTGTTTGTGGGTGGGGTATATGCTCCCAATATCAAAGTGCCTGCTCAGATTCTCCGTTTCTTGCATGTGATTCAGTTTGAATGAATAACCAATATTTAATCAATCACAATGCCAAGCGAAAAATTGAGTGCACCATTGGACCCTGCTTTTCTCCAAGCCATTCCGCTGGAGATACAGTACAGCAAGAGAATGAAAATCTGGTGAGCATATTTAGCCCCAATGCTATGGTGATACGGTATTCATTGGTTAAGGGAGCAGAGAGAACAATATCCTCGGATGGTATGTTGCCTCCTGGGTGCCAAGGTTCACTATATCTCAGATCTAGTCCTCAGCATACTTAGTGGGTAAGTAAACAACCAGAAGTCATGGTCAATGTAAGTACCAATGACAAGGGTAGGATGAGTATAGGGAGTTCATGGAGTTTGGTGCTAAGTCAAAGGGCAGGACCTCCAGGGTTGTGATCTCAGGATCGCTACCCATGCCATGTGCTAGTGAGGCCAGAACTAGGAAGATTAAACAGTTTAATGTGTAGCTAAGGAGCTGGTGTAGGAGGGAAGGCATAAGATGTTTGAATCATTAGGCTCTCTTCCAGGAGAGGTGAGACCTGTACAGAAGGGATAGCTTGCACCTGACCAGAGGTGGACTAATATCCTAGCGTGAAGGTTTGTTAATGCTGCACAATGGGGTTTAAATAGAATTGCAGGGAATAGGAATCTGAGCATTAGGACATTTAGTGAAGATGTTGTGGAGGCAGATGTTGGTAACACCACAAAATTAGGAATCAAAAGATTGAGCCTGGTGTGACTAGTGTCCTGAGCTGCCTATATTTCAATGCAAGAAGTATCATAGGAAAGACAGTTAATAGTGCTGAGATGAGGTAGCTGGTTTACAAACAGATGCAATGTGTATTGAGGAAAGGCTGTTG
This sequence comes from Hypanus sabinus, assembly GCF_030144855.1. Classification (NCBI taxonomy): domain Eukaryota; kingdom Metazoa; phylum Chordata; class Chondrichthyes; order Myliobatiformes; family Dasyatidae; genus Hypanus; species Hypanus sabinus. The sequence continues at coordinate 37,784,464 of NC_082718.1, read as the reverse complement.
ATAGGGCAAAATTGCTGTCAATGGGATGAGTTGTAAGTTAATAGGCAGACAAAATCGAAAAGGATAAATACAGGACAAAAGGGTTGTATCTGAATGCACACAGTATACGGATTAAGGAGATAAACTTGCAGCACAGTTCCAGGTATGATGTTGTAGGCATCAATGAATCATGGTTGAAAGATTATAGCTGGGAGCTTAATATCCAAGGATACACATTGTATTAAAAGGATAGGCAGGAAGGCAGTGGGGATTGCATTGCCCTGTAGGTAAAAAATGAAATCAAGTCATTAGAAAGGATGACATAGGGTTGGAACCTATCAAATCATTGTGGATAGAGCTAAGGAACTGCAAGGGTAAAAAGACCCTGATGGGGGTTGTATCCAGACTCCCCAAACAGTAGTAAGGAGAAAGGGCAATGTTACAACAGTCATCGAGGACTTCAACATGCAGGTAGATTGGGAAAATCAGGTTGGAGCTGGATTCCAGGAGGGGAATTTCTAGAGTGCCTACGAGATAGCTTTTTTAGAGCAGCTCATAGTTGAGCCTACTAGTGGATCAGCTATTCTGGATTGGGTGTTCTGCATTGAACCAGAATTGAATAAAGAGCTTAAGGTAAAAGAATGCTGAGAGACAAGTGATCATAATGAGATCAAATTCACAATGAAATTTAAGAAGCTAATGCCAGATGTATCAGTATTTCAGTGGAGTAAAGGGAAATACACAGGCATGAGAGAGGAGCTGGCTAGAACTGATTGGAGAAAAAACACTGGCAGGGATGACATCTGTGCAGCAATGACTGGAAATTCTGGAAGCAATTCACAAGGTACAGGATATACACATCCCAAAGAAGAAGAAGTATTCTAAAGGAAAGAATACACAACTGTGGCTAACAAGAGAAGTCAAAGCCAACATAAAAGCAAAAGAGAGCAAAATTTTATGGGATGTTAGAGGATTGGGAAGCTTATAAAATCAACAGAAGGCAATGAAAAACATCATTAAAAATGTAAAGATGAAAATCAGAAGTAAGCTAGCTAATAATATTCAAGAGGATACCAAAAAGATTCTTCAGATACATAAAGTGTAAAAGAGAGGCAAGAGTAGATATCAGATCACTGCAAAATGATATTGGAGAGGTAGTAATGGGGGACGAGGCTATGCCGGATGAACTGAATAAGTATTTTGCAACAGTCTTCATTATGTAAGACACTAGCAGTATGGTGGATGTTCCAGGTGCCAGGGGTCATGAGGCGTGCGAAGTTACTATAATTGGTGAGAAGGTTCTTGGAAAACTGAAATATCTGATGGTAGATAGGTCACTTACACCATATGGGGTACATCATAGATTTCTGAAAGAGGTGGCTGAAGCAATCATGGAGGCATTAGTAATGATCTTTCAAGAATCACTAGATTCTGAAATGGTTCCATGAGACTGGAAATTGCAAATGTCACTCTACTCTTTGAAAAAGGTGAGAGGCAGAAGAAGGGAAACTACTGGCCAGTGGTTGGGAAGATGTTGGATTCGATTATTAAGGATGAGGTCACAAGATACTTAGAGGCACATGATAAAATAGGCTGTAATCAGCATGGTTTCCTAAAGGGAAAATCTTGCTTGAATAATCTATTCAAATTCTTCGATGAATCAACAAGCAGGATAGACAAAGGAGAATTGGCTGATGTTTTGTACTTGGATTTTCAGAAGGCCTTTGACAAGGTGCCATACATGAAGCTGTCTAACAAGCTTTGAGCCTATGGTATTGCAGGAAAGATCCAACTTTGGATAAAACAAAAGTGGCAGTTTGGGAGAAGGAAAAGAGTGGGAATAAAGGGAGTGTATTTTGGCTGCTGCCGGTGACTGGTTGTGTTACACAGGGGTCTTTGTTGGGATTGATTCTTTTTACATTATATATCTGATGCACCATCAATAACTCTTGGAGACGGGAGGTAAATGACAGGCTTTTATTAGCAGCAAACGTGGCCACGACATCTTGGAGACTGAGGGAGGAGCAGTGCCTCCAATCGCCTTTATACAGGGGTCTATGGGAGGAGCCACAGGAACAGACAGCAGAGGGGCATGTCCAGACAGGTATACGTAGTTTACCACATTCACCCCGCCCCCCTTTGTTTTAAAAGAGAGTCCCCACGGAGCGAAGTTTCTTACAAGTATATTTACAGGTTAAATCTATCAGGCGGTCGAGTCTGTCGCTGCGATCTACGTAGCACCAGTGGTGATTGCACCAGTGCTGGTGGTGATTGCACCCCATGCCTCGCACGCGGCACTGCTCAACCCCGCTCATGGACTGGACTTACAGGCCTTGGCGAAGTGGCCCTTCTCGCCACAGCTGGAGCAGGTAGCTTCTCGGGCCGGGCAGCATTTTTGGGGGTGCTTTTCGAGTTTGCAGAAGTAACACTGCGCGGACTTGCGACTGGCAGCAGCTGTGGTCGACTCGGCGGCGGGTTGCGGGGACTTCACTGACTCGTGAACTGGCAGCAGCCGAGGTCGAGTCACCGGCGGGTTGCGGGGACTGCAGCGTCCATGGGGCCGGCGGGAGATCACGCGCCTGGACAGCATCAGCGTTCGGCAGAGCGGCCTCCAGCATGTTGACCAGCTTGATCGCCGAATGTAAGGTAAGATCGGCGTGTTCCAGCAGCAGCTGACGCACGTACACTGACCTGATCCCCGTAACGAAGGCGACTCATACCATGAGCTCCGCATGCTGTTCTGCCGTCAGTCTCCTGCAGTCGCAGGCCTGCACGAGTGTCTGTAGGGCCGGGACAAATTCAGCGCTCGACTCTATGGCCCGCTGCCGCCGTGTCGCTAAGCGATGTCTTGCGTAGATGGTGTTCCCCGGCCGCCGGTATTGTCTTTTGAGGGCATCCATTGCACCCTGGTAGTCCGTTTGGTCTCTGATCATGGAGTAGACCCTTGCACTGACTCTGGAGAGGAGAACCCTGTGCATCGTGGCAGGGTCAGTCACATGACTCTCCTCCAGGTACAATTCAAAGCATGCTAGCCAGAGTTCGAAACCATCGCCAGCTTCCTGGGATTGTGGGTCCAGATCCAATCTGTCTGGTTGTAAAATGCTCTCCATGTTTTAAAATTGCTGCTAATAAAATTGATGCACCATCAATAACTCTCAGAGACAGGAGGTGAATGATAGGCTTTTATTAGCAGCAAAGGAGACCATGACATCCTGGACACTGAGGGAGGAGCAGTGCCTCCAATCGCCTTTATACAGGGGTCTGTGGGAGGAGCCACAGGAGCAGTCAGCGGGGGGTCACTTGTCCAGACAGGTGTCATAGTTTACCACAATGTCAATGATTTTAATGATGGAATTGATGGTTTTCTTGCAAAGTTTGCAAACGATATGAAGATAGGTGGAGAGGCAGGCAGTTTTGAGGAAGTAGAGTGGCTACAGAAGGATTTATGCAAACTAAGAGAATAGGCAAAGAAATGTCAGATGTATTACAGTGTTGGAAATGTATGGTCATGTACTTTGCTAGAAGAAAGGGAAGGGTTGACTATTTTCTAAATTGAGAGAAAAAGCGAAAAAAGGAACTTGGGAGTCCTTGTGCAAGATTCCCCGAAGGTTAACTGGCAGGTCAAATTTATAGTGAAGAAGGCTAATGCAATGTTAACATTCATTTCAAGAGGACTAGAATAATCTGAAACTGGAGATGCCTCAAAGAATGTTCAAGAAAATGATTTTAGGATTGAATGGCTTGTCATATGAAAAGCATTCGATGGCTGAGTCTATATTCACTAGAATTCAGAGGAATAGTGGGTGACCTCATTGAAGCCTGTTGAATGGTGAAAGGCCATTGGAGAGTGGATGTGGAAGGGATGTTTCTGGAGGACGCAGCTTCAGAATAGAGGGCTATCCTCTTAGAATGGAGATGAGGTGGAATTTCTTTAGCTAGAGAGTGGTGAATCTGTGGAATTCTTTGCTACAGGCAGCTGTGGAAGCTAAGTCATTGGGTAAATTTAAGGCAGAGTTTGATAGATTCTTGATTGGTTGGAGAGAACGCAGAGAATGGGTAGAAAATTGAATCAGCCGTGATGAAATGGCAGAGCAGACTTGATGGGCCAAATGGCCTAATTCTGCTTCTTGATCTCATTATTCGATCCCTCTGAACTCTGCTTCCAGAATGGCATATATACTATAGTACTGCCACTCTATCTACTAAAAGTGGAATTTCCTGGTGACCAACATTTTATTTCCCATTCCTGTCCCTGTTCCATGGCCATCTCTTTTGCTATAATGAGGCCACCCTCAGAGTGAAGGAGCCAAACCTTATATTGCTCCTAGGTAGCTCCAGCCTGATGGTATGAAGATCAATTTTTCCTTCTGATAAAAAAACACCCTCCCCTTTTCACCTTCTTCTAATCCCCAGTCCAGCGTCTTACCTCTTCTCCTCAACCGCCTATCACCACCTGCAGCGGCCACTCTTTCTTTCCTTTTCCTATTGTCCACTCTCCCTTCATATCAGTTTCCTTCTACTCCAGCCCTTTACCTTTTCTACCCACCTGGTTTCAGCTGTTATCTTCCAGCTATTTCTCCATCTCCTCCCCCCAACTTTTTTCTCTCATGTCTTCTACCTTCTTTCCAGTCCTGGTGAAGAATTTCGGCCCAATACGTCAACTGTCTATTCATTTCTATAGATGCTGCTTGATCTGTTAATAATCTCCTCCATATTTTGTGTTTGTTGCTTCTTGTTGTTGTTAAGTGCCACTGAGTCATCGTTGACTTATGGCGACCCTATGTATAGTTGCCCTAAATGATTTTTGATCCTCGCAAAGGCAGTTCATTGTTGATAATGTTGTGTTTGTAGCTGTCCTGATTGTGTCCAGTGTATTCATCCATCTGATTGGTGGCCTTTCGCTTTTCCATTATCTTTCCACCTTGCAGAGCATGATATCCTTTTCCACAGTCCTTATCCTTCTTCTTTACCATCCAACTTTCCCATCCATATGATATCATTAAGAATACCATCGCCTGCACACATCAAATCTTTGTATGTAGAGATGAATTCCTGTTCTCGAGGATCTTCTCTCAATCCTTCATGGCTGCTCTGCCATAGGCACAATTTAATTGGATTCCTTGACTGCTTACTGCTTTGATGTTAATCATTGATCCAAGGAATTTGAAACTGTTAACCACTTCAAATTCCTCACCATCAAAACTGAAATTGGTTGTGCTGCCACTAGTCATAGTGTGTTGCATACAATTTATTATATTACAGATTTTTGTTAAAATACTAGCTTGAGGGATCCTAAATGGAATGAATAGAAAAATGTTCTGACCGTTCAATTATTGTTAGCAGACTTTCAGATGGCAATGAGAGGGCAGTGAGACTTATAAGCTAGTTGAGTGGTGATGCAGCAACAACTTTGCACTCATCGTCAGTAAGACCAAAGAACTGATTGTGGACTTCTGAAAGGGTTAGATGATGAAATCTACCAGTCCTCATAGAGAGACCAGAAGTGGAAAGAGTGAGCAATTTCAAGTTCCTGCGTGTCAGGATCTCTGAAGATCTATCCTGGGAGCAACATATCGAAGACAGACCAATGGCTATATTACTTTATAATAGAGTTTGAAGAGATTTTTATGTTAGTAAAGCACTCACATATTTCTACAGATGTACGGTGGAAGGCATTCTAACTGGTTTGGCATGGGAAGGCTACAGCACAGGATCGAAAGAAGCTGCAGAAAGTTGTGAACTTAGTCAGCTCCATCATGGGCACTGGCATCCATAGTATCCAGGATATTTTCATGGGATGATGGCTTAATAAAGGCAGCATCCATTATTAATGACCCCATTTTTCTCATTGCTACTATCAGGGAAGAGGCACAAAACCCTGAAGGCCCACATACAATGATGCAGGAACAGCTTCTTCCCCTCTGCCATCCAATTTCTGAATGAATATTGAACCCATGCACACTACCTCACTACTATTTTAGTTTTTATTCTTCCACTACTTATTTAATTTATCTTTCTCTCTCTCTCTCTCTCTCTCTCTATATATATATATATATATTTATTGTAAATCATGTTTTTCCCTCTATAATCATGTACGTTATTGCATTATGCTGCTGCGAAGGCAATAAATTTCACGACATATGCCAGTGATATTAAACCTGATTCTGATTCTGAAATGTTTTCATAAAAATACTGGTCTCAGTATTTTTTCTCATTCACTTACTAAGACGGTGGAGTAAGATATTACAAGAAAATTACTATGGGAACAAATGTTCAGTGGTGCTACCACTGTTTAAGAGGTAGTAAAGCATTTCATGATGTGTGGAAGTGGTAACATGGGGTGGGGTGCAGAGCTGGGATGAGGATCAGAAAGAAGACTGGTATTCCCTGATTTATCTTCCAGCAGAAATATGGACTAGAATTAGGAGTCACAGAGTTTATAGAAAAGTACAGCACAGAAACAGGTCTTTCAGCCCATCCAGTCCTTGCTGAGCCAATAAACTACCTACACCCATCGACCTGCACCAGACCCAGTGTCCTCCATACCCCTACCATTCATGTAACAATCCAAGCATCTCTTAAACCAATGACCTTTAGTAATCCCACCCAACATCAGTGGAAAATGCTTGCTTGAATTCAGCCTATCTATACCCTTCATAATTTTGTAGACCTCTTTCAAACCTCCTTCCGATCTTCTATGTTCCAAGGTATAGAGTCCTAACTTATTCATTTTTTTCATATAAATCAGGTCGTCCAGACCCAGCATCATTGTTGTAATTTTCTTGTATGCTTATTTACATTTTTACATACTCCAAATTAGGCCTGACACAACTTACATTGAAGGTCTTAAATAACTTCAACATAACATTCCATCTCCAGTACTCAGTTTTTTGATTTTTGAAGGCCAATGTGCCAAAATCTTTCTTTATGACCTTTTCAATCTGTGACACCACTTTCAAATATTTATGTATTTGTATTGCCAGATCCCTTTGTTCTACTGCACTCCACAGGATTCCTCAAGTCTAATAACAGGAGATGATGGCAGAAGCAAGGAGGGCAACATCCCCATAATGCAGAAGAGGCTTAATAATCTCAACATGACTGAAATATCAAAAGACAGTGTTCTTCATGACCTCAAATAGAGGTAGCAGAAGTATAATGCATTGCCCGTACCATCTTCTGAGTATCCAAAAGTTGGGGTAGGAGGTGAGGTGCCAGTAACAGGTCAAAGGAAAATTTCATTCTGTATATATTGCTGAAGTATGGAATGGGCTCCATGTAGACACACACACTCACACAAAACACACACACACTCAGACACACACAAACACACACTCACACACGCACAAACATACACGCACACAAACACACACACACTCACACACACACACACACACACACACACACACACACACACACACACACACACACACACACACACACACACACACACACGGGGCCATTTGAATTTGTAGGCAGCTGATCAATGGACTCACTTACAAGGACTCATGTTGTCTTTATTGCTTCTTTCTTTCTTTTTGATTCTGCATAATTTATTGCCATGTTGTCTTTTGCACACTGCCCAAATTATTGATTCTGTTATGGTTGTTAATCTCTGCATCTATTGAGTATGAATGTAAGAAAATGAATGTTACGGTTGTACATGTTGACATATATGTACTTTGTTAATAAATTTATTTTGAACATTGAACTTTAAACTTGCATTTGTGAAGTACTGAATGACTTGGTGATGGGGTGGGGGGGGGGGCAAAACCACCTACTAAGTTTAATAAGATCCACATCTCCCAAACCCACAAAATTCTTTGAGCCAAATTACATGCCTCAACAACAAATTAGCTAATTCAACTTGAAAGGAAGAATTATTAAGAAGCCTCTTGGCAAAAGACCAGAAACTAATTGGAATAAAGGCACATTTAGTGAAGGATCCATCACGGTAAGTGAAAAGTGACTACAATAACTGGCATGCTCATGGCTCATATGAGATATATGTTATTGTGGATTGAACTCTGTAGTTCACATTAGAATTGGTTTCTGGTCACTCTTTTTTTAATGTTATTTTGGGCCATTTTGAATCGGTGTGGCCTTCAAGTAATAAATACTGAACTGAATTGAATATGCCTGGACTGTTTTAATTTTGTCTTTTATATTCTGTGCTTTTCACTTTATTTTGTTACTGTTTGCGCGATTTGTTGTTCTTTTTTTGCATGTGGGGAATGTTGACGTTTATGCTTTGAACAAGTTCAATGGTTTTCTTTGTTTCATGGCTGTCTGTAGAGAAGATGAATTTTAGGGTTGTATACTGCATATATAGTTTGATAATAAATCTAATATGAAACCTTGAATAGGTGCAACTTAGATTTAAGAGATACAGTGTTTCAAAGAACATCTGTGTATGATGTCTGGTGTAGAGTTCAATGGTAGACATTTAAATAGGAGAAATCCACAGGCAAAACCTATTGCCGAATCAAAAGAATGGGAAGTTTGGGGGAACATTAATTACTCCCATTATATAAAATACAGAATCACAATTTTTTGCCTAGTGAGAAGAACCAGAACCTAGAACAATGTGTTTTCCCAGTGCTTTCTCTTTGACTTAGCAGTGTAATCTCTCAGGGGATTGGATACTTGAAGATGTTATTTAAATATAATGACCTCATACCTCATCCTGATCCTGTACTGATGGTCTTAGATGAGAGAGTCGAGAATTTAATTGAAAAAGGTTTTGCCCTGGTTCCCCAAATCCTCTCCAGAATCTCCAAGATTCAAGGATACAATTAAAAGCGCTCTTGGTTGGAGGGAATTAGCTGTAACAAATCACAAGAGGTTTGATATTAGTCAAGGAGGTGATAACTTTGAGAAGCTTGCTTATCTAAATACTCTCCCAAAGGTAACATTTAAGTGCTAAATGAAGTGCAGAGTACACTGCTGAATCAGCATCGCTTAAAGTAAAGTGCCTCTATCCTTATAAGAAGTGAAGTGCTATCCTTACAATTATTTCCCATCTACTTCCCCTCTTCACCCCTATTTAGAAACTTGGACTCAAGTAAGTTTCTTTTCCATGGATTGAAATCATTGAATATCCTACCTATCACCATTTTGGAAGCACCATCTCCCAATGAACTGTTGTAATTCAGAATAAAAAATACTTTTTTCTCAATAAATCTAAAAGGATTGCTAAAAGTAATGTATCATAAAGGATTTGTGGAGTAGTTTCAAATTCGTAGTTGGGTTTTACAGACCCTGATTCAAATTCAAAATTGTTACAGGATTATTAAAGCATCAAAGGATCGAATTTCTGAAAAGGTTCTATGAATGCAGATTAAACATTGTTAAAATATTCAAGCCATCTAAAGGTTTCAATCACATGAAGAGCAGACAGATATGGATGGTTATTTCCAGAGAGCAACTTATCATTTTGTGCAGTCTTGGAATCAATCTAAATAGGAGATAGTATATATATGTGCCTAAGACTTTAACACAGTACTGTGTGATATATGATATAGAAGAATACAAGGTTCTCAATATGTTCTCTGCATTTGGAGAAAAGTAAACTACAAATTTATTTATGAGGATTTACAGAATAGTGTCAGATGTCTTGGGACTGTGAGCATTCTTGAAGGATAAAAGCAGAACACACATGCACAAGAATGCCACCACCTGCAAGTTCCCACTAAATCATGCTATTTTGACCTTGAAATGTAACAGTATTTATTCATTATTGGCGATCAAAACCCTGGAACTTGCCACTTGACAGCTCTGAGGGATTAACTGCTATGGTCCCTGAGCACATCTCACCACCAGCTTCTCAAGGGCAAGTAGACATCCTCAATAAAAGTTGGTCTTCCCATCATGCCATGTTTGATGTCTTGTTACAAAGTAATGGTAATGATATAGTATTACTTTAATGTTATATTCGGATGTCAAGATGTCAAAGGGTTTTATAAATTATAATTACATAAACATACAGGAGTGAAACTATTCACAAAAATTAAAAATCAAGATTGTTTAATTTCATTTCCAGTACACAAGTGTAAAGGAGAACACAAATAATTGTTACTCAAGATCAGATGCAGTTCAAAAACGCATTAAGATAAAGAACACAATAAAAAGCACAATAAGTATAATAAGCTTATATACATAGATTGATTGCATGTAAATAAGGTATCTCTAGGTATAGGAGTGTCCGTACATAAGGTGACTCTGACAGGAAATGATAAAGTAGTGTTGGTGGTGATGTGGTGAGGTTGGTTATAAGGTGGAAGTATTGATCAGCCTTACAGCTTGAGGTAAGTAAATGTTCCACAGTCTCGTGGTCCTACTGTAGGTGTTACGTAGCCTCCTCCCTGATGGGAGTGGAACAAACAGTCTATGAACAGGGTGGGTGGAATTCTTCATGATATTGTTGTCCTTTTTTCCTCCACCTTTCTCTATATAATAGAGTATTGTGCAATAATCTTAGCCAGATTTTTATAGCTAGGGAGCCTAACAGTTTTGCACAGTACTGTCATAATGTTATGTTTTGCACAGTACTGCTGCCACATTAAAAAAAAACAAATTTCATGACATATGTGAGTGGTGGTGAACCTGACTCTGATTTGGGTCTCTATTGCGGACTGAGAGTGGGAAGGGGACAGAGACAGGGAATCATGGTTGGGAAAAGGGGAAGGGAAAGGAGAAGGAATGGGAAGCACCAGAAATTTGTTCTGTAATGATCAATAAACCAATTGTTTGGAATCAAATTACCTTGCCTAGTGTCTCAAGGCTGGGTGTCTCTGCACGTGCACCAACCACCCCATACCCTGGCACTCCTTCTCTGCCACCTGTCCCACACCCCTCTCATGGCACTCCATCTTATCCTTAATTAGCATCCTTTGCTCCTCCCAGATTTACAAACTCTCTCTCCATTCCATACTGACAAATACAGTACTTTGCAAAGGTCTTCGGCACCCTAGCTATACAGAGTATATGTGCCTATAACTTTTGAACAGAACTGTATGTTCTTGATAGTGGATAGGCTGGTGCCATTTTGGACTACTCATTTTGACTACTCATGTAGAGCCTTCCTCTTCACCTCAGTGCAGTTTCTGTATCATGCAGTGATGCAGCATGTTAGGATGCTCTCTACCCCACAGAAGGCTGTGAGTATTGATGTGCATTGCCCAGCTTTCCTCAGCCTCCTCAGAAAGTGGAGGTGTTGATAAGTTTCCTTGATCACGTAGGATGTATTCTGGGACCATGAGAGTTTGTGTGTGATGTAACCAAAAGTGAAACTAACAAGCGTCCAAGCAGTTTAAATTTCTCAAGTTCATACACGTGAGTAGCTTCCAGTCTTACATTAGCCCTAGTCTATTTCTCTCTCATTATTCTAAATCCTCTATGGCCAAATAACAACTACTGATCACCATAGCTCAGATATATGAATAATGCAGTATTTATTTTTCTAATAAAATTGTACTCAATTTTCCATATTGTAATATCAAAATTTAATAAGCTCCATGATGAAACCATATTAAAATAATTCAAGTTAAGATTCAGTTGGTCCTTTAATTATTGTAGCTTGTGGCCATTGAAAATTCATTAAAAGATGCTTGCTAAATATCTAGATGAAAAGTAGGCAATCTATGTTATTGTTTTTCTTTAATTGTTAAGTGGCAAATTCAATCATTAATTTGTAATTAACTTAGCTAGTGGTGTCATTCACATATGATGCTTTAGGCTCATCTGTTCTCAAGATTTGACTGTTACACTACATGAAGCATGAAAGGACACATTCGAATCATCTTTCATACACATCACATTTGCAATGCACAAGCTTCTGTTGTTTATAATTAACTGTAATTTATAAGGAAACCTTATATATCTGAGACATGATAGACATGAAATCCTTCTTGAATATTTCACACCTCCTTTTGACACAGAGGAGACCATTTGACTCATTGAATCTATACCACCTGCTGGTGTCTACATTCTTCCAGTATTTAACTTTTGAAGGTTTTATATTTTTGGGGAACAAGTGAAGAAAATTTGGGATAAAGTACCTGAAAATAGGGGAAAGATAGCTGAAGAACCTTTTCACAATATCTGGCAAGTGAAGGGTCGAGCAGTTGTAGAGAATTCTGTGATTGGAGGCAGTCATTATTTTTCATTTCTATTTTAATTGGTGTCTGCATCCAGACGTCAATGAAAAACACAGAGGAAAATCAAACTGTGCAGAACTAAACTGAATATTCCCAGACTGTTTCAAAGACTGAGGTTTGATGATTTATATTCTATGTTTTTCGCTTATTTTTTGCCATTTGTGTGATTTCTTGTTTTTTTGTTTTTTGCACATTGGGTGTTTGACATTTTCTTTGAGCAGGTTCCATAATGTTTCTGTGTTTCATGGTTGTCTGTGGGAAGACAAACCTCAGGGTTGTATACTGCATAATAATTTGATAATAAATGTGCTTTGAATCTCTGAATCACTCTAATTTAGGGGAGATTACATGGAGCCATTAAGACAAACAGGACAAGAATATGGATCATTGGATGGAATTGAGCAGTATACTGTAAGCATTGGGCTGATTCAATAATTTGCTGAAGTTGGAACTTCTGAAAATTGTAAGTGCAAAGTGAATTTGGAGACTGTTCAGTTAATATCATTTTAATGTAACTAAAGTAAAATTAAGAATGAAAGCAAGAGAGTTTAAAAGAGGTAGGTCTTGAGATCTGCTTGTGAGTTTCACTTTACAGGATTTTAAGGGGCAAGTTTTCTAACCGGTAATTCATTACAAGTTGACTAACTAATTAGCAGATTTACAGCAGCCAAAAAAAATTGAAGGTATTATCAAACAGAGTGGCCAAAGAAATAGTGAAGCATATAATGCTAAAATGTAGTGCCTATGGGGTGTAAAAGAAGTAACTAATTTTGAAATTGAGATCTTTAGGATGGACACAGCTTAACATGGAAAGTTTATTAATATGTCACTGCTATTGTAATGTACATTCTGTAAGTGTGTATTTGAGTTTCTGAAAAGCCTTAGACTTCTAGTTTTTATTTAAGTTTTTTGGGGAGAAGGTAATTTAGTTGGTACCCTTTCTGCCTTTTTCCTCCATACACCAACTCAGTAGGTGGTGGGAAGAAGGAAGAAGTAAGAGGAGAAGAAGAAGAAGGAGAAGAGGGAGGAGGAGAAGAAGAAGAAGAAGAAGAAGAAGAAGAAGAAGAAGAAGAAGAAGAAGAAGAAGAAGAAGAAGAAGAAGAAGAAGAAGAAGAAGAAGAAGAAGAAGAAGAAGAAGAAGAAGAAGAAGAAGAAGAAGAAGAAGAAGAAGAAGAAGAAGAAGAAGAAGAAGAAGAAGAAGAAGAAGAAGAAGAAGAAGAAGAAGAAGAAGAAGACTGTTAGGGGCCCTTATGAGATTTAAATGGAACATTGTGCATTAGGCTTGGTTGAGTGATTATGGTTGCAACAAAGGACTGAGCCTGCTGTTGGGAGATTTCTCTCAGGCAGGAAGGAGTGTAGAGATGGCAGGAAGTGATGGAGAAGCCAGGTTGTGAACAGAAGGTGGTATTATATGATAGGAATTGTATGGAGAAAGATGAATGGCAGGTTTCTGAGAAACAGCAAAAATAAGTGACTGATTGAGAGTTATACTGGCTTATCATTCAGTGACGAAGGCAGTAATCAGGATTTAAATCAGAGATGGAAGGAAGTGTTTAAGGTTTTATTGAGATTTGAATGTAACCTATTTGTGATGTCAATCCAATTAGATGAACTAAGGATTTGGAATAAGAGCATTATGACTGTAATATCTTTAAGAGTTGGGAGGCAAGATAAGTGATGTGAGGAGAGCTTTGGGGCTAAAAGCTGTGGGAGGAAGGAAAGTAATACCAGTAAAGTATATTGAATGATGGCTTTGGAGAGTAATCCGTGAATTGCCTCATTCAAGGGTTCCCAACCTGGTGCCCATGGACCCCTCAGTTAATGATATTGGTCCATAGAATTAAAATGTTTGGGAACCTCTGCTCCAGATGTATCCAGTGGCCAAGTTAAAATAATTTAGTCTGGGAGGGGGGATGTTGGGAATACTAAATGTTTAAAAGGGTTTCATGATGATGTAAGAATAGATAGCTTATTGGCATTAAATTTGATGGGGGAATAAAAGTTGATGGATAACGTTAATTTAGGTTAATAAATTATATGGCTTGAGTCTATGTGCCAGTCCCCTCTGAAATGTTTTCAATGCCAGAAGTTTGGTCATGCAGTTGCTGTGTGTAAGGGTAAGGAGATGTGGGAAATATGGTGGAGAACATGACTATGGCAATCATGGAGAGGGTGTTTGGCTAAAATGTGGCAATGGTGGAGAATATTGCTCTGCTCATGCAGGGTATCTGTATAGAAGAAAGTGGTGGAAGTACAGTGCATTTGGGTGGATATGGGCTTATCATATGTAGAGGCTGTTTGCAAAGTGCAGAAGACAGGGTCAATGGGACCTATTAATATCCAGCATACAGATAGATTAAAAACTGTGTGTAAAGTGCTTGATTATATAACAGAATATTCTCTTATTGTTGATAAACTAAAGTTTGTTGCTTTCATCGACTGCATAGTGCAAACTAAAAGTATGACAGAAAAAATAATAATGTATTAAAATCTGCAGAAAACCATCTAGAGACAAAAGACTTAACTATAGAACTTACTAATGATGCTTTACAAGGAGGAATAAATAATGATAATGGTTTTTCTGATCGTACAATGGAATGCTAAAAGCCTGTTGGCCAATGGTCAAGAATTTAAGAAATTCATTGAATATTTACCAAATAAACCAGGTGTTGTAAGTGTACAAGAATCCTGGCTGAAATCTTGTCCAAGTTTTAAGATATTTTAAGGTATTCTTCAAAGGTTTAAAAGGTACATTTACTGTCAAAGAAATGTATACAATATACATCCTGAAATGCTTCTTCTTCGCAAACGTCCACAAAAAAACAAAGATTTGCCCCCACAGAATGAATGACAGTTAAAAGTTAGAACCCCAAAGAACCCCCCAGCTCCCGTTGCTATTCTGTGTCAGCGGCAGCAAGCAACAGCCCCCCTTGATTAAAAAAGCATCAGTACCCGCCACCGAGTACTCAAGCATAAGCAAAGCAACAGCAAAGATACAGACTTGCAGTACCCCCAGGATTACTTGTCACCCAGTATTCAACAAACCACAGGCTCTCTCTCTCTCCCTAATAAGGGAGAAAGAGATGTCTCCGTTTCACAGCGAGAGGGGACTGGTTTACAATGTTAAGAGCTTGTTGCGTCACTTTTTCTGAGCTCTGTGCCCAAAGGTCTCAGGTATCCGGGCACACAGCCTTAGATCTACAACACATCGATCTCCTGCCTAGACACCAATCTCCAATCCCCTCCCCCATACCACACCGTCTCCAGAACCATGAAATCTTGGGCCTCCAAAGGTGAGTGAAGCTCTTCGGCCGTGCCCTGGGCGTGCGGAATGATGGCCAGTCTTGAAACCCCAAGATCAGGTCCCATTCCCACAAAAAACCGTAGTCAACATGTAACTCCAGGTCAGGGTCTTCCAAGAAACCCTGAAAGGGAAAAATAGAACTATTAAAGATAGAAATAGAGCTGTTTCTGAAGATGCAAATTAAGGAGTTGGCGTTATGTGCCATTGATTCTCCTAAGCTCTTGATATAAGACAAGATCGGAAGAGGTAGGAGTGGCTACTTCTGTTAAAAATGAGACAGCACATAGTTATGGAAATTAGAGTTATTTATGGTGTTTGAAATTTGGGGAAACAACACTAAAGTATACATAATAAATTTTGATGATACCTGTGAAAGGTTCACACCTGATATATTGGAAAGTGTGGGTGGAAATGAGGAAAAATGAGGTTATAAGGCTTGGGGATTTCAATGCTCATTGCACTATGTGGGGTTGTAGTGGCATAAATATGAATGGGACAGTATGGGAAGACTTTCTGGAAGGAAAGTGGTGAGCTTGAATGATGGTATGAGTACATGGATAAATCTCTTTAACAATGGTGTTTCTGCTATAGCCCTTATGCTGGTATCTGAGGATATAACAAGGGTGTGTAACTAGGATACAATGGGGGGAGTGATCATGATACAATAGTGTAGAGTGATCATTTCCCATTATCTGTACAATGGGAATAGATGTGTATCAGAGGAAAGGTTCTCATTTCTCAAGATGAAATTTTAGAAATGGAAATTGTGATGTATTTGATGATTTATGTGTAAGTAGATTTCTTGATCATTTGGCTTTGGAGGATATTTAGTTGAATAATATTACTTTTTGCTTTGTACTCAACTCAATAGCTAAGGAATCAATTCCCGGAACATTGGGAGATAATAAAAGGAGAGCTGTTCCATGGCGGATGGATGAATTTAAAAGAGCTGTGAAGGTGCCGAATAAATCTTCTATGAAAGTTAAGCAATGGTACTCCTATTCATCTTTCATACAATATATAAAAAAAGGGTTTAGCTATAGTTAGAAAAGTAGTAAGAAGGGCAGAGAAAATGCATTGAAGTATGTACTGTGATAGCATTGGGGAAGAGATCCAGGCAGGGGAATTTTGGGGCATGATAAAGAAAATGGGGGGGGGGGGAAAGAAAAAAACTTGATGCATTACCAGTTTTATATGATGAGGAGAAAGTTGCAATTACTGACACTGGAAAAAGCAGAATTATTAACCAAAACAGATACCCAATTTAAGTAAAGAAAAGAGGGCTTATAGACAAACAGTTTTGGCAAGCAATCCTCAGATTGATGAGAAAAAAAAATGTGTCCCAGTTCCTGCTTTGATGTCAGATTTACATTGTCTAAATTTATAAGGGCTAGTAATAGTACTGGTCAGACATCACCTGGGAAAGATGATATTTGCTATAATATGCTTACACGGCTTTCAGATTCAAAACTCGAGTTGGTTTGAAAATTTTTAATACAATGTGGGTTAAAGGACAAGTTCATGCTTTCTGGAAATTTGCAGTTATTATCCTATATTGAAAGCTGGTGAGGATCAATCAAGTCCTTCTAGTTATAGACCTATTTTGCCAACTTCACATGTATGTAAGATAATGGAATGAATTGTTATAGTAAAGCTTTCTTATTTTATAGGAAGTAGTGGAAAATTAGCTATATACCAATCTGGATTTCATAAAGGAAGAATGACCACGGACTTGGTGTTAGGTTGGGGATCTGATATTCATAAGGCCTAAGATAATAATCAGTGGTAGCAGTTTTCTTTGATGTAGAGAAAGCTTATGATACGTTATGGATACAGGGGTTGCTACTTAAACTGGAAAAAGATGGGATAGGTAGTAGGATTTTCAATTGGATTCAAGATTTGTTGAGTGATAGGAAGATACAAGTTAGGGTGGGATTAACATTCTCTAAAGAGTAAGAGATAGAAAATAGGATTCCGCAAGCGAGTGTATGTTGCCACTCCTTTTTAGTGTTATGATTAATGATATTTTCTTAAATATTAGCTCAGACATTTCCAAATCATTATATACTGATGATGATGCTGTGTGGAAGAGAGGCAGGAATATGGATTATATAGTTAGGAAAATGCAAGCAGCTGTAATGAAATAGAGGAAGGGGGACATTGGTGGGAGCTTAAATTTTCTGTTGCAAAGACTAAGTTATTTGTTTTTCTAACAGGAACATTATACCCAAAATTAAACTTAAGTTATGGTAAATCTCTTAAACAAGAGTTTGTAGATACATGGATGGACACAAGGCTAACATGGAAGGTGCATTTGAATAAAATCCTAGAGAAGTATATATAAAAAGACATTAATATGTTCAGGTGCTTAATTTATTCAGATGTGAATAGGAAGTGACTTAAGCAAATGTTGATTGCTTTAATCAGATCTGTCTTTGATTATTGGCACTTACTGCTACTGTCAGCGGGGTTTATTGGGTTAATGTTGGTCACCCAATACTGGCAACATCTGTAGAATTACATTGCATTCAT
The DNA here is from genome assembly GCF_030144855.1 of Hypanus sabinus. Taxonomy (NCBI): domain Eukaryota; kingdom Metazoa; phylum Chordata; class Chondrichthyes; order Myliobatiformes; family Dasyatidae; genus Hypanus; species Hypanus sabinus. The sequence continues at coordinate 37,766,491 of NC_082718.1, read as the reverse complement.
AAGGTCTGCAGCTTTGGGTGGATGGGAAATGAATGGGCATAAAATTTTGGGTTGCTTAATATGTTTATGGTCTCAGGGTGCTCCTTCCTGACACTCCTCCATGGTTTTTCCCTTTGCCTGTGGTTGATTTAAGCCTACAAGAAACGACAAGATGAAGAATGATAGTTTACCTGTGGCACAGGATGTTCTGCAATAATTTGGAGTGACACTGTAGCTTAGTGTTAGCATAATGCTCTACTGTCCAAGCAACCTGGGTTCAATTTCAGCTGCTGCATTTGTATGTACGCCCTGCACCCGCATGGGTTTCCTCCGGGTGCTCCAGTTTCCTTCCGCAGTCCAAAGACATACTGGTTGGAAGGTTAATTGCTCATTGTAAACAGACCTGTGATTAGGCTAGTATTAAATTGGGAGTTGCTGGAAGGATATGGCTCAGAGGACCAGAAGGGCTTACTCCGAGCTGTATCTTAATAAATAATAAAAACATATTTAAAAGATATTATGGCTTCTTACATATCTACACAGATAGTTCAAAAGTTCTGGTGACAGTTCATGCAGGTGCTTACTGTTTATATTCCAAAGTTCTGGTGACTATCAGACAAAGTATAAGTATTCACATCTCGGATAGTTGCTATCATTTTAGTCTTGAAATGGATCAAGTATGCCCTGATAATGTACTATTTTGCTCTGATTTGTTCTTGCCTTTGACATCTATTAAAAAGGATATTTCAAATTGTAGGCCAGATATCCCTACTGAGATTGTAAGCTGCAGTGTTCAGGCTTGTGGATTTCTTATGGGTCCCTGCCCATGTTGGTGTTGAAGGAAATCGGGTGGCATTCCAACCAAACAATCACAAATTAAAGATAAAGAAGTGGAATTTTGTATCCGCTTTTTGCATAAAGGGGAAGTGAAAGTCATAATTAAGAAGTTTAATCCATCACTGTGGCAACAAAGTAGGGATAACGAAAAAAAAGGATGACACTTACATAAAATTTGAGGAGGGTGGGAACTCAGCTGGGAAATGGGTATAAAAGGACGGAAGAAGTTATATTTGCATGTTTACATATTCGACATACTAGGTGGAAAAGTTCCTTGTTCAGAGTTAATAGGTGTGATATATTGGCATTTGTAGGGGTGCAGTTATCAAGAAATGGTGCAGCATACATTGAATGCTTGACTGCAGTTTCTGTGAGGTGCAAAGGAAACACCTAATTGCTAAATTGAGATCTTTGTGTCAGACGCAGTTTAACATGGAAAATTTGGTTAGGATCTCATTGCCATCATAATGGATATAAGTGTGTATTTGACTTTGTGAAAAGCATTACAATTTTTTGATATTACTTGAGTATTTTTGAGGGGGAACTTAGTGGGTATACTTCCTGTCTCTTTGCTCCACACTCTAACACAATAGGTAGCGGTATTGCACCTTAAATTGGTCTGCCAGCTGCCAATAGACCTTACAAGAAGAAGCAGTAGAGTGACCATTTAGATGTGGCCGAGTTTGCAATTGGGGAGCTGAGGCTTTAGTATGAAGATGCAGAGTAAGTGGTCCAGGTGTTGAAAGTGAGAGTGGATTATTAAAGAGGCTTTGGTGAAATGGCACAGATGAGGTTTCAAGCTGCTGTTAATTATGTGACTTATTGTAAGCAGGGTTACAGAGAGGGTAGTGAAAGTTCAATGTCAATTAATTATCAAAGTAGATCTATGTCACCATATACAACCCTGAGATTAATGTTCTTGCAACCATACTCAATAAATCCATAATAGAATCAAGGAAAGTCCTCACCAGCATGAGCTTTCAACCAGTGAGCAAAAGACAACAAACTGTAAATAGAAAAATAAATAATAATAATAAATAAATTTGATATGAGATTTGATAGAAGTATACAGAATTATGAGGGATATAGATAAGGTAAATGCAAGCAGGCTTTTTTCACTGAGGTTGGGTGAGACTACAACTAGAAGTCTGGGTTGAGGGTGAAGGGCGAAATGTTTAAGGGAAACTATTTCACTCAGAGGGTCATGAGAGTGCAAAATGAGGTGCCAGCACAAGTGATGTGTGTGAGCTCCATTTCAATGCTTAAGAGAAGTTTGGATATGTACACGGAGTGGAGGGATATTAAAGGGTATAATGCCGGTGCAGGTCAATGGGAGTAGGCAGTTTAAATGGCTTGGCTCAGACTAGATGAGCTGAGGGGCCTGTTTCGGTGTTGTACTTGTCTATGACTCCATGACTTGAAATACGGTAAGCAATAAATATTAAACATGAGATGAAAAGTCCTTGAAAGTGAGTCCCTAAGTTCTGGGAATATTTCAGTGATGAGGCAAGTGAAGTTATCCCCTTTGGTTCAAGAGCCGAATGATTGTTATTCCTCCTGCAAGATGTAGGACTTTGGGGAACCTCACAGACTCCCTCAAGACTAGATCTGTGGGATGTGCACCCAGCTGCAACCCCTGACAGATTGGATCAAGGAGATCCAATTGGAGATCAAGTCAGATTGGAGCTGGATTTAGTTGTACTCATAGTTATCTAGGAAGTTGAAAGCTTTATGGATGAGACTTTTATAATCAAGTGCTCACATCCAAGGAGCATGTTGCAGATAGATGAGTGACAGGCAGAAAAAGTACAGGGAATAGGCAGTCTGAGCTGGGTTCACCTCTGGCCATTCACAAACAGATATGTCTCTTTGCAGACTTTGTGGGATGTTCTTTCAGAGACTAGCGGCAATATTTGGGACTCTAGCACTATGACTTGCTCTGAAGCTCAGATAGAAATGGTGCAGTCAGACAAGAGTTGTATTAGGTGGAAGATTTTAATTTCCAGGGTATTAACTGTGGGTGGTGGGTTGGAGATATGATTCTACCAAAGTCAAAGTACATTTATTATCAAAGTACATACACTTTATGCTACATTGAGATTCATTGTCTTACAGGCAGCTACAAAACAAAGAAACTCGATAGATCCTGTTAAAACAAGAGAAGGACATCAGACACTGTATGTGCAGAGAGAAATGTGCAAACAATTAGCAAGTAGCATTCAGAACTGAAGCTCACAAAAGTGAGATCACACTGTGATAGTTGCAGGCCACAGGCACAGTTCGGTGCAGAAATGAGTAAACCTCACAGAGTATGAGTTGGAGTTCAGCATGGAGATGAGTAAACCTCGAACAGCAGCAATTTGAACCAGCCCATGCCTCACTTATGGCACCAACACCCTGTCTGTTTCATGGCCCGGCACTTTGCTCTCAGATCAGTACCTTCTTGGACAGGTGCCCTGCCATCTCAAATCAACCGGTACCCAACTTTTCCAATTCATCTCAGCACATAAGTTGATCAAACCTCAGCTGTTTCCTCACTGTCAGGCCTGGGTCCGGGCCCAGTCGCATTGACTGTGCATTGCTTCCACTCACCTTGCCTCGGTTCTGCTGAATCGAATTGCTTTCAGGTTCGCTCCAGGAATGGCCAAACATTGACTCATTTCCCACTCTCCGGCCTGGACACCACTGCCTTGATTCAGCCCATACACATCACGCTGCAGCTGTCCTGCACCTTCGAGACTTTACTTCCCAATACAAAAATGCCAGGTTATACAAGCAGTTCAAAAGCTGAACTCCGAAAGGGAGATTGCACTCTATTGTTTGCAGTGATTGTTTAGCAGAAAAAGTAACTAGCAAGTATTTAATTGTTTTCTTTGCTTTATGGAGAAAAGGCATGTAGGTGGAGTTGAGCCCACAGCCAGATTCGCAATGATGTTTTGCGCCCATGGAGCAGGCTCTATGGGCCGGATCGCCTGCTCTTGATCCAATTTCTTATGTTATCAATTCTTATCTTATGAGGAGATGGATGTACCAACATTTTGATAGATAGTCTGATCAGGAGTCAGCATAGCTTTGAGTATGGGAAATCATGCTTGACGAACCTTCTCAGTTTCTCCACGAGGTTACCAAATTGCAGTTAATGTGTTTGGTTCATAATGTAAAATCTGTGATGACAGGCTGAAGCACCTGAGAAATAAGCTTAGAGGTTTTGCTTGGATTATTTCATGTGTTGACCTGGCAATTCGATGATAAATGTAGGATACTCCACAATAGATGTCAAAAACTACACTTTATTGTATAACACAGTAGCTTCTATAACTGACAGGTACTTTAAGTATGAGGAAAATTACACTTAAGGTAATGAATTACACCTTATGAATGAATTTGAAATAAATTTCTGTGACTACTGAACTTGAATCCATCAGACTGAAGTGAATGCTCTATCATTTCATCCAAAAATGTTTTCTTTTGTATGCAGTGCCAATCTGAGGCCCTTCCTCATGAGAGCTGCAGAAAATGTAGTCCAGTAGAAGGCAACATGTCAAATTTTCACATGTGGTTCCTGACACTGATGCTGTCCTGTAGTTGGTGATGTCCTGAAAGCCCTTCCACATGCGCCTCTGTCCTGGAAGTGGCTGTGGACTTGCTGGGCATGTGCACACTTTGCCTCTCTGATAACTTATCTTAACTTGACTTGATATACTCAGCCAAAAAGGTCCTACCTTTCAGGGCAGTACTTACTCTGAGAGGAGATAGCTTTTACCTATTCACATAATGAGATTATAATGAGTGCTCTGGAGTCAGTTGTCCAAGATAGAAATAGGACCTTTGACCTAACTTGTCTTTGCTTACTGTGATGCCTGTCCATGCTCATCCCATTTGTCAACATTAAGCTCTTTCCCTCTGTTCTTCTTGAATAATTGTCCAACTGTCCTCTGGCAGCATATTAGATATACCCAACATCCTCTGTGCGGAAAGAACTGCACCCTAGATCTCTTCCCACCTTAATAATATGTCTTGAATTTTAGAATCCCGGACCATTGGAAGAAGATTGTGGCTATCTACCATACATTTATCTTTAATTTTATTATCCTCCGAGGTCTCCTCCTAGTGTCCTTTGTGCCATTCAAAACAATCCCAGCCTATCCAATCTTTCCTTGTAACTAAGATCCTTCATTCTGGCCAACCTCTTGTGGAATCTCTTCTGCACATTCACAGGAGCCACCACATCCTTTATATCTTTTACATCTTTTCCTTTCAGATGTGGTTCTGGTACTGTTGAAGCCTGTGATGTACAGTTTGACAGTGCGTTTTCAGGTTGACTGCGCTATCTGCTGCTTTGCCCTCTCCACGTGGATTCTGGGAAACGAGTGGCCGCGAGGCCTAGAAGCTTAGAGATAGGGCATGAGTCTGTGATTGGCTCCACTCTCGCTGACCTTGCCGACTAAAGCATCAAGAAAGACTGAAAGCCTCTAGTTGGGTGTGTAAGGTGAGCGTGTAACACACACAAAATGCTGCTGGAATGCAGCAGACCAGGCAGCATCCACAGGGAGAAGCGCTGTCGACGTTTCGGGCTGAGACTCTTTGACCTTTCGGCACTGTCTACCTGCCTAATGCTCGCTGCTGCCAGAGGAAGGTAGCTGTATGTTACGCTCTCTCTCTCTCTCTCGCGGGAAGGTCTTATGTTTGAATCATACCTTTCTCTCCCTCAGTGCTGTTGGAAGCCTGTAGATAATAAACACCGAGCTGAACTGAATATGGACTCCTGTAACTTTGTGTTTGTATTCCGTGTTTTCACTTGTTCTTTCTTGTTGCCATTTGCGCGGTTTGTTTTTATTGACTGTAGAGGGAGTTGATGTTCTTGTTCTTGTTTGTGCAATTTACTTTTTATTTATTTTTTGTCGTGCATGGGGGGGGCAGTTGATGATTTTGTTTAAACTGATGCCCATGGTTTTCTTTGTTTCACAGCCGTCTATGGGGAGGTTGAATCTCAGCATTGTATATGGCAATATACAACTTAGACAATAAACATACTTTGAACCCTTTCTGTAGTGTGCTGACCAGAAGCTGTGCAACAGTCCTAATTTCATAATCAATTTCCTGATCAGCTGCAACATTTCCGTAACCTTACACTTGGTACCCCTGCCTTTAAAGGCAAACAAGCTAAAATCATCTTTCCTAAAATCATCCATCTGTTTTTCCATTTTCAATGAGCTATGAACTCTCATCCCAAGGTTCCTCTGTACATCAATGTCTCAATAATCCCTACTATTTACTAAGGCCAGCCAATATTAGATGACCAAAAATGCTTTAACTTGTCTGGATTACATTTCTTCTGCCACCACTCTGCCCAGCTTTCGAACTGATCCATGACTTGAGGCTTTACTCCATTATGTCTGTAAACCGCCTCGAATATTTCAAACCTCAAACTGAAACAGTGTAGGGACTGCAACAGCAATGGAATCTATCTGTACTTCTCATTATCGATGGAGAGTGCATTATACCTGTTGGAAGCATGAAGGCAATTGTGAGGTTTGGTTATAATATCCCTTCCTATAGTCAAACATGCCTGTTCTGAAGTGTTGTGGTTACTTGAAAACAAGTGAAAACTGCTGGGAGACTGAGTGCAGGAATTGAAACTGTATGACGCACTTCCAAATAATTGGGTTCCAGGTCAGAATAAAGTATGTTTCGATCCTTTATTATGAAGCCAGCGGTGGTGAACAATCTTATGGTGTTATTAGAAATTAATGAAACTAAATTAGCAATGTAGTGGAATAAGAATAATTTGTGTTGAAGTTAGCGTAATTAAGCAATCAACGATAAAATGTTATCCTGGTCCCTGGTTCCCTTTAAGCTAACTATGACAAAGCTATAATTATACTCATTCACTTCCACCACACTCTGACCCACACAACAAATCACTGTGACCCACAATGAATGTGCAACACAAAATACAAAACAGACAAACAGAAAATAGATAGATGGCTTCTACACTAACTATTATCTATTTGGCAAGCTAACCAATCTGTAACTGATTCAGAATCAGGTTTTTATCTCATGGATATATGTTGTGAATTTGTTAAATGGCAGCAGTACATTCCAATATACAATAATAAAAACTAAAAATTACAAGTATATATTAAAAAGGATAATTAAATTAAATAGTGCAAAAAAGAAAGAAAAGTAATACTAAGGTAGTGTTTATGGGTTCATTGTCTGCTGGTGGAGGGATGTGTGTTGAATGTGTGTCTCCAGCTCCTGTACCATCACCTTGATATTAGCAATGAGAAGAGGGTGTGTCCTAGGTGATGATGTCCTTAATTGGGACCCTCCTGACACTGGGTGTGTTCCTGCTTTGCCTTGCACCAGGTAGTTCCCCAGAAAATAGTTTATCTAGCATCGCTTTAAGCAATCTCAAGGTAATCTTATCCAGAGAGGTCCAGATCAGCAATCACAGGTGAAATTCCTCAATCACTGAATAGCACCAGGTATTCATAAATAACCTATGTTACTGCACCTCACCATTCATTCCAGCATCAGGCTGACCATGTTACACATGTCACACTTCATGCCCACATGCACATGCATCATGCACAACTTTCTGCCCACACTAATGTAAATTGGAGCTCGGAACTTCATTACAACTCCTTAATCTAGATGTCAGTCATGTTGTATTCTTACCTTCCTCGCTATTTGAAGATGCACTCTGATATCAGAAGGACTGATTGGACAGTTTCAGAATTGACCAGTTAGAGATTTTCAAATTCCACAGTGATAATAAGTGAGACCATCCGCCTGAGGTATAGAATGGCTGCCTCAGTGGTTACACGGCAGCACCATTCCATCACCGGGGGGCTCCTGCTTCCACAGAGTCACCAGAGATCTACCTGGACCCTTAAAACCATAAGACATACAGTAAGGTGCAAAAGCCTTGCATATATGTGTCTGTCATGCCTAGACATTTACACAAAACTGTATTTGTCGACGTAGAATGAAGTGCGTGTTTGTAAGTCTGGTGGGAGCAAAGGATGTTGGGAATGATGAGGGTGGAGAGCCGTGGAGGGGTGTGGGACAGGAAGCAGAGGAGTGCCAGGAGCAGGAGTTGTTATGCGGGTGCTGATACACCCAGCCCTGAGACACCAGGCAAGGTCATTTGGTTATGAACAATTGGCTTATTAATCACTACAGAATGTCTCTCGGGTGCTTCCCGCTCCCTTCCCCTTTTCCCAACCATGATTCCCCTCCTCCTTCCCACTCTCAGTCCACAATATAGACACACATCAGAATCAGATTTATTATCACTCACTTATGTCATGTAATTTGTTTCTTCTTGTGCGGCAGCAGTACCATGCAATTACATAACATTACTTCAGTACAGTGCAAAGGTCTTAGTCTGCTGCCCCTACTTTTATTTATTTATTTATTATATAATATTTAAATAAAACTGCAGTGCCAAAGACTTTTGCCCAGTACCGTTCAAGCAGAATTAGGCCATTTTTGTCTATCAATTATGGCTGGTATATTTTTACTCTCAAATTCATTCTTCTACCATTTCCCTATTACCTTTGATGCCCTTACTAACTAAGAACCTATCAACTTCTGTTTTAACACATCTGTTAATTGGATATTTGCATGCTAAGTTTATAAAATACCTAATACAGACATTTGTAACATCTTTCAGAATCGCCTTCTGACATAATCTCAAGCAGGACCTGCTCTTCCTGCAAAGGTCAGTGACTTTGAACATCCTGTTAACAATTTCTTAAATACTGGATCATTCCAGGTGATATCAGCAGTAGATCTAATTCGAGGATACTAATTTTACATGTCTTCAATTTGGGTGCTTTCTCAATTATCTTTTTTGTATTATAGTATTATTGTATGTTTATTTTTGCACTGTATTAATTTTCTTCATTTTGATTTGGGTTTTTTTCTTCTGTCTGTAGCGATGTAGAAATGCATTAGAAAACTAATTTTAAAAAAAAGATCTAATTCTATCTCTTGCTTAACATTGCTGGACAAGACTTAGAAAGGTTCAGTTTCATCCTTTCTTTTTTTTTCCTTCTGATCAGTTGAGAACATGTAGAGTCAGTAATGCTGGTGATTCCCAAAGTGCAGTGTGCAATTGGCAGCTCATGTGCCTGGAAATGCTCTCATCAATAAAATGGAAATGGTTTTAATCATCCAATATGCAGAAATTTTCTCAACAGTCAATGCCATGTTTCATGTCATGACCCATGGCACCTTCATCCTTGGGAATTTGCATTGCTGTATATTGGTTTAGCAGCCAGCACTGTCCGAAAGGATATTTTCTGTTGATCATAGATTACTTTCCACTTCCTTGGCTCCTGGCACAAGTTTGGACTCCAACAAGCACAGGTGAGCACAGAAAACTTCAAAAGTACCAGAAGTAATCTCCCACTGCTGTCCTGAATGCTGCGTTTTGTTATCTTGATCTGGGGTCAACCTAAAGTACAGACCATTGAGGTGTAAAGGCTCCATTGAACTTGGCTTATCAGTAGTAGAAGCACAATGATTCAATCATCTCTCTCAGCTACTCAAGTTGCCTTCAATCCCTACACAAGATGAAGGTGAGTTTTTGAGTAAGAACTGATGTCTCATCCTACCATCTCACAACCCCTGCTTGATTCTGCCCCAGAGGTTGCCATGGTAATTTTTGTAAGAGTAGACCAAATCCAGAGAAGAGCCTCTGTAGAAGCATTAGCACTTTTGGAGATCATGCATAGTCATTGCCAAAAAAATAACGATGAATGACTTTAAGATAACATATCACAATTGATGTTACAACTTTTATTGAAAAAGATTCACTCAATCACTCACTGTACACAAAGATTGGCTTGGCATATTTAATACAGGTGCAAGAAATGGAAATCTTTGTGGGTGCAACATGCACACTAGAGTATACAGCAATGTCAGCAGCTACCACATCAGTGTCACTTATCTTGGCACATTGAAGGATGTTATTTGCTCAAAATGAGAATATATTTCAACAGTGCTGGAGGCTTGAGAATAGATTATAATAAATGAAATTCAAATAATACCCAAATGGGATGCCTTATCTCTGAATTTACACAGGCTGCTGTCTTTCCTATTGAACAATTTTAACAATGGGTTTGATTTCCTAACAGAATGTCACAGTGCTGAGTATAACCAGAATCTGACTGTTGGAAGACTGCAATTCCATTGGGATAATGATAGAGACCAGATTATAGCTGTCTGGGTCCTGCTATCTTCTCCGTCCCATCAGCTGACTGTTTGATCTGAGCACAGTCTCAAACTTGGACTTCTCTCACTGTGGTGGTCCAGGTGATTGTGATAATCCCCTGACAATCATGGGTTAGAACCATGTCTACACTCCCATGGGAGTTAACATGCCTTTATTGCTACCAGTTTTAGAGAGACCTGCTCAGGTTGAGCATCTTTGCAGAAAAACAATCTTTTAGCTTTTAGCATTCCTTTCCTTCTATAAAACCAAGAAGTGCTCAGGAAATTGCACTGCTGTGCCCATTCACAGCAGTTACATATAGCGCTGGACTGATAAAGGATTCCTTAACAAGCATTTGATAAGGAATGGTATCTGCTTTCTCAACGAGGACAGGAGCTTGAAGTTAATTGAAAAGGGTGCATGTCATCCCTAGAGCAAAGGTTACAGACTTGCTTTGCCCAGCTTCCAGAGAGAGCATCACAACGTGCTCCTCCAAGCCACTTATCATCTATATTCAGTAATGTTGGTAGACCTAATAGCTCAATTATAGCCTTACTGTCTATTTGTATTACCCTTAATTACAAAATGTTAGAATGCTCTGTGCCAATGTATTATGTGATAAATTCCTGCATCCACTTTGGTAGGGAAAAAAATAGAAAAACTGTTCTTTTTAAAGTGGTGAGAGATTAACACTTGTACACTTACAACAAAATGCTTATTTTATTTTTCATCATACCCATCACCTGTGCTGATCTTAACCTGGTATCATCCTGAGCTGATATCAGAGGTCCAAGGATTTCAATAGTACATTTTTCATGATATTAGAACCTTCCTTCCCTCACATTTGTACCCCTTGTCTATGTTCCTTTCCTAAAATAAGACCGATTACAACCATTCCCTAGTTTGACTCTGTACATACTGTTTTATAGAATGCTCTTGAATATGTTTTTACGAATTCAAAGTTCAAGGTAAATTTTACTATCACAGTACATATATGTCACCATATACAACCCTGCAATTCATCTTCTTGTGGGCATACTTAGAAGATTGATAGAATAGTAACTAACAATATCAATGAACGATCTACCAGAGTGCAGAAAACAACAAACGTACAATTGCAAATATAAATGAATAACAACAAATAACATGAACATGAGATAATGAAATAAGGAGTCCTTAAAGTGAGATCATTGTTTGTGAAAACTTTACAATGATGGGGCAAGTGAAGTTGAGTGTAGTTATCCCCTTTTATCCAGGAGCCTGATAGTTGAGTGGTAGTCATTGTATTTGAACTTAGTGGGGTGAGTCCTGAGCCTCTTGTACCTTCTACCTGACTGCAAAAGTGAGAAAAAAGCATGACCTTTTTGGATGGGAATCTCTGATGGATGCTGCTTTCTTATGACAGCATTTCATGTAGATGTGCACAGTGTTTGGGAGAGCTTTGCAAGTGATGAACTGGGCCATATCCAATACTTTTTGGAGGATTTTCTGTTCAAAGGCATTGGTGTTTCCATACCAGGTTATGATGAAGCCAGTCAATATATTCTCTACTAAACATCTATAGAATTCCACCACTTCTTGCACTCAGGTAATCTTCATCAATATAGGAAAATTAGTCTTCTAGTCTACGAATTCATGTTTTAACACCCTATTGTGATTTGTATACATATCTGTTCTTCTAATTTCTGCTGTTTAGTGATTGTGCCTTCCTTATTTCAAAATTCTATCCATATAGTCTCATTAAGTTACTTCTATACAAGTTAGGTAAAGCACCATAATGTTACACTTGTGTAGAAAATAAATCTTATTGAACCTTGGCTGTTTGGATAAAAAATTGGCTCACAGGAAGAAAGCAGAGGGTAGTAGTGGAAGAAAAAATATTCTGCCTGGTGGTTGGTGACTAGTGGAGTGCTGCAAGGATCTGTCCTGGGACTCCTGCACTTTGTGATTTTTATAAATGTCCTGGATGAAGAGGCAGAAGGATGGGTGAGTAAGTTTGTGGATGACTCGAAGATTAGAGGAGTTGTGGATGGAGCTGTAGGTTGTCGAAGGTTACAAGAGGATATAGACAGGATGCAGAGTTGGGCAGAAAAGTGGCAGATGGAGTTCAATCCAGATAAGTGTGAGGTGATGCATTTTGGAAGGACAAACCAGAAAGTTGAATACAGGGTTAATGGTTGGTTACTTAAGTGTGTGGATAAAATGTGGAACCTTGGGGTTCAAATCCATACATCACTCAAGGTCGCTGCACAGGTCGATAAGATAGTTAAGACCTATGGGATGCTAGGCTTCATTAATAGGGGGATTGAGTTCAAGAGCAAAAAGGTCATGTTGCAACTCTACAAGTCTCTAGTGAGACTACACTTGTGTTCAGTTCTGGTCACATCATTATAGGAAGGATGTGGAAGCTATCGAGAGGGTGCAGAGGAGACTTACCAGGATGTTGCCTGGATTGGAAAACAATTATTATGAGGTAAGGTTACCAGAGCTGGGACTTTTCTCTTTGGAGTGTAGAAGGATGAGAGAGGACTTGATAGAGGTCTACAAGATTATGAGAGGCATAAATAGGGTGGATAGCCAGCTTATATTTCCCAGGGCACAAACAGCAAACACCAGAGGGCATATGTACAAAGTTAAGGGAGGGAAGTTTAGGGGAGACATCAGGGATAAGTTTTTTACACAGAGGATTGTCAGTGCCTGCAATGACATGCCAGGGATGGTGGTGGAGGCTAAAACATTAGGGGTATTTAAGAGCCTCTTGGACAGGCACATGGATGAAAGAAAAATAGGTTATGGGGTAGTGTGAGTTTAGTACTTTTTTTAAGGAATATATAGGTCGGCAAAACATCGAGGGCTGAAGGGCCTATACTGTACTGTAGTATTCTAGAGTCTAGTGTCTAGTGTTGTTATCCATTTGAACATTTATTTAAAGCAGGGGTCCCAGCCTTTTTTATGCCATGGACCCCTACCATTATCTGAGTTGTGTGTGGGGCCCAGGTTGGGAACCCTTTATTTAAAAAAAAGAAAGTAGCAAAAATAATTTACTCTTATCCATAGTTGCTGGCTGGCCTGCTGAGTTCCTCCAGTATTTTGTGTGTGTTACCAGCAAAAATAATTTAATCTCCTTTGAAACTGAGACAGAGATTTTGCAATAGTGATTGAGGAAGTGACAGAAATCTTAAATATTTGTCTTCACGGTAGTAGATAATGAAAACTTGGCCAAAAATGTGAATTGGAGGTCAGGAGGAAAGAATGATTATCACTGGAGAAGAAGTGTTGACAGACAACTTCTATAGGTTCTACTGTTCTTGTTTCTGGATTCAGAAGTGAAAAGGCTGCAGAAATGATTGATGTAAATGTTTCTTGCTTCATCAATTATGGTTACGTGACAGCAGAATGGAAAATCATAAACATACCAGCATATTTCAGGAAAGGAAGGAGAGAAGGAAAGACATCAGGAAACTGCAAGAAGTTAATCTTAAGCCAGTTGTGATATCAATTTTTAAAGGACATTGATAGGGTGGCAGGGTGGAGATAGATCTCTACCAAAAGAGGTGTAAGGCACTCCTTCCCTCCACTAGCCTGCAGGTCACCCTTGGGCAAGGTGTAGCATCCCCTCCCCTACCCATGATCAGGGTCATGTGCAGCCATTTGTGCAGGTGGTGGATGGTTATATGAGCAACTGGAACATAGCACATCCTGGTTATGCAACTGCTGATGCCAGGCAGACAATCTCTGAAGAGTATTGATAATGGCTGGGGTCACCCGTCTTGTAAAGACACTGCCCGGATGAAGACAATGGCAAACCACTTCCGTAGAAAAATTTGCCAAGTACAATCACGATCGTGAGACCATGAACACCTACGTCATACAACATGGCACATAATAATGATGATTGATAGAACACTTAATAACCATAACACAATTGTGCAACATCAATATAGTTCTATGGAAAGAAAATTGAGTTTGACATATTTATTACAATTTTGGAAGTGTGTAACTAACAGGCTGTATATTTGCATTTAGATAAACTGTCATAATAAAAAATAAATCACTCCAGAAGATAAGGACTCAGGATATTAAGGATAATGTATTACCATGTATAGAGGACTGGTTAACTCATAAAAAATATAGACTTGGGATAACTAGATAATTTTGAGATTGGGAAGCTGTAAATAAAACGATGGTCCAAGGATTAGAGTTGTGCTTTTAAAATTATATATTAAAGACCTAGATGAAGGGACTAAGTGTATTTCATTATCTCATCTCTTTATCTCATTATCTCATGTTCTTGTTATTTATTGTTATGCATTTATATTTGCATTTGCACAGTTTGTTGTCTTCTGCACTCTGGTTGATCTTTCATTGATCCTGTTATAGTTAATATTCTGTTACAGATTTATTGAGTTATGCCCACAGGAAAATGAATCTCACAGTTGTAAATGCTGACATATACGTACTTTGGTGACAACATTTACTTTGAACTTTTGAACTTTGTATCCAAGTTGCTGGCAATAGAAAAGAGAGCATTTAGGTTTTGACATGTTTATCGTACTTGCTGCTGATCTTGTACCCAAACAAATTCTCTGAATGCACACTATATTAACTGATAACAATAATTTCATTTAATACACACAAATATAATCCATTGAATAATCATATCTGATAAATATAGGGAATATTTGAGCTTCAGAGTCAGTATCAAGTAATAAATCTAGTGTATTGATAACCATCTGACCATGCTTCTCTCTGATAATTTAATGTTCTTCTAAAATCTAAAAAGATCTTTGGTATCATTCAACTTTTGTAAACACTATATCAAAGAAATTTTCAGCCTATTTTTTCATTTTCAGTTCATACATTGTCAATGACATCTTTATTACACTCTCCCACTATCTTAAATCAAATCAATCAATAAATTTTGCAAGATAAATTATTGATTCGGTGCATGATTGTTAATGATACTTGTCAAAAAACTAAAACAGTGAAGCAAGGATATATAACAAAGGATATATAGTCATTCATGTCCATGTTTACACAATGCACTATACCAAGTGCGTAATGCATTTTCATGCTTTAAAAACAAAATTCACTTTTCTGAAGCTTTGTAAAAATTAAATGAATGTAACAAAGCAAATTAGTTGAAAACTGGTTTATAGTCCTCCTGATAAGAACCCTCTGTTGCTTCTTAACAGAATTGAGTTATTCATGCATTTCAAAGAAATGTTACTGAGTGCAATTTGCAATACTGGTTTAACAAGGTGCTAATTATTAGAGGCAGTGCATTAATAACATTTAACTGAGTTATTGTGGGATGAGTCCAAACATTTGAATTATTACTTGTTGCAGCTGACTCTCTGAAACATGTTTTATGACACATACTTAGCACTGATTAGTGTAATGAAAGTTGTTTATTATGACACACAGTACAGCATTTAAAACAGGTTTGCTGCCTTCTCATCATCATCCATAAAATCATAGTCAAGTACAGCAGCACTGTTTTGACAAGTAAGAGTTATGGTCAGAGAAAACTACAGCACAGAAACATCTATTTTGGTCCATTCAGTCCATGATGAACCATTTGAATCATTTAAGCTGCCTAGTCCCATCGCCCTGCACTGTGTCCATAGCCCTCTGTAACCCTACTATCCAAACTTCTCCGAAACCTTGAAATAGCTCACATGTACCACTTGTGTTGGCAGCTTGTCCCACACTCTCACAACTCTCTGAGTGAAGAGGTTTTCCTTCATGTTCTTAAACTTTTCATCTTTCACCCTTAGACATTATGGGAGGATGAAACATTGACACAACAGTCGGTGCACTTCTGTTGAAATAAGGCCACTGGACTCGAGCAAACGCTCTCCATGGTGAGTGAGAGTCTGTTGATCCCCGAGTCAGGGGATTGAAAGAAACGAGACGGCAGATTGTAGCATCAAAACAATGAGCTGTTGGCCTCCAGAATTGATATCTTTCTCTCCCTTACTAGTGAGAGAGAGCCTGTTTGAGATGTTGAATTGTTGGGATGGACAGTAGTCCTTGATGGACTCTCGATCACGGTCTCTTTGGAGACTTTGCTATTGCTTGTGGGGTGGGAGGCTGATGTTTCTGCTGCAGCAGGTGGAGAGAAGGTTGATGCTTGTACTGCTGGCTGTGCATGGGAGGGGGGGGATTTGGGGTTCTAGCATTTTCTGCCATTCATTCTTTGTTTCTTTTTCACAGATATGTCTGCAAAGAGTGAGAATTTCAGGTTCAATGCTGTATACATTATATATATATATATATATAATGTATATAATATATATATATATGTATATATTAATCTAAACCTTCAAACCCATGAGCTCCGGTTGTAGTCCCACCCAAAACAGTGGAAAAAAGCCTGCTAACTTTTAACACTCACAATTTTGTATACCTCTAACAAATCTCCTCTCAGTCTTCTAAGTTCCAAGGAATAAAGTCCTCACCTGTTCAGCCTTTCCTATAATACAGGTCCTCCAGACTTGGCAACATCCTTGCAAATTTTCTCTGTACTCTTTCAACCTGAAGTTGTTTCATGGAAGTGACAATTATGAGTCTGACAAGAAATGGTTAGGGATTATGCAGGCAAGAAGGAAGAGGGCTGGAGTGGCTTCTAAATAAGCACAGGGGAAAAGCAAAAGGTTTGTGAAAAAGTAAGTAACAATCAAAAATTGCAGATACCTGAAAACCAAATAGGAGCAGACACTCAGCAGGTTAAGCAACTCCTGAGGATTAAAAAAAAAATGGAATTTGCATGTCTGATCACATTTCTGGCCAGTTCAGATATGTGCAGAGAAAACAAGTTCCAAACTTAATCAGCCATTATCACTAGATGAAATATCCTCTGCCATTTCTGCACTGCAGTCGGGTAAATCTCCTGGACCTGATGGGTTTTCTGCAGAAGTTTATAAATCACTTGTCACTTGCCTAGACTACTTGTTAATCCTCTTATTAGACATACTTTGAGAATATGGGCTCAGTTTAGAAAATATAATGGGTTCATGGTTTCTCTCTCTCTAGTCCTATTTTACACAATCATCTTTCCCTACCTTCTATGCAACATTTCATGATTGGTATAGAAAGGACATTAGGCGCTTTGAAGATCTTTTCATAGATAATTGTTTTGCAACTTGTCAACAACTGTCTGTAAAGTTGAACCTACCTAATGCTCATTTCTATAGATACCTTCAAATTAGACATTTCATTAACCCTTTAACATCCAATTTTCCTGAGATGCCCGAGAAAAAATGCTGTGGACCTGTTTCTTTGTATTAATGCACTACATAAAAGGCTTAATATTTTCTATTTGTGATAAGTTAGTGATCTTGAGGTGTGCCCCCTTTGACAATATTAGAACTGCTTGGGAGCATGATTTAAATATTTCTTTATCTGATGCGGTTTGGGATTCAATTCTTAAGTCAACCTCTTTATGTGCTCACCACTGTCTTTTGCAGTTTAAGGTTGTACATAGGACTCATATGTCTAAAACTAAATTGTTGCAGTTGTATCCTGACATTACTCCTGTTTGTGACAAGTGTAAAGGGGCGAGGTTTCTCTTATTCATATGTACTGGGCTTGTCCTAGTCTAGAGAAATTCTGGAGAGAAGTTTTTTTATCTTCATCCCATTTTCTTAATTGCCACTTAGAACTTAACCCTCTTATTGCTCTTTTTCACACCTTGGGTGAGACAAACATGCACTTGAGACCTACTAAATGTCGATCATTAACTTTTGCCTCTCTTTTTGCTAGACGCTTGGTTCTTAGGTGGAGAGATGTTGCCCCACCCACTCATGCGCAATGGTTTAGTGATATTATGTCCTGTTTAGACCTTGAAAGGATTCATTATTCACTGCTCAACCCAGGCATAAAGTTTCATAAGGTGTGGGGACATTTTCTTGAATACTTTCATAACTCCTCTTTAGATTGAATTTATACTTGTTTTCTGTACCATAATTCCTTACTTTCAGCTTTTTTTCTGTAAGTTTTTGATGGGAATTCCATTATATTGTTAGATAGTAGACATTATAAGTTTTAATATATATTTACAGCTCTGTGGGGTTGAATGCTCTGATTAATTTTTCTTTTACATTTTGTAATGGTTGGCCTGGAGTTTTGTAGAGGGAGGGTGGAGAGGATACTAACTCTATATGATTTTATGTTGGGTGCTCTTTCCTTATTGTTATGAATTAAATATTAGATACTTTTGTTTTGCACTGTATTAATCTTCATTTTGCTGATGGGTTTTTGTACTTGTACTGTAGAAATGCATATGAAGATTAACTAAAAAGAAGAGAAAACAAGTTCCTGAAGTTGCACGGTTCAATTTTGTTTTGTGCTTTCCATTATTTTTTAAAGAGTTTGTCAGCAACCAGAAACTTTCCCACAATCCAAAGACACAGACAACCCTTGCAGTTGAATTAATGATTCCCTTCCACTTCCAATCTGCATTTAGCATTCACACTGTGGTCTCCTTTACATCGAAGAATCTAAACACAGATTTGTAAGCTGCTTTGTGCAGGACCAGCCTTCAGTGTAGAGAGTTGGTGCCTGCAAATTTAATTTTCTATCCCACTACCACTTTGATAAATCTGTCCATGGCTCCGTGCACTGTTATAACAAGAGCCACCAGATAGCCTTAGCAAGTCAAAACAATTGAGACATAACACATATTAATTATCTCAAGCAAGTCAATGTCGCCCACATTCTGAAAAATGAGATTTGCTCTAATTCTGCAACTCATTCAGGCTGACAACTTCAATGCTAAGTTCTTTTTCCTCCGTAAACTGGTGGAGCATTTTATAAAGCAGCCTATTTTATTCTTCTCCATGCCACATAGAAAACATTTTGATCATTGCTTTCCTGAATGCCTTCCATCAGTCTTCAAATTTATCTGAGCTTCTGATCACTTCTCGGCTCTGTAAGACTTCATTCAGTGCTGCCTGTTTTGCTGAGTATTTCTGTTTTTTTTATTTACCCCATTCATCTTCATTAGACTGCTCTGCTTGAATTAATTTGCAAAGATCTTTTCTTAGTAGACTTGTTTTCTTGGTATGTAAATCCAAAATCATGTCAGTAATTGACAGTCATATTAATTGGAACATAGGTATATGCTTTATATTTGTCTGCATGGGATAAAAAATATGCATGTATATCTCAAAATATATGATTGCAAATGTACTATTAATTTAGTTTTGTTACAGATGGACTGTAATATTGCATGGTAATATTACAGGAAATTTGCACACTTATTAGTGCAACCAAAAATATTCAGAAATGCTGGTCTTTGCATCTTCAATGGAGAGCACGCTGTGGTGGGCACTTCAGCCACAAATTCTAGTCCAGTGCTAACCGTCAGAAGGCCACTAAATGTAACTATAGAGTATCCCATGAATCCAGTTTAGAGTTATAGAAAATTCTTCTACTTTTGAACAATACAGGAATCTGCGTGCCTTGGTGGAATGTATATAATTGCAGGTAGATTTAGGTACAGAGGTAACATGACAGAGCTGTCTCTTCATGAAAAAACTGCACAATTATGCACTAGGGCAAAGGTGAGATCAAAAGTCTGTACACTGCAAAAGACTTCTCCATGGGAGAATGATAATGGTTATATAGTACTTAATTACTACGGCTCCCTATTCAATGTTGTTGAAATATTATAAAAATAGGTCACAAAAGGTTATTTTTCCTTGAAAATTAAAAGTAAAATGACATGTTTCTGGGCAAGGGCTTGATTTTAAAAAATATTACACTTTTGGTCTCCTTCCATTGGGAAAGAATCAAAAGAGGACCATTATGTTAGTACCTTGAAAAGCAAACTTTGCTTCTCCAGGGACACCTTTAAGTCATGGAATTCCAATTGATTGTGGAAGCATAACATACAATGTTTCTACCTTCATTCCACGTAAATGGGTAACTGAGATACTTTCTGCTGCCTTGTAGTTGAAGGTAAATTAAATATTCATCTGGATTTTAAAAAAATGCATAATGAAGATATTTACCTCAGCCACCTGCTCACACAGCACGTTCTTGATACCTCAACCCTCTTTGGTTGAAAGTATGTCTTCAAATCCCCTTTAATACTTCTATCCATAATCTTACATCAATCCTCCCTAAATACTTTGAGTGCGATTCAAGAGGAGTAAATGGAAAAGTCAATGATGTATACTATTTTGTTGCTTGACCCAGAATCACTGTTTGTTTCAGAGGTCACACTCCCACCTGTTTAGTTTCTAGAAATCAAATTAATAGGCTGTTTGCTATAATAGATAAGGTATTATGATTTTCATATTCATTATGGTTTTGATCACACTATGGATAGACTTTGGATCCATGGCCTCCTATTGTGTCAAGATGAGGCCTCCCTCAGGTTGGAGGACCAACACCTTATATTCCGTCTGGGGAGCCTCCAACCTGATGGCATGAATATCAATTTTTCCTTCTGGTGAACAAATATTACCCCTCCCCCCCACTTCCCCTCTTCCTCTATTCCCCATTCTAACTTTTCACTTCTTCTCACCTGCCTATTACTTCCCCCTGGGTCCTTCCTCTTTCCCTTTCTCTACTGGACCATTCTCCTCTCTCACTAAATTGTTTCTGCTCCAGCCCTTAGCCTTTCCCACCTATCTGACTTCACTCATCATCTTCCAGCTATCCTCTCCTCCACCACCCGACTTTTTATTCTGGCATCTTCCCACTCCATTCTCAGTCCTGAAGAAGGGTCTCGGCCTGAAATGTTGACTGTTTACTCTCCTCCATAGATGCTACCTGACATGCTGAGTCCCTTAAGTGGTTTGTGTGTGTTGCATTAGTCAAGAGAGCAGTTAATATCTAGATGTTATCCATTCTCATAAAGCTGGGATTTCTGTTCACTACCTAGTCCATCAGTTGGAAGTTATGGTTGTAATATTTAACAGAGCATCAGTTCAAGAGTTAAACTATGTAAGCTACAAAGGGAAGCAGGCTATTAATTTCTTTTCTTCCGTATGGAAACAATTCTTATGCCTCATCCTAATGTGCATGGTTAATTTGACGACCTTGTATCTTAGAATCAGATGGAATACAAATGTGTGATCTGCCAGCAGAATTGGGTATCCTCAGAATCCCAGAGTTAGAGTTGATCTTGGGCATCTAACTAGCTGTGGATGTGACCTTCTCTGCCATGGAAAAGTATCATGAGCCCTGCAAGCTTGTGTACCTGTGTTTGTTAATTGTTGTCTTATCCAGAGTCTTGTCAAGTTTACTTTGACTGGCACGGATTTTCTGCGTACTGAGATTATTTAATGGAGACTCCCAATTCGCACTTATCGCGTGTCCTTGTTTTGAGAATGATTTACCTTGCACTGTCACTCTGTAGAATCACTGATGTTCTGTTGGGATTCTTATGAATAAAACTCTTGTTTCTGTCTCTACATGGGAATCTGTCTTTCCTCCACATCTGAGTTATTTGCCAGTCAGCGCATACCGTGACAGAAAGTGTGGGGAATTACTTCTTGTTGTCAAATATTTCCAGATACAGCCATCGCTCATTTTGGTAACTGATTAAGCAAAATTTTTTATTAAGTCAGAACCATGTTTCTGGATTCAATCATGTTGTTGCTTATAAGAACATAAGAGATAGGAGCAGGAGTAGGCCAATCAGCCCCTCAAGCCTGCTCCGCCACTCAACAAGATCATGGCTGATCCAATCTTAATTCTAGTTATCACCGAATCCCACAAGGCAACAGTGCCAACCAATAGGGCACCATGCCACCCATTTTATTTTATTATTCATCCTGCCCAAACCCATGTGATCACCCGGGGAAAAAAAAACGATTTACCAATTGAGGAGAAAAAATCTGGAAAATTCCTCTCCGACCCATCCAGGATATCGAAAACTGGTCCAGGAGATCACATGGCTGATTTAAACCTAGCCTCATGTCCACTTACCTGCTCGCTCACAGTATCCCCTAATGCCATTTTTATCCAGGAAAATGTTTATCTCTGTTTTGAATTTATTGAGTATAGTAGCTTCCACAGCTCTCTGGGGCAGTAAATTCCACAGTCCCACTACCCTCTGAGTGAAGAAATTTCTCCTCATCTCAGTCCTGGAATGGCATCCCCTTATTTTAAGATTATGCCCCCTAGTCCTAGTTTCACCCATCATTGGGAACATTCTCCCCGCATCCACCCGATCAAGCCCCTTCACAATCTTATATGTTTCAATAAGATCGCCTCTCATTCTTTGGAACTCCAATGAGTAGAGTCCCAATCTACTCAACCTCTCATCATACATCAACCCTCCCATCCCCGGAATTAACCTAGTGAACCTTCTCTGCACTGCCTCAAGAGCCAGAATGTCCTTTCTTAAATATGGACACCAGAACTGCACGCAGTACTCCAGGTGTGGTCTCACCAATACCCGGTACAACTGCAGTAAGATCTCCCTGTTCTTATACTCCATCCCCCTAGCAATAAAAGCCAGCATTCCATTGGCCTTCTTGACCACCTGCTGCACTTGCATACTAACTTTTTGTGTTTCCTGCACCAGGACCCCCAGATCCCTTTGCACAGAAGCACTTTCCAGTTTCTCTCCATTTAGATAATAACTTGCTCTATTATTTTTCCTGCCAAAGTGCAAGACCTCACACTTGTCAGTATTTTATTTCATCTGCCAAATATCTGCCCAATCACTCAGCCTATCTATGTCCCCCTGCAGGGTTTCAATGTCCTCCGCACTCCCTCCCATCTTTGTGTCATCAGCAAACTTCGATACGTTGCACTTAGTCCCTTTCTCCAAATCATTAATATAGATTGTAAAGAGTTGGGGTCCCAACACCGTCCCCTGCGGAACACCACTAGTCACCAACTGCCAGTCTGAGAATAAACCCATTTATCCCAACTCTCTGTTTTCTGTTAGAAAGCCAATCCTCCACCCATGCCAGAATATTATCCCCAATCCCATGAATTTTTACTTTAAGTAATAATCTTTGGTGTGGCACCTTGTCAAATGCCTTTTGGAAGTCCAAATACACCACATCCACTGGTTCCCCTTTATCTACCCTATATGTTATGTCCTCAAAGAACTCCAACAAATTTGTCAAACATGACTTCCCTTTTGTAAAGCCATGCTGACTTTGTCCTATTAAGCTATGTTTATCCAAATGCCCTGTTACTGTTTCCTTAATTATCGATTCCAACATTTTGCCAACTACAGATGTTATGCATAACACTTTCTGCAGGAGGAGATTTAATCTTTCTTATCAGACATGTGGCCAGCATGTTTCTTCTGACCAACACATGCATTGCAACTTGAAGGTAGCAACTTAATTCTTGAGACCATTACAATATTTGCTTCACAAAAAGCCAACAAAAATTCAATAAGGCAATGGATATACCATGTAAAACAACTTTGACAGTAGTTTTATGTTGACTAGAACTGTTATGGCTTTGGAATAGCATAAAATCGGATAGCTGAACTCTCCTATTTAGAAAGGTTTATTCTGTCCTGATGAAGGGTCTCGGCCCGAAACGTCGACTGTACTTATTCCTATAGATGCTGCATGGCCTGCTGCGTTCCACCAACATTTTGTGTGTGTTGCTTGAATTTTCAGCATCTGCAGATTTCCTTGTGCCTGCGTTTTTAAATTCTGTTGATGTGTTTTCCACTGTAATTTCAGACCAGAGGTTGTGCTCTTGTTGGAAAAGGTCATTCAAAAATGAACTGACAGTTAAAAACTAATGGATCAACTGATTTGCCATTACTCTTTTTTCCAAATATGGTTTCAGTTGCTAACAAATTTAGCAGTCTTTGGAGTCCTAGTACTCATTTCACGGTAGCATAGTGGTAGCATAATGATTCACAGTACAGGCGACCCAGGTTCAATTCCTGCTGCTGCCTGTAAGGATTTTATACATTCTTCCAGTAATGCCCGGGTTCGTATTTTTTTACTGTTATGCAGGTTCATATTTTTTTTTACTGTTCTGTGCAAGCTGCTTGTTTGGGTTCCTGTTGAAGATAAGAATTAGAGAAATTGTGTGCAATCCAATTAGGATGGCCGGATTAAGGAGAGGTTTCTCTGGTGAGGGACACTAAGGTTGGGCTTGGGGGTTTTGTTAAGGGGAGAAGAGAGAAGACGCTGGAGAGGAGAGGTCGTTGGATTTGACCCAGAGTGGGGCTGTGATTTGACGGAGACTGGGGTGAGATCGAAGAAGGATTGGCAAAGGGAAAACCATGAGCTACAACTTATGTACATTAGACTGTTTCATTAAAATGGGCTTGCGCCTCAACCTCACATGTTTGGCTGGGGCTGGAGATTTTCTTCCCTGGATTTATGCAGCCGACGGAACAAGACTGTTTCATCCCCATGACCGTGTGGGATTCTTCTGGATATTCAGGTTTCCTCTTACAAGTCCAAAGATGTACCGGTTGGAGGGTTAATCGGAGGTTGCTGGGCAACATGGCTCAAAGGGCTGGAAGGGCCTACTCTGCACTGTACCTCAATAAATAAATAAATCATGCCTACTTTTACTCTAATTTCTGTAACTAAAACCCAGAAATATCAGAAAATAATATGTAGCTTAGTCTAACTTTTGATGTTTTTTTTCTTAAGTTACTGTAACTTGCATTAACTAATTTTATGGTGTTTAAAGGGTGAAGAAGTCATATACAATGATGGTGTATATCAGGACCACTATTTTACTAAAGTATCCATATGCTCAATCAAAAACTTCAATCTACTGATTATAAATAATTGTTTGTGTCATGTCAGACAGAAGAAAATTTATCCTTGATCATAAATGAATGTGGTCAGATACCTGTGAGAAGTATTACACACAGTACACTTACTTTTTTATGTACTCAAGTTCAATAAACTAAATATTTTGGAGCAGAATGCTAAATGCTGGAGGGACTCAATTGGTCCTGCAGCATCTATGGATGGAAATGAACTGTCAATGTTTTCAGTCAAGACACTTCATCAGGACTGGAAAGATAGAGAGGAGAATATTATGTACCATGTCATATGACGTGGGCCACCATGCTCTCATGACCATGATTGTTCTTGGCAAATTTTTCTACAGTAATGCTTTGCTATTGCCTTCTTCTGTGTGGAGACTTTACATGACTGGTGATCCCAGCCGTTATCAATACTCTTCAGAGATTACCTGCCTGGCATCAGTGGTTGCATTACCAGGAATTGTGATGTGCTGGTATGACCATCCACCATCTGCTCCTGTGGCTTCTCATGACTCAGAATGGGTCGGGGGGAGTTGTGGTTGGCTAAGCAAGTACTACACTTTGCTCAAGGGTGACCTGCAGGCTAGTACAGGGAAGGAGTGCCTGACACCTCCCTTGGCAGTGAGGTAACTCCACCCCATCAGCCTTGGTAATAGCTTTGATCTAAGCATCCACAAACAACATGATCACAGATCATTTACAAAATAGATCTGCTTTGAGGTCAGATTGCTCATTGCAAACCTTCCTAAACTCCATATCTTCCCAATATGTCAGACTACCTCTTTAATAAAGACTATTTTTTAATTGTGTCAAATGAAGGGTATTCCAACCCTCCAAGTTGCAAGTTACAGAAGTGACTCTTTGTACATATCTTCCAGTCTGTTCAGAAGTTGACAGACTGGCTCAAGGTCTTGACTATCGTTGAGTTGCCATGTTCCTGGTCTCTCATTGTCAATAAAGACTGTCCCATTCTATGAAACCTGGAGCTAGAATCTCCCAGCCAGCTCCTATGCTGAGCTTTTCTTGGTGAGATGGACAACTAAATAGCAGGAGGAATGAGTTTAAATGGGCCCTTGGCTATTTCTGGCATCTCTTGACTCAATTTGGATTGCCAAGAATGGGAGAGGAAGGAGCTCAGGAGTAAGTAAATTTTATGAAAATACTGTGTCCATCCTATTGCTTCTCCAAAGTACCAGCCAATTAGACTGAAGCTGGCTTTAATTATTTCAAATATTTTTGTAAGTTTTTATATTCTTTCTTATCTTCACATAACACCCAAGGAGACTTAATGAAATTGTTCACCTTTGTATTGTTGTAGAGTAAGATGTAGCTATGAGGCCAGTCCCAAACCCAAAATTAAATACTACTGAGAAAAGTCACTGAGATTTTCCATGTCAATCACCTGCAAATATTAGAAGGGTCCCTCATTGTCACACATGCCTGGTGACAGTCTTGTGATTGACACAAGCATTCTGGCACAGAACTTGCCACAGGGCAACCTACCTAACTGTTTTGGGAGTTTGGCAAGATTGCTTATATTTCCCAATCAATGCACACTGTAGCCCCATCTATAAGAGTCTCATGTCCAACTTCTTTACCCTATCATAAAGATTTATCTATCACCCACCAGGTCTTTTTCCACCCCTTCTCCCCACCTTTTTATAGCAGTTATCTCCTCTCTGGAGAGGTGTCTCTTCCAAAGGATGTATAAGACACTCGTTCCCTCTGCTAGCCTGCAGGTCACTCCTATAGAAAGATTTATCCAGAACAATCATGGACGAAACTACGATCATCCATGTCATACAACAGGGCACATAATAATGATGATGATGATGACGATGATTACTAAGGATTGCTATTTCTGAGTATTACTAGGTTGGAACCATTGTTGTCTGAGCAAGTTACAAGAAGTGATTAGGCTTCAGGTAATGGATATTGACACCCAGCTTCAGATTGTCCTAATAGCTTTTTGGCAACTTGGCACTGGCAAAGACCTTGAACTATTTTTAGTACATCTGATGTCTATTGCCATCTGACTGTACATATATACAACTCAACAAAACAATATTCCTCTACATCATGGTGCACCCACAAAACATTTAACACACACACAGCACATAACTCAAAATATTACCGCAAATAGGTTAACAAAATATAGTTCAAAATACATATCATGCACAGCACAGGTAAACAGTAAACAGATCAATCTCTGAGGGATGATCATGTTAAAAACCAAGCTGTCCTCGCATTGAGACCTCAATGGTGACAAGGTATTCATTAGTCTCACAGTCTGAGGGAAGAAGTTGTAACCTGGTCCCGCAGTCATACTCCTGGTGCTTCTTTATCTCCTTCCTGATGGTAGTGATTCAAGGAGATTGTGTGATGGGTGCCGGAGAACCTCAACAAAGCTTTGGGCTCTTTGTCTGCAACACTCCCAGTAACTATTACAAATAGGGTGAAAGGCTGGTCCTTCTGGTGGTTTTTTTCTGTCTTCTGTAGGATCTTATGATTCAATGTTTTGTAGCTTCTGTACCAGACAATGATGCAACCAGACAAGATATTCTTGATAGAGCTCCAGTAGAAAGTTGTTAGAATGGGGGCAGGGAGCCTTGCAGTTACAGCAAGGGGCATAGAGTCCCAGCGAGGACAGTTGACCGACAAACCTCTGAGGGATAATCATGTTAAATGCCAAGCTGAAGTCGTTGGACAATATTCTGGTGTATGAGGAATCATTTTCTAGGTGTGTTAAGATGGAGTGTTGAGCAGTGTTTCTGCATCATCAGTGGAACAGTTTGGGCAGTAAGTGAATTGGAAAGGGTCAAACGTAGCTGGAAGTTGAGATTTTATATGATCCATTACCAGCTGCTCAAACCATGTCATGATTGTTGGAGTCAGATGCCATTGCTCTCTTGGACACCAGTAAAAATGGCAGCCTCCAAAATCCTGCAGGGGTAATGGATTGCTTCAAAAGAGATTTTAATGAGATGTCCATTAATACCTTGTTAGGTGGGCCAAACAGTTGCTCAGCACCTGACACGGTATGTGGTCTGGCCCTACAGCTTTGTGTGGGTTTACTCTGGTTAGGATCTACACTTACTGCATCTTCAGTTCTACATCTTCTGTTCATTCAGTTAAATAAATGAAAGACTGGTTCAAGTTTGTTATGGATGTAGTTCCCTCTACTCACTGCATTGAGGGAACAGGTAGGTATTTATAAAAACTTAGGCCGATATTGCTGAGAAAACAAAAAAATAATAACATTAAGTTGTATATTTTTCTGCTTTCTGTGTTTTTGCCCATTCTTTCTTCTTGTTGTTTGGTGAGATTTGTTAGTTTTTATGTGCGAGGGAGGGGATTGGGGTTTGGGTTTTAATGTTTTTATTCTTGCTTGGCACAATTTTTCACAGTTTTTGTGTGATCGATAGCTTGGGGTTTGGGGATTTTTGCTGTTTGGCACAAATGTGAGATTTGTTTTTTTTTTGTGGAGGGGTGATGTTCTTCTTTGAATGACTTACATGGTTTTCTTTGTTTCATTGCTATCTGGAGAAGATAAATCTCAGAGTTATGCACTGCATACATACTGTGATAATAAATGAAACTTTGAATCTTTATATTTTCTTTAATATCCTGCTTCGCATTTCTTGAAATCAAATCCAAAACACAAATAAGAATATTAATAATCTGGCATAAGCTTTAATGCTTCAGGAATATCACTGAAGATGTGTCCAGAGGCATCAGTAGATGTATATACACAGAATGCCAGTAATGGACTAAGTTTTAAAACAGCATTGCAAACCAATTTTGATAACACATTCATCAATGTAATTAATTAATGCCCAACTATATAAAAATAATTTTCATCTTTAAATGTATGTAGTTGTATAGAATCAGTATACCAGAGTACCACTATTAATGTAAATATTATTAAAATAGATAATAAAATTGATATTATTTTTTAAGAAACAAACACAACTCTGATTAATCAACTGAGAAATAGCAAGATGTATCTTTTACTTCATTGTGAGCAATGTAATGCTCGTTAAAATGCTGAGAACCTATTAATATACAATTTGCTTCAATTTCATATTTCTTTGTGTAATATTATTTATTGAAATATCTTGTAAGGGTACTTATTCATCTGTGCTATGACAGCATGTTGGACATAGCATATAATTTTCCAACCCAAAATCTGGCTGAATGCCATTTTTATCTGATTACAATTCTAGGAATTGCCGTGAACCAGTTTCCTCAAAATGAATGTTGAAGGTGCTAAATAAATGTAAATTGTAATTGGTTGTAACCTAAGGACAGTTTGCAAAATTGAGATGATTCATCTGGTCTTTTTGAGAAACTATTTTGCCATGTTTGTTGCACAAGATGTATTATAAGGTTGAAATTATTTGTAAGTTTCTACAGATGTACTGTGGTGAGCATTCTAACAGGCTGCATCACCATCTGGTATGGGAGCAGGGGCTACTGCACAGGATCAAAGTAAGCTGCAGAGAGCTGTAAACTTAGTCAGCTCCAACATGGGATCTAATTTTCATAGTATCTGGGACATCTTCAAGTAACGATTCCTCAAAAAGGTGGCGTCCATCATTAAAGACCCCCATCATCTAGGTCATGCCTTGTTCTCATTGCTACCATCAGGAAGGAGGTACAGGAGCCTGAAGGCACACACTCAACAATTCAGGAACAGCTTCTTCCACTCTTCCATCTGATTTCTGAGTGGACATTGAATCCATGAACACTACCTCGATACTTTTTTTATTTCAATTTTTTAATTTCGATTTTTGCACTACGCACTTATTTAATTTAATGACTTAATATAGATATACTTACCATAATTCAGTTTTTTTCTGTTATTATGGATTACATTGTACTACTGCTGCAAAGACAACAAATTTCAGAAAATATGCCAGTGATACTATACTGGATACTGATTCTGACATATTTGCAAAGTGTTGGAATGTTCATATATAATTCATGTGTGCACTATTTTAACACATTCAGTAATTAGTTTATATTGATAATGTTTGTTGCTTGGTAGCTAAGGACCGGAAGAATCAATAGCTAATGTTTGGGAACTGCTAAATCATTATTTCTCACATAACAAATAATACCTTGTGAATGCTGCCATCTTGCTCTCCAAGAGCTATGGTCAACAGTAGACCATGGATCACCAATCAAATCATTGCCTAATCCATAAAATCAATGTCTCATTGTAATATATTCTCTGAATCTTTGTGTAATTACCTAGGTAAAGCAATTTAAAGTAAAACTATAAATCTTGTCTTCCAATTACACACCCATGTAAAAATAAAGTGTTTGATTAGGCTATAAGGGTGTTGAATATAACGCACTCAAATTCCTAATGAACAAGTAAATCTGTTCTCTACATATGCCTGTGTAAGTAGTTTTATATCTGTCCCTCATTCCTAACATAGTTAGGAGTGCTTCAACCATTTTACAACCTCATACTCATTAAAGCTGTTTTTGTATTATTAATTGAAATTTCTTTCACAGAAATCTTGAAAATTTCAATTTGCTTATGCTGAAAGTAATTAAACTTTTGTGCTATTTTGTTCTTACAGTTTAATGGTAGCTTGAATTCCATCTGAACACAAAAAAACAATGTTTCATCCTAGCCATTCTGATTAAGTGTTTTGCTTATTAGGCCATAAGTCCATCAGATGTAGGAGAAGAATTATGCCATTTGGCTCATCCTGACAGCTCTGTCATTTCATCATGGCTGATCCATTTCCTTCTCAGCCCCAATCTCCTGCCTTCTCCCTCTAATCCCTTCAGGCCCTAATTAATCAAGAATCTATCAACCTCTGTCTTAAATATACCCAATGACTTGACCTTCACAACTGCTTGTGGCAATAAATTCTACAGAATCATCACTCTCTGGCTAAAGAAATTCCTCCTCCTCTCTGTTCTAAAAGGATGCCCCTCTATTCTGAGGCTGTGTCCTCTCGTCTTAGACTCCCCCACCATAGGAAACATTCTCCCCAAATCTATTCTATCGAGGTCTTTCAACATTCAATAGGTTTTAATAAGATAATATTCAACTCCAGCAGTAGATAATTTACTTTCTGTCATAAACTCTGAAATTGTATAGATAAAGTCAGCTGTAAATGGACTACCCCATTTGTCCCACCTCTCTGCATACCAACATAAGGAGAAAAAAGAAACCAAATGTTTAAAATGTTGACCTTGCCCTTCCCAAGCTATTTTGCATTTGTCATATCACAAGGAATGAAACTCAAAATAACAATGAATATGCTGGAAATCTGAGCCTTCAGCTGAAATGAAATGTGTTTTTTTTTGTTCTACAGATTCTACCTGGCCTGTTGAGTTTTACAAGCTTTTTTTGGATTCTATGCTATTTCACAGTGTACCCACATATTGCAAAATTTCACTAACAGGTTAAATCAGGCAAGGGTTGTAGATAATATATGCAAAAGCATGTGCAGTCTTTTTATTAGTGATATGAAGTCATAGAAAAGTCCAGCACAGAAACAGGACCTTCCATCCATCTAGCCTGTTCCAAACAATTTAATCTGCCTTGTCCCATTGTTCTGCACTGGGACCATAGCCCTCCATACCCCTCCCATACATGTCACTATCCAAATTTGAAATCACGCTCACCTGCACAACTTTCACTGGTGGCCCATTCCACACTCTCATGACCCTCTGAGTGAAGAAGTTTCCCTTCATGTTTCCCTTAAACATTTCACCATTCTGTCTTAACCCATTACCTCTAATTGTAGTCTCACCCAGCCACAGTGGAAACTGCCTGCTTGCATTTACCCTAACCATACTCCTCTTCTATGATCTAAAGAATGAAGTCCTATTGTACCCCGAAAGAAAACCTCGTGTAAAAGAGTATGTGGTAAACCATGTATATCTGTCTGGACATGCCCCTCTGCTGACTGCTCCTGTGGCTCCTCCCACAGACCCCTGGATGAAGGTGATTGTGTCACTGCTCCTCCCACAGTCATCCAGCATGGATGTGCTCCATTTTACTGCTAATAAAAGCCTTTCAGTATTTAGACTACTTCCAGTTTTTTGGATTTATTGATAGTGCATCAGAGTGTTTTTTATAATCACATCAATTTATCCGTTGAGACTTTACATTATTTAGCCTGAAAAATAGGTTGAGTCATCACACTGCTTGCATTTAGATGAAATTCTAGCTGCAGGAAGTAGCACACAAGAAACTTTAAGTTCAAAGTAGATTTTTACCATCAAAATACATATATGTCTTAAAATAAATAGACTGCTATATTAAGAAACATAAAAGTTACATGCAACTTGAGTTTTCTGTTATAGTATGGATTATATTGTATGACTGACATCACAATCATATCTGTAACAAGTAATTATCAGAGAATAAAAATAACTCACTTGCATGTAATGGCTTCCCTGTAATGTTCACTGCTGAAGTAATGGTTTCTCTGTAGCAGCAATGTTTGGATTACGGCAGGAGATAACAGGACTGTAGTATGCATGTTAGCCAATCGAACATTGTTATTTTGTCTTGTGTATCTGGAAGGATGTTGTTTTCGTGGTCTTTTGTTGAAGAGAGGAAGAGGGAAGATGCGTGTGGTGAGAGCTGGTAGATCACCGGATGGAGTGGACTGGGACCTGAGGGTCCGAAGGTCTGTGACGCTCTCGGAGGAGACCAATGGCGGAAGAACGACTGCTGAGTGAGCTCCAATGTGACTTTGACTTGTATTGGGCCCTTTTATATTTTCATTACTAACCCTGTACTCAAATTAAGATTCATGAAGTTCAATCATTTAATTGCATATGATGTACTGTCTGTTATTTGGCGTTGTGGGTTTGTAATTGTGGGTACATTACATAGCATCCACACAAACATGATTAACCAGTTTCGCAGAGCCGAAGGTTGTTTCCCTAGATGAACACGAAATGGACGAGCCTGAGGGTTGCACGCATTTATAGTGAACTGACTTACTTTAAACTCATTGAAGTACTGTCTGAACGTTAGTTATTGTTCTACCAATTTGGATAAAGTAAGCTTCCTCAACCCTCATTGAAATCTATCGAACGATGAAAAGCCTTGATAGAGTGGATGTAGAGAAGATATCTCCTATGGTGGGGGAGTCTAGGATCTGAGGGCACAGCCTCAGGATAGAGAAGGAATCTCTTTAGCCAGAGTGGTGAATCTGTGGAATTCATTGTTAGAGTAATTCCACATTGAATTGTGGAATTCTTCTACATTCTTACTGTAGCCTGACATTGTGATTCTAAACTTGATGAATAGGAAAGAAGGGACTTACTTTTACTTTAATGTACTTGTGTTTAAAGGCTTTTCTGTTTTTGAGGTTAATGTATATTAATTCTCAATATATTAATTATTTCATTATTTTCAACTCGTTAATCTTTTTAGAAAACTTTTTTCAGAGGTGTTTATAAACTGTAAGATATCTCCAAAGAGGGATATTGCTCAATTTTCAGCTTTGTCTACTGTGGAAGTTAACCAAAGTGTTGTGAAGAAGGAATTCGGCTGTACAGCATCTGAGGCCTTTCCGTATGACTCTCAGGAATGGAGCGACAGGGTGATCAGCCTTTTGCACTAAGTCCGGGTAAATTTGGGAAGCTTGGGTAATGGGTCAATAGACGCAAGCTGAAACGACAGGACTTGAACCAATGTGGTCCATTGTTTGGAATTTTCCTCAGATCCGCTCTTCTATGGGCATGGGTTTTGCATTCCAACCACTTTCTGTGAAGGAAGCAATGGGTAAAGGGGTATTTAATTTATCCAAACCTGAGTAAAGTCTACTGTAGGAAAGATTACAGGAGTACTTCTCTTATGCATCAGAGTGTCATGATGCTTGTGGGCATATCAGAACCCAAGTGCTGAGGAAAGACAGACTCCGAAGTAGAGGTGGTAACAGGAGCTTATTCCTAATAATTCCAAAAGAACATCGGTGATTTGGCCAGTTGATATCATGGAGAAGTAACATTCTCAAAGCTAGGACCCCAAAAATAGCACTAATCAGGCATCCACTTAAATAATACAAATAACACAGATCCTCGAGCCTATCCAAATAAGCAACAAGCTAAAGCAGAAAGCACCAGAAGACCACATAGCGAAGAAGGAATTTGGGTCAAAAAAAATACAAGGAACTCTCAACAATTAACAACACACATCAAAAAAACAAATAACCAGTTCAGGTGCTCCTAAAACCTTAGAGCCCAAATCACTTTTGCATAGGCTTGAAGAGTTCATTACACAGAAAAAAGTGGACAGAAACGTAAATAAATATGAACACTGATTTAGTGGATAAGAGATGAAGCTAAGAATATGCTTGCAACATTCAAGCCAACAGATGACTAAATTAAAGCACAAGACACAGCAGAAGTCTTTCTGAATCTTTCACCAGTAGAATGAATGCGATTTATGAAAGGGCTAACTTAAAGTAGGGGAGATAATTTCCTAAAAAAGATGACACACTTGGACAGCAAACACTAGACAATCCATAATATAATCAGTGAACCCTGGCAGTGGATTCCAATTCCAGCTGTATACTGTGTAAAAATATTTCCCTATCTCACTTTTCTTGCAATGTCTAGTCCTTAATAACACTACTGAAGGTTAATAACCTTCCACTCTGTTGAGAGCACTCAACAATTCTTATCTCCTCTCAGCTTTCTCTGCTCCAAAGAAAGTTGTCTCAGATTTTCTAATCTATACTCAGAACTTAGTTACTCATCTAAGCACTATTCTCAGTTAATCCTTTCTGTACCTTCTCTGATTCCTATCTATCCCTCCCATAATGTGATGGCAATACTCAGGTTGATGCTATGTGAACATTTTTAAAGTTTTCAATTCCATTAATATCCTAACAAACATCCAATCTGTTCCTGGTAACTTACCTATTTTACCTCAGCCAAAATTCTTAATTCTTCCATGATGTCCAATTTTAATATATCTATTGTCTCAACTATTTCTCTTTCAGCATTTCTATTCTCTTTCAGATATTTGTTTGTTTGTTACGTGCTGTGTCATATGATGTGGGCGATCTTGGTCTTTCTATGTTTATTATTATTCTTGGCAAATTTCAATGTGGTTTGCATTGCCTTCTTCTGGGCAGTGTCATTACAAGATGATTGATCCCAGTCATTATCAACACTCTTTGGAGATTGTCTGGCTGGCATTAATACTGATAATGGCTTGGGGTGGGGGTGGGGGCCTCCTGTCTTGTAAAGACACTGCCCAGAAGAAGGCAATGGCAAACCACTTCTGTAGAAACAATTTGGCAAGAAAAATTGTGGTCATGGAAAGACCATGATGGCCCACATCATATGATGCGGCACATAGCAAATGAAATATGACGCAGGAATTTTCAACACAAGTCAACAAACAACATTGAATGTGTAAATGACAAAATGTAAGTAGCAGTAACAAATCATTTGTGATAACTTGGAGTATTGGGTGTGGCTTTGGGCTCCATATTTTAGAAAGGATATACTGACATTGGAAATGGTTCAGAGAAGATTCACAAGAATGATTCCAGGTATGAAAGGGTTACTGTATGAGGAACGTCTAGAAGCTCTTGGGCTGTATTCCCTGGAGTTCAGGAGAATGAGGGTGGATCTCATAGAAACATTCCAAATGTTAAAAGGTCTGAACAGATTAGATATGGCAAAGTTATTTCCCATGGTAGGGGATAATAGGACAAGAGGGCACGACTTCAGGATTGAAGGACGTCCATTTAGAACTGAGTTGCAGAGAAATTACTTTAGTCAGAGGGTGGTAAATCTGTGGAATTTGTTGCCAACAGCGGCTGTGGAGGCCAAGTCATTGGATGCATTTAAGGCAGAGATAGACAGGTTCTTGATTAGCCATGGCATCAAGGGGTATGGGGTGAAGACAGGGGAGTGGGGATGACTGGAAGAATTGGATCAGCCCATGATTGAATGGTGGAACAGACTCAATGGGCTGAATGGCCTACTTCTGCTCCTATATCTTATGGTCTTACTCAAAAACATGAGTATTCTATTGAAATATGAAAACAAGAATAGGCCATTTTCACACAAACAAAAACAAAAACAAAAATCTGTACATACAGGTTCTTGGGCAGGAGGGCCAATTGATGTCTGTTAATGCACCAGTTTCAAGAAAAGCTAGATCATAAAATAAAGAAGTTGCTGCAGATAAACAACAAAACGTTTTGTGTTTGAAAACATTATACATCAGGTCTTTACAGCAAGTCTTGTAATTACTTGCACAAAGAAGGGTTAATGGTCCAATGAATCTAAATCTCATGTTATCCTGATCAGTTGGAACAGACCTTCTCTCTGTCATTCTCCGAAGCAGAGCACGTTGCTGTAGTGCTCTCTTTAATGCAGCTTTCAAAACACACCATGCAGATGAAGTAAGGGTGTTTGCTTATTTTTAATTTTTTTAAAAACTTATTGACATGGAGTGCAGAATGTGCCCTTCCGCCCCTTCGAACCGCACTGTCTAACCCTAGCCAAATCAGGGAAAAGTTTACAATGGCCAACTAATCTACTAACTGGTATGCCTTTGTACTGTGGGAGGAAACTGAAACACCTGGAGCAAACTCACATGGTTACGGTGCAGGCAGCTGTGGGATTTGAACCTGCGTCAATAAAACTGTAAATTGTTATACTAATTACCACACAACCATATGCAAAAATAGAGTAAGGCAACAATACTGTTACACAGATTCAGTGTTTTAATGTTGTTTCTAGCCAGGATTGATTTTGTAATCTGGATAAAGCTCTATAAAAGCAATGTTCCATGCACACAGTGAATTACTTGTCCTGAGGAATTACTTGTGCAGAGGAAGCACAAGTTTTAAATCTAATATTCAGAGTGCTTTCTAGGATTTTTTTTATTTTTAAACAAAGAGCATAGAGAATGTAGAACAGTACAGCACAGTACAACCATTCGGCCCACTATGTTATGCTCACCCTTTAACCTACTCCTAGATCAAAATTTCATAATCAAGTTTTTTTTTGTCACAGTAATATCATAGTCACTGGCTCTGGACTTAACCAATTTCTGCTGAATCTTTTTAAAATGTTTAATACAATTTAAACCCCCATTGTGAGAGGTGAAGGTGGGTAAGGGCAGTCAACAGGGCCCAGGTGAAGATGTATAGGCCAATCCCCTGTCCAGTGGATGCCATGGATTGAAAAACTCCAACCATATCCTTGACTTTCAACATTGGAGATCGGAAGTTGTCAATGGCCTAGGCTCCACTGGGAGTTAAGGGCCTAAGTAAGTAAGGAAACAATAAAATTTAAGTGTTTAATTCTGACCTTCTTGCAAATCCTGTTCCATTATCTTCAGCAAACTAAGCCTCAGTCTCCATATTTCCCCTGAAGCTTTCTAATTTTTCTCCACCCTTGAAGTAGAATCAAGATGTTGTACAGCACTGAAACATGCCCTGTGCTCTATTGCGTCATTGTCGATCTCTGAATTCTGCCCATGATGCTCCCATTTATTCAGCACCTAATCCATAACTTTCTACACCTTGATGAAATTCTTCTTTTAAATCCCTTGCTCCTCCCAATAAACCTACACCCTTTGGACTTTGCTACCTCAGCGATGGTGAGTGATTTATTTCTATCTATCCTATATATGATGCCCTTCATAATATTGTGTATCCATGAGGTCACCTCTCAGCCTCCACTGCTTTAAGAAAAAAAAGCCACCGTAGAAGCCATGCATCTGTTTTCTATCTGCTTTGTATTCTGTGTTGTGCATTTACTATGTTTACTGTGGTAACTAGTCACATGAGTGGGAGCATGGTAAAAAACAAAGGGAATAAGTTAGATATTCTTGCTTATTTCATGGCAGGTTGTAGCTAGGGACCTGCGGAGGTCCTATCTTTTGTTGACCACCGAGATATCACTGAGGTAATGCTCAACTGTGACTTTTACTTTGGAAATATTCCAACCAAGGCAGCATCCAAGTGAATCTCCAATACCTCCATGTGCTTATGCACTTTGGCCCACCTAATGAAGCATATGATATGTCTTCTTCACAGCCTTATCCACCTGTGCTGTGCTTTTCATGGATCTTTCTTGGTACATTTTTTTTGACCTTGCTTTGGACATCAGCTTTAATAGCTCTTCAAAATGTACTTGACAAATCTCTTGTGAAGTACATTGCAAAGTTTTACCATGACAAGACTGCTCTATAAACGTTAGTTTCTGTCTTTCAGATTATGGTAAGTGGTGGGAAAGCATAGTGAAGTATATTGACTTCACAAATGCTAACTCAATGCATAGCTCAATGGCCACTTCATTAGGTATATCTGTATGTGTTGTTAATGCAAATATTTAATCAACCAATCATGTGGCAGCAACACAATGCATAAAAGCATGCTGGGAAGGTGAAGCAGTTCAGTTGCTGCTCAGACCAAGTAGCAGAATGAAGAAGAAATTAATCTAAGTGAGTTTGACAGTGGAATGATTGTTGGTGTCAGACAAGGTAGTTTGAGTATCCCAGAAAGTGCTGATCTTCTGGGATTTTTACACACAATTGTCTTTAGAATTCACAAAGAATGGCGCAAGAAACAAGAAATAACACTCAGTGAGCAGCATTTCTGTGGGTAAAAAAGCTTTGTTAATGAGAGAGCTCAAAGGAGAATGGCCAGACTAGTTCAAGCTGACAGGAAGGCAACAATAACTCAAGTAACCATCTGTTACAACAATGCTGTGCAGAAGAAAATTTCTGAATGTACAACACTTTG
This sequence comes from Hypanus sabinus, assembly GCF_030144855.1. Lineage (NCBI taxonomy): Eukaryota > Metazoa > Chordata > Chondrichthyes > Myliobatiformes > Dasyatidae > Hypanus > Hypanus sabinus. The sequence continues at coordinate 37,727,946 of NC_082718.1, read as the reverse complement.
AACATTGAAGAAGATGGACTACAGCAGCAGAAGACAGTACTGGGTTCCACTCCTGCACCAGGTGGCCACTGAGTGTCATTTAAGTCTGACTGGCTGAAATCAATCTGGCTACATTATGTTCACTGAATTATAGGGATTGTTAGAAATACGTCAGTGTATAGACGATAACCTTTTACAGGCCTCACCTGAAAAATGTTTTTTTTTAGAAAACTACAGAAGTTCATTCACACACAAATACATGAAATGCAAACATAGAGTATTTCCAAGACAGTGAACAAAATCAAGTTAAAACATGATTACTATTGTCTATAAAATGTTCAGTATCCTGAGTGGGGGAGGGAATCATTCCTGGACATTCCCCACTGTACTGCATGCTCCCTCTTGAGGGAAGCTCAGGCACGAACGCATCCCAGGAAGAGGGACAGGCAGTCAGCCCGGCCAGGGCTGCTGGAAAAATCTATTCACACATTCTGACTAATATCAGGGATAGCAGAATAATATATAAAGTATAATACTGTAAGGACAATTATTGCAACTGAAAAGTCACCACTAACTAGCCCATTAGCATTGCACTTCCTGCAATCCAGGTTGAGGTATTTAAGTAGAAATCATCAGCCTATACAGATCAAACATGTTACTGTCTTCAGAGTGAGGTCAACAAAACAGGGTCCTTCTTGAGCAAAATATCCTACTGGATGTTTATCTAAATGCTAACTCAAATTTTGAAATGAGTGTTAAGAGATCACGAGTATTAATGGAAGTCTGAAGATGCTGCAGAAAATCTCTTGTAAGTTTGAAGTTTATAATTCCCAAGGCTGAGTTGTTAAATAGATTTTGAATGCTGTCACCAATATTAAAAGTAATTCAGAAATAGCGGGGCATTTTAGCCATATAATAGGATACTACCTGAATATTTCTGAGAAGTATTTTAAATCACTCTGTAGAAACCGGAATGGATGGGACACCTTTTGGATAAAAAGAGTGAACTGTTAGGTGTGTAATTTTGTGGTAGTATCCATTCTGATTAAAGCCTTGAGGTCATTGATATAAGATATTGGCGTCCTGATGTTCATCATTGGAACACTCACAATTTAAGCAGTTGATAATGTTGTCCATGCCAGCAGAGCAAAGTTAAAGGAGAAAACTATCATATTTTTATGCAAGTGCTTCCAGATCCATCTGTAAAATCAGAAAAATATGATGTAAAACTTCTCAAATTCTGAACAATACTTCTGAGAGCTGAAGTATTAGGATCAGCTCTGAATAGAGTAAGTGCTAAAATGTTTGAACCATTTCTCCAAATAATTGACTAGATAAAATTAGTTGGTCCCCAATGCCAACTAGCTGAAGGCAGATCATCTAGCTCTTTTTTTCCAGTGCACTCCTTAAATAATTCAATTAACTACCATTATGTTTCCCTAAAATACTATTGTAAAAAAAACTTGAAATGGTAAAAGAATACTTGACCTTGAAGCTCTTTTTATCACTAATATACTCATTTGGTCCTTCCTCTGATCATGAATGGTGAAGTGCATTTTTATCAGTTGCACTGACCTAAAATTAATCCAGGAACTGGTCGGTTCAGATTGAAAATGACTTACTTCAGATTGAGTTTTGGATGAAAATACAGTTGGATTATCCGAAACAGTTACTTGGCTGGACTAAATGCAAACCCATGAAATTAGTTTGATCACTATTATAGTATTTTGACTTGATTTTACTAAATTACTTTGCATTGGAAAATATTATAGCAGCATAAAATTGATCACATGGGTAGGTAACTGTATCATATTATCTTTTAAATGCAATTTGAATACATTTATAATTGGTCAATTCAAATCAGACCATCCTTTGACATTTCCCTCATTCTATGTAAGATTTTGCTAAGTTGTGAAAACAAGTTCTAGTGAATTTGTTTACAGTATTATGTCATTATCTTATTATTTTGCTTAAAGATTGAATGAATGCGTCATTGAAATCTATGGCTCAGTGTTGAGAAAAAACACATTGTTCATCTTCCTCTAACAGCCTTATCATGCAACTTGATGAAAGATTCTGTTACTTAAGTCACACCAAACACTATCAATCCGATCTTTCCCCCACTCTATAGTTAATGCTTGATTTTGGATTCTGACATCAATTGCTTGCACTTGAGAGCATATCTTATGAAGATCGTTAGAGGAAGCTAAGGCTTTTCTCATTGGAGTAAAAGAGGATGAGAGGTGACTTGTCAGAAATGTACTCAATGATAAGAGGCAGAGATCAACTGGATAGCCAGACACTTTTTCCCGTGGCAGAAACAGTGAATACAAGAGTGCATAATTTTGTGGTGATGGGAGGAATGTATAGACGGATGTCAGATGTAATTTCTTTACACAGAGAGTGATGAGTGTGCATAATGCACTGCCAGGGGTGATGGAAAAGACACATACCTTAGGGGCACTTAAGAAAACCATAAGACACTGGAGCAGAATTTGGCCACAACTCTTAGATAGGCACATGGAGGGTTATGAAGGAGCGAACAGTTACATTGATCTTAAGGATCAGCACACCCCGAGTCAAAGGGCCTGCGCTGTTATATTCTCTATTCTAGATTATATTTCATGTTGCTAAGAATTCTGCTTTGGTTTTGCATCTTGATCTGGCAGAATTAAATAAATTCTAGTTGATTTTGTGCTACTTTGAAGTAAATTGAACAATCGTGAAAAGCATATTTAATCTTCTCAGTCAACTCCTACAAACTGTATCATTTTTCTAGAATAGGCACTGCATTATCAATTCAATTTCTTGAAAGAATGGTACTTATAAACAATCTAATTCTCAAATATGATCAGGTGACACTCTCCACAAACTGTCCATTTCCAATTGCAATCACAAACATGAGAAGTCTGCAGATGCTGGAAATCCAAGCAACACACACAAAAAGCTGGAGGAACTAAGCAAGCCAGGTAGCATCTGTGGAAAAGAGTACAGTCGAGGTTTCGGGCTAAGACCCTTCAGCAGGACTGCCCAATTAAAATCATTCCACCCCAGTCATTTGTCCTCCACTGATTGCAAACCCACAGATCACACACCTCCCCTCTCACTCCCACAGATCACTCACCTCCTTTCTCACTCCTACAGATCGTGCACCTCCCTTCTCACTCCCACAGATCACACACCTCCCCTCTCACTCCCACAGATCACTCACCTCCTTTCTCACTCCTACAGATCGTACACCTCCCTTCTCACTCCTACAGATCGTGCACCTCCCTTCTCACTCCTACAGATCACTCACCTCCCTTCTCACTCCTACAGATCGCACATCTCCCTTCTCACTCCCACAGATCACTCACCTCCCTTCTCACTCCTACAGATCGCACATCTCCCTTCTCACTCCCACAGATCGCACACCTCCCCTCTCACTCCCAGAGATCACACATGTCCCTTCTCACTCCCACAGATCACACATCTCCCTTCTCACTCCCACAGATCGCACACCTCCCTTCTCACTCCCAGAGATCACACACGTCCCTTCTCACTCCCATAGATCACACACGTTCCTTCTCACTTCCACAGATCACACACCTCGCCTCCCTTCTTTGTCTGTTGCTTCAGGTTTCTAGCAATCGCAGAACCTTTGGTGTTGATATTAATTTTCTTGCATTGATTTTAACTTAACCAGGCTTTTGATAATTTGAAGCTATTGGATGACACATTGTCTATGTCACTCATTTTATTTTCCAGGGATTTCAATAGAGCTTGATATTTTTGAAGAGGAAGTGTGAAAGTTGTTTCATTATTCAAAGAGCAGCACAAAAAGAAATGGGGTGAGGACAACTTTCAAAAGATTTAATGGGAATGTTTTGGAAATGCATTTCAGTGCAGTTAGATATCACCTCACTTATTAAAGCAATCACACTTAGATTACATCTGATAGGAATCAATGAATATTGTCACTTATTTTTCTTTAAAGGAGAAGATAGGGCACAAAAGGTTGATTGGAATTGGATGCTTAGCCTGGCTCTCTCAAATTGTATAATAGGATTTAGGGCAATGGAGAGAAATATTGTGTGTTGAAGTCAGGGTGGTCAAAGGATATAAACAAATTGCTGATCTTTATGATGATCAACAGCTTCCTGTAATTCTGAAAACTAGATCATCGTGGTCTCTTGCTATATATTTTCAACAATGCGTTCTGATCTTTGCTTTTTTCCTCTAACTTTCTCTCTTGCAAATTCATGTTATGCGATACTCAAAAGCTCTGCCTTCATCTTCCATTGGTTATTGGACTACAACTGTCAAAGTTCCGTACGTATACCGTCATGGCAAGAAATAATGTTTTACAGGTTGATGGTAAAGCACTTTATTACCCTGTAGAATTATGAATTCATTGACAATCTGATTGCAGTGACAAAAATATGATATAAAATCAAAACAATTGCCGCCACCTTGTGACCCCTCGGAGTCGTTATACTTGCGTGACATGCCCACACCTCCAAAGAGTCAAATTCCCTATTTTGATCCCTTGTTAGTGATTAGCAAGCACACAATTAAGCATTATTGAGTGCTATCTCAGCAGTCAGCAAGGATATGACCTCCGCAGTCCCAAGCTACAAACTGCCATGAATTAAGCAAGAATACACAACTTATTCCCTTCACTTTTACCACGCCCCTACTGATGCAACTGGTTACCATAGTAAACATGCAACACGTAGTACAATGGCTCCTACACAGATTTTAATTATCAATTTGAATAGAAATCCAAATTGAGCAAAATCAATATGGGTTAGTGTGAGGTTAATTTGATGCAACATCCAATATGTTAGTCTGTCTTTAGCCATGTTTGTGAATTTACTTGTTCAATGATATCCCTAAGAGAACCCAGACCATTATATCTCACTGTATTGATATTAATTAGACTGTACTTAGAGAATTGTATGCTGATCTGTTAGCTGTACTGCAAAAAGGATATGGTGGTAATAGGACCATCCAGAAGACATTCACTGGGAATGGAGGGTTGCAGGTAAAAAAAAACTAAATATGTTGGAATTACTCTCACTGGAACAGGAGGCTGATGGGTGAACTTGCAGAAGCTTATAAAATTATGAGGTGTCCAAATAGGATAGATAGTTAGAATGTTTTTTACTCAGTGCCCATCAAACCTAGTCTCATTTTCCCATTTTTTTTCCCCACATCCTTCTAAACCTTTTCTATCCATGCACTTGTCCAAATGCCTTTTAAATATTGTTGATGTTTCTGTCTCCATCACTCCTTCTGCCAGCTCATTCCATATGCTGACCAGTGGAAAAATTTGCCCCTTGACTTTCTCCCCTCTCACATTAAACTCTTGTTTAATGTTTCTGACTCCCCGATCCTGGGCAAAAAGACTGTGTGTATTCACCCTCTTTCTGCTCCTTATGATCTTATACACCTCTCTAAATTCACCCTTCTGCTATGCTCTATTGAATAAAGTCCCAACCTGTTCAATTTCTCCTCTTAACTCAGTAACTCAGATCCTAACACCATCCTTGTAAATGCCTGCATTCTTTCCAAGTTAATGGTATTTTTAACATGCCGGGTGATGAAAACTGAACATAATACTTCAAATGCGGCCTCACTAACATCTTGTGCAACTGCAGCACAAAATCCCAACTTCCGTACTCAGTGCCTTGGCTGATGAAGGCCAGCATGCCTCCCTAAAGCCCCATTCTATCTCCTCTCTCATCTCTTCTCTTTGGCTGCCCTCCCCATCTCCCTCTGGTGCTTCTCCTCCTCCCTTTCTCCCATGGTCCGCTCTACTCTCCTATCTTTTGCCCTTCACCTCTTCCATCTATCATCACCCCTCACCTGGCTTCACTTATCACCTTCCAGCTTGTTCTTCCCCCTCCCCCAACCTCCTTACTCTGGGGCTTGTTCTCCCTCCCTTTTCAGGGTTTCTGCTCTGAACACAGTTTAGGATGGTTAGCGCTGCCTGTCCGTTGGGGACCATTGCTCGACCCTGAGGTGTTTGCCTGAGGGTTTGTCGCTGTGTTTTATCGAAATGCTGAAATATTCCAGTTGCCGACAGTTGAATTGAAGGCTGTTTGTTCGGTCGGGTTTAAGCACTGTGGATATGTGGACACAAACAGAAGAAAGTCTGCAGATGTGGGAAATCCACAGCATCGCAACGCATGCGCGCGCGCGCACACACACACACACACACACACACACACACACTCACACTGCTGGAGGGACTCAGCAGATCAGGCAGCATCTATGTAAAAAAAGTTAACAGTTGATGGTTTGGCTGAGGCCCTTCATTAGAACTGAGAAAGAAAGGGCAAGATGCCAGAATTAAAAGGTGGGAGAAGGCCTCTTGGAGGCATCGCTCCTTGAAGGTGTCCTGGATGCTGGGGACACTAGTACCTCTGATAGAGCTGACTGACTTCACAACTTAATAATAGGAAAGAAATAAAGATTGACTGTGAATTGCGGCAAATATGTAATGCCTATGGTACAGCTGATTGAGTTCACAATATGAACACTACATCAGTATGCTGGTGATGGTATCTAATTAGTCAGGGGAAAAAGCCAGAAATTGGAACTAGATGGGAGAATAGTTTAGCTCATGGTGGAGTGGCGGAGCAGACTTGATGGGCCAAATGGCCTACTTATGGTCTTGTGATTTTGTAATGTTATCTAAAATTGTATGGTGCAGATTTAGGTGAGATGGGATAAATTTAAAGAACATCTGAGGGGTTAATCTTCCATTCATAACGTGATAGATATCTGACTTGAGCTGCCACAGGTGGTGTGGAGGCAGATATTAATACAACGTTTTAAGGACTTTTATAGAGATACTTGAATGGGAAAGGAGTAGAGGGATATGGGTGTAATCGGGCAAATGCATTTATATGGGAAAAGCATCAGTCCATTTCTGTGCTATGCATTCCATGACTCTGTGATTCTATGGTTAATCCTAGAATATCTTCCAGTGTACCAGAGTGGTGATTGTCCATCATGACTGATGATGATAGGGAAGCTATGCAGGAGAGTTCTAAAAGTGGAAAAGCCATTGCACTGGTACAGTTCCACTCTCGTGACCGCAGAAGTATAGGTCCAGTGGCACAAACAAGCTGGGGTCTTAGCAAAACATACAAAATGCTGGAGGAACTCAGCAGACTAGGCAGCATCGATGGAAAAGAATAAACAGTTGACAGGGCTGAGACCCTTCATCAAAACTCAGATTAGGAGACCACTTTGCTGAGCATCCACACTCCATCCATCAGAACAAGCAGGATCTCCCAGTGGCCACCCATTTTAATTCCACTTCCCATTCCCATTCTGATATGTCCGTCCATGGCCTCCTCCACTGTCGGAATAAAGCCACAATTAGATTGGAGGAAAAATGCATTATATTCCATTTAGGTAACATCCAACCTGATAACATGAACATTGATTTCTCAAACTTCCAGTAATGCCTCCACAGCTCCTTCACCATTTCCCATCCCCTTGTCCCTCTCTCATGTTATCTCCTTGCCCACCCATCGCCTCTTTCTGGTGCTCCTCCCCCTCTTCCTTCTTTCACCAATCAACTTCCTAACTCTTTGCTTCATCCCTCCCCTCCAAGTTTCACCTATTGCCCGGTGTTTCTCTCTCCCCTCCCCCCACCTTTCAAATCTACTCCTCAGCTTTTTTTCTCCAGTCCTGCCGAAGGGTCTTAGCCCAAAATGTCAACTGTACTTTTGTTCCTGGCCTGCTGAGCTCTACAAGCATCTTGTGTGTGTTAATGTACTTCACAGTTCTTTTCTCTGTTGCTATGTATCGCATTGTACTGCTACCACAAAATTAACAAATGTCATGACATATGCCATTGATATTAAACCTGATTCTGGTTCTGATTTCATTCTGGACCCACTGTGGGTGACGTTGCAAAGACTTCAAAGTACTACTACACGTTATTCATGTGCTAATGGGGCAAATTATCCTGGCAATCATCATTCATTTCTGGACTTCTATGCATGATCTGTGGAATTATGTTGGAAAGATACCACTTACGACCTGCACCTGTCCAGTCTTAATGCAAAACCTGAAACTCCACCAGGTTTAGGATAATGCTGATAAGAAACTGGGGGAATTATGTTACCTTTAGTAATTCAGCAAATGTTACCATATCTGATAATAGTTTGTAAAATTATTACTGCTTTTGTAAGTTTTACTGAACTTTATGTTGAAAATGTGTCTCATTTTAAAATTATTTACTTACATTAATAACAGATTCAATACATGGCGAAGTGCCACTACAAACTTTGCTTCTTTCAGAGACTGTCAGAGTTGTTTGGGAGTGGGGTCTATAACCAAGTTCCTGCATCATTCAGGTGACAGTGTTGATATTAACAGTGCAGCCAGCAAGCAAGATAGGTCCTTGCTACTTGGCCCTGATAAATGTGACGATGCAAAGCAATTCTGAACAAAATGAATCTGACCCCTGCATCCTATTCACCGAAATGTGTTTTTCCACTGCTTTTTTAATCCTGTTTGCTCTTCATTACATTTAATCTTTTATTTGAGCTGAAGCTCAGGCATTGGTCAGACAGCACTTGGAGTATCTTGAGTTGTTTTGGGCCCTTTATCTAAGAAAATATGTGCCAGCATTGGAGCAGATGCAGAGGAGGTTCCGGGAATGAAAAGGTTCACGTATGAGAAGCATTTGAATTCTCTGAGACTGTACTTGTTGGTTTCGAAGAACCAGGGGGGGATTTCATTGAAACCTATCGAATATTGAAAGGCCTAAATACAGTGGCTATGGAAAAGACGTTTACTATAATCAGAGAGTCTAGGATCAGAGGGTACAGCCTCAGAATAGAGAGATGTCTCTTTAGAATAGAGATGGGAAAAATTTCTTTAGGCAGAGGGTGGTGAATCTGTTGAATTTATTGCGTCATATAGCTGTGGGGGCTAGGTTATTGGCTCTATTTTAGAGGAAGTTGATAGTTCTTGATTCATTAGGGTATCAAAGGAGAAGGCAAAAAAATGGGGTTGAGAAGAATAATATGTCAGCCAAGATGGAATGGTGAAGCAGACTCGGTGGGCTGAATGGCCCAATTGTGCCTTTATGTGCTATGGTCTTGATAATGACAACTTTAAAGCACTGCAAGCAGAAGTAATTGAAATTCAGAAAACTAGTGTATGTTTTAATATTTTATTTATATATTTAGTTACCTTGATAATTTGGGAAAATGTCCCAAAGGGGTTTGCAGGTGCAGAATGGGTGCACACTAACAGTAGAACTGGAGAGATGATCAAAATCATTTTGAAGACAGGCTTATAAAATCCATGAACTGTGGGTTATAGTGGATCTCGAGTGCATGCAGATGACAAAGGAACTAGAATCAGAATTAAGTTTATTGATACATTATGGAATTTGTAGTTTGTAGCAGCAGTAAAGACTATGAGACTTAAAGACTATGAGTACACAAGCTATTCAGAAATCTAATGCTTTTGGGGTAAAAGCTTTTCCTAAAACTTTGGGCGTGAATCTTCAAACTCCTGTAATTTCCTCCTGTAATGAGAAGAGGAAATGTCCCCCATGGTGAGGGAGCTAAATGATGCATAACACCTTCTTGAGGCACCACTATTTGAGGATGTCCTCGATGGTGGGGAGGCTAGTGCACATAATGAATCTGGCTGAGCCTACAACCTACTGCAGCCTCTTTCAATCCTGTGCATTGGAGCCTTCATATCCGTCAGAATGGTTCCCATCATGTATTAGTAGAAATCTTCTTGTGTCTTTGGTGCTGTGCCAATGAAAGAGATGTAGGAAGCCAGAATCAGAACACATTTGACACTAAGTTGTATGGCCAGAGAAGATTCTGATGAGGGATATTTTTATTTTGATATTTTAAAAGGCACAAGGTGATGGAAGTCAATAAGGAACAGTTGATTGATAAGGGTCAGAGTACAAAATAAGTCAGAACTTATTTAAGTCAGAACTCAAATAAGAGCAATTAAAAAAATTAAATAATGAAGACTGCTTCCATGAATTTATTAGGTTAAAGGGCTGATAAAATTGAGGTGCTTAAAATGATTCCATAGGCTAATCAAGGGTTTCCAACCTTTTTATGCCATGGACACGTACCAGTAAATGAGGAAACTGTGGACTCCAGTTTGGGAATTACTGGTAGATGCAAGGGAAAAAAATACATTTGCATTTTCAGTGAACTGGGGACAGGAGGAACAAGAGAACATGAAATTAGAGGAAGCCCATTCTGATATAATCAAAAGTTACATTCACGCTGACTTGTAATTATGACTGAGAATGCACTGCCCTGAGATGCCATGTGTATCGGATCAATGGGAAATTTCAATGTAAAAGTAATTTATTCTTATAAATGAGGACTGATATTCATTTTGATGAAGATTAGATCATGTTCAGTGGGTGTAGTGAAGTGGCAACTCATTTTATTTGTCTTGAAGAACAGAACAGAGTGTAAGTTTTGATGCTCAATAGGAAATGCAAGACATGATGATGTTCAGTAACATAACGTTGGTTGAGGACTTGAACAATTTTTTTGTGGGAATGATAGGAAAAGAAGAACTCTGGGAAGAAAATGAGGTAGCCATATTGAACAAAAGCAGGATGGACTGGTAGCTACATTGATTGGTGGTGTTAGTATCAGGGGAAGTAAACTGAGTTAATGTAGATATTACACAGAAAATGCTGGAGGAACTCAGCAGGTCAGGCAGCGTCTATGGAAATAATTAAACAGTTGATATTTCTGGACAAGACCCTTCATAGGACAGGAAAGTAAAAGGGAAAGTGCCAGAATAAAAAAGTGAGGGGAGGGGAAGGAGGAGAGCTTGAAGGTGATAGGTGAATGCAGCTGGGTTAGAAAGATAATGGGCTGAAGTGGAAGGAATCTAATAGGAGAGGAGAATGGACTTCGGAGAAAGGGAAGGAGAAGGGGACCCGGGGGCAGTGATTGGCTGGTAAGAACAGGTAAGAGGCCAGAATGGGGCTAGAGGAAGAGGGGAGGGGGGTACGGAAAAAAATTACTGAAAAGTGAAATCAATATTCATGCCATCAGGTTGGACTATTATAGGTATTAATCCTTATTTAAAGGGTTAGCAGAACATGTTTGAAGGGCCAATCTTGTTCCAAGTGAAAGAGTTCAGCTGAGGTAGAACATAAGGCAAAATTGACAGAGGAGTTTGGATTAGTTGATAAAGGACGAGTGAAAATGCTTCATGGTGTATCCTAGAAGATTTTGTTCATGATCTTTACTGAGGCAGTCTTAACCTTGAGCTTCCAAAGTTAATTAAGAACCTTTGGCTACAGCTGGGTACTAACAATGCTTTCAAGGAAACGTGAAATCAATATTACAGTCTTTAATCTGAGGGGAGGCAGTGATTATGGTTTCGAAAGCAAGAGAAAAGGAGAGTCAATTATTCTCAAGCTCAAATCAGAATCAGAATCAGGTTTAATGTCACTGGCATATGGTGTGATATCTGTCGACTTTGCAGCAACAGTATAACGCAATATTTAATAATAGGAAAACTGTGAATTACAGCAAGTATATATAGAACAATAGAAATAAAAAGTAGTGAGGTAGTGCTCATGGGTTCAATGTCCCTTCAGGAAATGAATGACAAGAGGAAAGAAGCTGTTCCTGAATCGTTGAGTGTGTGCCTTCAGACCTCTCTACCTTGTTACTGCTGGTAACAATGAGAACAAGGCGCGACCTGAATGATGGCAGTCCCTAATGATGGATGCTGCATTTTCGAGGCATTGCTCCTTGAAGATGCCCTGGATATTCTGGAGGCTGGTGCCCATGATGGAGCTGACTGAGTTTACAACTCTGTAGCTCATTTCAATCCTGTGAATTAACACCCACTCCTTCAACCCCATACAAGACGGTGATGCAGCCAGTTAGAATGCTCTACGTGGTATATCTATGGAAACTTACGAGTGCTTTTGGTGACATACCAAAGCTCTTCAAATATTAAGATTCAAGATAAAATGGTATGTTTGATTGTTAATTGATGACAATTTGATTTGCAAAAGAAATTAAATTTATTTTCTAGGTTAACCCCCAAATCGACAAAAAAATTTACATATCTGGCCCAGAGCTTAATATGTTTTTATATCAATAAAATTGTTTTGTTGTAGCATTAAATTTTATTAAAAAAACTAACAGTTGAAACATGTTCCTGCACCTGTTATCCAAAACAATTATTGGTCTGAATTATGTTTTAAGTAAACATCAAAACACCAGTCATTTTAATATTTTCAGTCCCAATTTATAATCAACATTTATTCATAATGTGATGTAAGATATTAATGTCAACTTCCTGATAAATACTTATTTTGTTTCTGATTTGCTATCATGTGGTGCTTTTCCAATGGAATAATAATAAGGCTACCAGCATTAAGTGGAATTAAAGAATACACTGGACCACAATTTTTTACCACTGCTTAGGCCCAGATAAATGCAGATAACATTTATCTGTGCATATTTCCCTCTACTTCAAGAAGCCTTGCTCTGACACTGAGACCCGAGTCATGAAGTGTGTAGATATGTAATGCTTCCTCTCTTGGTACCTTCTATATGGTTAAATATTTTGCATCTTGTCCACTACACTTTAAGCTTGGTTTGCTTATCTTCCTTGCAAATCAATCTTAATCAGTTTTTGCAAATGTGAAGTTATTGTTTGAATTTGTAGAATATATTCTTAAACTTTTCACATTTTTATCCCACTCTCTTAAATCTATCTTTTTCACCTATCGTTTTTTCTTTCAGCTCGTGACTTAGAATGTAATTAAATATTTTAATTGAGATTTCCAGGTTTAGGACCATGTGTCCCTTAACAATTCTTCAAGTTCATTGATTATACAGATACAACATTGCTTCTCTGATCCTGTATCACTGATGGCTCATTGCTTTGACTACATTTGCTTCTGATCACATAATCCATGCTCATCCACATATTAAGGCTTAATCCTCTACCTGCTCCGAGTTAACTGATGTCAGCCAGGCCAGTAGAGTCTTGTCACAGTGAGTCCCAGTTTCCCTAGCTGTGAATTACAAGTAACATGAAGGTTTCCTAATTCTGCTACTCCTTGCTCCTGAAGATGTCAATTCCACATTTGATAATTTATTTAACTAGAATAAAAAGTGTGCTAATTTCGGTATTACATCTTTGTAGTTTAATTTCTTAACAAAGGTATATTGATTTATTGACCTACCATGGTAATGTGAGTCCTAAAGAAGGGTCTTGGCCTGAAACATTGACTATCAATTTCTTTTCATAGATGCTGCTGGACCTATTGAGTTTTTCCAGTATTTTGTGTGTGTTGCTTTAGAGTTCCAGCATCTACAGACTTTCTCATCTTAATGTATGCCAAGCCTGCCCATCTTTCTCGAAATGAGGATATGAGTACACCAGAGGTGAGTTCCCTTACCCCGGGGCTGCAATGCGAAGTTGGTTTAAACTGAGACCAGAAAGTAAGGACAGAGGCAGCAGTTCTCAAATACAATTTTTGGATGAATCGCACCATTACAACTGAGCAGTTATATTCTATGTCTAACTACCAGTTATCATTTTCCAGCTTTTCCTGAAAAGTAATGGGATGTGGCAAGCAAGTCAACAGCTACTTAAGGGGTTTTTGAACACTAAACTGGCAGTTCTAATTCTTAAAAACTACAACAACTTCAGATGATCAACTTGCTTAATTTCAACCACCTTCAATTAGGGCTTCTAAATAAATTCTCAACATCCATGTCAAAATTAGCAGAAGTGTGTGCTGGCTACTAATTAAAGAGTAATTTTTCTGTTGCAATCTCATTTTGTGTTTTCATTCCTGATTATTTTAAACACACAACCAGAAGGAGAGGATTTGTTTTCAGAAAGACAATTCCTCTCTTCATCCGCCAGCCCCTGTTCTCCACTTGTTCCTCTCTCATCCCCTGCAGTTGGTTCAAATTCAATATGACACGCTCCTTGTTTCTGTTCTTCTTTCCATTTTCCATCATGGACCAGATGGCATTCCACTTGTGCCAAGCAGCCCTTTGCTGCAGTGAAAATGATCATAGAGCTTCAGGACCTGCTTTAATCTAAGGGTGCCTAGGTGTCCCTGTGACAATTACAAATTATTATTCTATATTTGACTGCATTATAAAAATGTTCAAAGTAAATTTATTACCGAAGTATATATATGTCACCATATACAGTCCTGACATTTATTGTCCTGCGGGCAATCACAGTAAATACAAGAAATGCAATAGAATCAATGAACAACAGCTTCCAAAAGGATAGACAGACAAACAATGTGCAAGAGAACAAATTGAACAATGCAAAAAAGAGAAAATAATAGCAATGATGAGCAACAATAAATAATTGAGAAATAAATATTGAGAATATGAGGTGAAGAGTCCTTGAAATTGGGTCCATAAGTTGTGGGAGTAGTTCAGTCATGGAGCAAGTAAGGATGAGTGAAGTTATCCCCTTTTGTTCAAGAGCCTGATGGTTGAGGGGTAATAACTGTCCTTGAATCTAGTGGTGTGGGTCCCGATGCTCCTGTACTTTCTTTCTGATGGCAACAGTGAAAAGAGAGCATGGTCTGGGTGGCGGGGATCCTGAAGAGGAGCCATGTCATTTTCTGCATTGAATCAAGACCAGCCAGTGATAACTTCCCTGGAGTTGTTAAAACCTGAACCTATTCGCATTGATGTAACACAGAACACACCAAGCCCAATGTCTGACTTTGCTGTGGAACATTCTTCTTCTTCTTCATGTGCCTTGCGCGTTACGCGCTTGGGCATTCATGGCTCTCCACATCGAACGATCCCTCGCAGTGTCAATGATTCCTCGCACATTTAGATTTGTTAGTTCTTTCACAGCGTCCGTATATTTTCTTCTTTGCCTTCCTCTTCCACGTTTCCCAGATATACGCCCTTGTAATGTAAGGCATTCTAGTTCTCCAGAAAATCATTGAGCCTCTACATGTGTTTGAGATAACAAGATAACAATGAAGGAATCAGCACCACTTCAATCACAGGGTAAATTGAATCGAGGGAATAAAGTCCACCAATAATTTTATGTAGCTACCATGACTTCACCACTGACAAGGCAAAGTCCATCTCTTATTTCACCAATAAAGCTATTTGTATTTAAGGAGATGTAACACTCAATATTTGCCATCTCTGGAAGTTTTTCAATATGCATGCTTTCTGTGACACATTCAGCATGATTTCTAAATTGACAAGTTCGGAATGTTCATTTTTGCCTTTTGTACTATGAGGAAAGAGTTTAAAAAAATATATTTTCCATAATTCTTATATTCAGTTCCCAGTTCAGTTCAGTTGCACTCCTTCGAGCAAACATTAAATAAATGTAGTACATACTTATTTCAATCCAATGAATAAAGAACATAATTTGGTTGCTAAAACAAGATTTTTAGTTAAACAATAAAACCTTAGCCATTAAGCCAACACAACATTTCAAATTAATTTCATCATTACAATCCATCAGTTAGAACAGCAATGAATTTTAGATCAGCCACCAACTAAATGTGTGACAATATATAATATTTATACTTAACATACCAGATGATAGATAAAAAAGATCCCAGTCAGAAGATTGTAAATGTGATATTTATTGTCTAAATATATATGTAAATGATAGATAATCAATTAGTTAATTCAGCTATTTTTCTAAAGCTGCAGCTTGTGATTACAAGAAGATCGAAACAGAGCATTGATTTACAGTACCATTTGTCGGCATTTTGACAGGGTCACCAGGATACCAGAACAGGCTTGTTTTAATATGGTATTGACATATGTTTTTAACAACAATTACTGAAAAGGTGCTAACATCTTTGCTGAATATTACTCAGTGGCAGACTTCACTCTGCTTTGAACATTTGCTCCAGTAGTTAAATTAGTGCACCAAAAATAATGAATTATACTGATAATATTTTGGATTTTCAGTTAAAATTACAAATCCTTTCCAAAATGTTTAAGTATTATTCACTGGTGTTCAGAATAATGAGTCCTCATTGAAACCTATCAAATGTTGAAAGGCCTCAACAGAGTCGATGTGGAGAAGATGTTTCCTATGGTGGGACAGTTTAAGGCCAGACAACACAGCCTCAGAATAGAGGGATGTCCTTCTAGAATGAAGGTGAGGGGGAATTTCTTTAGCCAGAGAGTGGTGAATCTGAGGAATTCATTGACATGTGGCAGTGGAAGCCAAGTCTTTATGTATATTTAAGGCAGAAGTTGATCGATTCTTGGTTGATCCAGGCATGAAGGCAGGAAGAAGGCAGGGGATTGGAACTGGGAGGAAAAATGGATCAGGCATGATGAAATGGCCTAATTCTGCTCCTATATCTTATGGTGATCAAAATGTAATATTGAAGATAATATATAATAAATGGCATGCCCTACAAAAACATTAATGAATTATTGTGGTATATTTCATTTTCATTTTTCAAACATCTTGTCTTTACAAATTATCACCTACACAAAATTGATTTACAAAAGTGAATGATACTTTATATTTTTCTTCCCCTTTCATTCATGTGATTGGAATGGTTTTCATTTCTAAAATAAAAATAATGAATAACATCAGTTTCAAGAAATAATTCATGTCATTGCAAACAGAACACAGAAGTTATTAGATTTAAACAATACTTTGCTCTTCTATTTTGTCTAAATCAGAAGAAAAAAATTATAAGCAGTCACCCGCATCTCCAGTAATTGAATGCATTATAGATTTTCTAATTCAGAAAGCCAGTTTCATGGGTGGTTTCATTTACAAGGACTACCACAAAACTTTATATAAATCTGATGTGATTGTGTATTGCACGGCATTCACAGTGTATCCGTATATTTTTCACATTTTTTAACTGAGCATTGTCTAAAGAAGTTATGTATTGATATGTCCTTTCAAGGGCAACATCAGAAAAAGAGGCTTGATGGGTGAACAAATTAATATTATTAGTAAGTCTAATTCTTCACTTCCAAGTTGTTCCAGGTGAGTGAATAGTTGAAGGAAAATCAATGCAATGGAATGGTCAAAATATCACGATGTGCTTCTCTTGATCTTCTCATTTACATTCTGCCCTGGATGCCATCATTTGCACAAACTATATCCGCTTTCAGGCTTTCCTAAGAACACCACTTCTACAGGATCTAATCCCTCCATAATTCCTAAATACACTGCAACAAACAGATTGAAATTCTGACAGTGGAGAACACACCAGGCTGGCTGAAGTTCAGAAAGGCAGTGGTGGATGTTTCTGATGAAGTGATACTGAAAAAGACAAAAGAGAACATGGATGGCAGATGAAATTCTGGATCTAATGAAACAGACAGAATATCATGCCAAAGAACAAAAACAAATATAAAACTTTGAACAAAGAAATCAAATGAAAATGTAAGGATGTGAAAGACAACGGAGACTGTGAAGAGGTAAAGAGACTGAGAAATTCTGGCGATATGCACAAAAAAGTGAGAACGCTCACGAATGCTAATTCTTGTACATCTAGAGGATGTTTGAAGGCAAAAGGTGGATTGATGTTTATGGAAAAGCAGATATACTGGCTCTATGGTCTGAATGCATTACCAACTTGTTTGAAGATAAGAGAGGAAAGGTCAATAATTACTAAGAATTTAGATGGCCCAGCAATTATGAAATCAGAAGTTAAAGCAACAATGGGGTAAATGAAAGAGAATGAGGCATTAGGACCAGATAGCATTGCTATAGAAATGATTCAAGCTTTAGAAGATTTTAGAATTGAAAGGTTGATAGATTTGCTGACCAAAGTATATGATAACAGGGAAATACCTGACAAAATGAGTATTTACTGCCGAAGAAGCCTAGACCAACTGAAGCAAGTTACATCAACTACTAATTTGATAAGTATATTGTGAAATAAACAAAGAGTATAAAAAGTAAACAAAATAATGTGGTTGTGTTTGTGGTCCATTCAGAAATCTGATGATGGAGGGGAAGTAGTTGTTCCTAAAATGTTGAGTCTATATTTTCAGGCTCCTTTACCTCTACCTTGATCATAGTAATGGGAAGAAGGTATGTCCTAGCTGGTGAGGATTGTTAATGATGGATCCAGTTACAGAAGGAGGTACAGAGGCCCACATTTTGGAGCTTGTTAATTAGTACTGGTGATGGCAATGGTGTTGAATGCTGAGCTATAGTCAATAAACAACAGTCAGACATAGGTATTACTATTATCCTGGTGCTCCAAAGCCGATTGAAGAGTTAGTGAGATTGTATCCACTGTGGGCATATTCTTGCAGAAGTCAAATTAGTGAGTCCAATTCTTTGCATTGGGTCCGAGTCCTAAAGTTAATTTTAGCCATGGCCAACCTATCAAAGCTTACTTACATCCTGCTCATTATGCCACTGGTAGTACCAGAGGCAGTAATGAAGGTGCTCTATTTCTATCAGCGTTCAGGGGTTTCTTCATCATGTCAGTAGCTTCTTCTCAGTTTCTACTACTGTCAGTCATGCAAATCCTGGGTGGAGACTCAGGACTAATGTCACACTCAAATGTAGAAGAATGCTTCATTGTTGTTTCCATATCAATTTTGCTTTACCAGCCACGGTTGCTAGCCCTGAGCTGAACCCCTGAACCTATAGGACCTGTCATATTCCAGCCTCTATCTTTTGACCTGTTTGGCAGATGTAACCCTACCAAGAGCCAATGTGTAAAGCCCTATCTTCAGCCAACATAGCTCTATGTATGGGTCATTGAAGCATGCAAGCTTCCAAACCATGACAAGGTTGTGGTCCTTTTGAATGAACCTTGCAAATCACTTCATCGGAGTAGATGCTAGCGCTACTGGGTGGCAGTCTTTGAGTCAGTTCACATTGCTCTTTAAAATCTTAGAAATAATGCTGTGCCCTTCAAACAACTTGCTCTTCTGTTTTGGGAAAATATCTTCATACAAAAGCCTGCGGATTGAGAGCCTTCACTTCCAGGAAGTAATCAGATACCATTTAATGAAATATGCATGGATAACCTCTGCCTGGTATGTGCTGTATAGTAAAAATGTACTCATAGTGTTAACAGCCACTGTTGCCAAACATGATAATTCCAGATCAAGTTAATCCTGTGATAGATATTGGAGGCAATGACTCTGCTAATGCATTCAATTTGTTACAGGTTAGAATTTCTATAAAATTAAAATTTGACCTTACTTTCCTCCTTTAAGTTTTTGCAAGCATAAGCTATCCTTTCTCAGCTGATTTTTTTTTAATTTAATATGCCAAAGGGATTCAGAATCCCATAATGAAACTGAATGCAAGAAAGCAAGACTGCAGTCTAACTTGTATTTCTTTCTATTACTCTTATCTGAATTAGTACATTTACAGGACAAACTCTTTGGAAGCTATACAATTTCCAGGGAATAGTTGGATGGTGGGTAGCACATCAGATCAAATGGTGGACTGGGGAGATCAGATGGTCAGGCATTTGAGAGAAAGCGGGCAGAGACCAAATATCTTCTCTATTCTCTACCACTCCTGACTTCTTTAAGGGCAGGCGGCTTGAATGAAACGTACCTACAGTGGGAATGGTGCTTTGGAAATGTGACAAAGGCCATAGGCTTGCTATAACTTGATTTAATAGCAGCTGAGGACCAATTTAAGATCACAGTCTCCTGCTTTGGGTATACATCACTATTCCCTCTAAGCTGTGCAGATTCATACCATACAGTAACTGAAATACTCCCATACAAATAGTCTTGTTGCCGTGCAGCTCGAAATTTATTTTATATCTGCCAACATAATTTTGAAATAATGCTGATTTGATTTAGAAATCTATGTTAATATAATTGTGAAGTACCCTGTAATTCATTGTGTCAATGAATATAATCCATATATTTTCTAAATAATAAATGCTCCACAACCCTTACTTTGATATATTTTAGAGCTTCAATGTATTTACATTGTCAGTATTTCAAGTTTCAATACTGTTACAAATTGGAACACTAAACACAGAGTGGAAGTCGGTAGCTCATTGTTAATAATGCCAACACCATCTAGTCAAAACATTTTATTTTTGCCATTGTGCCAGTCATTTGTTTTGACTGCCTGATGTTGTTGACTTGTGTTGTGAGTTGTGGTTTGTGTTGGATTGATAATCATATTGCAAAAAAAAATTAAAATTCCATGCAGTTTTTAGACCATGTAAACATTTCCTGCTCAGAGCTGTTAGAGAATTTTGGTGTTCACTGTTATTCGCACCCAGTGGGTTTGCTGTTTCAGACATGGCAATGAAATTGGGATGAAGGATATTTGGGTAATGCTGCAATAGAGTTCTGGAACTACAAGTTAGGAATGAAGTCCAGAGGCAGATTGGCAGAGTGGCGAGTGGCTTTGCTATATGTATATTTCATCAGAAAGGGCCACATAGAGTATAAAAGTGCAGAAGTCTTTTGCATATATATGGTGGAGTGCGATGGCAGGGGAGTGGGACAGCTGGCAAAGAAAGGGTGCCAGGGCAGATGGGTGGCATGGCTGCAGACACAGCCATCCCTGAGACACCCGGTAAAGTAAATTGATTCCAAACAATTGATGTATTGATCATTACCGAATATCTTTCTGGTGCTTCCCACTCCTCCCCCTCCCCATTTCCCAAACATGATTCCCCTCTCCCCACTCCCTGCTCAGTATCGGTCCACAATAGAGATCCATATCAGAATCAAGCTTATCATCACTCACATATATCATAAAATTTAGTTATTTTTGTGGCAGTTGTAGAGTGAAATACATAAAATTACTATGGTACTGTGCAATGCTGTGCAAAAGTAGGCATATATACTTATACACGTGCTTGTGTGCGTGCGCAGTACCATACCTGTACTTCCTGTGGGAGTTTTTTGTTTCCTGAAATTGTGTTTATGGTGATAAATTAGTGAAGGTTAGAAAGTGATGAGACATTCCAAGAGTCCATCAGAAACCTAATGACGTATAAAAATAGAACATAAAAAGAGAGCAGAAGGCAAAGCAGAAACATAGATAACAGGAGAACAAGAGAGTGAAAGGTTTTGGTCTGCAGGGAGAGTCTCAGTGTAAAAATATCCAACTCCACAAATCTAAAGTACCCAAGAGAGTGTTGGGCCCGTTTGGGTAAAAATTGTCAAGGCATCTTCTTGAAATGCCAAAGGTACTGTGTATGGTCAATGGTTTTTATGGAGCTATTATTTTAGGCTCATTGGGGAAAGGAAACTATCTACTGAAACAATGGGTCATTGAGCTGTATTGAGAGTGGAGAGAAGAGGTCAGCTTTGGCAGCAGAGCTTATGGACTTTGCTCTCTGTGCCCCTGAAGCAAAGCAAAGGATACTGCCTTCTTCATAATGTCACTAATTGCAAGGGCAGCATTTAGTAATATTCCGAATTGGCTGTGAACCAAACGTCATCAGAGGCAGTCACTTCAGGTTAGCCTGGAACAGGATAATGACCTTTTTTCCCCTGGAAAATCCACTCAGCTGGACTTTGTATGACAAATCAGTGTTGTTCTTGGTTTACACTAAGACTTTATGCAGAATTATTAAATTAATTCAATTTAAGTTCAACAACTATCAGGCTAAGATTTGAACAGTTCTGTCATGAGCCCTGCGGGCCTCTGTGGCTTGCTGTAGAGCATTGGGCTTCTAGATTTCTCGAGCACCTGTCCAAAACATTGACTGTTTATTAAGTACCATAGATGCTGCCTGATCTGTTGAGCTCCTCCAACATTTTGTGTGTGTTGTTTTGCATTTACTAATTATTGCCTTAAGTAGAGTCATTAAGCTCTTCAGCTTTCTGTTTAATCTTGTCAAATAAATTGTGACTGGCATGGGTTTTCTGCATTCTGTGATTATTTAATTCAGACTTTTAACTAGTGCTGACGTTAGAGTTCTTGTGTCTGTGGAGAATGATCTGTCTCGTGGTGTCACTCAGTTATGCCTCTGATGCTTTGTGCTATCCAATGCATAACCTTTTGTATCCTTCTCTTCATGAGGAGTCTAACATCTCTCCACTCCTGGACTGAGTCACTGCAGCACTCACTTGGACATCCATTGGCTTCAGGGTTGAGTCACTGACAGCATACACATACACTGCAATACTTCAGCAGCTCATTGGTTTAGTACTCTTGATGACTTGTCGACTAGCATAGCCAGTATACCACCATAGAGCATTGTACTCACTCAGATGGCAAAGGCTGCGTTCAAGTCCTTTGCTACTGCTTACACCAAGATGGACTCCATGGAAGTGTAGCGGTTAGTTTGATGCTATTAAAGGCATTATAGCCCAGAGCATTGAAGTTCGGGGTTCAATCCTAGTGTCCTCTGTAAGGAGTATCTGTAAGCATTCCCTGTGGAATGTGTCGGTTTTCACTGGGTCCTCCAGTTTCCTCCCACAATCCAATGACATACTGGATAGTTTAATTGGTCAATGTAAATTGTCCCGATTTAGGTTACGGTTAAATCAAGGTTGTTGTGGGTTGCTGCATGGTATGGCTCAAAGGGCTGGGAGGACCTTTTGAGTCTCCAGATAAAAATTAATTTAAATTTGAGTAAAATATTCTGCTGCTGAGCTGTTTGTAAGAATCACATACATCAACAGTACATTTATAAAAGACTTCAGAACCAATTATTGAATCCAATATGCATGCTTAAGTAATCTTAGATGTTGGATGACTGCTTGAACAGAACTGATTTAGAGGTCCAACCAAGGAATTAAACTAATTCCAGTTTAAGATGGGCTTCTGGTTTAAGATAGCACTGGTGAAGCCCAGTTCCTACTTGCTGTTCGCAAACAAAACAAAGAATACAACCAAATACTTTATTAATAACATGCTTTCTTGTAAAATTTATGGTAAACAATCAGCACGAACAATGGAGAGGCAAGAACAGGTGAGGCTGAGTCAGAGTTTGAAGACTGTGTGTGTGTGAGGTGGTCAAGGTGAGGTCAAGGCATGTTTGAGGCAAAGCTGGGGCAAGGATGAGGCATATTCAAGACAAAGTTGGGCAAGCAGAGCAAAGGAGAGGCAGATTCAAGCCCTGTGCACCTAAACCAAGAGTGGTATTTGATTGATCTAAACACTGGGCCAATTTGGAAAAGCACATATGGGCTGAAATGTGGTGGTGAAGTCCAGGCCAGGAGCATATTGATGTGACAGGGCCTGGGTCCTAGTGCAGGGATGACCTGATATTTGGTCAATATAAACACTGGGTCAGGTGGATTGAAAAGGAAGGATGTCGAGACAAGAAGTGAGATGTAGGCGGGTTCTGCTTGCTGCTCTGTAACGTTTAGTTGGCTCTGTGCTGAACTAAGGCTGAGACTGTGGCCTACTTTAGACTCCGAGATGTTTACCCGGCACTGTGCTAAACTGAGGCTAAGCCCGCAGCCTATTCTGGTCTCCACGTCAGAGGGCTCCACAACATTTACTCAGCTCTGCACTGAACTGAGGGGGACACTGTGGCCTGCTTCGGCTGCTCCAGGCTTTGTGCCTATAGACTCACTTTTTTGTTCTGAATGTTATTTGCTTACTTTTATAGCTTGCATGACTTGTCTTTCTTCTCTCTCTACAATGGTCTTCATTGAATGTTTGCTGGTCTTATTTTATGGGTTCACTTGGGTTTCTTTGTTTTGTAACTGCATTTAAGGAGACAAATCTCAAGGTTGTATAATGTATACATACTTAGATAATAAGTTAACTTTGAACTTTAAATTTTAATTCCAACTAGTCTGGCCTATCATTAATCAGTCAAAATGTTAAATAGAATCCAGCCTTCAAACTGAGGATTTGATTCAGCACGATGGCTCTCAGCTCCACAAGTTGGGTCAATTCAGATTACTGTCCGCTGAAGTTTGCAATTTCTTGCAATAACCTTGTGCGTTTCCTCCAGAGGTGTCAATTTCCCCCCACGTTCCAAAAATATGTGCGTTATTAGGTGTATTGTGGGTGGCAGGGCATAGATACGTCTCTTCCAAAGGAGGTGTAAGGCGCTCCTTCCCTCCGCTAACTTTCAGGTCACCCTTGGGAAAGTTGTATCACCTGTTTAGCCCACTCCCCAACCCATCCCGGATCAGGGTCACTGAAGCCATGGGAGCAGGTGGTGGATGGTCATATGAGAAGCTGGTGCAATCACAAGTCCTGATTATGCATCCACTGACGCCAGACAGATGATCCCTGAAGAGTATTGATAAAGATCTTGTAAAGATCACTATTGAAGAAAAAATTGCCACCTCTGTAGAAAAATTTGCTACTTCCATAAAAAAGTTTACATGATCTTGCATAGAAAGACCATGATCGCCCACCTCATATGACTTGGCACATAATGAACTAATTGTATTGATCATTGTAAACTGCCTCATATGCAAATGTGTATGACAGAATCTGGGACATTTAATGAAAATGTTGGGAGAATAGGAATACTGTAAATATGCTGAGAATCAACCAAGACTTGATGAACTGATTGGCCTGTTTCTAAACTGTATGACGCTATGACTCAATCATAAAATTCTTTCTCTCAATTGATTCTTATGGTCTTATCAGGGAGAAGGCAGGAGAATGGATTTGAGAGGGAGTGTATATCAGCCATGATAAAATAGTGGAACAGACTCAATGGGCCAAATAGCCTATTTCTGCTCCTATGTCTTATGGTTTTAATAGCTTATAACTGGTGGTAATTCATCAGTCAGCCTATTATCTCGCCAACCCCTGTGTAATTTTTTGTAAGGCCATTACCACATCCTCAAAGAAAGCATTAATTCAGATCTAGCACAGTTCCTTATCTCTTTATAATCCTCTCTTTATCTTCAATAAATATCTAGTGAAATTTTAGGCTCTTCTACCAAAATTATTTTTAAAATATCACCACAAAATGGCTCTGTATGCAGAATGGATTAACTCTTGGCTTGCAAGGTAGATAATGTCTACTCTATATTGAAATGGATTTTTATATTTTCATGAGGCTAAAGGTTAATTTAGTTAAAAATCCCAGGAGCAAGTTGAGGCATAGAGTTGTCAAAGGCTTTAAGCATGAAAATCTAGTGGTTAAGCTGTAGGAGCAGACAGGCCAGGGACACACTGGTATGGGCAAAGAATGCACTAGATAAAATTTGGTGGCAGTTTTCCAGAGCCCAGGGTGGAGAGAAAAAAAATAAATATTATTAATCATCATAGCATTTAAGATTTATAGATATTGAATGGAGAAGTCCATGTAAAATTTTGAAGTTGCAGTCTGCTTTTATGTTCTTTAAAGCATAGATTAAGAAGGTTTGATGTCATAGAGACATAAAGCAGAGGTACAGGTTCATCAGCCCACTGAGTCCATCAACGTTCAAAGTTCAAAGTACGTTTATTATCAAAATATGTATACCACATGTAACCTTAAAATTCTCCTCTTGCATCATCATCATTATGTGCAATGTCTTTGACCATGATGCTTTTTGGTAAATGTTTCTGCGGAGCTAGATGGCCATTGTCTTCTTCTGGGCAGAGTCTTTACGAGATGGAGGATCCAAGCCATTATCAATACTCTTCAGAGATTATCTGCCTATCATCAATGATCGTACAACCAGAACTTGTGATATGCACCACCTACTCCCGTGGCTTCACATGACCCTGAACAGTTTTGTCCAAGGGTAACTTGCAAGCTAGCAGAGGGAATGAGCACCTTACACTTCTACCCCACCACTCAGGCTTCATACAAAGAAACCCAACAGAACCCATTAAAAAGACTGTCAAACACTCAATATGTGAAAAAAGAACAAATTGTGCAAACAATAGAAAGTAAATGAATAACATCAGAAATAAAGTTCACAAAAGTGAGTTCACAGCCATGAAGCCAGTCATCACAGTAGGCAGTCCAGGAGCCCGTTAGTTGCAGGCCACAGCCTCAGTTCAGTGGAGAGACGGCGAAACTTCATGGAGGAGCAAGCTGAACACCCATCTGTCCCTTACCTCCAGCCCCGACACCCTGACCTTTTCAATATAGCCCTGCGTTTAAATCAGCCAAACATCAGCTCATTCCTTGCACTCAGGCCTGGGCCCTGCCACTTCAATTCAGTCCCAAATCTGATCCAACAATAGCCAATCATTAGCTTATTCTTTGGTCTTGGGTCCACACCCCATTGCCTTGATTTGCTCTGTAACCTCTGTACCACCACAAACGTAATGCATTGAGAAGATGTCAGTTCACCTAATCTCCCAGAACTCTGCAAAAATGCCAAATCAAGCACAACTCTGAAAGGGAAGTTACAGGTTATTGATTACAGTGATTATTGTCAAGAAATAGTATGATTAACAGATTCATTAGTAGACTCTAACCATCAAACACCCATCTACTCTAATCCTACATCCATTTGATTTTTATCACCTTCTCACCAACTCTCCCTCCGATGCTGCACTCAACTAGAAACTATGGGCAATTTGCAATGGCTAATTAACTTACCAACATACATATCTTTGTGAGGCGGAAGGACATCAGGGTACCCAGAAGAACGTTATCCAATCACAAGGAAAATACACAAAATACCCACAGAAGTACATACACAAGGTTAGATTGAACCCAGGATACTGTATCTGTAAGGCAAGAACTCAACTTAACACGTGCAAACAAGCTGGATGAACTCAGTAGGTCGGGCAGCATCTGTTGAAATGAGCAGTCAACGTTTCGGGCCGAAACCCTTTGTCAGAACTAAGGGTCCTGATTAAGGGTCTTAGCCCGAAACGTTGACTGCTCATTTCAACGGATGCTGCCCGACCTGCTGAGTTCATCCAGCTTGTTTGTATCTGTTGATTTGACCACAGCATCTGCAGTGTACTTCGTGTTAAAGAACTCAACTTAATCTGCCACGGTGCCACCCATGTAATGGTACTGATGGATCTGATATAACGAACAATTAAGTTCTCTGATGGTGACATGGAAATGATAGAATCTTCATCATCATAATGTGTCATGTCATATGACGTAAGTGATCATGGATGACCATGATTGTCCTT
The DNA here is from genome assembly GCF_030144855.1 of Hypanus sabinus. NCBI lineage: Eukaryota > Metazoa > Chordata > Chondrichthyes > Myliobatiformes > Dasyatidae > Hypanus > Hypanus sabinus. The sequence goes on along the minus strand of NC_082718.1, from coordinate 37,700,961 downwards.
GGCAAATGTTTCTACAGAACTGGTTTGCAATTGCCTTCCTCTGGGCTTTGTCTTTACAAGATGCGTGACCCCAGCCACTGTCAATATTCTTCAGTGATGGTCTGCCTGGAGTCAGTGGTCGCATAGCTAGGACTTGTGATAGGCACCAGCTGCTCCTATGACCATCCACCACCTACTCCCATAGTTTCACATGAGCTTGAGCGATGGTGGGGGGGGGGGGGGGGTTTGCTAAGCAGGTGCTACACCTTGCCCAAGGGTGACCTGCAGGCTAGTGTAGGGAAGGAGCACCTTACACCTCCTTTGGTAGAGTTGTACCTCCACCCCACCACCAACTACTGATAGAATAGCTTCTTAAAATTCAAGCCAATGTTTCAAGAGATTAGAGCAGCATTCCTTCACACTCAAAGGAAAATGGAAGTCAAGAGCATTTCTTCAACAAAAAAAACATTGAACATGTTACTTCTGAACCAGATTTTGTTACATAATGTTATTAAAGGTACAGGGTACAGATATCTCCAAGATCAAACAGAACAGTACAACATGCTCAAGGGGTTGAGTGGCCTACTTCTGTTCCCATGTCTCTGTTTCAGTTAGGACAACTCTGCTCTCACTAGTTTCAATCCAGAAGTTAATTTATTTGCTACAGGGCCATTTTACCCTTGATATCTCGTGGAATATTTATCACCTACGTCCATACAATATTCATATACTTCTTGAACGAGATCTTTAAAAATTTTTGAGCAACATAATATTCTTTGAGTAAATAGTTTACTCTATTCATGCTTAATATATTTGGGAAAGAAGAATTATTTCACTCCATGGTCTTGTTTGAGGTTTGCTAATTTTATACACTTAGTTCTTCTGGGTTTAAGCTGAGCTACACTTGCAAATCTACTCTCTGGTGCTTTTGACATTTTCAAGATCAGGCTCTTACTCTCTCTTTATCTTCTTTTGTCAATAGCAATATTTTAGCAAGCTTTTCTTTAAATGTATCTTGGAGGCTAAGTTTGATGTGGTGACCTACAGAGACAATTTTGCACCATTGAACTGAACCGATATTTCCTAACAAAAATGCATTTAATTTGGGATCTTCCCCTGACTTTGCTCTGCCTTTGGAACATTGTAGCATATCTCCAATGTTTTTGCCAGTGGATTAGGTTTATACTTCTATGCAATTTCCCCATCGAAACTTTAAAAACAATCCCATACCAGTTATTCGAGAGACAACACAAGCTAGTTCAGCTTTGGGAATACATGGGATGTTCTTAAATTTCAAAGTTCAAAGTAAAATTGACTATCAGAGTACATACTTGTCACCGCAGTCAATCCTGAGATTCTTTGTCTGCAGGCATAGTTAGCAAATCTATAGAACAGTAATTGTAAACAGGTTCAATGGACAACAAGCTGTGCAAATGCAAATATAAATAAATAGCAAAAAATAATGAGAACATGAAATAACAAGAGAAAGAGTCCTTAAATTGAGACCATCGGTTTTGGGAACACCAGAAGATAAATGAGTATAGCTATTTCCTATTGCTCAAGAGGCTAATGATTAAGGGGTAGTAATTGTTCTTGAACCTGATAGTGTGAGTCCTGAGGCACTCATACTTTCTACCTTATGGCAGCAGCGAGTATAGAGCATGGCCTGGGTGGTGGTGATCTTTGATGATGGATGCTGCTTTTCTAGGGCAGCGTTTCATGTCAATGTGCTCAGTGGTTAGGGAGGGTTTTACCTGTGATGTACTGGGCTGAAACCACTACTTTTTGTAGGATTTTATGTTCAAAGGCATTGGTGTTCCCATACCAGCCCATAATGCAGCCAGTCAGCACACATCTATAGAAGTTTGCCAAGGTTTTCGATGACATGCCAAACCTCTACAGATCCCAGCTTTTATTAGACCAGGACAATTAGAGTTCTGAACTTCTGAATCCCAAGTTCTCTTTATTTTTGAACTTGGGTTAGGTCAATATTGTAAACAACTTTGGCCATTACCAATTAACTGAGTAGTACAGTATTAAGTGAGGTGAATGGGGTGTCCAGGGAGGGGTAGAACCTCTGGTGAAGGGGCTTGAATATCCATTCTGGGGCAGCACACTCACCTTTGGTCCCCACTGGACACTCAGCTCTCACCTGTGGCTCCAAGTAGCTGTTGGCATGCAACGGCAGCCACACCTTTGTACACTACTTCGACAGGAAGGCTAAACCAGGTGAAGATAGCCAGTGGCCTCGTACCCCAGAGAGATAGGGATATGCCTGTCCTGGCATGCAAAGTCAACTCTGGCGGACTGGGTTGATGAGATCTGCAGTGAGATTCAACATCCAAGAAATTGGTATTGCAATGCTCCGTGCTGGGTGAAGGGCATGACAAGGTACAGAAGATGTCAGGGTCCATCCACTGCAACCAGGGAAGACCTCAGTTTGTGATACTTGTTCGTACCGCTTCCCCCAGACTGAGCTCAAGAGAGTGGAACTGATGCAGTACAACAGTGTTTCCACTTTAAGAACCCTTCCTCACACGTTTTCTGTCATCGTTGGACATGACAGTCAACCACCATGGTATTGAGCAGCATAGAGCATCCATTTATTTGTTCATTAACTTTCCCAAGATACTTATGAGATCTCCTTGAATTTTACCTTGACCTTTGAAGAACTGCTCTGTTGCAAATAGTCTGTAGTGACTTGTTCACAACCTAATCCAAACAGCCTCCAGTTTTGTTAATAAACATACAGTTATTATCTGTACTCCTGGTGTGGATTTTGTATTAGAAATTTTCTTCCAACCTCAGTCCATTAATTTGAGTTGTTCATGTTAGTACCAGTATCAGTCATCTTCCCTATGTAATTCCGTTGGCTACCTAACCATCTGCAAATTTTGTATTAGTGGTTTGATTCCCTTACCATTTGAGCAAACTTGCTCAAACTGCAGGTAACCTTGTCACAGTTTAACTTCGTTGGCAAAGCTGGAAAATTGCAGTAAAAACATTTAGTGAGAAACAGGAGTTGTTTTGTTTCCTACTTGCACTGTTCTGTAGTGCAGTAACTGGAGCACCCTCTGCTGTTATGCACAATCACTGACAGTTACTGGGTTGCGAGCTCCAATCCAACTTGTTCCAATGTATGACACTTTCGAATGATGGGAGACCCAGAACATACCTTGGAAGTAGTCTATAAATTATTTTTGCTGCCTTGTATAAGAGAGTTTTGTCTATTTATCATTTTTGTTCTCTTCTGCCAGTCAGTTTTAAGTCCACCTTACTTGAGTGCCTCCAATTCATCCACAATAGAGATTTAAAAGATCTTTAAATCTTCACACTACAAATGTTACCATAAACATGAGAAGGACTGTAGATGCTGGAAATCCAAAGCAACACAAACAAAATGCAGGTGGAACTCAGCAGGTTAGGCAGCATTTATGAAAATAAATACATAGTCTATGTTTCGAGCCAAAGACATTTCAGTGCTCCCAATGCGGCTTCCTCTATATTGGTGAGTCCCGTCTTAAATTGGAGGGCTGCTTTCTTGAGCACCTCCACAACATCAACCACTAGCGTGACTTCTCAACGGCTAAACATTACAATTCTGATTCCCATTCCCATTCTGACATGTTGGTCCATGCCCACCTCTTGTGCCAAGAAGAGGCCATCTTCAGGGTGGAGGAGCAACACCTTGTATTCAGTCTGAGTAGCGTCCAACTTGATGACATAAATATTGATTTCTCCTACTGTTATTTTTTTTCTTTCCCCTCCCCTCTTTCTCTATTCCTCGCTCTGACCATTACCTCTTCTCACCTGCCTATCAGTCCACCTAGGTGCCCCTCTTCCTTCCCTTTCTCCTATGGTCCACTCTCATCTTCTATCAGATTCCTTCCTCTCCAGCCCTTGATCCTTTCCACCCACCTGGGTTCACCTTTCACCTTCTAGCAATCCTCCTTCCCCTTCCCCACCTTTTTTAAAAATTCTGGTATCTTCCCCCTTCCTTCTCGGAAAGGTCTCAGACTGAAATGACTATCTTTTCATTTCTACGAATGTTACCAAATGCCTTCTGAATTATCAACTGCATTAGGTTCATTTTACTGGTGAAGATTGATAATGCTGGTGCAAATAAAGTGAATGTATTGAAAGTAGAAAGTGGATTTTAGTTCTTTGACTCAATGTTGTCAGGAAAAAATTGTCCATGAAGAGTAGTTCTCCATTGAGATTGATTTGGTGTTGTTTATTAAATAATGGATATTGCAAACATGACTTCCTCGCCTCTCCAAAATTCAGAAATAAAGAGAGCACTTCCCAGTAAATCATTTATAGTTATTTGTACCAAATAAATTAAATGATGAACACAATGTGCTTCAATTCTGAAATTTACTCTGAAATCTATTATTTCACAGTGAGTTTAGTGTGACTGACCAGGGCTAAATTTCAAGGCATTTAACTTGAAACTATTTTGACTATTCTTAGTATCAGACTTTCTAACAGAAGTTAATTTTCAGAACCAGTAATTGAGTACATTCTTGAACAATTCGGTTTCTTGAATTCCCACTTTCATATCAGGAGCTGCTATTTGTGCTAACCAGCTACAGTGACATCATCAATCTAACTGAATAGCCAATCAAATTAAAGGAATTTAAGAGAGCTGGAAGAGGCCATAAGAAGGCCTTGGTGAGCAGGATTAAGGAAAGACCCAAAGCATTCTACAAGTACGTGAAGAGCGAGAGGATGAACTGTGTGAGAATAGGACCAATCAAGAGTGAGAGTGGAAACATATCCATGGAGTTGAAGGAGGTAGGGGAGGTATTTAATGAATACTTTTGCTTTAGTATTCACCAATGAAAAGGACATTGATAGACTGAAACACTTGAGCATATAGACATTAAGAAAGAACATGTGCTGGAGTTTTTGAAAAGCATTGGTGCCAGATGAGATATACCCCAGGTTACGTGGAAAGCAGGAAAGGAGATTGCTGGGCCTCTGGTGATGACCCTTGCATCATCAATAGGGACAGGAGAACTACCAGAGGATTGGAGGGCTGTAGACATTGTTCCCTTCATTCAAGAAAGGGAGTAGAGATTACCAGGAAATTATAGACCAGTGTGTCTTACTTCAGTAGTGGGAAAGTTGTTTGAGAAGATCCCGAGAGGCAGGATTTATGAACATTTGGAGAGACATAATCTGATTGGGTACAGCCATCATGGCTTTGTTAAGGGCAGGTCATGCTTACAAATCTGATTGAATTCTTTGATGATGTAACAAAACACAAGGATGAAGATAGAACAGTGGATGTAGTTATATATATTTCAGTAAGGCATTTGATAAGGTTCCCCATGTGAGGCCCATTCAGAAAGTAGTGAGGCATGGGATATAAGGAGACCTTGCTTTGTGGGTCCAGAGAAGGCAAAGAATGGTTGTGGATGGTTCTTATTCTGCATAGAGGACGGTGACTAGTGGGCTAGTAATTTGGCTGATAACACAGAAGTTTGGGGTGTCATGGATTGTCTGGAGGGTTGTCAGAGCTTACAGTGCAATGTCGATAGGATGCAGAACTGGGCTGAAGTGGCAAATGGAGTTCAACCCAGATAAGTGTGAAATGATTCGGTAGGTCATATTTGAAGACAGAATATAAGGTAAGTCTCTTAGCAGTGTGGAGGATCAGCGAGATCTTGGGGTCCATGTCATTAGGGTACTCAAAGCTACTGCGCAGGTTGACAGTGTTGTTAAGAAGGTGTATGGTGTGTTAGCCTTCATCAAACATGGGACTAAGTTCAAAAGCCATGAGGTAATGTTACATAAAATTATGATGGGTATAGATATAGTGAATGCAAGCAGGCTTTTTCCACTGAGGCTAGGGGAGAAAAAAAAAACAGAGGAAATTGGTTAAGGGTGAAGGAGGGAAAGTTTAAAGGGCACATTGGGAGGGGGGACTTCTTCACACAGAGAGTGGTGGGAACATGGAATGAGCTGCCAGATGAAGTGGTAAATGTGGGCTCACTTTTAACATTTGAGAAAAACTTGGACAGGTGCATGGATGAGAGGTGTTTGGAGGGATATGGACCAGGTGCAGGTCAGTGGGACTAGGCAGAAAAATGGTTCAGCACAGCCAATAAGGGCCAAAGGGCCTTTTTCTGTGCTGTAATGTTCTATGGTTCTATATAAGACCTTAGTTAGACCCTACTTGGAATACTGTGTTCAGTTCTAGTCACCTCATTACAGGAAGGATGTGGATACTTCAGTGAGAGAGAGCAGAGGAGATTTACAAGGACGTTCCCTGGACTGGAGAGCATGCCTTATGAGATTAGGTTGAGTGAACTTGACCTTTTCTCCTTGGTGTGATGGACGATGAGGGATGACCTGATAAAGGTGTATAAGGTGATGAGAGGCATTGATTCTGTGGATAGCCAGAGGCTTTTTCCCAGGGCTGAAATGGTTAACATGAAGGGGCAGAGTTTTAAGGTGCTTAGAAGTAGATACAAGGGTGATGTCAGAGGTAGGTTTTTCACAGGGTGTGGTGGGTGTGTGGAATACATTGCCACCAAAGGTGGTAGAGGTGAATACAATAGGGTCTTCTAAGAGACTCTTAGATAAGTACATGGAGGTTAGAAAAATAGAGGGCTATATGGTAGGGTAATTCTGGGCAGTTTCTAGAGTAGATTACATGGTCGGCACAACATTATGCGTTGAAGGGCCTGTAATGTGCTGTAGATTTCTATGTTTCTATGTTGCAATGGGTTACAACTAGGAAGCAAAAAGTGTTTTCTAAAAACATTTCAATTTTAATAAAATAAAATTTGGAACAAAAACATCCATTAAACAAGATACTGCAATCTCAAGCAAATGCATGGTCATCTTGATATACTGGTAGATCAATAGGGTTCAGGCAGACAAAAGAACATCTTTCACCGAATTAATGATCATACTGGTTACATTTATTGCAAAATTTAAAGACCATCAAAATCCTAAAGTGTATTGTATAGTGTCAAAATGGCACAGTAGCGTAGTGGTCTGCACAACACTTTACAGTACAGGCAACTCGGGTTCAAGTCCTGGCCCTGCCTCTATAGAGTTTGTACGTTTTCCCCATGACAGTGTTGCTTTCCTTCAGGTGCTCAGGTTCCCTCCCCTAGTCCAAAGACGCACTGGGTGGTAGGTTAATTGGTCATTACAAATTGTCCCACGATTAGGCCAGGTCTGAGTCGACTGGATGCTGGGTGGTGTGGCTCAAATATCAAAGCGCCTATTCCATGCTCTATCTCATTAAATAATAAAATAATTTGTATTTTGAAGTAATTGCTTGGATGTAATTAAACAGCACATATAAACGTTTTCAGGGCCAGAGAGGTTATTTTATTGAAATCATTCCTCACTGTAGAATCAGAAACTCAGCTATGCCTCATTCAACAAGTTTTTCTATTCTCTAAAGAAGTTTAAAGCAAGTGGGATGCTTAAAGAGTTGTTCACATGGAACTACTGAGTGGTTGCCGTGGTGAAGGCTATAACATCATTTTCTGTGGAGGAGCAGGGCAAGACTGACAAAATGGTTAATTAAGATTTTGAGTTTTGATGTAAGTCTACAGATGCCAGAAGTAGTTGTCCACTTCAGGATAGCAATAAGTGCTGACAATTTCATCATTATTCTATCTCAAAATTCTGGATGAACTAATAAAAGAACACAGAAGTAATAATAATGAAATAAAAAAAATTAGAATGTCCAAGAAAACACAAGCCTTATTTTGGATGAAGGAAATGATTTCTTAGGAGTTATTAATTTTCTATCAGCAGCTAAATCCATTTATTTTCAAGCCAGCATGAACATGGTTCAATTTTCATGGAGCAGCTTCCAAAAATTGTGACTACTCAGTGCTTTAATATTTTGAAGGTTGACTCTCTGTAAGATTATCTGGCTGCACAATCTAAATCAAAGGAATTCATTCCATGCTCTCTGCGTGAATGCTGACAGGACAGCTGTAAATTTCTAACATTCAGGGTTCTTTTTCATTTAATTATGGAATAGTTTGTCTGGAAATAAAATTAATGAATTAAAGACTAAGCAAACACAGGCAAAAGAATGGTTTGGAAAAATTTGGGGTGTGAATGACCAGATGGTTAAAACAAATGACATGAAAACAATTTGGTGAAGCTCATTAGTTAGTCACCATAGACTAAAGATGGTATGTGATGAGTGTGATGCTAATAAAGAGAAGCCACAAATTTGCACATACATTCAAAATAAATAAACAGACAAAATAGCTTACATCCTATATGATTTCAGGACATCAATTGCATTCCGATATGTAACACTAAATCTTTGAAGATCTTAGGGATACTTAATTATATATTTAAAAAATTACATTTCTTCAGTTATCTTGCAATTGTACTTTAACTGCCTTATTGTTTCATCTGTAGTTAAATATGCAGTACTGTGAAAAACTCTTAGGTACATATAGTACACACAATATACTGGAGGAAGTGTTTTGGGCTGCAATGTCAACTGTGTACTTTTCCACAGATGCTGCCTGGCCTGCTGCGTTCCTCCACCATTTTGTGTGTGGTACTTGGAGTTCCAGCATCTGCAGATTTTCTGTTGTTTGTGATTAGGTACATATATATATATAGCGAGAGTGCCTTAAAGTTTTGCACAGTACTGTACTGCAGCCATCTAGAAGCACACAAAGACAATTAAAAAACAAAATTTATCATTCAAATTATTACATATTTGGAACTATATTCAGTACTGTGCATATGTTTTAGCCACACACACGCATATATGTATATATGTAGTTAGTGTGCTTAAGACATCTTCACACTACTGTAGTACGTTTATGTGTTGCACTGTACTACAGCCGCAGAACAAAAACAAATTTCATGACATATGCAAGTGATGGTAAACCTGGTTCTGATATGGGTCTCTGTTGTGGACTGAGAATGGGAAGGGGGCAGGGAGAGGGGAATCATGGTTGGGAAAAGGGGAAGGGAGAGGGGAGGGAATGGGAAGCACCAAAGAGACATTTTTTAATGATCAATAAACCAAAACTTTGGAATCAAATGACCTTGCCTGGCATCTCATGGCAGGGTATGTCTGGACCCGCGCCTCCTCCTACCCTTGGAACTCCTTCTCAGCCACCTGTCCCACACCCCTCCCATGGCGTTCCACCCTTACCATCCCAAACATCTTTTGCTCCCGCCAGATTTACAGACTCGTTCTCTGCTCCATGTTGACAAGTACAATACTGTGTAAAAGTCTTAGGCAGATATATATAGAGCTATGTTGCCTAAAGCACTTGCATAGTACAGTACTGTAGAAGCAGAATTAGGCCACTTGGCCAATTGAAACTACTCCGTCAGTCCATCATGGCGGATTTATTATTCCTCTCAATCCCATACCCCTGTTTTCTCCCCATAATCTTTGACATCCTGACTAACCAAGAACCTAGCAAATTTTGTTTTAAATATATTGATTGTGTTGGCCTTCACAGTTGTCCATGGCAAGGAATTCCACAGATACATGACCCTCTGGTTAAACAAATTCCTTTCATCTCTGTTCTAAATGGAATTCCTCTATTCTGAGGCTGTGCTCTCTGGTCCTAGACTCACCCATTTTAGAAAACATCCTCTTTAAATCTACTTTGTAGGCCTTTCAATACTTATACAGATATACAGATTTAATATCAGATTAAAAGTTAATAAGCCCTAAGAAAACACTACAAATAAATGACCTTGCATTCAGGCAATAGATACGAGTTTATGTATTTTTAGGATAGACAGGCATCGAATAGTTAGTAAAGCTTTTCTATCTAACTCATCTCAATCTATTCAACTTTTCGTATCTCTCACACATTAAAAATAGGAAGTATTCATAAGAAGAAAATGTCTTGTTTATCAAAAAAAAGTAAAGAAAAAGACAGCTAAATCAAAGAGCTAACATTGTGCATTTATTGATCAAAAATTAATTAATTCCAAGAACAATCACAAAGCCACAGCAAATTTTCAAAATGAATTGCAACATGATTTGCTATAATGTAAAAATATACATAAAATGTACAATAAAATTTAATGAGAATTTAAAAAATAAGCAAAATTATTTACTTTATTCTTTCGATATGATTCACTAAACTTTGCCTCTGAAATATGCACCTAGAACAGCAGTTACAACCTGGGATCCACAGACCCTTCAGTTAATGGTGGGGGTTCATGGCATAAAAAAGGTTGGGAACCCTGGGCTAGAAGTTTTCCCTTTGTTCAAATGTTTAAAGTTCAAAGTAACTTTCATTATCAAAGTACATATATGTCACCATATACAACCCTGAGATTCATTTTCTTGTGGGCATACTCAGCCAATCTATGAATAGTAACTATAAAAAAAAAAATCAATGAAAGACAGCCCATCTAGGAAGAACAGAAGACAACAAGTTACATGCTGCAGATTACAAAGAGGTGTATCTAAGACATTTTTGGAACAGTTTTCTGCAGCCTTCAGAACATCTCCGATGATCACCAGCTCCATCTTGAATGATTATTCAACCAAAATACTCTTCTATCTCCTTGTTTGCTATAAAATACAATATATTATATGAATACTAGTTCATGCAAATGTGTAATCATGCTTTTTTAAAGCCTATTCATTTCTAATCTTAAAATAAACAGAACTTCATTTCATAATTTTCAACACAATATGAGTCTAAGTATTGCATGGGGGTGGAATCAGGGCCTGTGCACAGGGGGTAAAGTGGCTGTCTGAAGTTTTTGACAGATATTTTATGTGGTTGTATTTTTTTCTGATATTTTGCATGGGCTTGTAGCCTTGTATGTGCATGGATTGGTCCTCAAGCCACAGTGCAGGCAGCTGGGGGGTGGGGTGGGGTTGGTGTTGGGGTAGTGGGGCGCAGCGTCCAGGCTGGAGGAGTTGTGTTCTATTGCAATTGACTGTAGATTGATGGTGCAAATTTTTTTTACTCTTTTATTGCATGCATGTGATACCCTTTTTTGTGTATCTAATGTGTGCTTTGTGCTGTATGTCACTGTTCTTACTGTGCTTTGTAACCTTGACCCCATGGTAACACAGTTTCATTTGGTGTCAAGTACTCATTTCAGTTAATTTCCTTTTCCCCGTGCAGGCTATAGTAATTTTGTAGCATTGTCCTGCTGCATAAAAGGAAATTTCATAACATAGTGTGTGATGAAGCTGGTTCTGATATGGTTCTTTATTGTGTACTGACAGTGGGAAGGGGACAGGGAGAGGGGAATCTTGGTTGGGAAAAAGGGAATGGAGAGAGGAGGGAATGGGAAGCACCAGAGAGACATTCTGTAATGATCAATAAACCATTTGTTCAGAATCAAACGACAATGCCTGATATCTCAGGGCTGCATGTGTTTGCACCTGCATCTTCTTCCTCCTTCTCTGCTAGTTGTCCCACACCCCTTCTGCAACACTCCACCCTCACCTTCCCCACCATCGTTTGCACCCACCAGATTTATAAATCTGCTTTCTGCCCCACATTGATAAATACAGTACTGTGTAGAAGTCTCAAGCACCCTGGCCAGACCTTTGTACCTAAGACTTTTGTACAGCACTGTATATCACCTCATTTTATTTTTAATATTATTTTTCTCCAAAATGGAACTACCTTTTGGTCTGTTCAATGGAATAAAAATCTGGAAATCTACACCCTAAGCTTAAAGACAGTTGAGCACTAGATATAGCTGATCTTAATGCTACCATGGTAGATTAGAGTGAGGAACTTTCCAAATATTAAGCCTCTTGTGACTGTTACAGCAAATTTAGTTTCACAGCTTCAGATTCAATTATCCCCAAGGACCGACAGCCCCCAGTGCAAAGACATACAGTATCTTCACGTTTGTCTAACTCATGAAAATATCAGGTTTGAGTTTCCTAAAAAAATGTAGATGAGTCAATTAGATGGTCTTTTTTTAATCTTTTTGATATAACTCTTTATAAAGGAATCATCTATGTTGTTTTAGGCTAAAGACTGATAGAAAACTTATTTGGCTTACAGAGCTCTCGTCCATCACACAAATTGACTAGCTTTAGTTTACCTGGATTAGTCCATTTACAAACAATTGTGTGAATGAATTTACACTTTCCTGGTGAACTATTGATGGAAGAGTTGGCATGTAGCTTACAAACCACTGTTTACTGAGCACAACATCACAACTGAAAGCTCAACATTTAGTATACAGATGCTTAATGGATTTAACTGGACTGCCAAGGTTGTCAAGGAGTTGAGTAGTAATCAATAATCCAAAGTCACTACACAAATGAGCAATACTGGAAAGCAAGTTAACCACTTCACAATAGTTCAACATTACTAGGATGCCAAATATTAAATTATTGTTGAAATCAGAATCAATCACCTTAAAATAGTGTTAAATGCCCTGCAGATGCCAAAATAAATATGATCAATAGTTCATGTAGGGCACAGATTAAAGTAAAGTGCTTGTATTTAGCAATATTTGCAGGGTTCAAATAACTTTGTCCTTGTGAATAATTAATACTTGCTTTTCAGCCATTTCCCAGTGTTTAGGGCCATTCCTTGTCCTTGAAATATTTAGTTATAGGATTTGGGTATCACTTGAATGGTCAACCATTATTCCCTAATCTTAATGATCCTTTAGTAACTGACAGTGAACTGGATGCTCAAATGATTATAGAATGGCTAAAAGGTAGCTCTTATTTGGGAATATCTCTTTAGATATGATATAGTTTCAAGCATTTTCAAGTCTTATGATCTATTGCTTTAAATTCATTCTTCCACAGGACAACAAATCTATTGGTGAACCAAGGTTTATTGCTCATTTCTGGCTTTCCTTTAGAGTGGAATGCTGAACTGTAGTGCAAGATGGGAAGGTGATCTTTCAGTGCTGTTAGGTACAGAATTCCAGGATATTGTCAGACCAATATTGGAGCAGAGATTGTGTGGTGTGTAATATAGAAGAACTTAGAGATGTTAACGTTGCTGTGGTGTTATTCCTTGTTATTCTTTCTCTGAGGATTAACATCTTGTCAAGTTGGAGGGGCCTCTAAGTTCCTGAGAGTGATACAATCTGGAGTTCAGCCAACTGACACTTGGCTCCCATCTGTAGCGGTAAGGTCAAGGGGGAGATTCAGTCAAAGAGCAATCCAACCAAGACCTCAATGGTGGAGTTGGCAGAAGATGATAACACATCACAATGGCAATGAAAGCAGAGGAAGTCTGCAGCTATGAGAGATCTACAGTGGTCTTTTACAGTGGTATTGGACCCTGACCTGCGATCTGTTAAGGATCTTGTGATGGATGCCAATGCATCATCGGCTTCCCCATGTTAAACCAAGTCATGCATCAACGTCTTCCATTAATGGAATCCATCCTAACAGAAAACCCATTAGGAAAGCATCATGCGTGACTTGAGTGACCACGTCAATGTGTGTTATTGGATCTCTGCTGTACAGAGAATGAAGATTGAGACTCAGTAACAATGAAAGAATGATCGCCTCTTTCCTATTCAGGATTGTGTGCAATTGTAGGGAGATTACAAGCAGTGTAAATAAACTGCAAATATTCAGACAGATGGATCTGTGTCCTGTAGACAATGGCACTTAAAAGGGTTAATCACCTTCGTATGCCTTGCCTCTGTCCCATATTTTTCCCTCACTTATTTAGAAATTCTTCTTGGTGATCTCTAATAAAAATTAGATATGACAAAGTTATTTCCCATGGTAGGGGAGTCTAGGACAAGAGGGTACGACTTCAGGATTGAAGGACATCCATTTAGAACAGAGATGTGGAGAAATTACTGTCAGAACATGGTAAATCTGTGGAATTTGTTGCCAACAGCAGCTGTGGAGGCCAATTCATTGGATGCATTTAAGGCAGAGATAGATAGGTTCTTGATTAGCCAGGGCATCAAAGGGTATGGGAGAAGGCAGGGGAGATGGGATGACTGGAAGAATCAGCCCATGATTGAATGGCGGAGTAGACTCAATGGGCTGAATGGACTACTTCTGCTCCTATATCTTAAGATCATATGATAACAACTTTTTTGAAATGTTGAGATCTCTTATCCATTTTAAATGCTGTCAGAGGATGCAGACTCCTCTAGTAAGCCAAGATTTATTGCCCATTACATATAGCATGGTGTCCTGTTGAATATCTGTTCAATAATAACGCCCAATGGCAATGGACGTGTCACTGAATCTGAAGAGGAGGTGGTTGTTAATGCTGATTGCCTGGTAACTTGTATAACAAGTGTTGCGACAAGTATAGTACCGTGCAAAATTTTTAGGCACATATATATAGTCAGGGTGTCTAAGACTTTTGCATAGTACCAAACTTGTCAACATGGAGCAGAGAGTGAGTTTGTAAGGGGAGCAAAGGATGCTGGGAATGGTGAGGGTGGAGCGTAGTGGGTGGCGTGTAGGATAGGTGACAGATGGAGTGCTAGGGGTGAGGGTTGGTGTGAGTACAGACACAGTCAGCCCTGAGACACCTGGTTACGTCAGTTGATTCCAAATATTTGGTTTGTTAATCATTACAGAATATCTCTCTGGTGCATCTGCTCCCACCCCTCTCTCCGTTTCCTCAACCATGATTCCCCTCTCCTTGCCTCTTCCCTCTTAGTTCATAATAGAGACCAAGATCAATATCAAGTTTATTTATCACACACATATGTCATGAAATTTGTTTTCTTTTTTGTGGAAGCTGTGCAGTGCAATACATAAAATTACCACAGTATTGTGCAAAAGTTTTAGGCTATATACCATATAAGTGCCTTTTGCACAGTACTGTATCCATCAATGCTTAGATTTTGCCCAAGTCTTGCTGATTCTATTGGTTACCTCATACTGGAAATTGTGAGGAGAATTAACATTGTGAGTTATCACTAAAGAAACAGCTGAAGATGACTGGACTAACTGTCTAGCCTTGGAACTGCATCATTATTCTGGTCTGACCTTTTCTGTTGGAAACCAATGCTTTAGAACTTCAGCTCTGACTCAGGACAAGCTGTCTACTGGGTTTGACAGTAGATCGTTCAACTCCTTCTGACCTTCTCATGTCAAACTCTGGTGTAATCATTGACACTGGATGTGTTGTGTATATCATAGATATTTAACAAGCTTTCCTTAGCTTTCACAAAAGTTTTGTAACAATCCAGACATGTAAAGATACTTTAAATGTTTAAAAAGGAGAAAAAGACACTAAAAGTCAACTTGGGTTTTTGAAACTAACATAAGTCAATAGTACAAAATATGGCTACCTACCTTCTTCTGATGTCTCCACTCATTTGAGTGGGGACTGCGGTGCTTGCACTGAGTGTAAGTTTGCACAGGGTCAGCGGACAGAGATGCCATCCTGAGAGATAGGAAACTTATGGATGAAGGTACCACGAGGGGTCTACTGAAATAGCACAGGAATAGCTGGAGCTGACAGGGCTGCCACATTTTTCTTCAGTGCATGACCATGCTGGAAAGCACTTGAATCCCTTTTGGCCCATCTCAGTAATGTCAATTTAAATGGTATTTAGATAAATTCTATTTTGCAGATATGAAGCAAAGTCTGGAATAAATACAAACATTCTGGAAGTTTTCTGTATTCTCAGCTGCATTTTTCTAGAGAAATAAAGAAGAGTTAGCTTCTTCTGTTTAATGATACAGCATAAAATTAAGAAAGACCTTCTTCCGAGGGTCCAGCAGATCAGTTCTGATGACTGATGATTTGCCCAAAATATTAACTATTTTTCTCACACTGGGATGCTGCTAGGCACCTTGCATTTTTATTTCAGACTACTCCACAGTCATATTCAATAGCACCAAAGTAGTCATTCTGATCAAAGCCCAGCTTTCACAGAGATCAAACTGTTGTTGATTAGCTGCCTATTATAGCCTTTTCTATCCAATGAGATCAAGTAGGCTGCATAACTAATGACTGCAATTCTTAGTCTATGATCTTTACTCAATGTTAGAAATTGTTTAAATTTAATGTTAACAGGTCATTTGAAATGCTACTAGCGTTCTATCATAAAAAATGTTACAACAGTATTAAGTGGAACACTTCCTATATAATTCACAAGTGCCTGTAAGAGCAGAGTTAAGACAGATTCCAATGGAAATGCACTCCTTATTGATCTTTGGGTACAACACCTCCTTTTATTATATTCATTCACAGGATCCAAATGTTACAGGCAAGGTTAGCATTTAGAACCTTTTTCTGGATGTATAACACTGGTGTGAATGGTTGCAGGAACTCAGAGTTTAAAGACTTTGAAACAACTGAATGCCATGCTGGACTATTTCATAGAGCAATTCCAGTTTTGGCACATTATCTGTGGTTTGGATCCATATGTATATCATTTTGGCTCATCATCATTATCAATATGTGCCATCACGAGGAAATCTGCAGGTGCTGGAAATTGAAACAACACACACAAAATGCTGGTGGAACACAGCAGGCCAGGCAGCATCTATAGGGAGAAGCACTGTCGATGTTTCGGGCCGAGACCCTTCATCAGAACTAACTGAAAGGAAAGGTAGTAAGAGATTTGAAAGTAGGAGGAGGAAGGGAAAATGTGGAAACATTCACACTTACCAGTACTCCTCGTCCTACTGGTGAGCGCTTGGCTTTTACTGGGCAGGTAGAGATGAAACGGCCTGGTTGGCCACAGTACAGACAGGAGCAGATGCTGATTCTCCTTTGTCTTTCAGTTGGCAACAGGTGGGTCGTTCAACCTGCATAGCTTCGGGCTCTGGAACAGGAGTTGTAGATGGGGGCAAATGGCAGGGTAATGCAGACTGACCAGGGGTTTGGAACTCAGTCAGTGCCCCCAGAGACCCTCTGGAACCCCTCCTTCTGTGGTACTGCTGAAGGCGAACATCAATACCGGTGGCCAACTCCACCAGGGCTTCAAAGGTGGCAGGAAGGTCGTGGGTGACCAGCTCATCTTTGATGTATTAGGAGAGGCCATTCACAGATCTGCACCCCTGGTGCATGTGCAGCATCTCACGGGCAGCCTCTCTCCCATATTTGGAGCGATCAAAAAATTTTCTCGTCTCCTCAGAAAATAACTGAAAACTACTGCAGAAAGGGAGGCTACCTCCCAGACAGCTGTTTCCCATTTTCTCACTCATCTGGACATTTGGATGATGACTACCTTGGCTCAATCAGTTGGAAAGGTTGTTAGTTGTAAATCAAAAATGAGGGTGCACTGGGAAAAAAAAGAGCGGCAGATACTGGGTTCACCTGAGTACTTCTCTGGAGGAGGCAGACAGGGCTCTTGGATGGGAGGAGCATGCGAGGATGCAGAGGGCAGGGCAGAAGATGCAGTTGCAGAATGTTAATTGGCACTCTGGGACAGACTGAGTCTGGGCTACACGATCAGCTACATTGGCAGAAAGCGACTCCACTGCCCTGACAACAGACTCCAGCTAGTTCCGGCATCTCCTCAGCATCACTCCCTGTTGTTCCAGGACAGCTCTCAGACGACCAGGGTCTGCTGGATCCATTCTAGCCGGATTGGACTGTCAGGACACTGGAGCAGGGACCCAATTGCAGACCAAGTACTGTGTGCACTGTGATATTTATCGAGTAACAAATCCAGAGGGGCAACAAAGTTGGAATCAAAGTTCAGGCACAAATCAAAAAATCCAGGGAAATCCAAAAATCAGAGTCAGGAAACAGGTAGAGTCAAAAACCATGAACAATCAAGATAAACAGGTGAAATCAGGGTCAACAAACAGGCAGGGTTAATACTCAGAAGAACAGAGTTTAGATTTGAATGCTGGAAAGACTCAGGAAAACTCATCAGCACAATCTGGCAAAACACAGGACTAAAATACACTGAGCAATAAACAGAGAGGCAGATGATAGGTGGAGTTCAGTGAGACACAGGTTGCAGCAATACAGGTAATAATGGGAAACAGGTGAGGGGCGAGGACAGGAGCACATGGGGCATGGAAACAAACAAGAGCACATGGCAATACATAAACATGGAATGACAGCTAGGGGAAAACATGCTGACAGGTATTTCGTTGCCCCATTACTCACACTGTTTTTTTAAGTCTTTACCTATACTATTTTTTATTACATATTGCACTTTAACTGTCAAATGCCTATTGATTAAATGAACTTATATTTTCTTTAAAAGCATACTCTAAATGAAAGTCTCATTCATATTCTTTCAGATGATGGTAGTAGTAAATGTGTCATTGTTAGAACAAATGTAATAATAGAATAGAACATCATCTCTTCCTTTATCCACTACTTTGTAGATTCTAATTTGTTTTCCATGCCCTCCATAACCTTCCAAACTTCCAGACATGTGGCTATCATTCCATAGGAATGGATCGTTTAAAAGTTGCTAGTAAGAAATTAATTTTTATTACTGTTTTGTATCTGATATTTCAGTAATATGTGAGTAATACTGTAAATGTATTTGATTAAGCATTCTTTGTTGTTCAAGTAATTCATTATGGGTTATATGTGAAAGTACATGAATGGCATCTGTCATTACACCATTATGTCATAAGTGTGTGCATTACTAAAGTGAAAAAAATAAGAGTAGACACGTTATCCCCAGCTCTGTGTTTTTCCTTTGATTAGTTTTATGTTTTGGAGTTTGAACACATAACAGCAGTGATGAGTAAGTTTTAAAATGAACCCAAGACAACTACCTATCTGTTGACGTGCAGCAAGTTGTTCAAGTTAAATAAAATAGAGCAGCACCTTTTTTTTGGAAAGGGGAAGAGGACGTTGAGTTAAACGTAGGCAGAACATGCATGAAATTCATGGGTTTATTAACTAATCACTGAGTGATGATGACAATAATAATAATAAGTAAGTAAATAAAGAGAAATGGCTGGTTACATTGGAAAAATAGACACTTTTGATTGCATAAAATTTAACTGGATGACGTATGCTGAGTGAATTGAGCAGTATTTTAAAGCAAATGGAATAGCCAATGAGAAACGAGAGCCGGTTTTGCTGAGTGCATTAGGGGGAAGAGCTTACAGTTAACTTGGAAGCTTCACTACTCCAAACAAACCAGCCAAAATGAGGTTTGCTGATATCATACATGTGTTACAGGAAGATTTAAAACCAAAACTGGTGTAGATTGTGGAATGCTTTAGGGTTTATGAGTGCTATCAGAAGGAAGGGAAGTCCATTTCAGGTTAGGTGGCCGCATTAAGGAGATTGTCCGAGCATTGTCAGTTCAGTAATAGGCTTAATGATGCACTGACAGTTGTTTAGTTTATAGAATCTTACAAGAGAGCATTCATACAGCTCCTAACTGAAGCACAACTCTTTTTTAATAGAGCATTTGAAATCGGTCTATCTCTGGAAACAGCACCAGAGACACAAACGTAGTTGTAGGTCAGGAATAAAAGTGAATGTGAACAAAATTGCAGCTTCAAAAGAGAAACTTGCCTAGCAGAACAAATTGTGTTCCCATCATGGCAGGGGCTCACATACACCAGACCTATGCAGATTTAACGGTAAAACACAGAATCAGCAACAAAGTAGGACACATACAAAGAACGTCTCAGGCTGACAAAAATAAATGGAATGCACAAGAAAGAAGAAAAGAGCATTAATCTACATGTTATTGATTAAAAAAAAATCTGATAATGATGAAAGTGACAAAGAAATTAGTAGCCTTGAGAATTGCGCTGTGGAAACTAGCAGGAGGCAAGCAACACGGCTTACACCAGAAGTGAATACAAATTAATTAAAATGGAATTGGACACCGGCTCAGCTGTTTCAGTCATTCCACAAAATGAGTTCATAGAACATTTCAAAGACACTGAACGGAAGCCCACAATTAAGAACTTACACTATAGAAAAGGTATTTTCTGTGAGACTGGCATTTGTAACAATGTTCAGTGTCATTCCAGAGGCTCAATCAGTGGTGCAGACAGGAGTAAATAAAAGTGCAGAGGGGATCAGTGGAGCGGCCATTGTTGGGAGTGAGTTAGTGGTGAGAGTGGGGGTGTTAGGCCTTGGCTGAAAAAAGGCTTCAGCTCGGAAGAAGTTTTGGTTCTGGGTAAGTTGTCTGGGAATCTTCTGTAAAGATTCCCTTTTTTCTTACTGTGGCGGGGGTACTTAGTGTAGTTTAAGTGGCCATTGTGTGCTCTTCATGTCAGATGTTGGAGTCCTGGAAGACCAAGAGTCTCCCAGGGAACTCCATCTGCGTGGTGCATCCGGTTGCAGCTTCTTGAAGACCATTTTAGGGATCTGGAGCAACAGTTGGATGACCTTTGGCTTGCACGGGAGAGAGAGATCATTGATCAGAGTTACAAGGAAGTGGTCATCCTGAAGTTGCAGGAGTGGAGTCGCTGGGTGACCGTCAGGAGAAATAAAATGGTGAGTATCAATGCATCAGGGATGCAGAATTTAGAAGGGCAGCAAATGCAGTACTTAGTGTTTATATCTCAATGCATGGAGTACAAGAAATAAGGTGGATGATCTCAGAATCAGAATCAGGTTTATTATCACCAGCATGTGACATGAAATTTGTTAACTTAGCAGCAGCAGTTCAATGCAATATATAATATAGAAAAAAATAAAACAAATTAATAAATAAATAGATAGATAGATAGATAGATAAATAAATTATACCTATATTGAATAGATTAAAAATTGTGTAAAGACAAGTGTCCAAGGGATCAATGTCCATTTAGGAATCAGATGGCAGAGGGGAAGAAGCTGTTCTTGGATTGTTCAGGCTTCTGTACCTCCTTCCCGATGGCAACAGTGGGAAAATGGCATGCCCTGGGTGCTGGAGGTCCTTAATAATGGACTCTGCCTTTCCGAGACACCACTCCTTGAAGATGTCCTGGGTACTTTTTAGGCTAGTAACCAAGATGGAGCCAACTAAATTTACAACCCGCTGCAGCTTCTTTTTGGTCCTGCACAATAGCTCCCCCCTCATACCAGGCAGTGATACAGCCTGTCAGAATGCCCCCCACTGTACAACTATAGATGTTTTAGTGTGTATTTGTTGACTTGCCAAATCTCTTCAAATTCCTAATGAAGTATAGCCATTATCTTGGCTTCTTTATAACTACATCGATAAGTTGGGACCAGGTTAGATCCTGAGAGATCTTGACACCCAGGAACTTGAAACCGCTCACTCCTTCCACTTCTGATCTCTCTATGAGGATTGGTATGTGTTCCTTGGTCTTACCCTTCCAAAAGTCCCCAATCAGCTCTTTTGTCTTACTGACATTGAGTACTAGGTTGTTGCTACAACACCACTCCACTAGTTGGCATATCTTGCTCGTATATGCCCTTTCGTCACCCCCTGAAATTCTAACAACAATGGTTGCATCGTCAGCAAATTTATAGGTTGTATTTGAAGTATGCTTAGCCACACAGTCATGGGTATAGAGATATTAGAGCAGTGAGCTAAGCACACACCCCTGCAGTGCAGCAGTGTTGATTGTCAGCGAGGAGGAGATGTTATCACCAATCTGCACAGATTATGGTCTTTTGGTTAGGAAGTCGAGGATCCAATTGCAGAGGGAGTTACAGAGGCCCAGGTTCTGCAACTTCTCAATCAGGATTGTGGGAATGATGGTAATAAATGCTGAGCTATATAGCTATATTCGATAACCTGCATCCTAACAGAGGTGTTTGTGTTGTCCAGGTGGTCTAAAGCTGTGTGAGGAGCCATTAAGATTCCATATGCCATTGACCTATTGTGGCGATAGGCAAATTGCAATGGGTCCAGGTCCTTGTTGCACTTTTACAGATTGTTAGGTATGAGGTTGTGGCTGAAGGATGGTTGTCGTTGGGAGCTGAATGCCCAAGGTTACGCATTGAATCGGAGGGGTAGGTAGGTAGGCAGAGGGGGTTGCATAGCTCTGCTGGTAATGAGTGACATCAAATCAGTAGAAAGGTGTGACACAGGATTGGAAGATGTTGAATCTTTGTGGATTGTGCTAAGAAACTTCAAGGGTAAAAGGACTCTGATGGCAGTTATATATAGCCCCCCAAACAATAGCTAGGATGTGGACTACAGATTACAATGGGAAATAGAAAAGTCAAATGTCAAAATGGGAAATGTCAAAAGGGCAATGTTATGATAGTCATGGGAGATTTTAACATATAGGTAGATGGGAAAAATAGGTTGGTAATGGATCTCAAGAGAGTAAATTTGTTGAATGCCTTTGACGTGGCTCTTTAGAGTAGTTTGTTGTTGATCCTACAAGGGGATCAGCTATACTGGATTGAGTGTTATATAATGAACCGGAGGTGATTAGGGAGCTTAAGGAAAAAGAACCCTTAGGAACCAGTGATCACAATATGATTGAGTTCAACTTGAAAATTGGTAGGAAGAGAGTAAAGTCTGACATAGCAGTATTTCAATGGAGTAAAAGAAATTACAGTGGTATGAGAGAGGAGTTGGCCATATAAATTGGAAGGAGCTGCTGACAGGGATGACAGCAGAACAGCACTAGCTTGAGTTTCCAGGGAAAATGCGGAAGATGCAGGATAGATAAAGAAATACTCAAATGGCAAAACGGTACAACTATGGCTGACAAAGGAAGACAAAGCTAATGTAAAAGCAAAAGGGAGGGCATCATATAATAAAGCAAAAATTAGCGGGATGATAGAGGATTGGGAAGCTTTTAAAGAGCTATAGAAAGCAACTAAAATCATCATTAAGAAGGAAAAAAATGAAATATGGAAACAAGCTAGCAAACAATATCAAGTTGGAGAGAAAAGCTTTCTCAAGTAAATAACAGAGATGAGTGTGGATATAGGACCTCTAGAAAATGAGATCAGAGAAATAATAACGAGGGACGAGGAGATGACAGATGAACTGAATGTGTATTCTGCATCAGTCTTCACAAGCAGTGTGCCAGATGTTAATGGGTGTGAAGGAAGAGAAGTGAGTACAGTTACTATTACAAAAAAGGTGTTCAAAAAGCTGAAAGACCTAAAGATACATAAGTCACCCGGACCAGATGAATCGCACCCTAGGGTTCTGAAAGACATAGCATTAGAGATTGTAATGGCTTTAGCAATGATCTTTCAAAAATCATTGGACTCTGGCATGATGCCAAAGGACTGGAAAATTGCAAATTATCACTCCACTCATTAAGAAAGTAGATAGTAGAAAGGGAATTATAGACCTATTAGCCTGAGATCAGTGTCAGGGAAGTGTTGGAATCAATTGTTAATGATGAGGTGATGAAGTACTTGGTGACGCAGGTCAAGGCAGGATAAAGTCAGCATGGATTCCTTAAAGGAAACTCGGCCTGATGACCCTGTTGGAATTCTTTGAGGTGACTGTAAGTAGGATAGATAAAGGGGATGTAGTAGATGTAGTATATTTGGACTTGCAGAAGGCCTTTGACAAGGTGCCACACATGAGGCTGCTTGCAAAGTTAAGAGCTCATGGTATTACAGGAAAGTTACTAACATGGTTAGAACATTGGCTGATTGGTAGGAGGCAGCGAGTGGAAATAAAGGGATCCTTTTCTGGTTGGTTGCCAGTGATTAATGGTGTTCCACGGGGGTCAGTGTTGGGACCACTTCTTTTTATGCTGTATATAAATGAATTAGTTGATGGAATAGATGGCGTTGTTGCCAATTTTGCAGATGATACGAAGATTGGTGTAGGGACAGGTACTGTAGTGTTGAGGAAACAGGTCGGATGTAGAAGGACTTAGACAGATTAGGAGAACGAACAAGAAAGTGGCAAATGAAATATAATGTTGGAACATGCATGATCATGCACTTTGGTAGAAGAAATAAATGTCCAGATAATTTTCTAAATGGAGAGGAAATCCAAAAATCTGAGATGCAAAGGGACTTAGGAGTCCTGGTACAGAACACCCTAAAGCTTAACTTGCAGGTAGAGCTGGTGGTGATGAAGACAACAGAGGTCTAGAATATAACAGCAGGGATGTAATGCTGAGGCTTATAAGGCACAGCTGGGGCCTCACCTTGAGTATTGTGAACAGATTTTGGCTCCTTATCTAAGAAAAAATGTGCTGACACTGGAGAGGGTTTAGAGGATGTCAGAAAGATGATTCTGGGATGTGGAGAATTTCCTTTTAGCCAGAGGGTGGTGAATTTATGGAATTTGCTAACACAGGCAGCCCCTGGAGGCCAGGTCGTTGGGTATATTTAAGTCAGAGATTGATAAGTTCTTGATTAGCCACAGCATCAAAGGTTATGGGGAGAAGGCCAGTGGGTGGGTCTGAGGAGGGTAATAAAGGAGCAGCCATAATTAAATGGTGGAGTAGACTCGATAGGCCAAATTTACACAGCTCTTTTGATTTGAAACACTATGTTTCTACGTAAGCAAAGGAGATGCCAGAACTTTAAAATGCATGCTCATTTCTCCTTATTTTCTCTTAAAAGGAGTTAATGTTCACTTTCTTATTTAAAGTTTACATTTTTATCCTGGGGCTGCTTCAAGAAATAAGTCATTACCTTTCTAGTAGTCAATGCAGTTTCCAAAGAGATCTGATCAGTTATTAGGGCAAGAAATCACTGGGATGAAGCAACTGTTATTTACAGATACCAGTCTACGTCCATCCAGCAAGGTGAATACACAATCTATTCCTGAGCAGTGGGGCTCATCTGCTGAAATTGGATGCTCCATTTGACTTCTCTACAAGTAAAGCCTTTAAGATGTTCTGCTCTGGTAAGTAAAAGTTCACATTAGTAGGCAGCTGTTTGCCTTGTTACACAACTCCCATTCCCTATATCCAAGAGCACTGCGGAGCAAGATATACAGCTGTTTAAGCTGGAAACTGTTCATATCCGTTAGCAGTCTGGGACGTCACCAATGTGAGCATTGATATGGTTCACCAGCATATCATTATTCAGATGAGGCTGGCATAGTTGCCTCAGCAGATGGGGTCTCTTATCAATCTGTTCAAAGCACTATTGTAAATCCAGCAAACTTCCTCTACCTGTCTCCAGAATATAACGAGCTACTACTCCTCAAAGGTATCTAAGGATTTCTCGGCATAGGTTGAAGTATCAAATCTCATTAGCTAAGATAGTGACTTTAATTCCAAGAACACTTTCATTAGTGGAAACTATTCCATTGGGGATAGGCTCTTCTGAAGAACTAGACAAAACTACGTCTTTGGCATATTTTTGAGTACACTAGCTGAAACAATGATTTCATGATGGTGAAGTTTGATTAGCTGAGAGTATTTTGAAATACAAATGATGGAAGAAATTGTGGTGAGTTATTTTTACTTGTAACATATATCATTTATTGAACTAAGTGATCTAAAATTGTGGAGGGACCTACAATTAATGATAATTGTTTAGAAATTCAACCACATAGCAGGTTTTAACTAACAATGTGATGGACTTGGGAGTATAGAAGTCATTGTGGAAAGTGACTGGCACTTCCAGGCTCAATTGCACCCAATATAATTGAATTGAGCATTTCTGTGAATTTGCATATGAATGTGTATTGAAATGGAATCGTCAGCATGCAAAAACAATTGGATGCCGCTACATGGCAAGTTATCAGCATGAACCTTGACTTTACAAAGTAATCCTTAAAGGAAAAAGTGTATGGAAAACAGTTTCCATTGTACAGGGCCTGTCAACATTGTACAGAGCATCAACAGAGCTCTAAGAAACTAAATAAAAATACAGAAGAGGAGCAGCCATTGTTGAGAGTTGGCCAGTGGCGAGAGTAAAAGCAACAGACTTTGGCTCAAAAGAGGCATCGGCTCTGTGTAAAATGACTGTTAAGGTTTTCTTTTTTTGTTTTTTTTCTGTCTTACTATACCATTTAAATGGCTGTGGTGTGTTCTTCGTGCCTGATGTTGGAGAACTGGGTGACCCAGTGTCTCCCAAGGAACTACATCTGCGTGAAGTGCATCTGGCAGCAGCTCCTTGAAGACCGTGTTAGGGATCTGGAGCAACAACTGGATGACCTTCGGCCTATACAAGAGAGTGAGGAGATAATTGATCAAAGCTACAGGGAAGTAATCACCCCAAGGTTGCAGGAGGCGAGTAACTGGGAGACTGTCAGAACAAATGGAAATAGGCAGTTAGAGCAGAGGACAACTGTGGCCATATTCTTCAAAAATAAGTACAGTATACCACTTTGGACACTTTTGTTGGGGATGACCTCCCAGGAGAATGCCACAGCGACCAGGTTACAGGCACTGAGCATGGGTCCATGGTGCAGAAGGGAAAGAGAGAGAAGGGAGTGGTAGTGACAGGGGACTCAATAGTGAGGGGAACAGACAGGAGATTCTGTGGATGTGAACAGGTTATTGAGAAGGTTATTGGGGTATCCCTACCTTCTGTCCAAGACCTCTTTCAGAGTGGATGCCTCCAGAAGATACGGTACATCATTAAAGACCCCTCACACCCTCTCCATAAACTGTTTGTTCTTCTGCCATCAGGCAAATGTTACAGGAGCATCAAAACTAAAACCACAAGGCTACTAAACAGCTTCCTCCCACAGGCAGTCAGACTGCTAAATAGCTGCTCTACCTGACTCTGCTTTGGACGCTTCTAACTTGCACTGGACACTTATAACTTGATTTTAACTAACATGTGGCTGTTGTGTTTTACTATTTATTGTTGTGTTTACTATTTATTGTTGCGTTTGCTATATTATGATTGCACTTGCCCCTGGGAAACGCTGTCTCATTCTGCCCTGCAGAGCTGAAGTATGGTTGGAATGACAACAAAGTTTTTGAATCTTGAGGACACCTGGATGTATGCTGCCTCCCAGGTGCTAGGGTCAGGAACATCTCAGATTGGATCCACAACATTTTGGAGAGGGAGGGAGAACAGCCAGATGACTTGGTACATATTTGTACCAATGATGTAGGAAGGAAAAGCAAAGCGGTCCTGGAAAGAAATTTAGAGAGCTAGGTTGAAAGCTGAGAAGCAGGACCTCCGAGGTAGTAATTTCTGGATTGCTGCCTGTGCCACGCGCCAGTGAGGTTAGAAATGAGATAATTTGGCAGATAAATGCGTGGTTGAGAAACTGGTGCAGGAGGCCTGTTTTCAGGTCCTTGGATCATTCGGATCTCTTCTGGGGGAGGTATGTCCTGTTCAAAAGTGATGGGTTGCACCTGAACCTGAGGGGAACCAATATTCTTGTGGGCAGGTTTGTTAGAGCTGTTGGGAAGGGTTTAAACTAATTTAGCGGGGGGGGGGGGGGGGGGCTGGGAACTGGAGGGAAGGGACTCGGGACAGGACAGATGGTAAAAAAGTAAAGATAGCATGCAGTTGGACTGTCAGGAAGGGCAGGCAGGTGATGGGTCTTACTTGCAGGCTGAGTATCAAAATGTTATGGATGCTGAATCAGATAGGAAGGCGAATATGATACTCAAGATGTTGTATCTAAATGCACAAAGTATAAAAAGTAAGGTGGATGATCTTGTTGTAATATTACAAATTGCCAGCTATTGTAGCCATCACTGAATCATGGCTGAATAATGATTGTAACTGGGATCTGAATGTCCAAAGTTAAATGTTGTATCAGTGGGTTAGAAAGGTAGGCAGAGGGGGTGGTAAATAATGGCATCAAATCAGAAGTAAGATGTGACATAGGAGTGGAAGAATTTGAATCCGTATGGGTAGAGTTAAGAAACTGCAAGGGTAAAAAGACGTTAATGGCAGTTATGTACAGGGCTCCCAACAGTGACTGGGAGGTGGATTACAGCAGGAAATAGAAAAGGCATGTCTAAATGGTAATGTTATGATAGTCATGGGAGATTTTAACACGCAGGTCGATTGGGAAAACTAGGTTGGTAATCGATCTCAAGAGAGTGAATTTTTTGAATGCCCATGAGATGGCTTTTTAGAGCAGTTTGTTGTTGAGCCCACTAGGGGATGAGGTATACTGGATTGGGTATTATGTGATGAACCGGAGGAGGTTAGGGAGCTTAAGGTAAAAGAACCACTAGGAACCATTGATCACAATATGACTCAGTTCAACTTGAAATTTGATAGGGAGAAAGTAAAGTCTGATGTAACAGTATTTCTGTGGAGTAAGGGAAATTACAGTGGTATGAGACAGGAGTTGTCCAAAGTAGATTCGAAAGAGCAGCATTAACATGTATTTCTGGGAAAAATGAGGAAGGTGCAGAACATATGTATCCCAAAAATGAAGAAATACTCAAATGGTAAAATAGTACAACCATGGCTGACAAGGGACAGCAAAGCTATTGTAAAAGCAAAAGAAAGGGCATAGGACAAAGCAAAAATTAGTGGGAAGATAGAGGATTGGGAAGATTTAAAAAAAACTATAGGGAGCAACTAATGAAATCATTGGAAGGGAAAAGATGAAATATGAAAGCAAGCTAGCAAATAATATGAATGTGGATAGTAAAAGTTTTTTCAAATATGTTAGAAATAAAAAAGAAATGAGAGTGGATATAGGACTGCTAGAAAATAAGGTAGGAGAAATAATAATGGGGGACAAGGAGATGGCCGATCAACTAAATGAGTATTTTGCATCAGTCTTCACTGTGGAAAACACTAGCAACATGCCTGATGTTATAATGTGTGAAGGAAGAGAAGTGGGTTCAGTTACTATTACAAGAGAGAAGGTGCCCAAAAAGCTGAAAGACCTGAAGGTAGATATCACCTGGACCAGATGAACTGCACCCTAGGGTTCTGAAAGAGGTAGTGTTAGAGATTGTGGTGGCATTAGAAATAATCTTTGAAAAATCATTGGACTCTGGCTTGGTGACAGAGGACTGGAAAATTGCAAATGTCACTCCGCTCTTTAAGAATGGAGGAAGGCAGCAGAAAGGAAATTATAGACCAGTTGGCCTGACCTCAGTTGTTGGGAAGATGTTAGAGTCAAGTTTTGAGGATGAGCTGATGGAGTACATGGTAACACAAGATAGGATAGTGCAAAGTCAGCATGGTTTCCTTCAGGGAAAATCCTGCCTGATGAACCAATTAGAATTCTTTGAGGAGATTACAAGCAGGATAGATAAAGGGGATATAGAGGATATTGTATATTTGGACTTTCTGAAGACTTTTGACAAGGTGCCACGCATGAGGCTGCTTACCAAGTTAAGAGCGCTTGGTATTACAGGAAAGTTACTAACATGGTTAGAGCATTGGCTGATTGGTAGGAGGCAGTGAGTGAGAACAAAAGGATCCTTTACTGGTTGGTTGCCAGTGAATAGTGGTGTTCCGCAGGGGGCGGTGTTGTGATCACTTCTTTTCATGCTGTATATAAATGATTTAGATGATGGAATAGATGGCTTTGTTGCCAAGTTTGCTAATGATATGAAGATTGGAGGAGGGGCAGGTAGTATTGGGGAAACAGTTAGGACAGAGGAGAACTTAGACAGATTAAAAGAATGAGCAAGTAAGTGGCAAATGAAATACAATTCAGAAAATGTATGGTCATGTACTTTGGTAGTAGAAATAAATGTGCAAACTGTTTTCTAAACGGAAAGAAAATCCAAAAACCTGAGATGCAAAGGGTCTTGGGAGTTCTTGTGCAGAACACCCTGATGGTTAACTTGCAGGTTGAGTCAGTGGTGAGGAAGGCAAATGCCATGTTAGCATTCATTTCCAGAGGTCTAGAATACAAGAACAAGGATGTGATGCTGAAGCTTTATAAGGCACTGGTGAGGCCTCACCTTGAGTATTGTGAACAGTTTTGGGCCCCTTATCTTAGAAAGGATGAGCTAACATTGAAGACGATCCAGAGGAGCTGTACAAGGCTGATTCCAGAAATGAAAGGGTTATCTTACAAGGAACGTTTGCTGGAATTCAGAAGGATGAGGGGGGGATCTCATTGAAACCTTTTGAATGTGGAAAGGCCTAGACAGAGTAGATGTGGAAAGGATGTTTCCCATGTGGGGAGAGTCTAGGACAAGTGGTCTCAGCTTCAGGATAGAGGGCTGCCCTTTCAAAACAGAGATGTGGAGAAATTTCTTTAGCCAAAGGGTGGTGAAGTTGTGGAATTTGCTGCCACATGTAGCTGTGGAGGGCAGTTCATTGGGTGCATTTAAAGCAGAGATTGATAGGTTCTTGTTTGGACATTGCATCAAAGGTTACAGGGAGAAGGTGGGGAACTGGGGTTGAGGAGGAGAAAAAAAAAGGATCAGCCATGATTGAATGGCGGAGCAGACTCGATGGGCTAGAAGACCTAATTCTGCTCCTATGTCTTATGGACTGTGTAACATTCTTAGGCATGTATATATAGAAGGGTCAACTAAGACTTTTGCACCTTACTGTAGTAGTTAAATGTATTGTGCTGTACTACTGCATTAAAAAAAACAAAGTTCCTGACCTATGTGAGGGATGATAAACCTGATTCTGATATGGGTCTCTACTGTGGACTGAGAATAAGAAGGGGGCAGGGAGAGGGGAATCATAGTTGCTTGGAAGCAAATAACCTTCTCTGTTGTATCAGAGCTGGGTGTGTCTGAACCCATGCCACTCTCTTCTCCCCTCCCCTGGCACTCCTTCTTTGATTCTTGTCTCATACCCCTCCCTCGCTGCTCCACACTCACCATTCCCAATATCCTTTGTACCCACCTGATTTACAAACACCTTCTCCACTCCATGTTGACAAATACAGTATTGCAAAATACACATATGTGTGCCTAAGACTTTTGCATAGTAATGTACATGTTGAATCCTGAAGAGAGATTCTTATTTATTTAGGGATATAGCACGGAACACATCCCTGCAGCCCAATGAGCCATAACACCCTACAACCTGCCTATTTAACCCTAGCCCAATCACAGGACAAATAACAATGACCAATTCACATATTAACAAGTAAGTCTTTGGAATATAGGAGGAAAAGCAGAACTCCTGAAGGAAACCCATGTGTTTCGCTGGGAGAATATACAAACTCATTAGAGATGGTGCTTGAATTGACTTCTGGACTCAGGAATTTCCCGAGCTGTAATAGCATTGCACTAACCACTATGTATTTGTGGTGCCCCAGAGATCTCTTATTTAAAATATAGAGAGAAGCCTGGTGCAGAAGATGAGGATGGATTCTTCCTCTATTACAACATTGGACCAGGTTCTTCAATTGGTTAATCATACTGCTGTTTCGTTTTTGCGTTTGGGTAGGTAATAGCTTCAATCTTCTGGTTGTCCATCTCTGCTGCTACATTGTCTAATCAAGTCTTGGAGAAATAGGATGCCCAGTTCCATGACTATCTTGATATTTTTCATTACTTGCCACCATTACTACACCATTCCTACAGCAGCTGTTCCAGTACAGAACCATTGTCATGGTGGGACACTTGCATTCTGAAGGGGTCCTGAAATCTCATACAATTAGTGCAAAAACAAAAAAATTAGAGCTCGTTGCTGCTGACGCACATGACATCTTGTATATTGCCTGCTCCTGAAAATCAGTATCACCCTCCTGGCACACACCCTAGCATGGACTGTTTGAGTGGAGAGAAGAGAGGGGCCAGTGACCCTAAATATTTTATTTGCCTAAAATGACCATTTAAGTGGTATGATTATTTTCCACTTATTCCTGAAGTTTATCTCACCAGCCTTTTCTAGCCAAAATATGCAACTAAATTAATACTCACAGTTGAAATCTGTTTATTACTGTCAAGTCTAATTCTACTGGGTGGAACAACAGTTCCTTTAGTTTACTGCTGTTCTGCCCTGATGTAAAACTTTGTACCTATAAAATATATGTTCTGTTTGATACTGGCTGGAATAAGCATCTCTCTATGTTTAGGAATTTATAGGCTGGTGAATATTACACTAGTGGTAGGAAAATAATTAGTGAAGATTTATAGGGACGGGATTTATTTACTTTTTGTAAAACATAGCCTTAAAAGAGTAAGTCGGCAGAACTTTGTTGGGAAGGAGGACCTGTATCACAAATTTGATTGTGTTGCTTTGAGGAAGTGATAAATATAATTAATGAGGGTAAGATAATGGATGTTATCTGCATGAACTTTAGGAAAGCATTTGAAAAGATTCAGTGTGGAAAGCTGAACTAGTCATATAGGATCCATGGTGAGTTGGCAAGTTATGTAGCAAGAACTTGGACCCACTGCAATTTGCCTATCATCACAATAGATCTACAGCAGATACTATCCCACTGGTTCTCCAATCAGCTTTGGATCACCTGGACAATAGTAATACCTATATACGTCAGACTGTTGTTTACTGCCTATAGCTCAGTTTTCAACACAATCATACCCGCAGTTCTAAATAACAAGCTCCAAAACCTGGACATCTGTACCTCCCTCTGCAAACGGATCCATGACTTCTTCTTCGGGAGAGCACAGACTGTGTAAATTGAAAATAACATCTCCTCACTAACAATCAGTACTGCCACACCTCAAGGATGTGTGCTTAGCCCATTGCTCTACTCTCTCTAAACCCACAATTGTGTGGCTAGTTACAACTCAAACATGATCTATAAATTTGCTGATAACACAACTATTGTTGGAAGTATTTCAGATGGGGAAGAGAAGACCTACAGAAGTGAGATGGATCAGCGGGTTGATTAATATCACAGTAACAACCTTGCACTCAGCATCACTAAGACCAAGGAATTGATTGTGGATCTCAGGAAGGCGAAGTCGAGGGAACACACACCAGTCCTCACTGAGGGATCAGAATCTCTGAGTATTTATCCTAGGCCTAACATATTGATGCAATTAGAAAGAAGCCATGATTGTAGCTATATTACATTAGAAGTTAGAGGAAAATTAGTATGTCACCAATGTACCATGGCATCACTGTCTGGTCTGGAGGGGCCACTCCAGAAAAAGCTGTAGAAAACTGTAGAATTAACCAGCTCCACCATGGTCACTTATCTCCCCAACATCAAGGACATCTTCAAGGAGCGATGCCTCAAAAAGACAGCATCCATCATGAAGGCCCCCTCACCCAGGAAATACCTCCTTCTCATTGCTACCATCAAGGAGGAGTTTGAGGACCCATATTTAACATTTCAGGTACAGCTTCTTCCCCTCCACATTCAGTTGCCGGATAGGACAATTAACCCATGAACAATATCTCAGTTTATTTTCCTCTCTTTCTGCAATACTAGTTCATAACTTTATATATTGTACTGGACTGCTGCCGCAAAGAAAACCCCCATAAATTTCATGACAGATGTGAATGATGATTTGCCTGATTCTCTATTGTGGACCGAGAATAGGAAGGGGGCAGGGAAAGGGGAATCACGGTTGGGGAAAGGGGAAGGGAGAGGGGAGGGAGCAGGAAGCATCAGTGAGATACTCTGTAATAATCAATAAACCAATTGTTTGGAATCAAATTACTTTGCCTGGTGTCTCAGGGGTGAGTGTGCCTGCATCCACATCAAACTCCACCACTGGCACTCCTTCTCTGCCCCCTGTCCCATGCCCCTCCTGTGGCATTCCACCCTCACCTTTCCCAACATCCTTTGCTCCCGCCAGATTTACAAACTTGCTTTTCGCTGCACATTGACAAATATAGCATTTGTGAAAAGTTCTTAGGACCCCTGTGCTTAAGACTTTACCAAAGTACGACATGTAAATTTATTGTAAATTATGGGTTTTATTGTTATCGATCGCAGTGAACTGCTGCTGCAAAAAAATTCATAACATATCCTAGTGATGTTAAAGGTGATTCTGATTCTGTTCCTGATTCTGATAAGCTGATCCAAAAGCAAAGTTTAGGAGGCATTTCAAAGTTCAAAACACATTTAATACCAAAGTATGTACATATCTGTTTCCTTACAGGCAGCCACCAAACAAAAAAAATCCAAAAGAACTCATACATCAAGCACCCAAAGTGCAGAGAGAGAGAAAAAATATGCAGACAATAAAAGCAAGCGAATAGCATTCTGAACAATAGCGAGAGCAGCGACACAAAGCCCAGCACAGCCAGAGCAGGTAACAGCTTCAGCCTCAATTCAATGTGGAGCCGAGTAAAAGTCACACAGCCTGGTGGGTTGCTAGACCTGCTCCTGAACTGTACTGCTCTATGTTGTGCTTTCTATTTCTAGCTAATGATGCACATGCGGTCTGCTTAGGAGGTGTCCTTTCTCATATTGAATTATGTTCATTAGAAATAGATGGCGACTTCTTCGAGCTCATCTGCGAAGCATCTTATTTTCTTCCCTTTAATGTCTCTTTGTTTCTTTTTTGGGGTAGATTGGATTCAGTCGGAGTCTGTGTTCTACAGCTGCACTCGAACTGTGGCTCTTCACAATGACAGTTCACGCTCCCGGAGCTCACTGATTGGCCGTTTTTGATATCCCTGGGATACGGCCTGGAAGGCGCACACCTTCAAGGTGAAGCTCTTTGGTCCTAGGGGACAAACTGAGTCCATGCTGGGGATGCCAACCGAGGCATCTCAGGAGACAGAACAGAACATCTCGACAGTGGATGCTACTGTTGGAGACCTCTGTATTTGGGCAATCTCTCTCTCTCTCTCTCTCTCCCTCCCCCCTCACTCACTCTCTCACTCTCTTTCACTCCCACTCTCTCTCTCTCTCTCTCTCTCTCTCTGTCTCTCTCACTTTCTTGTAATTGGGGGAGAGAGTTTTCTGCTGATTCTCAGGCTGGAGAACTTGAAATAAAAGTACACTGTAACATCATAATCAGCAACCTGCTTTCTTTTATAGGTCTCCCCTCTTGCTGTCGAAAGGGTGACATGTCTCTCCCTTGTTAGGAACAGAGAGAGCCTGTCGAATTGTTGGTTGAACAATTAGCTTGAGTTGGACTGGAGGTCATGGCCTCTGGGGGCTTTGTTAATGCTTGCTTGGTGAGTCACAGGTGCTGATGCTTCCTGCTGATATAAGTGGGGGAGGGTGGATGCTTTAGGGCTGTTTGTGCATTGGAGGGGGAAGGGGGCTTTTGGGTTCTAACACTTAACTGTCATTCATTCTGTTTCATGGATGTCTGCCGAGAGTAAGAATTTCAGGATGTACACTGTATTTATTCTCTGATATTGAAAGAAACCATTGAACCATTGAAAATTTAAATTTTCATTATTTAAATCAATTTTCATTATTGATTATTTAAATGTTTCTTCAATAAATATTCTGCTCATTAAATAAGAAGATTCTGGTTCCTCATGTTAACTGAGTTACTCTGCATGAAAAGTTGACTGAGGTAACATTGATACCCCTTTTCAATGTGAAATTAAGCCAAGTTTAACAGCAACAACAATTTCTAGATAAATAAAGCAAACAACCACCCTGGAATTGTATCTTGGCCAAAGTTAATTGGAAATATCCCATGTAATTGGCTTAATTGTTTTTGTGCCTCCACAAGTCTCACAATTTATCTGCCGTGTTAAATGTACGTTACCAAATGTGAATCAGCGATGCTGGTGCAAACATGTTTTATGCTTGGGTGGGCATAATGCTACTGGCATCAGGCAAAACCAGGTGGATTATGCTCCTTTACTTTGCACATACATTCCAGATGAATCTGCATGTAGTTTGCTCCTGAGCAAATATGAAATGTGTCCATTGTCTTCATTCATTAAAATTAGTATGGGGAGCTTACTGTACACACCAGCTGTATCCTCTTCAAAGTTTAAAGTACATTTATTATCAAAGTACTTTAGATGCTTCAGAAAAGACAGAAAGGGAGGCAAAAGAGGTAGGGGCAAGCACTGTCAGAGATAGTGTCATGGCTGCAGAAAACGAGGAAGTCATGGAGGGATTGTCTACTGAGTCTCTGTGGGTGGAAGTCAGAAACAGGAAGGGGTCAATAACTCTACTGGGTGTTTTTTATAGACTATCCAATAGTAACAGGGATATCGAGGAGCAGATAGGGAGACAGATACTGGAAAAGTGTAATAATAGAGTTGTCATGGTGGGAGATTTAAATTTCTCAAATATTGATTGGCATGTCCTTGGACCAAGGGGTTTAGATGGGGTGGAGTATGTTAGGTGTGTTCAGGAAGGTTTCCTGACACAATAAGCTTACAAAGAGGAGAGGCTGCACTTGATCTGGTATTGGGAAATGAACCAGGTCAGGTATCGAACCTCTCAGTGGGAGAGTATTTTGGAGATAGTGAT
Source organism: Hypanus sabinus (assembly GCF_030144855.1). Taxonomy (NCBI): domain Eukaryota; kingdom Metazoa; phylum Chordata; class Chondrichthyes; order Myliobatiformes; family Dasyatidae; genus Hypanus; species Hypanus sabinus. Next base: position 37,664,988 of record NC_082718.1, on the reverse strand, counting down.
CACAATTCTATCCCTTTTACCATAGCATTGGAGAGGGATAGGAACAGAGAAGTTAGGAAAGTGTTTAATTTGAGAAAGGGGAAATAGGAAGCTATCAGGCAGGAACTTGGAAGCAATAATTGGGAACAAACGTTCTGAGGGAAATGTACGGCAGAAATGTGGCAAATGTTCAGGGAATATTTGTGTGGCATTCTGCATAGGTGCATTCCAGTGGGACAGGGAAAGGATGGGTAGAGGACAGGAACTGTGGTGTACAAAGACTGTTGAAAATCTAGTCAAGAAGAAAAGAAAAACTTAAGAAAGGCTGAAAAAAATAGGTAAAGATAGAAATCTTGAAGATTAAAAGGCTAGCAGGAAGGAGCTTAGGAATGAAATTAGGAGAGCTGAAAGGGGCCTTGAAAAAGCCTTGGTGAGCAGGATTAAGGAAAACCCCAAAGCATTCTACAGTTTTGAGCAAGAGGAAAAGACGTGAGAGAATGGGACCAATGACGGGGAAAAGTGTATATGAAACTGGAGGAGATTGTAGAGATACTTAATGAATACTTTGCTTCAGTATTCACTATGGAAAAGGATCTTAGTGATTGTAGGGATGACTTACAGAGGATTGAAAAGCTTGAGCATATAGATATTAAAAAAGAGGATGTGCTGAAGCTTTTGGAAAGCATAAAGTTGGGTGTCCCCAGGATTGGATGAGATGTACCCCAGGCAACTGTGGGAAGCGAGAGAAGAGATTGCTGAGCCTCTGGCAATGATCTTTGCATCATCAATGGGGATGGGAGAGGTTCTGGAGGATTGGAGGGTTGCAGATGTTGTCCCCTTATTCAAGAAAGTGAGTAGACATAGCCGAGGAAATTAAAGGCCAGTGTGTCTTAATTCTGTGTTTAGTAAGTTAATAGAAGAGATCCTGAGAGGCTGGTTTTATGAACATTTGGAGAGGCATAATATGATTAGGAATAGTCAGCATAGCTTTGTCAAAGGCAGGTCGTGCCTTACGAGCATGATTGAATTTTCTGAGGATGTGACTAAACACATTGATGAAGGAAGAGCAGTAGAAGTAGTGTATATGAATTTCAGCAAGGTATTTGATAAGGTACCCCATGCAAGGCTTCTTGAGAAAGTAAGGAAGCATGGGATCTAAGGGGGCATTACTTTGTGGATGCAGAATTGGCTTGCCTACAGAAGGCAAAGCGTGGTTGTAGATGGGTCATATTTTGCATGGAGGTCAGTGACCAGTGGTGTGCCTCTGGGATCTGTTCTGGGACCCCTTCTCTTCGTGATTTTAACAAATTACCTGGATAAAGGAGTGGAGGATGGTTTAGTAAATTTGCTGATGACACAAATGTTGAGGATGTTGTGGATAGTGTCAAGGGTTGTCAGAGGTTACAACGGGACATTGATAGGATGCAAAACTGGGCTGAGAAGTGGCAGATGAAGTTCAACCCAGTTAAGTGTGAGGTGGTTCATTTTGGTAGGTCAAATATGATGGTAAAATATAGTAATAATGGTAAGACTCTTGGCAGTGTGGAGGATGAGAGGGATCTTGGGGTCCGAGTCCATTGGACGCTCAAAGTTTCTGCGCAGGTTGACTCTGTGGTTAAGAAGGCAAACGGTGCATTGGCCTTCATCAACTGTGGGATTGAGCTCAAGAGCCAAGACATAATGTTACAGCTATATAGGACCCTGGTCAGACCCCACTTGGAGTACTGTGCTCAGTTCTGGTCACCTCACTACATGGCAGATGTGGAAACTCTAGAAAGGGTGCAGAGGAGATTTATGAGGATGTTGTCTGGATTGGGGAGCATGCCTTATGAGAATCAGTTGAGTGAACTCGGCCTTTTCTCCTTGGAGCGGCGGAGGATGAGTGGTGACCTGATAGAGGTGTATAAGATGATGAGAGGCATTGATCATGTGGATAATCAGAGACATTTCCCAGGGCTGAAATGGCTAACACAAGAGGGCACAGTTTTAAGGTGCTTGGTGTACCTACTTCATCTACTTGGAAGTAGGTATAGAGGTTATGTCAAGGGTAAATTTTTACTCAGAGTGTGATGAGTGTATGGAATGGGCTTCTGACGACAGTGGTGGAGGCGGATATGATATGATGTTTTAAGAAACTCCTGGATAGATAAATGGAGCTTAGAAAAATAGAGGGTTATGGGTAACCCTAGGTAATTTCTAAGGTAGGGACATGTTCAGCACAGCATCATGTGTCAAAGGTCCTGAATGTTTCTATGTTTCTGTACAACCTTGAGATTTCTACTCTTCCAGGAAGCGACAAAAGAAAGAAACCCAATAGAAACCATTAAAAGGACTGTCTCATACCCAATGTGCAGAAAAAAAACAAAATCATACATACAATAAAAATGAGCAAATAGCATTCATTCTCAAGTTCGCAAAAGTGCGTCCACAGTCACAAAGGCAGTCATCGCTGCAGCCGATCCAGGAGCCTGTTTGTTGCATGTGTGGTGAACTACGTATACCTGTCTGGACATGCCTCCCCCACCCCGCTGACTGCTCCTGTGGCACCTCCCACTGATCGTGGCTCCTCCCACAGACCCCAGTATAAAGGCGATTGGAGACACCGCCCCGGCCTCAAGTCTCCAGGATGCAGTGTGGTGGTCAATTGCTGCTTGTTCTATCTTCCAGCCAATAAAAGCCTATATCTCGCCTCACGTCTCGGAGAGGTATTGATGGTGCATCAGCATGTCACAGCTTCAGTTCAGCACTGAGGCAAATAAGCTTCGCAGAGCAGCAAGCTGAACTCTGGCTCTGACACCCTGAATTTTTCAATCTGCATTAGCCTCGTGCTTAAGTCGGCTAAACAGTGGGTCATTCCTTGTTCTCAAGCCTTGGCCCTGCTGCTTCAATATGTTCTAAAGCCTTGGACCTCTACCTCAATATGGCCCATACTCAACCTTTCCACTGGGACCTGGTGCTTAGATTGGTCAAACCGTTGCCTGTTCCTTGCTTATTCCTTGAATACAGTTTTTAAAATTCTTCTGAATATCTTACCCTAAAAATAGAAAAACTATTTTGTTTAGTTTAATTAAACAGTGTACAGTTATCCCTCATGTGTTTCTCAGCAAGCTTAAGATACTCCAGGGTGTAGAGCATTGTGATAGCATCTGAGGAAGTATGTTTGTACCAGAGCTCCAGATGTAGAGAATAACGAGAGAAATATTTTTCTACACCAAGCTGTGAAGTACAGATGTTCTCATAAACTCTCAGCATAGAGCAACGGACAGGGCATTTAAAATCCAGTCAGCTTCTCAAAAATACATCATGTCACTTCATAAACAATAATTAATTGTGATTAAACATCAAATAAGGTATAAGTCAACTTACAAACAAGAGAAAATCTGCAAATGCTGAAAATCCAAGCAACATGCATAACATTGCTGAAGGAACTCAGCAGGCCAATCAGCGTCTATGGAAAAGAGTACAGTCTAAGTTTTGGGCCAAGACCCTTCATCAGGGCTGGAGAAAAAAAAGATGAGGATTCAAAATAAGAAGGTGGGAGAAGATGGAGATAAGAAAGACAAGGTGATAGCTGAAACCGGAATGGGGGAGGGGTGAAGTAAAGAGCTGGGAAGTTGTTTTGTGTAAGAGATAAAGGGCTGTAGAAGGGTGAATCTGCTAGGAGAAGTCAAAAGGCAGTAGAGGAAAGAAAAGGGGAAGGAACACCGGGGAAGGTGATAGGCAGATAAGCGGACAAGATGAAGAGAGGGAAATGGGAAAGGGGAATGGTGAAGGGGGGAGGGGCATTACCAGTGATTCACTAAACTGTGCAGCCTGAGTTCAATGATAAATACATCAGAGGATTAAAGGATTTATCAAAGTAAGGCAACTGTTCTGTATCTTGTCCTCTTTTGATCTTTTATCTGGTATCATTACCACTTTTTCTTATTTAATCTCTCCTGCAATCTCGCTTCTCACAAACCTTCTCTGCAGATACGTTCTCGCCTACCCACCTAACTGTTCTGGCAACTTGTAACTTTTACTGAGTTTTAATGAAAGGTTTTTGGTCTGAGGTGTTAATTCTATTTCTTTCTGCTGAATAGCTGTACCATTTGTTTTATCTCTGATACATTGGAACTGAAGGATTTAGCTTTTGCAGCTTCTGAAATTTCCTGTTGGAGTAGATTGGTGGTGGTTGTTGGTCATGTCTGATGATGACAGGATACCAATGCAGGAGAGTTCTCAAAGTTGCACTGGGACAATTCCACTTTCTTGACCTTAGAAGTCTGAGTCCAGTAGCATGAACAAACTGGGGTCTTCCTTGATTGCATTGGATGACCATGGCTTCTTCTAAACCTCACCATGCCCGTCACTCTCCAGAGCATTACAGTACTGTCCTTCTTGGCTGTTGGATCTCACTGTGGATCTCATCCACCCAGTCTGCCAGAGCTGACGGCATCCTGGGGCAAGCACGTCCCCACCTCAATGGCTACCCTCACCTGCACCAGGGTGTGGCTGCTGTTGCATGCAAAAAAAATTGGTAAAGATTGATGGTGTGCAAAATAGTTGATGTATTATTGCTTTCCTCCGCCCAAGAATGACAACCCTCCCATCCCCTACCTTCGACGCAACGCTTTTAAACTACTTTCAGGACATCTTTGGACTGACTTTGTTCAAGCTTCCAAATATATCACAACACATTCCCTATTCCTCTTCATTCCAAGTTACAGAACCTGGGCCTCTGTACCTCCCTCCACAATTGGATCCTTGACTTCCTAACCAGAAGACCACAATCTGTGAGGATTGGTTTCAACATCTCCTCCAAGCTGATGATCAACACAGGTGCACCTCAGCGTTGTATGCTTAGGCCACTGCTCTGCTCTCTTGATACCCATGACTGTGTGGCGAGACATAGCTCAAATACCATCTATAAATTTGCTGACGATACAACCATTGTTGGTAGAATCGCAGGTGGTGAAAAGGGAGCAAGATATACCAACTAGTGGAGTGGTGTTGCAGCAGCAACTTTTCACTCAATGTCAGTAAGAAGAAAGAGTTGATTGTGGGCTTCAGGAAGGGTAAGGCGAAAGAACACATACCAGAGGGATCAGAAGTGGAAAGAGTAAGCAGTTTCAAGTTCCTGGATGTCAAGATCTCTGAGGACTTAACATGATCCCAACATATCAATGCAGCTTTAAAGAAGGCAAGACAGTGACTATGCTTCATTCGGAGTTTGAAGAGATTTGGTATGTCAGCAAAAACATTCAAATACTTCTATAGATGTACTGTGGAGAACATTCTGACTGGCTGCATCACTGTCTAGTATGGCAGTGGGGGGGAGGTAAGGGGCTATTTTGCACAGGACCAAAAGAAGCTGCAGAGAGTCATAAATTTAGTCAGCTGCATGTTGGGTACTAGCCTATAAAGTACCCAGGACACCTTCAAGGAGCAGTGTCTCAGAAAGGCGGCATCCATTATTAAGGACCAACAGTGCCTAGGTATGCCCTTTTCTTACTGTTACCATCAGGTAGGAGGTACAGAAGCCTGAAGGCACACACTCAGCGATTCAGGAACAGAATCAAATTCAGAATCAGAATCAGGTTTATTATCAAAGGCATGTGACGTGAATTTTTTTAACTTAGCAGCAGCAGTTCAATGCAGTGCATAATCTAGCAGATAAAAAATAATAAATAAAATAATAATAATAATGATAATGATAATAATAAAAAAGAAGTAAATCAATTAATATAATAAATATTTTTAATGGAAAAAACAGAAATACTGTATATTTAAAAAAATGAGGCAGTTTCTAAAGATTCAATGTCCATTTAAGAATCAGATGGCAGAGGGAAAGAAACTGTTCCTGAGTCACTGACTGTGTCCCTTCAGACTTCTGCATCTCCTCCTTGAGATTTTTAATCTATTCAATATACATATAATGTAATTGAATGATTTATTTATTATTTTTTTCCTTCTATATTATGTATTGCATTGAACTGTTGCTGCTAAGTTAACAAATTTCACAAACATACTGGTGGTAATAAATATTCTGATTCTGATTCCTCATTTTGTTTGAACTGAAGAACATATAGAGTGCAGTTTTGCACAAGAGAAATCGCCAAACTTAAGATAATGGGAGAAAAAATAGAAGGCTGTGGACACTCATACACCAAAAGACATTAACAATGTAAGAAAACAAAAGGGAGAGCTGCCTCTGGGGGAATTTCAGTTGCTCCTTTAAAATGAAACAGTTGTCTTTCATTCTTCTCCAGGACCAGCCTAACCTCCACTTAGCAGTACACCAAATCCTTCTAAAATGTAACAAACTTTCCAAAATTGAGGGTATCATTCAGACTGGTGGACTTGATTTTGTTACAGTGATTTACCGCTTAGTGATAATGATCAATGAGGCATAGAGAGAATCTGTATTTATTGACAATTATCTTTACTGTCTCAGCTAAAAAGCACATGGTTTACAAACTGACAAACTGTGTGCTCATGCACTAGGGTTCCCTGACCCTCCACAAACAGTTAAGTAAGAGAAAAGGTATTACCCAGGAAAAGAGTTGAAGTATTCCTCATGCTCCCAGTCCAATCTCCACCTATCCGTGTGGTCCTGCAGATTCTTGATGATTGGTCTCTGGAGAGTTGTTGCTGCTTTGCATTTGAAGCTTCTTACTTTTAAAACACTTTGTATCAGTTCATATGTAACAGTTACATCCCATTGATTAGAGGTCACCTGACCTACCTGGGTCAGCTTCTTATTGGTTCTGGTCCAGGTCTACAACCAGTACAGTTCTATGGTTTTGCCCTGCAGCCTCGTGCTTCCTGTCCTTTTCAATTCTGTCTGCTTCAAACCAAGTGATCCAGACACCTAGCCTCCTCCTGATCCTCCTTCAAGTCTGCCATTTTACATAATAAATAGCTACTTATCTGAGAATGGTCTCGAGTTCAGCAGGTCATTCAAACAGTTCATAAAATGGGGGCTACAAGGACAATCTCACAAAATGGCTGCCTCCATTACTGTTCACCGATTGTCATCTTTCTGGCCAATAATTAGGATATGACGGTGTGGGCTCGGACCTTTTTTTGCCCCACAATACATGAAGTTGAGGGGTAACCTCACTGAGGCTTATAGAATCATGAAGAACATAGATCAAGTGAATAGCCACAGTCTTTTCCCCTGGAGAGCGGAGTCCAAAATCCCAGAATTTAGTTTTAATGTGAGAGGGATACGACTTAAAAGGGACCTCAGGGGCAACATTTTCCTCATGAATGGTTTGCATATATGGAAAGATTAGAGGAAGATACAATTATCACATCAGAAAATCTGTGACAAAGAACACTTGGTAAATGCACTCCTCTCTCTCTCTCTCTCTCTCTCTCTCTCTCTCTCTCTCTCTCATACACACACACGCACATGCACACAAACACACACTCATTGCCTTGTCACTCTGCTATCGTTGCACTGAGTGTGCCCACTTCAATGTCTTCAGTATATTCTCATCATTGGTCCTAAAGAGTTTGGCTTTATGACGGCTTTCCACCATACATGGCGGAATCTCCCATTTCTTAATGGGAATGTGTAAATGTTAGTGTAATGTATTGAAGGTCGATACTTCAGTTTATTTTGTAATATGATTGGAACTACATTGTGGTATGCATCATATTCTAATTCATGTCTAGTCTAAAGTTAACTTTGTTGATAATGAAAAATGTTATAGTGTTATTTTAAAGGCATTTGACAAGGTTCCACATGGTAGGCTTATTCAGAAAGTCAGAAGGTATGGGATCCAGGGATGTTTGGCCAGGTGGATTCAGAATTGGCTTGCCTGCAGAAAGAAGAGGGTCATGGTGGAGAGAGTACATTCAGATTGGAGGGTTGTGACTAGTGGTGTCCCACAAGGATCGGTTCTGGGACCTCTACTTTTCATGATTTTATTAATGACCTGGATGTGGGGGTAGAAGGGTGGGTTGGCAAGTTTGCGGATGACGCAAAGGTTGGTGGTGTTGTGGATAGTGTAGCGGATTGTTACAGATTTCAGAGAGACATCGATAGGATGCAGAAGTGGCTGAGAAATGGCAGATGGAGTTCAACCCAGAGAAGTGTGAGGTTGTACACTTTGGAACGACCAACTCCAAGGCAAAGTTCAAAGTAAATGGCAGGATACTTGGTAGTGTGGGGGAGCAAAGGGACCTGGGGGTACATGTCCACAGATCCCTGAAAGTTGCCTCACAGGTAAATAGGGTAGTTAAGAAAGCTTATGGGGTGTTAGCTTTCATAAGTTGAGGGATAGAGTTTAAGAGATGCGATGTAATGATGCAGCTCTATAAAACTCTGGTTAGGCCACACTTGGAATACTGTGTCCAGTTCTGCAATGGAAAGGGTACATTTACCAGGATGCTGTCTGGATTAGAAAGTATGTATGCATTATGATCAGAGATTAAGGGAACTAGGGCTTTACTCTTTGGAGAGAAGGAGGATGAGAGGAGACATGATAGAGGTGTACAAGATATTAAGAGGAATAGACAGAGTGGACAGCCAGCGCCTCTTCCCCAGGGCACCATTGCTCAATACAGGAGGACATGGCTTTAAGGTAAGGGGAGGGAAGTTCAAGGGGATATTAGAGGAAGGATTTTTACTCAGAGAGTGGTTGGTGGTTGGAATACACTGCCTGAGTCAGTGGTGTAGGCAGATACAATAGTGAAATTTAAGAGACTACTAGACAGGTATATGGAGGAATTTAAGGTGGGGGGTTATATGGGAGGCAGGGTTTAAGAGTCGGCACAACATTGTGGGCTGAAGGGCCTGTACTGTGCTGTATTGTTCTATGTTCCATGTTCTATGTTATGTCTTGGTGCCTAATAAACAAAGATCACCACTCTCAGGGAGAAAGCGAGATCAGGTTGCCATGAGTTTACACTAGATGAGTAGCATGGAGCTGGTATTGTACTTTTTGGGAGATGACTTTTTGTAAATATTGGCAATTTTCTTTTCATTATTTTTGATAATTTTTGTATATTTGATTTATGATGCAACTAATAAACACCCTTGCATGAGAGTGATGTGACTCCAACCACTTTTTTCTTCGGTCATAAGCCATGGAAAGTCATTTGGGCAAGTACACAGATAGGAAAGGTTTAACAGGACTCGCTCAGTTTGGCCATTCGTGTGGCATGGACTGTAGGCCCTGTTTCTGTTGCAATTTATAACCGAAAATAAAAAGAGAGATGCCACTCCAGTAAATCTGACTGCTAAAGTCAATTTCCTCAGTCTTTGAAAAGGTCTATAGTTCCCTCTTCTCCTTGGGAAAGAAATATTCATTTAGTGAGTGGAGATTTCGCTTATATAATGTAGGTTCCATAATGAATTTTTATACCTTCTTTCCCTAGCCAGGAAGAATTCATTTGAAGCAATTAATTCACTTAATCTGGAACTTGGTTGCTGTGTTGTGCATATAACTGAGGAGCAGTGATTGATGACATTGCTTGAATTGTTTGGAACTGCAGTGCCTGTGGATTTCGAGTCTAATCCAAAGTGCTGACTCTCTGTTTACACCTGGGTTAATGTTAATGTAGCGTAACAGACTGAAACCAAGTAAAGAACAATGTTTTAATAAATTGTTGGGATTTAGTGACATTTTTAGTGGTTAATTTCATTTATATTTTTCAAGCATGAATGGGATACTGTAGCACATAATGGTTAAGTTTCTGGATTAGCGTCCAGAGGCCTGGACTATTGATCCAGAGATGTTAGTTCAAATCCCACCACAGAGACAAGAGCATTTAAACTTAAGTATATTCTGGAATGAAACAGCTAGTGTCAGTAATGGTGGCCATAAAACAACTGGAATTGTCATAAAAATCCATCAGGCACACAAGTGACCTTCAAAGAAAGAGATCTGCCATCCTCTTTTGGTCTGGCCTATATGTGAGCTCAGATATAGTACTGTGGCTGATTCTTAAATGTTCCTTGCCCTATTTGAAACGGACAATGTATTCTGGCCTTAGCAGCAGTGTTAACATCTCACTATGAAGTTATTGTGAAAGAAAATTACATTAAAACCAGATGTGGTACAATTTATTTATTTATTTATTGTTTATTAAGATAAAGTGAAGAATAGATCTTCTTGTTCCTTTGAGGCTTGCAGTGAAGCAATCCCCTGATTCAACCCTAGACCAATCATGGGACAATTTACAATGACTAATTAACCTACCAACTGGTACGCCTTTAGACTATGGGAGGAAACACACGTGTAAACTCTTTACAGAAGTGGCAGGATTTGAACCCCGTAAAGAGTTGTGGAACCACTTCACTACTACACTACTCCATAATTTCTTGGTTAGTTGCATGCAAGGTGATTTCCTAATAATATCTCTTAAACAATGATAGCTGACATCAGCTCTTTTGCTAAGGGGATGGTCAGACAAGACATAGTGTAAACATTCAAGGAGATCTTTCAGAGAGAGATAAGTTAAAAATTAGCTGTAATGATTACAATTGAGGGTGCCGGGTTGTATCCACATCTCTACCAAAGGAGGTGTCAGGCGCACCTTCTGTAGGTTAAACTTTGGGTCACCTTGGGCAAGGTGTAGCACTTGCTTAGCCCCCTGATTGGGATCAATTGAAGCCATGGGAGCAGGCGGTGGATGGTTGTATGAGCAGCTGGTGCACATCACAAGTCCTGGTTATGTGGCCACAGGCTCCAGGCAGACAGTCTCTGAGGAGTATTGATAATGGCTGGCTTCAACTATCTTGTAAAGATACTGCCCAGAAGAAGGCAATGGAAAACCACTTCTGCAGGAAAAAAAATTACCAAGAACAACAATCGTAGACCATGATTGCCCTTGTCATATGACATGGCCACGATGATGATGATGAAATTGGATCATGGTTTAAAGTAAAACATAAAACTATGCAATGATGTAATTAAATCAGAAAATTGTACCAAGGGAAGAATATGTAAAAAAAAGGTTCAAAGGTCCAACTTAATGTCAGAGAAATGTATACAATATACATCGTGAAATGCTTTTCCTTTGCAAGAACAGAGAAGTGCCCCAAAGACTGAATGACAGATAAACATAAGAACCCCAAAGACACCCCCAGCTGCCCTCCCTCCCACTCGTAAGCAGCAGCGAGTACCAATCCGCCCTCCCCACAGGCAAAACAAAAGTAAGCATCTGTACCACCACCGAGCACAGAGCAAAGACGCAGGCTTGCTGTTACCCCAGAGACTTCATGTTTCATCTGACATACGACATACCGCAGATTCTCTCTCACCCTAATAAAGGAGAAGGAGGTGTTTCCATTTTTCATCAGCGAGCGGGGAGACATACCAAACAACTTGCTGGCTTATGAAGTTAAAAGTCCGTTATGTCACTTTTTCCAGACTCTGTGCCCAAAGATCACAAGGATCGCAGGTCTTCGGGCCCACAGCAGTTATCTGGACTCTCCTGATGACACACGGGTCTCCGGCTGTGACACTGACTCTGGATCTGCCTGCCTCCAGAGCCCCAAAATCTTAGGCTTCTGAATTCGAGCCGGACTCTCAAGACGAACCCTTGGCGTACCGAACAATGGCCAGTTATGGAACCCCGAGAGCAGGCCCCATTCCTGCAAAGAACCAAAGTCAGCTTGCAACTCCAGGGCAGGGTCTTCAAAAGAACCCTGAAAGGGAAAAACAAAGAGATTAAAGATGGAACTGGAGCTGTTTTCAAAAATGCAAGCAAAGGAGTTGCTGTTTAGTGCCATCTTAACTTTGCCCTGCCACCTATAAAGGATGTAAAATATAACAAGAAAGAAAAAGTATAGCATGAGATAGAGCTAGTCAGAAATGAACAAAAAAATGAGTAAATGATTCTGTGGATGTTTAAATAAAGAAAAGTTGCTTAAATAACTGCTGCTCCTCTAGAAAAAAAGAATTATTAATTATAACCAAATAGAACATGAATTCAACATATATTTTATATCATTCTTCACAATAGAGAATGCATGAACATTCAAGGAATACCCAAAAAATTTGAATTGGAAGGGAGGAATGCACACAGGATTCAAACTCCTTGCTATAACATGTTTAATGATAACTTCAAATAGGTTCACTATGACAAATTTTAAGCAAATTTTCTTCCTTTCCTTTTAATTAAATCAGTTTTTTTTCCAGTTTTCCAATCTCATTGCTCCTTCCCAAATTAGAATTTGGGGGTAGGACTGGCAGATGTATATGTGGGCCTTGGAGAGATGAGGTGTGGAGTTCAGTATGGTGAGATGAGTGGGATGTGGTGGATAGGGTAAGATTACATTGCTAGTGATACTGAGAAAATCGCTGGTTCTTTGAGCTGACAGGTTTTTGTGTACAGGTGAATTTCATTCAAGGATTTATGAAACGTGTCCACTGTATTGGTTTTTATTTTCTGAAATTCTCTGATTTGGGAAGGAGCAATGAGATTGGAAAACTGGAAAAAACTGATTTAATTAAAAGGAAAGGAACAAAGATTTTCTTAAAATTTGTCATAGTGAACCTATTTGAAGTTATCATTAAACATGTTATAGCAAGGAGTTTGAAAAACTTCAAGTAAGTCACCAAAGTCATGCTGATTTTGTGATAGATCTAGATTAGATTTAGATTTATTTATTGATGACATGTCTACCAAAAACATACAGTGAAATGTGTTGTTTGCATCAACTACCAACACAATCTGAGGATGTGCAGCAGGCAGCCTGAATTTGTCACCACACATTCTGGCGCCGACATAACATGCCCACAATACTCAGAGGAACAAGAAGCAGTCAATATACAACAAGCAACCACAACAAAAGAAATCACTTCCCAACTACCCCCTCCCCCCACCACTCAGTCATCCAGACCATGATTCTTGATCTCTGGCCTTTGACCTTCAGACTCAAATTGGAAATCTGTGAAGAAATAGAATGTGCTATGTGTGAAGGGCACCAGTGTATACAATTCACAAAGATACCAATATGGCACATGATAAGGCATGCATCAAAGCCTAATGCATGTAGAGACAACATATTGTTATGGTTAGAACAGTGGCAAGAAGAAGGGAAATTTGAAAATAAAAAAAAGAGAGATTATCTTCTTGTTGACAAGGTGTAACCCATATCTGCCAAGGGATCAGTGCAGGGGCCTCAAATTTTACAATTTTTATAAATCAGTAAAAGCACTGAGGATGAACTTCCCATAACTGTTCATGATGCAAACATTTGTTGCATCACATCTGAAGTAATATATTGTGTTCAGTATCGGCCTCTTCTTTTAAAGCCAATACTGTACACAATATATAACAGGACATAATGTACCAGAAATAGCTTAAAGAAACTTTACTGGATTAATAGATGGAAAGGACAATTTTTTTTCAAGTGATAAGCAGACTGCATCACATGGAACTTCGAAGAGAAAGAAAGGACTTGATTGAAACAAATAAGCTCTTCAGGGTCTTAAAAGGATTGATAATGAGAGAGTGTCTTCTCCTACAAGAATACCTATGTGACCATTCAAAAATAATGAGTCATCAATTTAAAAGAACGGATGAGACATTTTTATTTTTCTCTCAGAGGGCCATGAGTCTTTTGAACTCTTTGTTAAATGTCTGTGGAGGTAGTATCTTTGCAAATTGTTAAGGCAGATGTAGATTCTTGATGAATTAGAGGTAGAAGATTATCAGAATCAGATTGAATATCACTAATGTACTGTATGTCATAAAATTTGTTAACTTTGCGGCAGCAGTACACAATAACAGGAAGGAAAAATGAGAATTACAGTAAGTATGTAAATATATATAAAATTGTAAATTAAACAAGTAGTGTAAAAACCTAAATTAAAAATACAGTAGTGAGATAGTGTTCATAGTTTTAATGTCCATATAGAAATCAGATGGCAGAGAGAGAGAAGCTGTTCCTGAGTCATTGAGTGTGTGCCTTCAGGCTTCTGTTCCCCCTACCTGATTGTAGCAATGAGAACAAGGCATGATCTAGATGCAGGGGGTCCTTAATGATGGACACCGCTCCTTTTGGTCAGGGAACCCAATACCATCACACTTACACAAAGGGTGGTTGTAGATGTTTCGTATTCTGCATGGAGGATGGTGACCAGTGGTGTTCTGCAGGGATCTGTTCTGGAATCTCTCCTCTTTGTGATTTTTATTAATGACCTGGATGAAGAAGCAGAAGGGTGGGTTTGTAAGTTTGCTGATGACAGAAAAGTTGGGGGTGCTGTGGATAGTCTGGAAGGAATCAGAGGTTATAGTGTGACATCGATAGGATGCAGAACTGGGCTGAGAAGTGGCAGATGATGTTCATCCCAGATAAGTATGAAGTGGTTCATTTTGGTAGGTCAAACTTGAAGACAGAGTGTAATATTAATGGTAAGGCTCTTGGCGGTGTTGAGGATCAGCAAGATCCTGGGGTCTGTGTCCGTAGGACACTCAAAGCTGCTGTGCAGGTTGACAAAGCTGTTAAGAAGGTATATGGCATGTTGGCCTTCATCATCTGTGGGATTGAATTCAAGAGCTGGGAGGTAATGTTATAGCAATATAAGACCTTAGTTAGGCATCACTTGAAGTTCATTTCTGGTCACCTCATTACAGGAAGCATGTGGATACTATAGAGAGAGTGCAGAGGAGATTTACAAGGATGGTGCATGAATTCGAGGGTGTAACTTATGAAGATAGATTGAGTGAACTTGGCCTTTTCTCCTTGGAGCGACAGAGAATGAGAGGTGACCTAATAGAGGTGTATAAGATAATGACAGGCGTTGATCATGTGGATAGCCAGAGACTTTTTCGCAAGACAGAAATGGCTAACATGAGGGGGCATAGCATTACAGTGCTTGGAAGTAGGTACAAGGGGGATGTTAGAGGTAAGTTTTTCACAAAGAGAGTGGGGGTTGCGTGAAATGCACTGCCAGTGATGGTGGTAGAGGCAGATATAATAGAGACTTTTAAAAGACTCTTAGATAGGTATATGGAGCTTATAAAAATAGAGGACTGTCCGGTAGGGAAATTCTAGGCTGTTTCTAGAGTAGGTTAAATAGTCAGCACAACATTGTGGGCTGAAGGGCCTGTAATGTGCTGTAATGTATTATGTCCTATGTTTCATGTAAATCCCAATGAGCATTGTTCAAAACTGCCTAACCTTTCCTCACAAGATAAGCCCTTTAACCCAGAAGTCAACTGAGTAATCTTTTCCTTAACTGCACCGCAATGGAAGAAAACATTGTGTTGGACCGAGGTCCACAATACATCTTCTGCTTTGGTGAGCCCTCTGCTCCCGCCTCCACACCTCAGTGAGTTTGTCCTCTCTGCCTCTCATCTGCAGACCACTGGAACATCAGAAAGAGCCAATCAGCAAGTGGAGAAGTTTCTGTGGTACTTTACTGCCTCTAACTCTTTCGCACTGTGTTGAGCTGTCCCAGAATCGACACTCCTCCTCTGCTGCATGGCTGACACCTTTTGAAGTACTTCATGGCTTACCAACCCCATTGCTCCCCGCAGAAGAGGCAATGTTAGAGTGCCCGCATCCACCAGGGCCCTGATTCACTGATGCCAGACTGCTTGGTAGTGGGTACGAAGGGAAATCCTAGCTGCCAACTGAGCCTACTGCCACCAAGCTAACCATCGCCGATGCCCAGCCAGACTACTCCAGCTTGGGAACCGCGTCTGGCTGTCCACAAGAGGTCTGCCTCTAAACACTGACTCCTGCAAGCTCTCGCCTCTGCTCATTGATCCCTTTATGATTACCCAGTACATCTGTCTTCCACATTTGCTGCCTCAAGCCTGTTGTCCATGGACCACTCAACACACCTGAGCCTGCATCTCTGGAACCCAGGATGGTGGAAGGAGCTCTAGTGTACACAGCTCACCAATTGATGGACTCACATCGGCATGGATGCTGTGTGTAGTAGCTAGTCAGCTGGGAAGGGTACGGCCTCAGGGAGGGGTCTTGAGTGCCATCCAGTTTCGACTTGGATCCAATGGTCATCAAAGAGTGCCACTGGACCATCCAGATCATCCTGAGCTGCTGGGTGCTGACCATAGTGAGGGGTGGGTCCTGTCAGGACTGTACAAGCAGGCTCCTCTCAATCTCCAGAAGCTAACAGAAGTCACCTGCATCTCATTTCTACCTCATCACCTGCAGCCTATTTAAACCCAGCTCTCATCCACAATCCTTGTTCACTCATATGAACCATCTAGCCTCAACCAGTTGCTCCTAGCTTTTAGGTACTTTACTTCCTAGCCAGTAGTTTTGTATTTATTTGTTTATTTAAATCTTACATCCATCCTACAACGCGAGGGAGTACAAATCTTCGAATTATGACTCTGTCACAATGTACAGACATGTGAATTTATAAGTCTAATGGCTTGTAGAAAGAATCTGTTCCATAGCCTGTTGGTCCTAGTTTAATGCTGCAGTACCATTTGACAGACGGAAGCATCTGAAACATTTATGGTTCGGGGTGACTGGAGTCTCTGATGATCTTCCAGGCCTTTTTACATACCTGTTGCTGTGAATGTCCTCAATGGAGGGAAGCTCACATCCACCAAGACCCCTCGTGATTTGTTATTCTGTTGTTTATTATTAAAGTTATCATTCACATTGGTGGCAGGGTGGAGATACAACTCTACCAAAGGATGTGTAAGGTGCTCTTTCTGCCGCTTGCCTGCAAGTCACCCTTGCATCTGCTTTGCCACCCAAATCAGAGTCACATGAAGCCATGGGAGTAAATGGGAGATAGTTGTATGAGGAGCTGATGCAAATTATAAGTCCTGGTTATGCAACCCCTGATTGCCAGACAGACAATCTCTGAAGAGCATTGATAATGGCTGGGGTCACCCGTCTTGTAAAGACACTGCCCAGGAGAAGACAATGTCAAACCACTTCTGTAGAAAAAATTGCCAGGAACAATTGTGGTCATGGAAAGATCATGATCGCCCACATAATACCATGTGCCACATATTGAACGAATGATCATTCAGAGCTGAATTGCCTCTGTTGCTTTGTATTTGGATCAAACCTTTTCTCTATTTCCTGACAAAATAACCTATTCATTCCTCTACTTCTTGAACTGTTATAAAAATCATTTTGGTAAACGTTCATGAAGCAATGTCACACTAATGGCCAATACAAAACAAATGGAATGACCTGGCTTTTCATCCAGTTGCACTATGAGCAGTGAGGCAGGAAAAAGATAAGTTTACATGGCAACCTAAGCAAACTGCAACATATCCTAAATGATTTGGATCCTTTGCAACTTGACCTTCAACATCCTGAGCATGAGAAAGTAGTCGTGGCATCTGATAGTATTCATACATTAATTTGTTTTTTTTTTCAAAAGGAAGTATTACATTTATACTTGGTCTTACAAAACCTGGAACATTCATAAATGCTTCAATGCCAATTGTGTATGCTTCAGTTATCTTCCGCTTCTTCAGTGTGTGAAATACAAGAGCCACTTTGTGCATTGCAGAGTCATCCAAGCAGAAAATTATAAAAAAAACAGACAATCTGTTTTTTGCCAAGTGATAAATATTGATCAGGACGCCAGGGAGAAATTATCTTTCTCAATTTTAAGATGTGAACCCCATAACTTTTGACTGAAAGATAGAGTTCCTATACTAACATCTGATAGAGTGTACAGTAAATCATATCAACAGACATTACATGTTTCATCATTATGCTGCAGGCTTGAACTTTGACTCAACATACAAAGAAATGATAAAACTAGAGAAAATTTGCAGATGCTGGAAATCCAAAGCAACACACACAAAATGCTGAAGGAACTCAGCAGGCCAGGCAACATCTACAGAAATAAATAAACTAGTGACGTTTCCGCTCAGAACTCAGACCAGGAAAGGGAAAGATGCCAGAATAAAAAGATAGGATGAAGGGAAGGTGGATAGTTAGAATGTAAAAGGTGAAGCCAAGAGGGTAAAAAAGGTCAAGGGCTGGAGAAGGAGACTGATAGGAGAAGACTGTGAACCTTGGGAGAAAGGGAAGAAGGAGAAGATCCAGTGGGAGCTGATACGCAGATGAGAGGTGAGAGGACAGAGTGGGAAATAGAAAAATAGTACAGGGGGAAGGGAATTTTATTAATTGGGAAGAGAAGTCAATATTCATGCTATCAGGTTAGAGGCTACTCGAAAGGAATATAAATCGTAGCTCCTTCACCCTGAGCGTGGCCTCATCTTGCCACAAAAGGAGAACATGGATCAACCTATTGGGACAGGAATGGAAAGTTCCACTTTTGTCACATAAATTATATTTACAAAGAAGTTATAGTATAAAAGCAGGCTGCTTTGACTTCTACTCTGCCACATTTTCTGCCTCAAGCAGTAACTTCAGAAATGAAAACAAAAACTTCACACATCTCAATGTGGTGAAGATTCTGTTGCTTTCTGTTTTCATATTCTTGTCTTTAAAACCACACTACTTCCTGCATTCCTGATTTGAGAACAATTAGAAACAACCTGATTTCTATTAACATTACTATATGCTCTGTAATTTAACAGTAGGGTGGGGTTTTAAACCAAGAGCCAACACTATATAAAGCAGGGGTTCACAACTTTTTTTTATATCATGGACCAATACCATTAAGCAAGGGACCTGTGCATTGCAGGTTGGGAAACTCTGATGTAAAGTAAAGCTGGGCTTCAGTATTTGTGGAGAGGCAGGGTGGGACCAATGCCAGTTCAGTGATCTGGAAAGGATGGGGGGAGGGATACCAAATATAGCAGGGTTACTTCTTTTCAAGATATTTTCTCCATCTAGTCAGCCACATTGAGAGACCATTTGGCTGTTGACTGTTAAGCCATATGGTTGAAGTTGCTGCTAGAAAGTGAAGAGGAAGAAGGGGGAGAATGTCAAGATCATGGTCATTTTCCATCGGGAGATGTAAAACAACATTGCTGGAAAGACACCAATGTCCTCATGATTTTAACATTCCATTCCTCTGCTACAGGTCAGTAGTCAATAAACCAAATAAATTGTTAAAATCTGAGCTTTGTTGTTACATTAAAATGATGGAACTATCAATCTTGAGTGGCTTATCTGTCTTGTCCTATCTATCTTACTAATGATGCATTGAACATAAGAAATAGGAGCAGGAGTAGGACATCTGACCCATTGACCCTGCTCCACTATCCAATAAGACCATGGCTGATCTGACTCATCTCCGCCTACCTGCTTTTTCCTCGTAAAACCTTAGTTCCCTACTATACAAAAATATACCCAACCACACCTTAAATATATCTACTGAGGTAACCTTGATTGCTTCATTGGGCAGAGAATTCCACAGATTGGTAAGATTTAAAAGATTCGGAAACATAACTCCCACTAATCTGACTTTCTCCTGCCCTGACTTTGGGTGAATAAATTTTCACCCACAATGGCAAAACCGCAGGCCAACACTTAGTCTGTACTTGCACAGTATTTCTCTGAAACTGATGGAATTTCATGTACTAAACAGCACAGATTAATTTATTGATGCATATAATACAAAAGACCGAATTGTAAATAGTATTCATGTGTTGGTTAACTCCGAGAAGAGAAAATTTCCTTTTAATTTATTGGCTGCCTCTGAGAATATAAACATAGTGTCAATAGGTCTTGAAGAACATGGGTGTATTTTCCATATGGAAAAGCAAAGTCTGTGCTCTGAGATAATGTGCTAGATCTCAATGGCAATTACACAAGGTTTAACTACTAAAGCAGCAACAAATTCTGAACTTCCACACATGGACTATAAAACGTTTAAAAAAATCTTCACAACTTAGTCACAGGTTTGGAAGGCTAAATTTTTACTCAGCGATCTGCTGAGATTCATTAAATTTGATTAGGGATTTTGTTGATTTCAATGACAATTGTAGGATTCTGAATTAGGAGAAGATGACTTCTTTATCTTCAAATGATTTATAATGTATTTAATCATACTGTTTAAGGTTGATGACCTTTCATTAGAAACAGAGAAAAAAAAGTATGTTTTAAGTGGTATAGAAAGAGGAGATATGGAGAGAACATCCACAGTGTCTGTGATTAAGGCAGATATCAAACAAGATTTAATATGTGTTAGTTTTATGATTTCTGATGAAAAGTCAATGAAAATTAGACTACTTTTCCACATTTCCAGCTTTACCAGTTTTATTTCAGACTTCCGCCATCTTCAGAATTATAAAGTGCCGATAAAATGTATTCACCCCCCACCCCCCTCCCCGGAGGTATTCAAGTAAGCATTTAGTAGATACACCTTTGGTAGCAATTACACACTTGAGTACGTATGGACCAGAAGTGTTCATGTTTTATTGTTTTGTAGCATTAAATCACATCGGATTTCATTTGGCTTCTTTGACACTGTTCAACAGAACAATACTCTTTCTTGTCAAAGTGAAAACACATCTCTACAAAATGATCTAAATTAATTTCAAATATAAAACACAAAATAATTGATTGCATTAAATATTCACCCCCACCCCCTTAATGTAACACACCAAAGCATCACTGATGCAGCTAATTGGTTAGAAAAGGCACATAATTAGTTAAATGGCGATCATCTGTGTGCATTCATGTGTTTCAGTTGATTCTAGTTAAAAAAAATGCACCTGTATTTAGGAGGTCCAACTGCTGCTGAGTTAGTATTCTGGCAAAAACAACACCATGAAGATAAAAGATCACTCCAAGCAAATGTGTGAAAAGGTTATTGAAAAGCACAACATTGTCAAGTCATTGAATATCTTTGGAGTACATTTAAGTCAATCATAAAGAAATGGAAAGAATATGGCACAGCCGTAAATCTGCCTAGATCCTTAAAAAATGAGTGACAATGCAAGCAGGGGACTGGTGAGGTAGGTCACCAAGAAACGTTTGTCAACTCTAGAGGAGTTACAAGCTCCAGTGGCTGAGACGGGACAGACTGTGCATACCACTGCTGCCTGGGTGCATCACCAGTCACAGCTTTATGGGAGAGTAGCAAGGAGAAAGCCATTTGAAAAACACTCACATGAAATCTCAGTTAGAGTTTGCCAGAAGGCATTTGGAAGATTCTAAAGTCAGCTGGAAGAGGTTCTATGGTCTGATGAAACCAAAATTGAGCTTTTTGACCATCAGCCTAAACGCTATGTTTGCTGTTCATCAGCAAAAACATATCATCCCTCCCATGAAGCTTAGCAGTGGTTGCATCATGTTGTGGGGATGCTTCACTCCAGCAGGATCTGGAAGGCCTGTGAAAGTTGTGGGTAAAATAAATGCAGCAAAATACAGAGATATCCTGGAGGAAAACCTGATATAGACTACAGGAGAACCGTGACTTGGGAGAAAATTTGTTTTCCAGTAAGACAATAACCCCAAGCATAAAGCCTAAGTTACACCGGAATGGCTTAAAAACAATAAAGTTAATGTCCTGGAGTGGCCGAGTCAGAGTCCAGACATCAATCCAATTGAGAATTTGTGGCTGGACTTGAAAAAAGGCTGCTCACTCACAATCCCCATGCAATCTGACACAGATTGAGCAGTTTTGTAAACAAGAATAGGTAAAGTTGCAGTATCCAGAAGTGCAAAGCTGCTAAAGGTCTATTCATACTGACTCAAGTTTGTTATTGCCAAAGGTGTATCTACTAAATACTGACTTGAAGGGGGCGAGTTATTATGCTATCAAGTATTTTGTGTTTAATAATTGTAAGAATTTTAGACCAATTTGTAGAAATTTGTTTTCACTTTGACACAAAACAGTCTTTTCTGTTGATCAGTATCAAAAAAAGCAAAATTAAATCCACTGTGATTCAATGTTGTGAAACAATAAACCATGAAAACTTCCAAGGGGTGTGAATACTCTTTATAGGTACTGTATTTGTTAATTAAAGTTAAAGTCTGTCCCAAGCCTTATAGGCTCATCCGGCCAGTGCTTGTGCCGGTTTCCGTGTTATGACCCTCCCCCGGATAGGATGCCAGTCTATCACGAGTTTAAACCCAGCATTTTGCCGGTACCCATTTTCAGCTCGGTGGACTGGAGCAGTGTGTGGTTAAGTGCCTTGCTCAAGGACACAACCCACTGCCTCAGCTGGGGCTTGAACACACAACCTTCAGATCGTTAGTCCAAAGCCTTAACCACTTGGCCAAGCGGTGCATTGGTCACTAGTTCTAGCCTCAGCTAAAGCAGTGTGTTTTGTGCTTGAGCAAGGCACTTAACCACACATTGCTCTGCAATGACACCGGTCCCAAGCTGTATCGGCCCATGTCCTTCCCTTCGACAACATTGGTGGCATGGAGAGGGGAGACTTGCAGCATAGGCAACTGCTGGTCTCCCATACAATCCTGCACAGGCCTGTGCTCTGGAAATATTCCAAGGCGCAAATTCATGGTCTCTCGAGACTAACAGATGCCTATTTATATATTTGTTAATTATGGTAGAATATGAATGTCTGGCTGCTCTCGAAAGTCTTATACTTCTCCTTATAGCTGTTTTCTTTTCTCTTATGCCAAGGTATTCTCTTGAAGCTAACTCTCGTTAATGTTTAGTTGTTTTGGTTCAGAAGAAGCTGATGCTGAACAGTGTTTCAGATGGTTTTCTCAGATAGAATTTTTTCTGCACCCTCATTTTTTCTCTAGTTCTGGGCATCCTATTGTTTACCTCCAGAGTAAAAAAATTCTATCAAAGACAGCCACATACATGCTTTTGATAGAAAGTTCCATTAGTTTATTTATTAATGGGTATTGATGCAATGATAATTTCTTCACTTCCTTTCATGTTCACTTGGTCTGACCAGGAGTCAAATATTCCTTAATTACTGTTGAATAATTAGAGATGAGTTTTCCATGAGAGGCCTTTAAAATATGAATTAACTTTTATCTTTGCTTTTACAAATATTCATTAATCTGCTTTTAAGAGGAATGAGAATACCCAAACCAGCACTAATCTTGGACTGGAAATCTGTTAGCAGTTATATTTACCATATTAACAGAGAGAGAATGCTGGTATAACTCAGCAGTCAAGCAGCATACATAGCAGAGAGTAAAGAGTTGACGTTTTGGGCTGAGACCCGTATTCAAGTCAAGGGCAGGAGAAGAAAGAATCTGATAGGAGAGGAGAGGCACACTCTTTTCCTATCTTTCTTCTTCAGCCCTTGACCTTTCCCATCAACCTGGCTTCCGCTATCACCTTCCAGCTAGTCATTTTCCCCTTAGCCCCACCTTTTTATTCTGGCATCTTCCCGCTTCCTTCTCAGTCCAGAAGAAGTGTCTTGGCCCGAAATGTTGATTGCTTACTCTTTTCCACAGATGCTGCCTGACCTGCTGGGTTTCTCCAGCATTTATGTGTGTTGCTTTGGATTTCCAGTATCAGCAGACTTTCTTGTGCTTGTAATTTATCCATATTGAGTGATTCTTTTCTCATATCAATAATGATCAAAGTTGGGAATGTCATCCCCAGAATGCTTTTACTGGGAAATAGAATTGCAATCAGAATAGAATTTCACACAATGATTTTTCTGTTTTGATACTATGAAATTATTTGTTTAAAATAATGATCTGCTTGACAATTGTAATGTGAAGTGGGAATAAGTCACACAGCTGTGCAAGGAATATCACTCAAACCTTTTTGAATAAGGTTTAAATATTTGCTAATAGGCTGTGCTGTAACAATTAGCTTGCACCATCAAATACCACTTTGTGAAGCTAACTTCATTTGTCAGGGTTAATACCTCCAAACAGACATCTAAAAATGATCTACATGATAGGTTCTCAATCATCTATTTCCAAATCTCTGGTGATTTAATTGTCTAGACTAGCTTCAGAGATTTGACCTTTCTTTTTGTGTCAGAGTCAAGCATTTCAACATTTAATTTGAAATGGTTTTCGGAGGTATTGAATTATACTCTATTTCAAATTAGTTTCATTGTGATGATCTGTGCTGGATACCAATGCATTTTTTATACCTTGGCTGTGTCATTCACTTCCTGATATCGGAGGAAAATGTAATTAAGTCATTCACAGTCATGCTAGCTGCTGTTAGTTTGTCTTCGCACTTCACCATTCCCTTGTCTACCCCATCAGTATTCCTCTGTGCTTCTTTCATGCCATTATTCTCGGAGTGAGTTCTGTCCATTTCACTGAACAACAAAGGTTTTGCTTCTGGAATACTTTTGGGTGTAGTTCATGGATTCTGGTCTGTTGATCCTGAAAATCACCATGAGATATCCCTATCAAGCACCATTTTTTTAAAATAGCCCATATCTGATATCTCAATCATTATTCAACTGAGAATAACCAATGTCGCGTTTAGGAAGGCATTTTTGTTGGTCCACAACTCAAATAGATCATCAATGACAGACAATTCAAAGAACTTCTACAGGGACTGGAGAAAATCGCATCAAAGGCATTTTCAGCTGATTGACAACATTCCTCAAGCATACAAAACCATGAAGTGCAACATGTCAGTAAAGATTCATTTTCTGCTTTCCCATTTAGACTTCTTCCCCACAAATATTGGGGCTATTGGTGACAAGCATGATGAAAGATTTCACTAGCACATTGCGATCATGGAGAAATGTTATCAGGGAAACTGGAATTCAACAATGCTGGCTGATTATTGTTAGATACGTAAGTGAGAGACCTCAGACACTGAACACAAACAAGTATCATCAACAAAACATTTATCAATTAAAATATTGCAAAGCATCAGCACTGTTAGGCAATTAAAGACATTATATTCAATAATAGTTAATTTCTTGATTCGCCAAATTCCTAATTGATACAAGAAATCTGAAATGTTTGTGTTCAACTTCAAACGGTCTGTCATAAAACAAAAACAATTCTGAGGAAGCAACACTTCTGGGGGGGAAAAAAATGTTGTCCAGTGTATTTTGTGCTTCTTTTTGCATTACCCTGAGCAGTGAATTTCAACTTCTGCATTCTTTTCTATCACGCAGTAGCTAATCGAACTGATCTCTCTCCCTCTTCCCAGATTCACTTTGCTTAACACAATGCTTCTGAAATATGCCAAAAGCATTGCTTTTCTCCATATTTTCCTGCAGCATGGGAGGAGGGGGTGAATGTGGTATCCACTTGCCATAATATTATTGTTAAACACATTGATATATAATTTAAATGTTGCTTATGGGCAGAGCTAAAGATGGCACAAGAGGGCTGCTCCCAGCTCATCAATAAAATAGTCTTCCTATTCTAACATTTCTACTTTCTCTTCCAGGGTGGCTGGGGTCCTATTGGGATCTTTGATCTACAGTGGCACTCAAGACTGTGGCTCTGCACTCTGGCATATTCCTGTACTTGGAGCTCGCTGATCAGCTCTGTTTCAGTATGTCCAGGTTTAGCCTGAACCTGAGCGACTTCGAGCCTTGCGCGGCCCTCTGGACACAAATTCTCACCTGTGTCATGAAATGAAGTGTAGTGGGAGCTGGAACATTGAAAACAGC
This sequence comes from Hypanus sabinus, assembly GCF_030144855.1. Classification (NCBI taxonomy): domain Eukaryota; kingdom Metazoa; phylum Chordata; class Chondrichthyes; order Myliobatiformes; family Dasyatidae; genus Hypanus; species Hypanus sabinus. Next base: position 37,639,596 of record NC_082718.1, on the reverse strand, counting down.
GAGAGTGACAATTGGAAGGGTCTTCACTCAGTAATCAATTTCTCTCTCTCTCTCTCTCCCCCTCTCTCGCTCCCTCCCCCTCCCCCTCTCTCCCTCTCTCCCTCTCCTCAAATGTGAGGGAGAGTTTGGTGCTAATTCTCAAGTCAGGGAACTCAAACAAAAAACTTCAGATCAATTGTAACATTGAATAGTGACTGTTGACTTGCTAGAGCGATATCTGTCTCCCCTTTATTAGTGAAAGATGTCCTGTGGGGTGTTGTAAACATTGGAGTGTTTGTAAGTTTTTACTGTACTGTAGACCATGGTCTCTCTTTAGGGGGTTTGTTGCTTGCATGGTGGGTGGTGGAAATCCCAATATTTTAGAATAAGTGGGGGAGGGTGAGGATTGCTGCTTGTGCATTGGAGGGAGCAGGGAGCTTTGGGTTCTTGCACTTCTTTACTGTCATTCATTCTTTGGGGTTTTTCTTCTGTTACAAAGTTGTCTATGGAGAGGAAGAATTGCAAGTTGTATTTTGCATACATTGTTTGATATCAAATGGAACTATTGAATGGTGTAACCTTCTTCCTTCCTCTTCAGCCCTTTACCTATTCCAATGGATGTAGATGAATAATCACCTATCTTCTACGCTCAAATTAATGAAGGCAATGGAATGTTAGAGGAACTCAGGGGGCCAGCCAGCAACTATAGAAATGAGTAAAATACAGAATTAGCTATACTACAAATACTGTTACACACATAGAAGTGATTATGTAAAAACGTAAGCAGTTGTCGTCGTTAGGTAGCATCTGGAATTTCCAGTTGGCGGATGATTTCCCTCCACTCCGCTCTGACATATTGGGAAATCATGTACTCAGCAGGTTACAGCAGTGGTTTGCCTTTGCCTTCTGCCGGGTGAGGTTAAAGAGGTCACCACCTCTTGCAGTGGATGACCAGGACATCAAAATGCCTTGTCGTGCTCTTAGAGCTCCACAACGCCTGCCTTCTTGATCGTTGCACCATTTATGTGTCTTTTCCGCTCAATTCGCGCTGGGACAGGCAGATCCCCCACTTCATCAAGGGTCGAAGACCTGTCGGCTACCCTCACTTGGTTTGGCCCGTCTGCCGAGACAGTTTACCGGGGTGTGGCTGCTGCGCGTGCTACAACTACTTGGAGCCACAGGTGAGAGCTGAGCGCCAGGTGGGGACAAAAGGTGGATGAGCTACCCTGAAAAAAGGCCCGGCCCCTCCACCAGAGGTGCTACCCCTCCCTAGGCACACCTTACACCCAGGTAAGCAAAGTTAAATTATAGGAAAAATACCTGGTTGACTGACAAATAAACTTGAATTGAATTGATGTAAGTTATCTATTGACATATTTATGTAGCTAGTCTGAAATCAATTCACTTCTAACAGATTGCTTTCTTTTCTTTGTAAACTGCACACTATTTTATTACACATACTAGTTTATATTTGCAATGGAAAATCTGAGTGCAGTGACCTGACAGTGTTAACCTATAGTGTTACTTTACAGATTCAATTTTGATAATGCATTAGTTTAGTAGTGTCCTTATGTGTTACAAACAATAAATACAACACATTCAATCACCTACTAAACCTTTGAATCATTTATCAAAGTTACTGATAAGTTTTACCCTGCTTAGCTAACTCTTGCATAGATTCCACAAAGTAAAGAGAAAAACATGTATTATTTTCTATTTAATAGAAAATATTGGCTGGATTGAGAGTAATTTTTGCGTTTGAAACAAGAAAAAAAGAAAATTTGTAATTTCTAACAGTAGTTTACTTCCAGATAGTTTCCTGATTTGATTGTAAGTAGTACTTCTCCTTAACCTGAAAATTGTATAATATAGTCTTCTTATTAAGAATTCTTTCTGGGTAACATAAGTGGGTTAATAAAGAGTACCCATTTTAAGAACTGATTCAAGATATTATAATACATTCATGGAGCCAAATATAATGATATTGGTGGTGCTGGAGTGTGTTCCCACAAGTTCCCAAGAAGCTGCTTAGTTTTAATTACATAAAGTACAATTTATAAAAGAAGATCATTTTTAAAAAGAGTCTGCGGATTGACAGCTCTGTAATGCGTAATGAATACGTGTCAGAGAAATGCACTGGATAAATCACAATTAGTCATTAAGATAGGGCAAGAGATCTTGATAGAGAAGCAATTCAAAAAATGTTATATACAGGCTAAGTCAGCATTTTCAAGCCAGGTGTGAGGTGGGGTGCGGTTTGAGCGCAATGAAAGGTGACCAATGGTGGAAGGATAATGTTCCTCATTCCATAATGTGTGATATCCATGAACGTATGGATTCATGTGGATGATATGTAAATAAATAATTAGCGCTGTGATTTGTTTGGGGCATAGAATACTTGGCTTGAGGAAGAAGCCTTGCTGAGAAAGTTTTCAGAGCCAGAAAGGAATTTAAAGATTTCAATGGTCTCAAGTCTCAATTCTTGACATCTTGCTCAATCTGTATGATTGCAACAGACGGGATCCTTACATTAATCTGGATAGTCATGCAGACTTCATTTTAAACCATGCACAAAGCATCCATTATTATGTTTTCTGTATGAATTGAGTCAACATGTGTATGAATGCACTCAGAGGCAAAAGTTTATTTGCAAAACAGCTAATTGCATGCTGACCCATTAAGCTCTTGGGACAATATCAATGCTTATGAACCTGTTGCATTGTTTGCTAAAGCAAGCACACCACACCAATAGCATTAAAATATAAACATATTTTGATACAGGGTTTCGATCTGAAATGTTGACATTTCCTTTCCTTTGGTGGATGCTGTTCCTTTTCTGTAGCTCCATAACACTCATGATCTTTATTAATGTCCCTGTTCATTGACTGTGTGTCCCACTCCCATCAGTGAGGAGGCTACATAGCAGCCATGGCAGGGCCAGCAGTATCAGAAAAAAATTATTTTCCCCTGCAGTAAGGCTGTCCAACACCTCCATCTACTAATCTACCCCATCACTACTTTATTCAGTCAGAGGTATCTTATCTACACAAATTCTGATGCATAGGGTCACTTCATGGGCATACAATCAATCTCCATAATAAGCTATTTTATGTATTTATATTTATTGTGCTTTTTTATTATTGTGTGTTCTTTATCTGATTGAATTTTTCTTTGTGCTGCATTGGATCCAGAGTAATAATTATTTTGTTCTCCTTTACACTTGTGTACTGGAAATATATTAAACAATCTTGAAAGGCTAGAAAGACTGCCATTCTGCAGAATATTCCTTTTTACAGTCACCTATGTGGTTTCCTCGTTCTCTGTTGGTATCATATCTGCATCTTGTACTCAGTTACTTTGGCAGCAGAAACTTTAAAAACTAAATGTATATATTGGTAGAGTTGTATTCAGCACAGACCAGATGGGCCTGTTTCTGTGCTGTACTTTCCTATGAATCTATGACTCTATTAGTAGGTCTGCTTCAAAAATGACTGGAATTAAAACAACAGAAATATAATATTATTGTCATTTTCATCCAAATAATGACTCTCATGGAGAGAAACATGAAGGATTTGTGCAAGTTCTGTGAGCTCTGATTCATAACTACTGAAGCAATAAAATGTAATACCTAATTGAAAAAAGAATATGGACAAAAGCAACTTGCAAAAGGATGCTCGTGCTAATTTGCTGTTTAGCAAGTGGTGATGTGCATTTGTGTAGAAGGGACTGTAAAATGTCACCCATGGTTTTCTTTGAAATTAATTGAGAGCATTTAAAATCTTTAAAATAGAAATAGAATTGAAATATGGGGTTTCTGTAGCACAAAAGGAGACAATTCTTCTCTTAGTTCTTATCATCTTTTTATCATCTCATTCCTTTCACCCGATTCCTTTTTGAAACCCACAACTGAATCTATTTTCACTATCCATTTAGGCCAGGGGTTCACAACTTTTTTTTATGCCATGGACCCCTACCATTAACAGAGGAGTCAAAACCAGGTTTTGTACCCCTGATTTAGGCTATTTATTCCTGATCTCAACTCTTGCTGTGGCAGAAAGTTTTCTCTCAAACTTCCTTTGGTTCTTTTGGTACTTTTGGTAATTTACTTAAACTGGTGTCTTTCGCTTATCAGTGTTCCATCCGTTTCTTGTTATTTGCTTGTATGTCTTTCAAGGTTTTGATTGGTTTTCCAAATCTCTACTCAACCTTTTCTGTTCTGACTATGACTTTCATCAGAGCTGCTCACATGACTCACCCGACATTAAGAAGCAAGCAGCTCCAATGAAAGTCATCAAATGTTATTGCAATGTACTGCTGCCGCATAACAACAAATTTCATGACATATGTTGACGATATTAAACCTGGTTCAGATTCTTCAGTCTGTTCATATAATTGAAGTACCTCAGGCCTGCAAACATTCCAGTTAATTCTGTCTGCTCTTTCCAAATCCTTCACTGCTTTCCCATGTTCAACCTGATCAAATCACTCCAGTTATGGCCAAATCAGTGCTTTATTAAGATCTGGCTAAAATATAGAATATCAATTTTAAAAATAGAGTAAGTTATAACTTAAGAAAAGGACTTGCTGAATCAGGTTCATTTCTCAAGGTCACCCACCACCCTTTCTCCCAACCCTTGTTGTTGTAATAATGTTTGGAAGTTGTGCAGATCCAATGGCTTTAGTGTCTTGCCCTTGGTTTCGTTCATTTTGGTGTGTGGCCATGTGCTGTGACTAGGCAGCAGACTTTGGGGTGGACCATGCTCTGTTACATTGTTCTTCCAACAGCTTGTGCTATTAGAAGGCCTTATGCTGTGTCTACCAGCAGTGGCTCAGGAAGGTACCTCGCCACTATCTTCTCAAGGGCAATTAGTGAAGGGCAATAAGTCCTGGTATTCGCAGTGACTCTCGGATGAGTAGAACAAAAAGAAACAAGAGAAAATCTCAGATGCTGGTAATCCAAGCAACACACACGAAATGCTGGAGGAACTCAGCAGGCCCGGCAGCATCCATGGAAAAGAGTAAACAGTTGACATTTTGGACTGATATTTCCTCAGAACTGGAGAGAAAGAAATATGAGAAGTCAGAGTAAGAAAGCGGGAGGAGGGGAGGAAGAGGTACAAAGTGGAAGGCGGTAGGTGAAACCAGGAGAGGAGTAAGGGTGAAGTAAAGAGCTGGGAAGTTCATTGGTGAAAGAGATAAAAGACTGAAGAGAAAATGTTCATGCCAGCATGTTGAAGACTACCCTCATGGAATATTAGGTGTTATATACAAAAATAACACTGATTTAAAAGAAAAGTAATAGAACATTCAAAAATATATTCACTTTGAACAAGGTTAATGGATGTTAATTACATCATCATTATCTTCATGTGCTATGTCGTATGATGTGGGCAATCATGCTCTTTGATCACGATTGTTCTTGGCAAATTTTTCTACAAAAGTGGTTTTCCATTGCCTTCTTCTGTGTAGTGTCTTTACAAGATGAGTGAACTCAGCCGTTAACAATACTCTTCAGAGATTATCCTCCCTGGCATTAATGGTCACATAACCAGGACTTGTTATATGCATCAGCTGCTCATACAACCATCCACCACCTGCTCCTATGGCTTCATATGACCCTGATTGGATGGGGGTAAGCAGGTGCTACACATTGCCCAAGGGTGACCTGCAGGCTGCAGAGGGAAGGAGCACCTTATACCTCTTTTGGTAGAGCTGTACCCAGGTCAATTAATTAAATAATAATAACTAAAGGAAACAGATACCTAGCTTTACAAACCCAATTGAGATTAGTAGCAGCCTTATGTAGTTCATGGGTGAGTCCAAAGACAATACAAGTGCTCATAACTGACCTCCACTGCTTTCTGTCCCTCTGTGTTTGAGTAAACTGATGCAGCTGTTTGGAACAGCCTTGTGTGTCCTTTGCGGTAATCCATTGGTTTGGAACCAGTCTGATGGTTTGCTGTTTAAATGGTCTAGCTAATGTTACTGTAAAGTGCAGACTAACAGCTATATAGGCATTAATGGAAGTCACAAGGCAAAAGTTCATTTATAGACAGCTGGAAATTAAACTCTGAAAAGGAGTCCATAATTATTTCAAAGTTAATTTAGCAATTTGTAGAAATAAAATTTGATAACCATTTATAAAATAAGTTACAAGCATCCTAAAAGCAAGCATGTTGTCAATGGAAGTGGTACCTATAGAGAGTAGGATAATCTTACACTTAAGATGAATAGAATGATAGAAATCTAACAAAAGGGCAAATTACCTCTGCTGTCCTTCTGGGCTCTAATTCAGCAGTAGGCCTGGAATTATACATCAATTGTGAAATTCAATTAATGTCACACTAATCATCATAATTGTAGAAACAATAGATGACAATTGAAGAAAAGGGGCATGGGGAAAAGAAACCAAGAAAATAGAATAAGCTAAAAATCTTTCTGATGTTGAATAGCTCTGGAATAGGTATAATTGCCAGACATATAATTTCCAAATCAATTCAAATATATATCTACAAATGAAATTTTCTGTTTGTTTTAAATTCATTTTTCATTTTATTGTTACAGATATTCCATTATAAATGAGAAACATACATGATGCACAGGGGACCATGATATTTGTCTGATTATGTTGAATTATGTATCACTTTTGACCGGTTTTATGCTGGGAAGATCCAGCTGATATCATTTTTTCTCACATTGCTAAGTATGCCTGTGTGGAAGTACCACAGTCTGTGTTCAGAACTAATAATTTCTGCATTAAAAATACTATAAACCTGTGCTATAAGTAGTTATATTTTATTATTTGTTTTTAAAAGTATTGTTATTTTACTGGTTTTAATTGATTTCAATAAGTAATACAATTTTTATATTTTATAAATGTACAGAAATATTTAAGTTCTGTGACTAGACTTTATATTTCTAATAAACTTTTGCGGAGACATTCACAAACCCTCAACATTATTGAACATAGTGTCTGTTTTCACAATCAGGGGAGTCACGCCTCTTTGGTTATCAAAGCCATTCTGTGAGTACAACAGGCTACCTGTGATGGAGAAATCCCCCCACCACTCTGAACCAGGTTAAAATCCTGGGATCCAGGCTCCCCACTATAGACTATCTGAGAAATACTCTGGAACAAACTCTGGAGGCGGTGTGGTGCAGCGTCCAGGTTGGAATCGGCCCTGTCCCCTGTAGTGTTCGTTTAGCGGAAGCCAAGTCATATGGTGTTCAACTTCGATTCTTGCAACATTTATGGACTCGGTGACTTGGACTAACTTTTCTCGTGTGACTGAATTTTACTGGTGTCTTATATGTGATACTCACGCTTTGTTCTGTGTGACACTGTTGATACTGTGTTTTGCACTTTGGCTCTGAATTAATGCTGTTGCATTTGGCCATATTTATGGCTGTCCATGTATAGTTGAACGACAAATGAATTTGAACTATGAACACGGCAGAGGGAAAGGTAGGCAGTGATGTTAGAATGGTGCTGGTATTCAAACACATCCTGAAAGAAGCAAAAATGGGAAATGATTACAGCAATATGAATCAATCTTTTAAAAAATGTAATTTTTTATAATTTTGGATACAATAGGGTCTTTTAAGAGCCTTTTGGATAGGTACATGGAGCTTAGTAAAATAGAGGGCTATGCGCCAGGGAAAGTCTAGGCAGTGTCTATAGTAGGTTACGTGGTCAGCACAACATTGTGGGCCAAAGGGCTGTAAATTTCCATGTTCTATGTTTAAAGAAAAACTGGAGCCAAGTATAACACTCAAACAGATTATAAAAATCAAAATTAACTGTGTGCCTAAATCTGTCAAAACTGTTCCTTTTCAAAAATATCAATGGAAAAACAATTCTTGATCTTTTACAATTGCTGCAGAATGGTTGTGTAGGTTCTGCTCTGCAGCCTCTAGCAAAGTGAGTTCAAAAGGACAGGAGCAAACTATTGACCTCAAGATCGGGTCCTTTGCACTTGCATAGAATTCCTGAGTTGCCCAAAGGCATGCAAGAAAATAATTTGCTGTTATGAAGGTTATGCAAATATTTACCTGAGATCTGAACTATCAATACTGTAGATGAGTGCTCACTGTTCAGCGTTGATGTGATGGGCTGAAAGGCTGGTTTCCATGTTGCATGAGTCTATATCTCTGGTTGGGCCCGCCATTAGTCAGGGTCAACTGTGGACTTTTGTTTCCTAGCTGTCTACGTGATACACAAGCCAGTACTCAAGCAGAGTTGTACAATATGGAGAGCAGGCTGGTGTCCATGTAGCATGCTTCCCCTTTCCACACAGTTAATGAATCAAAAGCAAGAGCAGAGACCGATACATTTTGGCACCAGCAACTTCACAGGAGTTGCTTGTTAGCTTTGAAAACAATGTTGCACTGCCTTAGGGACTCCAGCTCTAGATTTTTTCTTTGAGGTTTATTCCCGAGGGGGGGGGGGAGGGTGTGTGTGTGTGTGTGTGTGTGTGTGTGTGTGTGTGCGTGCGTGCGTGCGTGCGTGCGTGCGTGCGTGCGTGTGTGTGTGTGTGTGTGTGTTCACAAAGCAGCAAAGCTTTGAGATTGGGGTTTTCCTTTTTCTAGATGTACAACTAACTGTGGCTGATGAGACCCATCTGCCCAACATAGCTGGTTTTAAGGTGCCTGTAACCTGCCTTTGCTCCTTCTCCTGTTAGTAGAAATGGTTCTATTGGGTTTAGTAGCTAAACCACACATGAAGACAGGAGGTTGACTTGGTTGCCTGAGGCTATTTGAGATGCACGCTATTGGGAGAATTTAATAAATAGTGGAAGCTTATTCTCACAAGCTCCGCTGGCTGGTACTATCTTAAGGAACCATTTCTCTAGTATAGTTTGCAAAAGAACTAGAGGGGAATGGAGGAAAAAAGATACCGAACAGGAAAGGAAATCTGAAGCTCTCAACTGTTGGTAAAGGCAGATATCTTAACACATTTATATTATATTTGATTCAGCATGCAGTGTCTTGAAATAAAGGTTAAGAACCAACATTTGGTATATGTTCTTAAGCTGCAGAGCTTTTAAAACTCCAGACATGGACATATTGTACCAAATATAAATTTCTATGCTTCTATGATTAAGTAACATGTGCAGTATGGTCTATTAAATTTCAAAGTAAGTTTATTATCAAAGTACATACAGTATACTGCATATTTCCATATACTACCCAGAGATTCTTTCTCTGGCATGGAATTTAAAGGGGGAAAAGAAATACAATAGAATTTCATTAAAAAAATCTATAGGTACACAAATAAAGACTGACAAACAACCCTTATGTGTAAAAGAAGATAAACTGTGCAAATAACAAATACACTGAGAATGTGATTTGCAAAGAATCATTGTAAGTGAATCTGTAGGCCCTAGTGGAGAATGAAGTTATCTAACTGGTTTAAGACCCTGCTGATTGCAGGGGAATAACTATTCATGAATCTGGAGGTGTAAGATACAGGGCTTCTGCATCTCCTGCCCAATGGCAGGAGTGAGAAGAGGGCATATCCTGAATGGTGGGGGTCTTGGATAATGCATCCTGCAGCACATTATAAAAATGTATTCAGTGGAGGGGAGGAACTTTGTCTATGATCAACTAGGCTGCACATATCACTTTCTGCAGCCTTTTCCACTCTTGGGCTTCAGTGTTTCCATTTCAGATCATAATGCAACCAGTTAGGATTCTCTCCACTGCGCATCTATTTTATCGAAGTTTTTGATTACATGCCTAATCTATGCAAACTTCTAAGAAGAAGTTGTACCTTCTTTGTGATGACACTTATGTGCTGGTCCTGGGACAGATGCTCTGATATGTTAATGCTGATGAAGTTAAAAGTTACTGATCCTCTTCACCTCATGAGGACTGTCTCATGGACCTCCTGCTTCTTCCTTCTGAAGTCAATAGTCAGCTCTTTAGTTTTGGTGATGTTGAGTGAGAGGTTGCTGCTGAGGCAACACTTAAGCAGATTTTCATTCTCCCTAATATTTGCTGATTCACCATCACCAAACCTTTATTTGGCTTATAATAGTTTCTATATGAATTTAACTGTTAGATAAATGGGTTATGGCCAAAGGGGGAAAAAATAGCTGAAGTGGCTTAGCATTTTAATGAAAAATAGTGAAAGGAAAAAAAAATCTACCAGAAAACACAATAATACCTCCATACTGTTTTTCTCCAGTGTGAACTCCTGGCAGCGTTGATCTCTCCATTACTGAGGGTGAAGAACTTCAGTCACCAAGACATGCCATCTTTAATTACCTATAAAGTTAACTTAAGACTACACATGAATTAGAATATGATGCACCCCACAATGTACTTTGTAATTTCAGGCAGTCCCCAGCTTACGAATGAGTTCCATTCCTGAGTATGTCTTTAAGTCGGATTTGTACATAAATCGGAACAGTACATCCGGTATTATTTGGTGTCAGTTAGTCAAACGTTTGTCTTAGTATATAGTATATATTTTAACTTTCTATGCATATAAAATACTTAAGAAACATACATATTCCAATAATTAAACCACTGCATTGCTTAGTAATAATTGTAGCTTTCATCGGGGCAGGGCCTTTGAAATGCTCCATTATTCTCACTTTATCCTTTATTCTTTAAAATTGTTCCGATCGTTGACCAACTGTAGCCTAACACTTTTCCAATGACCGATGACATTTCACCTCTTTCCACTTTATTTTCAATCATGATCGCTTCCTGTCAACGGGACAGAAACACTGCGGGTGGCGGGTGTTGAACTCTGCCGGCTCCCGAGCTCCGCCGGGTCCTAAGGACAACTGCACTGAATTCCCCGGGTCCTAAAGTCCACTGCATTGAGACAGGTTAAATGGGACAAATGGGGGCTGTGTTGGGTTTGGGTATTTGATCCTCGACAATATTCTGCGTGAGAATGTAAACTGGAGGTGGCAGTGTTTTTTTTTTAGCGAGGTCGAGTTGCAAGCTTGACATCAACCCGGCATGAATGGAGAGCGCGCTCTGGAGCGGTCTGCCTCTGAATTGAACTCGGGAACCTCCGTTGTTGAGCCTGGCGCTGATCTCACTGCGCCACCAGCCGACCAGAAAAGGGTGGGGGGTGGTCAGGGTGAATCTTGCTAGGAAAAATATAAGCCAAATACAAGGTTACGTGGCAACAACTTAAAATGGCAGATGTTGTCGCGATCTAACTTAAAAGAGCGGACAGTGTTCTCCTTCCTCGGTTTGTAAGTGCGAGTTGTTCATAAGTCGGACGTTCATAACTCGGGGACTACCTGTATAATCATATTACAAAATAAACAAGTATTTACATTAAATAGAGTATACAAACAACATATACACATTTACATATCCCCAATACAAAATAAATGGAATATTCGGCTGTGTATGGTTGGAGAGGCGTCATAAAGCCAACCTGAGTGCATTAGCTTGGTTTAAGACCCATTACACCAGGGAAGATATTGAAGTGAATACACTCAACACAGTGACATGAAAAGGTATGTTTGTATGTGTGTGTAAGGAGTGTGTTTACTGAGTGCTTTCCAGCATATTAACTTTACCCATGTGCTTGCACTTTATTCCACAGTATTTGTTCCAGTCTTACCGATACCATGTCTCTTCTTAGCACTATTTCTGAACTTCAACTTACTTTCTTGTTTCATTATAACTAGAACACAATATAACATTCAAGGTTATGCAGTAGCAGGATTCAGTAACTGCATAGTTCCATCAATAGTTTTGACATAATTAGACCCATGTTAACATCCTATTAACGTTCAAAATACATTTATTAACAAAGTATGTATACCTTAAACAATCTTGATATTTGTTTCCTTGCAAGCAGCCACAAAACAAAGAAATGCAAAAGAACCCGTAAAATAAAATCTGTTAAGCACCCAATGTTCAATGAGAGAGAAAAAAAACAAATCGTGCAAGTAATAAAAGTAAGCAAGTAGCATTCAGAACAAAAGTGGGTCCATAGACAAGAAGCCCGGAGCAGCCAGAGCAGGCCGCAGCCTCAGTCTCAATTCAGCACAGAAGCAAGTAAACATCACGGAGCAGTGTCCCAACCCCTGCTTCTAGTCCTTACACCCATAAACCATATGACATAGGAGCAGAATTAGGTCATTTGGCCCATTGAGTCTGCTGCGTCATTCTTGTCTTGTCCATACTGCACCAACCGCTGCCACTGGGCTGGTAAAGAATGACATCAAATCAGTATTAAAATGTGACAGAGGATTGGAAGATGTTGTGTCCTTGTGGGTTGAGTTAAGAAACTGCAAGGGTAAAAGGATCCTGATGGCAATTATATACAGGCCTCTCAACAGTCGCTGGGATATGGGCCACAGATTACAACATGAAAAAGAAAAGACGTCAAAAGGGCAATGTTATGATAGTCATGGGAGATTTCAACATGCAGGTCGATTGGGAAAATCAGGTTGGTACTGGACCTCAAGAGTTGTTGAAAGCCTATGAGATCACCTTTTAGAGTAATTTGTCATTGAGCCTACTAAGGTATCAGCTGGACTGAATTACATGTTATGTAATGAACCAGAGGTAATTAGGAGCTTAAGGTACAAGAATCCTTAGGAGACAGTGATCACAATATAAAAACATAAGACCATAAGACATAGGATCAGGATTAGGCTATTCAGCCCATCAAGTCTGCTCTGCCTTTCCCATCATGGCTGATCCCGGATCCCACTCAACTTTATACCCCTGCCTTCTTGTCATATTTTTAGATGGCTTAATCGATCAGGAAACAATCAACTTCTGCCTTAAACATACCCATGGACTAGGCCTCTACCACAGTCTGTGGCACAGCATTCCGCAGATTCACTACTCTCAGACCAAAAAAAAATATAACTGAGTTCAACTTAGAATTTGTTAGGGAGAAAGTAAAGTCTGACAGCAGTATTTCAGTGGAGTAAAGGAAATTACAGAGGTATGAGAGAGAAATTCAGCAAAGTAAAGTGGAAATGGCAGGGATGTCAGCAGTGCAATGGCGTGAGTTTCTGGGAAAAATGAGGAAGGTGCGGGACAGATGCATCCCAAAAACAAAGAAATGCACAAATGGCAAAATAGAACAACCATGGTTGACAACAGAATTCAAAGCTAATGTAAAAGCAAAAGAGAGGGCATACAACAAAGCATGAACTAGAAGGAAGATAGAGGATTGGGAAGCTTTTAAAAGCCTACAGAAAACCTGCCTTTTCAATCCAAGTGGCCTGACTTTGAAATCATCCAAACATCGGGTTGCTTCTCGCGTGAGGACCTGGGCCCAGTCACATTGATACACTCTGGGCCTTGATCTTTACAGGATAAAACTTTACCTTTTGACATCCTGCACTGGGTGGGTGGACATGTTTAGTATTGAGAATGGTGAACTTCTTGGTGGCTTTTTAACTGATCATTTCAAAGCATTCCACAAGCCAACGTGTTTGTTTTGTTTTGTGGGTTATCAGGAGCAATTTTCAGTTGTCTCAATTAAATTCCAACTCTACTCAGCTCATAACCTATTCATCCTCAGCAAAATTATACTTAATTAAAATGGCCAATGTGTTGTAAAAACACATTGTGATACTTCACAGAAGTATTACATTATATCTGATTATTGAACAGTCTGAGTGTCACAGATGATAGCTTATCATTGTCTCCAGTGACAACTGAAAGGATCATATTGTATTCATGATATGTAGGAAGCTGGAGAGGAAAAGCCCTTTGCTAGGTGATCTAGAAAGAGAAATGGAAGATTCATTTCTAACTCCTTGGATTTATAGCCCTTTTTTTTCTCTGTTACGAGGGAAAAAGTGGTGGGAATTTCTAACACCAGAGGACCTAGCCTCAAAATAGAGGAGTGTCCTTTTAGAATGGAGCTGAGGAGGGATTTCTTTAGCCAGAGAAAGGTGAATCTGTGGAATTTGCAGCTGCAGGCAGTTGTGGAGGTTTAGTTTTTATGCATATTAAGGCAGAGGTTGGTAGGTTCTTGATTGGTCAAGGCATGAAGGGTTGTGGGGGGTGCTGGGGGTTAGTGAATAAGGCAGGAGATTGGGCTGAGACAAAATATGGATCTGCCATGAAGAAATGACAGAGCGGACTCCGTGGGCCAAATGGTCTAGTTCTGCTCCAATGTGTTATGGTCTTATAGAACAGGTTCACAGGTTTGGTGAGTGAGATAAAAGACATTGATTACAAACAAGCACATTAATCATTTTTTTACAAACAGTAAACGTTTTGACCAAACATATAAGTCCCCCAAGTTACACAAACTGCAAAACTAAATATTCAACAAACAGATAGCTAGCTAAGAAAGTGTGGGCCCTCCTAAGTCTCCAGCATCCTTTTCCAATGGTTCCTCAGCACTGGTCATGATCTCAGTGTGAAAAGGAATGCCTGTGGACGAAAGGAAAAGAGACCAAGCCTCTGGCAAGTGCTACTTGTGTACCCTTGAGATGCCTGAAACAGGACACTGGTGTCATAGCACACAAGACAAACAACTGCAAAGAGCTGCAGCATCCTTCAAATGGGTTAATCAATGACTGGCACAGTAGAAGCAGCTTTTGACCGACAAGTAAACTAACCCCCCCTCCTCACTTAACATTCTTCTGAAGCCTTTACCTGGAAACAGTACATTCCACCCTCTGCTTTTTTCTCAATTGAGTTCCTTCAAAGAATGCATTTTTTATGGCATTTGTGTCTGAGTGTCCATTATAGCATCAACTATTTTACAAGGAATATTTGGAAAAAATGGAAATTAACCACTATTTACCAGCAAAGATGGTATTAGGCAGGATTACTGTCTGATATATTACCTCATCTTTAGTTAACTGTTAACCTAAAGAAAGTGAGCATTTCAGATAATTATACGGTGTCCAGTTTTCTCACAGAAATCAGTGACTATCTCTGTTCCAAATCTGGAGGAGGTTGCCTGCGTCTTCAAACATCTCTGGCACCATACTTTATTCCATTCTTGGTTTCTTGAAATATTTTTAGAAGCCTTGACCTCCAGCAATCTTCCAGAAATGTGTGTGGCCCACTGAGTTCCCTCAAGCAGCTTGCTATTTGGTCCAGAGTTTGGGACTCCATGTTGGCGTCAACAAGGTTTGATTTGCTGTTAAAGTACAGATGTTGGCTAATAACATATTTCACTACATGATAAGGATTTTTTTCCTTTTTTTTCCTTTACCACCAAACAGCTTTGATAGTGGGCTTAGTTTCTCTTTTTTTGTATAATAAAATCATCAATATTACGACTTAATTTAATTTACATGACTACAGGGTAATGAGATTGCAAGTGTGATTCAAATATAATGTATTTTGTATTATTTCATCTTTTTTAAAATTTATAATATATATCTTCCTGTACTCTGTATTCTTCCATGTAGAAATTAATAAAAATATTGAAAGAGAACAAGGTTAACTATCTACTCCAACCTGAAAAAGTTCCTTCAAGCACTGAAGTAAGAGATTGAGATTGAATCTCTTTTTCTTGCTCGTATGTTACTTTGAACCATGTGTGCAATATTTGAACCAGACATGCTGAAAACTGATTATATATGTGAACGCCACATTCTATGTACTTCTGAAAACTTTGAAAATCTTGTGCTGTGCTTGCTTTGCAGTTTGCTTTTGAATTACAAAGGTTAAACTTCTTTTTTCTAACTGAATTGATCATGAATATCTATGCTGCAGTATATGAATAACATTCTGATTTTTATTGCTGATCTTTTAAAGATTGTGGAGTTTACAGAATCATATGATTATTCATAATTAGAACAGTGATGGACCATCTTTGTCTGCATCGGGTGTTAGCAGCAAATTGTATCTAGGCAACTATTAGATCTGAGCTGACTATTGTTACAGAGAGCAGCTTAAGCTATTTTCTGTCTTACTCACTGCAGATGTATGGCGTTGAATGACATCTTAGATTACTGGCTTTTCTTCCATTTCACTGTTAATCACTAGCTGACAAAATCTTGCCTCCTAGATAATTCAAAATTGAGTGGCATGCTTAAAAAGACTGGGTCAGATACATTTTGCAAGCATTTACGCAAAACATTTAAAACACTTTTAAGAGTATTTTCACATTTTCACAGAACCATAGAGCCTTTACAATGCTAACAATCTGTAAAAAAATGACATTTAGCTGTGTGGACAATTGCTAATTAATATAAAAGAAAACAAGAATCTTCCAATTTTGATTCTTTGGGTTGAGATCTGAATTAATGTTAACTTAATTCAAGCTCTTTGAATATGTTCTAATTAAT
This sequence comes from Hypanus sabinus, assembly GCF_030144855.1. Taxonomy (NCBI): domain Eukaryota; kingdom Metazoa; phylum Chordata; class Chondrichthyes; order Myliobatiformes; family Dasyatidae; genus Hypanus; species Hypanus sabinus. The sequence goes on along the minus strand of NC_082718.1, from coordinate 37,623,358 downwards.
TAATTCCCCAAAAAAAGTTGTGGAAATGAATGTTAATGAACGTTAGCTCGTGTCAAGTGAATGGAATTTGTTAGGTTTCTCTGCCTTTTCAATGTTATTTCAGGTGTAGGCAAATGTAACATTGTTACCAGGTAAGGTACTGTAAACTTGTGCCAACCAAGAGGCTGAAGTGTTTAAGGACATCTTCAAACTCTCATTGCTGCAGTCAGAGATTGCTACCTGCTTCAAAAGGGCATATATCATACTGATGTCTCAACAACTGTTGCTCATTGGCACTCACATCAACTGTGATGAAGTGCTTTGAGAGGTTGATCGTGGCTACAATTATCTCCTGCCTGAGCGAGATCCTTGACCTGCTGCAATTTGCCTACCACCACAACAGGTCAACAGCGGGTGCAGGTTCACTAGCTTTCCACTAACCCTTGGTCCATCTGGACAACAGCAATATCTATATCATGCTGCTCTTTTATTGATTACAGCTTGCCATTCAATACCATTATTACCTCAGTATTAATCAACAAGCTTTAAAATCTGGGCTCTATAAATCACTTTGCAGCTGGATCCTCGACGTCTTCATTGGGAGATCACAGTCAGTGCGGATCGGGAATACCATCTCCTCCTCTGCGATTTGCCTATCGTCACAACAGGTCTAAAGCAGGTGCAATATTACTGTATCTCCATTTGAACTTGGATCACTGGGACAACAGCAATACCTATGCCAGGCTGCTTTTTATTGATAATAGCTCAGCGTTCAAAACAATCATAACCGCAGTAAAATCTCATCCTTGCTGATACTCGTCATTGGCGTACTTGTAGAATGTGTGTGTGGCTTGCTGCTCTGCTCTCTCTACACTCCTGATCCTGTAGCTAGGCACAACTCTAACACTGTCTATAAACTTGCCAGTGACCCAACTGTTACTGGCAGAATTTCTTTTGGTGAGGAGGAGGAATACAAGAGTGAGGTAGATCAACTGGTTGTGTAGTGTTGCAACAACAACGTTGCACTCAACATCAGTAAGGCCGAGGAATTGATTGTGGATTTCAAGAAGAGGAAGTTGGGGGGAACACACACCAGTCCTCAAGAAGGGATGAGCAGTGGAAAGAGTGAGCAGTTTCAAATTCCTGACTATAAACATCACTGAATATCTATCCTGAGACTAATATAATGATGCAATTTCAAACAAGGTACAACGGAGGCTATAATTTATTACGAGCATGAGGAGAGTTTGTATGTCATCAAAGATTCTCATACTTTTCTACAAATGTACCATGGACAACATTCTAACTGTTTGCATCACCATCTGGTACCTACCACTGCACAGGGTCAGAATAAGCCACAGTGGGTTGTATACTCAGCCAGCTCCATCATGGGCACTAGTCTCCACAGCATCAAGAACACCTTTAAAAGGTAATGCCTCAAGAAGGCAGCAACCATCATTAAGACTCCTATCACCCAGGGCATGCTATTTTCTCATTGCTACCAACAAAAAGGAGGTACAGGAGCCTGAGGACATGTGCTGAACATTTTAGGAACAGCTTCTTTCCTTCTGCCAACAGATTTCTCAATGGATAATTAATCCATATACATTGCCTCATTACATTTCTTCTGCTCTCTTTTGCACTACTTAAAGTACTGTGCAAAAGTCTTAGGCACAAATACATAGCTAGAGAGCCTAAAATGTTTGCACATTACTGTATTAATGTTATGTATTGCTCTGTTCTTCTGCCTCAGAAAAATCACTAATTTCATAACTTATATAAGTGATGATAAAGCTGATTCTGATATGGGTCTGTATTGTAGACTAAGAGTGAGAAGGGGGTCAGGAAGAGAGGAATCATGGTTGGGAAAAGTGGAAGGGAAAGGGGAGAGAGTGGGAAATACCTAAAAGACATTCTGTAATGATGAATAAACCAATTTTTTGGAATCAAATGTCCTTACCTGGTGTCTCAGAGCTGGTTGTGTTTATAGCCATGTCAGCCCCCACCCCTGCCCCTCCTTCGCTGCCACCTGTCCCACACTCCTCCTACAGCACTCCACCCTCACCATTTCCGGCATCCTTTGCTTCCATCCATGTTGTCAAGTACAGTACTGTACAAAAGCTAGGCACCCTAAGACTTCTTCACAGTTCTGTATTTAATTTTATTTTGTAAAATATTTTAATGGCCCAGTCAACAGCAGGAGCAGGTAACAACAACGAGGTTACCAGCATGTCAGCGATGCTTGATTGAAAGCACGGAAGGGACAAGCAGGACAGCCATTGTTGGCATTGTTGCCAGTGATGAGAGTAGGAGTGCCCAGCTTTGTCTTCAAGGAGGTTTCAGCTTGAAAGAGGCATTGGCTATGAGTAAGTTTCTGTTAAAGTTCCTTTTTTCTCTTACTGTACCTTGTGTCATTAATGGCTGTTTGTTCTTCATGTCGGATGTTAGAGTCCTGGAAGATCCAATGTCTCCCAGGGAACAACATCTGCACGAAGTGCATCCAGCTGCAGTTCCTTAAAGACCGTGTTAGGCCTCCGAAGCATCAGCTGGATGACCTTCGGTTTGTACAGGAGAGTGGAGAGATAATTGATCAGAGTTACAAGGAAGAAGTCACTGCGAAGTTGCAGGAGGCGAGTAGCTAAGTGACTGTCAGGAGAAATGGCAGTTAGCGCAGAATACCCCTGTGGCCATTCCCCTCAAAAATCAGTTTACTGTTTTGAATACTGTTGTGAGGAATGACTTCCCAGGGGAATGCCACAGAGACTAGGTTACCCGGCACTGAGCATGGATCTGTGGTGCAGAAGGGAAAGGGGGAAAAGAGGGGACTCAATAGTCAAGGGAAGAGACAGGAGATTCTGTGGACATGACCAGGATGCCTGAATGTTACGTTTTCTCCCAGGTGCCTGGGTCAGAGACAACTTGAATTGTGTCCACAACATTTTGGAGAGAAAGGGAGAGAAGCCAGATGTCCTGTTAGATACCAGTACTTGTCACACTCTGGGCCTGGATCTTTCACAAGATAAAACATCTACAGAAAGCAACTAAAATATCATTAGGAGGGAATGGATGAAATGTCAAAGCAAGCTAGCAAACAACATCAAAGTGGATAGTAAAAGCTTTTGTAAGTATGTAAAAAATAAAAGAAAGCTGAGTGTGGATATAGGACCGTGAGAAAATGAGGCTGGAGAAATAATAACGGGAGAGAAAGAGTTGACAAGTGAGTATTTGACATGAGTCTTCACGGTGGAAGACACTAGCAGTGTGCAAGATGTTGAATGGTGTGAGGGAAGTGAAGTTAGTGTAGTTACTATTAGAAGGGAGAAAGTGCTCAAAAAGCTGAAAGACGTTAGGGCACACCAGTCACCCAGACCAGATGAACTGCACACTAGGGTTCTGAAAGAGGTAGTGGTAGAGAATATGGAGGCTTTAGTAATGATCTTTCATAAATCATTGGACTGGGGCATAGTGCCAGAGGACTGGAAAATTTTAGGTGTCTCTCCACTCTTTAAAAAAGGAGGAAGGCAACAGAAAGGAAATTATAGGCCTGTTAGCCCGACCTCAGTGGTTGGGAAAATGTTGTTAATGATGAGTTTATGGAGTACTTTGTGACACAGGACAAAATAGGACAACATCAACATGGTTTACTTAAGGGAAAGTCTTGCCTGAAGAACCTGTTGGAATTCTTTGACGAGATTACACATAAGATAGGTAACGGGAATGCAGTGGATGTTGTATATTTGAACTTTCAGAAGGCTGTTGTATTATCTCTATGTACTGTGGGTTATTAAGAACAAACTATATTCTGGAAGAATTAAAACTAGAACTTTTATTTAACAGCAAACAGCAACCACGTTTTCACTATGTGAGCATCTCGATCATTCTGTCATTTCTGCACATGCTCATAACTCTGTTCAATCATGTTCTTACACGTGACACGTGATATCACCACAAATGCCTTTGACAATTTGCTAGACATAGAACCACAGAACACTACAGCACAGTACATGCCCTTCAGCCCTCCATGTTGTGCTGACCCATATAATCCTTAAAAAAATATTAAACCCACACTACCCCGTAACCCTCCATTTTTCTTTCATCCATGTGCCTGTCCAAGAGGCTCTTAAATACCCCTAATGTTTTAGCCTCCACCACCATCCCTGGCAAGTCATCCAGTCACTCACAACCCTCTGTGTAAAAAACTTACCCCTGATGTCTCCCCTAAACTTCCCTCCCTTAATTTTGTGCATATGCCCTCTGGTGTTTGCTGTTGGTGCCCTGGGAAACAGGTACTGACTATCCATCATGAGGCTGTTCATCAAGTTAAGAGCTCATGGCATTACAGGGAAGTTACTGGCATGGTTAAAGCATTAACTGATTGGTAGGAGGCAGTGAATGGGAATAAAAGTATCCTTTTCTGGTTGACTACCTGTGGGTAGTGGAGTTCTGCAGGGGTCAGTGTTGGAACCACTTCTCTTTATACTGTATATCAATGATTTCTATGATGGAATAGATGGATTTGTTGCCAAGTTTACAGATGATATGAAGATTGGTGGAGGGGCAGGTAGTATTGAGGAAGCAGGGAGGCTGCAAGAACTGAAGAATGGGCAAGAGAGTGGCAAATGAAATACAGTGTTGGGAAATACATGGTTGTGCACGTTGGTAGTAGAAATAAATGTGTAAACTATTTTCTAAACGGGGAGAAAATCCAAAAATGCAAAGGGTCTTGAGAGTCCTTGTGCACAATATCTTGAAGGTATACCAGGTAGGGTCCGTGGTGATGAAGGCAAATGCAAATGCAATGTTAGTATTTATTTCAAGAGGACTAGAATGCAAGAGCAGGGATATGATACAGAGTAGATGTGCAAAGGATGTTTCCCATGGTGGGAGAGTCTAGGAAAAGAGCCTTAGGATTAAGGGGCATCCATTTAAAACCAAGATGTGGATACATTTCTTTAGCTATATGTTGGTAAATTGTGGAATTTATTATCACAGGCAGCTGTGGAGGTCAGGTCGTTGGGCAGAGCTTAATAGGTTCTTGATTGGACACAACATCAAAGAATATGGGGAGAAGGCCAGGGAGCGTGGCTGAGGATCAGCCATCATTGAATGCTGGAGCAGACTCAATGGGCCAAATGGCTTTATTCTGGTCCTATAGCTTAAGGTAGTATGTATTTCTTATTGTAATTTACCAACATTTTAATTATTGTGTATTACAATTTACTGTTGTTGCAAAATAACCTATTTTTCGACATACTGCATGCCAGTGAAAGTAAACCTGATTCCAATTCCTTGCTGACAATCAACACAAGGATGCCCAATCACTGCCCAATCATTGTTTCACCAATGAACGCGTAGCGAGTTATAGCTCAAGCACCGTCAGTAAGTTCATCAATGACACCACTGTCGTTGGCTGAATCTCAGATGGCATCAACGACGTACTTGGGAGTGACATTTGTTGCCTGGTTGAGCATTGTCACAACAACAACCTGGCATTCAACAACAGCAAGAACAAGGAATTGATTGTGGACATCAGGAAAGGGAAGATGGAGAATACACACCAGTCCTCATTAAGAGGTCAGGCATGGAATGGGAAAGCAGCTTCAAGTTCCCCAAGCGTTGGCACCTTTGAGGATCGATCCTCAGTGCAAAATTTACTGCAATCACAAAGAAGGCACACCTGTGGCCTACTTCATTAGGAGTTTGAGGAGATTTGGTATCTTACCAAAGGCTTCAGCAAATTTCTACAGATGTACCATGAAGAATATTCTGACTGGTTGCATCAGTGCTTGGTATGGAGATTCCATGCACAGAACTGAAAGAGGCTGTGGTGGGCTGTAGACCATCATGAGTACAAATCTCCTCACCATCGAGGACAACTGCAAAAGGTGATGCCTCTAGAGATCCATAATTAATGACCCTCAACATCCAGGACATGATCTATTCACATCACCACCATCAAGGAGGAGGTACAGGAGCCTGAATACACACACTCTATGATTCAGGAATAGCTTCTTCCCCTCTGCATTCAGATTTCAAAATGGACAATGAACATATCTACAGATTCATTGTCCATTCAGGGTGGAGGAGGTGGGGACAGTGGATGGTGGGGAGAGATGGTACTGATAGGGTAAGATTGGGGTAACAATGGGTAAATGCTGTAAACAAAGTTACCTGGTCGATGAATGAATGAGAACAGTCAGGGAGTGAAAACAAGACAAAATAACATCAATGTAGCAAAATATAGACAAGGAAGACATGACTGACAGGTCAAGCTGAGCTTTGGATTGGAGGGTCTTGATGGATATGGACCAGATACAGGATAATTGGGCTACTTTGGTGGGAATTATTTTTGGCATGAACTAGTTGTACTGAAGACCCTTTTTCCTTGCTCTATAACTCTATGGCTCTAATAACAATTCAGTTTTGTGTTAAAATAACTAAGAGGACCACAACCTTGTTGTTGCTTTGGAGGTTCGCGTGCGTCAATGACCTTGAGAACTTTCTTGACTGGAGTCAGGGGTCATTGCTTTGGCTCTTGGTAGGGTCATGCATGCCAAACATATCAATGGGTAGAAGCCAGACTGAGAATGATCCACAGTCCTCCAGGTTCAGGTGTCACCTCAAGGTGAACAACTCAGGCTGGTCTAACAAAACTGTTATGAAAACAGCAATGAAGAATCCTTCTACATCTGTGTGTGACGGTATTCCGGAGTCTCCACCTGGGAATTGCATGACTGACAGTAGGGAAACTCGAGAGGAAGCTACTGCCATGATGAAAGAAGCTTTGAACACATGGAGGATCTTCATTACTACCCGAAATGCTAGGGGTGTTATCGGCAGTGAAGAAGTTGTGGTAAGTGTCCAATAAATTAAGTACTTATCAGCTTATTAAGAAAATATTACAAAATGAGTATAGCAAGCTACTTTTGCAGAAATAAAGAATAAGAAATATTAATTGAATTACTAATTACATCTTCACGTTTTGCTGTCTGCATTCCTAATCAATGATACAAGAAGAGTCTAACAAACTGCCCAATGTACTCAGAAGCTGCTGATTAAAAGCTAGGCATGGACAAAACAAAAAAATCACTTAAATACGAGAAGAAACCAGTACTAAATGATACCATGATAAATTTCATTAATTCAGCTTTACAACGCATTATATTACTTTGCACTATGGCATTATGATATACATTTTACCTAGAAATATCAAACACAAGAGAATCTGCAGATGCTGGAAATTCAAAACAATGCACACAAAATACTGGAGGAACTCAGCAGATCAGTCGGCATCTATGGAAAAGAGTAAACAGTAGGCATTTCAGGCCAAGATCCTTCTTCAGAACTGAGCAGGAAGGGATGAGATGCCTGAATTAAAAGCTGGGGGGGGGGGGAGGGGAAGAGGCTAGCCGGAAGTTGATATGTGAAGCCACATAGGTGGGAAAGTTTAAGGACCGGGGAAGAAAGAATCTGATAGGAGAGTAGAGTGGACCATAGGAGAAAGGTAAGGAAGAGGGGTCCCAGGGGGTAGTAATAGGCTGGTGAAAAAAAGTAAAAAGATCAGAGTGGTTGTGTGGGGGGGAGGGTCAGTGGAAACTTTGTTCATTGGAAGGAGAAATCAATATTCATATCATCAGATTGGAGGGTAACCAGACAGAATATAGTGTTACTTCTCCACCCTGAGGGTCACCTCATCTTGGCGCAAGAGGAGGCCATGGATTGACACGTTGGAACGGGAATCAGATTCATAATTAAAATGTTTGGCCACCTGGAGTTCCTGTTTGTGGCAGATGGTGAGGAGGTGTTCGAAATAATACTAAATCAAAGTATGTTGCTTTCAGTTTCATCTTCATACGATATAGGTGGAAAGGTAGAAAGAATAAACAGGAAATCAATACTCTGGAAATTAAAGACACAGCCACCAATAGTAGAGAAATGAAGACATGATTGGGAGAAATGCAGAAATCACTTAGAAATGCAGGAGCTTGGTATCAAAACAGAAAAGGGAATGTGACTGTATTGTAAATATGAGTGAATTACATCCCGAAGTATGGCATAATCTTAGAATGTCTAAATGGTGAAAATTCTCAAATTAATTCACTTTGCACATAAAGCAGTAAAGCCAATGAGATGAAGCCAGAACAGAATGTAAAAGAGACAATTATCTCATTCTGAAGAACATAGCAACATTTGTGAAATGAAATGGCATTGACAACATCTTTTAGCATACATCCAGATTCAACAATGAATACCATTAATTTGCTTACTTGAAATGACATAATGATTTGGATTAAGTTAATGCACATAGGAATTGCACATTAATGTGTTAAACTAGTATGTTAAAAATAGAGTACAATTCAATTCCAAACCATTGAAGCATTTATATTCAGTGTTTTCTGGAAAATCTAACGCAAGTGTCACCGACCTGGAGGACAAGTAAATCAACTACATCACTTCTTTGTTGACAGGATGCAAAATGTAGACTATGTTTATCTTAGGTGCTGATCTTAATAAAGTTTAAATTGTTCTAAGTATAGAGCAGAGAAATTGGTTTTCACTCTAACCAAGCAAATGGAATCATTTATCACCAACAACTAAAGCAAATCTCACATCTGTGAAGTAGCATCTAAGTATGCTCAGTTATGGGAAAATGACTGAAAAGGGAGATAAAGAGAAAACATTGAGCTGGTAATTGAGTGTGGAGTGGGTAAGCTGGAAAAGAAAACACTAACGAGGTGGGGTTTTAAGAAATATGGGATTGTGGAATTGTGGGATTGTAGGGAGTGGAGGATTCCCAAACTGCAGGGTTGTTGCAAGAAGCTAAATAACAGGGCAACTGAGAGTGGAAACAGCACAGAAAAGTAAAAGATAACTATGATGTGATAAAACTGCAGCGCACACTGAGGAAAGTGAATGTACACAGAAACAAGCAACAAATGGAGCATAAGAAAGAAAGTCTAGATAAACTCACACATCATCGGTGATCAGACCTCAGCCTGATTTTGTATATCCCTTTAATCTATGACTAAAAGAAACCAAAATTTCAGCTCCCCAGCTTTGAATATTCTAGAGAAATCCAAGGAGGAAGAAGCCTCTGACAAAAGAATTGCTTCTTCAACACTGAGTTAATTGGGTGGCCCCTATCCTGAAACTAAATCCTCTAGTTCTCGATTCCACACCTTTCCAAACCCTCTGAGAACAAGACAGCCAATGACTGCCAAGTCACTTACTGACTATTTACAAGGGTACTATGGTAGTGTAGAGGTTAGTGTGGCACTATTACAGCTCATGGTGTTACAGAGTTGGGAATTCAATTCCGGTGCCATTCTGTACGGAGTCTCAGTATGTCCCTGTGGAATGAGTGGGTTTTCTCCAGGATCTCCAGTCTACTCCCACAGTCCAAAGACATGCAATTGGTCATTTTAAATTGTCCCATGATTAGCTGAGGGTTAATTGGTGGTTGCTGGGGTGGTGTATAAAAATGCATCAGCAAAGTGATGACTGCTGACGCTAGTTTTCAATGAAACTGTTGTTATTCACCAATAACCTGGTTTCTGATGCCCACTTGGACTTTCCAAGCATCATTTCCATTGAAAATGGATTAAAAAGCTGAGTTCCTGAGACGAGTAAGAATGGATGTTATTGATGTCAAAGCAGCATTTGATTAAAAACGGTTTCAAAGTTCAAAGTAAATTTTATTATCCAAGTACATATATGTCACCATTTAGAACCCGAGTTTCAGTTCCCTGTGGGCATACTCAGCAATTCTATAGAATATAAACTATAACAGGATCAAAGAAAGGCCAACCAGAGTGCAGAGGACAACAAACTGTACAAATGCAAATATAAATAAAAAACAGTAAATAATGAAAACATGAGATAATGAGTCCTTGAAAGTGAAATCATTGGTTGAGAGAACATTTCAATGATGGGGCAAGTGATTGTAGTTAACTCCTTTTATTCACGAGGCTGATGGTTAAGGGGTAGTAACTGTTCTTGAACCTAGTAGTGTAAATCCTAAAGGTCTTGTACCTTCTACCTGATGGCAGCAGCAAGAAGAGAGCATGACTTGGGTAGTGGTGATCACTGATGATGGATGCTGCTTTCCCTTGACCAGGGCTCAAGAAGTGCAGAGGACAAGGAGTATAGGAATCCTGGTGGAAACAAAGTCAATGAGCTTCAAAGGGCAAATACTCCAGAGTAAGGGTTATCTCACGTACAAGGGAAGATTATGGTTGCAGAAGGTCAATAATTTCAGTCCTAGGGCAGGAGCCCAAATGCATCCATTCAATCCTTCCTCATATTCTGATTCATCCCAGTCAGCATTCTCACAACTATCTCTAGCAATAATATAATATCTTTGCTTAAATAAGTTTTCAGAATGATTCACAGCATTCCAGAGATGCCTGCACTAGTGCCTTTGTATTTATAGTAAATATTTACATTTTTAATATGCTCCAATCCCCTTTAAACAATACACAATAAGTCACATAATGTGAAACTTAGACCTAATATATTCAATTTAAAATTTTATTTGATAATGGTAATTTTTAAAAAAGCATTGTGCAAAAGATATATGAAAATGCTTAAATCTATATAAACTAGATATAAGGATTATAAATATCATATTCTTCCAATTAGTTAATATAATTTTATTGTTCAGAAGAAAAGTTTTATTTTAAAATCCTGAAAATCAGGCAGCAAGTTTCTAAATGCAATTTGAGATGAATGATGACATAGTGTAATATGTTGCTCTGGTGCAATGCTCTTTTGTTCAATGAAAGCTACACAAAATGCTATTAAGCACAGTTTGTAACCAATGTTCTACTCTTCCACAAGATTTGCATTCAAAATACTGTATATTGTTGAGAGATCCAGAAGAACAATTGGAACAGGACATAAAATTCCAGAGATGGAAGTAAAGTAAAAGCAAGATTTTTAACAAAGTAACTATTCATTTCCTTCCCGTATTTTGTGGGTTTATGGTTCCTCTTCAAATTGTTTTGCAAGCTAAACAATATAAAGGCTGTAAAATTAATTTTGTTTGAGTACCTTTAGTTCTTTTTCAAGAAACTGCCTAAGACATTGTCTTAGCACAGTTCAATGAGGTTAAAACAAAGGCATGTTGCAACTGTGAGAATGGAGGCTGCAATAATGGAAACTTCTTAGACGAGTGATAGTCCCTTGCTCACTTTTCGTGAGGTGAATTTGAATGGTCTCTTTCTCGCTCTCTCCCCCCCCCCCCCTCAGTGCTATTGGAGGATGGTATTGAAGTTCTGGTCTGTGATTTATGGATTAGACTGCAGCACACTTGGATTCTTTCAGTTTTATGTTTTTTATATTCTGTGTTTTGTCCTTTCTTTCTTGCTGCAATGTGTGTGACTTGTTTGTTTTTTTTTGCTTGAGGGGGAGTTGATTCTCTTGCTGCTGTTTACACAATTATTTTTGTGCATGGGGGTAAGAGTTCTTGTTGCTGTTTGTACAACTTGTTTTTTGCACATGGAGGGATTATTTTTCTTGTTGCTGTTTGCATGATTTGTTTTTTTTTAGCATGAAGGTGTGTAGATGTTTTTCTTTGAAAGGTTTCCACGGTTTTCTTTATTTCATTAATGTCTGAAAACAGGAATCTCAGAGTTTTGTGCTGCACACAAACTTCGATAATAAATAACAAATGTACCTTGAACCCTTTATCAGATGTTGCTTAGCAGGTCAGTTTGGAGAAGTCTGCAAGAAGTCAGCAGAGAACTTGGTACTTCTGCCTATTTTGTACATGCCAACCTTGCCACCCGTCTACACTAACCCCACTTGTCCACATTCAGTCCATATCCATGTGTTCCTTGCCTACTTCTGCCTGTCTAAATGTTTTGTAAATGTAATTATTCTGATTCCTATTCCATTCCAACGTGTTTATCCATGGCCTTATTTTGTTCTAAAATTAGGCTACCCTCAGAGAGGAGGAGCAACATCTTAAATTCTGTCTGGGTAGCCTCCAACCTGATGGCATGGATATCAATTTTTCTTTCCAGTGAATAAATTTAACCCCCCACTTCCTCTGTTCCCCAATCTGACCCCTCACATCCTCTGCCTATTAATTCCCTCTGGGTCCCCTTCTCCAATGGTCCACTGTCCTCTCCTATCAGGTTTTTTCTCCTCCAGCCCTTGACCTCTCCCACCCACGTGGATTTACTTATCACCTTCAATTTAGCCTCTCTCCCCCACTCCCAACTTCCATTCTTGCATCTTCCCCCTTCCTTCTCAGTCCTGAAGAAGGGTCTTGATGCAATATGTCGAATGTTTGTTCCATAGATGCTGCTTGACTGCTGAGTTTCTCCAGCATTTTGTGCAGATTGCATATAATTACTGTATCTGATTTCCCACTTCCTCTGGCAGCGATGTCCAGATATTAAACCTCTCTATGTAGAAAATTGTTTGTTTCAACTCTTTCCTTTCACCTTAAGCCTATGCCCTCTTGATTTTGATAGCCCTGCCGCAAGAAAATGGTTCTAATTATCTCTCCTTTCTATAATTCTATACACTTGTATCAGATTGCCCTTCAGTCCCATTCATTTCAGGGAAAATAAACCCAGTATAATCAATCTGTCTCCACATATAAAGTCCTCCAATTTGGGCAACATCCTTTTGAATCTCCTCTGCATTCTCCCTGGTGTGTTCACATCTTTTCTTTTGCATGGCTACCAGAACTACATACATTACTCCAAGTTCAGTCTAATTAGTGATTATGAGACATTGCTTTGCAAGTTTTGCAGGAATATTCTATGCTTCAATCTATGAAGGTAAGCATGCTATGCACCTTCTTCACCACTTTCAGAGAACTATAGAATTGAGCCTATAATTCAATGTTCAAAGTTCAAAGTAAATTTATTATCAATGCACATATATATCACCATATATAAACCTGTCATCATTTACTTGTGGGCATACTCAATAAATCTATAGAATAATGACTATAACAGAACCAATGAAAGACCACACTAACTTGGGCTTTCAAACAGAACGCAGAAGACAACAAACCGTGCAAATACAAAAAGAAAAAAAGGGTATAAAAAATAAATAAACAATAAATATTGATAACAGAAGATGAAGTGTCTTTGAAAGTGATTCCATTGGTTGTGGGAACATTTCAAAGATGGGGCAAGTGGAGTTATCCATTATTCAACAGCATTTCCTTACCCTCTGCCTATTACTGTAAAGGCCTTACCCTTATTTGACTTCCTCATGCTTGCCCAATTTAAATTCCATCTGTCAATGCACTGCCCTACATTCCATCTGCACACGACCAATTTTTAGGTCATGTGCAAATTACTCCTCCTGGGTTCACATCCAAATCACTATTACCTCAAACAACAAAGATTGCAGCACTAATTCCTGTGGTTCACACTGGTCACAGACTTCCAATCAGAAAAGCATCTTTTTACTCTCTGCCTTCATAAGAATAGAAACACATAAGAAATAGGAGCAGGAGTAGGCCATCTGGCCCATCGAGCCTGCTCCGCCATTGAATATGATCATGGCTGATGTGGTCATGGACTCATTTCCACCTATCTGCCTTTTCCCCATAACCCTTAATTTCCCTGCTATGCAAAAATCTATCCAATCTTGTCTTAAATATAATTTACTGAGATAGCCTCATTCAGCAGAGAATTCCACAGATTCACCACTCTCTGGGAAAAGCAATCCTGCCTCATCTCCGTCCCAAATCTACTTCCCCAAATCTTGAGGCTACATTCCCTGGTTCTAGTCTCACCTACCAGTGAGACCAGCTTTCCTGCCTCTATCTTATCTGTCGCTTCCATAATTTTATAGGTTTCTATAAGATCTCCTCTCATTCGTCTGAATTCCATTGAGTACAATCCCAGGTGACTCAATCTCTACTCATAGTCTAACCCACTCATCTCTGTAATCAACTTGATGAACCTCCTCTCCACCATCTCCAAAGCCAGTATATCCTTCCTTAAGTAAGGAAGATCAGAACTGCATGCAGTACTCCAGGTGTGGCCTCACCAGTACCCTGTACTGTTGCAGCATGACCTCCCTGCTCTTAAACTCAATCCCTCTAGCAACGAAGGCCAACGTTCCATTTGCCTTCTTGATAGCCTGCTGCACCTGCAAACCAACTTTTTGTGATTCATACACAAGCACTCCCAAATCCCTCTGCATAGCAGCATACCTCAATTTTTTACCACTTAAATAACAAACTGTCATTTAATTTTTCTTTAAAAAGTGGATGTTCTCGCATTTACTAACGTTGTACTCCATCTGCCAGAACCTTGCCTATTCACTTAACCATCTAAGTCTTTCTGAAGACTCTCCGTATCTTCTGCACAGTTTGCTTTTCCACTCAATTTAGTGTCATCAGTAAACTTAGATATACTACACTTGGCTTCCTCTTCCAGAACGTTAATGCATATTGTGAAGAGTTGTGGGCCGAGGACCGACCCCTGTGGCACACCACTCACCACTGATTGCCAACCAGAGTAACACCCATGTATCCCAACTCTCTGCTTTCTATCAATTAAACAATCCTCCATCCATGCCAAAACATCACTCTATGAATTATTATCTGATGGATAAGTCTTTTATCTGGCACTTTATTGACCACCTTCTGGAAATTCAAGTAAATCATGTCCATCTGTTCCTATCTATCCACTGCACTCATTGTATCCTCAAAGAACACTAGTAAATTTGTCAAACAGGACCTGCCTTTGCCGAATCCATGCCTTGCCTGTCTGATGGATCCATTTCTTTCCAGATGCCTTGCTAGTTCTTCCTTAATGATTGCTCAAGCATTTTCCCAACTACAGATGTTAAACTTACTGGCCTATAGTTACCTGCCTTTTGCCTACATTCTTTTTTGAACAGTGGTGAGATATTTGCTGTCTTCCAATCTGCTGGGACCTGCCTAGAGTCCAAAGAATTTTGGTAAATCATCACCAAGGCCTCTACTATAACTTCTTTCAGTACCTTGGGATGCATTCCATCAGGACCAGGGACTTATCTATTCTCAGGCCCACAAGTTTGCTCAGCACTTCCTCTTTAGTGATAGCTATTGCGTCGAGGTCCTCACCTCCCATCACATCCATAACATCCCAGGGCAGTGCCAGAGTCCTGAGTCATGGACAAAGTTTAATTGACACAGTGAGTGAATTGGGCTCTGTAGTTCACATCTTGATAAGTTTCTAATTTCTGGTCACTCCTTTATTTGTTGTTGTTTTATGCGATTTTGACAGGGTGATCGGGGCTGCCTGCAGATGACGAATGACACAGAACTAGATTGAACTGAACTGAGCTGCACTGAAAATACCTGGACACCTGATATACCTTTGTAGGTTGGTAGTTTTATATTCCGTGTATCTCTTCAATTTTTTTGCCATATGCATGTTGGTGGGGGCAAAATTTGATGTTTTTCTTTGAACAGGTTCCAAGTTTTTATTTATTTTATGGGAGGGTAAATCTCAGGGTTGTATACTGCATACATACTTTGATAATAAACGTACTTTGAATTTTTGAGTCTTTTGAATCATTTGGGATCTGAGCGCAGATTTCTTCCCCTCTGTTGTCAGAGTTCTGAATGGTCCCTGAATCAATGAAAACTACCCAATCATTCCTTTTTTTTGCACCATTTCTTATTTTGGAATTTATAATAATTTTATGTCTTCACACTGTAGGCATAAACCAACAAATCATTTACAATAGTAACAGTAAATCTGATTCTGACTCTGATCGCTTTATGAATTATCATTGTTTTTTCCTTCTCCACACCTTGTGCTGCATTGGGCTGCAACCTTGCTGTTTCCTAAGCATTTTTTGTCTTTTTTTGTCGGCTAACTCGACACTCAACCCAGTGCAGATGGAAAATGTGCAAGGAGCTGGCTGGATTCAAACCCAGGACCACTCACCGCAAGATCAATTGCTGATATCACTACATGACCAGCCAGCTTCTCTTTACATATTGGGAACAGGTAAATATAAGATCACAGAGAGATACACGAGCCTATGAAGGAGACCAAGAGGTGGGTGGAGCAAAGAATGTCACTGGGGACATTAAGACAAAGTAGGATTTTACCTGAAGGAGGAATAATGAATCTTGAAACATGAGAAAGTCTGAGGGTGCTGGAAATCCAAAGCAACAGATCCAAAAACTCTACTAAGTGATAATTCACCAAAATACTATTCTACTACTTTTAAATAAGACAAATTAAAGGACGTATTGCAGTGTTTTATTTTCAGTGCAGCAAACATCTTTCAAAGCACACACATCGAATGCAATTTAACCTCAAATAGCCTAGCAGCACCAGGGGTCTTCTCATGTGCAGAAGGATCATAATCCATCATGGTATTCAGGATTCCCATGGAGGGAGATTCTCTGGAGACACCTTCTGTGAAGCCTGAGCCAATTCCAAATGAAGACAAGAATGCACAGAGCCAGTTGCTGAATTCACAGTTTTGGTGTCTGACTGAAAGGGGAATGTTGCAATTTTTTTCAATTCTCAGAATATAGGCTTTTAGGGTGGATTACAGTGACCCACCAGAAATTCCTGACAGCTCCTCTACTTATAGCAAGGTGTGAGTGATGGAGGAGATTCATCATTGGATACATCAAGCATTCGGGTAACAAACTGTTTTCTCTGCGGAATAGCTTCTGTAGAAATCCTTATCATCTATCTCTTGTACAAATGTCTTTCTGCTTTGAATGTTTCAGCTTTTGCTATCCATTTTCCCCAGGAGGGTTTGAAGTGAAATGCAGCTGGCTTGAAATGGGATTCATATTATTCCTAACATTTGCAAGATGAAAGATCTATTTTAAAGTTGAATGAAGGTCGGTTTTTTCTCAGCAATGAAAAGTTGGTGTCGTAGTGCACTTAATTCAATTAATTATTAGGAGGTCTGATTTTGCTCTCACCTGCCCAATAAGTAAGGGGAGAGCAGGTGGTTAAAACGGAAGTCATTTTCTCCTCATGCTCTTTCCAGACATCATTTTAATTGTGGCAGTGACTGATTTGGGAAAGGCACTTACCATAGGTATGTGGGCCTTATGAATGGACTGCAACTAGATTTCCTTGACAAAAGTGTAATGCTGTCACCAATTTTGCATAAAATCAGAATCGGAATCATCTTTAGTATTGTTGGGGCATGTTCTGGAGTGATGATGTATAGCAAATATTAATTTCAACAGAAGCCAGTCTTCACACCTGAACTTGGATTGTAGATTGGATTTAAAATGCTGCTCATAGAAGTGGTCTTCCTGGAGCAGCAGAATGGGGCAGATTGCAAATCAGGGAACACCCATCACCCGAGTTGTCTGCATCTGCATGAATGCAGCTACAGAGAGATAATACTATCAACATTTAATCTAGGGTGTCTGGAGTGTTGTGTGAAGATTTAGATGTTAGAATATTATATGTAAAGTTAAATGAACAATTGTCAACCTAACGTATTGAAATAAACGATGTAATTGTAACCATTAAAACTGTATAGAGTTACCACTGATCTTAAGAGTATAAAAATGTGTTGCACTTTGAGTTTAGGACGCCTCTTTTTCCGAGTGTGTCTCGACTATGATGCTTGCTGTTCATTTTGCTGAATAAAGACTCCTGTATTCATTAGCTTCAGTGTCTGTCCGCTGACTCTTTTCAGACTCTCAATAAATATCATTGGCATATGTAGTGCAAAAATAGAAATTAAAAAGTGGAGAGGTAATATTAATGGGTTCAATGTTTATTCAGAAATTGTATGGCGGGAGGAAGAAACTGTTTTAAAATCGTTAAGTGTTTGCCTTCAGGCTTCTGTGCCTCCTTCCTGATGGCATCAATAAGATGGGGCGTGTTCCAGGTGATGAGATCCTTAATGATGGATGCTGCTTCTTTGAGGCATTGCTCCTTGAAGATGTTCTGGATACTAGGGAGGCTAGTGCCCATGATGGATCTGATTAAGCTTACAGCTCTCTGCAGCTTATTTTGATCGTGTACCATGTCACCCACCCACCCCAATATCACATGGTGATGCAGCCAGTTAGAATGCTCCCCATAGTACAAAAATGTAATGGCCATTGGAAACTGGAGTGTCAGTGATATGAAGCAGGACATAAAAGCAGCACTTGACTCTCTTGTTTGATTTGCTTTGGTTTTAGGGAATTTAAATAGCTGAAAACCCATTTACTTCAGATTCTCATAAATTACACTGATCACCATTCACTGTTGTTTTAACACATACTGTATCAGTGGTACTATCATTATTTTTTCTTTAACGGTGATGGGAAAGCCTCAGTTTGACCTACCAGAAAGGAGCCAGTGAGCAGTCTGCCTTACAAAGGCCTTATATAGCACATAAGAATGAACATAAGAACCTAGCTGAAGAGTATTAGAGGAGAATGCTTCTGTGCTTCTCCAAGAAAGCTCTCTTGGACTCTGAAATTGCATGTCATGGAAGCTGTTGCCTGCAAAACCAGAAAACTCAATATGCTAAAGTTGGCCAAATTTATCAAACCTCTTTTATCTCTTTGTAAAATACCTGAGGAACTCAGCAGGTCGGGTGGCATCTATGGAAATGAATAAACAGCTGCCGTTTTGGGATAACATCCTTCTTCAGGACTATCTTTATCACCAGTCCCCGCGAGGAGCTTCAAAATGTTCCAGTCCAATGTCGCAATATCTCCATCAAGCAGGCCACCAGTGCTATGTTTGTCAAATTCAGCAATGCCTACTTTCCATATTAAACATGATTGTAGGCATAGAGAGTTGAGGACATTATTGAGTGAGGATTCACCATTGAGGACACAATTTTTGAGTGAATACATAATACCATCAAGATCACCTAAGGGAAACCCACAGAAAGTTTAAAAAGGGGCTCAAATGAGGTTCACAAAAATGATTCCAGGACTGAACGGCTTATCATATGAGGAGCATTTGATGGCTCTGGACCGGTACTCACAAGACGCCAGAAGAAGGAAACCTACCAGATATTGAAAGGTCTCGATAGAGTGGATGTGGAGAGGATATGGTGGGTGAGTCTAAGACCAGAGGACACACACTCAGAATAGAGGGGTATGCTTTTAGAACAAAGATGAGGAGGAATTTCTTTAGCCAGAGGGTGGTGAATCTGTGGGGGCTATGTCATAGGGTATACTTAAGGCAGAGGTTGATAGATTCTTGATTTGTCTAGACATGAAGTGATACAGGGAAAAGGCAAGAGACTGGGGCTGTGAGGAAAAATGGATCAGCCATGATGAAATGGCAGAGCCTACTCGATGGGCCAAATGGCCTAACTCTGCTCCTATATCTTATGGTCTTATGGTCTAATCATGGAGAGAATAAGAAAATGCCACTCAAACAGCATTGGATCAACTGTGGGTTACTAGATCTGTGAATTAGCAGCTGTACTCACTGTGCCACCGTGCCACCCTTTGGGGATTCTGTTAACATATCAAGAGATAGAAATTATAATTCTGTCCTTATGCATTGATTTTCCTAGTTTCTGAGGGAATTTCTCCAAATTTTGACATACTGTAGATCCCCAGGCATTAGAGAGAAGACTTTGCCAGCTTGACTTGCTGCCACGGAAAATATCCAGTGCTTAAGTTAATGCTGAAGAATTGTTAAGGTTTTCATGCAAGGTGTGGCTTGCTAGGTCAGTTTCAAAGGCAGATAAGAGTAATCCTCTGCTTTTGAATTTTAATACAGTGCTGGAGTGAAAAGAAGTGAGTACATATTTAAAGCTGTTGGAGCAGTGCTGTTTAAAGGAGTTAAATGGGATCAGTCCCACCACAAGACCGTGGTTTTTGCCATGGATCTCATAGTAGAATTGTGACTTTGCAGAGATTCCTGAAAACTGACTGTGAGATTTATGTCACTCACACACACACAATGCTGGAGGATCCCAGCAGGGCAGGCAGCTTCTATGGCAAAGAATAAACAGTCGACGTTTCGAGCTCAGACCCTTCTCCAGCGCTTCAAAGGAAGGAGGAAGATGCCAGACAGAAATATATGTTTAGCTCTTTGTATTTTTTGCATTTTTATTATTTCTTTCACATGAATTCCTACCTGTTATTATAAGACAGTATATACTACCTCTTAATTTAAAATTGTTTAATGGTTCTTAAAATAGAACCTGTTTGAATGAAGGTGACATGCAAAGAACTGTAAGAAGAATGCATTATATTTGCATTGGCAGCAGTCCCTTTCTTGCATTATTCAGATCAGCAGCAAGCAAGAACAGACTCTGTCTGCCTTCCAAGGGATTTGGCAATGGGATGTGGTCAATGAGTTGTCAGTGTTCAATGCAAGTGACTTTTTGATCTGGAAATAGATTAATGGATGTTTTTCATGAATATGAAGGACCTCCTGAATCCTAGATGAAAGGGTTCAGTGTCAGCAAGGAAGAACAAACTGTTCCAACTGCAGGCAATAGCATATCCACAGAACTGACACCGAAACAATGCCAAGACATGTCAACGTTGGCCTTACACTCAGCTCTGAAGCATCATGAAAGTAAAGACACCCACATGATCATCATTATGTGCTGTGTCATATGACGTGGGTGATCATGGTCTCCCATGACCTTGATTGTTCTTGGCACATTTTTTTCTTCAGAAGTGGTTTGCCATTGCCTTTTTCTGGACAGTTTCTTTACAAGACAGGTGACTCCAGCCATTGTCAACACTTCAGAGATTGTCTGCATGGCATCAGTGGTCGCATAGTCAGGATTTGTGATATACACCAGCTACTCGTATGACCACCCACCACCTGCCCCCATGATTTCATGTCATCCTGAACGGGGTGGGGGGGGGTGGCTAAGCAGGTGCTACACCTTGTCCAAGGGTGACATGCAAGTTAACAGGGAAGAATACCTCACTCCTCCTTGATAGAGACATATCTCCACCCCACTACTCAAACACCTATATCAGACTATTGTTTGTTGGCTACAGCTCTGTGCTATAAGAATATAATATGGCTTCCTAGTATGATAAGATGGACTGCTGACCTCACAATTGACATTGCTACGATTTAGCATTTATTGTCCATCTGCACTGTACTTTCTCTGTAGTTGTTGCACTTTATTCTGCACTCGGGTTTTGCTTTACCTTGATCTACCACAATGCTC
Organism: Hypanus sabinus; assembly: GCF_030144855.1. Lineage (NCBI taxonomy): Eukaryota > Metazoa > Chordata > Chondrichthyes > Myliobatiformes > Dasyatidae > Hypanus > Hypanus sabinus. Next base: position 37,602,262 of record NC_082718.1, on the reverse strand, counting down.
TGTATAATGATTTGATTTGCATGAACAGTATGCAAGGCAATCTTTTCACTGTTTCTCAGTACACAGGACAATACTAACCAATTCTAATTTCAACTCTAGTATTACATTTCAGAAGCTTGGGCTCAAACTCATTAGATCATTTCTTAAGATTTCTACAGCTTCCCTTTATCGCAGATCCTTTTAACAAGTTAAGGAACTTGCAGTTCCCTTCATTGGTTGGTAGAAATTGCAAATCATTCAAATTCTTTGATGTTCACTGACAAAAGAGTCTTTGCATTTCCAGGATCAGTTGAAAGAAAATAATGCAGAACTGGAAACTAGTAGGTCAGAACATGTTTCATTTGTGCTGCCATCTGTACTTAACAACATCTGCTACACCCAAGCTTTTCCTGTGACTATATTAACCCCTCACAATCATATGATACCAATCAGTCACTCGGCCTGAATCTAGCAGCCATTCCCTGAGGTGAATCAGGCTGTTAGTGAGACTAGGCCTCAGCTATCACATTCCTGAGACTCCCACCACACAACCCCCCCACCCCCCCGAAAGTCAAGGGTCAAGGATCAAGAATCAACTTTATTTGCCTTTTGACATTGTGTTTTATATTCTGTGTTTTCATTCACTTTTTCTGTTGCTGTTTGCCCAAGGGGAAGGGGGAGTTTGATGTTTGATGTTTTTCCTTGAACGGGTTGGTTCAATTGTTCTTCTTTGTTTCATGACTGTGGGGTGGTCAAATTTCAGGGCTGTATATTGCACACATACTTTGATAATATATCTACTTTGAATCTTGGTTCTCCTACATGAGGTCCTTTGAGTTGTTAATAATGAGTGGGTGCAGAAGTCACAATGATACTTGATGCTTTGCTCTTTCCAAGGGCCTTAAAATTGTTTCTTAATATCTAATAACAATTCATTTTAAAAAGCTGTGTAATAATATATTTATTTAACATGATGAGACTACTGGAAAACATTTTTTAAATAAAGTAAAATAAAAGAATAACTAAAAAGAGATTGGCCCTTTCTATCAGCCATCCTTGGTGTAAAGTTGTGGGGTGGGGGGGGGGGTTGCAAAATGTAAGGTGTATTCAGACACTTAGTCCAGTAGGGTTGTGGTTTACTGTTGGATTCAATGAAGAAAAAAGCAGCAGTGTAGAAGGTCATATACACAGGCATCTAACTTCCAGCTGTTTGTCTCTGTATTTCAAAGCTCAGGTGTGGAAGTCGGAGATGAGCTAATCAGTCAGGAGGAGGTCACTGGCTGGTTCTCCACCAAAGCACTGGATAAGGTTTATGATCCATTATTTCCTTCTTGCTTTTCAGCCAAGGTTTAAATGAGCAATACAAAACACACTGGAGGAATTCAATGGATCACGGGGCATCTATGAGGGAAATGAACAGTTGGCATTTAGGGTCAGGACCCATTTCAACACCTGCAGTCTTTTGTGTCTACAGGTTTTAATTAAGGTCCATAAGGTTTATGGTGCATTTTAAGAATATAGTTATAACTTTATGTTATAAGCAGAATATATCAGTACTGGCCGAGAAATTTGATTTTACTGTAGCATAAGTTGTGTTCCAATTGAAAAATATAGATCTTATGGTTTGTAGCAGTCTCTACTTTGACATTGTGTGATTGTAATTGAGATAATGTGGAAGTGACTTCTTCAACAAATGATTAATTAATAAAACCATTTTGATCCTTTAAGGATTTAAAACTGAATTAAATTATATGTCAAATGCCTCATGAATCTTCTTCTTTTGTGCAAATGTTAATCCTAAAATTATTATATCTTGTCACAGAGTAAAAATCTTCAGTGAGCAGAAGATAGATCACTGTTTAACAGCAAGATCTCATAACAATTTGCCCTCATAACAGCATAGACCTCACATTTATGAGTCACTGCACTGAACTGAGAATTCTAATCCATGGACCTTGTCAGGGAAAGTGGATTTGTCCTTGACAGTGATATAAAACAACTCAACTAATCATGCTATTACAAATTCATGACAAAGAAAAACTTCAACACAAAGTGTCAAGTGCTGTCTCAATCTCCACTTCTGTGTGCATGATGTATATCAAAGTTTCCAGTTATTCCAGCCATTTGGTATGCATTTTTACAAATACCACAGTTATTGATAACTATTGACAAAGTTCTTGAAGCTAATTACTAATTACACAAATTTTTAGAACTTTGGCTGATAACCTCTACTTAAATTATCTGAAGAAACTTTAAATGCCAGATAAATCTATGTAAAACCAAAACCGAAGCATCCTTTGAGGTGATTGATAATTTCTTCTCTCTAAGTATTTTATATGAATCAAAATCAACTCACTATGCTTATGGTGTAGATTCAGATAAATGAATGGTGCAGGAGATGTTTGATTTGTGCTTGGGGGGGAAATGGGTGCCAGTGAGTACCTTGAGAACTGGTGCATTTTTCTATGGGTTTCCCTGGGCCTCTCGGTGCTCTTGAAGCATGGAATTGAGCTATAGATTGCTGATTGCCCTTTCTGAGCAGTAATGTGCCAAGATTTCCATGAAATTGTAACATTTCATCAATATTCTAATCAGAAAATCACCAGATCCTTTTCCCTTTCTCCGCCTGATCATCTCTTTCCATGACAGAGTCCAAACTAGAATCTGTTGCAAGGTATATATGCCAAGGCTAGGGCCCTGATGAAGGATAAAGACCTGATAGCTTGCAGAAAGATCCTGGTCTAGTGGGCTCCAGTGATTCCTATTTTCCAGGATGCTTCTTAGGCAAGGACTTCTTCTCATTGAGTAGATTTGAAGGATGATGAGGAATCTATGCTGGTGATATCTCTCCAGTGTTTTAAACTGTCTTCTGAATCAGTCCTTGCCTATGAAACACACAGGAGAATAGGAATCATGGGAGCCCATTAGACCAGGATCTTTATGCAAGCTATCAGATCTTAATCTTTACAAACCTTTTTCTCAGGTGAACAAAGGCAATGCAAGAGCATTGAAGGTGATCATGAATTTAATAATTTTCATTTATCTCCATTTATAAATTGACTCCTGAGGCAGATAAAGCATGCTTTCTGAGGTCATATATTAGTGAAGGACAATGTATTGTGGGACAGGTTGGTGGAGAACTTTTGTTTTACAGATGTTGATTACTTTATATTTAATTCTTTATTGAGATGCAGCACAGAACACAGGCCTTTTGAGCCATGCCACCCAGTGACTCCCCAGTTTAACCCTAGCCTAATCATGGAACAATTTACAATGACCAACCAGTAGGTCTTTGGACTGTGGGAGAAAACTAGAACACCCATGGGAAGCCCACATATTCATGGGGAGAAGTTACAAATTCCTTGCAGACAGTGGCAGGATTAGAACCCGGATCGTTGGTACTGTAAGCTGTTGTGCTAACCACTATACTACCATACCACCCTATGTCTGAAATACTTCACCGAATAAGTGTATAATTACTTATAACAGTCGCTGACAGTACATATACAACAAAAAACAACTGCATACTGCAACCTGATGGCTTTTATCGGAATAACTTTGGTTATAGAGGAGTTTGCAATTAAAATACAAACACTAATTCCACTGAGGGAAGGAAAAGATTTGCCAATTACAATTGCTATCCTGCTGTTTGCCTCTCAAAACCATAAAGACTTATGAGACATTTTGGGAGGAAAATTATAAGGGGAAATTGCAGTTGTCTTCTAATTCCATTCATATAACATATCCGTTCTTGAAAATTAGAAATTGTAAAATAGTGTTTTTATAAAACCTTTAATTCCAGAATTAGTCCAAATTCTTCATTATTTTTTTATTGTCAAGGATGGAGAACAAGCGGTACAAAGTTGCAGTCATGTAAATTTGTCAGAAATTTGACAGACTATGGCCATTGTCTGTAATAAGATATCAGATTTGTTGAAATATCAATTTTGCACATGGGTTCACTTGGCTGCTTATAGTTCTTTTCAGAGCCTATTATTTAATTCTTCTGTCATTAGAAAATTGAACTGATTATACTGGAGGGCAATGGAGAGAATCCTCATTCTTTTTCTTTTGCTGAAGGAGGACATTGACTATTAGACAATGAAGCAGAACGCATCAATCAGCAGCAAAGAGATCCCTCTCCTAAATTTCTGAAGATTATTCAACCATGTTAAATAAATATATCAAACAATCTTGTACAAAATTAAAAATGTGTGTGCAGGAAAATTCGGGTTATAGTTTAATACAATTCATGGAAGATGAGAATAATGTAGTTTCTTGCTCCTGGTGGCCAACTGCTTAATTCCTATCCCCATTCCCATTCGGAAATGTCAGTCTATGACCTCCTCTTTTACCATGATGAGGCTACTTTCATTGTGGTGGAGCAACACCTTATTTTCCGTCTGTGTAGATTCCAACCTCAGGGTATGAAGATCCATTTCTCCTTCCAGTAGTCTGTTTTCCCTTCCTCTTCCTTCTTCTTCCTTCTTCTTCTATTCCCCTCTCTGGCATCTTACCACTTCTCCTCATCTGCCTATCACCTCCCGTTGGTGCCCCTCCTTCTTCACTTTCTCCCATGGTCCACCCTCTTCTTTTTTCAGATTCCTTCTTCTCCAATCCTTTACTTTCCTACCCACCTGGCTTCCCCTTTCACCTTCTAGTTAGTTCTCCTTCCCCTCCTCCGGTTTTTTATTCTGGCTTCTTTCCCCTCCTTTCTGGTCCTGAGGAAGGTCTGAAACATTGACTATTTTTTCATTTCCATTGATGCTGCTTGACCTGCTGAATTCCTTCAACATTCTGTGTGTGTTACTGTAATATCTTGGCTCTGTTATGTAAATATTAAACCCAGTTTTGTAGCACAGACACTATTATGTTTGCTTTGTTATCTAATTGTTCCTCAGGAGAGGTAATTAAAGGGAACAGTATAAAGACTTCTATGCTCAAAAGGGCATCTGAAAACCCACAGATGCTCAGTCAGCAATGGTATGATTTTCAATAAATGAGATGATAAATTCAAATTTTTATATGATATAAGGGACATGGGACTATTATTTTAAAGCAAAGAGCTTTGTGCTATTCATAGCAAAGAAACCTTGAACTCCTTTATATTTGGCCAACAACAGCAAAGGTTGCAGAAGTCTCTATGACAGCTCAGTAAAGGTCATGTGGCATTTTTTCAATCTACAGTGTGAGTTACACAGCCTAGTGCAATGCAACTCAGCAATGCAGAAGCATAAATACCTTAAATGTTCGAACAACTATGAAAATAAATGCTGCTCATTATGATAAAAGACATGAAAAATTCACCTGTTTTCCTTTGGTAGTCCCTTAGGATCGAGGATGCTTATTTCCAAACTGTTGTAGCCTCTAATGTCCAGGCAGAAGAAAGAAGCCCTTCTAGTTGTCTACGTGGACTTCAGTAAGGCCTTTGACAAGGTCCCTCATGGGAGGTTAGTTAGGAAGATTCAGTCACTAGGTATACATGGTGAGGTAGTAAATTGGATTAGACATTGGCTCAATGGGAGAAGCCAGAGAGTGGTAGTGGAGGATTGCTTCTCTGAGTGGAAGCCCGTGACTAGTGGTGTGCCACAGGGATCAGTGCTGGGTCCATTGTTAATTGTCATCTATATCAATGATCTGGATGATAATGTGGTAAATAGGATCAGCAAACTTGCTCATGATACAAAGATTGGAGGTGTAGTGGACGGTGAGGAAGGTTTTCAAAGCCTGCAGAGGGAGTTGGACCAGCTGGGAAAATGGGCTGAAAAATGGCAGATGGAATTTAATACAGACAAGTGTGAAGTATTGCACTTTGGAATGAAAAACCAAAGTAGAATATACAAAGTAAATGGTAGGGCACTGAGGAGTGCAGTAGAATAGGGGGATCTGGGAATACAGATACAAAATTCCCTAAAAGTGGTGTCACAGGTATATAGGGTCATAAAGAGAGCTTTTGAACATTGGCCTTTATAAATCAAAGTATTGAGTATAAGAGTTGGAATGTTATGGTGAGGTTGTATAAGGCATTGGTGAGGCTGAATTTGGAGTATTGTGTGCAGTTTTGGTCATCGAATTACAGGAAGGATATTAATAAGGTTAAAAGAGTGCAGAGAAGGTTTACAAGGATGTTGCTGAGACTTGAGAAACTGCGTTACGGAGAAAGGTTGAATAGGTTAGGACTTTATTCCCTGGAGCATAGAAGAATGAGGGGTGATTTGATAGAGATATATAAAATTATGATGGGTATAGATAGAGTGAATGCAGGCAGACTTTTTCCACTGAGGTGAGGGGAGAAACAAAACAGAGGACATGGGTTAAGGGTGAAGGGGGAAAAGTTTAAAGGGAACACTAGGGGGGGATTCTTCACACAGAGAGTGGTGGGAGTATGGAATGAGCTGCCAGATGAAGTGGTAAATGTGGGCTCACTATTAACATTTAAGAAAAACTTGGACAGGTACATGGATGAGAGGTGTATGGGAGGATATGCTCCGGGTGCAGGTCAGTGGGACTAGGCAGAAAAATGGTTTGTCACAGCCAAGAAGAGCCAAAAGGTAGAATGTCAGACCTACCTGGACAGTACCTGAGGAGGAAGGTAAAACTGCGCAGGCACGGGTGACGTCAGTGGCGAGCGCGGGGTTTAAAAAGAGGCCTACTTTTAGGAGCGGGCAGTATCGGTGCGGGCAGCAGAGTGCACAAGAGCAGAATGCTGGGCTTTGGCTCCGCGGGCTTCGGCGCAAGGGGACTTCGGTGAGAGGAAATCAGTGAGCCTGAGTACGCGCTTGCTGAGGTAAAAAAGGTAAGGTCGTTAGGTACTTTTTTCATTTATTCTGACTAATCTGGGATCAAGTAATGGGGGAGATAGTTAGAGCAGTGGTGTGCTCCATATGCAGTATGTGGGAGGTCAGGGTCAACACAGTTGTCCCTGATGACCACACCTGCAAAAGGTGCGTCCAGCTGCAGCTCCTATCAGACCCAGTTAGGGAATTGGAGCAGGAGCTGGATGAACTACGGATCATTTGGGAGGCAGAGACAGAGATAGATAAGAGTTATCGGGAGGTAGTCACACCAAAAAGACAGGAGGTAGGCAAATGGGTGACAGTCAAGAGAGGCAGCGGGAGCAAACAGAGAGAGCAGAGCACCCCTGTGGCCGTTCCCATCAGCAATAAGTATACCGGTTTGGATACTGTTGGTGGGGATGACCTACCAGGAACAAGCTGCAGTAGTCCTGCCTCTGGCACTGAGGTTGGACCCTCGACTAGGAAGGGGAGGAGGGAAGAGAAGAGAGCAGTAGTGATAGGGGATTCTATAGTCAGGGGGGCGGATAGGAGATTTTGTGGGGAAGATTGGGAGTCTCGGATGGTATGATGCCTCCCTGGTGCCGGGGTTTGGGGCATCTCAGATCGGGTGCAGGTTATTCTCGAGAGGGAGGGCAAGAACCCAGATGTTGTGGTCCATGTAGGGACCAACGACGTGGGTAGGATGAGTGAGGGGGTCCTGTGTAGTGAATTCAGGGAGTTAGGTGCAAAGCTGAAGGGCAGGGCCTCCAGGGTAACAATCTCAGGATTGCTACCTGTGCCATGTGCGAGTGAGGCAAGGAACAGAAGGATTATACAGATTAATACATGGCTGAGAGGATGGTGCAGGAGGAAGGGCTTCAGGTTTTTAGATAATTGGGCTTTGTTCCAGGGAAGGTGGGATCTGTTCCCATGGGACGGTTTACACCTGTACTGGAGCGGTACTAACATTCTTGCAGGAAAGTTCGCTAGTGCTTCTCGGGGGTGTTTAAACTAAATTTGCAGGGGGCAGGGATCCAGAAAGAGATGAAGAATAAAGGACAGGTGGGGACTACACGGTTCTGGAATATTAAGTATGTAGTAGAGAAAGGTGAGGCGGCACAAGTGATATAGAGGACAAATGTACAGAGGGATGATCTGACGGAACATGGAGTTAAGTGTGCAGAAAGAATAAGTAAATTTAGGAAGGACAACAAAATTCAAGGGGCGTATAGCCTGATGGGAGTTCAGGGAGCTGGGTTAAGCACAATAGGCAGCGATTTAAACAGAGAGAGGTGAAATGGGCTAAAAATTCTATATCTGAATGCACGAAGTGTCAAAAATAAGGCGGATGAGCTTGAAGCTCAGGTGTTGGAGACCATTTATTCAACATTTTCATATGATGTAATATGACCCTTTGCCAAGTACATTTGATTTCCCAGCTTTTAGCTTATGGATTTTGAGAGGACCAGAAGTGACGGCATTGATGAATACTTATTTTTGTGAGATATTATAAACAGCCCACTTTTTTTTTTCCTTCTCTTTTGTTTGTTTTTTTTTCTTTTATATTACTTATTAGCTATAGTTATTAGATTAGATTAGTTAGTTCTGCATTATATAAATTTTTTTTTGTTTTTTTTTCTTTTTTCTGTTTTTTTTATATTATACATTATGAAATATTTAGATTTACTATGTCCATACATATATCTTATGGCTTATGTCTTGGTAAACTCATTTATATTGTAACTATTATGTATGTTTTTTTCATATGTAATGGAATGTGTATGTTGGTAATTTCTTTATCAATATATCATCTGTATTCTGTCCATATTATTAATATTAATAAAAAGATTTAGAAAGAAAGAAAAGAAGCTCAGGTGCGAATGGGTAGCTATGAAGTTGTTGGGATAACGGAGACATGGCTGCAGGGAGATCAGACTTGGGAAATGAATGTACAAGGGTATACATGCTATCATAGGGACAGAAATGTGGGCAGAGGGGTGGGGTGGCCCTGTTGGTGAGGAATGAGATTCAGTGCTTTGCAAGGGGGGACATAGGATCAGGAGAAGTAGAATCTGTGTGGATAGAACTGAGGAACAGTAAGGGCAAAAAGACCCTAATGGGTGTTGTCTACAGGCCACCAAACAGTAGCATGGATATTGGGTGCAAGTTGAATAGGGAGTTAAAATTGGCATGTGGCAAAGGTAATGTCGCAGTAGTTATGGGGGATTTCAACATGCAGGTGAATTGGGAGAATCAGGTTGGTGCTGGACCCCAGGATAGGGCGTTTGTAGAGCGCCTACGGGATGCATTCTTGGAACAGCTTGTATGAGAGCCGACCAGGGACAAGGCTATTCTGGATTTAGTCTTGTGTAATGAACAGGATTTGATAAGCGATCTTGAAGTAAAGGAGCCATTAGGAGGTAGTGACCATAATATGATAAGTTTTTATCTGCAATTTGAGAAGGATAAGGGCAGATCGGAGGTGTCAGTGTTGCAGTTGAACAGGGGAGACTATGGAGCCATGAGGGAGGAGCTGGCCAAAGTTAACTGGATGGATATCCTAGCAGAAAAGACAGTGGAACAGCAATGGCAGGTATTCTTGGGAATAATGCACAAGATGCAAAATCAATTCATCCCCCGGAGAAGGAAGAATTCAAAGGGGGGAAAGGGACCACAGTGGTTGACAAAGGAAGTCAGAGATTGCATAGCATTAAAAAAAAGGAAGTATGACAGAGCTAACGTGAGTGGGAGGACAGATGATTGGGAAATTTTTAAGGAACAACAGAACTTAACTAGAAAGGCAATACAGGGAGAAAAAATGAGGTACGAATGCAAGCTCTCCCGGAATATAAAGGAGGATAGCAAAAGATTTTTTAGGTATGTGAAGAGAAAGAAGATAGTTAAGAACAATGCTGGGCCCTTGAAGAATGAATTGGGTGAAATTGTTATGGGAAACAGAGAAATGGCAGAAAAATTTAATAAGTTCTTTAGATCTGTCTTCACTAGGGAAGACACAAGCAATCTCCCAGATGTATGAATGGGCCAAGGACATTGGGTAACAGAGGAAATGAAACAGATTGACATTAGGAAGGAAACAGTGATGAATAGACTGATGGGACTGAAGGCTGACAAATCCCCAGGTCCAGATGGTTTAGACAATAGACAATAGGTGCAGAAGTAGACCATTTGGCCCCTCGAGTCTGCACCGCCATTCTGAGATCATGGCTGATCATTCACTATCAATACCCAGTCCCTGCCTTGTCCCCATATCCCTTGATTCCCCTATCCATCAGATATCTATCTAGCTCCTTCTTGAAAGCATCCAGAGAATTGGCCTCCACCGTCTTCTGAGGCAGTGCATTCCACACCTCCATAACTCTCTAGGAGAAGAAGCTCTTCCTCAACTCTGTTTTAAATAACTGACCTCTTATTCTCAATCCATGCCCTCTGGTACTGGACTCTCCCAACATCTGGAACATATTTCCTGCCTGAATCCTATCAAATCCTTTAATTATCTTAAACGTTTCAATCAGATCCCCTCTCAATCTCCTCAATTCCAGCGTGTACAAGCCCAATCACTCCAATCTCTCTGCGTAAGACAGGCCTGCCATCCCAGGAATCAACCTAGTGAATCTACGCTGCACTTCCTCAATTGCCAGAATGTCCTTCCTTAAACCTGGAGACCAAAACTGTACACAATATTCCAGGTGTGGTCTCATCAGGGCCCTGTACAAATGCAAAAGCACATCTTTGCTCTTGTACTCAATTCCCCTTGTAACAAAGGCCAACATTCCATTTGCCCTCTTCACTGCCTGTTGCACTTGCTTATTCACCTTCATTGACTGGTGAACTAGGACTCCTAGGTCTCCTTGCATTTCCCCCTTACCTAACTCTACACCATTCAGACAATACTCTGCCCTCTTGTTCCTGCTTCCAAAGTGGATAACTTCACATTTATTCACATTGAATGACATCTGCCAAGTATCTGCCCACTCACCCATCCTATTCAAGTCTCCCTGTATTCTCCTAACGTCCTCTTCGCATGTCACACTGCCACCCAGTTTAGTATCGTCAGCAAACTTGCTGATATAGTTTTCAATGCCCTCATCTAAATTGTTGACATAAATCGTAAAGAGCTGTGGTCCCAATACAGAGCCCTGTGGTACCCCACTAGTCACCTCCAGCCAGTCCGAGAAACACCCATTCACTGCTACCCTTTACTTTCTATCTGCCAACCAGTTTTCTATCCATGTTGAAACCCTGCCCCCAATGCCATGAGCTCTGATTTTACTCACCAATCTCCTATGTGGCACCTTATCGAATGCCTTCTGAAAATCTAGGTACACAACATCCACTGGCTTACCCTCGTCTAACATCCTTGTTACACCCTCAAAAAACTCCAACAGATTAGTCAAGCATGATTTGCCCTTGGTAAATCCATGCTGGCTTGGCCTAATCCTATTTCTGCCATCAAGATGTGCCACTATTTCGTCCTTAATAATGGACTCAAGCATCTTCCCCATGACTGACGATAGTTCTCCGTTTTCTCCTTCCCTCCCTTCTTGAAAAGTGGGATAACATTAGCCACTCTCCAATCTTCAGGAACTGATCCTGAATCTAAGGAACATTGGAAAATGATTACCAATGCATCCGCAATTTCCTGAGCCACCTCTTTTAGAACCCTCGGATGCAGATCATCTGGACCCGGGGATTTATTAGTCTTCAGTCCTACCAGTCTACTCATCACAGTTTCTTTCCTAATGTCAATCTGTTTCAATTCCTCTGATATCTTATGACCCTGGCCCATCCATACATCTGGGAGATTGCTTGTGTCCTCCCTGGTGAAGACAGATCTAAAGTACGCATTAAATTCTGTTGCCATTTTCCTGTTTCCCATAACAATTTCTCCCAATTCATTCTTCAAGGGGCCAACATTGTTCTTAACTATCTTCTTTCTCTTCACATAGCTAAAAAAGCTTTTGCTATCCCCTTTTATATTCCTGGCTAGACTGAGCTCATACCTGATTTGTTCTCTCCGTATTGCTTTCTTAGTTAAGGTCTGCTGTTCCTTAAAACTTTCCCAATCATCTGTATTCCCACTCATCTTAGCCCTGTCATACTTCTTTTTCTTTAATGCTATACAATCTCTGACTTCCTTTGTCAACCACTGTGGCCCCTTCCCCTTCTTTGAATCCTTCCTTCTCATTGGAATGAACTGCTTTTGCATCTTTTGTATTATCCTCAAGAATATCTGCCACTGCTGATCCACTGTCTTTCCTGCCAGGGCATCCGCCCATTTAACTTTGGCCAGCTCTTCCCTCATGGCTCCGTAGTCTCCTTTATTTAATTGCAACACTGACACCTCTGATCTGCCCTTATCCCTCTCAAATTGTAGATAAAATCTTATCATGTTATGATCACTACTTCCTAATGGCTCCTTTACTTCAAGATCACTTATCAATTCCTGTGCATTACACATCTCCAAGTCCAAAATAGCCTCGTTCCTGGTTGGCTCAAGCACAAGCTGTTCCAAAAATATATCCCTTAGACACTCCACAAACTCCCTATCCTGGGGTCCAGCACCTACCTGATTCTCCCAGTTCACCTGCATGTTGAAATCTCCCATAACGACTGCATTACCTTTAGCACATGCCAATGTTAACTCCCTAATCAACTTGTACCCAATATCCACGCTACTGTTTGGGGGCCTGTACACAACACCCATTAGGGTCTTTTTACCCTTACTGTTCCTCAGCTCAATCCACACAGACTCTACTTCCCCTGTTCCCAAGTCACCTCTTGCTAAGGACTGAATCTCATTCCTCACCAACAGGGCCACCCCAACCCCTCTTCCCATATTTCTGTCTCTATGATAGCACGTATACCCTGATACACTCAATTCCCAGGCCTGATCCCCTTGCAGCCATGTCTCCGTTATCCCAACAATATCGTAGTTCCCCATTTTCATCTGAGCTTCAAGCTCATCTGTCTTATTTCTGACACTACGCGCATTCAAGTATAGAATTCTTAGCCCATTCCTCCTCTCTTTGCTTAAAACACTGTCTACTGTACCTAACCCAGCTCCTTGAACTTCCATTGGGCTAATTGCACCCTGAATTTTGTTGACCTTCTCAAGATCACCCGAACCTTCTACACATTTAACCCCATGCTCCTTCTGACCAACCCTCTGGATCTGGATCCCTGCCCCCTGCACATCTAGTTTAAACCCTCCCCGAGCAGCACTGGCAAACACTCCTGCAAGAATGTTAGTACCCCTCCGGTTCAGATGTAGACCGTCCCTTCGAAACAGATCCCAATGTCCCTGGAACAAAGACCAATTATCCAAAAACCTGAACCCTTCCTTCCTGCACCATGCTCTCAGCCTCGTATTAATGTGCATAATCATTCTATTCTTCGCCTCACTCGCACGTGGCACAGGTAGCAATCCTGAGATTGTCACCCTGGAGGTCCTGCCTTTCAGCTTCACTCCTATCTCCCTGAACTCTCTAAGCAGGACCCCCTCACTCACCTTACCTATATCGGTGGTCCCTACATGGACCACTACATCTGGGTTCATGCCCTCGTTCTCAAGAATAGCCTGCACCCGATCTGAGATGTCCCGGACCCTGGCACCAGGGAGGCAACATACTATCCGAGACTCCCGATCTGCCCCACAAAATCTCCTATCTGCCCCCCTGACTCTAGAATCCCCTAAAACTATCGCTCTCTTCTCTTCCCTCCTCCCCCTTCTAGTTGAGGGTTCAACCTCTGTGCCGGAGGCAGGACCACTACAACTCATTTCTGGTAGGTCATTCCCATCAACAGTATCCAGTACGGTATACTTATTGTTATTGTTTGCATCCTAGGGTACTAAAGGAGGTGGCCCTGGAAATTGTGGATGCACTGGTAATCATTTTCCAATGTTCCTTAGATTCAGGATCAGTTCCTGAGGATTGGAGAATGGCTAATGTTATCCCACTTTTTAAGAAAGGAGGGAGGGAGAAAACAGAGAACTATCGTCCTGTCAGCCTAACATCAGTAGTGAGGAAGATACTAGAGTTCATTATTAAAGATGAAATAGTGGCATATCTAGATAGCAGCGATAGGATTGGGCCGATCCAGCATGGATTTACCAAGGGTAAATCATGCTTGACTAATCTATTGGAGTTTTTCGAGGATGTAACCAGGAAGTTAGACAAGGGAGATCCAGTGGATGTAGTGTACCTCAATTTTCAGAAGACATTTGATAAGGTCCTACATAGGAGATTGGTGGGTAAAATCAGAGCTCATGGCATTGGGGGGAAGACATTGACATGGATAGAAAACTAGTTGGCAGATAGAAATCAAAGGGTAAGGGTGAATTGCTGTTTCTCGGAATGGCAGGTGGTGACTAGTGGGGTGCCACAGGGCTCGGTATTGGGACCACAGCTGTTTACGAATTACATAAACGATTTAGATGAAAGCATTGAGAATTACATCAGCAAGTTTGCTGATGATACTAAGCTGGGTGGCAGGGTGACATGTGATGAGGATGTTAGGAGAATTCAGGGTGACTTGGATAGGCTGAGTGAGTGGGCAGATACTTGGCAGATGACGTTTAATGTGAATAAGTGTGAGGTTATCCACTTTGGGAGTAAGAACAGGAAGGCAGATTATTATCTGAATGGTGTAGAGTTAGGTAAGGGAGAAATACAAAGAGATCTAGGAGTCCTTGTTCATCAGTCACTGAAGGTGAATGAGCAAGTGCAGCAGGGAGTGAAGAAGGCTAATGGAATGTTGGCCTTTATTACAAAGGGAATTGAGTACAAGAGCAAGGAAATCCTCTTGCATTTGTACAGAGCCCTGGTGAGACCACACCTGGAATATTGTGTACAGTTTTGGTCTCCAAGGTTAAGGAAGGACATCCTGGCTGTAGAGGAAGTGCAGCGTAGATTCACGAGGTTAATTCCTGGGATGTCCGGACTGTCTTACGCAGAGAGGTTAGAGAGAATAGGCTTGTACACACTGGAATTAAGGAGATTGAGAGGGGATCTGATTGCAACATATAAGATTATTAAGGGATTGGACAAGATAGAAACAGGAAATATGTTCCAGATGCTGGGAGAGTCCAGTACCAGAGGGCATGGTTTGAGAATAAGGGGTAGGTCATTTAGGACAGAGTTAAGGAAAAACTTCTTCTCCCAGAGAGTTGTGGAGGTGTGGAATGCACTGCCTCGGAAGGTAGTGGAGGCCAATTCTCTGGATGCTTTCAAGAAGGAGCTAGATAGGTATCTTATGGATAGGGGAATCAAGGGATATGGGGACAAGGCAGGAACCGGGTATTGGTAGTAGATGATCAGCCATGATCTCAGAATGGTGGTACAGGCTCGAAGGGCCGAATGGTCTACTTCTGCAACTGTTGTCTATTGTCTATTGTAAAAGGCCTGTTTCTGTGCTGTAATGTTCTATGGTTCTACTTATGGAACCAAAGATTCCCAATGGATTTGGAAGTTATTTAGTTTGTGAAGTAAAACTCTTTTCCCACCCTTATACAAAAGATTACTATGTTCTTTGGAGAAATAAATTCAAGCTTTTTCATTACCTGCCAAAAACTCCTTCTTGACTTTGACCAGACATGGCCAAAGGTTTCCAAGATTTGGTGAATATTTTGTATCTTTTTAAGGAAGCTTTAAACACATCTTTGAATATTTTTTCTCCATCTAATAATCTCTTAATTCACCAGCATCATCTGCATATTGCAAGTCCATTGCAAAGGATTGGAATACATAGTTGTCATATATTGAAGAGTTTACCACTAGAACATAGAACATAGAGCAAAAAACAGTACAGCAGAGGAACAGGCTCTTCAGTCCACAATGTTATGCCAAACCAGCTGAAAAGTAAATTTAAAAAAATCTAATCCCTCCTACCTACACAATTTCCATATCCCTCCATCTTCCTCATATTCATATGCCTACCTAGACAGCTCTTAAAAGCCTCTAATGTGTTTGCTTCCACACATTCCAGGCATCCATTGCTCTCTGAATAAAAAACTTACCCCTCACGTACAACTTGACTCTATCCCACTCACCTTCATTAGTTCTGAAGGTTAGCTCTAGCCCTGTGGAAGCTTGTTGGAGTGAGGGAGAACACTGGAGTCAGAAAGACTGAACAAAACAGTCACACCACGTACAGCCTTGTTTGATATTGGTCTTCGGTGAGATTGGCTGTTAGATAGAATCATGAAGCAAGAATAAAATGAAGATAAATTTCTGTAGACAACTGAATTTTGGAGCACTGTAGCCCAAAATCCCTCTGATCCTCCACACTGCCAAGGGTCTTACCATTAATACTATAACCTGCCATCATATTTGACCTACCAAAATGAACCACCTCACATTTATCTGGGTTGAACTCCATCTGCC
Organism: Hypanus sabinus; assembly: GCF_030144855.1. Classification (NCBI taxonomy): domain Eukaryota; kingdom Metazoa; phylum Chordata; class Chondrichthyes; order Myliobatiformes; family Dasyatidae; genus Hypanus; species Hypanus sabinus. Next base: position 37,586,103 of record NC_082718.1, on the reverse strand, counting down.
ACTTCTCAGCCCAGTTTTGCATCCTATCAATGTCCCGCTGTAACCTCTGACAGCTGTCCATACTATCCACAACACCTCCAACCTTTGTGTCATCAGCAAACTTGCTAACCCATCCCTCCACTTCCTCATCGTTCATTTCTAAAAATCACATAGAGTAAGAGTCCCAGAACAGATTCCTGAGGCATGCAGAATCTGACCCGTCTACAACCACTCTTTGCCTTCTGTGGGCAAGCCAGTTCTGGATCCACAAAGCAATGTCTCCTTGGATCCCATGCCTCCTTACTTTCTCAATAAGTCTTGCATGGGGTACCTTATCAAATGCCTTTCTGAAATCCATATACCCTACATCTATTGTTCTTCCTTCATCAATGTGCTTAGTCATATCCTCAAAAAATTCAATCAGGCTCGCAAGGCACGACCTGCCCTTGACAAACCATGCTGACTATTCCTAATCATATTATACCTCTCCAAATGTTCATAAATCCTGCCCTTCAGGGTCTTCTCCATCAACTTACCAACCACTGAAGTAAGACTCACTGGTCTATAAATTTCCTAGGCTACCTCTACTCCCTTTCTTGAATAAAGGAGCAACATCTGTAACCCTTTAATCCTCTGGAACATCTCCCCTCCTCATTAATGATACAAAGATCATCGCTAGAGGCTCAGCAATCTCCTCCCTCACCTCCCACTGTAGCCTAGGGCACATCTCATCCAGTCTCGGGAACTTATCTTATCTGATGCTTTCCAAAAGCTCCAGCACATCCTCTTTCTTAAAATCTACATGCTCAAGCTTTTCAGTCTGCTGCAAGTTATCACTGCAATCACCAAGATCCTTTTTCATAGTGAATACTGAAGTAAAATATTCATTTAAGTACCTCTGCTATTTCCTCCAGTTCCATACACACTTTCCCACTGTCACACTTGATAGGTCCTATTCTTTCACATCTTATCCTCTTGCTCTTCACATACTTGTAGAATGCCTTGGGGTTTTCCTTAACCCTGCCCACCAAGGCCTTCTCATGGCCCAGTCTGGCTCTCCTAATTTCCTTCTTAAGCTTCTTCCTGTTATCCTTATAATCTTCTAGATCTCTAACATTACCTAGCTCTCTGAACCTTTTATAAGCTTTTCTTTTCTTCTTGACTATATTTATTACAGCCTTTGTACACCACATTTCCTCTCCCCTACCATAACATCCCTATCTCATTGGAACATACCTTTGCAGAACTCCACACAAATATCCCCTGAACATTTGCCACATTTCTTCTGTAATTTTCCCTGAGAACTTTTCCCAGCTGTGGATAGTGTGATTGTGGATTCATTACTAAAACTCTGCGTTGGCATTTTCTCCAGTTGCATTGAGGACTGTCTTTTCCTGAGACCTGCTTGTCTTCTATTTTCCAACACTTTGATAGTCAGGGGTGAGAGCAGAAGAGAATTGAACAGGCTGCAGTGGGATGGAGACAGGAGTGAAATGTCAAAGATAGTGTTTTGATGTTCGATGTCTTGAAATCATCCCTGTTCTTGATAAGTTCACCTTCATTCTTTGATGAGGTATTGTGTGATTGGTCTATAAACAGACTTGACAACATTGGAGGGATCCACACATTTCATGCATCTGGAGCTTCCTTTTTCAACCATCATCTTTCCTTTAGGTTAAAAAATTCCCATGAGACTTTAATTTACATGACTGTAGAGCTGCTTCTTTTTTGATGAATGCCTTACATTCACACTTAATTAGCTCTTTGATCACCAGGTCACTTTGATCAAGCATCCAGTAGTTTTTCTTGATAGAAAAGACGAGGATATGAGGGACTTCAGGGAATCCTTACTCATAGACTTACACAGAGGTCTCATCAGGTATGAAGGACTAGTAGCAAAAGAGTTGTAAATATACTTGGACTAAGATATTTACTGTCCTGTACTATCACCGGTGGGATCATCAGTTGATCTGCTACCTGTCTTCGGGAGTTTCGGCCCACTTATGATCAAGACTCCCTCGAGTTGGTGGGCCAGCATTTCTAAAGCACCACCTCCCACTGGTGAGCTTAAAAACTTGGCATCTGCCTCTATCAGAGTTATTGGTTGCTTCCATCCAACAGATAGTCTACTCTTCAGGTGTCTATGCAGCTACTGAAGGGTTTGCAAAAGATGGATACACTGTCCGACTATCTGCCCCGCTTGACGTACTTAGTCCACACCAATGATGACCCTTTCTTCACCAATAACCACTTCTCTGCTGGTGTCAGACCGTATGATTATAGCTGGATGAAATGTGGTGACAGCTATTTGCTCCAGGAATCTGCCTTTCCCATCCAGGTCGGCCTTGACACAGCAATCATTGGCTGAAGAAAGTATGCTTGATTGTGGGCTTGTGCTGTACACCCTTGACATGGAGCCTTCTTTCACAAATGATATGCGATGTTCTGGGCAGCATGGGGCATGAGATAAGTTGTGCTGCAGTTCCACCTGCTCAACCGCTTCTGTTACAACTTTGAGAACGTTGTTATGTCTACATCTGTACATTCCGCTGGAAAGATTGTCTGTGCATGCACTCAAAATATGTTGAAGTGTTCCCTTCTTACCACAAGCAGCACACCTGTCTGCCTTATCTTCATACCAGGTGCTGAGGTTGGCAGGTGTTGGGAGCAGGTTGTATGCTGTTGTGCATAGAAAATAAATCCAGAGCGGTTCCATCTGCCCCAGAACATTCCAAGATAGAAGTCGTTGTTCAACACTTTCCCACCAGGTCCAAGCCCCTTGCTTGGCCAGGCCAGCTGTTTTAGCTAACCTCTCCTCCTCTTCTGCCTCTCGTATTTTTTGCGTTACAAGCTCATGACGCTCCTTACCTGTAGAAGATGACCACTGCTTGTGGGTTGTCCATCCAAGTCCCTGGTGGTGTAGCTGGGTAGCCCCAACCGTCTCCTTATGCTTCAGTCTAGACTCTGCCTCATCAACTGCTGCCTGGGCTGGCCACTTCCTCCCTGATCTCACATTCGGCTGGGTGTTCTTGATGACAGGGTCATCGAAGCATCAAGATTGATCTTACCCTGGCTACCTTGACCTCGTCAACAAGGGATTGCACTGGGATGGTAAGCTTTCTCTGGCCACTGTGGATTGCAACATTGGTGAGGCTGCTCGGTACTCCTAGCCACTTCTTCACATACTTGTTGATCTTCCATTCCATTGCCTCAACATGGGACATTACCACTTCATAGACAGTTAGTGGCCACATTATTCGTGGCATCAGTCCATATTGCACGCACAACAACTTCAACTTGCCAGGCAAGTCATACTTGTCAACAGACATCAGACCTCTGCTGATCTGTTCTCCTGTCTCTTGAACCCTCTTGGTGTCTCTCAGCTCCTCTGTGTACCATCGCCCGAGGCTCATAGCTGGTTGGTCCTGAATGGATGGAATCTCCTCTCCACAAAGGGTGAAATGAAAGTCAACCAGCTTTCCTCTAATAAGAACAAAGCTACGTGACTTCTTGGTCTTGAATTTCGTTCTTCCCCAATCTATTAGCTCCTCGAGTCTAGATAGTACACTTTCCACTGCCTCTGTACTAGGACTCAAAAGGGTTAGATCGTCCATGAACGCTCATGTTGGTGGTAACTATCCTCCGCCATCAAGTGCGACACCTGGTCCCACTGATTCTGCAGCCATCACAATTACCTCCATGGCTAACACAAAAAGGATGGGTGAAATCACACATCTCATTGGGATTCCAACATCCAAACTCTGCCACCTAGCTCTGCTGAGTGGAAAACCTCATCCGGAAATCGTTGTAGTACTGCATAACAAAGTTCTTCCCCTTAGCAGGAATCCATAGGAATTCCATCATAAACTCAATCAGGGCATGGGGAACAGAACCATATGCATTTGCAAGATCAAGCCAAACTACAAGCTTTCAGTTCAAGATCAAGCTTTCTTCTCAACCTTTTTGACTCCTGGATGGTATGCTATATCATACTAGTATGTTCAAGGCATCCTGGGAAGCCTGGTATTCCTGCCTTCTGCACAGATGTATTTACCAATCCATTCTCTATCACAAATGAAGATATTCTTTCTGCTAGAATGCCAAACATAATCTTCCCCTTTACATTCAGGAGTGAAATTGGTCAGAACTGATTCAATGTAGTAGAATTCACTTCCTTTGGCATGTATACTTCTTCAGCCTCACTCCATGACAAAAGAACAACACCTTGTCTCCACACCACCTTTAACTATCTCCACAAGTATTTCCTCAGCTCTTCACACTTCTTGAACACCTTATATGGCTCTCCATTAGGTCCTGGCACTGAACCTGACCTTGCCTTTCTGATGAACCATTCGACTTCTGCCAGTTTGGGTTCTGACAGATCGAACTTCACTCCTGGCTCAGTAGGCTTCACAAGCCCAGAAATGTCAAGCAAAGGAACTTCCCACTGTTCGTTAGAGTAAGTGCTTGTCAGGTGATTCTCAAGTTCTTGTTGAGAGATGTTAAGCTGCCCACTCTTACTTTGTTCAAACAATTTCTTTGTGAACTGGTGAGGCTTCTCAAAGAACGACTTTCTTGCCTTCTCTTTCTTCCTTCTCTTTTTACGTTGTGACTCTGCACGATGGAGTGATGCTAACTTTAACTGAAAATGCTCTTGGAGATCAGCAAGCCCTGGCTTGTCTGCCTCACTTGCTACCTTCCACCTCTGTCTCAACGATCTAAGCTCTCTCCTCACCCTACCAATCTTCTTCTGGTGCCTGCTTGGTGTCTGTGTAGGCTTTGCTTTCTTCAACTCAACCAAACCAAACTAGTATTTTCCAACACCGTAAATCATATTGCTCATCACTTCCAACTTTCTCTTTGATGTTCCCATGAGAGTGTTCTCCAACATCATACTGATGTCTTCATCAAACATACGCCAAGCCTTCTCATCTGCCATTGCTGGCCACTTGACATTCCTCTTCTTCTCTACCTCCTCTCCACCGCCATCATGTGAAGGATCTTCCTGAGGACTGTGGTCTGAAACCTGACCTGGGTTATCTCTCGTCTGACCTGGAGTATGATGACTCTCTCCAGAGTGAATCGTTGCGGCTTGTGAATCAGTGGTCGAAAAGACCACATCATCTGTGCTTGGTGAAGCAATTTCATCTTCATCCACTGGGATGGAATAGCACTTCAACTTTGCCTGGTGGGCTCGTAAACCTGTAATGCTGGAAAACGCTCACCCACAGCAACACATTGGACGCTCTGTTATGATATGGCAACAATGAATGTAGAATTGAGACAGGTTTTTTTACAAACAAATAAAACATTTATTAAACACTGCTCAATAGGAAAAAAACCCAAAAGTAAACAAACGACTAACTTAACTGGAAGTTGACTGCTATATGGCAATTCGAAAAGTTCTTAAAGCGATAAATGTGAACATAGTTCTTAAAGCGGTAAATGCGAACGGTTCTTAAAAATGGTAAATGCGAAAGTCCAAATGATTTACACAGTCATTTAGGAGAGACTCCCCTAAAGTAACAAATTCCTCAATGACGTGATGTTACTGCTGATCCCAGCCGAAGCGTGCCTTGCCCGAAGGATTTACGACAAAGGAAATAAAACAGATTAAAGGCACTGACCTTTCCTTGGCGAAACCCTGCTCCAGCCCTTTCTGCTCTTTTAGCATGGATTATCTCAGATGCAGGTTACTAATTCCTTCCGAATGAAGATTAAATAAGGTCAAACCTGTTTTACCGCCGACAACACCAACTTTTCTCAATCCTTCGGGTTTTCCGTACTCAATAAATTCTTCACTTTCCAACTGGACTGCAAGGGTAGGAATCAAAACTGGCAGTGGTTTTAAAATTTGCTGGTACAACTTACAATAGAAAACAAAACTCCACTTTGAAACAAAACTGTGTCATGAGACGAACACACAGCATAATGGAGCCACTGACAAATTAAACCACAAACTGACCTGCATCACCGCAGGGCTTTCCCCTTTTATACCTGTTGAAACAGGCCATCACATGACCTCTCACTGGTGGGAGAATACATCATGTGACTTCACATTGGTGGGAAATTACATCACTCCACTATCACAAGACCATTACATCATGTCCAGCAGAGACTCAGTTACATCATGATCATGTGACAGTCACAAGATATCCACGTGGTACGTAACAACTTAGAGCCTCTTATCCTAGTTCTTGGTCATAGTCGTTCCCTGTAATTAACTGTACCCATCCGATTGTATGCATCATTCTCCCTCCCTCTCGGAGAACCCCGAGTGTAATAGATTGTTTATTTTTAACTTGTATCATATATGCATTTTATTATTTGTTAATTAATCTGTGGTAATATTACTTTATGTGTTAAGTGTGTGAGTTATATGTACAGCATTGTGCACCTTGGTCCGGAGGAACATTGTCTCAATTGGCGGTATACATGTGTACAGTTGAATAACAATAAACTTGAACTTAAGATGTAGTCATGCACAATGTAATAGGTTCTTTAGTTTACCATGCCCTTGGTGGTAATTCAGCCAGAGGGTACAGTATTGTGCAAATGTGAGGCTGCCTAACACTTTTGCACATTACTGTAGTAATTGTATGCATTGCATTGTGCTGCAAAAAAGAATCATGACATATATGAGTCATATTAAATGTGATTCTGATATGGGTCTCTACTGTTGACTGAGAGTGGGAAGGGAGGAGGGAGAGCAGAAGAGAGAGGGGAGGGAGTGGGAAGCACCAGAGTGGTGTCTGTTATGATCAATAAACATATTGTTTGCAATCAAATAATGTTGCCTGCTATCTCAGGGCTGGGTGAGTCTGCACCTGCATCACAGTCCCCCCCCCCCCACCCCTGCTGTCCCTGGCATCCCTTCTCTGCCACCTGTCCCATACCACTTCCACAGCGCTCCACCCTCACCATTCCCAATATCCTTTGATCACACCAGATTTACAAACTTGCTCCCTGCTCCACTGTGACACATACAGTACTATGCAAAAATCGTAGGTACCCTACCCATTTATACATTATGTGCCTGAGATTTTTGGTCAGTACTGTTTATATCCCTACTAATTCCATTTTCCAGAACTCAGTCTGTAGCCTTTTGCACCAATGTTTCCTAAAGGCTCATTAAATACATCTGAAACATTGTGAAGATAGCTGCCTCCACTCCATCACCATCACTGAAGCAGGGCATTCCAGATGTCAACTGCCATCTGGGTGAAACAAGTTGTTTGCCCTTATTCACATTTGCCTTTATTCTTGCTTTCCTTAAGTGTGTGTGCTCCAATTTGAGACCTATGGGAATTGTTTCTCAGTACCTGCTGGAGGTACTCAGCATGTCAGACTAAGAAAAAAAAATCAGGACTGGTGAAGGGTCTCAACCTGAAGCATTGATTGTTTATTCTCTTCTATTGGTGCTGCCTGACCTGCTAAATTCCTCTAGCATTTTGCGTCTATTGCTCAGGATATCCAGAGTCTCTTCTGTTTTGGATTTCTCTTCTGTTTTGAAATCCGATCTCAAATCTACCATCCTCAACAATAGTCTGGTGCATTTTCTGCAGTGCAATTACATCCTTTCTGTAGTACGTTTATGGAGGAGAATAAATAGTTAATGTTTCAGGTCAAGACTGTCCACAATTCCCCAGTTTCCCTGTCTTCGATGGTCCACTCTCCTCTCCTATAATATTCCTTCCTCTCCAGCCCTTTACCGTTCCGAACCCCTGGCTTCATCTATCATCTTCTAGCTGTTCTCATCCCCCAACCTTATTACTCTGGCCTCTTCCCCCATCCTTTCCAGTCCTGCAGCATGGTCTTGCCCGGGATATCGACTATTTGTTCATTTCAATGAATGTTGCCTGACCTGCTGAGTTACTCAAGTATTCTGTGTGTGGATACTGTTGTCTGGGAGTTAACAAATTGCCAGTTACATGCTGCCTGAGAAGAATGATTTAAGTGAGGTCCTGAAGTGTTTTGATATTGATCTGCTTGAGGCAACAGGTGCATTGCCAATTCCTGTTTAAGGGCCTGGTTTATGGAGATACTAGAGTAGATCAGGTAGTAGTTATTCAAGCATCTCATGACACAGATGATGCAGATATTTTGATTGGAAAGCAATATATACCAGCAGTTTTCAGTGTGTGCTTGAAGCCACAACCAAGAAAAGAGCAAAAGATGTTGCCACTGTAAAGGGCCGGAATGTGGCCAGCTTTGCCGCTGGGTCAGGAACTGGAGAGAAAAAGGCAGATAAGAGCATGAATGAGAGGGTGAGTGGGGAGGTGGTAAATTTGCTGGGAAGCAAAGAGAGAGCTAAGGGTCAATAAGGTGAATGTGTTGGTGTGTGTGTGTGTGTGTGAGAGAGAGAGAGAGAGAGAGAGAGAGAGAGAGAGAATGATAGATATTTTAGAATATTTCAGAATACTATGATAGATTTATCAAAGCTAAACTATCATACAAAATTATCAACAATAACATATTTGGAAATATTACCTGACCAAGATAAAACTTGAGCTCTTATTGTACATACAGTAAGCCTATTGAATGTTGAAAGGCCTCTATAGAGAGGATGTAGGCCATGGAGGCCTAATAGCTGGGTATATTTAAGACAGAGGTTGATGGATTCATGATTAGTCAGGGCATTGAGGGATATGGGGAGAAGGCAGGAGATTGGGGCAAAGAGGGGAATGCATCTAGAAATTGGGGACATAGCCTCAAGATTTTGGGGGAGTAGATTTAGGATGCAGATGAGAAAGGACTGTTTTTCCCAGAGAGTGGTGAATCTGTGGATTTCTCTGGCCATTGAAGAAATGGAGGCTACCTCAGCAAATATATTTAAGACAAGGTTATATAGATTTTTGCATAGTAGGGGAATTAAAGGTTATGAGGTAAAGGCAGGTAAGTAGAGATGAGTCCATGGCCAGATCAGCCATGATATTATTGAATGGTGGAGCCAGCTTGGTGGGCCAGATGGCCTACCTCTGCTCATATTTCTTATGTTCTGATCTGCCGTGATGAAATGGCAGAGCAGACTTGATGAGCCAAATGGCTTAATCTTGCTCCTACATCTTATCTTATATGCACATATTTCAATGCAAGAAGTATCATAAGAAAGGCAGAAGATACTGCTAAAGATGAGGTAACTAGTTTACAGACAGAGACAATGTGTAGTGAGGAGAGGCTATTGATAGGGAAAAATTGCAGTCAACGGGATGAGTTGCAATTTAAAAGGCGGACAAAAGCAGAAAGCGTGAATTCAAGACTGAAGGTGTTGTATTTGAAAGCTCGCAGTATACAGAATAAGGTTGATGAACTTGTAGCACAGTTGCAGATTAGCATGTATGACCTTGTAGGCATCACAGACTGATGGCTGAAGATTATAGCTGGAAGCTTAATGTCCATAGAGACACATTGTATTGAAAGGACAGACAGCAAGGCAGAAGCAGCAGTCTTGCTCTGTTGGTAAAGAAGTAAATCAAATCATTAGAAAGTGGTGACATAGGGTCAGAAGGTATTGAATCATTGTGGATAGAGCTAAGGAAATGCAAGGGTAAAAATTGCATTTACCAAACTGACGAGGCTCTCGATGGACAACCCTCATCCCAGGAGGGGTTAGCACAACACTATTACAGCGCCAGCAGCCCAGGTGCAATTCTGCTGTGGTCGGTAAGAAACTTGTATGTCTTCCTCATGACCATGCAGATTTCCTCTGGGTGCTCCAGTTTCCTCCCATATTCCTAAGAAGTAAGAGTTAGTGGGTTATTTGGTCACATCGTTACTGGGCTCACTGGGGCAGAAGGGCTTGTTACTACAAACAAGAGAAAACCTGCAGATGCTGGAAATCCAAGCAACACACACAAAATGCTGGGGGAGCTCAGCAGGCCAGGCAGCTCATTCCAGGAATGAAAAGGTTACCATATGAGGAATTTCTGGCAGCTGTTGGGCTGTATTCCCTGGAGTTCAGGAGAATGAGAGGGGATCTCATAGAAACATTCTGAATGTTGAAAGGACTGCACAGATTAGATATGGAGTTATTTCCCATGGTAGGGGATTATAGGACAAGGCGGCACAATGTCAAATTGAAGGACATCTTTGTAGAACTGAAATACAGAGGAATTACTTTTGTCAGAGGATGGTAAATCTGTGGAATTTGTTGACACGAGCGGCTGTAGAGACCAAGTCATTAGGTGCATTTAAGGCAGAGATAGACAAGTTCTTGATTAGCCAGGGCATCAAAGGGTATGGGGTGAATGCATGGGAGTGGGGATGACTGGAAGAATTGGATCAGCCCATGATTGAATGGCGGTGCAAACTCAATTGGCTGAATGGCCTATTTCTGCTCCTCTATCGTATGGTCTTATTACAGTCGAGTAAGGAAATTACAGAGACATGACAGAGGAGTTGGCCAGAATTAATTAGAAAAGAACACTGGCAGGGATGATAGCAGAGAAGCAATGGCTGGAATTTATGGAAGCAATTCAGAAGGCTCAGGATATAAACATCCTAAAGAGGAAATGTTTCCTAAAAGCAAAATGACACAACCGTGGCTAATAAGAGAAGTCAAAACCAACATAAAAGCCAAAGAGAGGGTATATAATAGAACAAAAATTAGTGTGAAGTTAGAGGATTAGGAAGCTGTTAAAAACCAACAGAAGGCAACTAAAAAGTCATTAAGAAGGTAAAAATAGAATATGGAGGTAAGCTAGCCAATAATTTTAAAGAGGATACCAAAAATGTCTTCGGATACATGAAGTGTAAAAGAGAAGCAAGAGTTGATATCAGACCACTGGAAGACGATACTGGAGAGGTAGTAATGGGGGACAAGGAAATGGCAGATGAACTGAATAAGTATTTTGCATCAGTCTTTACTGTGGAAGACACCAGCAGAATGGTGGAAGTTCCAGGCGTCAATGATCAAGAATTGTGTGAAGTTTCTATTATTAAAGAGAAGATTCTTGGGAAACTGAAAGGTCTGCAGGTAGCTAAGTCACCTGATCCAAATGGTGTACACCCCAGGATTCTGAAAGAGGTGGCTGAAGAGATTGTGGAGGCATTAGTAATGATCTTTCAAGAATGACTGTACTCTGGAATGGTACAGGAAGACTGGAAAATTGCAAATGTCACTCCACTCTTCAAGAAGGGAGAGATGCAGAAAAAGGAAATTATGGGCTACTTAGTCTGATATCAGAAGTTGGGAAGATATTAGAGTCGATTATTAAGGATGAGGTCTCAGGGTACTTGGAGGCACATAACAAAATAGGCCATAGTCAGCATGGTTTCCTCAAGGGAAAATCTGGCCTGACAAATCTGTTGGAATTCTTTGAAAAATAACAAGCTGGATAGACAAAGGAGAATCAGTTGATGTTGTGTACTTGGATTTTCAAAGGCCTTTGACATGGTGCCATGCATGTGGCTGCTTAACATGCTATGGACTCATTGTATTACAGAAAAGTTTCTAGCATGGATAAAGCAGTAGCTGTTGGGCATGAGGCGAACTATAGGAATCAAGGAAGCCTTTTCTGATTGGCTGCTGGTGACTAGTGGTGTTCCACAGAGGTTTGTGTTGGGATCAATTCTTCTTATGTTATGTGTCAAATATTTGGATAGTGGAATTGATGGTTTTGTTGCAAAGTTTGCAGACAATATGAAGCTAGGTGGAGGGTCAGGTAGTTTTGAGGAAGTAGAGAGGCTAAAGAAGGATTTAGAGAGATTAGGAGAATGGGCAAAGAAATAGCAGATGGAATTCAGTGTTGGGAAGTGCATGGTAATGCACTTTGGTAGAAGAAATGAAAGGGTAGACTGTTTTCTGAATGGGGAAAAAATACAGAAAAACAAGGACGTAATGTTGAGACTTTATAAAGCACTATCTCCACTGGAGTATCGTGGGCAGTTTTTAGCCCCTTATTTTAGAAAGGACCTGCTGAAACTGGAGAGAATTCAAAGGAAGTTCACGAAGATGATTTCAGGATTGAATGGCTTGTCATATGAAGAGCGTTTAATGGCTCTGGGCTTGTATTCAGTGGAATTCAGAAGAATGAGGGTATCATAATTGAAACGTATTGAATGGTGAAAGGCCTTGATAGAGTGGATGTGGAGAGGATGTTTCCAGTAATCAGAGTGTCTAAGACTAGAGGACACGGCTTCAGAATGGAAGGGCATCCTTTCAGAATGGAGATGGAGAAGCATTACTTTAGCCAGAGAGTGGTGAATCTGTGGAATCTGTGAATCTGTGGAAGTCTATAATTTTATAGACTTACTAAATTTGCCCACAAGAAAATGTATCTCTGTGTTGTAAATACAGTATGTGTATGTTGATAATAACATTTACTTTGAACTTTAACTTTGTAAGAAGATGCAGAGCCAAAAATCTAGCTTTTATACCAATTAGGTGGCCAAGCAATCCTTTTTACAAACCCACAGAAAACTGGAGGCTGATATCTGTGGAAGGTAATAGTTCGTTCTCAACAGAACTGTAATGGCTGTTCTTATAGATTTAGTTTTTTTAAAATCCTCAAACCAGAATCAATTATGCTCACTGACTTGCAAATGAATGTCATTAATAAAAAGTTAATATTACATCTCTGCATCTGGTCTGGCTTTTCTGTGGCTCAGCACAATTGTTTAAAGTTCACTGCATAACGTAGATTTGTTCTGAGCTGAAGTCCCAAACATCCCATAATCTTGGTCTTAGGGAACAAAAAATAAGGAAATGGGTGACCTACCTTTCTCAAACAACTTTTTTTTGTTCCCAGGTAAAATTACAATGGTTAATAATTGACCTGCCGCTACTTACTGGTTTTAATCTCTTCTATTTTGTAGTTACTCGTTCATGTCACACAGAGAATTTGTGTTTCTGCAGAAAGTTATAGTAGAAAAAATATTAAAGCAAATGTTGGTTCTATAGAAAGTGAGAGAATTATTAAGAATATGATAAAATGTTTAATAATCAAATGTGTTTTGCATGCTCTTTCACTAATGGAAACATCTGTTGGAAGTTATAAATCAGGAATTAGAAGAGAGGAAAGTAATCTGGAAATTTAAAAATCACCAAATTCAGTAGAGAGCAAAAGCATTGAACTACAGCCTAAAAAGTCTTTGTGTTTTTTTTAATATTTTTATACTGGGCTCTTAAAAAAATGACAAGCGGGGTGATGCTTATTTTAATTTACCAGACTTCCAGACTTCCTTAGATATGGCCAGTTTGATTTTAAGTTAGATAGCTCGTGTTTGACTCATATATTAGAGTTCCTTGAAGAAGCAGCATGCCCTGTGGATAAAGGGAAACTGGTGAATGTGTAACATTCAGATGTGCAGAAGAGGATTCAAAAGGTTTATTGCAGAAGAAAATTGTGGCATGGGGGGTAACAGAATATTGGCTGGCCAACAAGGAAAAGCGAATATACATACTGTTGTTTTTCTGGTTGGCAAGATGTACAAAATTGAAGCACGCTGAGTTCACAAGATCACAAGACAAAGGAGCAGAAGTAGGCCATTCGGTCCATCGAGCCTGCTGTGCCACTCCACTATCAGCTAAAGTATTCTCCCATCTAGTTCCAATTTCCGGCTTTTTCCCCATATCCCCCAGTTGTCAACCTTCTGCATTTTATAAATATGACTTCAATGCTATCAGCAAAGTTATTGTCATTAAGTTTGTTCATGACACAAGAGTGGCAGGACAAGTTGTAAAGAATTCACTCAGCAACTACAAAGAGATATTGATAACAAGGAAATGAGCTAAGATCTGACAAATGGAGAATAACAAGGGCAATGTGCCCATTTTGGCAAAAAACAATTAATTGTTTTCTACAGTTATAAATTGAAAGATTTCCTTAATTGCTTTTCAGAAATAATCATTTTAATTATTTATAGAGATACAACATGGATTAGGCCCTTTTGACCCTTCATGCTGTGTCTCCTAGTGTCTTCTGTGTCCCTGATTTAACCCTGAGACAATTTACAATGACTAATTAACCTACCACCTGGTAACGTCTTTGCAGGAAACCCACGGCATCACAGGGAGAATGTACAAACTCCTTACAGGCAAGGGAGGGAATTGAACCCTGGTCACCGGTACTGTAAAGCATTGTGCTAACCATTATGCTACCGTGCCACCCCTAATCATTTCCTGGTGAATTCAACATTGTAGCATAGAATTATTGCCAGGAGTGGGTATTGTTAGACACATATTGAAGCTCATATTACTACCTTTGTCTTTCATGGCTTCTTTCTTTAGGGCTGTTTGCTCAATATATAATAGTTTTTTCCCAGTTCATGGTAGACTTCTCTCATTTACTTTGCCTTACCATGTGATTATTCAATTTCAAGCATATAGTTACATCACTTAAGCCCCAGCGTTCATCCAGAAGTTTGTTTTTTGATCATTTAGCTTGTGTTTAGAACTTAGAAGAGTATAGCATAGGAACAGGCCACTCAACCCACAATAATACCCAAACACTGATCTGTCCTACCTACAGCATGCCTATACCCTCCATCTTCCTGACATCCATGTGCCTATCCAAAAGTCTCTTAAAACCCTCTACTGTATCTGCATCCAACATCAAACCAGGGATCACATTCCAGGCTTCAGCAACATTCTGAATAAAGAACTTAACTCTCATGTCCCACTTGAACTTATCTCCCCTCACCTTCAAGTTATACCCTCTGGTATTAGACATTTCAACCCTGGGAAACAGATGCTCTCTGTCCACTCTAGCTATGCCTCTCATGATCTTATAAGCCTCTATCAGATCTCCGCTCAGCCTCCAGCACACCGGGGAAAACAACCCACAAGTTCAGTTAATTTATCAGCAGCTGTGTCTCCTACAATGTCTCATTACTCAATTTATTCCATGTTTTCTCTGCTTTTGACTCTAGCCTTTGCGCTCACTTCCATAATCACATTGTGTACTATCTCTCTGCTCATAATATCCACTCTGTTCCAGGAAATGAAGGTCAACAAAAGCAAAAGTGTTATGAAATGCATGAGACAGGCATTCACATTCCATATGAGACTTACAATGGTGTTCAGTCAGCTGCAGTGACGAATAGAGGACATTTGTGTGCAGTGGCCATGACTGTAAACATATCCACATTGTCTTCTGAATCCATAAGCACTTCAGTGAGAGAGGGGACGGGACTCCTTAGCAGCAAATGACAAATTTCAGAAGGTGTCAGATACAATACTAAGCTGTCTTACTAAATGAGATAGAAAATTTCTTTCTGCCAAGCCACATCCTTTAATGGAGTGTGATCAACACTATTGTGCACATGTCCCTGTTCATTCCAATGAAATCACAATAGGTGCTTTCCATCCAAAACGTCAGAGGACAAGCACCTTCTAGCTCTGATATAATCTCCTGACTTCCATTGCTAAATCATGTACAATCTTCCATTCAGAGCCATGCTACAGCCAAGTTGCTGAAAGTGTTTTCATCCCTGCCGCTGCATAAGATTTCCTTCCTCATCTCAACCTTCCCTGCACAAAATCAGAAATAATTCCTATCAGACCATTTATATGCATCAGGCTGACAGTGGAAGATTCAGCAAGGCCATGAGCTGGTGAAAGTGCTTCCCCTCCTTGCCCAGCAGGCTTCTAATGTAACTCCCCCCATATCAGAAATGCCATTCCATCCCTTTCCCATTTCAATGCCTCTAAAAGGCCACAGTAACACTATTTCAAGTTCAAGCTTATTGTTACTCAACCATTCACCTGTATAGAGCTAAATGAAGTGTTGAGCAACAGTGCAAAACAAAGCATGTATACTTGCAATCCAGTACATATGGTCACAAAATAACGTTAATATAAGTGTCTGAGTGACATGGCCAGAAGATTGACTGATTGACTAAGTGTGAGGTGTATTTTAATGTAAGACAGTATAATGTTACTGGCACTGTTATAATAAAATAAACAGTCATATAAGTTTGTGTAACAAAAGTTGAAAGTGACCAGTGCAGGATGAGAGTGTTTGGCAGGGTGCGGGGAGGGGGGGAATGGTGATAGGATATTCAGACAGCGAGTACCTGTGTGCTGGGTGGATGCAGGATGTTAAGCCTGGGGAGAAGAAGCTGTTACCCAGCCTGACAGTTCCGGTTCTTATGCTGCAGCACCTTCTTCCTGATGGCAGAGAGTGTTGGGAGGAATGGAGGCTCTTTGCTGGAAGCACAGCGTAAGCATCAGTTCTGATATACATCCTGAATGGTGGTGGGGAGGGGGAGGGGGAGCGGAGAGACCACAGTGATGCTTTCAGCAGTCCACACTTCCGTCTGCAGGATATTGCAATCTGATTTGTTGCAATTCTTGTACCAGAAAGTTGATGCAGCTGGTCAGGACACTTGCAATGGGGATCCAGTAGAATATGGTGAGAATGGATTGGAGAATAGGTCACCTCAGTCTCCACAGGAAGTGAAGACTGATCTTGTACAAATTGATAAGGAACAGATTCTAATTCTTTGAAGTTCCCATTTGGTAGTTTTCCAAAATATTTACAAAAGAACAAACATTTCTACTAGAATGTTTAACTTCAAAAAAGAAATACTGTTTTTCACTATCTAAAAGCTGTGTTCTCCCAGGATCATCACTTGGGCTCAGTTTTATGTTTGAATGTCTGCTTTAATTAATATACTGAGGAAATCACATATTTCTGGGGTGTTTATATGATATAGAATGGAGAGTTTTCTGAGAGGACCACAACTTTGTCATAGGGTTTGGAGGCTTGAATGCTTCAATAACCCAGATAACTATGTTGGCTAGAGTCAGGGCCTTTGACACTTGGTAGGGTCACCAACACCAAATAGGTCAAAGGGTAAAGGCTCCTCAAGGAGTGGTCCAGTGACCCTCCAGGTTTGGAGGTTCCATTCAGGGCTAATAACCCTGACTGGTAAAACAAAACTGTTATGGAAACAGCAATGAAGAATCCTTCTACATCTGAGTGTGATGGTATTCCTGAGTTTCCACCTGGGACTTGCATGACTGATAGTAGTGAAAACTGAGCTACTGACACAATGAATGAAGCCCTGAACACTGCCAGAGATGCCCTGTGTCAGTGGCATAACAGGCAGTTGAAAGAATGGAGAGCATTCCGACTGGTTGTGACACCGCCTAGTATAGAGGCTCCAATGCACAGGATCAAAAGAGACTCCAGAAATTGTAAAATCAGGCTACATCCACACCAGACTGGATAATGTTGAAAATGCCGGTTTTGCGTAAAAATGATAGGTGTCCACACTATGCGTTTTTGAAAATATCTCTATCCACATTGGAACAGATATTTTGGCGTATCTCCCCCTACTTTGCATGCACAGGATACATCTACCAAAAACAAGTGACATGTTTGGTGTCGAATCCCGCTGTGAAAGTGCGCTTTTGTTCAGTCGCAGACTAGAAAAACTTAAACAATGGACAGCTGTTGGCTCTCGCACAGGAGGACTTAAAACTAAAAAAACAAATACTGGAGCGTATGGAGACAACTGACAGGGAGTTCATGGACAGTATGACCTGGCTGATGATGAACACTGAAAAACTGACAAACTCTGTTGCATTACTAAACCACCCTGTTGAATGTATAAAATATGTCTGCATCAATATTATCTTGTGTTTCCATATAATGTTACATTAGACTGTTACATGTCTATTGTCAGAGAAGTACTTGCATAAATAGGTAAACCTCCTTCATATGAGCAAGGATAGAAAACAGGGCAAAGTGAGTATACTTATTTATTCAGTAAGTTATGGGTCAAAGTATTTAGTGAGTACATTTCTAACTCTTCTGGCTTCAGTCTTGTTGCCGTCTGTTCTGAAATTGTTAGGTTGCGTTCAAGAAAACAATGAAATTCTGCGCTGCTGCCACCATCTGCTCCGGCACATCTTGACAGTGTTTTTAGATTTCTCTGGTTACCCCGTCCACACTGCTCTACCCAAGCGGCATTTTCAAAATTACACACTCTGGAGAGCGTTTCTGAAATTCTCCCGTTTTGGGGGACGAAAACGCTGATTTAGTTTGGATGGAGGGTAAAAGAGAAGAGAAAAAGTTTTGGTTATGGATTTATCCGGTGTAGAGTGGATGTAGTGTCAGTTAGATCCATCACAGGCACAAGCCTCCCCTCAAAGGACATTCTCAAAGGCATCGACACAGGAAGGCAGCATCCATCATTAAGGCCCCTCACCACTTGGGACATGCCTTCTTCTCACTAATACCATAAGGGAAAGGTACTGGATCTTGAAGCTCCACACTCAATGTTTTAGGAACAGATTCTTCCCTTCTGCATCCGCTTTCTGAATAGCCTGTGAACCTGTGAACACTACTTCAAAAGAGATACTCTTTTGCATTATTCATTTCGTTATTATTGTAACATACAGATTTTTTTTTTGTATCTCATTATACCTCTGCCACAAAACAACAAATTCCACAAACTTGATTCCACAAAATTATGATTCTGAGTTGCAATACTTTAAGCTATGGTGAACATATTAATTCAGAAATAATTCAACTAATGTGCACAAGCGTCATAGAATTAAGTACATTGGTTAACAGCCTTACACTAGCACATCTTCAAAATTACAGCAAGTAAGTGTTCCTCCTCATGCATGTTTTCCTATTTTTATGTGTTAGATATGACTGAAAATCAGATTTGCCAAAACACATACAGTATATACCAGCTACATGTAAAGAAACATTAAAGGTAATGTTGACATTAAATATGTAAATTGTGCAAGAGGTTGCACCTGTGGGCTCCCACCAAGACATCCCTGGACTGTGCTAGTCATTGACGCAAACAACACATTTCCATTTGTATGTTCCGATGTTTCATCATACATGCAACAAAATTCATCTTTATCTTGAGTGTAGCAACCTAAAACAATATTTTGTTAGATTTTACTCTAAAATGATTGTGAAAGGAATCTGAAGACCTAAACCATATCTAAATATATTATCATCAACGATTTGTCATTCTTTCACCAGTGCTTGTATGGACTTGGGCTGTCCGAATCATAGATGTAGTCAGTCAGAATATCAGGAGAACTGTGAAGAGAAGTTTCCAATCTTCAAATCTTCTTTTCAAATATGAAGAGAAGTGCTTAAGAAGAGTGTGGTAACCTGCTTCAATGACTATCATCCAACAGCACTCACATCCACTGTGATGTAGTGCTTTGAGAGTTTGGTGGTGAAACATACCAACTCCTGCCTGAGAAGTGACCTGGATCCACTTAAATTTGCTTACTCTCACAACAGGTCAACAGCAGATGCCTTTCATTGGTACTTTACTCAATTCTAGAACATCTGGATATCGAAGATGCATACATCAAGATGTGCTCCATTGACTACAGCTTGGCATACAATACTATCATCCCCTTTAAAGCTGATCAACAAGCTTCAAGACTTTGGCCTCAGTATCTCTTTGTGCAACTGGACTCTTGATTTCAGACCCCAATCAGTTTAAATTGGCAACAACGTCTCCTCCACAATCACCAACATCACAGGTGCACCACAAGGCTGTGTGCTTAGCCCTCTGCTCTACTCACTTTACATTTATGACTGTGTGGCTAAGCACAGATCCAATTCCATATTGCTGACAGCACCACTGCCGCAGGCTGAATCAAAGGTGGTCACGAATCAACATATAGGAGGGAGACAACAATCTCTCACTCATGTTAACAGGACCAAGGAGCTAATTATTGACTTCAGGAGAAGGAAACCAGAGGTCCATGAGACAGTCCTCATTGAGGAATCAGAGGTGAAGAGGACCAGCAACTTTAGATTCTTAGGTGTTACCTTTTCAGAGATCTGTCCTGGGTCCAGCACATAAAAATACCTCTATTTTCTAAGAAGTTTGTGAAAATTCAGCATCTAAAACATTTGAAAAACTTCTATAGATGTGTCATAGAGAGTATCTTGACTAGCTGCATCATGGTCTGGTATGGAAACACAAGTGCCTTTGAATGAAAAAGCCCACAAAAAGTAGTGGATACAGCCCAGTTCATCATGGGTAATGTCCTCCCCACCATTGAGCACATCTACACAGAGAGCTGTCACAGGAAAGTAGTATTCATCATTAGAGTCCCCAGGCCATACTCTCTTCCATCAGGAAGAAAGAACAGGAGCCTCAACATCCACCCCATCAGGTTCAGGAACAGTCATTACACCTCAAGATTCTGAATGAGAGGGGATGACTTTATTCAATATCACTCACCCCATTCCTGAACTTTTCCCACAACCTATGGACTCATTTTCAACTTCATCTCATGTCCTCTATTTTATTGCTTACTTATTTATTACTGTGATGCACCATCAATAACTCTCTGAGATGTGAGGCGAGATATCGGCTTTTATTGGCTGGAAGAAAGAATAAGCAACAATTGACCACCACACTGCATCCTGGAGACTGAGGCCGGGGCGGTGTCTCCAATCGCCTTTATACCGGGGTCTGTGGGAGGAGCCACGGTCAGTGGGAGGAGCCACAGGAGCAGTCAGCAGGGGGGCGTGTACAGACAGGTATATGTAGTCCACCACATACTGTTATTTATTTCTTCTTGTATTCCCACAGTCTGATGTCTTCTGCATTCTGGTTGAACACTGAAGTTGGCATGGTCTTTCATTTATTCTATTACAGTTATTATTATATATGTAGATTTATTGAGTATACCCACAAGAAAATGATGACAGGTTGTAATGTTGACTTATATGTAGTTTCATAATAAATTTACTTTGGCTAAGGCTGCGTGTGAGTCCTTGAGCAAGGCACTTAAGCACAATTTGCTCTGCGATGACACTGGTGCCAAGCTGTTTGAGTCCTAATGCCCTTCCCTTGGACAACATCAGTGGTGTGGAGAGGGGAGACTTGCAGTATGGGCAGCTGATGGTATTTCATGAAAAAAAACTTCCAAGGCGCAAATCCATGGTCTATCGAGACTAAAGGAGGCCTATTACTTTGAGCTTTGAACCTATGGACTCACCTTCAAGTACTCTTCATCTCGTGTTCTCTGTTGGGTACAGCCTTTCATTAATTCCATTGTGTTTCTTGTATTTACTCTGAATGCAACAAAAAGTGAATCTCAGTGTTGTTTATAGAGACGTATACTCCGAAAATAAATTCTTTTTGAACTTTGAACAATAAAAGTAACCGAACTACTAGAAATATCGCAGGCCAAACATCTCTCTAGAAATGATGGAAGATAATTAAGATTTAGATGTTAATATTTCTCTTTGCAGATGCTGCTTAACCTGCTGAGCATCTCTGGCATTTTCTATTATTATTAGTTCAGTTTTTCAGCACCTGTAGTATTTTGCTTTTAGTTAACTGGACCTCTCTTTCTCAGCAGATGTTAGCTGACCTATTGTGTGCTTCCAGCAAAATTGGTTTTCTTTTTACATCCATAAAGGCTGCAGCGAGTATGACAGCTGTGGAACTTTTATTTTGCCTCTGGTACACTTTAGCACCCTGTAGGTAATGCAGTTGGCCTCAGCTAGTTATTATTTCTAATTTTGTGAGACAAGTGACAGCCAGTTTACTTAAGGTGACAGATTGCAATATCTGCTTTCCCAACACATTGTAGCATTGACATAAAACTTTGATGAATTTTCCTACCACAGCTGGCTTCCCCATAATGCAAGTAACAGCCACAGCATATCTTGAACAAAACACAGTCAGGAAGGTTGTGCTACGGGAATGCCGATTAGCAGTGATGAATGTTTTCTATTGAAAAATTTTCTTGATTCTCTCACAGGGTGTTTATTTATCCTAATTAATCCTTTTCTTTGAGCTTTGAAATTGATGCCAGGGTTACAGTGAAGCCTGTTGAGTGTATCTCTATTTTGCATGGATTTTCATTGCACTGGCATTATTGAGGACATCATTTAGAAGGAGTAGAATACACAAGTTGGTATGGTCTTTCACTGATTCAAAGATTCAAAGTACAGTTATTATCAAAGTATGTATCCAGAATACAACAGTGAGATTCATCCTCCCGTAGGCAGCCACGAAACACCCAATGCACGAGTCAAAAAACAAAACCTGCAAACAGCAAAAAGCGAGCGAACAACACGTGGAACGTTGACCTGTTGGTAAAGCTGGCTTCAGACTGGCTTGGTCTGTACAGAAGATGGATAAATAGCATCTTTATTTTTCAATGATTCTGTGGGGAAAACAGAAAAACTGTGATGGTCTAAGTTCTCATCGTAGAACTAAGAGAGCATTTCTTGATAATTTGTTGATCATCTGTATTCAGGGCCAATGTGCACTGAAGTGTTCCAGTCAACATCGATGGCAGTGATCAAATCACTCAAAAATAGTAAAAGAAGTGTAAGCAGAATCCAGGAACATTTGCAACATAAACAGCAAGGTTCACCAAAGAGAGTCCACAATCTCGCCAATCTAGCCTGATTTGTTTAAGGTTATTATTCTATTATGGATTTATTGAGCATGCCTGCAGGAAAATGCATCTCCTGAATGTATATGGTGACATATATGTACCTTGATAATAAATTTACTTTGAACTTTGTATTATGTAAAGGAGATGTGAAGGGAGTGTTATTTTACGTGGAGAGTGGTTTGAAATCTGGAAATCGCTGTCAAAGGAGGTGGTGGACACAGATACAATTGTAAGGTTTAAGAGGCTTTTAGATAATTGCTTTCGTCTAAGACCCTTCTTTGGGACTGAGAAGAAAGGGGGAAGATACCAGAATAAATAGATGGGGTGGGGAGGGGAAGGAGGCTGGCTTGGAAAGGTGATAGGTGAAGCCAAGTCGGTGGGAAAGGTCAAGGACTGGAGAAGAAAGAATCTGATAGGAGAGGAGAGTGGACCATCAAAGAAAATGGAAATGAGCAGGAGACCTGGGGGAAGTAACAGGCAGGTGAGAAGAGGTCAAAGATCAGAGTGGGGACTAGAGGATGGGGGGGGGGGGGAAATTTGTTTATCAGCTGGAAAATCAATATTCATGCCATTGGGTTGGAGGCTACCCAGCTGGCTTCTGGAAATCTTTATTCCTCTTACACCATGAGTAGTGCCATTGTTAGTTCCCAGATAATTCATTTAAAAAAATCAGAACTGTATGTTAACACTCTTGATGGTAAAGTTGCTAAAATTTTGTTTTAATATTGTTACTACTTACACATGGTACTTGTTATAATTCTACTGAAAGTATACATGAAGTTTTTGACATTTTTGAGGTAGATTTATATTAAAAGTTTCAAAGAAATACATAATGAAAATTCCAGCAATATTTATTCTCTGTTCGAGAAGCTTTCATCTTAGTTTAAAGACAAATTCAAGAGCACAATTACACACATGATTAAACATGAAGGAAACAATTTTGTAGGGCAAGCTATTTCAATTATCTGCGTCTTTGACAATGGATTTTACCGAAGTACGTTTCCCAAACAAAGCAAGGCACAAATGTTCATTAAGACAAATAGTAATTATGTCCAGCATGTTACTCCCAAATTTGATCTATTCATGGCATGAATGGCACAAAGCTAATTAATGCAATCTTGCAATCAGAAACATGATAATTTGGAAAACATTGTACATGGAACTTAATTTTATAAAATTATGCTGAGCTCATCCCAACATCAATATGTGTACACCACACTGCACAGTATCTCAATGTACATTCTTTCTCAAATTAAGTTAAAATTATATGCAAAAAACAAGAAAAACATATTATAGTCTCATCTGCAAAACCTCGATGAAGGAAAGGGCGAAAGCACAATTGCTTTATCTTGAAACAAAGCAATTCCTAAAATAAATCATTTGTGATCATGCTGTCCTTGTTAAGAACTGTCAGATAATAATAAGGTCCATAGGAGGCTTGAGAAACAGCACCTCATCTTTCACCTGAGCATGGAGGAGCCTTCCAGACTCACTCTCTAAATCAACAATATTCTGGTGAAGGGTCTTGGCCAAAAATATTGTTTTTATCCTCTCTATAGATCTTGCCTGACTTGCTGAGTTCCTTCAGTATTTTGTGTGTGTAACTTGTTTTATCTGTTTGTATTGGAAGTAGCCACATATTAACTTATTTTTCTCCTGTCATATATATCTTATTTGTTGAACATTTTCTACAGATCTGACTTGCATTCTCATTTTCTCTCTCTCTCTCTCCCTCTTCCTCACTCCCTCCTTCACTCATTGCCCCATTCAGGAGTCCTGTAGAGGTTCCTTCAATACCTCTGACAGGTGGAAGTCTGGTAAATTTAGAAACCACACTTTAAAGAGAAATCCAAATGTTGATGATTTGAATGCACAATATTCTGCAGTGGTGTTTTTGGACCCAGGAGTTTGACAGCAAAGGCTACACTTATGATCACTCAGAGACAGAGGAGGTATAAAGCAAGGAGACAAAGCCATAATTTGTTATCCAAGATGTCTTGATTTTAGAAAGTGAATTTAAAATGCAACAGTGCACTCATCTGATACAACAGTTAAAACCAATTTTTTTTAATTTTCCATCCAAAATCTCTAACATAGAACATGGCTGTCAAGCCTCATTCATTGTTAGCAATTAAATGTCTTTCCATTTCTTAACGCACAACTATGATTACCATCTTGCCAGATAGAGGAAATAATGTTGAGGCAGTACTGAGGAGTTTATTCTAGATGTAGAAGTGGAGTTACTAGAGATGGTGCAATAATCATTGGGGGAAGTGGTAAAGTGCTAAGTGAATTATTTTCTCACCTTCACTGAGATCCATGAAAAGTTTTGTTTGCATTCTATCCAGACAAATCATTCCATACCTAAGTGCATCATGGTAGATACTATAGGGTCTTTTAAGAAGCTTTTAGATTGGCACATGGAGCTTAGTAAAGTAGAGGGCTATTGGTAAGCCTAGTAATTTCTGAAGTAGGGACATGTTTGGCACAAGTTTGTAGGCCAAAGGGCCTATATTGTACTATAAGTTTTCTATGTTTCTGTGCTTATGAAAACAATGGAGCACAGAATATAGTTTTACAATTACAGAAAAAGTGCAGTGCAGGTAGGCAAATAAAGTACAAAGACAGTGACAATGTAGACTGTGAGACCAAGAGATCATCTTTTTCATATAAGAGGTGATATGAACATTGAGCAGGTATAACACACTGCAGGTACTATATGTTGTATTTTGAATTCCATACTTTTCTCTTGTGTTTTCCTTTGATAGGATGTGGATACCACTGATGAATTATTGTCTATTTCCAATAGTCCTGAAGATGTTTAAGGGAAATTGATGTTCTTTGGAGCCAAAGGT
Source organism: Hypanus sabinus (assembly GCF_030144855.1). Taxonomy (NCBI): domain Eukaryota; kingdom Metazoa; phylum Chordata; class Chondrichthyes; order Myliobatiformes; family Dasyatidae; genus Hypanus; species Hypanus sabinus. The sequence continues at coordinate 37,560,906 of NC_082718.1, read as the reverse complement.
AGCCTAGGCCAGCTGAGGAAGTGAAACAAATTAAATGTGAATATCAGTCTGTGTTCAGCCAGAAGTGCCAAATACTGTATATTATCAATCTTGGTTTCTGCCTGAAAACATCATAATTAAAACAGCCAGGCTTCAGTCAATTTGATTTACTCTATGTAAAAGAAACGATAATGGGAACAATGATTCTGGGTCCAGACAACATCCCAATTACAGTCTGAAGACCTGCACTCCGGAACAAACTGTGCCTCTAGCTTATCTATTCTGTTGCATCTGTTCAGTAAAATAGATAATTGGTTTTCATGTGTGCACTATCTAGAAAGTGCAACAGTGTTTAATGGCCTAGGCTATTCAGACAACACCTCCCCAAACTCCATCTACTGCCACCAAGAAGGACAGAGGAATCAGATGCTTGGGAATACCACCTCCTGCAGATTCCCTTCAAAGTCTTGATCGCCATCTTTATCATCACCAGGTCTTGTGACACTCCACCCAACAGCACCATGAGAATACCTTCACCAGGTGGATCAAAACAATTCAAGAGGGTGACTCATCTCACCTTCTCCAGGACAATAAAAACTGGTATTGACATTGATGCTCAGATCACCCAATCAAAAAGGAATCTTGAAACTGTGAACAATATTGAGATTGAACAGTTGTTAGCCAAATCATGTTAAAATATGTTTTTGGGAAAAATGTGTTGAATTTTTCATTTATTTTTAAAAATTTGGATTTATTTTCCCTTTTGGCTTTGAACTGTAACTCACAGTATATTTATTTTACCAGAAACTTCAACATAGTTTGAGATAGCGCAGTAGCATAGTGTAGTTAGCACAATGCTTTACAGTACCAGCAACCTAGGTTCAATTCCTACCACTGTCAGTAAGGAGTTAGTACGTTTTCACCATGACCATGTGGATTTGCTCCGGGTGCTCCAGGATCCTCCCACAGTCCAAAGACGTACCAATTTGTAAGATAGTTGGTCATTATAAATTGGCTCATGATTATATATAGGCATCCGTTAGTCTCGTGAGACCATGAATTTGTGTCTTGGAAGGTTTCCAGGTCACAGACCTGAGCAGAATTGTATGGGAGACTGGCAGTTGCCCATGCTGCAAGCCTTCCCCTCTCCACGTCACTGATGTCCAAGGGAAAGGCACTATGATCTAAGCAGCTTGGCACCGGTGTCATCACCAATGTGTTGTTAAGTGTCTTGCTCAAAGACACAACACGCTGCCTCAGCTGAGGCTTGAACCAGTGACCTTCAGATCACTAGACCGATGCCTTATCCACTAGGCCACGCGCCAACACAAGCTCATGATTAGGGTTAAATTGGAGGTTGCTGGATGGTACGGCTCAGAAGGGCCAGAAGGACCTATTCTGCACTCGATAAATAAATATGTAAATACACTGAGAATGTCAATAACCAGAATGAGTCTCAGAGGATCCTTTCACTCAGTATGAAAATGATCTTTCTAAGCTACAAGCTACAATGTTTGTTGTCTTTTGCACATTGGTTGTTTCTCCATGCTGTTGGGTGAGGTCTTTCATAGATTTTACAGTGTTTCTTGTATTTACTGAGTATGTGCACAAGAAAACCTGTCTCAGGATTGTATATGGTGACACATGTGTAATATGATAATACACTTACTTTGAACTTTGAACCATAATGCCAGTGCAAATTGATCCTACTGTGTGTGTTTTGGGAAGATCTACTGTGTGTGTTTTTGGAAGAATTTAAACTTCCTGAGGGAGTCACACTGTCATTAGGAACAAAACAACCAGAACTCTGTTGTGTCTTCTCACTAAATCCCTTGATGAAATTTAAATGAATTAATCTCACAAGAGCTGCATCATCCTATACAGGGATAGAGGGAATGATTCAGATAAATCAATGGACAGCATTGTTACACTTATTGATTTTTTGTAAGTTTTCACATCTAGCCTTTAAATTTGTGTTTTGGGCATGATTACATTTCTAGCCATTGATTTGTGAAGAAATACTTAATTTTCCACAAATAGACTTTAAATGAAATCCCTCAGACAAAAAAACTTCTGCACTACTGCCAAGGAATTAGTTTGTTCTATTCCTTCTGTGGTGAAACCAATTAATATAAACAGACTGAGGCTGGTCAGGATAAGTCCTTGTACACAAATTCAGTCTTACTACCATGCAAATGAAAGAATGTCCAATGATTCATGTGGAATGTTATTTTACCTCCAGCCTTAGCATCGGATGTTATAATTGCAAGATAATAATTATCATTTCAACCATGTACAGCACATTGCAAAAGTCTTAAGCACACATATATAGCTAGGATGCCTAAAAATTTTGCACAGTACTGTAGTCATTTTATGTATTGCACTGTACTGTTGCCACAAAAAAAAACAAATATCATATTATATGCAAGGGCTGATAAACCTGATTCTGATATGGGTCTCTATTGTCGACTGATAGTCGGAAGGGGGCAGGGAGAGGGGAATCATGGTTAGGGAAAGGGGAAGGAAGAGGAGAGGGATCAGTTAACACCAGGGAAACATTTTATAATGATCAATAAACCAGTTGTTTGGAATCCAATGACCTTTGCCACCTGTACCACCCCCGGTGCCCTGGCACTTCTTCTCTGCTACCTCTCCCACATTCCTCTTGTGTTGACCAACCCTCACCATTCCCAACATTCTTTGAACTTGCCAGATTCACAAACTTGCTCTCCACTCCGTGTTGACAAACACAGTACTGTGCAAAAGTCTTAGGCACCCTACCTATATATATGTGCCTAAACCTTTTGCACATACTGTGACTATTCAGTAGTTTCACTAGTACACCCATGGATAAAAGTTCTCAATTATTTGTAATGTATTTCCTCAGAATGATACTGAGCTTACTTTAATTACAGCTTTGTATAACTAATTTACAAATTTTAAATATATTGTTAGGCGAGTGTCATCTATTCACTCAATTTCTCCATTTGATCACATCACCTTCCATGTTGCTGTTTCCAATTTGTCTTCCCTTTTCCCCATATCTTCCTCTCCACTCAGTCCCTGTCCCCTCGCCCAGAGAAGATTGGGAGAATTCAAATTTCAAAGTAAATTTATTATCAGAGTACGTATGTGTTTCCAAATACTGTACTACCCTGAAATTTGTTTCCAGGTAGGAATTCACAGTTGAATAAAGAAACACAATAGAATCAATGAAAAACAACACACAAAGACTGCCAACCAGTCAATGTGCAGAAGAGGACGAACTATGCATATACAAAAATACAAATAATAAGTACATAATACTGAGAACATTAGTTGTAGAGTCCTTGAAATTTATCCCAAAATTGTCGGTGATCAGTTCAGTGTTGTGATGAGTGAAGTTGTCCAGGCTGCTTCAGGAGCCTAATGGTTGAAGGGTAATAACTGTTCCTGATCCTAGAGGTGTGGGACTCAAGGCTCATGTACTTTCTTCTTCATAGTAGCAGCAAGAAGAGAGCATGGCCAGGATGGTAGGGGTCCTAGATAATGGATGCTGCTTTCATGTGACTATGCTCGTTTTAGATGTGCTCGATAGTGGGGAGGGCTTTTCCTGTGAAGAACTGGGCTGTATCCACCTATGTGTAGGCTTATCAATTCTTGAGCACTAGTGTTTCCATACCAGGACATGGTGATTGTCCATCATGTCCAACGATGACAGGAAACCTGTGCCGGAGAGATTTTGAAGTGGAAAAGCCATAGCACTTCCAATCTCTTGACTTCCGAAGTCCGGGTCCAGTGGTACAAACGAGTGTCACAAACTGGAGTCTTTGTTGTTGCAGAGGTCATTCATTCTCCATGGAGCATTACAGTATCAACGTCATGGCAGCTGGATCTCACTGGAGATCTCATCCGTCCAGTCTGCCAGAACTGGCTTCACATGGTAGAGCAGGAATGTCCCTATCTCACCAGGGTCTGAGGCCACTGGCTACCCTCACCTGGTTTAGCCTGTTGAAGTGGTTTACCAGGGTGTGGCCTGCTGTCACATGCAATCAGCTACTTGGAGCCACAGGTGAGAGCTGGAGAGCTATGTGTCTGGTGGGAAACAAAAGTGAGTGAGCTGCCCCAGAATGGACACGAAAAGCACCTTCACCAGAGGTGCTACCCCTTACTGGATACCCCATACACCAGGCCTTAATGCACAAATAAACACAGGCATCTCTTTTACTTTATCCAAGATCTCAGTGTACTGCCAAACATGTTACAGAGCCAAATTAGACTATCGCTGTCTTCCTCAATCAGTGCTTTGAATTCAAAAGTTCAAAGTTCATTTATTATCAAAGTATATATGCAGTATACAGCCTTGAGATTCGTCTTCCCTCCAGACAACCATGAAACAATAATAGAATCCAATCAAGGAAAAGCATCAACACACCTCCCATGTGCAAAAAAAAAATTGCACAAATGGCAACACGAAAAGAGCGAAAGACACAGAATATAAAACACGAAGTTGAAAGAGTCCAGGCATATACAGTTCAGCTCAGAGTTCATTATCTGCAGGCCACCCCAACTCTAAATTGCCCAAAGTAGCAACAAAAGAAAGGAGTGGCCAGAAACCAGAAACACTTTATAACGTTAGCTACAGAGTCCAATCCACAGTCCTATCAGAAATAAAAGCAAGTTCCTCATTAAGTTCAGAAAATTTTGATTCACCTGATACTGGCTAACTGAAAAAACAGTATAAACAGTGGGCCTTGAGCAAGGTTTAACTAAATGAACATTCCATCCAGTATGGTTTTCTATGTATACAGGAATCTCGTTTTGCAAACCAGTTTGTTAAGGTTTAGTGAGTTTGCTTTTTTAATTCTTAAATATTATAATTATTTGCCCTGATATGATATTTTAATTAAAATTGCATGCATCTTAATGGAGTTCATTTTGATAAAGAGAAGGTTTTGTATTAAAGTTTCATACAATGTTTAAACAGAATTTATATCAGAAATGACTATTTGCTTCAGCTTAAAAGGAATGCAGTTTTTTTAAACAATGGCTTACTTAATTAGAGCTGTTCTGCATTGAATTACAAAGAATATACAGGTATAGTGTATTTTAACAATAGGTGTGAAGATACCTGCTTATTATCCAGTTACAGTTAAATAACAATTTCTTGGTGTTGAGCCAAAAAAATAAATACGAACAAATGTTTGAAACCTCAAACAAAAGCGGAAAGTGTTGGACACATTCAGCTGGTTAATCAGTTTGACCTGTTGATGAAAATCTGTTCTATGTTGATGAAATGGTCAGCATTTCTGATGAAAAGCCTAGAAATGATTACCTCATCTCTCCTCCCAGAAAGCATATCATTTTGAAAATTTCTTCATGCTGGTCCTGAAGTACACTTTAATAGTTATGCATGTGCATTTGTGAAACTGGCAACTGAAAAGACAATACATGATTTAATATTGTGGCACTGATAGAATAAATTAATTCCTGAAAGTTGTTTCCTCCAAGAGGATCACAACCTTACTGTGGTTTGGAGGCTTGCATGCTTCAATGCCCAAGAATGCAATGTTAGCTGTGGTCAGGGCCTTGTGCTTTGACTCTTGCTATGGTCATCCATGCCAAAGAGGTCAAAGGGCAGAAGACAGATGAAGAGTGTCCACCAGTCATCGAAGTTTGGAGATTCAGCTCAAGGCTAACAACACTGACTGGTCAAAAGTAAAATTATTATGGAAACAGCAATGCAGAATTCCATACCTGTGTGTGACGGAATTCCTAAGTCTCGACCTGGAATTTGCATGACTGATAGCAGTGAAGACCAAGAGAAAGCTACTGGTACAATGAAGGGAGCTCTGAACACTATCAATATCACCCTGAACCACATCTGGGGTACCAAACAGAAGATGGCTAAGGATAGACAGAGATGGAGGAACTTCATCGCTGCCCAAAATGCTGGCAGCATAACAGACATTTGATGATGATGATGAAAGTTGAATTCATGGTATCAATTCAACATATTATGTATGGTTAGACAGGAGCAGTACTTTAACCTTGTATTGTTCATCTCTAGCTTCACCAGGGTGGTGGGGCAGAGATGCATCTCTACCAAAGGAGGTGTAAGGCGCTTCCCTCCGCCAGCCTGCAGGGCACCCTTGGACAAGGTGTAGCACCTGCTTAGCACCCCCGATCAGGGTCACGTGAAGCCAAGGGATCAGCCGGTGCATAACACAAATCTTGGTTATGTGACCACTGATGGCAGGCAGACAATCTCTGAAGAGTTTTGATAATGGCTGGAGCTCACCCATCTTGTAAAGGCACACTGTCCAGAAGAAGGCAACGACAAGCCACTTCTGTAGAAAAATTTGCCAAGAGCAATCATGGTCAAGGACCATGACTGCCCACGTCATACGACATGCCACATAATGATAATTATGATAGTGACCCTGACTGTTTATCAAAAAGACAATTAAGCAAGCTATACACACAGGTCAGGCAGCATCTATAGGAAAGAGTAAAGAGTTGACGTTTCGGGCTGAGACCCTTCTGCAGGACTGAGAAGGAAGAGATGCTAGGAAAAAAAACAGAGGGGAGGGGAAAGAGTGTAGATGGAAAGATATAGTCAAAGCAGGTGGGTGGGAAAGGTCAAGGGCTGGAAAAGAAAGTATCTGTTTGGAAAAAAAGAGAGGGCAGCAGGTAAGTCAAAGCCTTTTCCATAGTACAGATCCCAGTCCAAGAGTCATGGACATAGAAATTGTTTCATGCAGTAGTATGTGAAAACAGAAAATAACACTTGCATAATCATCATCTGAATGGCAGCACCAATGTGTAAAATGCATTTCTTCTAAATCTGAAGAATTTTATACATTCCACACATGAGACTGCTTAACACACTACGAGCTCTTAGTATTACAGGAAACATGCTAGTATGGATAACGCACTGGCTGATTGGCAGGTGGCAAAGAGAGAGAATAAAGGGAGCCTTTTCTGGTTGGCTGCTGGTTACTAGTGGTATTCTACAGGGGTATGTGTTGGGGCCAATTATTTTTACGTTATACTGTATGTCAATGGTTTGGATGATTAAATTGATGGCTTTGTTACAAAATTTGCAGATGAAATGAAGATAAGCAGAGGGGCAAGTAGTTTTGAGGAAGTAGAGAGGCTACTGAAGGACTTAGACAGATTCGGAGAGTGAGCAACTAAAAGGCAGATGGAATACAGTGTTCGGAAGTGTATGGTCATGCACTTTGGGAGAAGAAATGAAAGGGTTGAAAATACAAAAATCTGATGCTGAAACATACTTGGGAGTCGTGCAGGATTCCCTAAAGGTTAATTGGAAGATCAAGACAATGGTGCGGAAGTTAAGTGCGATGCTAGCACCAATTTCAAGAGGACTAGAACATAAAAGCAACAATGTAATGTTGAAACTTTATAAAGCACTGGTGAGGCCTCACTTGGAGTCTTGTGAGCAGCTTTAGGCCCCTTATCTTAGAAAGGATGTGCTGAAACTGGAGAGGGTTTAAAGGAGGTTCACAAAAATGATTCCGGGAATGAATGGCTTGTCATGTGAAGAGCGTTTGATGGCTTTGGGCCTGTATTGACTAGAATTCAGAAACACGAGAGGTGACCTCATTTAAACCTATCAGTTGGTGAAAGGCCTTGATAGAGTGGATGTGGAGAGGATATTTCCTATGGTGGGAGAGTCTAAGATCAGAGGACACAACCTCAGAATAAGGACCATCCTTTGGGATGAAGAGGAATTCCTTTAGCTAGATAGTGGTGAATCTGTGGATTTCTTTGCCACAGGCAGCTGTGGAGGCCAAGTCCTTACATATATTCAAGGCAGAGGTTGATAGATTTTTGATTGGTCAGGGTATGAAGGGATACAGAGGAAGGCAAGAGATTAGGGCAGAGAGGGAAATTGGCTCAGCTGTGATGAAATTGTGGAGCAGGCTTGATGGGCCAAATGGCCTACTTCTACTCCTATATCGTTTGGTCATATGGTGTAAAATGGACCCTAATTCTGCAGAATTTTCAGCTAAGGAGAACTCACACAGTTAACTCTATTTTAAATAGTCCATGGATGACTTTTCCCAAGTTGAGCATTCTTGAATGCCACTGGAAGTATAAGGAAATCTTTCATCTAATTAGGACACTAAAGTCAGAGTTATTCTTTAATCCACAAAAGATTGATCTTTAGACTTTTTTGCCAGCTTCCAAACTGCAATCTAAGCACTCATTTGTTCACATTTATTGCACAGACAAATAAAGCAGAGACAAATGCAAAAGGTTGTACTTCATTTATCATATGGGAAGAGGTCATTGTTTGCAAATTTCTGTACACATAACTGGGCTGCTCCCAATAAGTCTCCATGAATCTTACAGTGACAGTGTACTTCAGTAAGGGAAAATGGGACTCCAAAAACCCAAGCATCTGACAGAAGCAATGGGAAAATTAAGCAAAAATGAAATATAGCAAAGCCGGAGTGTCAGTAAACTTCATTGCAAACCTAATTTTCTGATGACCAAAATAAGTGTATAAAAGCAAAGTAAAAATATTTGTGATGTCCAAAGATATTAGGCAAAATAAAGATAAAATAACATAAAAGTCAAAGATATTTATGTTAATTATAATGAATAATAAAAGATATTGAAATCCATACCCAGATTGCCAGTATAAGAAGAAGGAAAAATTGATTTGTGGATTAAAACATATATTCATACATTCATTGTGTGCCTGGTCTAATGACATGGGCAATTGTGGTCTTGACGATGATTATTTTTTGAAAATTTATCTCTCGAAGTGGTTTTCCATTGTTTTTTTAGGCAGCATCTGCATTAGGCAGGTGTTCCCAGCTATTATCAATACTCTTCCGAGATTGTCTGCTTGACATCACTGTTCACATAACTAGGACATGTGATGTGCACCAGCTGCTCACATGACCATCTTCCACCTCTCCCATGGCTTTACATGCTGATCAGGGGCTAAGCAGGCACTACACTTTGCCCAAGGGTGACCTACAAGCTAGCAGAGAGAAGAAGAGCCTTACACCTCCTTTGGCAGAGTTGTACCTCCACCCCCCCCCCCCACACTCAAAAGCATTTCTAACAAATGTCATTTAAGTACTTTAGTATTGGCCGAAGTCTACTCCAGCTATCTTTAATTTCCCTGCAGCGTTTTATATGAACCATTCCTTTTACATCAACCTGTGTCACTCTTCCATGGCCCTAATCCATCACTCTCTGCCATTCCTTTGGGTTCATCAGATGCGTGGAGAGTGGTAGCTTGTTACATGGGCAACAGCTTGCTCTCCGGATTGTACTGGTCTGGCTTGCCTATTTAGGCAGTTAGGATGCAACATCCATGTTGACCCTGACCAACGGAAAGCTCAGTTTTCATATTCCCTGTTTCTTTCCATCGTTCATTTGACTGCCCTTTTACATTAGTTCTCACCATGCAGGGATCCAATGACTTCCTGTCAGGTGAGAAAGCAATTTGCATATACCCTCTCCTACACTGTATTCTGTGCCCATTGTTCAAACACAATCTCCTCTGTAAGGTGAAATGAAATATTGATTGATTCTACAATCAGTTTGTTAAATACTTTCATTCATTGCACAAGTGTGGCCCTGCACTTTCAGCCATTGACACTTTACCTCTCCAGTACACCCTTGTCTCTTGGACTTTGATTTCTAACACCATTCTACTGAAGCTCACCTTAGACACAATAAATAGTGCTTCTCTTGATGAGAGACTTTATAAACCTTTGACTTCAAATTGAGTTCAACAATTTCAGATAATATCCAAATACCAATCCTCATAAAGGAATCAGAAGTGGAGAGAGTGAGAAATTTCAATTTCCTGGGTGTCAAGATCTCTGAGGACCTAGCTAGGTTCCCATCATATTGTAATAAAGAAGGCAAGGCAGCATTTACGCTTCATTTGGAGTTTGAAGAGATTTAGTATGACAACAAGTGCACTCAAAAGCTTCTATAGATGTACCATGGAGAGCATTCTGACAGGCCTCAGCACTGTCTGGTATGGGGGTGGGGGCGGGGGCTACTGCACAGGACCAAAAGAAGTGGCAAAGGATTGTAAATTTAATTGGCTCCATCTTGGGCACTAGCCTACAAAGTATCTGGACATTTTCGAGGAGCAGTGTCTCAGAAAGGCAGCATCCATTATGAAGGACCTCCAGCACCCAGGGCATGACCTTTTCTCACTGTTACCATCAGGTAGGAGGTACAGAAGCCTGAAGGTACACACTCAGCAATTCTCCTCTGCCATCCGATTCCTAAGTGGACATTGAACCCATGAACACTATCTCACTTTTTAATATATATTTTTTCTGCTTTTTGCATAATTTTGATCTATTCAATGTACATATACTGTAATTGATTTATGTGTTTTATTTTTCTTCTTCTTCTGCTATATTATGTATTGCATTGAATTGCTGCTGCTAAGTTAACAAATTTCATGACATGTGTCAGTGATAATAAACCTGATTCTAATTCTGCTCTCTTTTTGTTAGGGAGCATTTGCTGATCATAGTTCTACTGCTACCAGATACACCTCCTCTGAACCTAGATCTGTTATGATACTTACTTAGTTACTGCCTGCTATGCTGCTGGCACTGAGGGCAACAATAAAGGTCTTCCATCTCCGTCTTTTCATACCATTGCACACAGATAAAGAGGGAATCTTCATTGCTTTAATTGCTCTTTCTGTAACATTTTTTTGATGAGTTTTAGTCTGACCTCTACCTTTTGAACTGTTTGGCATGGGTGAACCTATCAACAGCCAAAGCACAAAGCCCTGACTCCAACCCATATAGCCTTTCAGGTCATTGAAGCATGCAATCCTCCAAACCTCAACGCGGTTGAGGTCCTCTTGGAGGATGTGCTACGATATTGCTCTATTAATGTACTCCCACATGTCATATCCCTGCTCCTACCCCATCCCTCTCCCACCCTGTCCCCTTCTTTTCCTTTAGATTGCCATTTAGTTTGCTAGTTATTTATTCCTGCGTTTCACTGCTTGTTCTTTTCAGCCGCAGTGTAGGCTTCATTTCCATTTGAGACGTTTTAGTTAACAGCCCTGTTTTGGCCTAGCGTTTATTGTTTTCTTTTCCCTTTAACATTGTTCATATTAAAGTCTGTAAACTATCAACCTACTTCAGTGTCTCTCACTCCACATTTGGGCCATATCGGAACCTGGCGACGACTCCTCACTGCACATTGCCTCTGTTTCTGGACCTGCTACCTCATTTTCAGCACTATCCTCTGCCTTTCCTATGACTCTTCTTGCCCTGTAATATATGCAGCTCAGGATATTAATCACACCATGCTCATCCTTTTGATTCCTACCTTTATCTGAGGCCTTACTAACATCTGCATCCACAACCTCTCCACAAACTGTTCTCGCACTCAGGTTCCTATTCCCCTGCAACTCTCGTTTAAACCCAACCATGTAGCATTAACAAACCCTCTGGCTAGAATATTAGTCCCCCTCCGGTTCAGGTTCAAACTGTCCTTCCATGCGAGTGCCAAACTTCCTGGAAGAGAGACCAATGATCCAAACATCTTATGCCCTGCCTCCTACACCAACACCTTAGATACATATTAAACTGTATAATCTTCCTAGTTTTGATCTCACTAGCAAGCAGCACAGGTACCAATTCTGAGATCACAACCCTGGACATCTTGACCTTTAACTTAGCACCTAACTCCCGGAATTCCCTGAGCTGAGCTTCATCCTCCCCATGCCATTGGTACCTACATGGACCATAACATCTGGCTATTCTCCCTGCCACTTATGAATGCTAAGGACTCGATCCAAGATGTCCTAGGCCCTGGCACCCACGAGGTAACTGTTATCAGGGTGGGGGAAAGGGTGCTCGAGGCAGACCCAAAAGCAGGACACAAACACGTTTTTCTACGGTTAAATAAAATAGAGTTTATTACTCTTTACAAGGAGAACCGTGATGCAAGGATAGAACAGGGAACTCAAGGAGGGCAAAGAGGAAATGGGAATAGGCGTAATGAATGAGGGCTCAGGCCCAGGACTAGGCTGGGACTTAGGATCTTGGGGGGCTAAGACTTGGAGATCGGGGATCAGAGCCAGGACTCAGAACACAGACCTTGGACTGGGAGACTTGGAACGCCGCAGCCAGGACTTGGGAACTTGGAACTTGGATCACCACTGGCAGCACTTGGTACTCAAACAGAGGACACGAAACACTGAGCCAGGACTCCGCCTTAAGACACCAGGCATGGAGTCGGGACTCTCTAGCACAGCGTCAGGACCCTTCTAGGTTACAGGGCTGGGACCCCTCTTTAGACAGGACATGGATACGGAGACCACACAACGACAGTCCATGCGAATAGTAGCAAATGGCCTGCCTACTGTGCTGGATACTGGACGACAAGACAACAATATCACTGGACCCAAGTTTGTTCCAAGCTGTGGGAGCCCTTAATCACCCCTGGTGGATTAACCTTGCCCGGACCCATTCTGGCAAGGGAAGGCGAATTGCTGGCACTTCCTGTGGGAGGAGTCTTGGCTTGCTCCGGCAAGAAATTTAGTTGGCTCCAGCTAGATGACTTTGGCTCGCGGTAGCAACGGTGACTTCGCTAATGCTCCATAACGCCCTCGCGCCGAACAGCTGAAGCCGGGGGCTTATAAACTGCCAGTTCGGTCGAGAGTAGATTGCCTTAATCACCAAACTCGAGGGACACGGGAAACAGGGAATTAAAGGGGAACAAGGAGTCAACGGTCCGGATCATAACACAACCTAGATAAATTTAAGGGAACCTGATCCAGATCGTGACAGTAACATACAATCTGGGAATCTCATTCTCACCCGCAGAACCTCCTATCTTTTTCTCTAACAAATCACAAATCACCACAGCAGTAGTCTACACTGCTTGTTAACCCTTTCCCCTTCCTGACTGTCACTCAGTTTCCTGTGTCCTGAACCTTGGATGTCACTCCCTCTCTATATATCCTATCCATCAGGCCTTCAAACTCCCAAGTGATCCAGAGTCCATCCAGTTCCAGCTCCAACTCCTTAACATGGATTGTTAGAAGCTGCAGCTGGATGCACTTCTCACAGTTGTAGTTGTCAGGGTCACTGGAGGTCTCCCTGCCTTCCCACATCCTGCAAGAGTAGCATTCAACTATCCTGCCTGACATCTCTACTGTCCTACCTGAGCAGATAAAAAGAAGCGAAGGAAAAAATACTTAACCTTGAGCTTTTCTTTTCTTTACTTCCTCTGATTGAAACCTCCCTTCCCTGGCCTTGAAGAGCTAAAGATTCAAGGTCACCACTCTGACTCTGTTCACTCAGGAGACGCTGTTGCAACAACGGCTACTGTGCAAGTCCCTGACTTCCTTTGATTTACTCTTGCTAATCAATCACAAACACAGATTGAATGCTGGTCAAAGCTCATCTATGCTGCCGTGACCCGCTTGCTGCTGCCTTTTTCTACTCTAGCAGTGGGCCTGAGTGACATACCCTCCTCTCAATCTTCCAATGTCAATGATCTATTACAATGACCAATTAACCTACCAACTGGTACATCTTTAGACTGTGGGAGGGAACTGGAGCACCACAAGGAAACACACGTGGCCACAGGGAGAACATACAAACTCCTTACAGGCAGTGGCAAGTAACTTAGACTAATTTCCACTAAATTTACACAACCTGAAGAAAATATTTCAGAAACTATGCATAAATTGATTTTTTTTATATTTGCTTTTGGCCACATCATGAGAAGATAGGATTCCTTGGAGTAGAGTCTCATGTTAGGTAAAACAGAAGGTAAAAGAAGGAAAGGACAACAGAGACTATGATGGTTTGATAATATTACTCAGATAATGCTATGATCTTGGGGGATCTTAGAGAGGCAGTTTCCAACAAGAAAGTTTGGTGTGCAGGAGCCCATAAAGTCACGAAGAGTCAGACGATTTAACGACTGAACAACAAAAAGATATTTGCTCTTGGGTAGCGGGGTATAGATAAGTCTCTACCAAAGGAGGTGTAAGGCACTCATTTCCCTCTGGTAGCCTACAGGTTACCCGTGGGCTAGTTGTAGCACCTGCTTAGATCCCCAATCAGGGTCATATGAAGCCATGGGAGCAGCTGGTGGATGGCCGTATGAGCAGCTGGTGCATATCACAAGTCCTGGTTATGCACCCATTGATGCCAGTCAGACAGTCTCTGAAGAGTATTGATAATGGCTGGGGTCACTCATCTTGTAAAGACACTGTCTAGAAGAAGACAATGGCAAGCCACCTCTGTAGAAAAAAATTGCTAAATACAGTCTTGGTCATGGAAAGATCATGACTGCCCACATCAAACAACAAGGCACATAAAGAATAATAATGAACAAACTGCAGCTCTGAGATCAGAGTTGATCAAAGCACTGCTGTGAGTTATTTTGTTAGTTTATATTATTACCAAGTAAGATTAGTAAGGGGATTCCAGGCAGATAATCTCTGAAGAGTATTGATAATAGTTGGGGTCACCCGTCTTAGGAAGATACTGTCCAGAACAAGGCAATTGTAAACAGCCTCTGTAGAAAAAATTGTGATGAACAATGATCATCAAGGTCGTGATCAGCCATGCCATAGAACACAGCACATAATAATGATGAATGGTCAGATGAAGGTTTGAGATTGACCTCAAGGTCCTATTCAGGCCACTTTAATCTGCAAACACAGCTATTCAGATCATAGGTGGAATAACTGGTCACAGTTGGAATAACAATAATGTCCTGATTCAATTAAGGTTCAAAGTTCAAAGTAAATTTATTACTGAAATACATAAATAGCACCATATACAATCCAGAGATTTATTTTCTTTTCGGTATACTCAATAAATCTATAGAATAATAACCATAACTGAATCAATGACAGACTGCCCCACTTTGGCATTCAAACAGTCTGCAAAAGGCAACAAACTGTTCAAGTACAAGAAGAAGGAAATAACAATTAAAAATGCAATAAATATCAAAAACATGAGATAAAGAGTCCTTTAAAGTGAGTCCATTGGCTGTGTGGATCTTTCAATGATGTACAGTTGTCCCCTTTATTTTCAAGAGACTGATGGTTGTGGGTAATAAGTGTGCCTGAAACTGATGATGCGAGTCTTCAATATATGTACAAAATATCTGAGACACCTTTTTGTCTCCGCAAGGTATTTCCACTACATTGTCTGCCCACATGATTATTTTGCAACAAGATTGGAGGGTGTAAATAAACTTTTTGTTTTAATTGCCCACTTTGCTGAGGTGGATAGTCTGAAAATCAATTACTAGTTATAAGCTTTGACACTGTATCTAGAATATCATATTGATCTTATATCTGCTTAATGGAAATTCCATCCCATTCACTGCTATTTCACTGTACTCCTTAAATAATTCACAGTAAATTGTCTGGACCAAACAAACAAAAAAAGAAAATTACTGGGAGGACTGACGGTATCACGTGGAAAATCAAAATAGGAAATTAGTTCCTTTCATTAGAGATGAAAAATATTACAGATTTAACAAGCTATTGAAGCAAGTATACATAGTAAGAGAATGGAGTGGAAAAAGGAAGGGAAGGAATTCTACAACTAAGAATAAAATGAATATCGCGAGTCTTCAGAGTCAGTTGGCTCGACAGTCCGATTTCTCGGGCAAGGTGAAAAGCAAGCAAGCAGTGAAGTGTTGCTGTGTCCAAGTCTCGACGAGCACTACAATGACAAGTATGGAGTTAAATACAATCATAATGAAATAATAATTAGTTGACACATGCATATTCACAAGCACAATTGCCAGATCTACTGCGATGCCGAATCCGTGATTGTGATGATAGGCTGCTGATAGGACAAAGTTGCAGTCAACAGAAAGACTTGCATTGTAAAAGGTAGACAAAATCAATAAAGGTTAATACAGGACTAAAAATATTATATTTGAATAAGGTAGATGAGCTTATGGTGCAGTTACAGGTTGCTATGAATGATGTGCTAGGCATCACTGAATTATGCCTGAAAGAATATTATAACAGGGAGCTCACAGTCCAAGGATAGACATTTAATGCACTGTCAGGTTTCACTGCTAATGTAATGGCCGCTCTGTACTGTTCCACTGCTAAAGTAATGGTTTCTCTGTAGCAGCAATGCTTGGGTCATGGCTAGAGATAACGGTGCCTTCGGAATGTATGTTAGCCAATGAGCGGGAGTTGTTGAGTTGTTCTTTCTTGTGGATCTGGGAGCAGGGATTTCACAGTCTCTTGTCATGAAGAGATGAAGAGGGAAGACATGTGGAGAGAGCTGGTAGACCACCCAATGGACTGGACAGAGAGCAAGCATCTGGAGGTCACCAACGCTTGGAGGAGTTCGCTGGTGGATGAATAGCCTTATCAATGAGCTTCAACGTGCACATTTGACTTTT
Source organism: Hypanus sabinus (assembly GCF_030144855.1). Lineage (NCBI taxonomy): Eukaryota > Metazoa > Chordata > Chondrichthyes > Myliobatiformes > Dasyatidae > Hypanus > Hypanus sabinus. The sequence goes on along the minus strand of NC_082718.1, from coordinate 37,544,511 downwards.
TCCTTGAAATGGGCCCTGTTTTCTTTTTATTTTCTTTACTAACCCTATATTCAGATTAAGATTTATGAAGTTCAACCGCTTAATTGCATACGGTGTACTGTCAATATTTTGTGGTTCAGATTTGTAACCAGGCAACACAGCACACAGCATCCACACAGACAAGATTCCTCAGTTTGGCTGGGGCAGAGGCCATCTTCCCCTAGACGAGCATGTGCTGGCCCAACGGAGGGTTACACACATTCTACCAAAAGGACAGGCAAGAAGGCAGAAGGGGGCAGCTTAGCCATGTTGACTAAAAAAGTTAAATGAAATTATTAGAAAGGAGTGACATAGGGTTGGAAGCTCTTGAATCATTGTGGATAGAGCTTAGGAAATGCAAGGGTAAAAAGTCTCTGATGGGAGTTATATATAGATCCCCAAACAGTAGTAATGATGTGGTCTACATGTTACAATGGGAGATAGAAAATGCATGCCAAAAGGGCAATGTTACAATATGGGAGATTGCAGGAATCCCTAATCCCTCGACCCTAATGCAGGAAGACTGGGAAAATCAGGTTGATGCTGAATTCCAAGCAGGGGAATTTCTCGTATGCCTATAGAACATAGAACATAGAAATGTACAGCACAGTACAGGCCCTTCGGCCCACAATGTTGTGCCAACCCTTAAATCCTGCCTCCTATATAACCCTCCACCTTAAATTCCTCCATATACCTGTCTAGTGGTCTCTTAAACTTCACTGGTGCATCTGCCTCCACCACTGACCCAGTGCATTCCATGCACCAACCACTCTCTGAGTAAAAAACCTTCCTCTAATATCCCCCATGAACTTCCCACCCCTTTCTTTAAAGTCATGTCCTTTTGTATTGAGCAGTGGTGCCCTGGGGAAGAGGTACTGGCTGTCCACTCTGTCTATTCCTTTTAATATCTTGTATACCTCTATCATGTCTCCTCTCATCCTCCTTCTCTCAAAAGAGTAAAGCCCCAGCTCCCTTAATCTCTGATCATAATGCACACTCTCTAAATCAGGCAGCATCCTGCTAAATCTCCTTGGTACCCTTTCCAATGCTTCCACATCCTTCCTATAGTGAGGTAAGCAGAACTGGACACAGTACTCCAAGTGTGGCCTAACTGGAGTTTTATAGAGCTACATCATTATCTCGCGACTCTTAAATTTTATCCCTCGACTTATGAAAGCTAACACCCCATAAGCTTTCTTAACTACCCTATCTACCTGTGAGGCAACTTACAGGGATCTGTGGACATGTACCCGCAGATCCCTCTGCTCCTCCGCACTACCAAGTATCCTGCCATTTACTTTGCACTCTGCCTTGGAATTTGTCCTTCCAAAGTGTACCACCTCATACCTCTCTGGGTTGAACTCCATCTGCCACTTCTTAGCCCACTTCTGCATCCTATCAACGTCCTCTGCAGTCTTCGACAATCCTCAACACTATCCACAACACCACCAACCTTTGTGTCATCTGCAAACTTGCCAACCCACCCTTCTACCCCCACAACCAGGTCGTCAATAAAAATCACGAAAAGTAGAGGTCCCAGAAACAATCCTTGTGGGCCACCACTAGTCACAACCCTCCAATCTGAATGTACTCCCTCCATCACGACCCTCTGCTTTCTGTAGGCAAGCCAATTCTGAATCTACCTGTCTAAACTTCTCTGGATCCCATGCCTTCTGACTTTCTGAATAAGCCTACCATGTGTAACTATGAGGTGGCTTTTTAAGAGCAGCTTAAAGTTAAACCCAATAGCGTTTCAGGATTGTGTGCTGTGCACTGAACCAGAATTGATTAGAGGCCTTAACTTAAAAGAATTCCTGGAGAAAGTGATCTTAATGGTTGAATTCACTCTGAAATTTGAGAAGAAGAAGCTAAAGTTGGATGTATCAGTGTCTCTCCCTCTCTCTCTCTCTCTCTCTCTCTCTCTCTCTCTCTCTCTCTCTCTCTCTCTCTCTGGCTATCCATCCCATAGGATGATAATGGTTCCTTTCAAACAGTTAGTGGGGTTTGATATCTGTGTCCTGGAGTGGCTGTACAAGCCGATCCTTGACAGGCACTGCTTGCCACATACTTGGCAGGTGAGGCCTGGAGGGGCAGCAGGGGCAGAAGCTCTGTTGTGGTGCTTCCTGTGCCTTTCCTCTGTTGCCACTATGATCTTGTTCTCAGCAGCATCCACACCTTTTCAGATGGCATCCCTCCACGGTGAGCGATCTTGACACAGATCCTCCCATGTTGATGGGGCAGTGTCAGCTTTCTTGAAGCTCCTGTGCAGAACATCCTTGTACCGTAGTCGCTGGCCTCGTTTTCGGGTACCACTGGACAGTTGGCCGTACAAGATGTCCTTGGGCAGTCTTCTGTCAGGCATTCTGACAACATGTCCTGCCCAGCATAGCTGGGCTGACATCACCAAAGTTGAAACTGCTGGCATTCTGGCTCGAGAGAGGACCTCGGTATTGGAGATCTTGTCTCACTAGGTGATCTTCATCAGAGAACATAGGTGATGCTGCTGCAGTTGGTCAATCTGGCGTATGTGGCTCTGATATGGGCACCATGTCTCACATCCGTATAGCAAGGCTGATATGACAGCAGCCCTGTATGCCTTGTACTTGGTGGCCAACCTGACGTTCTGTGACCAAACTCGATCTTTCAGCTGACCTAAGGCAAAGCAGTCTTTTCTGGTTCTTGGCTCAATCTCTACATCCAGAGAAGCTGAGGATGTTGTTATGCTGCCCAGGTAGCAAAACTTGTTGACAGCATTGAGACGAGTATCATCAATAAGGACAGTTGGTTCTTCGCAGCTTGAGCCAGGAGCCGGTTGGTACAAAACTTCCATCTTTTTCAGGCTGATTGTCAGTTTGAAGATTTTGGCTGCAGTGGCAAAGTGACTGGTGATCTCCTGTAAGTCTTCGAGAGAGTGAGCAACTAGTGCACAGTCTTTCAAAGATTTACAGGAGACGTATCAATATTACAGTGGAGTAAAGGGAATAACAGAGGCATTAGAGAAGGGTTGACCAGAATTGATTGGAAAAGAACACTGGCAGGGGTGACAGCTGAGCCGCAATGGCTGGGATTTCTAGAAGCAACTCGGAGGGCACAGGACATACACATCCCAAAGAGGAAGAAGTCTTCTAAAGGTAAGTTGACACAACCATAGCTAACAAGAAAAGTCAAAACCAGCATAAAAGCCAAAGAGAGCGCACATAATAGAGCAAAGATTAGTGGGAAGTTAGAGGTTTAAGGAGGATACTAAAACTTTTTTCAGATACATGAAGTGTAAAAGCGAGGTGACAATGGATAGTAATGGGGGACAGAAATAACAGATGAACTGAATAGGTTTTGCATCAGTCTTGACTGGAGAAGTTACCAGCAGTATGGAGGAAGTACCAGGTGTCAGAGATCATGCGGTGTGTGAAGCTACCATTTCTAGAGAGAAGGTTCTTGTGAAACTGAATGGTCTAAAGATAGATAAGTCACCAGGACCAGATGGTTTACACAACAGGGTTCTGAAAAGGGCGGCTGAAGAGATTGAGGAGGCATTAGTAATGATCCTTCAAGAATCTCTAGATTCTGGAATGGTTCCGGAAGACTGAAAAATTGCAAATATCACTCCACTATTCAAGAAGGGAGAGAGGCAGAAGAAAAGATACTACAGGTCAGTTATTCCGACCTCAGTGGGTGGGAAGATATTGGAGTTGATTAATAAAGATGAGGACTCAGGGTACATGGAGGCACATGATAAAATAAGCTGCAGTCAGCATGGTTTCCTCAAGGGAAAATCTTGCCTAACAAATCTGGTGGAATTTATTGAAGAATTAACAAGCAGGATAGACAAAGAAGAATCCGCTGACATTGTATACTTGGATTTTCAGAAGGCTTTTGACCAGGTGCCACACATGAGGCTGTTTAAGCTGGTATGCGCACATAGAATCACAGGAAAGATTCTAGCATGGATAAAGCAGTGGCTGATTGGCAGGAGGCAAACTATGGGAATAATTGGATCCTTTTCTGGTTCGCTGTTAGTGACCTGTGGTGTTCCACAGGGGTCCGTATTGCGTGGGACCGATTCTTTTTGTGTTATATGTCAATGATTTGGATGATGGAATTGATGTCTTCATTGCAAAGTTTGCAAACAATACGAAGATAGGTGGAAAGGCAGGTAGTTTTGAGGAAGTAGAGAGGCTACAGCAGGAGAATGGGCAAAGAAGTGGCAGATGGAATATAGTGTTGGGATGTGTATGGTCATGCTCTTTAGTAGAGGAAATGAAAGAGCTAACTATTTTCTAAATGGAGAGGTGCAAATGTACTTGGGAGTCCTAGTTCAGGATTCTCAAGTTAAAGTTAAGGTTAATTTGCAGATTGAGCCTATGGTGAGGAAGGCAAATGAGATGTTAGCATTCATTTCAAGAGGACGAGATTATAAAAACAAGGATATAACGTTGACAATTTATAAAGCACTAGTGAGGCCTCTCTATGAGTATTGTGAGCAGTTTTGGTCCCATTATCTTCGAAATGATGTTCTGAAATTGGAGAGGGTTCATAGGATATTTACAAAAATGATTCTAGGATTGAATAGCTTATCTTATGAAGAGTATTTGATGGCTCTGGGCCTGTATTCACTAGAATTCAGAAAAAATAAGGGGTGACCTCATTGAAATTTATCGAATGTTGAAAGGCCTGGATAGAGTGGATGTGGTGAGAATGTTTGCAATGGTAGGGGAGTCTCAGACCAGAGGACACAGTCTCAGAATAGAGGGGTGTCCTTTAAGAATGGAGATGAGGAGGAATTTCTTCAGCCAGAGAGCGGTGAATCTGTGGAATTCTTTGCACAGGCAGCTGTGGAGGCCAAGTCTTTATGTATATTTGAAGCAGAGATTGATAGGTTCTTGATTGGTCAGGGAATGAAGGGATACAGGGTGAGACAGAAGATTGGGGCTGAGAGGAAATTTGGATCAGCCATGATGAAGTAGCAGAGCAAACTCAATAGACCAAATAGCTTAATTCTGCTCATTTATCTATGGTTATATGGTCTTTTTGCAAATTGTCCCATGATTAGACTAGGATTAAATTGGGCAATTGCTGGGTGGTGTGGCTCGAATGACCAGAAGGGCTTATTCATGCTGTTTTTCAATTAAAAAAAAAATTAAAGTCCGAAATCACTTAATTTTGGTTTGTTTTCTGCAGAGATTTACCTCAATTGACTGAAAACATCTTCCATTGTGTGAGGTATAACTACCATACATGCAGTAAAGGATTTTTCATTTGATTCCTGATCGCCATGATGCCACATTTGGTCAAAATCTTCTTTGATCCCAAGAGCAGGCACTCAATCTTCTTCCCAGGGTATCAGTTCCTTTGTTCATGTTTGAACAAAGATGTTATAAGGTCTGGAGTTAAATAATACCGAAATCAATCTTTGCTGAGATGGTTTGGGATAAGTAAACTATGCCTGATCACATCTATCACAATGCTGGTTGAGAATAGATTGACCAGGTGATAACTACAAGCGATGAATCTTTGCTTATCCAGGCAATTTCTGCATTGTTGGATAGGTAACAGCTGTAGCAATCTTCAGATGAACAGACCGAGGTGTGGAGCAAACGCAGGATTAAGAATCCGAATCAGGTTGTATATTACTGTCATATGTCATGAAATTTGTTATTTTGTTGCTGCATACATTGCAATAAATAATGATAAATAAATGTTAGATATATATATCCATATATATATTTAAAAACTTAAATTAAATAAATAGTGCAAAAAGATTTTAAAAGTTTTGTTCGTAAGTTCAATATCCATCTAGAAATCTGATGGCAGAGAGGAAGAAGCTATTCCCAAATTATTGAGTGTGTGTCTTCAGGCACCTGTGCCTCCTCCCTGATAGTATAATGAGAGGAGGGGATGTTCTGGGTGATGGGGGTCCTTAATGATGTGCAACCCCTGCACTGGGCTCGTATACAAACTTGGCTCGATAGCTGACTCTGCTAACAGCCACGTGACTCAGCGTGGCCTCTTTTCATAAAAATGTATGTCTAGGGTCAGTGTGATTTGGAGTTCAATCACAAAGGAATGATGTTCTGGTGTTCCATTTAAAGAATCCTTGACTTGAGTGAATGCTGTGTAAATTCTGACCATACACAGTTATTGGTTCCAAAAATAACAAATTGTACACTGCATAAAATTATATTTACTAATTTCAGCTTATTAAGAGAAAGAAATGCAAGCAATGTCATCAAGACCAAGGAGCTGATTATTGAATACAGGAGAAGAAAACCAGAGGTCCATGAGCCAGTCCTCATCGGGGGATCAGAGCTGATGCAGGTTAGCAATTTTAAATTCTTCAATGTTATAAATTCAGAGGATCTGTCCTGTGTATAGTAGATACAAAGCATGGTCGCACCTCTACTGTTTTTAGAAGTTTGCAAAGAATCAGCATGTCACCTAAAACTGTGACATCTATAGATGTGCAGTAGAGCATTAACTGACTGGTTGGATCACTAACTGGTGTAGAAACACCAATAATCCTTGAATGGAAAAACCTACAAAAAGTAGTGGATATGGCCAAATTCATCATGGGTAAAACCCTCCCCACCACTAAACACATCTTCAAGGAGCCTTGTTGCAGGAAAGCAGCATCCATCATCAAGAACACCCCCCCCCCCCGCCCCATCCAGGCCATGATCTCTTCTCGTTGTTGTCATCAGGAAGGAAGTACAGAAACCTCCAGACCCATACCACCATGTTCAGGAACAATTATTAACTCCTAATTATCAGGCTCTTGAACCAGAGGGGATAACTTCACTCAACTTCACTCTCCCCAAAAATGAATTGTTCCCACAACCTCTGGACTCAATTTCAAGGACACTTCATCTCATGTTCTCACTATTTACTGTTTATTTTTTATTTATTATTTAAATTTGCAGTTTGTTGTCTTTTACACATGGGTTATTTGTCCATCTTGTTTTCTTTGAATGAGTTCTATGGATTTTTTTGATTCATGGCTGTCTTTGGGAACACAAACCTCAGCGTTGTATACTGCATACATACTTTGATTATGAATATACTTCAAAGCTGAATCTTTGAAACTGTTTTGAAATTTTAGAAATCCGATAGAAAACAAAAGCAAAAAATAATGTAATGTGATAACAACTGGACTATTTGAAAACACAATAAACTGAAATTGGAGAATTTTAAGCAAAAATAAATTCATGGCATGTATCTTAATGATTTCAAAGGCCTAGATAAATGGAGTCAATCGTCTTTAAACTCTTTCACGATATTTAATAAAAGGAACTATAGTGTGACTCAATCCTAATGCAATACCTCACTTGTATCATAAAACTGACAGATGACCTGTTGAAATGTACATAAAATTGGCCAGAATAAATATGTCAAGTTAACTTGAGCCATCATTCAATTTCAGACACAAGTTTGAAACAAAAAAGCTTTGCAATAATCCAACTGGAGATAGTAGATAAAGATTAGTTCACTTGTCACATGCACATTGAAACATGCGATGTCCAAGGAGGGTTAGCACCTCTGGTGAAGAGGCTTCTCATGCCCTTTCGTTCACCTTTGGTTGCCAACTGGACTCTGTGCTCTCACCTGTGGCTCCAAGCAGCTGCTTGGACATGACAGCAGTTGCACCCTGGTTTGTCGCTTCGACAGGCGGGCTAGCTAAACCATGTGAGGGTAGTCAGTGGCCTCACCTGCCAGTGACAGAGGGACATGCCTAACCTAGCATGCGAAGTCAGCTCGGGTGGCCAGGGTGAATGAGATGAATAGTGAGATGCAATGGCCATGAAGGCAGTACTGTAATGTTCCGTGGAAAGTAAAGGGCAGGACAAGGCACAGAAGAATCCACTGAAACCAAGGAAGAGCCTAGTACGTGACACTTGTTTGTATCACTGGGCCAAGACTTCTGAGTTTAAGAGAGTGGAATTGCTCTATGCGGCGGCTTTTCCTCTTTAAAAACTCTCCTGTACAAGTTTCTTGTGATTGTCGGACACTTAAGACCATAAGACATAGGAGCAGAATTAGGCCATTGAGCCCATTCAGTTTGTTCCGCCATTCCAGATCCTGCTGAACCCTGTACATCTGCCTTCACACCATATCCTTTAATGCCCTGACCAATCAGGACACCATGAGCAATTGTCACGATGAAGCATGCAGTGAAATGCGTTGTTTGTGTCAACAACCAACACAGTTCGAGGATACGCTGGGGGCAGCCTGCAAGTGTTACCATGACTCCAATGCCAACATAACATGTGCACAACTTACTAACACTAATTCATAAGTCTTTGGAACATCAAAGAAAATTGGAGCACACAGAGGATATGTATGCGGTCAAGGGGAAAACATACAATAACAGAGGACAACGGATTTTTTCGGAAGTGTTCCTTCCTAAGATTTTTTTTTCTTTTTATGATAGACAACTTAGAGGTGAATACTTGTATCACATAGGAATTTGGAGAAATAAGAAATTAACTTTTATTGAATATAATGTGTTCAATTGCAAAACAGTACTGTTGCTTTGCAAGAACTCAACTAAGCTAAAAAAATGTTTTCTTGTCAATTTTCATTTGTACTCAGTGTCTGAGGCTTTGCACTTAAGTGTCCAACAATAATCAGCCAGCAGTGATGGACTCCAGTTGCCTTGATACCATTTCTCAATGACTGAAATGTCCTGGTGAAACCGTTCACCGTGCTCCTCACTGACAGCACCAAGATTTGCAGGGAAGAAGTCTAAATAGGATTGCAGAAAATTAATCTTCACTGATAAGTTGTGCTTCATGATTTTGTATGCTTGAAAAAAATGTTGTCAATCAGCTGGACATAGTTTGGTGCTCTGTAGTTACCAATTAGATCCTTGAATGCCTCCCATGTGATTTTCTCTAGTCCCATTGGAAGCTGTCCGAATTGCCTGCCATTGATGACCTGTTGGATTTGTGGACCAACAAAAGTTGTCCTGACTTGAATTATAAACTGAAATAACAAATATGAGTGATTTCAAGAAAACGGTGTGTGATAATGGAAATTTCATCAGCAGCCTAATATCCATAAAATCCATGAGATACACTCAGAAGAATTCAGGAAGTGTAATTTTTAAAGGTGGCAGTGGGAATTGAATTCCATTCTGCCCCCTTACATCACTGTACCACCTTTTACACTGCCGTGTTTTATCCTTGTATCGTCACACTTACCGATGATATCTATTATTGATCTAGCCCTACTTTGTTGGCAGCAACAGAATATTCTTGAAGAAAATATATTCTCCACCACTCAATTTGTTTAATGTTATTCTCGCATTTTCCTTGACATTGTAGATTCTGTAATAGATATTTTAAAAACTCCTTGATATTAGGGATAGCTGGTCTGATAAAATATGCTTCAGGCAAATAACAGAGAAGTGTCTTTCATGGGAATATTGTAAAATGAGTAACACGCTCTTGGACAGAAATCCCCAAACCCACAGAAGTATGAGTGATAAAAGTTTTTTTTCAACATCTGGTAGTCATTGATGTCTCCTTGTTCTGATTTTTATTGTATTCATGCATAATCCATCATCATTGTTGATTTTTCAGAGGAATCAAATGAGCTTTACAAATGCCCAGTGAGTGCCTTAGCCATGGATCCTTAAGATTGTTATAGCTGAGGGTGGTAATGGAGATAACCTCACACTATCTACTAAATGCTCCCAATGGCATGACAGGAGATGGGGCAAAGGTGGGCTACTGGTACCTCAAAACCAGTTGCTGTGTGCAGATGGGGCTTGTCTGGCATTGGCCGACAGTTCATTGAGGCTTTGACCTCGACCCTCTGCTGTCTTGCGGGTATACCCATTCTTCAGGAAGGTTTTGGGAGTAAAGCCCAAGGAAGAATTCTGGAGCCGGACTCCTGAAGGCAGTCCTACGTTGAGTTCAATGCTGACTGACAACACCTCTGACATTGATGCCAAACGGTATCGGTCTCTGTCATTCCTTTGGGTTCATCAGATGTGTAGAGATAAGGAAGTTGCTACATGGGCAATAGCTTGTTTTCCATATCTTACTGCCCAGGCTTGCATATCTAGACAGTCAGGACCCAAAATCCATTGTCGACCCTGTCTGCTGTAGGTCACTCATCACCGGAGCCATGAACATTTCCCATAAATTCCAGCCAAGTCACCTGTAGCCAGAAAATGCCTTAGAGGAAGAACCAGCGACTAATAAAAGTAACAGGTTCTGACCTGCATCCCATGCTGTAAACAGCAATCTCTTTGCAAGAGGTATTAAGCATCAGCTTACAAGATGGTGACATTGTTGGATCGTCATAAGGTACAGTCAAAGTTTAATATTGGAGAAGTGGAAGTTTGTAAGCTGTACTGTTATAGTGCATTATGGTGAAAAGAATTATATGCCCTTTGCAATTTACATCTCACGTAGGCACAGGGCAGAGGAAATAGTATGTTCAATTACTGAATTGCTTCTTTCATTGAAGCAGGTGAGCTTATTTTTAAATTTGCTGATGTTCTCTGCTTTCTTTAGAGTCTATTCTATAAGTTTAATATTGAATTAATTTGTTAGATGTGAGCACAGTACTGTATCTGTCAATGTGGAGCGGAGAGTGAGTTTGTAAATCTTGCAGGAGCAAACAATGTTGGGAATGGTGAGGATGGAGTGCTGGGGTGGGCTTGGCACGAGCGCAGACACACCCAGCTCTGAGACACCAGGGGCTCTAAACAATTGGTTTAATATTTATTATAGAATGTCTCTCCGGTGCTTCTCCCTCCTCTCTCCCTGCCCCCTTCCCACTCTCAGTCCATGATAGAGACCCATATCAGAATCAGGTTTATCATCACTTACATGTCAGGAAATTTGTAGAATACAATACATAAAATTTCTGTTTTGTTTTGTAACTACAAAACATTAAATTAATTCAAAGGAAACATGAGTTTCCACAAATACTGGTGTAACTTGGTCTTTTCTTTAAGTGAGGCACATGGTAGTGTGATAACATATGGAATTAACATATTTTTATATATAGCCTGTAATTAAAAAGGATCTAGTGCTTTCCTGGTGTATGAGACAAATCCCTGAAAAAGATGGCAGAGTTTGTCATCGAAGCATCGGTTATAATCAATACCACAGGAAGCCCAAAGAATAGTTTAACCTGTAATTATTTAAATAAACAAGAAAGGCTAATCAACCAATATATACTGTACACAATATTACAAATATTATTGAAACATTAAATACACAACACTTCCGCCTGCTTAGCTATAAACTAACTCAATAGAGAATGCATCTCAACTATGTACACAATATGTTATATACAATGCAACTACTATATACAGGCATCTGCAGCATAGTAAATTTTAAATTATCCCATTCAGGCTGATGTATTTCATTACTGAGGAGGCTTTTTTACTCCTGTGGGAAAATGTCCTTCCTGACAAAGGGCTCATTCTGCTTGGCCTGTAAAAGCAATTCCAGGTTCTTAGTAGGCCTCTTCCATGGTGGTCGTAGCAGTTGAGTCTGAGACAGCAGAAAGTGGTTCTGACAGCTCTGGATATCTTTCTTCTCCCTCTCTTTCTCCAGATCTACTTTGTACTTTTATACTTTTCTTTTTCTTTCTTACTTCTCTCCATCTCTTCCTTTTTTTTCTTCTTGATTGTACATCTTCATTTTAGGAAGATGAGTTTAGTTCACTGGAGAATTGGGTTATTAATCCTTCCATTGCTCCCTTTATGTTAAGGTCTCTCCTTTTGGTTTCCACATCTACAATGTCATCTGATGAATCTTCTGTTTTCATATCTCCATTGGTTCCTTTCTTTATGGCCTTCCATTCACCCAGCTGGACTTTGGTCTTTGTATTTACCTTTACAAACAGCTTCTTGTCTCCCACTTGAAGTTTATGCAATATCCTTAATGCATGAAAAGTTGATTCTGGTTCTTTATACTCACAATAGTTGAATGCTTGCAACTTCCCTGAAGCTCTTTGAACTTCCTTCCAGCTTAATACCAAGCCACATTTCACAAGTAACTGCCTGATTAACATATCCAAAGCTTTCTTAGATATGTTGCCGACAAATACTCTTGCAATGAGATCACTGCTTTGGTCACTTCCTCTAAACAGCATGGCCCTTCCTTGGGCCAGTATGCTTTTCAACCCGAGACGCAGAGGTTGACCCAATTGAGGACCTGTTTGTCCTCAATTGGATAATGGCTCATGGTGTTTGGTATGGAGACAATTATGGCATCATCTGATACTTTTCTTAATTCACTTTAATTTGGCTTCAATGCAGGGAATGTAGCATGCAAATTGTGGATGGATCTCCAACCAAGTCATAGTTGTCTCAGCCAATCATGCTTCCTATTATGCAGGTCCTCCTGATTTTATTACATACAAGCTTAATGTGGCTTATTGGCTGTTGTACTTCACTGTTATGAAAAAGAGTCTCACGGGAGTTATCTTTTCTCCAGTATACATTCTTTTTTTTTAATTAGATATCTGCAGGCTTCAGTTTAGTATGTATAAAATGCCATTCAAACTCATTTTGTGGAATGATGGAAAAAGCTGAACCAGTGTCCATTTCTATTTAATCAATTTGCTGTTCAGATCTGGCATAAGCCATATTGCTTGTCTATTGCTAATTTTCACACTTAAAGTTTCAAGGCTACACAATCCCGTGTCACTCCCATCATTATCAGATTTTTTTTTAATCACAGCATGCAGATTAGTGCATGTTTTGAAACTGCAACTTGTCTTTGTATCTTTTTTTTTCACTTCCCTGTGCAGACCATTTATTTTTGTCTGCCTGATATGCTTGTTATATGTGTCCTACTTCTTTGCATATTTTGCAAGTTTCACCTTTAACTCTGCATTTGTTTGGTGTATGTGAGCCCCTGCCACAACGCTAAAACAATTTGTTTGGCCAGGCTGGTTTGAGTTTATACTGTGCAATTTTGTTCACGCTCACTTTAATTTCTGACTACAACTCAAATTCATCTCTGTCTGTGGTTTCCATCGAAATCATGATTTTCATTGCTTATCTGAATGTAAGCAGTGCTTCAGTTAGGAGCTGCTTTTGTATGCTTTAAGATTCCACAGACTAAATGATCTTTCAGTGTATCATTAAGACCATTAGAGAACTGACAATGCTCAGACACTCTCTTTAATTCAGCCACAAAGGCTGAAACAGACTCCCCTTTTAGATTCTGTTTATGAAACCTAAAGACTTCTCAATCAACTATGGCTTTGGTTCTAAGTGTTCCTGCATCACTTGGACAATATCAGCAAAGCTAATTTCTGATGGTGCGATTGTAGTAGTTCAACTTTGAAAGAAATTGTATGTCTTTAACCCTAATGAACTCAGCAAAATTGGCACTCAATTCGCATTTCATTTGCATCGTAATACTGCTCCAATAGCTCAGTAAATATGAGCCAATTACCCGTTGTGTAATCAAACTCATCAACCGTTCCAGTGCAGCCAGCCATTTCTGACTTTTTTGAAATGATATTATCACCTTGTGCTCACTCTTTATGAACCCGGAATTCTTCTACTTATGGCCTTTTGAAAAAAAACTTGATCGCGTCTTCTCTTCTGAAGACATATGCTGCTCTATTTTGATGTTGCTCATGCTGCCTTTTATTTTATTTCGATCGTCTTGCTGCATTTTAACAGGTCGACAGACATGTCAAGTTGGTTTTAAAAAATACCTTGTCACCAATGTTATGTCTTGAACTTCTAAACATTAAACTAATTCAAAGGAAACATCAGAGTCTAGGAATATAGGTGTAACATCTTTTCTTTAAGCAAAATGTGCATATATCACATGGTAACGTGATGACGTACTCAATTAACCTATTTTTACATATAACCCATATTTAGTTATTTAAACAAAGAAGAAAGCTTGATCAACCAATATATTGTGTGTGTGTGTGTGTGTGTGTGTGTATACTCAAATGTTACTGAAATATTAAATACACAACAATTACTACAGTACTGTGCAATATATGAGGCATCCTAGCTATACATATGTGCCTAAAAGATATTAAAAGATATGCACAGTAGTGGAGGAGATATTCAGAGAAGATTTGGATGAGGCCGAGCATCATAGGGAAATAGATAATAGCTTTTCTCAAAACATACAGATGAATGAGATATATCTCTACCAAAAGAGGTGTAAGGCGCTTCTTCCCTCTGCTAGCTTGGAGGTTACTCTTGGGCAAGGTGTATCATCTGCTCAGCACCCCAGTTGGGGTCATGTGAAGCCATGGGAATGGATAGTGGATGTTTGTAAGAGCAACTGGTGCACATCACAAGTCCTGATTATGTGACCACTGATACCAGGCAGACAATCTCTGAAGAGTATTGATAATGGCTGGGGGAGTGGGGGTTGTTACCCGTCTTGTGAAAAGAGACTGTTCAGAAGAAAGCAGTGGCAAACCACTTCTGTAGAAAAGTCTGCCAAAAACTATCATGATCACTATGATCCAAAATGTCACATGGTACAACACCACTTCTGTAGAAAAATCTACCAAGACCAATCATGGCCACCATGATCACCTATGTCACATGGCATGGCACATAAAAAATTAACGACCATATGAATGAGGGACTCAGTGGATGAGCTGAGGTCAGGTGAATGTAGAAATAGAGTGTCTTCACAAGGACACAAGAACACAAGAATACAGCCTGCAGAGCCAATACAGAACAATATATAAGGCTTAGCAGTCTGCCAAATACAAACATGAAGAATGCAAATGATTTGGCTCCGCTTCAGACATATTCTAAGGCAGGAATGATGAGCAGTAAGATGTGCCCAAAAGCAATGTTTCGGGCTTCCCTATGTTTTGTTGTTACATATTGCAGTGTTTGGAAAATATTAGATGTCAGACAGTATGACAAATCTGAGGTAATGGAGCAGTTTAGAGAGGTGGTGGCGGAAAGAGCTGAGTGCCATAAATCTATTTGGAGAACATGATGTTTTTTGTCTTCAGAATGTTTTTGCAGAAGGGTAGTGTGGAGAAGAGGAACAAAGGATGTGTCCTTGGGGATCCAGGGGTAATAGAGTTGGAATGAGAAGAGAAGCTTTTGCAGAAGATTTCCTGGCTATGATTCAACAAATAAGAATAGAAGAAATCAAGGGAAGTTTCATTCATTTGGACAATACCTGATGTATACTGAAGGTAGTGGAGTGGGCAGACTGCATATTGGTTGAGGAAGGTGTGAAAATATGATTTACTATAGGCTAAAGTGTTGTGGTTTTATATTTATACGAGCTTGTGCGGCGTTGTAAACAAGACTTAAGGGATTAAACTGTGAGCTGGATAATGTTGGATATGGCCCACTGCCCAGATTCACCACCTGTGGAGCTGCTCTGTACTTACCTTACAGCAATGACCTGTTTTTCTGTACCCTTGAGGTATCCCAGCAAAAGAGAGACAGCTCCAAGAGATGAAACAACCCTAGGAGGTATAAACGGAGGCCCCAGCTCCAGAATACCCTCATCGCCTTTGGCAGCTCAGCAAAGTCATTGGCTCTTGATTTACATTTACTGTCTCTGACGGTGACAATCCTATTTTAAAACAATTCCCATGGATTTAAATAATTAAAAAAGGAAATTTAAATAAGTATAAACAGTAACACATAATTAAAAATATTGAACGAATGTTAAATAATTCAAAAACCTACTTATTTACCTTTCCTCGCAGGCAACAACTGCATAGAGCATAGAACAGTACAGCACAGCAACAGGCCCCTTGGCCCACAATGTTGTAGCAAACCAATTAAATTAGTAATCAATTGGTTCATCACATCTGCCTAAACAATATCCATATCATTCCATTTTCCTCACATTCACGTGCCTTTCTAAACGTCTCTTAGAAGTCTCTAATGTTTCTGCCTCTACCACCACTCTAGGCAGTGCATTCCAGGCACCTACCACTCCAGGCAAGTAAAAAACTTACCCCTCACATCTCCTTAGAAATTACCCCCTTCCATCTTAAATGCAAGCCCAATAGTATTAGACATTTCAACCCATGGGGAAACTGCCTGTCTACTCTATCTATGTCTCTCATAATTGCTGTGTCTTTAATATTTCAGTAATATTTGAGTAAAAGTGTAAATATATTGTTTGATTAAGCGTTCTTTGTTGTTTACAGAATTCATTATGGTTATATGTAAAAGTACGTGAATTGCATGCTTTATGGCGTCATGTGATACCAGCGTGCCTCACTTAAAGTGAAGAACAAACTAAAGACTCAAATCTCTTGGTTTTCCCTTGAATATGTTTAAATTTTGAAGTTACAAAACATAACAATAATCTTATAAACCTCCATCACATCTCCCTTCAGCCTCTGCTGCTCCAGAGAAAAGAACCTCAGTTTGTCCAAACTCTTCTTACAGGACACGTCCTCTAATCCAAGCAGCATCCTCGTAAAAAGATGAGTAAAGCTGCAGATGCTGGAAATCTAAGCAACATACACAACATGCTAGAGGAACTCAGCAGGTCAGGCACCATTTGTGGAAAAGAGTAAACCGTTGACACTTCGGACCGAGGCCCTTCGGCAGGACCTCTTCTGCACAAATTCACGCAAAATTTATTAAATACTGATCTAAACATCAATGTCACTCCTCTGAAATGAGCAGTGAGAGAGATCAGCTGGTTGAATAGTGTCACAGCAACAACCTTGCACTCAGCATCAGTAAGACCAAGAAAATGATTGTAAACTTCAGGAAGGGGAAGTTGAGGGAACACACACCTGTCCTCATTGAGGGGTCAGCAGTGGAAAAGGTGAGCAGTTTCAAGTTCCTGGGTGTCAACATTTCTGAAGATCTATCCTAGGTAATAGATGCCACTATATATTTCAATATACTGATGCAGTTGGAAAGAAGGCACAACAGCAGCTATACTTCATTGGGAATTTGAGGACAATTGGTGTATCACCAAAGACACTCACAAAGTTCTACCGATGTTCCATGGATAGCATTCTAATTGGTTTCATTAGGATTTGTTATGGAGGTGCCACTACACGGGATTGGAAAATGCTGCAGAACTCTGTAAGCTCAGTCTACTCCATTGTGGGCGCAAAGCTCCCCAACCTTCAAAAGGCGATGCCTCAAAATGGCAACATTTATCATTAAGGACCCCCAGAACTAAGGACATGCCCTCTTCTCATTGCTCATTATGGATGCAGTACAGCAGCCTAAAGGAACACAGTCAATATTTCTGGAACAGCTTTTTCCCCTCCACCATAAAATTTCTGAAAAGACAGTGAACCCATGAATACGAAGTCAGTATTTTCTTGTCTCTTTCTGCACCTAGGCACATACAGTTTATATATTGCTAGGGTGTTGAAGAATTTTACACAATCCTGTAGTTATTCTATGTATACAATTTACTCATGCTGGAAAAAAAAATTCATGACATACTGTTGTGGTAAACTATGTGTATACCTGTCTGGACACGCCCCTCTGCTGACTGCCCCTGTGGCTCTTCCCACAGACTCCTGTATAAAGACGATTGGAGGCACTGCTCCTCCGTCAGTCTCCAAGATGTCATGGTCACGTTTGCAGCTAATAAAAGCCTATCTTTTGCCTCCCGTCTCCGGGAGTTATTGATGGTACATCAACTGTATGTGAGTGATGATTAACCAGATTGTGATATGGGTCTCTATTGTGGACTAAAAGTGGGAAAGGGGAATCATGGTTGGGAAAAGTGGAAGGGAGAGGGGAGGGAGTGGGAAGCACCAGAGAGATATTCTGTAATGATCAATAATCCAATAGTTTGGAATCAACAATTGACTTAGGGCTGGGTGTGTCTGCACCCGAGCCATCCTCTACTCCAGGCACTCCTTCTCTGCAACCTGTCCCACACTCCTCCTGTGGTGCTCCATCCTCACCATTCTGAACACCTTTTGCTCCCCCCCCCTAGATTTACAAACTGCTTTCTGCTCCACATTGACAAATACAGCACTGTGCAAAAGTCTTAGGAGCCCTTGGTACTGTGTTTTAATGTATATGCTGAAGATTTTTGCACATAACTGTGTATTTCCAGCATCTGCAGATTTTCTCTTGTTTGACCATAAGACCATAAGATATAAGGGCAGAATTAGGCCATTTGGCCCATCAAGAGTGTGTGTGTGTGTGACATATATTTTCACTTGTTAATATGTATAGTTTTTATTATTATATACTGTACTACTGCTGCAAAACAACAAATTTCATGCCTTATGTCAGTGATATTAAAAGCAGATTTTGAAGCGAATAACCTGGTGGGAGGGAGGGTAATTGTAAAGTACCATCAAAGATCTAACAGCTGACACCAATAGTGTTGCATAAAATCTGAAGATTAATGACAAATCTGTGCCATGTTCCCTGCTGATGAGAGGATGGGGTCCTCCCAACTATCTAATGATGCAACTAAATATACTCGACACATATATGTTACACTTACGTTAGCAATGAGTAAAATGTATTATCTCTACCACTTGCTCCTAGCCAGTAATAACTCACTTCTTTCCTCTTTGTTAGGACCTACTCACGTGCCCTTGAAGTGGGCTCATTGTGGATGAAGTTACCTGGAGGAATCTTTTACCCTTGTTATCACACTTTCTGAAAACACTTAATACAAACTCTACACACTTGGCATGGGAAATATTTATTCAATAAATCATTAAGATCAGTGCCGTACTCTCACAATGTACCACTATGCATCTTTGATCTGATTAGTTTGATTTTTTTGCAGTTTAAACAATCTATCTCTAAATTATCCCGGTGAAAAAGCAAACATCAGCATCTTTCAAATGAAATTTACGTTAACGCTAAAAATGTCCAAAGTAGAATAACAGCACTGCTCTCTTACTTTAGAGAATAAATGGTCCAATTATATCTACAGAGCTTCTGTTTGTAAAGGCAATTAACAGAGGTGGAGGTTTCAGGACAACAGCCTATGTTGACGGCAGTAAACTTTCAATAGAGCAGCTTGGTGAAACAATGGATGAAAGCTATATCAAATGGTGTCGTCGCTTTTCAGAGATGCACTTACTATAACTTTTCCTGACGCTAGCTCCCATTAATAAAATAATAAGTCACATTAACCATCCATGACTTACATGCAAAAAATTATGCAATTAGATAAGTACTTGTAAATTTAATAACTGTAAATTCACTTAATATTTTTGTTTTTCTGTTCACTGAATTCTTCACTTTGTTCAGTTTATCTATTTATTTATTTATTGAGCAATCACTCAATTTAACCCTAACCTAATGCCAGATCAATTAACAATGGCAAATTAGCCCACCAACTAGTATATCTTTGGAGGGTGGGAGGGAAACCAATGCAGCCACGGGGAGAATGTACAACCTCCTTACAGGTAGCGCTGGGAAGTGAACCTGGGTCACTGGTACTGGAAAGTGTTGTGCTAACCACAGTACTACTGCGCCACCCCTTTCAGAAGTTCTATCAATGTCTCTGGATTATTCACTCCAGGCGTAATAATTACAATGGACTACTTCTCAAGAAAAACAATATTGATTTGCAGTTGCTACTTCAACAGAACTGTCTGAGAATAGTGAATACATTTTTAACATATTTTAGTTTTCCTGATATCATCTGTATGTGCTAAATATTCCCTGTAAAATTTAACGAGAGGAGAATTACTCACATAGATCATACTTTGGTGCACGGTGTACCCAATATCAATAACAAACTCTAGTTTGGTTGTTTTTGGTGCTTCTGCTTTTATAACACCTTGCACCCATTCGGACTCAGAATCAGAATCAGGTTTATTATCACCGGCATGTGACGTGAAATTTGTTAACTTAGCAGCAGCAGTTCAATACAATTCATAATCTAACAGAAAGAGAGAAAAGAATAATAACAATTAATAAAATAAAACATAATAATAAACAACTAAATCAATTATGTATAGTGAATAGATTTTAAAAAATGTGCAAAAACAGAAATACTGTATATTAAAAAGCTCCAATGTCCATTTAGGAATCAGATGGCAGAGGGGAAGAAGCTGTTCATGAATCGCTGAGTATGTGCCTTCAGGCTTCTGTATCTCCTACGTGATGGTAACAGTGAGAAAATTACATGCCCTGGGTGCTGGAGGTCCTTAATAATGGACGCTGCCTTTCTGAGACACCACTCCCTAAAGATGTCCTGGGTACTTTGTAAGGTAGTGCCCAAGGTGGAGCAGACTGGATTTACAACCTCCTGCAGCTTCTTTCAGTCCTGTACAGTAGCCCCATCCATATCTGACAGTGATGCAGCCTGTCAGAATGCTCTCCATGGTACATCTATAGAAGTTTTTGAGTGTACTTGTTGACATGTCAAATCTCTTCAAACTCCTAATGAAGTATAGCCACTGTCTTGCCTTCTTTATGACTACATCGACATGTTGGGACCAGGTTAGATCCTCAGAGATCTTGACACTCACAAACTTGAAGCTGCTCACACTCTCCACTTCTGAACCCTATATGAGGATTGGTATGTGTTCCTTCATCTTACCCTTCCTGACATCCACAATCAGCCCCTTTTATGTTACTGACATTAAGTGCCAGGTTGTTGCTGCAGCACCATTTCACTAGTTGGCATATCTCACTCCTGTATGCACTCTCATCACCACCTGAGATTCTACCCACAATGTATCCACATACTCATTGGCCTTTACGCATCAAGTTCCTGGGCATCAACACCTCAGAGATCTATTCTTGGCCTTGCACATAGGTGCTTTTATAAAGCAGGAATGCCAGTAGCTCTATTACATTAGGAGTTTGATAAAATTTGGTATGTCACCAAAGAAAAACAAATTTCTACAGATGTACTGTATGATGGAGAGCATTTTGACTGGTTGCATCATTGCCTTGTACAGACACTCCAATAGGCACGATCGAAAGAAGCTGTAGAACAATATAGACTCAGCCAGTTTCATCATGGGCACGAACCTCCCCACCATCGAGAACATCTTCAAAAGGTGCTATGTAAAGATGGTGGCATCCATCATTTAGAACCCTCACTGAATATGCCCTCATCTCATTACATCTGTTAAAGAGGAGGTACAAGAGCCTAAAGATCCACACACAATGTTTTAGAAATAGCTCCTTCCCGTCATTCAAATTCTGAATGATCCATAAACCCATAACACACCTTGTTATCCGTTTCACAAAATTATTCATTTATTGTAACATATAGCAGTTTGTATATCTTGCACTGTTTTGCTGTCACAGAACAAAAAAATTCACGACATACAGTGCTGCGCAGAAGTTTTAGAGACATACATATAGTGAGGGTGAAAAAGTCTTTTGGACAGTACTGTGGTAACTTTTTGTATTGTACTGTACTGCTGCCGCAAAAAAGTCATGGCATATGTGAGTGATGATAAACTTGATTCAGAAATGGGTTTCTTTTGTGGACCAGGAGTGAGAAGGGGGCAGGGAAAGTGGAATCATGGATGGGAAAACAGGAAGGGAGGGAGGAGAGAGCGGGAATCAGTAGAGAGACATTCTGTGACAACCAACAAACCAATTGTTTAAAATCAAATGACCTTGCCTGGTGTCTCAGATGTGTGCCTAACATTTCCACACAGTATTGTATGTCAGTGATAATAAACTTGATCCTGATTGAATCTTTCCTGTTGTCCCCTTGAAGACACAAAGTCACCTCTTTTCAATTGCCCTCTCTAGGTTTACGTAAAGTTGTCACTTGATTTATTTCAATGTTTTGCCACACATTAATCACTCATTATTGTTTTGTCACTAATAACTTGATATCTACTGTGACATCTCTCATAGGAGCTTCAGAGCTTTTGAACCGTCTCCATATTGCCACAGAGTGTTACAGTAGCGAACCCAGTCCACTCTTGAGTTTGATCATTCAGTAACTCTGTAAAAAGAAAGAGCTTCATAGATCCTAAGCTCTTCTCTAAAGTCTGTTCTGCCTTTCTTTCTCCATCAATGTGTCAGGCTCAGTCAGCACCACTTTGCTGCACCTTTTCAGAATCAGGTTTAATATCAGTGGCATATGTCATGACATTTGTTGTCTGTGTGGCAGCAATACCATGTACTGCACCATAATAGTGAAACAAGGTGAATTACAGCAAGTATAGTATATATACTCCATATATATTAAACAGTTAATTTAAATAAGTAGTGCAAAAATAAAAATGAAAGTAGTGAGGTAGTGTTCATGGATTTAATGTTCATTCAGAAATCAGATGGCAGAAGGCAAAAAGCTGTTCCTGAATCATTGAGTGTGTGCCTTCAGGCTCCTGTACCTCATTCTTGATGGTAGTAATGAGAACAGGGCATGGCCTGAGTGATGGGGAGCCTCAATGATGGATGCTGCTTTTTTTTGAGGCTTTGCTTCTTAATGACACCCTGGATGCTGGAGAGGCTAGTATCCATAATGGAGCCGACTCAGTTTACAACTCCCTGCAGCTTATTTCCATCCTGTGCAGTAACCCCCACCCCCATAGGTGATGCAGCTAGTTAGAATGTTCTCCACGGTACATCTTAGCAATTTGCAAGTGTTTTTGGTGGCATGCCAAATCTCCTCAAATTCCTAATGAAATACAGCTACTGTCATTCCTTCCATGTAACTGCTTTGATATGTTGGACCTAGAATGGATCCTCAGAGATGTTGACACCGAGAAACTTGAAATTGCTCACTCTTTTCACTTCTGGTCCCTTTATGAGTACTGATGTGTGTTGCCATGTCTTACCATTTCTGAACTGCACAATCAATTCTTTAGTCTTATTGACATTGGTACCAGGTTGATGCTGTGACACCACTCAACCAGCTGATATATCTCACTCCTGTGCTCCTTCTCATCACCATCTGAAATTCTGCCAACAATAGTTGTGTCATCAGCAAACTTTATGGATGGCATTTGAACAGTGACTAGCCACACAGTCATGGGTGTAGACAGAGTAGAGCAGTGGGCTAAGCACACATCCTTGAAGTGCACCAGTTATATTAAAAGTGCAGTCACACTCATACACAGTACATAACAATATCATTATGGTCTGTAATTATTAATCAAAACAGAAAGGCTACCCCTTCCTTCATGACTTCATAAATTGTCGTCTTTTCCTGCATCATCACTAAAACTTTCAATTTACACACTATCCTGACCTTGAGTTCACCTTTATCTCTGTGACAACATGGAATAAAACGTCTGCTAATTACTTTGTGAAAACCAAAACCGATAGGTGTACACAATGAAATTCCATGCTCTGAATTGTGACATTATTAGCCAGCAAAATTCACAGCAGGAGGGATGGTGAGTCAATTATTCCAATTCCTCTTCAAAAAAGTAAAATCTGTACGATGGGTGTAGCAGCAAAACTAATCCGAAAACAAAGTGAAACAACTGCTGCTAGCCAGCGACCACCACAGGATTGTTAATATTGCATGGCTCATCCTCAGCTCAAATGAAGCGTTTGTTTCAAAGAGCCAAATCCTTTATTAGCAATTAGCAAACATCCAATCTTGAAGCAATGAACTTAAAGATACACAAACGTAAGCTAACCACTTTTCAGCAAAATTAAGTGGTCAACTAAGATACGACCTCCGCTGGTCCAAGTTACAAACTGCCATACAATAAGCAAGAATATGTAACTTATTACTTTCGCTTTTACAACACCCCCACTAGTGTGACTAGTTACCATAATTAAACATAATAAATGCATAACATAGAATACAAATCAAATAGAGAACAGATACGTGGCTTTTAGAATGGCCCAACATTAACATATTTAGAACATAGATCAGTACAGCACAGGAATAGGGTCCATTGACTGCAATGGTGTGGTGAATTAATTAAGCCAATGGCATCTAATCCCTTCTACTAGCTTGTGGTCCATACTATTCTATTATTTGCTTATCCTCATGCTTAACCATGAGCCTCTTAAATTACTCTGTTGTTTTCTGCTGCCAAACAACCCTGGTAGTGCATTCCAGGCACCCAGCACTCCATGTAAAAAAAATTGCCACAAACATCTCCTTTGAATCTTCCCACTTTCAAATGAAATTCATGCCTTCTAGTATTAGCCATTTAGACCCTGGGAAAATGATACTAGTGTGTATTTGTCTGTGCCACTCATAATCTTATGACTCTTCCCTCAGCCTCAGTCTCGGCCCGAAATGTGGACTGTACATTTTTCAATGGATACTGCCTGGCCTGCTGAGTTCCTCCAGCATTTTGTGCATGTTGCTTAAATAAGAGGCAGCAGGATATTGGTTATCACTACGCTTTACAGTGCCAGCAACTGAACTTCAATTCCCACTGCTGCCTGAAAGAAGTTTGTACGTTCTGCCCGTAACCATTTGGTTTTCTCCAGGTGCTCAGGTTTCCTCCCACGGTCCTTACCATTAGTTAGATTAATTGGTCAACGTAGACTGTCCTGTGATTAGGCTAGGATTAAATTAGGGATTGCTGGCTCAAGGTGCCAGAAGGACCAATTCTGCACTGTACCTCAACAAACAAATAAGTAAAATTTACTGTAATTATGACAATGGAAATCCCAGCTGTCATAAATTTCCTATGGTTCACTTAAGTATCTTAGGGGTCTTAAGTGAACAGAAGGGATATTATGACAACTTGGGAAGACAATCTTAGGATCTATATCCAGTCCAAATGCATTGCAAAGTAATTGACTTTTAACAACTCTCTGAAATATCAATTTCTATCAAGAGCAGTTAAGGGTAGGCAAATAAATGCCACCATTACCAATGATACTCATGCCTACTGAATGAATTATAAAGACAAATCAATTATCCTCAAATTATTTATGAAAGAACACATAAAAGATGAACACTGAATGAATCTCAGAAACATTTATGCTGACTTCAGATACATATTGAATTATTTTTTTTTGCTTTGTTTTCTTTCATTGAGACAAATATGGATGAAATTGTGACAGATACTATAAAACTTAAGAGCTGCAAAATATGAATTTTAATATTACCAATGCATTACAATGAGAAGTGAATTAAGAAGCTCAATATGATTAATTTGCATGTTACAAGAATACAATGGTTCAAATTCTATGTCAAAACTTTTTATATGTTATCCTTATAACCACCATTAAAATTGTAGATAAAATAGCGTTGTAAAAACATAATATTTGCACAATAATGCAATACAGAGTAATATCAAATTTAAGAGAATTAATGCATTATCAATAATGGATTTTGCCTTATTTACATATGTCTGATGATTTCGGCTTTGAAAATCTTGTTCTATAATATCTGGACAGACCATTATGGATTTAGAAAAAAAATTAAATGACCCGCAAAAAGTCAGTGATCTGAGTTTCATTGCTTGCAGCCAAGCCTGTCCAATTTCACTCATGTCAGTCCCACCACTGTCTGTAAGGAGTTTGCAAGTTCTTCCTGTCACCATGTGGGTTTCCTCCGGGTGCTCCAATTTTCTCCCACTAAAGGTGTACCGTTTAGTAGGGTAATTGATCATTGTAAATTGTCCCATGAACGGGGGTCGCTGGGCTGTGATCTCAAAGGCATGACAGGGCCTGTTCCTTGTTGTATCTTAATAAATATAGAAATAGAATTATTTTTTTATCAAACAAAATTTGTTTAGAATTATGTTCTATTCACTGTCATGCTAAAGTTGGTATTCACTTGGAATTCATATTTGAAAACTTCTCTAATGGGCAATTTTACCTTTTACTTAACAAGGCAAATAAATTGAAGGAAAAGACAGACCCAGGGCAACTTTAGGACATCATGGCTATGATTAAGAATGCAGATAATATTTTTGCTTGTGCATTACAGTAAGGTTTCACTTTGTCATTTAGGAGAAAAGTACTTGGAACACATTTATATGAAACATAACTTTGTATTATGCCAATAGTCAGATCAAATATCAGAAAAAAAGCATGATCATTACAATACTGGATCTGTTCCAGAAAAATCACCCATCTTCTATGGTTCGTTATTACGATTAATGCCAAATAAATCTAAAATATTCAATGATTTGCTTTCAAAAAAACTTTAAGTAGCTTCAAAATGTTTGAGTTCATGACAGCCAATTTTAACTAAAGGATACTTGAGTAAAAGTCAATATTTCATCATTATTTGCTTAACTTTGCCATTTAAGCGGTTGTTAGACAGCAAATATATTTATTGTCTTAAATTAGTGCAGAGATTGGAATTCCTTTATTAAATGTCCAGTAACAAATTGCCCAATAACAAATATAGTTTGTTGTTATATTTCAAGCAACTACATTTTCCTCCTTACTAATGAAGAAACTAGACATGCACTGCTTTGTTTTACCTGATTTGCTAGTGCTGCTATGAGTAAAGAGTGATAAAATTGACTACTCCAATCTCACTCCGCGGCAAAATAATTCATACTGATTAGCACAGTACTTATGTGAAAGAATATTGCCCGGTACAAGCATTAGCAATCCTAATGTGAATCAAGCTGTCAGCCTCCAATGACCCACACTATTACACTTGGCAGCGGTAAACGCAAATTCACCTGATATCAGAAGAGACAGGCTGCGATGCGAGAACATTAAAGATGGTAATGGTTGTTATGGAGGGGAATTGTCCTCTTTAAGCATTGGACTGTAAATAGAGAAATGGTGATGATCCAATGACCCAGCCCTAATATAATTTCTCTGTTATAATTAGTAATTTACAAACATTGATATAAAGACAGGTGTGGAAAATAACATTTTAATGTAATTTAAAAGTAATAATAAGATTGCAATTTCATTGGATTAACATATAAATATATTAATTAAATTTTAATATTGTGTTGCAGTGATAAGCAGATAGCCAAAATGCATGCATTCCGAATTAGTTTAATCTTATACTGTATATCATCAACATTACAACAATGTTCAAAATCAAAATCAAAACATTTCCATCAGTCTTGGAGTTGGCATTTTCTAACCCTTCACTGCCAAGGGAAGGTTTCACAAAAACGTATTCCAATTGAGTAAGAAGTCTTTGTACTCTGACTTCTCATCTCTTTTTTTCAGTCCTGATGAAGGCTTTTGGTCCCAAGCCTTGACTCTTCCCAATAGATCCTGCTTGGCCTGCTGAGCTCATCCTGCATTTCGTCTATATTACCTCAATAAATTGTTGGTTCTCCCTCAAGATACGCTCAGGATCATTATATAGTTTCTATCTATACAGAGAGAAATTGTCTAGCATCCATCTCCCAATGTTCATGTAACTCAGAGAGAATCTCTTCATTGAAGCATCTCATGTGCTTGAACCACAAGTTAAATTACAAAGCAGGGTGAGATCTGCTCTGACAAGAGCTCATTTGGCTACAGTGGCCATCAGCATTTATGTGGTGTTTTTGACTGGACTAAACAGAAAGCATTTGCTGAATATTCCAATACACAATCTACTCTTGTTTAATGGAAGTCACAAACCCACTGTAGCTGAATACATCTGATCTAAACACTTCTGGGATATTGTCCTGTAAGGCAGGACATCTTAGATTTCATTCAGCCTCTTGGTGAAAAATATTTTAGTTAAGTACCCTCTAAGCTTCCTGCCACTTAGAGTTATGGATTGAAGTTATAGACGTATCCGCTAAGGGACAAAAGTTTCCACACATGTATGAGCACTAAGTATACCTCTTGTTGTTTCTGACACCTCAATCAGGTTCCCCCTCTGTCTTCTCTGCTCCAAGGAAAACCAGTCCATTCAATCCATTCTCTTTTCTTACTTGAAATTCTCCAATGACCCATTCCAATATTCTCATGAAGTTTCTCTGCACTGTCTCAAGTGCAATCACATCACCCACAGTCTGGCAACCAGAACTGTACATAGTTAATATTATACGGCCTATCTAATTATTTATATAATTATACCACATCTTCTCCGTTTTAATAATGTATGCTTCCGCTAATAAAGGTAAGTATCGCATACATGTACTTAACCACCATATATACAGTATATCAAGTCCCTCAGTACTTTCTAGAGACCCACTATTACATGTATCCTACCAGTGCTAATCTTCCCAAATCATTATCTAACATTTTTCAGCATTAAAATCCATTTGCTGCTCCTGTCCCCATTTTAGCAATCCATCAATATCATCTTTGGACGGAGACTACTTTCCTCACCGTCAACAACATCACCAATTCAACACACACAAAATGCTGGAAAATCTCAGCAGGTCAGTTCCCATCCATGGAAGTGAACAAACAGTTGACGTTTCTTCTTTTTTTTCGGGACTGGAAAGGAAGGAGGAAGCCACCAGAATAAAAGGGGTGGGGGGGGGGGAAGGGAAAAGAAGCTAGCTAGACGGTGATAGATGAAGCCAGGTCAGTAGGAAAGGTAAATGGCTCGAGAGAAAAGTGTCTGATATGATAGGAGAGTGGACTGAAGGAGGAGGGGACACAAGGGGAAGTGATAATTTCCAGATTGTAGTAGCAAGGGTTTCATCATCAACCCCAGTAGCAAACCTTTGGTCATGGGCTTTCAATCATAGAAACAACTCATAATTATCAAATTCCACAAATTACATTGGGAAACAAATATAGCGAAACAAGAAAAAATACTGTTGCCACAAGAGACTGTGTATGTTGAAATCCAGAGCAACACACAAAAAGCTGCACAGAAGATCAGACAACATCCAAGGAGAGGAAAGGATGGTTGATGTGTCAGGTGGAGTCTCGTCATCTTTATTTTACATTCTCATCTTTACTTTAGAAATGTCCAGTCTTTTGTGTATTGAAAGAGAAAACTATCAATACACTTCAGAAGCTATATTTGGATGATAAGGTTTTGGAATGATTGTGGTAGAAATTATAAACCTTTCTCAGAAGAACAATTAGACCATAAGGCATTGGAGTAGAATGACGGCATTTAGCTTATTGAATCTGCTGTGCTGTGCAATCTATCTAGGCTTTTCAATACATTTTAGGTTTCAATAAAATCTTTCCCTCATTCTTCTAAATTCCATTAAACATAGGCACAGAACCATTAAATTCTCCACCTATGTGAACATTTAAATTCTCAGAATCATTCTTGCGAACGTCCTCTAGACCAACTCCAATGCCAGCACATCTTTTCTGATATACATGGAAAACTGTTTACGATTCACAATTCCCCAAATGTGATGCGACTAATACTTTAGAAAGCCTCAGCATTACATACTTGCTATCATATTCTGGTCTTATGGATATCAATGTTAACATTGAATTTGTCTTCTTTAGCACAGACTAAATTTAACCATCAGTTGATGCACTTGAACACAATAACTTCCTCAAATATTTGTAGTTCAGCAAGTGTGAACAATGAAACCTTCAGCAGCAGGTAGGACATCTGTCACTTTGCTTCCAGAACTACCTCAGTGCAAGGGTTGCTGTAGGATACAAGATGGATTAAAACCTGCTAGTGCCAGGGTTCTGACTGAACACTGCTAGGCATCCAAGTTTTGGCACTCCAATTCCCTGAAGTAGGGTTAGCTGCCACCATCCTTTTCAGACTCACACTGCCAATGATTTCCTGCCACATTCCTTTATGGAAAGTCTGTACATAAAGCCTTGTGCTGAGCACTCAGTGCTCTCTCATAGGAGCTCTATTTCTGGTACTACTGGTTGTAATTTCGCCTTTGTGTCACGTTGTTTATTTTGAATTGGAGTTAATTCTAGGACTTCCTCTGCACTTGGTTTCATCTTCATCCATAGCTCTCTCATTACCGCTAAATGTAAAAAAACTATTGTGAGAAATGAATCAAAGTTCAAAGTACATTTATTAACAAGGTATGCATGCAGTACTTAACACTGAGATTCGACTTCCCATAGACAGCTAAAAAACCAAGGAAACATGATGGAACTCATTCGAAGAAAACATCAAATACCCAGCGTGAAAACACACAAAATCTGGCTGGCTGGCCGGTCTGACTGCAACTAAGAAGATTGTAGTCCAGCGTTAGAAACCTCCTCATGATATTTGAAGTACTCACTGGCTTCGGAGTTTTTTGGACGTTTCTTACCTGGAATTATCATCAGCAAGGGTAAATGATGCACGACTAAACAGAAACTTAATGTGGACAAATTTGATATTTAACTTAAAAGATCTTCTGTTAAAATAGGAATGCGTTGTCTGTGTATGCATTACTATTCAGTTGGTTGGTGGAGGGGAGAGGGGTGGGGATGAGGGTTGGGGGGGTGGCTGGGTTAAACAGTCAAAATGTAATCGGCAACTGGTTGCATTGCATGTAAGTTGTTGGTGTTGCAATAAAAGTTAGTGATTAAGAAAGACCCAGCATGTAAAAAATAAAGAACAAATCACGCAAATGGCAAAAAAAGTGAAAAACACAAAATATACAATAGCAAGAAACAGGGTCATTGAAACAGTCTAAGAATGGTTAAAACACAAAAATACAACTGCAGATGCTGTGGATCAAAGAATATATACATAATGCTGGAAGAACTCAGCAGGTCAGGCAGCATTCGTGAGAAAAGAGTAGCCAACGTTTCCGATATATATATAAGAATATATGTAGGGTACAGCCCCAAACCTCATTAACCATATTTCAGATGTTTGTCAATGCATGCAAAAGTTTACCTGCTTAAAGTGCTCCTCCAAATGTTCATCAACTGCTGCTGCTAAGAAGCCATCTTACACAACCTCTCAAAACAGATTTCTCTCACAGCCCCAAATCTTGTGAATCTACACTCAGACGCCACTTTATTCCTCTTGTGCCAAAAAATGTGGCTACCAAGTGTATGTTTATGATCTTCTGCTGTTATGGGTTCCACGTATTGTGCATTCACAGATACTATTCTGCATACGATGATTATATCATGTGATTACTTAATTTACTGTTAGCTTCCTGTCAGCTTGAACCAGTATGGCCATTCTACTCTGACCTTGCTCATTAACAAAGCTTTTTCACTCAGTGCTGCTCAATGGATTTTTGTTTTCTTTGTTTTTGTTTTTTACACCATTCTCTGTAAACACAAAAGACTGTTGTGCATGAAAATCCTAGGAGATCAGCAATTTCTGAGATACTCAAACAACCTTATCTGATACCAACAATCATTCCATTATCAAAGTCACTTAAATCACATTTCTTCTCCATTCTGATGTGTGATTTGAGCAATAACTGAACGTCATGACCACTTCTGCATTGAGTTGCTGCCACATGATTGGCTGATTAGCTGTTTGTATTAATGAGTAAGTGTGCAGGTGTACCTAATAAAATGACCACAGAGTGCAAGATCCATAACAAGACAGACAAAACTGCAAGTAGTGTAATAGGGTGTACTCAAGACACACATTTATACTCTAGTCCCTTTAGTTTTGTTACAAGGATTAATCCTTTGTAATAATAAATATCTGTTGGACACAGAGAGAATCTGTCTTTAATGATAAGTACCTTTATTGTCACAACAGAACAGCACTTGAATTTACACAACCGAATACCTGGGTGCACACCTACAAAGTTTCCCTGACTCTCCACAGACAGTCAAAGAATTGAAAAGGTAGTACTAGGGAAATACGCCTATGCTGGCCATGTGTTTCTTCATGGTCCCACTTTAATTCCAACATACCTGAGGGGTACCCCAGTTCTGCAATGGTTGGTCTCTGGAGACAGAGTTATCACTATTTTGC
Organism: Hypanus sabinus; assembly: GCF_030144855.1. Taxonomy (NCBI): domain Eukaryota; kingdom Metazoa; phylum Chordata; class Chondrichthyes; order Myliobatiformes; family Dasyatidae; genus Hypanus; species Hypanus sabinus. The sequence goes on along the minus strand of NC_082718.1, from coordinate 37,512,889 downwards.
ATGCAAAGCCTCCAGTTTTCTATTCATTCCTTACCAGTTCAAATGTTTCATTTCATTGTTATTGGCTATGAGTCATCTGACTGACCTATAACCCTTTCTTTTTGGCTCTGATCCAGGTCAGTATCCTTTATTGGACTTCCTCCACAAGTGACAAATGGCAATTAATAGCTCTTTGTTCTAAATTGGTTACCAAACCAGTAACCAGCTGAAATCACTCAGGGCAGACAGAGCCCCATTATTCACAAACCTGCTTCTTATATTATATCAAAGAACACCCCACAAATAACTTCTTACTTAAAAATCCAGCAGATTACCTGGAACATTACTGTGTCTACTTTAAAACAAGGATTCAGCCAAGCAACTGCAGTTCACAAAATGGAGGATACAGAGCAGCTTCACAAACTACCAGTTTCCTTTGACCACATGTCAAGAACAAAGATAATTGATCTGGTTGCTTCCACTGTCATTGCTTCATTAGAATTCAATGATTTGTAGACTGTAGTTCTTTCTGTCTAACAGTTGGATTACAATTGCAATCATGAGGAGTTGGACATCTGTTTTCTGATGATGTATCAAAATATTTGGCTTGATGATTCACTGGGAGCCAGAAAGGAAATTGCTGGGCAGGGTTATTATTGGACACAGTTGCTGATTCCAATACACACTGAGGCAACAGCTGTAGCAGTTTTGTAAGTTTTCTTTTCCCCACAGTTTCTGTTCAAATGCACTTGAAAATTGCCTGACATAAAATATAGCAAAAAACAATCAATTAGTTATGCTTTAAAATGCGTGGTAAAATACTGATTAATTACCTTGGACAGTGGACTCAGTTAGTTTTTGAGGAAGCCTACTTTTGTATGCTCTTCTTTAAAACAATGTGAAAGTGTTCTGAAAACTTCAGTCATACTATACAACAGATTTTACAATGGTTTGTGGTGGCTCCACTGCTTTTGGTTGCATCCTAGTTAAAATAAATTTGAATAAAAATAGAAATAGAATAGTATTGAGAATTTAAAATCCAGGTTATCAAGTTTGTTTAATTGTTTTCCTGAGGTTAGGAGAGTAGGGAGGCAGGCGATAAAATCACTGATGAAATAAATTCATGCTGTATCAATTACTCTCATTAAAAATTGTCAATGCAAAACTTTGTGTTGGTTGTAAATGCTGTGCTTAATTTCCTGCTCAGTGCTCACAGTGCTTCCTAATTAGATTTAGTACTTTCAGGTAGCATTATATTCACAATGATTTGTCACTGATTGTAAAAGTGGTATTTTTAGCTTACATAAAAGTTGCAGTCAGATTATTGCAGCATTTGTAAATCTGCCACACTGCCTGGATCTCATCAATATCTTTTATATCCTTGGTCTGGCAACATCATCTCTAATACGCTGTGCAAACGAATTATTTATTGAAAATTATTAGGGTCTAAATTGAAGGTCCCCAAAACACATTCTCTTTGGCTTCTATTTAAAAAAAGAATATCATCCAATCAATTCAGCAGAAGCCAGAATTTAAAAGTCAAAGTTCTCCTGAATTGTTTTGCCCAACCCTCAATGAGCTACAGTTAAATAAAGATGACTGGGAAGCAACTGGATAGATATTTCCCACCAACCTGGCTTCACCTATCAACTTCCAGCTAGCCTCCTCCCCTCCCCCCACCTTTTAACTCTACCGTTTTCCACCTTACTTCTCAGTCCTGAAGAAAGGTCTGGGCCTGAAACATCAATTTTTATTCATCTCCAGAGATATTGCCTGACCTTCTGAGTTCCTCCAGCATTGTGTGTGTGTGCTGCTCTGTTTAATTTAGTCTGTACACACGATTAAGCAAAGAATGACTTTGAACTAATCAGATTGTCTGTGCTATTAACTAGGTGGTGTTTACTTTTTAAACTCTATTGGTATTTTAAGAATTTTAACGTATGCAACGTAAGGCAGCATATTGCTGAACCTGCACCTTTCTAATGTTGACGTTTAGCCCCCAAAATAGTTTATTTTGCAAAGGTATTGGTTGGAGATTCTGAATGGTCTTCCCCTCTACCCCATTCACTGATGAACAGGCTGCCGAGGACATGCAGGATTTCCATTAAAGTATATCATAAGAACTGATTATAGATAGAAGAGATTTATGCTATCATTTAGAATCTTGATCAATTTAATTACATCATAAAAGTCAGTATTTATATTATAACTATTGAAAATCATTTTGGTAAGTGCACACATTAAAGCTTTGTCCTCACTAATGCTTAAAGATAATAACTTGACTATTTACAAATAATGCATACTTAGTAAAAATTGCCTTATTTTACTTATAGATTGAATAAAAACAAAATATTATTGAATTAGGTCAACTTGGGAAAGGAAATCTCCTCCTGATTCCAACTTACTCTTCACACTCAGCTGATGAATTGGCTGTCCTCCATGTAACACAACAATAGGCAGGAACACTGAACTGAAACTAGCAAGGGCAAGTGTGTCTTTTGGGTGGGGAACCACTATGGCCATCACAAGAGCAGCTTGGTCGGGGCATCATAACATGGTAGGGGAAGATTTGTTTCTCCTCAAAAGACGTTAAATATCTGGCTTTATTGTTCTGTCACCCCACATTTTAATCTACTTTCCCAGCCCATGTTAGCCAATTCTGTCAAGATCCTATTTTAAAGTTTAGGCCATTTGTTTCAGAATAGGGTCTGTTGAGTTGAGGTGAGAATTCGCTACGTTATATTCACTTTTTCCTCCAGGGATACGTTAGCATGTGGAGACCACTCATCAATCCTGTCTCATTACACAATTCTGGATCAAAAAGTTCTCTCTCCCTGATTGGTTCTTTAATGCATGAAAACTATGAACTCTACGAAACCACCCTGGATACATTCCATGAACTTGACCTCAAGGTTACTTTGGCCAATTTTATCCCTATGCTAATTAAAATCACCTTCTTATTACTTCCAATCACTTACTGATTTATACCCTTTCCTCCCTTTAGCTGCTCTTTGGGGCATGAAGAAATTCACACCAATGACATTACATCATATCTGCACCGAAAGTGATTCTACCTCTTAAACTGTGGACCCCTTAAACTAGTTTTAAGTTAGCACTGGTGACTAATTATAGCACTGGTAAGTACTTATGGGGAGCAAAAAACAAGACAATGGGAACTACCATATAACTTATTAATAACACTTTATCACTAACAACGCTAACAATGGAGAGGTGTGCAAAGGGTGGTTGAGGCAAACAGAGGCAAGTGGTGGCATAAATGGAGGTGCAGGTGAGGTCTGGTCATGGCGAGTGGCGTAGGGGTGGAAGCTGAATCGAGGCAGAGTCATGGTATCCCTGAGAATGAGGAAATTCCTAAATGAAGCGCCAGGCTGTAGTGGGAAGGTCAGGCACGAGCCAATTCGTAGCAGCAGAGTCCAAGCCCCAGGACGAGCAGACCGAGAGCAAGGAACAACTCAGTTTGTATGATTTAAGCACCGGACCAGGTTGTAAAGGATGGGGTGTCAGGACCAGAGGCAAGGAACAGCCTGGTTCTGCACATTGCTCTATGACATTTGCTGGGTTCTATTCTGGACTGCAGTGGCTGCAATGATGCCTGGCTTCCCGTCTGCGGTCTCGCAACATTTACTCAACTTTGGAATAAACTGTAGCTATACCTATGCCAGCGGCATTAATGCCTGGCTTAGTGTCTCTTGTAAAACTCCAGTTCTGAAGCTATTTGCTTGTTTCTGTTGTTTGCGCAACTTGTTTTTCTCTCTCTCTGCATTAGGTGTTTGATAATGGGTTCTTCTGAGGTTTCTTTGTTTTGTGACCGCCTGTATGGAGGTGAATCTTAAGACTGTATAGTGTATACATGCTTTGATAATAAATGTACTTTGAACTTTGAATTCTGAACCAAAATATTAGTCTCCAACACTTTATTAGAAGTTTCCCATCTCCTTTTCCTCCTTGCCCTTTCTCCTGGTAGCTGAACTACCCCTTAATCTTCACATTGCAGCTAATAGCTATCAGATCAAAAGCATGCATTTCTATTTGTGCTGTTAAATGATCTTCTGTTGGACAAATGCTCAATGCATTCAAAGCATAGCCTTTCCTTAATCATTTTTTCCCTATCCCCAGCTCTTTTATTGTTGTTCCCGTGCTTGTGTGTGCTCAGTTCCTTCCAGGTACAAGTACAATCTGAAGAGTTTGAGGTTCATTCGTTCAAGAGATTTCAATGAATGGACATAATGGATCCAGGAGATTTGGATATGTTAGAGTGAGACTCGCAACTCCCTTTCGATTTCATCAAACATTTATGCTACACAATTGATTTGTATCCAGTTTACGTATTCCATGAGGCATAAATGCTGAGGATCTCTCTGTAAATCTCATCTGTCCAGTCCACCAGAGCTGACTTCACACACCATCATTAACAGAGAATGTTTCATAGTATTTCCTTTCTTTTTTAACCAAAACTTATGACTTGTCTCAAGTAAACAGCTATGATATTGGGTGAAAAATAGAGGACACTGATTTTAGAGCAGAATGAAAAATTGGACTTGAAATTGCAATATCCTAATCCTCAGTGTTTTAAAGAACTGCATCAAAATACCACAGCAGGGGTTCTCAAACTTTTTATGCCATGGACCCCTACCATTAAATGTGGGCTCCATGGACCACTGTTTGGGAAACGCTGTGCTACAGGAATATCAATATTTATAATAAGTGATAATGCAAATAAGTGCATTCATTATGTGTCATGTCGTATGATGTGGATAAGCATGGTCTTTAGCGGAGAAAGATCAATGACCAAGTGGCCTAATTCTGCTCCTATAGTCTTATGGTCATTTGAGCTAGAGGGGATAGCTTCACTCAACTTCACTCACCCCATCACTGAACTGTTCCCAGAACCTGTAGACACACATTCAACAACTCTTCTTCTCATGTTCTCCATATTGATTGTTTATTTATTTAATATTAATACTTCTTTTATTTAGTATTTGCACAGCTTGTTATCCGTCACACATTGGTTGGGGTGGTATTTCTTTGATTCTGTTGTGTTTCTTGTATTTACTGTGAATACCCGCAAGAAATGAACCTTAGGTTTGTATGTGGTGACGTATATGTAATTTGATAATAAATTTACTTTCAACTTTAAAAAGTCGCCTTCATCACACAAAGGGTGGTGACAGTGTGGAATGCCCTGCTTGCAAAAATGGTGCAGGCAAGCTTGATTTCAACATTTATGAGAAGTTTTAATAGGTGCATGGATTGTATGGGTATGGAAAGCTATGGTCCTGCAGGTCAATGGGAGTAGGTAGTTTAAATGGTTCAGCATGAACTAGATGGGCTGAAGGACCTGTTTCTGTACTTTTCTATGACTCTATGACTCAATGACATTTCGGACCTGATGATGGATCTCATCCTGAAATGTTGACTCTTTATCCTTCCCATAGATGCTGCTTGACTTGCTGAGTTCTTCGGGCATTTCGATATGAAGATAATTCGGGCCAAGTTCTTCCAGAAACAAATATTAGCTGTCACTGGAGCAACCCTATATTGCTTTCAACACTCTGCCTTTTTGGAAATTGTTTGCATAAGGATAGGGCGGTGGTGAGCAACCATAGATTTGGCAAATATTGCTGATGCATCCGTGAATATAGTGAAAACTATTTCTGTATTATGGCACTTCCATAAAAAGTTCAAAGTTCAAAGTCCAAAGTACATATATTATCAAAATATGTATACACTAATCTTGAGATTTGTCTCCTTACAGGCAGCCACAAAACAAAGAAATTCAAAAGAAGCTATTAAACACAAGAAGACCATCAAACACCCAACGTGTAGAGAAAATAACAAATTGTGCAAACAGTAAAAGTAAGCAAATAGTATTCAGAATTGCAGTTTTACAAAAGTGAGTCTGCAGATATAAAGCCGGGCATTACGGCAGCCAGAGCAGACCACAGCCTCAGTTCAACAGAGGGCAGAGCCAAGCAGAATCTGCCTTTTAATGACAAATGGCTACCTTTAAGTCTTTAAGAACAATGAACCATTAATGCAGATCTGTGGATCTGAGTTAGCCATGTCCACCACTAGAATCTACACTGCCGGCTTAGGAAACTATAGCTGAGAATAGAATACTTTGCATTTTGAATGCAATTTACTGATGTAGTGCAGTAGCAAAGGGACTTCTCATGCTGTTTCACGTGATATGGCAAGAACATTTTCAATTGTTCGACTGCTGTATAATACTTTAAAGGCCATTTGTCATTCATTTTAATAGCAAACAAAAGCTCTCATGCATATCTCAGGGCAGCAATAACTGGCACAAAAAATTATATAGACTTAATAAAATCAACATAAAAACCTCTCAGCAATTTTGATGAAAAATTTACATCATTAAAGCCATTGTGTCTAGGTAAGCTAATCATCATTACTATTTATTACAATGGGAAAATGAGCAAAATTAATATTGATCTATGCAGACATAGTTTGATTTGAGAAACATTCCAATTACAATTAGCAAGCTTAATAATTAATGTCAATTTCATACCCATGATCATGAATGTTAGTAATTAATGTCAACTTTATGCTAGTGATCATAATGTTCTGAAAAGTAACATGAATACAAGTGAATATTGGTAGGGGGATGAGGCATTTGATTTTACGTGTCCACCAAGCTTGCTAGTTAGTTTGCAAACATTTCATTACCAGTCGAGGTGACATCCTCAGTGCATATTTTTTAGTATTTCTCTCTGGGAGGGTTCGCGTTTTGTAGCCCCCTGTTCGCTTGCCTCAGTCCTGATTGGCAATCCCTTCAGTTGACCTTTGAATTCTATTGGCTCACATTTCTTTACCATTTAGACGTTTGTAGATTGCATCTATTTCAATATGCTTGTTTACGGAGTTAACAGAAGAGATTTACGCTTCTAAAAATTTTCATGCCTGCCTCATGTTCGCCTGTGCCAGAAACTCCTTGGCATCCCATTTAAAGTGGTTTCTGTCAACTATGGATCCCTAGGAGCCAAAGAAATGTGAGCCAATAGAATTCAAAGGTCCACTGAAGGGGTAGCCAATCAAGACCAAAGCAAGTGAATGGGGAGAGTGGCTATACTGTATAAACTCAGAAACTCCCAGACAGAAAACCAACAATTGCACACTAAGGAAGTTACCTTGACTGGAGGTGAAATGTGTGCAAGCTAATTTGCAAGCTTAGTGTACACTAAACTATGAAAAATAACATATTCTGGTATTAGGTTTATTGATGTCTACTTCTGACTATCATGAAAATATTCATCCATCTTTAAAATAGTTTTGTAAAAATAGTTCTAAACCAAAAATGTATTTCACTAATAGAGATATTATGTTCAAATATACGTAGTTGATTGTTGTGTATTTGTACTGAGGTTTTGCAATAACGTTGGGCACTATGGTGGTGTAACAGTAAGCATAACACTATTTCGTTTTGGGGCATTCCAGAGTTCAGAGTTCAATTCTGGCACTGTCTGTAAGGAGTTCATTCATTCTTCCCACAAACTGCATGGGTTTCCTTTGGGAGCTCCAGTTTCCTCCCACAGTCCAAAGATAGACTGGTTAGTAGGTTCATTGGTCAATGAAAGTTGTCCTGTGATCAGTCTAGTGTTAAATAGGTACATTGCTGGATGGTGAACCTCGCAAGGCTGGAAGGGACTGGTCCGCACTCTATCTTTAAACAAAAATAATTGTTAGAAAGGGGGACATCTGGTTCAATTTTATCTTTAGAAAATCTTTTAAGTGGTCATTATTGATGTATGGTTTTTACCTTCGAAATAGAACAGGATTATAGAAACCAATCTGCTTTTCTCTGATCTGTTCCGTGATGCTCACTAAAATCTTAAAGGGTTCTGAGTTTTGCAAGACCCTATGTTGTATTTTTTTGTAAAATACTAGATGAATATCTGAACTATACAGAATGAAAAATTAATTATTTGTGAGCTTGCAGCTTGTATTGTGTCTGTACAAGGTAAACACTGTAGGTCTGATAATGTCTAAAGTTTGTTGATAGCAGCTGGATTCTTTCTTAGTCCCAGGCACCTTTAACATGAGGATGACTAAATGTCTATTGGTCACTTTGAGAGCCAGGTTGATGGATTCTTTCTTAGTGTCTGTCAAGTTGGCTTAATGGATTCTTTTTATTGGATTTAAGCATATCACTTATATGCAATATTAATGTTCTTTTGTAACTAAAAGAATGTTAAGGCCAAAATATTGGTGGACTGATAGATAAGGAGTGGCTTTTAAAGTGTCTATTGATTTATAAGGGTTTGCTTAACACTGTGTTAAAGATCACATATATTGTTTGATTGAAGATCACTAGTCTGTGTTAATGGAATAAGAACAAAAGATCTAAGAATTTGTCTGACTCTGTGTGTCTCTCTATGCTTGTGAAACTTGTATTATTGGGGTACCTTTCATACCGTTCTTTGGACTTCACCTAGACCGAGAATCATGATCGATACCTAGGGCTCAGGGTGATTACATGAGTGAGTTGGAATTCAGACTTCCCCCAACAACAGCAACAGTCAAGTAGTAAGCAAGAATCGTCAGCCCTGAAGATTTTGTGGAGATCTTTGTGACTTACTACATAATTTTTTGTGTAGTTTATTTGTGCTTTCTGTTTTATGATAATAAATCAGACTTAAGTTACTTTGTTGCAATTGTACGCTTAACACCACATCTCTCGGACACTTGAATAGTTTGGGACTGATCAAACCAACCCACTAACGATGCCAATACCTTTAGGTTCTGGTGAATGAAGTTTGCACTGACTTTAATACAACACTATTCCATAAGCACTGGAGATGGTTTTGCACTATTGATGCTGCAGGTGAAGCTGCAAATATCACCCACATTGTAATGGAGTGATCAGACCCCAAAAGACCCAAAACCAAACCAGATGACGAGGAGGATCTCTGAATTCCAACTCATTCATAAAATCACCCTGAGTCCGAGGCACCAATCATGATTCCTCGGTCTAGGTGAGGACCCAGGAACTGAGCAAAATGTGCCCCAATAAATAGGGGTTCAATCCACAAGCATTCAGGGATACACAGAGACAGATAAATTCTATGGTCTTTTCTTCTCTTGCCACAGGTGCCTTGAGGCTAAGAAATAATTCAGAGACTATTAGCAAAGAATTCACAAACCTGGAGTGCACAGACACCTTACATGTTGCAAGCTCACAAAGAGTTAAAGTATCACTTGGAATTGTTCAGACTTCCATCTAATATTTTTACTAAATTTAATACACCACAAATACATCCATATGATTCATTGAATTGAAAGAAAGATCACGATTGATTTATTACTGACTTTTATTAAGAGACTTTTTTAACATATGCATAACAGTGCCCCAGATTATGGATTGAATTAATTTAATTGAGCAAGGTTGGGTGGCTGCATTTCACACAAAACCCATTCAACTATTGTGTATTTGCATTTGTTTTGGCCCATAAATTTTATACTGACAGAAACTACTCAGTAAAAAATCTAAATTGATATGCCAAATGTGTTCAGAGTAACATTTAAATGATGAATGGGGATACTTACAAATTAGTGTAAGGAATCATTAAAGCAAAGATATTTTTTGAACCACATTTGGTCCATGAAGATCATACACAATGGCCAACCGATAGAACTGACAGGAACGTTTCTGCTAATTGTGTTTTGCAATCAATCATTAAAAGGGCTTTGGACACAGCATGAACTGACTGCTTTTTTCCATTTCTACTGTTTTCCCTCATTCCTAAATAACTCAGCTGTGTCTGCATTAAATGAATATTATTTCAGCTCATTTTCCTAATATGATAAATAGAGGTAATTAGCTTACTTTGGCAATGGCTTTGTTAATGTATCTAATAAGTTTGCCATCATCTGCTCACTTTGCTTTACTTATTTTTCATTGCTTTATGTAGATAAAACCCATAAAAATACTTTGATATTTGTCTTTTTTATATCTGAACATTACTGTATTCATATAACCTTCGCCCCACCCCCTTTCATCGATGAATCGTATATTCTGTTATTGATAAACATATTCATTCATTATGTGCCATGTCTATGACATAGGCGATCGTGGTCTTTCCATGGCCATGATTATTCCTGGAAAACTTTTCTATTGTGCACTGTGCTTATGGCCTTGTACCCAGCTAAGCGATCAGTGTGTAAATAGTGAGTTATCATCATTATGTGCCATGTCGTATGACGTAGGTGATCATGGTCTTATAACGATGATTGTTCCTGGCAAATTTTTCTACAGAAGTGGTTTGCCATTGCCTTCTGAGCAGTGTCTTTACAATACGGGTGACCCCAGCCATTATCAATTCTCTTCAGAGACTGTCTGCCTGGCGACAGCGGTCACATAACCAGCACTTGTGATATGCACCAGCTACTCATACGACCAGCCAGCCCTGATCTCATGGCTTCACGTGACCCTGATGTGGGGGGAAAGCGAGCGATGCATCCTGCCCAAGGGAGCACTGCAGGCTAGCAGAGGGAACGAGTGTCTTACCTTCAGTAGAGACGTATCTCCACCCGACTCCTATAATGAAGAATAAATAATGTGTCTATGTCATGTCTACACACACATACGCATACATGTGTGCACACACAGATACACTCTGACATGCACACAAGCATGCAGTCGTGCACACATATATGTACACAGACTATGCCAACACATGTGCACTTGCTCTCCACTTACAAACACATGCAAACGTGCTCACACGCATACTCACACTCTCACCAACCTCACACATACAGTACATACAAACATGTTCATGAATGTGCATGCGCGCGCACACACACACACACACACACACACACACACACACACACACCCACACACACACACACACACACACACACACACACTCACTCACACACTCACACACACACACACACACACACACACACTCACTCACACACTCACACACACACACACACACACACACACACTCTTATCTATTATATACTCCTAGGATTAATTTTTTTCTGTGGACTGTTACTTTAAAATGCCAGCTGAGATACTTGAGACTGACTTTTGCTGTACTAGATTTCTACTGACTACAGAATTGCTGGATTGTCACGGTGAAAGAGAGATGGAGTTATTTGACGGACAATGTGTGTTTACACAAGATCACAGCATGTTTATTTTAAATAAGGTCAGATGATTCTCTCACAGACACACAGAGACACATGGTCAGAGTCAAGATGGTTTTGATCATGGGAAGACTCTAGTGAGTGCGATCGCTGGTTTAAACTTTCAGTAGCCCAAAGGGGAGAGTTGAGATTGATCCAGAGTATTGATAACTGACTCTCACAGTTGCTGCAGCTGGAGGCTGTTGCAGAGAAGAGGGGAGAGAAAAGGTTTGAAACAGAAGAAACCTAGTGACAAATAAATCACTATTTGGACTCTCTCCAAGTAGCACATAAGGGTGAATTTGATTCCATTCGAATATGAAAATGTGGTTGTCATATAGTTAATCCACAGGCGTGGATTCTCTGATGAGGGAAAACCTTTGTGAATACCGTGTGTATATTAACCCTTGTCTGGATGTGGTAGTTCACTGAAGAAGGCACCCCTGTGGCGAATCACTCTTGGAGTTACTTCCTGTGTCGTGGAACTGGGTAAGTGGCTATCATGTTGTGTGATTGGGGTAATCTTGTGGAATCTACCAGTGGGTCTACCCTTGCCTGGGTGGTAGTTTTCCCTTGATGATGCTCCCCTTTGTGATGAGCTACTGTTGGTAATACTTCATGTGTGGATTCGGAGCTGACAATGGAAGACAAACAGCTCCTGTTTACTTGTTTTTCTCCTATCATGGATTTCGCCTTTGGATTACAAATATCTCCCTCATACCAACAATAACAGCTCTGTGCATTGAATTGAACTTTGTTACATTACCATTGTAAGACTTTAAACCTTGCCACCTGAGCTTGAATGAGTTTGGGAATTATATTTACATGCATATATATGCATAATACTGCTAACTTTTGATTTACCTGGTTTACGGTACTATATTAATTAGTTACTAAAATAAATAGGGGTTTAACATCAAAACCAGACTCCGGGTGTGTTCTATTGCTGCTGGTACTTTTACAGGGTTGTGTGTACGTAACACACACACACACACAAATTCACTCACAACGTTTTGCCTAAAAGATATTGAAGATCAAGACCTCAAGTCCAATACAAAACTCATCATCCTTTGCAGAGCGATGATCCTTGTCCACTCAGTTCTGGAATACCTCCCGTCAGCATGTAAAGGCATTGGAAGAATGCTTGCAATATGGTCTCTACAACATTTACCACATTTACTGGAAGGATAAATGAACAAATGGCTTTTCCCAGACCAACCTGCACTGAGGTCTTGTTTGCACTTACTTCACCCATTTGTCATTCACATGCCTGATACTAGACTGACAAAAAAATTATACATTCTTAGCTCTGATAAACAGAGAGATTACCAGGCAAGAATAGGAGAAATATGTGGTCAAACCCTCTTGGAAGAAATGTAACATTCCTACTGGTTCCTGGCAACCTGTAATCTACAGCCATTTTGAAGTCTGAGAGTCTGTGCATCAGGTGGTCACAGAATCCCTGCATGTACAACTAAAAGGAGGGCACCACTTCACAATGTGCTCTCCTGCCATGGCTGTCCTGTCTGTGGAGAAATTTGCACCTCCCCACCTTCATTAGTCACCTCAGAAAGCCCACAAAAATGGAAACAATCCCATCATGCATCTCAGAAGAGGAAGGTAAACAATATTATATGAGTGAAAGGGGAAACATTATATTATACTGGGCAACAATTCTTTTTGAAAATGTTGCTTCATCAGAAATATTTTTGTTTATGAAGGACCACTTAAAGCTGAACACAAATATAATTCCAGATTACTTGCATCACATAGGAATTTGGAGAAGCAGGAAAATTTTATTGAATATAATACGCTTAATTGTATAACAATGCTGCCACTTTCAACTAAGCTAAAACTGTTATGTTGATTATTTTCATTTGTACTCAGTATCTGAAGCTTCTCACTTGTGTCCAACTACGTTTTGCCAGCACTGATGGATTCCGGTTGCCCTAATACATTTCTCCTTGACTGCAGGGCACAGGTAAAATCTTTCACAATCCTTGTCACTGACGGCACCAAGATGGGAATGCAGAAAGTTAGTCTTTAGTGGTATGTTGCTCTTCATGGTTTTGAACACTTGAAGCATGTTGTTAACTATCTGCACGTAGTTTGGTGCTCTGTAGTTGCCAAGAAAATTTTCAACAACATCCCTGAATGTCTTCCATGCAATTTTCTCCAGTCCCACTAGAAGTTCTTTGAATTACTTGTCATTGATGACCTGTTTGATTTTGGACCAACAAAAATGCCTTCCTTAATCTTAGCATCAGTAATTTTGACCCGAATTATGAATTGAAATAACAGATAGAGGTGATTTAAAACAAAATGACTCATGATAGGGAAATTTCATGGAGAGTTTCCTGATCAGCGGCCCAAGTCGATAAGGTACACCCAGAGCACTCAGGAAGCAAAGTCTTTGTTGTCCGGTGTTATCGACGTGGAATATGTTGTTAAACTTGAATGACTTTTCAGATTTAAGAAAACACATGGAAACTTCTTTATTAAAGTTCCAGCTGTGCACATTGCAACCTCAGAGGGCAAAAAAAAAATTCCTGTTTCCTATAGTCAGTGAGCTGGACAGAGTGGTTTCCTGAAAAATCATTATCAAGTTCATTGTCACACATCTGCTGCGTCCAACAGTGTGAAATCTGTGAAGAAAGTTATTGTAGGGTTCCTCATTTAGCCATTTGTATCTGTAAAATTTTGTTAACTGTTGTTTGAAATTGCATTTGGTGCCAATAATATGTCATGGTTCTAAGATCTTATAGTTAACATTACTAGCATATAAAAATAAAAAATGGTAGTAACTGACCAAAAGAGTCAGACAGCATGTTTGCAAAATATCTTCCTGTGAGCTATTGAATCAATACAAAGGGAAAGAAGCAGTCTTATCTTATTGTAGGAATTATGCATCTATTTCCTGTCTGTATTGTATTCTGAATTACACATTTTTTATGGACAATCTGTCACATGGATTGGTGCGTAGTAGAAGTGGATAAGTGTAGTTACATATTCATGCTTTGTCTTTAGTTCAGATTAGTCTAGGTAGAGCCAGGGGAGGGAGGGTGAACCACAGGATGATTTTTTTTATTGACCACTATCTTTACTAGGACTGCTATTTCCTACTGCTAGTTCACTATTATATTGTTATTAGACTGCTCATTATATCACTTGTTTTAGATTTGTTAGTTTTTTTATCGCAACAAGATTGTTCGTCTTTGTTGGTTTCTTAATAAAGTGTCAAACATACTCTTTTGGACTTAGGAAATTAATTATTTGACGTATATCATACAGTGTCAGCCCTATGCTTAGTCTCTGAGCAGTTTTGGTTTGTTTGCAAGTAACCACTACACTTATTGTGCATCCAAAAAAAAAAAGTCAGGAAACTATATTCTTTATTTCAAATAAGACCAAGGGGTGGATGGAGTGGATGGGTGGATGAATAGAATTGGAGACCAACTGATGTATCTAATTGTGGTGCCAGGGTTTAGGGAGTGTAACAGCGATGTGGTTGGTCCATCCTTAAACAAGCATTTCAGAACTAAAACACCTGACCTTGAAGAAAACTAAGAATCTACTTTAGTCTTGGTAGAGTACCGGGAAAGATCTTTAAACTGCTTAGAACTGAAGGGGCAGCAATCGATCAATGGACACTGAAAGTACTCGCCGACATTTAAGCAGCTAGTGACATATACCTTTAGCGCAACATATCATCAGACTCTGTCACAGCAAGAGAAGCCCAGATGGTTGCAAAAGCGTAGGGGCACTGTGTAGTCACAGACTGCAAGGGGAAGGACTCCAGATTACAGAAATAATAATAGAAAATTGTCAGTGTGCTGGTCTTCGGATGGTAGTTCAGATGAAGGGTTGTTAACTCAACGTTTAAATGTTTCTCTCTCCACACATGATACCTGATTTATTCTCTGCAACATTTTCCATTTCAATTTCTGATTTTTGGCATCAGCAATAGATGTTTTTTTTCAATTCCATACTGTAGGCATGTTATTGATATTCAGAGGCTCTTGATTCTCAGTGGCATCTAGTAATGAGTGCCCAATTCCAGATGCTGGCATCATCTCCCTCAGCAAACACTGACTCAGTCTATCTCTTCACTGTAGTTGCTGCATCAACTGGAATCCTTCTCCACTCCCTTTGCAGACTTCAATTGCACTTAAATTCTTTGTCTCTTTCAAATCATTCTGCCCATTCACTTTGCTTTGAGTTCTTCTCCACCACCCCCCACCCAACTCATATTACTTGCTGTCTTTTCACAGGCCCTTCTGATTTCCGTTTTTATGATCTACAATGATCTTCCAGTACAGAGGCTTCAGTTCAATTCTCCTACATCTATACCCTCAAAACGTTCAGAGCCTGATGATGCTAAGCTCACCCTCTGCTGCCTTTGCTTCTGTGCCAAAAATCTTCCTTCACAATGTGACCCTTTCTGCGACCTTTCAGATTTCTGATCCACCTGGATCATTTGTCTATCTTGTATCATCTTTGATCCATTTCTGCTTATTCTGTATAGATTAGCTGCAATAAACAAGCTTTCAGCTTCTTCTCTCAGCCTACACAATCACAACTTGTATCATTTGATCTTGCTTGGGTCTCATCAGATTCTCTTTGCCTTCACCGTTCCTCTTCATTTCTCTTCAACTTCAACTATGTTTGATTTTATAGCTTTTTCTTAGTTCTGATGCCTGACCAGTGACTCAAAATATTAACTCTTTTTTTTCCTCTCCAACAATGCTACCTGATGTATTGTATTAAATTTTGTAAAATATTGGATGAATGTCTGGAGGGTTAGAAGACAATATAATGCTTTCTGATCATGTACCAAGTGGGGTTTAGCAAGTAATCTTTGCACAGTGTTTGTCAGGTGTTTTGATAGTTGGCTTGATGGATTCTTTTTTTGGATTTAGGCTTATCTGTTATATGTAGACATGAATGTACTTTTGTAAGTCCAAAGAAATGTTGAGTGGTATGAAATAATGGGTAGTGGCTATTAATGTGCCCAATTGATTTATGAGGGTAAGTTTTACAATATGCTAGTGAGCACAGGATGTGATTGAAAGAAACCAGGCTGAGTTAATGTAAGAACAAAGCGTTTGTCTGTTTCTGGGTCTCTCTGCCTTATGAAGCTTGTGGACATATTGGACTTCCTTCCCTTGTTTCATTGGACTTCAACCAAGGGCGAGAGGTCACAGTCTCAGGACCCAGGTTGGTTTCACAAGTGAGATGGAATTTAGAGCTCCCCCATCAACCACAACAATCAAGTTGCAACCAAGAATCATGAGACTGGAAATCTTTGTGACTTGCTACATAATATTTTGTGTGGTTTATTTGTGCCTTCTGTTTTTTATGATAACAAATTGTGCTTGTATGCTTATTACCATATCTCGTGGACCAATGGATCAGAGTAGTTTATGTCTGATCAATCCAGCACATCGCACCTGACCAATGACTATTTCCATCAAATTCTTGTGTTATTTTTATGTTCTTGATTTTCTAAATTAAATGAATGCAGAAGACTGAAGATGTCACTGATAATATTACTCTGAGAAAAACAAAGTTAGCTTCATCATTATTTAAGCAGTAAGTTTCAATCCAACTATTTAGTAGCAATGGTGAAATTAAGTATTAGTGCACTGATCTTATGAAAAACCAGACCAACTAAGCAAAAGGTGTATGTAAATATGAAATGTGAAGCAAATAATAATAATAATAATAATAATAATAGTAACTTATTTATATAACATTTTTATGGAAAGAATGTGGTTCAAAATGCTTTGCAATAGGATAAAGTGCAAACATTAAAATAAAGGACAAAAAAGATGTTAGTTAAAAGTGAGGTTAAACAAATAGGTTTTAAGCTGGTGTTTAAAAGTGTCCATTGAGTCTGCATCCCTTATCGCTTCAGGCATTGATTTCCACAGTTTAGGAGCTTATTTTAAAAATAGCTGACCTGTCCATTTTATTTAGAAGGAGATTGTTTAAATTTCAGAGACCGGCAGAAGAAGATTTAATCAACACAACAGATAACCAAGACGTGGCGCTGGGTTGGGCTGAAATGAGCTGGACTGAATGTGCCTGGACACTTTTGATGAATCTGAGGTTTGGTATTTATACTCTAGGCTTTATGTTTTTTTTCCATTTACATTGGGGGGGGGGTTTAATGTTTTCCTTTCAATGGGTTCCATGGTTCTTCTTTGTTTCTTGGCTCTCTGTGGGAAGACGTACCTCAGGGTTGTATACTGTATACATACTTTAAAAATAAATGTACTTTGAATCTTTGAAGAAGACCTAAGAGCTTGAGCAGGAATATAAAATGAAGGAAATTCTGTGATGTACTCCAGTCTAGACCATTAGGATCTTTATAAGCATGTAACCGAACTTTAGAATCAATTTTAAAAATACAGGGAACAAAATATTAACAATGTAAAGGAATTGAGAATATTGTGCTTCCAGCTGAATGGTACCAATTCTATCAGAATGCGTGCCTCCATATCAGAGTCAGAATCAGGTTTATTATCACCAGCATGTGACGTAAAATTTGTTAACTTAGCAGCAGCAGCTCAATGCAATACATAATCCAGCAGAGAGAAAATAATAATAAATAAAATAAAACAATAATGAATAACAAGTAAATCAATTATGTATATTGAATAGATTAGTAAAAAGAAGGCAAAAACAGAAATACTGTATATTAAAAAAGTGAGGTAGTGTCCAAAGCTTCAAAGTCCATTTAGGAATCACATGGCAGAATGGAAGAAGCCGTTTCTGAATCACTGAGTGTGTGTCTTCAGGCTTTTGTATTTCCTACCTGATGGTAACACTGAGGAAAGGGCATGCCCTGGGTGCTGGACGTCCTCAATAATGGACGCTGCCTTTCTGAGACACAGCTCTCTAAAGATGTCCTGGGTACTTTGTAGGCTAGTACCCAAGATGGAGCTGACTGGATTTACAACCTCCTGCAGCTTCTTTCAGTCCCTCCATACCAGACAGTGATGCAGACTGTCAGAATGCTCTCCACAGTACAACTATAGAAGTTTTTGAGCGTATTTGTTGTCATGCCAAATCGCTTTAAACTCCTATTTAAGTAAAGCCACTGTCTTGCCTTCTTTATGACTACATCAAAATGTTGGGACGAGGTTAAATCCTCAGAGATCTTGACATTCACGAACTTGAAGCTGCTCACTCTCTCCAGTTCTGATCTTTCTATTAGGATTGGTATGTGTCCTTTCATCTTACCCTTCCTGAAGTCCACAGTCAACTCTTTCGTCTTACTGACATTGAGTGCTAAGTTGTTTTAGTGGCACCATTCCACTAGTTGGCATATCTCACTCCTGTACACCCTCTCGTCACCACCTGAGATTCTACCAACAATGGTTGTATCATCAGCAAATTTGTAGATGGTATTTGAGCTATGCCTAGCCACATGGTCATGTATATAGACAGTAGAGCAGTGGGCTAAGCAAACACCCCTGATGTGCACCAGTGTTGATCGTCAGCGAAGAGAATATGTTATCACCAATCCGCACAGATTGTGGTTGAGGATCCAATTACAGAGGCCCAGGTTCTGCCACTTCTCAATCAGGATTGTGAGAATGATGGTATTAAATGCTGAGCTATATTCGATGAACAGCATCCTGATGTAGGTGCTTGTGTTGTCTAGGTGGTCTAAAGCCATGTGGAGAGCCATTGAGATTCCATCTGCTGTTGACCTATTGTGATGATAGGCAAATTGCAATGGGTCCAGATCCTTGCTGAGGCAGGAGTTCAGTCTAGTCATAACCAACCTCTCAAAGCATTTCATCATTGTTGATGTGAGTGCTACCAGGCAATAGTCAGCCTACATTATTCTTCTTAGGCACTGGTATAATTGTTGCCTTTTTGAAGCAAGTGGGAACTTCTGCCCGTAGCAGTGAGAGGTTAAAAATGTCCTTGAATACTCCCGCTAGTTTGTTGGCACAGGTTTTCGGAGCCTTACCAGGTACTCCATCGAGACCTTCTGCCTTGCGAAGTGGTTCACTCCCTTTAAAGACTGTCTAACATCGGCCTTTGAGACAGAGATCACAGGGTCATCAGGTGCAGCAGGGACCTTCACAGCTGTAGTTATGTTCTCCCTTTCAAAGCATACATAGAAGGCATTTAGTTCATCTGGTATTGAAGCTTCACTGCCATTCATACTATTGGGTTTTGCTTTGTAGAAAGTAATGTCTTGCAGGCCCTGCCAGAGTTGCCATGATATTGATATTGCCGTGAATCTGATATTGCCTCCAACCCTTCGCCTTTAAATAGCCCTCCGCAAATCACACCTGCTTTTCTGGTACAGGCCTGGGTTGCCAGACTCGAATGCCTCAGATCTAGACTTCAGTAAATGACGTACATCCTGGTTCATCCATGAATTTTGGTTTGGGAATGTACAGAAAGTCTTTGGAGGCACACACTCATCTGCACAGGTTTTAATGAAGTCAGTAACAACTGCAGCATACTCATCCAGTTTCAAAGGTGAATCCTTGAATACAGTCCAGTCCACTGATTCAAAGTAGTCCTGTAGGCGCTCCTGTGCTTCCCTTGTCCAAACCTTCTTGGTCCTCACTACTGGTGCTGCAGACTTCAGTCTCTGCCTATATTCAGGGAGTAGAAGTACAGCCAGGTGATCAGACTTCCCGAAGCGAGGGCGTGGAATAGCACGGTTGGCATTCTTGATGGTGATGTAATCGTGGTCCAGAGTGTTGTTTCCTCTGGTATTGCAAGTGATCTAATGATGGTAATTGCTTAGTGATATTTTCAGACGGGTTTTGTTAAAATCTCCCAAGGTGACGTGGAAAGCGTTAGGGTTTAAGGGTATCAGAACCCAAGTGCAGAGGAAAGACGGACTACAGTGTAGAGACAATGATGAGATTTTATTCATAATAATTCAAAAAGAACATCAACTGATCATCATCATGAGAAGAAATATTCTCAAAACTAGGACCCCGTAATTAGCGCTAATTGAATGTCTGCTTAAACAATACAAGTAACACAGACTCCCTGAGCCTATCAATATAAATTTAACAAGCTTTAGCAGAAAGCTCCAGGAGACTATAGTACAAAGGCCAAGAAGCTCAAGAAAAACACAAGGAATTCTAAACGATTAACGACACTCATTAAACAACTATTAACTAATTCTGATGGTCTTAAAACCTCAGAGCACAAGGCACAGGCCCGAAGCGCTGATTACGAATTCTCTCAGTTGGACATGCTTAAGTGACAAAATAATTACAAAAAAAGTTGAATGAAAGAAACAAATTGAGGTGGTTCTAATGACTGGAATTGAAATTAGAGCAGATATATTTTCAATTTCCTAGTACAACTTTGGTTAAGATTAGTGGCAGCTGTGAAGACACCTTGTGAATGGCTTTTGATACCTGTACTTAAAGTTCAAATTCAGTCACAGGTCATGGCGCTCTTGGAGAAATTCTGTTACCCTGTTTATATCCTGAACTGTTCCAAGTGTATTCTATCAATCACATTGTAGAAGTATGGTTGTCCCTTCATTATTCTTGAAAGGACATTATTGGATCATGATTATATAATTCCTTGTAAACAGATTTGCTGATTTCATGCACAAAAGAATAAGGTTATTAGATTTTGGAGATCAGAAAGGGTAAGATGAGGAAACTCACACCAGTCCTCATGGAGGGAATAGAAGTAGAAAGAGTGAGTAATTTCAAATTCTTGGGTGTCAGTATCTCTGAAGATCTAACCCAGATCCAATATATCAACACAGCTACAAAGATGTTATGACAGCAGCTATATTTCATTATGAGTTTTGGTGATTTGGTATGTCACCAAACAGACTTGAAAATTTCTATAGATGTACTGTAGAGAGCATTCTAACTGGCTGCATCACCGTCTGGTATGAGGCGGGGGTGCGGTGGGTGGAGATGGCCTGCTGTTTCAGATCCAAGTAAGCTGCAGAGAGTTGTAAACTTACTCAGCTCCATCATAAGAACTAGCCTCCGTGGTATCCAGGACATCTTCAAGGATTGATGCCTCAAAAAGGCATGTCCATCATTAACGATGCACATCACCCTGGTCATGCTTTGTTCTCATTGTTACCATCAGGAAGGAATTACAGAAAAGTGAAGGCACACACTCAACAATTAAAGAACAGCTTCTTCTCCTTTACCATCCAATTTCTGAATGGACATTGAATGTAGGAACACAACCTCATTACTTTTTTATTTCTATTTTTGCACTACTTATTTAATTTAAATATTTAATACATATACTTACTGTAATCCACTGTTTTTCCCTTATTATTAGATATTGCATTGTACTACTGCTGCAAAGTCAACAAATCTCAGGACATACGTCGGTGATATTATACCTGACTCTGATTTTGATTCCTTTCCTATCTCAAGAGGCAACAGAAGCCAACTACTGACACAAGATATAAAAGATAAATTTAACAAGCTCTATACAAGAAGAGAAAGCATTCTTTTTTTTTCCAACACAGGATATTAAAGGAAATAATTCTATTTCAATCCAAGATATTAAATGGAAAACCTTTTCTCTTAAGTCAAGGTATTAAGAGAGAAATATATCTTGCAATTTAACACATTAAATGGAGAAATTATTCTTCCAATGCTTGATATTAAATGGAGATGATGTACATAAAACTCAAAATGTTAAATAGAAAATTCCTCTCCTCTACTCAAGATATAAGAAAGATTTTTCTTCTTCTAATCCAAGGCATTAAATCGAGAAACTCTTCTTCAAACACAAAATATTAAAACAGCGATTAATCCTCAAACATGAAATATTAAATGAAGGGTATTTTTCTTCCAACACCAGATATGAAAAGAGAAATTCTTCATCCAGAACCAGATAATAAATAATGATATTCTTCTCAAGAGAAATATTCTTCTAACACCAGCTATAAATGAGAAAAAATGCATTGTTTAGCTTAAGGATAAAATGTCAAAATTCTTCCAACTTTAGTCATTAAATGAAGAAATTCATCTTTCACCTGATAATATTAAGAAACAAATTTTTCAAATTCAAGTTATCAAATGGAGAAGTATTTTATCCAACTCAAAATCTTAAATGTGTAAACTCAATTGCCTATTCACTATTTCAGGTGGAGAAATGCAGCTTGTACTTTGATACATCAAGTGGACAAACCTTTCTTCCAGTTCAAGTTATTCATTGTATAACCCATCTCCCTATTTTAGATATTAATAGGGAGTTGCTAAATAAATAAACTATTTGAATTCAAGACACTAAGATAAGCTGTTCTTCATTGGTTCCTTGTATTAAACGCATACAGAAATACATACTGCACGTCAACTCAGTTTGGACTCTGAACTCAGTAGTTCACATGATAACATGTTTCTGCTTTCTTGTCATTCCTTTTTTTGTTGTTTCCATTTTGTGCGATTTTGAATGAGGCAGCCTGCAGATAACAAATGGCACATTGCTAGATTAAACTGAACTGAGCTGCATTGAACTTATTCTTTGGATGGCTTTCTGAGTTGGTGGTTTTACATTCTATGTTCTTCACTCTTTTTTTGCCATTTGTGTGATTTGTTTCTTTCTTGCCCATTGGGGGTTTGGTGTTTTTTTTTCTTGAATGAGTTCCATGGTATTCTTAGTTTTGTGGCAGTCTGAGGGAAGACAAATCTCAGGGTTGTATACTGCATGCATACTTTGATAATAAATGTACTCTGAATCTTTGTCCACACGTCTGCACTTCGATAGAATTATGTGTGCAAAGGTGCATACAACTGACACCTAATATACCTGCAATCATTCTGTGCTAGCAATTAAAGGCATGGGAGCTAACTGGCAATGCTAACCTGCTTGTTGCTAAATAAAAGAAAGAGATTGAATAATAAGAGAAAATGGCAACGAGGCGAAGTTCAAATCACATCCAAATTCAGAATACTTCACTTCCTTTACCCTTTACAAAAAATGTTGGATTCCCTGTCAAACCATTAAAAAATACTAGGAATTTGTATTCAACTCACATTTCTTATTTTATTTTAGTTACTGTAACAGATAGAAAACATATTTTTAGAATCAGTAGTGCCATCAAAGTGCCAGAGCTCTCTCTATATCACACCGACCTTTGGAAATATATTTTGAAGACAGCACTCAAGTTTGTCCTATAATAATGTTAGTATTTCCTGAGTGTCTAGGGTAGCTGAAAGCTGGCACTGCATACGGCACTGCTGCCTCAGTGTACGTTGATCTAAACGGACATTTGGTTCAGAAACTTCTTACTTTTAAAGTTCTGCTGTGATGTTTAAATCCCACTGTGACCCTCCCCTCCTTCTCTTTCCCTTTAACCTCCTCCATCCAGAACCTACCAAGACTTCTACATTATTCAATGCTGAATTCTTCTGCATCACACACTTCCCTTGAGCTTCCATTAGCTGCCGTGTGCTCAGTGAGCTAAGCCCAGGGCTGTGCAATTCCCTCCCCAAACTCTTTACCTCTGCATCTCTGTCTCTCTCTATCCTCCTGTAAGATTGTTTAAAATCTATTTCCTTGGCCTAGATTTTTGTCATGTGTACTGCCATCTATTGCATTGACTAAGTCCTAATTTTAAAGTTGTTAACATATGTATTTTAAAGCTACATGTAAGGGGGTTTCTTCTTTGTGAGGGTTTTTTTTTCCTTTTTTTGTTACTGCGTATGTTAATCAAAATGGCTTCTTTGTTTTGTTAAAAATAGGACTGCTTCTTTGTTGCGAGAGAGTGCTGGAAGCTTATTTCGATTAAAATTTACTGATAATGGGAATTGTATTCATTTGCTAACCAATTGGGATTAATGTTGTTCTGAGTCTATAAGCCATTATCGGTGGGCATTTTGGGGAGTTGGCGCGAGGGGGTGAGAGAGAGAGGACGCGATGCTGTAAGCTGGGCGACAGAATGGACACCAAGCGGGGGTCCGAGGCCAGGAGGTTCAGTGAGGAGAGGAGTCAAAGATAGATGTGCTTGGTTGATCACTTCGGGTGGTCCTGAGCTGCGAGTCGAGGAGTTCGGAGGGGATCAAATGGTGGCCAGAAGACTTCGGTAATTGAGCTCCAATGGTTGTGCACAAAGTGGCTTGGACTTTGATAAGTTTGGCGCCTTTTCCTTATTTTCTTTTCCTTCATATATACTGTATCATTATTAATCACTTAGTTATAGTAATCTTTATAAATTGCTATCATTTAATCACATACGGTGTCCTGTCCGTTCATCACACAGCATCCACACAAGCTGATTACCCAGTTTGGCTGGGCCGAAGGCTGCTCCCCCTAGACGAGAATGAGCTGAGCAAGCCTGAGGTGACCCAAGGGGTTACATACATATTAAAATACGAAGAAAACAAAATTTAAAAAAGACAGCAATTAAGAGTTTATTTTTCTAATCCAGGAACGCACTCTCATGGACACTGTTTTGAGATACAATGCTAGGAAAACCCAGTAAGACTGAATTCTGACACTTTGATATGGCCTAACAGCCTATAGAGCCAAGGTGGTCTCCAAGAATGGGTATGAAGACTATGTTACACAATTAATCCATATATCTGTTGTGTTCATTACTGAGGGAGTGTGCAGAACACACCAGGATGCCAGCATGCCGGATACTCAACTAAACTTTATAGACAACTCTGTTTATACTGTATATCAACTAACACACACACACTCTCTCTCTCAATCATAAAAATACATTTTAAAAGGTAAAGAGGTAATAACACCTTTGGTTGACCTCATAGAAGCTGCTGCATCTAAGCACACTGTCACCTTACTGGAAGGAGATGAGCAGATGTTTTTACACAGAAAGTGCTAGGTATTTGCAACGTGCTGCTATCAAATTGATAGCAGGAGATATAAATGGACACTACGGGAGCGTATCAGTTCGCATGAAGCTATTCCAGCTTGGGGTGTCAGGATTCAAATTTCAATCCCAGTGTCCTCTATAAGTGGAATATATGACTTTTCTTCAGGTGCTTCCGTTTTCTCCCACAGTCTAAAAACAGACCAGGTAGGTTAATTGGTCATTGCAAATTGCCTGGTGATTAGATTAGAGTTAAATTGGGGTTGTCAGAAGTTGCTGGGGCAGAGCTCTCGAAAGGCTGGAAGGGCCTACTACATAATGTAGCCTAAATAAATAAATAAAAACAACTTTTAAAATGGAATGTAGACAGACACATCAACAGGCAGGGAATAGAGTAGTGGTTACCAATCTTTCTTATGCCGTGGACCAAAATCATTAAGCAAGGGGTCTGTGGACCTTAGGTTGGGAGCTGCTGGAATAGAGAGATATGGGCAGATATGGATTAGTATAGATTGCATGATATTCACCACTGATACGATAGAACAAGAGGTACTGTTCCTGCACTGGACTGCTGTACGTTCATGCAGAATAAACATCACCTACCCATTTTTTGTGGAAATTTGACCTGTGATAATGGTGATTCAGCACCTCAGCATGCAAAGGTATTTCCAAGTTGAGAATTCATGGTATTTTCTGTTCTCATTTCAGGCTTTCAGCATCTGTTTTTATTATTTTCACTGGTATTATAGAATGCTCTATCACACCAGCTGTGAGGGTAGAAGCTGCTGTTGTAGCTACTTTAGTGACAGAGTGTCAAGTTGATTTATCCTGGAATAATGGTTACTTACTTTCCCTGAGCGAAGCTAAGCATTACGGGATTTCTGAATTTAAGTCAGAGTCATACAGCACAGAAACAGGCCTTTTGGCCCATCTAGTCTGTGCCAAACTATTTAAACTGCCTACTCCTTGATGCACCATCAATAACTCTCTCTGAGACGTCCTATCGACCTGCTCTGAGACCATAGCCCTCCATACCCCTAGTATCCATACACCTATCTAAACTTCTCTTGCATGTTGCAATTGAGCTTGCATGCACCATTTGGGCTGGCAGCTCTTTCCACACTCTCATGACCCTCTGAGTGAAGAAGCTCAGACCACATTACACTAAATGATGGATGTATAGGTGTACTGCCCTTGCGGAGGTGTTGCAAAATTGCCTAGAGAGTCAGCCAAACTCCATTCAGAAATGACATGAGAGTCTTGGTATTGCCTCCTAGCTCCATGGTTTTACTGCAGACTGGACATGGTGAATAAGGAGTGAAAATGAAAAAGTATAAAATATAGTCCAGTCACCACAATGTTCTGCTCACACAAATAAATACGCACAGGTAGCTAAGGACTTGGTTTAGTTTCCTACAGGTAAACAATATAAAAATCTGACAAGTAAATACTACAGATAAATAGTATATGTAATCCATTGACATCCAGGTTAGTTTCTAATAAAATCTGACTGATACCTTTATATCAACTTCTAAACAATATGATGTCAACTTACGAGCAATGTTTCTGCTGGGGAAACAACAGGGTGGCTTGAGATTGATGCACCATCAATAAATCCCTCTGAGACGTGAAGGCAAGATATCGGCTTTTATTGACTGGAAGAAAGAACAAGCAGTGGATGACCACCATACTACATCCTGCAGACAGAGAGGCCGGGCTCAGGCCTCAATCGCCTTTATACCGGGGTCTGTGGGAGGAGCCACAGGAGCAGTCAGCAGGGGGCGTGCCCAGACAGGTATATGTAGTTCACCACAGAGATAGAAACCTTTTTAACTCCCAACATAAACCTCTGGCCTTTTGCCAGCCAATGTGCTTTCCCACCTACTATTTCCTGACTACACAGGAAGAGACATAATACAGATCTGAAACTTCTCATTTCAAAATAAAAGCTGAATCTGCTTAATCACATAGCAAAATTATAAACCAGTTGCCCGAAGAGCAGAACAACAGGTCTAGATTTTTTTCAAGAATTGTATGCTCTGATTGATGGTGATAATCTTCCTTTGTTTCTTAGAATAATACCTCAAGGGCAGCATCCTGCTTCACCTAATCTGCATTTATCAAACTTGAATTTCTCTGTGTTTTTGTGCTGCTTTTCTCTAGGAATAAATAAGAATCCTGTTCTTAACATTCACACTAGTGAATTTAGGAGAATATGTGATTTATTTTAATAAATATATCTTGTGAAATCATGCAAGATTATGAGTGCTGGGATTTTGGATTTAGTGCACATGACACTTCTACTGATTCATTCTCACTGGCACTGCATCAGAACTGGATAATTGGCTTTGGTTGGCATTGCCTTGTTACATAGAATCACTTTTGACAAAGAATTGGTTAGGATGTAGACTTGGTGAATGTTAATCTACTTTACTTTGCATTTTGAGTGCAGTTTAAAATAACATAACTTACTTTTTATAATGAAATACAATGTTAAGACTTTCCTGATGTAGATTTTAACCAACAATAACTATTGTATTTAACCAGGCAAATCATCATAACAACAAATTTAGTTATTTTATTGCAATTCAATATAACCAGTCTATCTTCTCCAGCCTTTGACCTTTTTCTCTCGCCTGGCTTTATCTATTACCTTTCAGCTACCTTCCTTCCTCCCCTTATATTTCTGGCTTCTTTCCCTTCCTTTTGGGTCACAGCCCAAAATGTTGACTATTCATTTCCATTGATGCTGCCAGACATGCTGAGTTCCTCCAGTATTTTGTCTTACTTGCTTTGTATTTCCAGCACCTGCAGACTTTCTTGAGTTTAAAATGTTGTTTGTTTTTGTTGTGAATTTTAAAGAAATGGATGAGTTGAAACTTACCTCTGAATAGTTGCAGGAAAACTAGTTCTATAACTATGATCGAAGAAACTTCAAGACTTGTTAGTATAATTAGATATAGAGAGAATTATCAGAGGTAATATTAAAAGGCAAGAGAGTGCTGTACAAAGGTTGTTGGGGAAGCACCGAAAACTATGCTGAAACAAAACGTTTTATCGATTATGGAGCCAAAAAATGTTTTCTTCACAGAAGGAGACCACTCTGCCTCTGCCAGCCCTTTAGTAGAACTAACTAATTATTTGCAATCTCTTACTGTATCCCACAGCTTGAATATGTGCATTGCTTAAATATTTTTCCAGTTCTTCTGTATATTATTAACGTCATTCTGTTACCAATTTGGATTCTAATCCAGATTACATCAACTTACAACACACACACAAAAACAGTTTCCTCCTATTAATTACTTTAAATCCTTTTTACCTTCATTATATGTTCCTTTGTCACTAGAAATAGTTCGTCCTTTAGTAAAACAATTCATGCTTTTGAGCAACCCTAGCAACACCACCATAAGGCTCTTGAGCAAAACGATAACTATGCTCACCTGTCCATCCATTGAGATGTCCCCACAACCAATGATCTCACTTTAAAGACTCTTTATCTTGTTATTTCATGTTCCTGTCATTTATTGCTACTTATTTATATTTGCATTGGTAGTTTTGTTGTCTCCTGGTTGATCTTTCATTGATAACGTTATAATTACTCTTCTGTAGATTTGCTGAGTATTTCCACAGAAAAATGAACCTCAGGGTTGTATGTGATGACAGATATGTAGACTGATATTAAACGTTTTTTGTACAATAAGTTGAACAGCCTCAATATAATCAGAGACCCTCACTTTTCAGAAAAATACTCGAATTTTTTGCACCATCTAAAACACTGACATTCATCTAAAGGTTTCAACAATACTTCATCTAACATTCAATTTAGAGAATGTTTATACTCTATTAACATAACTAAACACAAAGACATAATAATTTTTCATAGCTTTCTAAACATCATGCTCCTTCAGTTATTTATTTTCATAGAACCTCGGGTCTTTCTGCTTTGTAATCCATTTAAAAGAGCATCACTGAATTTATGTTGTTTTTCCTGATTCTTTTTAACCAATGTCATTTCAAACTAGTTTTAGGCAAGGCAGTATCATTACTGCAGCACTTCTTTCAATTTTAGTATTTCCTTAGGAGTGGAATTAATCCCCAAGATGAGTATTAAACTGTCTCACCTCTGTCGTCTATATCCCATAATCAAGGTGACTTTGTCTACCTCATGCACTGTGTTATAGGACAAGGATGATATTCACCTTAGGGAGTGAGGTGGTGGAGGAGGGGAAGCAAAACTCTGAGCTTTTGTTGAAACAGTTGATTTGTTCATTGAAACAGATGAAAGACTCAACATGATGTCCTTCATTAAGGACCCCCATCACCCAGGACATGCCCTGTTCTTATCACTGTCATCAGGAGGGAGGTACAGGAGCCTGAAGGAGCCTCAATGATTCAGGAACAGCTCATTCCCCTCTGCCATCCAATTTCTGAATGGACATTGAACCCATTAACACAACCTCACTACTTTTTTTTCTCTTTTTGCACTACTTATTTAATATAACTATTTTATACACACACACACACACACACACACACATACTGTAATTCACAGACTTTTTTCTATTATCATGTATCGCAATGTTCTGCTGCCTCAAAATAACAAATTTCACAACATATGCCAGTGATATGAAACCTAATCCTGATATAAATTTATCTCCTAACACCATGCAACATCATAATCTAATTATAAAACTCCTTGACAAGATTGACAAGAAAACCTGGAACACTTCCCACATCTCAAGAGTCTCCCCTCGGTGAAATCAGGCACTGTTGATGAAATTCACCTTCACATTCAGTGTGCCAGCCACCACCTTTGGCCACCTGAAGAAAGGGCATGACATCATAAATGACATATAGCTCATAATCAATTGAACAGATGTGATCCCTACCCTCCTGTATGTTGCTGAAACAGGAACGACCTACAGAGTAATACAAAGGGCTGAAGAAGTATGAATAGTGCTGACTGAAAGATCTCTCAGCAGGGTGCTTGCCCAGCACTGGGACTCCAATTTCTGTCAGTCACCTCTGATAAGCAAGCCTATATCATTTTCTTGTCCAGCTTCAAGTTCCTAGTATGATCAAACTATCCTGAGCTCTGACATAGCAAGAAATATCCTTCTGGAAACTGCTCAAAAATGCTACCAAAGCTTTGATCCTCTCCCCATCAATTCCTAGGAATCCATGGACTACTTAAGAAGTAGAAGTCAAAAACAAATATATTTGCCAGAGACATCCATTGATGATAAATTCAGCTCAGAACTGTGGCCAGTTTTAAGGGGAAGACCAGCTTCAATAGGGAGTATTTTTCTTTGTACTGAATGCAATTTGGCTTAAATTCTGAAACATTTTATTCAGGTTGCGTAAATTTCACAGAAGTTACACTCACTAAGGTACCCACCGCTGCCTTTAAGGTTCTACTACGTTCTCCGGGTGATTGCATGGGTTTCCTCTGGATACTCCAGTTTCCTCCCATAGTACAAAAGGCAGTCCAGTGAGCAGGTTGATTGTTTATTGTAAATTGTCCTGTGAATAGGCTAGCATCAAATCAGGGGATTGCTGGTCAGTGTGGCTTGAAGGTCAGAAAGGCCTATTCCATGCTTCTCTATCTAACTAACTATCTAAATAAATAAACACATAGGTAAATAACAAATCAAAATCCCTTTTCCATACACGAAAAGGAAAATACATGAAATATTATTATGAATTTTACCTAATTGAGATCTTCTGGCCTGACATATTATTTTTTCCCGTTGGGAAAAGATACGAAGAACATGGAACAAAGATTGGAAAGTGGTACCAAATTTGAAGTGCTGGATGCCATGACTGAACTGAGGAATGCAACAGACTTAATGAAGTAAGTGGCCTTACCTAAAGGTTTATAGAGAATTAGGTTGTGAGGGAATAGTTGTGCAAGTTACGGATTCAAAGATTCAAAGTATGTTTATTATCCAAGTATGTATACAAAATATAACTTTGAGATTCATCCTCTTGCAGGCACCCATGAAGCAAAGAAACAAAGAAACACCATTGTACATTAAACACCTAATGCGCAAAAAGAAGTGCAAGTTGTTCAGACAACAAAAAGTGAGTGAATAACACATAAAATGTCAAACATCAAACCAGGACTTCAGTTGTATTCAGCTTAGATCTGCAGAGCCATTCTTCGTGAAGCACCTCAGTCTGCATCAACCACCCTGATCGACCTGCTCAAAAGCGGCAAAATAGAAATGAGACTCCCAGGACATGTGCAACATGAACCTTGTGGTCCCCCAAAATGAGTCCACCACCTCCCTGCCCAATCCTAGTAAACTGGATTCCAAGACTCTCAACAGCGGCAAGCAAGAGGAAGACTGTCAAGGAAGATTGTCAAGGAAGACTGGACAAGTGCAGGCAGATGGCATTGAACATCTACCCGTCCTCCACTCTTGTCTTCAATGACTTCAACCTTGCTTAATGCCTCAATCAGAGAGAAGCAAGAGAGTCGATCATGGGCTTGTGCCCTCTCTCCAGGCTAACAGGCCTCCATACCACACACTCTTCACCAAACCTCACTGAACGCCCTCAGGGACTGCAAAATACCAGATATTTCAATTAGCACATCATTAAGATGTAAATCACAGGTTTCAATTACACATAGTTTTGAGTGGACCCATTTTCAAAAGAAGAAGAAATAAAATAAGTAGTTTTGTGAACTGTCTGCAGGGCATTGCCATTGGATGCTTTATTCGCTGGCACCATCTTGGCCTTGATCCTTGATGGATTGGCAAATTATGAAAAGGTGATATTGTAGCGGTGTGCTACACGCAGCGCTAAAATGATGACACGGAGTCGGTAACAGCAGTTGAAGAAAAAAACTTTATTCGAAATACCCAGCCTTGCTTTTAAGCCTCCTTCAACCTGCCCCCCGTGGCGCAGAGGCTCCAAAGCTCTGTGCTCGCAAACCCCCGTAGGCTATCTCCCTTAGCTGGAATGCTGGCTAATTGTGAGCCGGTTCGGATGTGCCAGGAAATGGGTCGCCACATAACTCCCCCCCCAGAACCGGCGATACACCCCCCAATGTCCACAGTCTGGGCCGGAACCTGTTTGGGAGGTCGGCCTCTGCGCTGCGGTGCCGGAAACTCGACCGGTTGTGCCAGGTCCACAAGGGCCGGTTTCAGTAGGTCCACCATGAAAACCTCCTCTCTCCGCCCAACGTCCAGCACGAACGTGGACCCATTGTTCCGGAGCACCGTAAATGGCCCCTTGTAGGGCCGTTGCAGCGGTGGCCGATGCCCGCCCCTTCGAACAAACAGAAACTTACAGTTCTGCAGGTCTTTGGGTACGCAGGTTGGGTTCTGCCCATGCTGCGAAGTGCGTATGGGGGCCAGGTTACCGAGCTTCTCACGTAGTCTGCCCAGGACTGCTGCGGATTCTTCCTCTTGCCCCCTTGGGGCTGGTATGAACTCCCCGGGGACGACCAGGGGCACACCGTACACCAACTTGGCCGACGAGGCGTGCAGATCGTCTTTGGGTGCCGTGCGGATGCCGAGTAGGACCCAGGGAAGCTCGTCCGCCCAGTTAACTCCTTGCAGGCGGGCCATGAGGGCCGACTTCAGGTGACGGTGGAAACACTCCACTAGCCCGTTCGACTGCGGGTGGTAGGCAGAGGTGTGGTGCAGCTGAGTCCCCAAAAGGCTGGCCATAGCTGACCACAGGCTGGAGGTGAACTGGGCGCCTCTGTCAGAGGTAATGTGGGCCGGTACACCAAAGCGAGATATCCAGGTGGTGATCAGTGCCCGGGCGTAAGATTCGGAGGTGATGTCAGTGAGCGGGATCGCCTCTGGCCATCTTGTGAACCGGTCCACGATAGTCAGGAGGTGCCGCGCTCCTCGTGACACTGGCAGGGTGCCCACGATATCCACATGAATGTGGTTGAAACGCCGGTGGGCGGGATGGAACTTCTGCAGTGGGGCTTTGTTGTGCCGCTGCACCTTGGCCATCTGGCAGTGCATGCACGTTTTGGCCCATTCACTGACCTGTTTGCGGAGTCCGTGCCAAACGAATCTGCTGGAAACCATCCTGATAGTTGTCCGGATGGAGGGATGTGCATAGTTATGAATGGAGTCGAAAACGCGTCGCCGCCAGGCTGTCGGGACGACGGGACGGGGCTGGCCGGTGGCGACATCACAGAGTAGGGTCCTCTCACCTGGGCCTATGGGGAGGTCCTGGAGCTGCAAACCGGAGACTGCGGTTCTGTAACTCGGAATCTCCTCATCTGCCTGCTGTGCCCCTGCCAGCGCCTCAAAGTCTACCCCTTGGGAAAGGGCATGAATGATAGGGCAAGAGAGCGCATCTGCCACGACATTGTCCTTACCCGAGACGTGCCGGACATCCGTCGTGTATTCAGAGATGTAGGACAGATGGCGTTGCTGGCAGGAACGACCAGGGGTCGGACGCTTTTGTAAACGCAAAGGTAAGTGGTTTGTGGTCCGTGAACGCGGTGAAGTGCCGACCTTCTAGGAAGTACCTGAAATGCCGGATTGCCAGGTAGAGCGCCAACAGTTCCCGGTCGAAAGCACTGTACTTGAGCTCGGGTGGCCGCAGGTGTTTGCTGAAAAACGCCAGGGGTTGCCAGCGACCTGTGATGAGTTGCTCCAGTACCCCACTGACTGCCGTGTTAGATGCGTCCACTGTGAGGGCGGTAGGGACATCCATTCTGGGGTGCACTAGCATCGCGGTGTTGGCCAAAGCTTCCTTCGTTTGAACGAAAGCGGCGGCGGACTCCTCGTTCCAGGTAATGTCCTTGCCCGGACCGGACAACAGGGCGAACAGGGGGTGCATGATGCGGGCAGCTGAAGGGAGGAAGCGGTGGTAGAAATTGACCATACCTACAAATTCCTGAAGGCCTTTGATCGTGGTGGGTCGGGGGAAGTGGCGGACCACATCTACCTTAGCGGGCAGATGGGTTGCCCCGTCTTTAGTAATCCTGTGGCCCAGGAAGTCAATGGTGTCGAGCCCGAACTGATATTTGGCGGAGTTGATTGTTAGACCGTACTCACTCAGTCAGGCGCAGAGTTGACGACGGAGGGACAGATGCTCCTGACGACTGCTGCTGGCTATGAGGATGCCGTCCAAATAGATGAACGCGAAGTCCAGGTCCCGTCCCACCGCGTCCATTAACCGCTGGAATGTCTGTGCGGCATTCTTCAGGCCGAACGGCATGCGAAGGAACTTGAAAAGGCCAAACAGGGTGATGAGAGCCATTTTGGGGTTGTCGACCGGATGCATCGGGATTTGATGGTACCGTCGGACGAGGTCTACCTTGGAGAAGATCCTTGCGCCGTGCAGGTTTGCTGCAAAGTCCTGAATGTGCGGCACAGGGTAGCGGTCCAGTGTGGTAGCCTCGTTCAGCCTGCGGTAGTCGCCGCATGGTCTCCAGCCCCCTGTCGCTTTGGGCACCATGTGCAGGGGGGAGACCCATGGGCTGTCGGACCGCTGGATGATCCCCAATTCCTCCATCCTCTTGAACTCCTCCTTTGCCAGTCGGAGCTTGTCCGGGGGAAGCCGCCGGGCATGGGCATGGAGGGGTGGTCCCTGGGTCGGGATGTGGTGCTGTACGCCGTGTCGGGGCATGGCCGCTGTGAACTGCGGTGCCAGAACCGAAGGAAAATCCGCCAGGACCCTGGTGAAGTCGTTGTCGGACAGCATGATGGAGCCGAGGTGAGGGGCTGGCAACTGGGCTGCACCCAGGGAGAACGTCTGAAAGGTCTCGGCGTGGACCAGTCTCTTCCTGGGCAGGTCGACCAGTAGTCTGTGAGCCCGCAAAAAAACCACACCGAGAAGCGGTTGGGCTACGGCGGCCAGTGTGAAATCCCACGTGAACTGGTTGGAGCCGAACTGTAGCTGCACCTGACGGGTGCCATAGGTCTTTACTGTGCTGCCATTCGCGGCCCTCAGTGGGGGACCCGGTGCCCTGCTGCGGGTGTCGTAACTCGTCAGAGGTAAGACGCTAACCTCAGCACGGGTGTCAACCAAAAACCGGCGTCCTGACCGCTTGTCCCACACATACAGGAGGCTATCCCGATGGCCAGCCGCCGTAGCCATCAGCGGCGGCTGGCCCTGGCGTTTCCCGGGAACTTGCAGGGTGGGCGACAATGGCGGGCTTCTGCGCCCCACTACTGGTGGTAGAAGCACCATTGTTCATTGGGCCCCCCACCCCTGCCCCTGGGGTTGGCGGGCTCTGCGGCCGGGCCTGGACTGGTTTGCTGCTGGGAGCGTGGCTGGGTGATCTGTGCGATGGACGATGCTCACCTTCTTGGCGTTCCACAGCAAGTCCGCCCGGGCTGCTACCTTCCGGGGGTCACTGAAATCCGCGTCGGACAGCAGCAGGCGTATGTCCTCGGGCAGCTGCTCCAGGAATGCCTGCTCAAACATGAGGCAGGGTGTGTGTCCATCGGCCAGAGACAACATCTCATTCATTAAAGCCGATGGAGGTCTGTCGCCCAAGCCACCCAGGTGCAGTAAACGGACAGCCGGCTCGCGCCGTGAGAGTCTGAAAGTCCTGAGGAGCAGGGCTTTGAATTCCGTGTACTTGCCGTCTGCCGGGGGCGACTGTACAAACCCCGCGACCTGGGCCACTGTGTCCTGGTTGAGGGAGCTCACCACGTAGTAGTAGCGGGTGTCCTCTGAGGTGATCTGGCGAACGTGGAATTGGGCTTCGGCTTGCTGGAACCATAGGTGAGGTCGCTGTGTCCTGAAACCCGGCTGTTTCAACGAAACCGCATGAACAGAGGCGGCGTCGGTCATTTCTGGTCCAAAAATCGTTTGGACCGTCGGGGTCACCAATTGTAGCGGTGTGCTACACGCAGCGCTAAAATTACGACACTGAGTCAGTAACTGCAGTTGAAGAAAAAAACTTTATTCGAAATACCCAGCCTTGCTTTTAAGCCTCCTTCAACCTGCCCCCCGTGGCGCAGAGGCTCCAAAGCTCTGTGCTGGCAAACCCCCATAGGCTCTTTCCTTTAGCTGGAACGCTGGCTAATTGTGAGCCGGTTCGGATGTGCCAGGGAATGGGTCGCCACAATATCATCCAACAGAACATGGCAATCTGATTAACTAATTATATTGATAAACAGCATTTTGAGTGGCACCTATCTAAATATAATCCCGCAGGGTTACCAAATCTCTCATGCCAACTCCTTGAGATCAGAACCAAAACCAGCACAAACCAACTATAACAAAAGATTAGTGTGCTTCCAAATAACATTGTCACTGATGAAGAACATAGAAATATGATTTACTAGAGACAACATGGCTGTAAGTGTGATATGCTTATGGTGGTTAATATGGTAGGAATGTTAAAGGAAAAGCAGAACGATAGTGAGTTCAGAGGTGAAAGGTCTAGAACATAGCATTGTAATATAAAAAAAATTATTTATATCTGTAGCACCTTGGGAAATGTTTCACTGGTAATGTAATGGTCTTCCTGCAGAAGCACTGCTAATATGTAATGGCAGTGTTTGGGTTATGGCTAGAGATAATGGGGGCTTTGGAATGTGCACCAGCTAATGAAGCGAGTGATTTTTTTTGTTGTGTGCCTGAGACCGAGGTGATCCGGGACTTGGAATGGGCCAGGGGTCAATGAAGTCCGGGGAAATCGATGGAGGACCAGTGAAAGGGAAACCATGAGCTCCAACATGTGCACATTAGAATGTTTCATTAAAATGGACAAGGGCCATTCTTTTTGTTTTACTTTACTAACCCTTTAGTCAAATTAAGAACTATAAAGCTAAATCATTTAATTGCATATGGTGTGCCGTCTGTTAATTCGTCGTACTGATTTGTTACAGGGTAAAACATCACACAACATCCACAAAAATGGAAGGTTTTGCATCTCAATCTCATACATTTGGTGAGGCCAGAGATTGTCTTCCCTAGACTTACACAGCTGACGGAACCGGAGGGTTACAATTGTGGGGGCTCATCCAGGATTGTTTTTTGTTGGATGCTGTGTGATTGCCCTGAGCATTGATCCAATGAGTTGTGTGTTTACGTCTGTGCTAAACTATTGTCTGGTAACTAGATTACATTATGTGGGTATGGATGCTGCCAGGGTTGAGTTGTGGTGTGCATCCACTGGGTTACCGGTAATGAATGCATGTGTGTTGAGTGAGGTAGATATTCATACTCCTGATGAATTTTTAATTTGACTTTTAAGTACTGTTAAAGCTGTAGGCAAAGTTACAATTGTGGGACAGAGGTTTGATAAAATGGCGGGCACAGAACTGTTTTAGTTCAGATTAGTGTTGATGTAATGGCAGTGGAACTGCCTGGTATTATTGGGGCCCCAGGAGAGGGGGGTCTATGGACTGTCCATACTTTCTGGGAGAAGGGGAGTGTAGGGGAATGGGCTGAATTGCAAGTCGGGTCTCCCGTAGCTGGAGGCAGAGACTTCAAAAACAGGGTTTTCTCATTTCTGCTTAGCGAGGGTAAGGAGTGTTCTGATATGGAATGTCTAATGAGTCCCCACCCACCAGTGGAGAGTGAGAAATCTGCCCATACCTCTCTGGTAAATAAATGAAAAAATACCCAGATTCAAAGTCCCAGCTGTCTTAGGCTCTGCCTTTTCTTAAGAATGAAGCCCACCCCTAAAGGAGAAGAGGAGTATGAGAATTGAGCAGAGCAGACCTCTCAGTTGTTAGATGAGTGGCAGTGCTCTGACAACAGCGATTGGTTAAAAGTTTGAGTGGGCAGGCTGCTGACGTAGCTCTAAAGGCATAGAACCCCCTTGCCTCTTCTGTGGCTTACATGCAAGCACTAGAGAAGGTCCTTGGTGCAACGGGAAGCCCAATGGAACTCATGACGGGTTACAGAACATGTGCCAGGAGAAGGGGGAGAAGCTTTCTGCCTGCATCTTTCAACTAGAGGGGCAGCTAAATTGCTTGCAGCTCAGAAGGGCCATTTAAACAGCTGAGGTGAATCAGTTAAGGATGGACCAAATAGCAAAAGGCGCCCAGTTCCAGAACCTGATTACTTGGGGTTTCCGACTGTCTGGAAAGATGCATCCCTCTTCCCTTGTTTGTTGAACTGATCAGAGAAGTATGTGTGGAGCAAGATGCGTCAGAGGCATGGGAGTCCCGTCAGCAGGGTGTAGCACAGTAGTGGTGTCCTGTGGGGAAGCAACCACATATAGCCTGCACCAGGGAATGCTAGAGGAGATTGTGTCGGAGTTGAGAACTGAGATGTCCTGGTTGTTATCAATGGGTGTGACCCCCCCCCCCCATATGAGGGAGCTGATAGAGGGGTGGATCCTCTAAAGTGACGGACTATATGGAGGGCTGCGAGCAGCCAGTGTCATGTGAGAAGGGGAGCAGTTGGTATTGTCTGTTACAAGTGTGGTGAAGAAGGAGTGTGAATGATGGGAAACCCCTAGGAGAGTGAGCCCCCAGGTACCTAAGCAGAGAGTCATCAGGAAAACTTAAAAGAGACCCAGCGAGGGGACAGCCTGGTGCATCGTAGGGAAACACATTCCCAGTAATATATCAAGGAACACCCTAAAACAATAAACCATATTCCTGAAGGTTTAGTGGGGCCAAGCTCCAATGTATTGCTACATATAGAGGGTATTTATGCTAGAGCCAAACCTGGCAGAGCATCGCAGGTCACTTTGCCGTACTGTTCATTTTACATCCAATAGTTGACACATTTACCATTAACGCCATTCAGTGCACTAAAGATCTGGGGTCTTAGTGCAGGTGATTATCCATATGATGGTTATTTGTTCGTGAAGCTGGAGTTTTCAGAGGCCGAAGCGGAAATGGCTGAGGTCCTTGATACATTAGCACTGGTTTGTCCAGATCCTGTTGAGAAGATTCGCATTTCAATTCTTGTGGGACCAACGCTCCTATTATGAGGAGGCTCATGGGAGAAAGCTAGAGAAAACCTGTTGGTGTACTGGTGAGGCCCGAACTGCAGAAGCCCTTGGTTGTACAGGTAACCAGGATGGCAGTGATTGTCAGGAAAACTATGAAGAGGGAAGTCACCTTCAAGCAGAGGATGCCCCTGGTGCATCTTTTCCCAGTGACATTAACGTCTAGTGTCCCTTGTGAGACAGGCCGGGGAGAAACGATCTGCAAAGGGGGGAAAGTTGACTGTTGAGTTACTCAACTTTGGGGACTCCCCAGTACCTGTGGGTTGGAAGAGGAGGTCGATAGAGAAAATGTTGAAACTGAAAGGTGTCTTTTCCACTGCTGAGGTTGATGTGGGTTGTTCCAAGAGCACTCATCACACTATCCGGGTGACCAAGGACACCCTGTTCAGAGAGAGGTCGTGGTGACTGGACCCTGCAGAAGTGGAAGACATTTGGCAGCATTTGAAGAAGTTGAAGGAAGCTGGGATCATCACTGAGTCCAGAAGACCCTATGTGTCCCAATAGTAGTGGTCAGGAAGAAGCATGGGAAGGTATGGATGGGTGTGGACTATAGGACTCTGAACAGGCGTACTGTCCCCGACCAGTATACGGTCATAAGGATCGAAGATGCGCTGGCCTGTCTGAGTGGTACGAAGTGGTTCAGTGTGCTGGACTTGAAGAGTGGATATTACCAGCTCCCTATGAGTGAGGCTGACAAAGAGAAGATGGTAATTATATGTCCACTGGGATTTCTCCAGTTCGAAATAATGCCCCAGGGCATATTGGGAGCCCCTGCAACCTTCCAGTGTGTCATAGAGTGGGAGATATAAACTTGCTTGAGGTATTGGTCTATCTGGATGACCTCATTGTGTTTGGGTCCATCTTGGAGGAACATGAAGCAAGGCTACTGAAGCTGCTGGGCAATCTGAAAGCTGAAGGGGTACAGGGGTCTCAAAGAATCAAGAGACCACCAGATAGGCTGGCCTATGTAGCACCAAGGAGCAGAGTATGACCCTCACCGCTCTGGGGAGCTATGTCACTACATTTTACACCTGGACTTTGGACTTTGCATGAAGGGTTGGGATATTGTCTCAATAGCATGAGGACATGACTAAATTTGGTGGGAGAGAGAGTTTGACAGCATGGGAAAGGATTCACTGCTAATGTAATGGTCTTTTGGTAGCAGCAGTGTTTGGGTTATGGCTAGAGATAATGGGGCTTTCGAATGTGCACCGTCCAATGAAGGGTTTCTTGTTGTGTGCCTGAAACCGAGGTGACCTGGATCTTTTGTTCTGAGGAAGATGAAGAGAGAAGATGCCAAAAAGGAGAGGTCGTAGATAATAGAAATAAGTGGACTTGGTGTGGGACCAGGAGTCGATGAAGCCCGGGGAAATTGATGGAGGACCAGCGGAAGGGAAACCATGAGCTCCAACTTGTGCACATTAGACTGCTTCATTAAAATGAGCCCTTTTCTTTTCATTTATGTTTGGTGGGGACAGAGATTGCCTTCCCTGGACTTACACAGCTGACAGAACTGGAGGGTTATATATCTTAGGGATGAATTAATGACAATGTTATCACAAACACCTGACCGTGCCTCTGGGGTTTAAATGCTGTGGTTCTCCACAGTATAGATACATCGCCCTTTGAATATTCTGGCCCGCTCCGCTAATTGGTGGCTATGTTTTGATGCCAAGATTTGGATATTTAAAGAGTACCTGATCTCAGGTTCGGGGCTCAACCATCATCCTGACTTTGGTTCAGTATGTGATTGCGTTTAGGATTTCTATCTCATGTCCCAGGTGGTGGGAGTCCTTAATGATGGACGCTGCCTTCCCAAGACACTGCTCCTTGAAATGTCTTGGATACTACAGAGGCTAGTAACCGTGATGAAGCTGACTGATTTTGCATATTTCTGAAACTTACTTCGATCTTGTGCAGTTGCCCCACCTCCCATTCCAGACAGTGATGCAGCAAAGGTACATTTGTAGAATTTTTGAGTGCTTTAGTTGACAAACTGAATCTCCTCAAACTCCTAATGAAATACAGCTGCTGTCTTGCCTTCTTTATAGCTGCATCAATATGCTGCATCCAGGTTAGGTCCTCAGAGATCCTGACACCCAGAAACTTGAAATTACTCACTCTCTCCAGTTCTGATCCCTCTATGAGGATTGGTTCGTGTTCCTCATCTTGCTCCTTCTGAAGTCCACAATTAGTGGAAGGTTGTTGCTGCAACACTGCGACACCCTGGTATATCTCACTCCTGGATGCCCTTTCAACACCATCTGAAATTCTGCCAACAGTGGATAAATCATCAGCAAATTGATAGGTGGCATTTGAGCTATGCCTAGGTACACAGTCATGGGTGTACAGAGAGTAGAGCAGAGGGCTAAGCACATATCCCTGTGGTGCACCATTTTTTGATTGTCAGTTAGGTGGAGAAGTTAATTCTAATCCACACAGATGGAGGTAATTATTAATGTTCACTGGGCAAATTACTTCTTTATTCTCAGCTTTCTGTTAATATCAGTATTGCAACTATCATCTACAATCCTGGACCATAACAGGCTGGCAGAATTTGTTTGCACCATTTGTATACCAGGGTTGTAGTGCACAAAAGAAATGTAGCATAGAGAATGAACACATTAACCTCCAGGTGAAAAAAATCTCTTAATGTATAATTTCTCCACAATAGATTTAATGCACCCAAGTGGAGGTGTTGAATAAAATGTCATAATCATCTAAAGTGTGAATATTTTTGTGGAATAGATGTGCTCTAATACATTAATCACAGGAAACCATTGAAGTGTTAGATGATGAAAGTTAATGTGGAACTCTGAACGGTGAGGTGTTTTTCAGCATAGATGAATTATGTTCATGCACCTAAGCAGTTTTACAGTAATCAGAAAGACTTATACACTGTCCTCATTATTATGGACTTGTGCACACCATCATATTCGGCAAAGAATTTGCAGTGTGCTTTTAGTTATTAATTTACCAAATAATATATTACCAGATTATGAACAGCAACAATATAAAATAACTTATACTGAATGTATGGTAAATAAAAATAATATACTGCAATCTTCAGAAGAGATTCTGTTATTAAGAATTAACATATTTATTTGTGTTTCTCTTCTCTTTATCCTGATAGATTGCTGTCACAATAATTTATGACATTAATAAACAATGATCCTGATTATTCAGTTGAGATATTTGTAAAAATAGAAACAACTATTTGATGGATTAAATAATGACTGATTTATATATTATGATGTCAAAAAATGATCAATCAAAATTTGAGAAGCAAAGCAAAAATCACATAGAGTATAAAGTTGAGGGTTCAAATAAGGGCTGAAATCATTACATTTACATTTCCAAAACTGTTCAGGTCTGTGATATGTGAAGATTATTATTGTATAACATTGCCTTAATAAAATGCTGGCATTACCTTATATACTACATAGAGTAACAGGTGATGAAGTAAATATTTATAGAAATGCTTCAAGAAGCAAGTCAATTTGGAGAGAGGACATGATTACTTTCTACTGAAATTGTGTGAAACTGAGTCTCCATTTTGGATTTGTTCACTGTTAGCAATTTCTCATACATTAAGCCCTTGTGACTTAGCCCCATTCTGTCTTTGTCT
Source organism: Hypanus sabinus (assembly GCF_030144855.1). Lineage (NCBI taxonomy): Eukaryota > Metazoa > Chordata > Chondrichthyes > Myliobatiformes > Dasyatidae > Hypanus > Hypanus sabinus. The sequence goes on along the minus strand of NC_082718.1, from coordinate 37,470,376 downwards.
ACATTTTGTAGCCTTGGTAGATTTTTGAAAAAAATACTCAGCAATATGTGCCCTCTCACTAAATCATAATCTCTTGCTTGAGCTTCATCTACACATTTATCCACAATTTAATTTTTGCAGGAACTGAACACTCAGCTGCTTGTGTTTGAGGATCATTCCACGTTCCTGATGAATATTGGCTGTAGTATAAAATCAAGTGTAATGGCTGTTTTTGCATTAAATATCCAAACAATGGCCATGAAATGCCAAGTCTTCCAAAAAACTGTCAAAATGTTATGGATCAGCACAGCTGTCTGCCCAAAACTAATCCTTTTTCTGAGAGCAGGAAACTTTACTATTGAAAGTATTGACAAAAATATAAACCTATCTGAAGTTATGATTTCTATCTAACAAGCAATCAACTGCAGCAATTCATCTCCAGCATGATTCTTCCCAAGAAACATGTTTAAATTAAAACTATTTACCATGAGATATACTGCATTAACAAATCCTAAATTGAGAATGCTGAAATTTAATATTAATGTTGCTATCTTGGCTTACATGGAGTGTTTGCCTGGATTCATTTCCATCTTATCCACTATTGTCCTCACTTTCAAAGGAATTGAAGGAAGAAAATTTAACAGATGCTGCCCACACATATTTGACAACAGTAAGGGAATTTTTGGATCCCAACATATTTTTACAGAGCAACACACACAAAATGCTGGAGGAGCTCAGCAGGTCTCTGGTTGTCCACATAGTGACTACATTTCATCTAACAACCATCAGGTTGAGCCAATTGGCAGAAAGTGAAATATAATTCAGAGTGAAACTCATTTTGGGATATTCTGTGCACTTTAATGCCCTCAATTGCAAAGTAAGATTAGCAAAAGCAAGCAAACAATTTTCTCTATCTGTCCCCTTTATTGGCAACACACCAAGGTAGGGATGATATAAAAAGAAATTAAATAAAAAAATAAGTTGGGAAGAAGCAGTATTTTGGTATCTGGAATAATAGTTTTGATTGTAGATGATTCTTTTTACAACCATTAGTGTAAATGATAATTGTGGCCAAAAGCAGCCATTACATTTTTATGGATTTAATGATGAGATTTCAATGCCAATAGCACCATGGAACATCAAGACAAAATAAATTAAGTTTTAAAAAAAAGGCCTTACATGCAGAAATTTAATTGCATATTGCATTTTAAGGCACTGTGCAAATCATGTTAACTGAAAAAATAGTCTGTTATGAAAAATTATCTGTTGTAGGTACATTAGTTGTCTGGGCAGATTCAATGTACAGCAGCTGCACAGAACAGACGTTTGTATTCCAATTTATATACTTTGAAATATTATTCACATTAGACACATGACCTATGATAGGACAGCAATACATAAACAGTTGCACTTGACAATGGTGTAAGGTTACAAATCTAATAAGAGACAACTAGTCTTTAAGTTAAAGCATCAACAACATTGAGATATTAAAATCTGAGCCAGCTATTTTTGAGATTGTTTAAATCTGGAAGTTTAGGTTCTTTGTGGATGTGCAATCAATTTTCTGAGTAAATGTATGATCTTTGTCTCACCCTGGTAAAGAAAAGTAATGGAAACTGCCCAGTCCATCATGGATAAAATCCTCCTAACTATTGAGCACATCTACAAGAAGCACTGTCACAGGAAAGCAGCATCCATCATCAGGGACCCATACCACTCAGGACATGCTCCTCCTCACTGCTGCTATTAGGCAGAGGGGCAGGAGCCTCATGACTCACACCACCAAATTTAGGAACAGTTATTACACCTCAACTATCAGGCTCTTGAACCGAAGGGGATAACTTCACTCAACTTCACTTGCCCAATCATTGAAATTTTCCCACAACCAATGGGCTCACTTTCAAGGACTCTTCATCACATGTTCTTGATATCTATTTCTTACTTATCTCTTTCTTTTTGTATTTGCACAGTTTGTTCACTTCTGCATACTGGTTGAATGTTTAAGTTGGTGCAGTCTTTCATTGATTCTGTTATGATTATTATTCTGTGGATTTATTGAGCATGCTCATAAGAAAATAAATGTCAAGGTTGTATATGTTGACATACATGTGCTTTAATAATAGATTTACTTTGAACTTTGAGTCATCTATGTGTCCTCATTGATGGTCTATGACATTGCAGAGATTTCTGCTGCATGCTGAAAGAAGAAAAATAAGGAAGAGAGAGAGGTAAATGCATATTAAAATAATGGTAGCAATTAGTTTGCCTAACTAGCAATCTACTTACCATTGATGTTCTGGTCCAAGTGTGGCAGAAATATAATGGTTTTTAAAAACTGCCTCCATTTTGCAGATCTCTGGTTACTGGGAATTCACACATGGGTTTGGCAGTGTTATGAACTCTTGCTGCCATGGCAGAGATATGTCCCGGTTTAACTTCACCTGCAGTTTTAGCTTGTTAGTACTGGGAAAGATGGAAATGTTGTTGGAATAGTTGTCTCACCAGGATCAACAGCAAGGGATTTGTACAAAGTCAAAGAAGGGAGCAAATGGCATGAAGGTAGAGAACCGATACAATGGATATTTAATTCTCAGCCAAGTATTTAAACCAAAATAAGTGAGGAATTTTATAGCCGCAGAAAATTGAACTGATCACCATACAGTACTACCATCCAGAGTTACAGTATAACTTCTCTGCTACAGATTACAAAAGGAGACTTCAACAACATAAATCCAATTGTAATGCACGTGACTAGCAAACTCAATGATAGATACTATCTTAGCGTGGGAATAGCATGGTAAGTGAATATCAGGAGAATTGAGATAATGGATGTCCTTGCATTATGAGATTGTGCTAGATGCAAAGGATAAGTTTTGCTTGCCCTTATCTGGAAGACCTTTTACATTTTCTATATTTATATGCATGCTCGCCAACATGAATTAAAAGGATTCAGGAGATACTGGACCTCAGAGATGCTGTTGCAGCAGACTGCCTGATTGTTCTACACTGATTAGAAAATAGAGGTGGAAATGGAGTCTGTGCCATTGTGTGGAAGGCCACTAGAAAGTCACTGAGTTTCATCACTAAAATCTACACTCCAGTCATCATCTGTGCTCTCAGTAATAAATGTAGGCATTTACCTGCAACACAGTGTCCCATAGAGTCTTCTTCGACTTGCCTGCTCATGCCCCTGAAACTGGTGCCCTCCAATCTCCCTTTATATTATTCTGTAGGCACATGTGACAGTAATTTCTTCTCTAGTGGATATGAATGTAAGGTGCAAAAATCTTTAGTCATGTTATGTGCTATCATTTAATACTCGACATGTTTATTGCTTTAAAGCAGGATTTCCCAGCTTGGAGACAATGGAACCTTGATTAATGGAAGGAGTCCATGGCATTAAAAAGGTTGGGAACCCCTGCTTTAGAGGAAAGATGGTGATAAGGGTTTGCATATAATTTCAAGGATAAGTGAGAACATAATGAATTGAAGATATCCAGATGCTTCCAAGATCTGTCCATCACTCATAGTTGCCATGATATCCTTAAAATATGAGTTGCAATTTCACTTTTACAATGCTGTCTTGAAATATCATTTTCTTTGCTGCATTCATAAGAATAATGTTTCAAGGTCTTGGATTTTCATAGACGCTCTCTTTATATGTGCAATAGTAGGAGAGCTTTGCCCAGAGGAGACTCACAATATTTGTGTCAGTTGTAGCTATTTGATGCAGGCTCTGAGTGGACCTCCTAAATAGCTAACAAGCACTGAGAGGGAGGTAAAGGCAGGGTTGCTGCATCACTTGCAAGGATGAAGTTACACATCAAGTCAGGAAGGCAAAGGAGAAAGCCCCAGAGATCTAAATCAGCAGAGTGAGGAGCATTTATACAATGTTCTCTTCACTTTCTTGATGATGTCTACCAACACCCCTGTGTACCTCCGTAATCAATACTTTTATTTACTACTTATGTATACCCTGAGCCCTTAGATTTTTTCTTTTTTCCAGGTTTTACCTGGCCACTCCAATTTTGTTTTAGTTTCCCTAAGACTTCATCTTATCCTTGACCTTATCCCAAACCTTCTATCCAAACATCTGTTCCAGCTCAATGTGAGGCCCCCTGTCACCTCCATGACACATTCTGAATTTCCCTTCACAGTTCCACTTGGAACATTTCACAATCACGTTCTAACCCGGGTGATTTCCACTCATAATTAAGCTCCTGCAGCACCAACGTTATGCTCTACTACGTTTTCCTCTGTGCCAAGTTTGAAGATGGAAAGAGCACAACCTGTAAGCTGGTAATTGTGTGATATCAGAATGTTCCCGTTCAACTGAGAAAGAGCCTTTAGCCAACAGGCACACCGAATACCAAACCCAGGTGAATTTGTTCAAAGCTGAAACATTCTGCAACAGAACATACCTCCACACCTGGAAACTCTCTGGATATGACTTGGTAGACCTAGTCAATTATGAAAGTTAGTAGGGTTCATTGAGTCATAGGCAATCTTTAGCTCACCGAAGATTGAAAACCTTGTGCCCAGTGACCATTTCACCCAAGCGATGTGCATTCTCAGTGTGTCTAGCCTCTGAATGTGGTGAAGGATACCTGAGCACATGGAGTTCACCAACAGAAACATGAGCAGAGACCTAAGATACCTCAGAACAGACAAACTTGAACTGTTTTCAGGAGCATTTGCACCTCAGAAAGATAAAGGAGAGAATAGAACAATCATTTGGCTGGAGTTCCTGAAGATTGTCAGGTGTATTGGAAATCATAGTTATACAGTTTGAAAGTAGGGCCTTAAGCCCATCGAGTCTATATCAACTCTCCACCACTTCTGATACTAATAGTACAGTATTTTATTCTCTACAGATTCTCGTCAAGTGTCCCCTTATTCTAAATCCTTACCTACACATTTGGGCCCACTAACCTACAGCAACAAAACAATCTGCTGGAAAAACTCAGTGCCTCAAGCAGCATCCCAGTTGATATTTTGGTTTGAAACCTTGCATTTGGGATGTGTACTGAAACTAGATGGGTGGCAGGATAGAGATACGTCTCTACCAAAGGAGATGTAAGGCACTCCTTTCCTCTGCTAACCTGCAGGTCACCCTTGGGCAGGGTGTAGAACCTGCTAAGACTACTGATCAGGGTCATGTGAAACCATGAGAGCAGGTGGTAGATGGTCGTCTGAGCAGCTGTTATATATCACAAGTCCTGGTTATGTGACCAGTGACTTTAGGGAGATAAGAGTTTTGATAATGGCTGAGATCATCCATCTTATACAGAGACTGCTCAAAGGAAGGCAATGGCAAACTACGTCAGTAGAAAAAAATGGCCAAGAGCAGTCATGGTCATGATCACCCACATCATACTACAGGGCACATAATGATGATGGTGACTAAATCTAGAGTGCCTGGATGAAGCCTATTTAGTCAGAGAGAGAACATGCAAGTTCCACATCAACTTTGCCAAAGTTTAGAATTGAGCATAATTCACTGGGTCTGTGAGGCAGCAAAACAACTAGCTGTACCACAGTTCCTGCAATACACTGTACCTGCTTGGCACTGGAGCCAGACCTGTAATATATACAAGGTTCCCATTTATTTCTGCTGTTAGATGCCTTTATAATGGATGAAATGGCAATCCTGAACAGTATAGATTGCTCCTAATTTCTCAAGTTTAATTGTTATTCAACCGTAAATGAATACCCATTAATTAAGTCAAACGAAACAGCATTACTCCAGGGCAAAGGTACAAATACAGTACCAACAGTCATACACAGCACAATGCACATATAGCACATACAGGATTCCAGTAAAATACAATCACACAAAAAAATAGTTTAAGTCTCTGAGTCCATGAATGTTGCAGCTGTCTGGCAGAGAAAGAGTGCTGGGGCAGGGATCAGCACGGGTGCAGACAGACACAGCCCTAAACGTCATTTGATTGCAAACAATTTGTTCATTGACCATTACAGAATGCTTCTTTGATGCTTCACTCCCTCCCCCCTCCCTTCCTTTCTCCCAACCATGATTTCCCACTCCCAGTCCACAATAGAGACCCGTATCAGAATCAGATATATCATTACTCACATATATCATGAAGCTTGATTTTTTTTGCAGTGGAAGTACAGTGCAATATATAATATTACTAACGTATTGTGCAAAAGTTTTAGGAACCCTAGTTATATTTACAAGCCTAAGACTTTTGCACAGTACTGTATTCTTCTACTCTGACTTTGTGAGAAATGCTAATGAAAAATTTAGGTCAGTGTAGGTACTTAATTGTCATCAGTTGTTCAATGTCAGTGCTGAGTCTAAAGGCAACAGATTCTACTGTACACAGTTTATCCATAATGAATAGCCACTTTGTATAACAGATGCCTGGGGTAGGAGAGAAGAGAACAAATTATGATTTCCGCGTGTGAAGCATTTATATTTAGAAAGGTTTCAACTGTGTTCATCTATAAAACCAGCATATTCATTCAGACAATGTTGTGTTCATTGTCTCCAGTTTTGTTATTGCTCTTATATAAAGAGAATAGTTTACTGTGGTGAAAAGGAAGTATTGTTGTATGGATTGTGCCCAGCCTAATCACAAGGGAGAAGTCAACATTGTAAAATCTACTATGACTTGTCCCTGAGGTGGATACAAGTCGGGATACGTTTCTTTGGATGTTTGTGCTGTGCATTTGAAAATGTCAGCCATATTCGAGGAACTAAATTAGTTCTTGATTCAACTCTTCCTCTTGCTTTGAGGAAGTAGGGCCTTCAGACAACGGCATCTTTATCGAACTTTGACCACTTACTAACATAAATCCAATTTTAATCTTTACATTATCTCATCACCTCCTTTTATATTCTACCTCTCAAAGACACATTAGGGGCAATGTTCCATGGTTGGATTATAGCTTGAGCACTGAAACAAATCCTCCCATGAAAGCTTTAACAATTTTCACATCTTTGAATATGCAACTTTAATTTTGAACAATCAACAATATAGCTTACAGCTAGCCAATGAAATGACATTCTAATCTAGTAATTTATTTCATGAATAAACAAGGTTCAAGGTACATTTATTATCAAAGTATGTATGCGGTATACAACTCTGAGATTTGTCTTCTCCAGACAACCATGACACAATGAAAACCATGGAGCATTAAAAAAAACAAGTCAGGTGAACAGCAACAAGAACAACAACCCCCCCCCATGTGCAAAAAGCATCTAGAACATCAAACCCCTCCCCCATGCACTATAAAACAAATCTCGCAAATAGCAAAAAGAAAGAACGGGCGGAAACACAGAACATAAAACTGAAAGAGTCCTATTGAGCTACAGTCCGATCTATGAACCATAGTCCCAGAACTTTGGTGTCATCCTCTGACATCATTGAAGGAGAGAGGAACCACTCAAACGCAGGAACCTTTCCTCAGGAGTAGTGACCGAGAGACCATCACAGGCAGCTACCAACGCCGTCAGCAGTGAGCAAAAGGCCGGTAGATGGTGCTGAACATTCACTTGCCTTCTGCACTTGCCTCAATATTTCAATCTTCCTCATCACGTTAATCAGCGAGATCAGTGAAAAACAGAATCAATCTTGAGCTTGTGCCCCATCTCTGAGCTTTTAGACATTGAGGCTGCTCACCTTCTGGAATCTTTTCGGAGACAATAAAATGCCAGATCAGTCAATTGATCTTCAAACTGTAGAACGCAGGCTGTAACAGTACCAGAGACACATTTAAAAATAAAAGGAAGACAAAAAAAATGTTGAAGAGGCAGTTGTGTGGACTAGCTGGATGATGCCTAAGGTAACATTTGTTGTCACCATATTAAACAAGAATTATGACACTGGCTACATAATACAGGCCTTGCCCAATAAGGCATGAATGATTACATGAATTAAATCTGGAATGCATTGTATATAAGGTTACACTTCTGGTGAAGGTTTAAACTTAAGATGTCATTCTATAAAACATAATATAAATTGCATATAATTTATGTAACTATTCATCTTTCAAGAAATTGAAACTCCAAATAAAATAATTCACAGAAAATTCTAACAGCATATAATTAGATAGATTGTGATATACCCTCCTGACTCTTCAGTTAACATGGATCATATAGAGCTATACATGCCATGTTCTGATCATAAACATGAGAAGTTCTGCAGAATCTGCCAAAATCCAAAGCAACACATACAAAATACTGGAGGAACTCAGCAGGTCAGGCAGCATCTATGGAAATGAATATATATTCAATGTTTTGGGCCAAAACCCTTCATCAGGACTCATAAAGGTTCTGATTGTGCCTTTATGAGTGTAATAAGTGATTTGGCAATGCTCAGGAATTTATTGAGTAAAGCAATTACCTCCACCATTGGAATCCCCAGGGAGTCCGATAGCAGAACATAATATTCTGGTAATTTCATAGGAGTAGTTATAGAGAATCTGATCAAACAGCATGTTTCAGGTTAAACATGACATAATGTTATAAGAGTCCTGCTGAAGGGTTTCGGCTCGAAACGTTGACAGTTTACTCTTTTCCATAGATGCTGCCTGGCCTGCTGAGTTCCTTCCACATTCTGTGTGTGTTGATAGCATTATTCTTTTTTAGTTTTAAACATTCTTAGTAGTTTGATTTTTTAGTTAGTTTTGAAATATTGTCATAATCAATAACACTTAAAAACCTGCATTAAAACTTGATACAGGCTAAGCCAGATGGTAAATACAAAGAAGTCTACAGATGCTGGAAAGCTGAAGCAACACATAGAAAATTCTGGAGGAACACAACAGGCCAGGCAGCACCTATGGAAATGAATTGTGGTGATGTGAACAAACTCACTGGAGAGACACCGAAGCAAGAAATGGTTTATTCAATAAAAAACAAGCAGAAGGCATCATACAGAGACCCTTTTGGAAGAAGAGGCCTGTTCAACCTAATATTACATGACATTTTATATGCTAAAGATCAAAGGGCAATTCTATTGTTAAACTGTATCTACAATGCTTCCTTGGAATTACATATAATTTTCACAGCCCCTTCTTTAGACTCCGGACACCCAGAATGAATGTTAATCAGCATGGTCTGATTTTTCAATTAACTGCTGTTCATGTTTTCAGGAAACTATTGTCCAGGGCTGCATTTTAAGCTTAATCTACAATCTACATTCAGGTCTAAAGATTGGTTGCTGAAGTTAATGTTTGCTATATACCCTAATTCCAGAATATGCCCTAACATAAATAAGCAGTCACTGCTTCGGGCCAAGGTTCTTCTTCAGGACTGGAAAGGAAGGGCATGACACCAGAATTAAAAGCTGGGAGAAGGGGAAGGAGGCTAGCTGTAAGGTGATAGGAGAAGCTAGGTGAGTGGGAAAAGTAAAGGGCTGGAGAAGAAGGAAACTGATAGGAGAAGCGAATGGACTGTAGGAGAAAATGAAGGAAGAACAGATACAGGGGAAGTAATAGGCAGGTGAGAAGAGATAAAAGGCTACAGTGGGGAATAGAGGAAGAGGGGAGGGGAGAAGCTAAGGAGTGTTGTTCAGTCACACGTTAAATTATGTTTCAACATTTGAAGTGTGCCATATACAAATTTCGTCAATCATATGATGAGTTTCGCGCACGGAAAGGCTTGTTATATTTACATACAATCAATTTCAGTTTTGATTGTGACTTTAATGGGCAAATTTTCCCTCAGCACCAAGTGACTGTAAACTTTTTCACCTGTTCCCAACACGGTCTCTTAGCAGGGAGTATATTGGAAAGAGGGATCCTGGTGGATTTTGCACTTCATTAAAGGACACGGTTAGCTAGCCGGTGGTATAGTGGCATCCACACCAGACCTCGAGGCGAGTGTTCCTGGGTTCGTATCCAGCCGGCTCCTTGCATCCTTTTCATCTGTGGTGGGTTGAGCACTGAGCTAGCAACCCGGCCTCTTGAAAAACAGACAAAAAAGTGCTTAAAAAAAAGGCTGCCTGATGCACTACAAGATGTGGAAAGGAAGAACTACTAAAGGACATGGTAGTCACCTACACTTTTGGCTGAGATCACTGATCATCAATGAAAAATAATCCTTCCTTGACTTTCAATATTTTGCATGTGAAGGAAGACTTTGTACTTAAAAGATTCTTCACAATGAGTGTGTAAAGTTAAACTATCCCAGTGTTTGGTGTAACATACAGAGATAGATATTTTTTCTCATCTATCTCTTGATGTTTTCCCTGACATTTCATGGAACATGTTCCAATATCTGAGCTTTACTTTACAAGTCATGTTCTGAATTTGTGATTTGACAACTCATTAGCAAGTTGCTGGCATCTCAGCGAGAGTCACACATTCATGTGTCAAATTCTGATGATACAGGGGTGACCCTCTCCCTTCCCAGCCACACAGACATCCTTTACAAGAGTCTAACTGATTAAAGCTGTTCCATATGACATGTGGGATTGCTTCACCAGAGCGTTTGCACTGTTTGCACTGCACAACAAGATAAAAAGACAATTTTGTACAACAACCACTTGCCATAAAAGAAAAGCAAATCTTAAATATTGTTGGTTCGGATATATCTGAGAATATCAGCCTGTTCCATTCACCTCAGGATGATTTTTTTCAGTATACGTTTCTGGAAGCAGGTGTAATTAGGGTATAAAGCAAATACTTGACAAGTGTGTTAAGCATTTTATTTCACAGAATCTGAATTTCCTTGCTCTTTAATGCATTTTATTTTTATCCGTGAATATATCTCCACTTCTGTAATTGTTCCGCCTCGGGCAAAAATTGAGAAATTATATCAGTCAAATTAAAATCAAAAACACGGGAAATTCTGCAGCTGCTGTAAGTCCAGATTAACTTACACAGAAATGCTGGAAGAACTCAGCATGTCAAGCAGCATCTATGGATAGGAATAAACAATCAATGTTTTGCCCTGAGACCTTTCTTCAAGACTGAAGAGGAAGGGGGAAGATGCCTGAATAAAAAGGTGGGGAGAGTGGAAGGAGGATAGCTAGAAGATGATAGGTGAATTCAGGTGTGTTGGAAAGGTGAAAAGAGTCTATGTAAAGGAATCTGATAGGACAGGAGTGATGACAATAGGGAAAAGGAAGAAAGAGCATCAGGGGAAGGTGATAAACAGGTGAAGAGAAGAGGTAAGAGGCCAGGTGGGGAATGGAAGAAGAGAGAAGGGGAGAGGATTTTTTTTTTAACCGGAAGGAGAAATCGATGTTCATACTGTTAGGATGGAGGCTACTTAGATGGAATATGAGGTGTTGCTTCTCCACCTTGAGAGTCATCTCATCAGGTCACTGATTGGTGGCCTTTCATCAGAAACCATACTTTTGGAATGTGCAAGATAATGAGAATTGATGAAAATAATACTAACTTCAATATCTAACCATGCCACTTACAAGTTTCAAGTTGTTTTCATGCATTAATATTGTTTCAAAGGTTGATGTGTCAGCAAAAGGCAGCCAGAATTTGTACAGCAACATCCAAAAGAGAGGAAAAAGATGAATGGTCATTTAATGCATTTATAGGTGCTAATGGTTATAGGAGAAATGATGATCAGAGAACCAGGAAACTTAAATTGCACTGTACAGTAGCATAAAACCAATGCATTACAAGTACATCACAAATTCTTTCCAGTTACAAACACCACATTAATTTATTTAAAAGAGATGATTCAATACTTCAACCAGAATGCCAAATTGAGAAAACGGAGATGAAACTCGGGATGTAATTTCAGGATTTGTGAGAAATCTAAGCTCCATTCAAGCACTGCAAATGGAAACACTCCCATTGATCTGAAGCAGCAACTGAGATCTTGGTATAAAGTTTCATCAGAATGAGGTGCAGTTGAGCTTCCAATCAATGGTCATTTTGTGTGAATGTGACTGTTTGCACAGAATATTATGTGCTCAAAAATCTTCACCATTGCACTGCAAGTTGGGAGAATAAACTTGGAAGTGGCTCCGCATTGGGAAAATATATTATGATGCAAGAACTGAACAATTTACATATGGATCAATAAAACACTAACTTCACTCCATAAGATTAATGGGAGAAAAGAGAGTAACCACTACCACTTAATACTTCACTGCTGCTGTCTATTCAGTGGATATTTCTGAGAGAAAAAAATATCAATAGCTGCTCTTTTGGCTTCCTTCACCTATTCATCTGCTGATGAAAGAGATATAAGGTGATAAACTGATTATGTGCTGTCATTACTTCATGGACTTTGTACTTTTTGGCTAGAATAAAAGACACAAAAGGTTGCTAAAGCTAAACAATAACAGCTGCAAATGTGAATATGTTGAAAGGATCATTCATCTCCTTGGACTCTTCATTTTCACAGTCTCCTTCCCAGAGCAGATGTCAAACCAGACTAATGAAGCAACCTAATAAGAATGGCTGAATCTGTTTTACATATGTAAGTGAATGCTTGAAGAATAAAATAGATACAGTAAGGCTTGCAGGTGTACTGTTTACAGTGATATTAGAGATAAAGGAGATTTATCTTGCATGTGTTGATAATGAGGAACACGGCTATGTTTCTGTGAAGGATACAGCCAAATTGGAGCTGTACAAAATTAGTGGTGCACATGGCCAGGTATCAAAGTGCAATGTATATTTGATATGTTTGGTAGCCTCTTGATAATGTCGCTGGGCTATAAGTCCAGAAATGTTGTGTTGAAATTCCATCATAGCTATTTCAAATATCTGAAAATCTCACTAATAAATCTTCTGGGTATGCACCAGGAAAAGAGTACAGAAACAATTTGAGGACTGGATTGAGGAGACGTTCGAGTGCAAGAAAGCCAAAAACCAGGAGCTGGCATAGCAGTGCCAGAGACAGGGGTGGAGGGCACAATGCAAGCTTGTAGTGGCGGGGTGTAAATGTTTTTTTGTCTGCTCACTCTGCAGAACCTACTCTCTCCTTGGCAATACAGAGGCTGCAAAGAAAAGAGTGATCAGGACCATCACAGAGGCTGCTGACCGAGCCTCCAGATTACTATGGATCAAAAGGGATGATCTGTGGACCAGTGCTGCTGGGACCTGGGTGAGGGTGTCTGATGTTCAAAGACAAAAAAAAACACCCAATGATTCTAGGTTATATCTTGAATATCTCCCATTGCATCCTAGAATGTATCGCAGCATCAATTGTCATAGATTAAACAGGTTGAACAGACAAGTTTAGAGAAAGGAAGCAGAGGTCAGATCTCCAATTATGTTGTTTATTGTTACAATCTCATGACAAATGGGCTGAGCAGATACATAGGACCAGAGGTGCTCAGCAGCTCAGAGAACAATATTGGATAAAGAAAGAAAGTTAATGTTTCAGGTTGATGAACTCTCTTTTAATCTGATGGAAGTACAAGAACCCAACAATTTAATTGTTTCCACTTCCTTTCCTAATGCTTTACTACTAAAATTTTCCATATTTTCTGGTCTTATCCCTGTCTCCCAGCATAAGATGTGAAATTTCTTGGATGTGAAATTCTGTTCTTTCAGTCAGCCAAGCACAATTCCTTTATCATTATTTTCCTGCTCTTGCATTTAATGTCTCATGGCTACATCCACGTCTGTGTTTTTAATTTTGATAATAATCTCTTCTGTGGAACCTTGTACAATTCCTTGGATGTAACGTGCCTAACATCTGTAGATATTCCATTCTTCATCTTGTTCAACTTGATCTGCTCCATGCTATCTCCTTCAATCAACACATCTTCTTTTTGAGCAGAGTTTTAGGTCTGAGGATGATTTGTTTCTACTTTAGATTTATGGATTCTGAGGTAGCTGATGAAGCCAATGTAGGAACTTAAAGGGTTTTGAGTTCATTGTTATACTGTCAAATGCAGAAGTATCTTTTATGCTTGGGTGGCGGAGTGGAGATATTTCTCTACCAAAGCAGGTGCATCTCTCTCTTGTGCAAGGTGAAGTACCTGCTTAGTCACCCCTGATCAGAGTCATGTGAAGCCATGGGAGAAGGTGGTGGATGGGTGTATGAGCAGCTGGTGCATATCACGTCCTGGTTATGTAACGAACTAACACCAGGCAGACAATCTCTAAGAGTGTGGATACTGTCCTATAAAGATACTGCCCAGAAGAAATGAATGGAAAACCACTTCTGTAGAAAAATTTGCCGAGAACAATCATGGTCATGAGAGATGAAAAATCATAAATGTCCTCGTCGTAACACATGGCACATAATGAACAAACCTTATATGCACAGATGTAAAGAAAAACTTCCTTGCAGTGGCTTCACAGAAACAGATAAGCAAACTTCATATGAAAAATATAAATATAAATTATACACAAGACAGCACACAATTAATTTTTTTAAAAGTTTAATGTAATTCAAAGTGCTCAAAATGGTCACAGTGTTGTTGTACTCTAGTAGTGAATAGATTGTGCCAGCTAGTTCAAGAACCAAGTGGTCGAAGGGAAGTAGTTGTTATTGAACCTGTGTGTGGAATGTCAGGTTTCTGTACCTCTGTCTGATTATAGATGTGAGAAGATGGTCTGGTGCACAGGGTGGGAATCTTTGATGATAAATGCCTACTTCTTGAGGCAGCACTTCATGTAGATAATACCAATGTTGAGGGCAAATAAGCCTGCGATGTATTTGGCTGAATCCACTAACCTCTGCAGTTAGTTAGGTTCCTGCTAATTTGAAATGTCTTATCAAACATGAGGCAACCTATTGGGATACTTACAATACATCTGTAGAAGAGTGTGGGAGTATTTGGTGGCATGTTGAACTTGCTTAACAGTCTAAAAAGGCAAAGTTGCTCATGAACCTTCCATTTGATTGTAGCTATGTGCTGGCCACAGGACAGATTATCCACTGTGTTAACTGCCAGGAATTTAAAGCTACTGATTCTCTCCACTGCTAAACCCATGCAAATTGGCATATGTCCGCCTTCCTTCCCTGTCTTGATCATCAGCTGAAGCTTTACTGACAGAGAGTGTGAGATCATTGTTGAAATACCATAGACTCTTTCATATCTGGAGCATGGAGCAGCAGACAAGGTGAGTTTGAACTGTTGGAAGTCTCTTTGTGATCTTTATGTGTGGCTTGCGGTTCTCTGGTATCTTTCTTTTCTGCTTTGATCAATTAAGAGCCAGAGGTGTTTGGGAGACAGTGAGGATGTTGCACTTTATCAATTAAGTTCTTAGCACATGACTAAGCAATTAATTTTTGATAATCTTATCCCATGGCAGAGCTTGGAAGAGATATCTGTTTCAAGAGTTTGGTATCAAATAGAGCCAACTGAGTGTTTAAAGTGCACTGATGTTAGGATGTTAACCTAGAAGAGGACACTGAGGTTAATTCGCATGTGGTTCCCGTAAATTTAGAGGACTTTATAGAATCAATTTTGATGACATTCTTCCAGTTTCTCCTGTGGGTAGTTCAGGAGTATGTAAGAGGAAAGTGATTGCCTTTACCTGGTAGATCACGAGCTTTGTATCAGATGTGAGGTCTTGATCTTCAAATACCTTTTTCCCTCAAAATAACTAAAGACTTTGTTGAATAATTGAAAGTGATGAATAATTTAATCACTGTGTTCAGCTGAGAGATGGCAGAAAGACGGAAAGTGTCCATGGCTTCCGAGGAAGACTTCCTGGAGAGCCGAGTGGCTCTTGGTGATCTGAATAATGGATCGACATGCACTAAGCTGGGCACACCATCATTCTGGAAGATTTTAACCAGGCCAGCTTAAAAGAGCCACTAAATAATTACCATCAACAAATCACTTGTAGTACCATAGTACCAGAGGAAAGAATACACTGGACCATCAAGAATGTCTACCATATTATTCCATGACTACACTTCAGAAAGTCTGATTACCTGGCTGTATTGCTGCTCCCTGCATATAGGCAGACATTGAAGACTGTAATACTAGTGGTAAGGACCAAGAAAACCAGATATGACTTGCAAGGGTTATTTCAAGAGCGAAGAAACAATAACGAGTGAGGGAGGAGGTGACATCAGATGCACATAAACTCTGGCAGGGTTTGCAGAGCATTACTTCATACAAAGTAACACCTAAAAGCATGAGGGGCAATGATGCTTCACTACGAGATGAGTTCAATGCCCTCTATGCCCGGTTTGAAAGGAAAAATATAACTATAGCTATGAGGAACCCTGCTGCCAATGTTAGGCTCTTTCAGGCGAGTGAACCCTTGCAAGGCAGCAAGTCTTGATGGAGCACCTGGTAAGTCTCTGAAAACGGGTGCCAACTAAGTGGTAGAAGTATTCAAGGACATTTTCAACTTCTCACTGCCACTGTCAGAAGTTCCCACCTGATTCAAAAAAGCAACAATTATACCAATGCCTAAGAAGAATACTGAGTAGTTACATTCACAGTGATGGAATGCCTTTAGAAGTTGATCACAGCTAGAATGAACTCCTCAGCAAGGACCTGAACCCATTGCGAATTTTCAATCGCCACAAAAGGTCTAAGGCAGACGTAATCTCAACGGCTCTTTACACAGCCTTAGATCACCTGGACAATACAAACACCTATGTTAAGATGTCGTTCATGCACTGCACCTCAGCATTTAACACCATCATTCTCACACTCCTGATCAATAAAGTACAAAATGTAGGGCACTGTACTTCCCTCTGCAATTAGATCCTTGACATCCTAACTGGAAGACTGCAATCTGTGTGTATTGGTGATAATATCTCTTCCTCCCTGAAGATCAACACTGGTGCACCTCAGGGGTATGTGCCTAGCTCACTGCTCTACTCACTCTATACCCTTGACTGTGTGGCTAGATATAGCTCAAATGCCATCTATAAATTTGCTGATGATTCAACTATTGCTGGTAGAATCTCAGATGGAGATGAAAAAGTGTAGAGGAGCAAGATATACCAACTAATTGAGTGGTACCGCAGCAAAAACTTTGCACTCAACATCAGTAAGATAAAGGAGTTGATTGTGGACTTCAGGAAGGGTGAGATAAGGGAACATGAACCAATCCTCAAAGAGAGATCAGAAGTGGAGAGAGTGAGCAATTTCAAGTTCCTGGGTGTCAAGATCTCTGAATATCTAACCTGGTCCCAACATATCAGTGCAGCTATAAAGAAGGCAGGACAGTGGCTATATTTCACTTGGAGTTTGAAGAGATTTGGTTTGTCACCTAAAACGCTCAAAAATGTTTACAAATGTGCCTGGAGAGCATTCTGACAAACTGCATCACTGTCTGGTATCAGGGGAAGGCTATTGTACAGGACTGCCGGAAGCTACAGTAAATTGTAAAATTGGTTAACTCTATTTGGGTACTATCCTCAGAAAATCAGCGTCCATAATTAAGGACATCCATCACCCAGGACATGTCCTCTTCTCATTGTTACCATCAGGAAGAAGATACAGAAGCATGAAGCACACATTCTGTGATTCTGGAACAGCTTCTTCCCCTCTGCCATATGATTCCCAAATAGACATTGAAGCAATGAACTCTACATCGCATTTATATATATAGTCAGCCTTCCTTATCCACGGGTTCCGCATGCGCGGATTCAACCAACCGCGGATCAGGAAAACCCGGAAGTTCTCTCTCCAGCACTTGTTGTTTGGGCACGTACAGACTTTTTTTTCTTGTCATTATTCCCTAAACAATGGAGTATAACAGCTATTTACATAGCATTTACATTGTATTAGGTATTATAAGTAATCTAGAAATGATTTAAAGTGTAAGGGAGGATGTGCATAGGTTACCGCAGATCAGGAATCGAGAAAAAAATGGAAGTTCTGTAAGTCGGAACAGGTACATCCGGTATTATTTAGCGTCAGTCAAACATTTGTCTTAGTATATAGTATATACCTTTCTATGCATATAAAACACTTAAGAAATGTATATATTTCAGCAATTAAACCATTGCTTTGCTTAGTAATAATTGTAGCTTTCATTGGGGCAGGGCCTTTCACATGCTCCATTATTCTCACTTTGACCGATTGTAGCTTAATGCTTTTTCAATCACCAATGGCATTTCACCTCTTTCCAATGGCTTTATTATTTCCTCTTTATTTTCAATCGTGATCGTCTTCCAGACAGAAGTACTGCGGATGGCAGGTCCTGAGCTCCGCCGGGTCCTAAGGTCCACTGACTTGAGCATCCGCATTTTTTGGTATCCGCAGGGGGTCCCAAAACCAATCCCCAGCGGATAAGGAGGGCTGACTGTATATACTTACTGTAATTGATTTACTCATTTATTTTTTTCTTTCTATATTATCATGCATTGCATTGTACTACTGCTGCTAAGTTAATAAATTTTGAGACACATCCTGGTGATAATAACCCTGATTCTGATTCTGATTCTGCAGTGGTGAATATTTGGTGAGGGATCTTGGTCTTTTGGACATTGAGTGTAAGGTCAAATGTCCTGTAACCTTTGATGAGCAAGTTGCTAATTTCTTGGAGTTTACAAAACAAATGTCAAGAGGATACTACGGTTCGACAACTGAACCTTAGATAATCTTAATTTTGATGTGTAGGTTGAAAGGGTTCTCATTAGTCTTGAAGATTAACTTTATTCCTTCAGGGTATTCATTGGAAGTGAAGTTTAACATTGTGGCTACATACATTTTCAAAAGTTATGTCATTATTACTATTATTTGCTCATTCCACAGACAGCTAGCAATTTTACAGAGATTTGCAAATAAATTGTCGACAACCAAAGTTGTGGCCGTTGTTTCTAACCAACTATTTATAATCACATTATTACAAATCTAAGGACAACTTCAATCTTGCTCTCAACATATTTATTCCAATCACCCTTCCCATTTTCTGAATGAGATGTTTAGGCAGTTGACTTATTTATTGAATTATATTATTTGATTTTATTATACTGCATTTCTAACCTACGTATAATTCATGACACTCTCCTTTTCACAAGTGTCCAGGCCATTAATAGTGCACCTTGCAATGAAAGGAGAGGATTGCAAAATATTATTCTACTTTCATTTGTATCAGTAAAAGCCTCTTCAGCTCACACAACTGATTTTGCTCTGCCGTTCAGCAATGTTCATGCGTCTGATTAAAACTTACTAACCATTGAATGATTTTCTGCTACCAGCCCATGCATAACACAAAATTTTACTACAGAACTCAAAACTGCTAAGAAATATTCAGGAATGATAACAGAAATGGTTAACATGTAGTATATATAAGGGCAAATATTCACCCGGCTGTCAAGTTCCAGACAATTCTATTTCCCCATGCATCTTTGTGTTGGGATCATTGCTTGAGTGGTGGGCTTCTACCCTAGGAGCCTCCCTGAATTTTGTCCTCTTTATTACAGATTCCTCTCTTGAATATTTCTGAATGTTATCCATTCACATGTCATATCAGTAATCACATCTAACTGCATTAATGATCAAGCAACACACACAAAATGCTGGTGGAATGCAGCAGGCCAGGCAGCAGCTATGATCACATGGGTTTTTCCAGTGACAAAGAGCCATGGTGACAAAAAAAAACATGTTTATGGTTTGACCTGATAATAATTCATGGAGCTGACAGATGCTTTTCTGTTAACACCCTCAGAAATTCAGTGGTAAGCCTCGCTGGAGAAAGGATCATGTTTGCAAACCTAACTGCCTCTGACTGGTAAGCAAACATCAAAGACTTACCACTGTTTAGCTGGCCAAGAATAATCTGAAAGATCTTTATTCAAATAATCCTTTACTGGAGACTCTACTTGATAAATGTAAATTAAGTCATAGTTACAGTGTTTTAGTGTTGTAGAATCAGACTGCAAGGCCCAATAGCCCAACTTGTCTGTACAGTCTAAGTTAAGCTTATTTGCCTGCATTTGGCCCATATCCCTCTAAAGCTCTTCTATCTATGTACATTACTGTACAAAAATCTAAGGCACATATATATATATATATATATAGCGAGGGTGTCATAGCCTTTTGCACTGTCCTGTATCTATCCAATGCCTTTTAACATTGTAATACACCTGTCACAATCAATTCCTCTGGTAGCTCATTCTGCATACCCACCACTCTGAGTGAAAATTTGCCTTTCGGCATTCAACGTCGACTTCCCTACTTTGTGTAAAAACGACTATGACCATTGACCTTGTCTAGAGCGCTTATTATTTTATAAATGTCTGAAGTCATCCCTCAGCCATCTTAACTAGAAGGAAAACAGAACCATCCCATCCAGTTTTGCTTCATAATTCAAGCCCTCCAGTCCCAGAAACAACATCAGTTTCTGGAAAAATATGCAAATGTATCTTTTGGTTCCTTTATTCCACAATATCCCCCAGGGCCCTGTCATTCACTGTGTACGTCCAGCCTTAGGTTAACTTCCCAAAATACATCGCTTTGCTTTTGTCTGAACTAATCTTCATTTCCATCATTGACACACTTTCCAGTTGATCTGGATCCTGTTGTAACTTTATGCAACCTTTATTGCAAATCAATACATGACCAATTGCATTAATGGCATTAAGTGGCAACTTGTTTTGTGTAGCTCTGATGAATATCATCAAATATTCCCCTTTAGGACCATTACAGCTGAAATCCAGTCACAACCATGGGTACTTCAGTAAGCAGCATCAATTTAGGGTGCTTAAAAAGTCTATCAATGCCCAAAATTGATAAACCTCAGTCAGCAGACTTGGGACATGAGCGCAGTTCTCTTCTAAGAAAATGGAATTGGGAGTGCCATGCTGTTCCACAGGTACAATTGAAACACAGAGACCTTAGAACTCCACCCCTGACTGTGCTGCTGGCGAATGTGCTTTCTCTGGAAAATAAAATTGAAGACCTCAGAGCAAGTTAGCTGTACCAGGTACACATCATGGACTGTTGTGTACTCTATTCTACGGAAATGTGATTCACACCCACAATTTCAGATGCAGCACTGCAGCTTGATATCTTCACCACTCTCTGCAAAGACAAGACAGCTCAAAATTTCAAAGGCAGGGGTGATGGATGTTATGTTTGATAACTCTAGAAACTAACTGAAAGAAAAACACAGGCGCTGGGATACTTGTCCACTTAGTTTTTCTTTCTTTTTTTTTGTGAGGTGTTCACATATGACGTGGTAGTGTAATGACAAATGCCATTCACATATAACCACTAATGAATCATGCAAACAAAGAAAGAGTGCTTAATCAAACAATGTATTTACAATATTACTCAAATATTACTGAAGTATTAAATATACTACAATGGAGTATCACTGTGATGCACAAACATGGCGGTTCTATCTCAGTCCTGCTCACCCAGCCTGAAACATCTAGAGCTCAGTGTCGTCCATTTTATCTGACAGGGCAGTTTTTTGCCATCATCCTGGTAGCGCTGTACATTCCACCTCAGGCTAACATCAGGCAGGCACTGGAGGAGCTGAGCAATGAAATCAACAAGCACAAACTGCACATCTCGATGTCTTCCCCCATCATTGCAGGAGATTTAAACTGGGCAGGCTTGAAGATGTTTCGGAACAATTATCTCTAACATAGCATCTGTGGAAGCAAGGACCCAACACACTTGACCAATCTTATACCACATTAAGAACCATGTCATCACATGCTTAGACTTTATAAAGTATAATTTATAAATTATACTTTACCTGGCTGTACTTCTGCTCTTGACGTATAGGCAGAGAATAAAGACCACAGTACCAGGATGCTGGATGGATTAGGGGGCAGGTACTGAGGTTGGACAAACTTGGATTGTTTACACAGGAGTGGCAGAGCTGAGGGGAGATCTTAGAGATGTTTATAAGATTCTGAGAGGCATTGGTAGAGTAGGCAGTATTTTTTCCCAGGGACGCACTGTCTATTACCAGAGTGCGTGCATTTGAGGTGAGAGGGGTAAGTTCAAATGCGATGTGCTGAACACGATTTTTACACAGAGAGTAGCGGGTGCCCAGAACAGGCTGCTTGGCGTGGTGGTGGAGCCTTGTTATTATGTCTGTATATAATAAAGAACTTCAGTTCTCAGTGGCTAATGAGGGTGGTTCTGGTTCACCTAGAAGCAGAGACGGTGCGGCTGAGCTTGCCGCAAGTGTTGGGGCTGGAGCAAAAGCTGTTGTAAATAAAATCATTCTAGTGTTCTTACCCATGCTGTTCCTCTTTGTAAAGAACAAAGATAACAAAGGCAAATATGATAGCATTACTCAAGAGGCTTTTAAATAGATAAGTTAATGTGCAAGAAATGGAAGGACTTGGATATTGCATAGGCAGAAGTGATCAGGGCAGTTGGGCATTTGATTACGCATTGTGGGCCAATGTCCTCTACTATTCTATGACAGTTAATGGAAATTTGGTGACATTGTCATTTAAAGAAAAAAAAACAAATTACAATAAACCATGTTTTCTCATTTTGATTGAATCATTGTCAGGGAGACACTAACTAGAACCCCATTCCTTCCTTCCTCACACAGTGCCAAGAATAAGTCTCATGATATGAATATAACAATTCATCTTGGAATTATTGGTGTTGGCTCTTTGGCTCTTGGTGCCTGTGCTGGCACTTTGCAATGAACTTAATCTCATATTCCGGCTTTTTTGATTTCCTTACATATTAATCTCCCTTAAGCACTTGGCTTGTTACCTTCTTCTATGGAAATTGCTTTTGTGAAATCTGACTGCACAGCTTTTTAGGTGTGCATTACAGACACTAATGATTATTTGTGTGAATCAAGTTCTTCTAATTTCTCTTGTATTTCTGCTGCCAATTATTTTAAGTCCTTGGCCGTTGGCTTCGGACCCACTTAACCCAGAGATCCAGGAGCTAATTAACCACAAACACAAGGCATTTTTGGATCAGGGATTTATCTCATCTCAAGTAAAAATAAACAGCCCTCCAGGCATCTGAGCACCAAGATTCAATTGGAAACCTGTGACCCTAAGAACAGATGGTGGGTAGAAATAGAGCAGGAGGTCCAACAATTGACAGATAAACCAAAATATGTGTGGGTTCTTCAGCACAGTCAATATTGCCCATGGGCCAAACACCCACGTGTCCTACAGTGAAATACACGAAGAAAAGACAACTTGTCAATGAGATAGAAAGACAAAATGGTGCGGGGGGGGGGGGGGGTGAATCTTACTGCAATGAGCACTTTGAAGAAAGTTTCAATCATGTCAGCCATGTATCTGCCCTTGACAAAATTGCCCTTGTTGTCATCACACAGACTGTTCAGTCCATCCTTGCCATTACTATAGACTAACAATGACCTTCAAGGTATCACACAGAAGGCTGCTTAACAACTTACAGGATTACAGGAAAGATACTAGCATGGATAAAGCAGTGGTGGCTTGGCAGGGGGCAAAGAGTGAGAATAAAGGGAGCCCTTCAGGTTGGCTGCCATTGTCTAGAGGTGTTCCATGGGGGTCTGTGTTGGGACTGCTTCTATTTATGGTATATGTCAACGACTTGGATGATGGAATTAATGGCTTTATTGCAACGTTTTCAGATAGGAAGATAGGTGGAGGGATGGGTAGTTTTGAGGAAGTAGAAAGGCTACATAAAGACTTAGACAGATTGCAGAATGGACAAAGAAGTGGCAGATAGAATATAGTGTTGGAAAGTGCTTTTCTGCTTGTTATGCACTTTTCTAGAAGAAATAAAAGGATACAAAATGTTCAAAATAGAGAGAAAATTTGAAAATCTGAGGTTCAAAAAGATTTGGGAAACCTTGTGTAGGATTCCCTAAAGGTTAATTTGCAGGTTAAGTCAGTGGTGAGGAAGGCAAATGTGATGTTAGCATTCAAGAGAACTGGAATATGAAAGGAAGAACATCATGTTGAAGCTTTATAAAATACTGATGAGGCCTCACGGAGTATTCTGAGCAGGTTTAGGCCTCTTATCTTAGAAAGGATATACTGACATTGGAGAGAGTTCAAAGAGGTTTACGAAAACTAGGACAGGATTGAATGACTTGTCATATGAACAGCATTTGATGTCTCTGGGCCTTTATTCACTACAACTCAGAAGAATGAGGGGTGACCTCATTGATGGTGAAAGGCCTTAATAGAGTGGATGAGGAGTGGATGATTCCTATGGTGGGAGAGTCCAGGACCAGGTGACATAGCCTCAGAATAGATGGGCATCATTTTGGAACAGAGATGAGGAGGAATTTCTTTAGTCAGAGAGTGGCGAATCTGTGGAATTTGTTGCCACAGGCAGCTGTGAAGACTAAGTCTTTATTTAAAGGCAAAGGTTGATAGATTCTTGATTGGTCAGGGCATGAAGTGATATGGGTGAAGGCAGGAGATTGGGGCTGAGAGGAATAATGGATCACCAATGATAAAATGGTGGAGGAAATTGGATGGGCCAAATGGCCTAAGAGCCCATCTGCTAACTAATAAGAAAAAAAGTTCTTGGGAGTAGACTATATTCCTGATGAAGTTTCTAATCTTGTCAAATGGGGATTGCTGATACAAATTCTAACATTCTTTCGTACAGCTGAAAAGTGGAGGACATGCCAGGGGCTTTAGTTTGCCATAATTGTGGCAATTTTCAAGAAAGGTAGTTATAAGTACATGAAGCAATATACGGTACTATGCCAAAGTCTTAGATACTTATATATAGCTAGGGTGCCTGAGATTTTTGCACAATACTGTAGTTGTCAATGTGGAGTGTGGAGCAAGTTTGTAAATCTGGCAGGAGCAAAGGATGTTGGGAATGTCAACAATGGAACACTGCAGGCAGGATGTGGGATAGATGGCAGAGGAGTACCAGGGACAGGAGATGGTGCAGATTCTGACATACCCAGAGACACCAACCAAGGTCATTTGATTACAAACAATTGTTTTATTGATCATTACAGAATGTCTCTCTGGTGCTTCTTACTCCCTCACCAAACGTAAAATTGCTAAGTAATGGAAAATGATGCTGTGATGGAAGAGCAGACATGAATGGCAGAGAAGATTTGAGGAGCCAGATAGGGCAAGTCCTACTACAATTTCTTTTGTCCTTTAATTCAGTTAAAGGATCCCTGCTACTGGCCACAGAGAATTTGCAGAGTCCTTCTCAACGGTCTCCATTCAGTGGCTGAAAAGATGCCGGTCAAATTACAGGGTGGATTCCACCCCGATGACACACAAGCAACATCACTTCCTCCATGCAGCATCTCCAAGATGAACGCAGGCAGCAGAATCGACCCCCTATATACATTCTTTTGGGACTACACAATGGTTCCTGGTTCTGTTCATGAAGAAGGCCTTTTGATGAAGGATATTTCCATTATACATTTACCTTCAATATGTTTTTGAACAATGAATCCACATCAGAGCCATCTCATTGCAGATTGTTGCATCAATAGCCTAACACACTTGCCAAATGTTTCTCATTACAACCTCACCTCCAGCATTTTTCTCACTAGAGTGGAGCTGGTTTACAGGATAGATGGAAATCTGTTCACCTGGATAGTTTCCTGTCTTATTGGACCACTTCTTTTCACATTGTATGTCAATGATTTGGATGAAGAAATTAATTGCTTTGTCACCAGGTATGCAGGCTAGATGAAGATATGCAGAATGGCAGGTAGACTTGAGCAAGCAAGGTGTCTGCAGAAGGACTTCGACAGAATGAGGGAATGGTCAAAGAGATGTCAGATAAAATATACTGTAGAGAAGTGCATGGCTATACACCTTGGCAGAAAAAATAAAGGCATGGACTACTTTGTAAATGGGGAGAAAATTCAAAGATCAAAGGTGCAGAGGGACTGAGGGAATCATTGTGCAGGTTCAGTCAGTGGTAAGGATGGCAAATGCAATTTTAGCATTCATGTTGAGAGGACTAGAACACAAAGGCAAAGATGTAACACTGAGGCTTTATAACACATTGGTCAGACCACACTTGGAATACTGTGAGTAGTTTTAAGAAATGATTTGCCAGTACTGGGGAGGGTTCAGAAGGGTTTCATGCGAATGATCCCAGGAATTAAAGATTTAACAAATGAAGAGTGTTTGATGGCTCTTTGCCTTTACTCACTGTAGTTTAGAATTAGGGGAAACCTCATTGAATTTATTGAATATTAAAGGGTCTGGATAGAGTGGATTTGGAGTGAATGTCTCTAATTGTGGTGGATTATAGGACTAGAAGACACAGCCTCAGAATTGAAAGGTGTTGATTTGAAACAGAGATGAGGAACACCTTTCTTTAGCGAGTGCATGTTGATTCTATGGAATTCATTGCCTCAGATGGCAGTGTAGGCAAAGTCTGGGCATATTTAAGGCAGAGGTTGATCGGCTCTTGATTTATCAGGGCATCAAAGGTTACGGGGAGAAGGCAGGAGAATGGGGTTAAGAGGGATAATAAATCAGGCATGATGGAATGGCAGAGCAGACTCTATGGGCTGAATGGCCTAATTCTGCTCCTAGGTCTTATGGTCTTAGCTAAGATAACTTTATTCTCAGTCCTTGAGCTACAGTATTTGAATGATGCTTGTGTATGTGCATATTTGTTGATTCAGTTCCACTTCACTGTTGATGCCTCACTGATAAGTGGAACAGGCCTTACACTTAACATTTGCAAGAGAACTCACCCTGCTGTACAGACTGCCCTCTGACAATAAACTTCCTTGACAACGTCCTGGGTTATTTACTCTGTCCCAGGAGCCACTTCCCACTGAAGGAAGTCATTCTATTGCTTTCACTGCATCAGCACACCCTTTGGAAGTCTGATTCCATTTGGCACCATGTGCATTGATAGATGACTGAACCCAGGCACAGTGGATCCATAAACTCCCATGTTGAGACAAAAACAAGAGGTTATTCATGAGAACTCCATCTGAACTTCGATGGCTTCACACAGTGACACCGCAAGATGAATCTGTCTTGAAACACACGCACAAGGACATGGTGATAAGTGCTAAACAGAGGACCACATTAAATAATCATAAAATGTGAAAAACCTGTGTCAGTCACAATTAGCTTGGTAGAATTAAACAGTAAGCACAAGGGCTTAATTACTCTAGATAAGACAATAATGAACAAGCACAGGGGCAAGGCCGGCAGGGCTCATGACACTTGGAGCAATATAGTGGCATCTATTGGCAATTCACTGATTATTATGTGAAATCTCCAGGATTGTTCCTTTATCTTGCAGCTTTCTTCTTCAATACCATGGATGGGGTGGAGTTAATAAAATAAAAATCATTAGCACTTTCATTCATTGAATTTTTCTAGGGAGGCTGATAGAAGGAGAACAAAAGTGACATTTCTTTCATTGATTGCCCAGCTTTTTAACTTCAGCATTAACTTGTTTAATGTAACAGATTAATGTTTCTTACATTAATGGACACAGTTACTTTTTAAAACTAGCAATATTTATAATTATTACAAGCAGCATCCATCATCAGCAACCCCTACCACCCAGGCCTGGTTCTCTTTTCGCTGTTGCCAACCGGAAGAATGTACAGGAGCCTCAGAACACACACCACCAGCTTCAGGAACAGTTATTACACATCAACCATCAGGCTATTAAACCAGAGGGGAAAATTTCACTCAGTTTCATTTGCTCCATCATTGAAATGTTTTCACAACCTGTAAACTCACTTGCAAGAGCAATTTATCTCATATTCTTGATATTTATAGTCTATCAATTTGTTATTATTTCTTTATTTTTGTATTTGAACAGTTTGTTATCTTTTGCACATTGGTTGAATGACCAGGTTGGTGTGGTTTTTCATTGATTCTGTTATGGTTATCATTCTATTATGGATTTTTGAGAATGCCCACAAGAAAGTAAATCTTGCGGATATATATAGTGACAGATATGTACTTCGAAAATAAATTTACTTTGAACATTGAATACATAGCATCATAATTAATTTGTCCTCGACAGGAGGAACTAAATTATAAAATAACCAGATTACAGATTAACAAGTGGAAAATAAATTGTGGTGCTCACTTTCTTCAAGCGCTGTGTTGAAATTACAACACATGTACCAAAAAAGACCAAGGTAACATGCCTGAATAACTGGCGTCCTGTCAGACTCACCCCAATAATAAGGCAATGCTTTGAGAGGCTGGTCAAGGATTACATCTGAAGCATGCTACCACCCAAACTGGACCCCCTAAAATTCACCTACCAACACAACTGATCAACAAATGACACAATAGCCACTGCTCTACATACCGTCCTTACACGTCTGAAGAAGAGGGATGCTTATGTGAGAATGCTGTTCTTGGACTACAGTTCAGCATTCAACACCATAGTTCCATCCAGGCTTGACAAGGAGCTCAGAGACCACGACCTTGACCCTGCCTTGTACAGCGGGATCCTGGACCTCCTGTCAGATCACCAGCAGGTTGTAAGAGTGGGCTCCCTCACCTCCAACCCTCTGACTCTCAATACAGGAACCCCTCATGGCTGCTTACTGAGTCCCCTCTTTTACTCCTTGTATACCCATGACTGTATCGCCACCCACAGCTTCAATTTGCTGATTAAGTTGGCTGACGACATTACATTGATTGGCCTTATCTCAAACAATAACGAGGTGGCTTACAGGGAAGAAGTCCTCTCTCTGACACAGTGGTGTCAAGAAAACAACCTTTCACTCAATGTCGTAAAAACAGGATTATAGGAGGAATGGAAATGGGCAAACCCCTTTTGATATCAATGGATCTAGGGTTGAGAGGGTAATCAGCTTCAAGTTCCTCAACAGCCACATCACCAAGGACCCCATATGGTCTGTACATACCAGTTGAGTGGTGAAAAAGGCACAACAGAGCCTCTTTCACCTCAGACAGTTCAGGAAGTTTGGTATGGGTCCCCAAATCCCAAGAGTTTTCTATAGGGGCATAATTGAGGGCATCCTGACTGGCTGCATCACTGCCTGGCACTGGAACTGTACCTCCCTTAGTCGCAGGGCTCTACAGAGAGTGGTGCAGACAGTCCAGCGCATCTGTAGTTGTGAACTTCCCAGGATTCGGGACTTTTACAAGGATAGGTGTGTTAAAAGGACCCGTAGAATCAGTGGGGACCCAAGCCATCCCAACCACAATCTATTCCAGATACTACCATCCGGGAAGCGGTACCGCAGCATGAAAGTCAGGATCACCAGGCTCCGCGCAGGAAAGAAAATATATTTTGAACTCTCAGCCAGAGGAAGTGGTGGAATCAGATGCCATTGAGTCAATTAAAAGACAGTTAAGTTGCCTTTTATATTGGAAAACAAGGGAGGATAAGGTCTTAATGAGGTGAAATGAGATTTAAATAATTGAATAAAAAGTTTAGTATGTTCATGGTAGACTGAAGAGCCCATATCTCTGCTGCACACTTCTATGATAAGATTGTGTATGTCTATGACGTGTGTAATCGAATATCTTTGGGAGCTGGTATTGTAGGCTTGCCTGCCGTTTGTTTCACCTCCAGATATTTATTCCAATTGGAACCAATGGCACCAAGTATCAGAAGGGATTTCAAGTGATGTTCAATACTGCAACAGCTGTTTAGCTCTGGCAACCAACAACTAATTTCTACCCTGAGAATGTTTTTGTTCGGAACATTGCACATTCTTTTTGCAACTGCAAATGTATAAATCTTCAGACATATGACTGGTAATTGTTCGGATTCTCATTTGATCTGACCATTTTGGTAAATGACAGCATCGTGGGTCCAACAGTCAACTGCTGGGATATAATGTCCAGCCGCGCATGTGAGCACAAAGGGTTAAGCTGGCATTTTGTCAGATTCTGCTCTTGAATTATGGATCACCAGCAGTGTTATAAGAGCAAGCAGCATTTTCTGCTCTTCCATCTGGAGAGACACTATGGCAGGCCTTAGTGATTTCAATTATTCAGGTTCTCTAACTGGCCATAAATTTTGAGCTTCATTGAAATTCCATCTGTTTTATCTCTCCCTTAACCACTATATTTATTATTAATTCTAAATCTGATATGTGATCTTTGTTTACTGATTTAGCTTATCATTACTTATGGAATTTTGTTCTGATGCTATTGTTGCTCGGCTGCTAAATATCAAATTCAAGTGGCTACCAAATATCTTTGTACAGGATCAATGTCCAAATTTTAAGGTTCAAAGTGCATTTATTGTTGAAGTATGTATACATTAAACAACCTTGATATTCATCTCCTTACAGCCAGCCACTAAACAAAGAAACCTAAAGGAACCCATTAAAAAGTAAGACCATCAAAAACACAATGTGCAGAGAGAAAAAAGAACAAATAGCACAAACAACAAAAGCAAGCTAGCAACACCGAGAATGACACAGAAACTCAGTCAGACACCACTGCAGACAGAGCAGGCCACAGCCTCAGAGCTGAGTAAATATTGTGGATCATCGAGCAAGGCAGGCCCAACTCTCATCTCTGGTCCCAGCACCCTGCCATTTCACCCTGCCTATTTCTTAAATCGTCCAAACATTGGATCGTTCACCACTCTGGCTCCTGGACCTGTCAATTTGATATGCTCTGGGCCTGGACCTTGCCACTGTGCTTCAGCTCGTATCCAACCTTTCCAAATTGGTCTGGAGCTTTGAAAAAGTGTGACCCCTCGCCCACAGGAGGATGCATTCACGTGACAATATCCCTCAAGACCTTTTGTTTCATTTTGTAGTACACAGAAAAGAAACATAAATTAAAATAATACAAGCATACACTAAGATCTGCTACTTGTCAATATTCCATGTAAATACGCATCTGTGAATTATCTTTCCATGTGATAGTTTGTGTTGTTCCCTGAAAAGAAGCTGTAGTAATAAATGACGGACTTGGAGCTTCATTTCAATGAAAGGCAGTCTATTGCTACTATAGGAAAAGATGGTAAGATGATTATTCTAGTCTTGTTCTTCATTGACTGCACACATAAGCAGGAAGCCTGATGTCAAGAATACCTGGGGCCACACTGAAAGGTAGTTGTAGCTGGATTGGTTCATTTTTACATCTAATTGAAGCATACTTGGCATATATATGATATGCTGATTAAATCTGGAGATTCAAATTTCAAAGTAAATATATTATCAAAGTACATATACATCACCATATACAACCCTGAGATCCATTGCCTTGCGGGTTTATTCTATAAATCCGTAGAATAATAACTATAACAGAATCAATGAAAGACTGGCCATATTGGGCATTCAACCAGTTTGCAAAAGACAACAAACTGTGCAACTACAAAAATAAAGAAGTAATAATATCAATAAATAATGAGACCATGAGATGAAGAATCCTTTAAAGTGAGTCCATAGGTTCTGAGTAATAACTATTCCTGAACCTGGTGTGAGTCCTGAAGTTCCTGCATCTTCCTCCTGATGACAGCAGCAAGAGGAGACGATGATCTGGATAGGTGGGGGTTCTCTGATGATGATGCTGCTTTCCTATGATAGCATTTGGTGTAGATATGCTCAATGGTGGGGAGAACTTTACCCATGATGGACTGTGCTATATTCATTATTTCTTGTCAGATTTTCCATTCGAGGGCATTGGTGTTTCCTTAACAGGCTGTGATGCAGCACAGTTAATATCGTCCCCACCACACACCGAATGAAGTTTGTCAAAGTTTTAGAAGTCGTGCTGAATCTGGGCAAACTCCTAAGGAAGTCCAGGCATTGCCGTTCTTTCTTCGTAATGGCTCTTATGTGCTGGGCTCAAGCCAGGTCCTCTGAAATCAACGACAAATGAGGAGGAGCACAAACTGACTTATCTACTTCACTATCCATTGACTTTAAAGCGGAGCTGTTGTTTTCTATGTGCAGGCTCTGCACGAGCAGCTGGCCCACATATTCAAACAGAGGAGGTAATTGCAGAGCACTCCACAATCTCATAGTTTCAGGAAATCAATATCAGGAAGCTGTTTGTTGCTGTACCTCTTAGACTGGTTGGGACCTTAGAAATGCACTGTAAATATTTTGGTGTCAAGAGTGACTGATTCCAAATGCTCAATAAAGAAGCCAAACAGGATCATAAACATGAGAAAGTCTGCAGATGCTGAAATCCATGGCCAAACACAAAAATGCTGGAGGAACTCTGCAGGTCAGGAGGCATCTATGGAAAAGAATAGATTGCCATTGACAGATACGGTAGGAATGTATCTTCAGCTCAGGGGTTCCCAACCCTTTTTATGCCTTACTGTTAACCTAGGGGTCTGTGGTGCCCAGGTTAGGAACCCCTACTTTAGCTGGTAATGGATCTCCTGGTTTCATCATCCCTGCTCTCACATCCATTTATCTGCTAAAGAGATTTGTAGTTCTCTCATCTGCAGTTAAACTGATATGGTTATTAGGTGTCATCTTACAAACAATGTAAACACAAAAATTAAAATTCTCAGAGAAACATATTAAGACAGTCATATGTCAGCAAGCAGGCTTTAGAAGTGATTAGGGGAATAGGCATCATTTAACTACACTCATTGGAAGGATTCCTCAATTAATAATGTTTGAACATTCAGAAGTTGAGTATGGATCATGCTGTGACATGTTTACAGCACAATAGGAATTCAGAAAAAAAAGCAAAGCTGCATCAGAGTGCTAAGTCATGCTGCCATGCTCACTTATTAACACACAGCGATGGCAGGAGGTTAGACAGTTGTCGTACTCTGGCAGATTTGCGGTAGTCCTCAAAGGTTTTACCAACAGTTATATTGTACAGCCAGCTTTGCCATTTATCTTAGCTGTTATTTACTATTCTGTGATCGAGCAAAGCCAGAATGGAGAGCCTATCCCTTAGTTCTCTTAAGAAGAGCTACCTCCCACTGAGAAACTTTCAATTCGCTGTCTTTTCTTTAGGGTAAGATAATAATTATCCATCTCCAGAGATGTCAGTTTAATAAAATATCCTTCATTGTTACAGTTTAATTTTACTTTTGAGATTTGAACTACTCGGTCCAACATTAAATAAACTAGCAGATTTTATGTTGCTGTGCAATGACTTTATTAATATCAATGTACTGAAGCAGGAAGTGAACTAGATAATAAGTACATAAGATCATAAGAGTTAGGCCATTTGGCCCATCGAGTCTGTTCTGCTATTTCATCTAGGTTGACCCATTTTATCTCTCAACGCCAATCGCCTGCCTTCTCACTCTATCTTTTCATGCCCTGACTAATCAAGAATCTGCCTTAAATATGCCCAGTGAATTGGCCTCCACAGTCACCTGTGGCAACAAATTCCACAGATTCGCCAGTCTCTGGCTAAATAAATTCCTGCTCACCTCCATTCTAAAAGGACGTTCCTCCATCTTGAGGCTGTGTCCCTTGGACATAAGCATCACTCACCATGACCAACATCCTCTCCACATCCACTCTATCTGCCTTTTGAGCTTTCGATAGGGTTCAATGGGGTCATCCCTCACATGCAATTATTAATGCAAATATTAATTGTACTGGGATGTAAACAAATATCTTATCATTCAGAGAAGAGACATGAAAAAGATGTAGAAATATAACATGGATATTCTATAGTCTGTTTTCCTATTCATGAAGAACTTAAATACTTACTTCTTGTAAATAATTCAGTGTTGCTCCTAAAAAAGGATACTTATTAGAAACTTCTTTTTAACCTTGTAAACTTTGCTGAAACAAGAGGGTAAATGAACTGGATTTAGTGAGATGGAAAATGGTTCTGTGTCAAAGCCGGTTCTGTTCAAGCAAAAAATGATCTTAGTGATGGAAGGTGCTTTTTCATCTAAGTGCTGTAACGATTCATTGCACAGAGATTAAGTGAGGATGTCACAAGGACCGAGCAAAAACTGAGACAATTGCCACCAGATTGATTCCTGGGATGGTGTGTTTGTCTTACGGAAAGAGGTTAAGCATACTAGACCTTTTGCTGAGTATTCAACTGTCAATGTGGACTCTCTTTGTAAACACTATCTTATACTGGGAAAAAATGAGAGGACAGCTCATTAAAGTGTATAAAATTGAATGCAATTTTATACTTCTGCATTTAAAATTTTGACAAACTTCTATAGATGTGCAGTGGAGGGTACATTGACTGGCTGCATCACAGCCTAGTATGGAAACACCAATACCCTTGAATGGAAAATCCTACATAAAGTAGTGGATATGGACCAAGTACATCAGGGGTAAAGCCCTCCCCACCATGTATGTGCTCAAACACGAAGTGTTATAGGAAAGCAGCATCCATCATCAGGGCCCCCACACCCAAGTTCATGCTCTTTTTACACTGCTGCCATAAGGAAGAAGACATGGGAGCCTCAGGACGCAGACCACCAGGTTCAGGACCCCTTAACCATCAGACTCTTGAAGCAAAGTGGATAACTTCACCCAACTTCACTTGCCCCATCCTTAGAATGTTCCCACAGCATATATTGCTTATTAATTTAGAACCATAGAACCATAGAACATTACAGCATAGTACAGGCCCTTCAGCCCTCCATATTGTGCCAACCCATATAATCCTTTAAAAAAGTACTAAACCTACACTATCCCATAACCCTCTATTTTTCTTTCATCCATGTTCCTGCCCTTGAGGCTGTTAAATACCCCT
Organism: Hypanus sabinus; assembly: GCF_030144855.1. Taxonomy (NCBI): domain Eukaryota; kingdom Metazoa; phylum Chordata; class Chondrichthyes; order Myliobatiformes; family Dasyatidae; genus Hypanus; species Hypanus sabinus. The sequence goes on along the minus strand of NC_082718.1, from coordinate 37,435,950 downwards.
AATGTTTTAGCCTCCACCACCATCCCTGGTGAATTATTCCAGGCACTCACAACCCTCTGTGTGAAAAACTTACCCTTGATGTTTCTCCTAAACTTCCCTACCTTCCTTTTGTACATATGCCCTCTGGTGTTTGCTATTGGTGCCCTGGGAAACAGGTACTGACTATCCATCCTATCTATGCCTCTCATTGTCTTGTAGACCTCTATCAAGTCCCCTCTCATTCTTCTACGCTCCATAGAGAAAACTCCCAGCTCTGCTAACCTTGCTTCATATGACTTGTTCTCCAAACCAGACAACATCCTGGTAAACCCCCTCTGCATCCTCTCCATAGCTTCCACAACATTCCTATAATGAGATGACCAGAATTGAACACAATACCCTAAGCGCGGCCTCACCAGAGATTTGTAGAGTTGCAACATGACCTCTCTACTCTTGAATTCAATCCCCCTGTTAATGAAGCCTAGCATCCCATAGGCCTTCTTAACTACCCTATCACCCTGCGCAGCAACCTTGAGGGATGTATGGATTTGAACCCCAAGTTCACTTTGTTCATCCACACTCTTAAGTAACTGACCATTAATCCTGTACTCAGTCTTCTTGTTTGTCCTTCCAAAATACATCACCTCACACTTATCCAGATTGAACTCCATCTGCTATTTTTCTGCCCAACTCAGCACCCTGTCTATATCCTCTTGTCACCTGCGACAACCTACAGCTCCATCCACAATGCCTCCAATCTTCGTGTCATCCACAAACTTACTCACCCATCCTTCCGCCTCTACATCCAGGTCCTTTATAAAAATCACAAATGGCAGGGGTCCCAGGACAGATCCCTGCAGCACTCCATTAGTTACTGACCTCCAGGCAGAATACTTCCCTTGCACAACTCCCCTCTGCTTTGAGCCAACTTTTTCTCCAAACAACCGAAGTTTCACTTATCCCATGCTCATGACTTTCTGGATGAGTCTCTCGTGAGGGACCTTGTCAATTATTTATTTATTTATTTATTTTTGTGTTTGCAGAGCTTGGTGACTTCTGCCTTCTGGTTGAACACTCAAGCTGGGTGCCCTTTTGTTGATTCAGTTGTGGGTATTAGTCTACTGATTTAATATGTCCACAAGAAAACGAATCTCAGGGTTGTATATGGTGACATATATGTACTTTGATATAAAATTTACTCTGGAGCAGCAGTATAGTGCAATACATAAGATTACTATAGTACAGTGCTAATAGCTATATTATGTACCTACGACATTTACACAGTACTGTACAAGAGAGAGATTGATTGATGGTTAGACATTAAGACAACATTGAGATATAGGGTAACAGCTGGGGACTGGCAATTGGGAGAAAACTTAGTCATGATTTTATTGAGTAGTGAGGAGTTTCCAAATATTTTGTATGCCATGCACCAATGCCATTAAGCAAGGGGTCTCTGGACCCAAGTTGGGAACCCCTGGAGTAGACGGACAGTTAGCAGGGGTTGAATGATCTGTATCTGCTCTGATTCTTATCCTCTAATACAGGGATTCACAACCTGGCATCCACAGACCCCTCTGTTAATGCTAGTTAGTCCGTGGCATAATAACAGTTGGGAACCCCTGTGCTAAACAAGTTGGTTTTAGTGAGATGGGAAGTGGTTCTGTATCAGAGACTTTGCCAGTTTAGAACCTCAACCCGAAGATCAGATCTGTCTTTATCCATGATCAAGTTGCAACTAATGCTGTTATGATATCTGGAACCAAAGTGTTCCCCTACACACACTTCTGTCACCAGTCCTAACTTGTTTCCTAATAGGAGATGTACTATTGCATCCTCTCTAGTTGGTACCTCTATATATTGATTTAGAAAACTTTCCTGAACATTTTACAAACTCTAACCTGTCTAGACCTTTAACAGTATGGGAGTCCCAATCAATATGTGGAAAATTAAAATACCCTACTATCACAACTTCATGTTTCCTGCAGTTGTCTGCTATCTCTCTGCAGATTTGCTCCTCCAATTCTCGCTGACTATTGGGTGGTCTGTAACTTTCCCTGACTAGCAATGCCACTGCTGTATACTTCTCAACTGAATGAATAGATTCATTCAGTTGACAAGTATACACTATTATGCAAAAGTGCTAGGGTGCCTGAGACTTTTGCACAGTACTGAAGTAATTTTATGTTTTACTCTGTACTGCTGCCACAAAAGAAAACAAATTTCATGATATGCAGTATGTGAGTGATGATATATCTAGATCTCTGTTATGGACTGAGAGTGGGAAGAGGGGTCAGGGGAAGGGAATTAAGGAATCATGGTTAGGAAAGGGGAAGGGAGGGGGAAGCACCAGAGAAACATTCTATAATGATCAATAAACCAATTGTTCAGAATTAATCAACCTTGCCTCCTTCTCTGCCACCTCTCCCACAGTGCTTAGGTGTGTGTGTGTGTATATATATATATATCTCTAAGACTTTTGCACAGAACTGTATCAAATGAGTATATTTATTGTAAACTCCATCCCTTTGATTTAACTGTAAAGATGTAATTGTTAAGCATATTCTTACTGTCTGACTTATGCCTCATGTTTGCTCTCCCAGTGACATTGTCTCTTAATTGCTATGCAATGAATCATTACAGAACTTAAATGCAAAAAAATTCTCTCCATCTCATTTGATTTAAGTTCCATAACCACCAGATGTGTAAAAGAAAAACTTTTCCTGAGAATACAGTACCCTTGTAAATATGGCTTCAGTAAGAAGACGATGGCACTCTCAGAAGAGCGGAAGATTAATGAAGATGGGACAAAGGAATTGGACAAAGGAAAGGTAAGAGGCATATCCCTTGTGTTCTTGTTGCTGAAGCACGAGACAAGGGACTGTGCACTGAAAGACGCAGAAAAAGAAAGATATGCTCTTTTGTCCCAGAATGTCTGGACCTTAGGGAAGATTCTCTAAATAGAAAGCCTGCCTCGGAAAAATACTATACTTTGTAAATGGATCACAATAGTTTCTTTAGATCTTAAATCATATTAAACCTTTACAAATTGAACTTAGATTTTGCCAAAGGAAAGTGACCTTTTATCCAAAAGGAATTTAATTACAGACAACAGGCTGAAGCTTTAGAAATGTTAATTTGAAAATAAAGTGGCATTTTATTATGCATGCTTGTGGAAAGGGCTCGACTATATTTCATTTCATTGTTAATTTATGTTTATGTCAAACAAAGATGACATTTGATGTTATTGTAAGGGTGTATAAAATCAGTATAATTTTGTCATTCACGTTCAGTTCAGAAAAGCAGTGAAAGAGAGAGACTGGCAAAACATAGAATAAGGGCTGAACCTCATCTACCTAATAAAGTGGCCACTGGGCTATGTTCATGGTCTTTTGCCATTGTTGCACATCCTCTTCAAGGTCCGATGTGCTATGTGTTTTAAGATGTACTTCTGCCCACCTTTAGTTGGAAGGCATGATTACTTGAGCTACTGTTGCTTTTTTGTCAGCTTCAAGCAGTCTGACCATTCTCCTCTAACCTCACTCTTTGACAAGGCATTTTGAACCCTCTGTTTGACTTGTTGGTTTTCACATCATACTCTGTGAACTCCAGAGACGTGCATGAAAATCTCAGAAGATTAGCAGTTTCTGAGATACACCACCAACAATTATTCCATTGTCAGTAACTTAGATCACATTTCTTTCCCATTCTGATGGTTGGTCTGAACAACTACTGAACCTCTTGACCATATATGAATTGAGTTGCTGCCACATGGATAATTAGGTGGATAATTAGATATTTGCATTAACAAGCTGGTATACAGACCAAAGTAGTGGAAACAGATTGTGGTTGTGATATTTAGTTAACAGTGGAACTTCTTTCCATTATCTCTCTCCCTCTCACTCTTAATTGGGTTTTCACAAAGTTCGTTAGATTATTGAAATACTATCAAGCCTAGCTGGAGTTCTTGAGAGTGACATAGCACACAGTTGAACTATTATACCTAAAACCTTTGTACTATTTGATTTCCTTTTAGATCTTCTAAATAGATAACGGCTTACAATATTACAATATTTAAAGTTCAAAGTTGAAAGTACATTTATTATCACAGCATGCGTACAACCCTGATATTCATCCTCCCAAAGACAACCACAAAACAAAGAAACGCCGTGGAACCCGTTCAAAGGAAACATCAAACACCCAACATGCAAATGAAAAGAACAAACTGGGCAAAAAGAAAAAATGAGCCAAAAACACAGAATGTAAAACATCAGACCAGAGAGTAGTTGAAACAGTCCAGAAATGTTCAGTTGTGTTCAGTTCAGCTCTATTTAGTGCTATGTCGCTTGTTGATTATAAGCTGCAGAGCCAGTCCACCCTGGTCAAATTTGCACAAAATAATAATAAAAAAGGAGTAACCAGAAACACATAAAATATGAACTTTAGAGCCAAATAGACATGTAGTTTACAATATTGTATATATAAATCTCACTGCTAGTAGTTTAACAAAACTGGTGGAATTCATTTAAATTATAATAATGTATTTTTAACATTATTCTGCCCAATATCTTTTCAATTTTTATTGTAATTCACAGATTCCCATTATAATAGCTGAAGTGGCTTCTTCTATCATTGTCCAGCCTTATAAATTCCTAAACTGAACTGCTGATTCAAGAGAAACTAATCATATCCATTTAACTCCCCATCAGCTGATTCAGTTCCCAGATTTCCCTGGTTGTTGTACATTCCAGCTCCTGACAGCAGGGCTGAAGCTTTAATGCAGCTGTTTCATAAAATTGTATCTCCTTGGCCAGAAACGTTTCAGTCATCAGCACTCTTTACAGATGTTGTTTACAGATTACATTCTCATTCAATAGTATAGATTGGCTTTCATAAGTGGCACAGAATACTCAAGAAAAGAGGATGAGTGTTGAAAAAGAACCTCTACAGAAGCATTTAGTAAAAGGCAATAGCACTTAGGATATATTTCCAATTTTCTGTTTGACTAGGCCATCCACATTCATAATTATTCCCTTTATGATCAATGGAACTTTAAAGAAATTAACAAAACTTAAAAAATATGAATTAATTAATTTATTGATTATTGAGATACAGCATGGAATATGAACTTCTGACCCTTTGAGCCGTACTACCCAACAACCACCCCTCCTCCCCCAATTTAATCCTAGCCTAATCACGGGACGATTTACAATGATCAGTTAACCTACCTGTTGGAACACACATAAAATGCTGGAGGAACTCAGCAGGACAGGCAGTATCTATGGAAAAGAGTAAACAATCAACATTTGAGCTGAGACTCTTCAAGTCCACAGATGCTGCCTGACCTGCTGAGTTTCTCCAGCATTCTGTGCATGTTGCTTTGGATTTCCAGCATCTGCAATTTTTTTCTTGTTTGTGAACCTACATGTTGGACTGTGGGAGGAAACTGGAGCACTGGAGGGAGAACGTACAAACTCCTTACAGACAGTGCTGGGAATTGAACCCTGGTCACCTATACTGTAATGAGTTGCGCTGCCCCAAGGTTGTAGACCAAATCATTATACTGCCTTTCCTTCCAAAAGTCACTTTATTGTATCATTGTGGTTCACATTTTGAGCTTTGTTTTTTGTTTTATCAGGATTTGCATTGGTAAGTAACGCTGGGATTTCATAGCTCTTACGAAATCTAATAAGAAATCAACATTTTCCAGGAAAATTAATCACTCAATTTCATCTGTGATTTACTTGTATTCAGTGTCAATAGGGATGTCCTTGTTATATCTCTTTATAAAATACAACCCATGAATTGACTGTGCATAGAACACAATGGGAATTTTTCACAGATAAGAGGTATGTAATTTCTTTTCAAGCATTTTATGTTCCATACTTACCCATGTTATCAAAACAAGCAATATTCTTTCTCAATTGTAATTTCAAGAGATTATGTGGATGGTCAAAATCTTGAGCAGCACACATAAAACTTTGGAGGAGCTCAGTAAGTCCTTGCTTCTTTCATACTAGTTGTAACATGTTCCCAAATGCATTAATGGGCACTACATATGCACAAAAGGGATTATAGTTGATTTGCAGGTCAGAACACTAAAGCTATTTCCATTTTAGTGCATTAAAATCTGTGTTTGACTGTTCTCTCTCTCTCCCTCTCACCTGCTGCTGCTGGGAGGAGGTGCCTGCATTTGAACAGTCTCTCTCTCCCTGTCACTCAATGCTGCCGGAGGATGGTACCAGAGTCTTCGGTCTTGTGCGAGGCTTAATTGAGACAGTTTGTGCATTGTACTCGGCATTTCATGTTAGGATGTGCTTTTGGTTTCTGATCACTCCTTTTTTTTGCTATTTTGTGTGATTTTGATTGGGGGGACTGGCTCTGCAGGCTGCAGTCAACAAGTGGCAGTGCTAAATAGAACTGAACTGAACATTCCTAGACTGTTTCAATGACTCTGTGGTTTGATGTTTTATATTCTGTGTTTTTCACTCACTTTTTTTTTCATTTGCATGATTTGCTCATTTTTTTGTGTGTTGGGTGTTTGATGTTTTCTTCGAACGGGTTCCATGATGTTTCTTTGTTTCATGGCTGTCTGTGGGAAGACAGATCTCAGGGTTGTATACTGCATACCTACTTTGATAATAAGTGTACTTTGAATTGAAATCCTTCTCCTGAGTAGGTGACCCTGTCATTATTATGTTGTTTCAAAGAAGACACTGTACATGTGTCGCAACCACGGATTCGGCAGCAAGGTAGATACATCAATTGTGCTTGTGAATCTGCACGTGTCAGCTAATTATTATTTAATCATGAAAGTATTTAACTCCATACTTGTCGTCGTAGTGCTTGTCGAGACTTGGACAGAGCACAGCAATGCTTCGCTGTCTGTTTGCTTTCGGCCTTGCCTGAGATACTGGACTTTTGAGTCAACTGACTTTGAAGACTACCGGTATTCGTTTAATGTTTAGATTTTCTTTTCAGCTGCAGTATAAGCTTTGTTTCCCATTTGAGAGTTTTAGTTAACGGCCCTATTTGGCCTAGCATTTATTGTTTATTTTCCTATTAACACTGTTTGCAATAAAGTTTGTGAACTATTAACCTGCTTCAGTGTCTCTCACTCTGGACTTGGGCCATATCCGAACCTGGTAACAACATGACTCTCCTGAACAACAGATCCACTATCGATAAAAATCTATAGATATGCTACAAAGCTTTATAAACAGGAAGGTATTGATTTTCTACATCATTTATATACATCCAATGGTGAATTACAAGTAACATACCAATAAACACATTTCACACAACTACAAATAATGACACGAGTGAATCTGCAGATGCTGGAAATAAACAAAAACAAATAAATAAAAATGCCAGCATTTTGTGTTTTTAAATACAAATGATTATCTCTTTTAAATCAATAATAGCAATGACTCCAGCCTAGTTTTCCTGCCTTTCTTACAAGTTCCAGTAATGAACGTATGTTTTGAATTTTCATGAACACGAGTCTGTTCATCTGTTAGACTTACTTGCATCTGGCAATGCACTTGAAATTTGTACTGATTCTAAGCTGGACACAACTTCACGACTGAATACATTTTTTTTTATATACAGCAGATCTACACAAATTCTATAGAATTTTAAGCAGTTCCTACCAAGTATCTGCTGATTACATCAGCCTCTATCACCTCCCATTTGTGTGCCTTCAGTTGCCATGAGACCAAAGAACACAGATACATTAATTTTGCTTGAAGTTGTATTGGTCTCGTTTCAAGTTATAACCTTCTGACCCTTTCTTCTTGAGAATGCACTTAAATGTTCTGAATGATGGCTTTGCTATTCCATTTGAGGCAGATGATATGATATAGAAACATAAAAAACCTACAGCACAATACAGGCCATTCGACCAACAAAGTTGTGCAGAACATGTCCCTACCTTAGAAATTACTAGGCTTACCTATAGCCCTCTATTTTACTAAGCTCCATGTACCTATCCAAAAGTCTCTTAAAAGACCCTAACGTATTCACCTCCACCACCTTTGTGGGCAGCCCATTCCGTGCACTCACCACTCTCTGAGTAAAAAACTTACCCCTGACATCTCCTCCATACCTACTCCCCAGCACCTTAAACCTGTGTCCTCTTGTGACAACCATTTCAGCCCTGGGAAAAAGCCTCTGACTATCCCCACGATCGATACCTCTCATCATCGTATTCACCTTTCTTATTGAGAATGCACTTAAATGTTTTGAAAGATATGTTTGATATTGTTGCACTGGATAATGTTTACAGACAAAACCATTCAAAACAGGGGAAATTGTCAGAAATAAAAATTTCAAGCAAACTATTGCATGCACTTCAGAACCATGGCATGACAATTTGACTGGTCGCTTCACTGCCTGGTATGGAGAGTCCAATACACAGGACTGGAAAACTGGTAAAAGCTGTAGACTCAGTCAACTTCATCACAACTGTCAAGGACATCTTCAAAAAGTAGTCAGCTGGCCTCTCTCTGCTGGGTCCATCTTTGTGTGGCCGAGACTTGCTGTTAGCAGGTTCAGATATGGCACAAGTGCGGAGTGAGAGACACTGAAGCAGGTTGATAGTTCACAAACTTTATTACTGTTCATTGTTAAGGATCCTCAGCATCCTGGACCTGGCATCTTCTCGTTACTACTGTCAGGGAGGAGGAACAGGAGACTGAAAAGGTACACTCAGTGTTTTAGGGACAGTTTTTTTTTCCCAACCACCATCAATTGCTGAAAGGTTTGCAAATCCATGAAGGCTACCTCACTATCCTGCTCTCTGTTTGCACTAGTGAATTAATACTTCTTACTGCAACTTAACGTAAGTTTTTACGTATTACACTGTACCGTTGCCTCTAAACAACAAATTTCATGACATGTCAGTGATAATAAACCTGATTGTGATTCAGATTCCACTGAATATTCAACAGTGGTACACAAGCCAATGTGTTTTTACGTCAATCCACTTTGTGACAATCAACTAATTCTAGAAATCGTCATTTAATGATTCGAGGTCACTGCACGAACAGGGCCACCAAACATAGCTTCCTGCAGTTTGCTGTCTTTACCGAGAATTCTGCATGTAGAGAATAAAGTTTTGACAAAAGATTTTCTCATGAGGTAGGTTGTATTAATGCACATTATTTAATGAACCTCTGGTCACATAGCAATGGATTATGAAGATTGTGGAACAATTTTAATTCCTGATGTGCTGGTCAAATTCAGTCCATCACTTCAATGTTTATTTACAGATCCTTTACACAATGGGTGCTCATGTGGTATCCGCAACAGAGCATCTGCAATGGCGTTAGAGTCACAGAAAAGCTACCGCACAGTAACAGGCCCTTCAGCCCATCTAGTCCATGTCACTTAAACTGCTGGCTCCTTTGACCTACACCATAGCTCTCCAAATCACATCAACCACTTGTTTTGGCATTCATTCCACACTGTTACCTCACACTGAGCAAAGAGGTTTCCCCTAAACTTCCCCTTAAACTTTTCACCATTCACCATGGCCTCTAATTCTAGTCTCACCCAACCTCAGCAGGAAAAGCCCGCTTGCGATTACCTTGTCTATACCCCTCATTATTTTATATACCTCTATCAGAATCAGGTTGATTATCATCGCCATGTGTCATGAAATTTGTTAACTTAGCAGCAGCAGTTCAATGCAATACATAATATAGAAGAAAAAACAAAATAATAATAATAATGAATAAATAAGTAAATAAATTACAGTATACATATATTGAATAGACTTAAATCATGTAAAAAACAGAAATAATATATATTAAAAAAGTGAGGTAGTGTTAGTGTTCAATATCCATTTAGGAATCAGATGGCAGAGGGGAAGAAGCTGTTCCTGAATCGCTGAGTGTGTGCCTTCAGGCTTCTGTACCTCCTACCTGATGGTAACAGTGAGAAAAGGGCATGCTCTGGGTGCTGGAGGTCCTTAATAATGGGTGCTGTCTTTCTGAGACACTGCTCTTTGAAGATGACCTGGGTACCCAAGATGGAGCTGACCAGATTTACAACCTTCTGCAGCTTCAGATTTCTGGGTGCAGCAATCTCCCAGGACCTGAAGTGGACACCCAACATGGAGACTCTTATCAAAAAGGCTCAGCAGAGGTTGTATTTCCTACTTCAACTCAGGAAGTACAACAACAGGAACAGGAGATGCTGATTCAATTCTTATTCAGGAATAATCCAGTCTGTTCTCTGTTTGTCCATCACTGTCTGGTTTGGATCAACTACTGAACAAGACAAGAATAGACTCCAAAGAACCATCAGGGCTGCGAAAGGATTATTGGTGTGAAGCTGACCTCGATCCAGGACTTATATGCATCTAGAGTCAGGAAGCAAGCAAGCAGCATTATTGTAGACCCATCACACCCTGGACATCACCTGTTCCAACTCCTTCCTTCTGATAGGCGCTTTAGACCACTGTATGCCAGGACAAATAGGTACAAGAACAGTTTCTTTCCGTATGCCATTAGTCTTATGAACACTTGAATTTTAGTCTATTATAGATCAAGTCCACCTGTACATTCAATGAGGTGGACCTCATTGTATATAGTTTATGATTATTTGCATTATTGTTTTGTTTGCTTTCAATTCTGTACAGAGAGAGCTCAGAGAAACCGGCATCAAATTCCCTGTATGTATCTCCTCATACTTGGTGATAATAAAGGATTCTGATTCTGATTCATTCAGTCCTGTACAGTGGCCCCTCCATACCAATCAGTGAGGCAGCCTGTTAGAATGCTTTCCACAGTACAAGTACAGAAGTTTTTGAGTGTATTTGTTGATATACCAAATCTCTTCAAACTCCTAATGAAGAATAGTCAGTGTCTTGCCTTCTTTATAATTGCATTGATATGTTGGGACAAGGTTAGATCCTCAAAGATCTTGACACCCAGGAACTTGAAACTCTCTCCACTTCTGATCCTTCTGTGTGGATTGGTATGTGTTCCTTTGTCTTACCCTTCCTGAAGTCCACAGTCAGCTCTTTCGTCTTACTGACGTTGAGTGCCAGGTTGTTGCTGAACACCACTCCACTAGTTAGCATATCTTGCTCCTGCACGCCCTCTCGTCACCATCCGAGATATTATCAATAATGGTTGTATCATCAGCAAATTTATAGATGGTATTTGAGCTATGCCGAGCCGCACAGTCATGTGTATATAGAGAGTAGAGCAGTGGGCTAAGTACACACCCCTGAGGTGCACTAGTTTTGACTGTAAGTGAGGAGGAAATGTTATTACCAATCTACACAGATTGTGGTCTTCTGGTTAGGAAATCAAGGATGTATTTGCAGAAGGAGATACAGAGGCCCAGCTTCTGCAACTTCTCAATCAGGATTCTGGGAATGATGTTATTAAATGCTGAACTAAGTTGATCAACAGCATCCTGACATAGGTGTTTGTGTTGTCCAGATGGTCTACAGCCATGTGAAGAGCCATTGAGATTGCATCTGCCATTGACCTATTGTGGTGATAAGCAAATTGCAATGGGTCCAGGTCCTTGCTGAGGTAGGCGTTCAATCTAGACATGACCAACCTCTCAAAGCATTTCATCACTGTCAATGCGAGTGCTACCAGGCGATAGTCATTAAGTCAGCCCACATTATTCTTCATAGGCACTGGTACAAATGTTTCCTTTTTGAGGCAAGTGGGAGCTTCCACCCAGAGTAGTGAGAGGTTGAAAATGTCCTTAAATATTCCCGCCAGTTGGTTGGCACAGGTTTTCAGAGCCTTACAGGTACACCATTGGGTCTATCCACCTTGCAAGAGTTCACTTTCTTTAAAGACAGCCTAACATCGGCCTCTGAGACAGAGATCACAGGGTCATCAGGTGCAACAAGGATCTTCACAGCCGTAGTTGTGTTCTCCCTTTCAAAGTGGGCATAGAAGATGTTGAGTTCATCTGATAGTGAAGCATCACTGCCATTCATGCTATTGGGTTTCGCTTTGTAGGAAGCAGGGTCTTTCAAACCTTGCCAGAGCTGTCGTACATCTGATGTTGCCTCCAACCTCATTCGACACTTCACCCTTCACCCTTGAAATTTCCTCTGAATCTTTTACGTTCCAGTGAATAAAGTTCTAACCTATTCATTCTTACCTTATAACTCAGGTCCTCCAGTCCTGGAAACATCATTGTAAATTTTCTCTGCACCCTTTCAAATATTTCCTGTAGGTAGATGACCAAAACTGGACACAATACTCCAAATTAGTCCTTGTAAACCTCTTACACAACTTCAACATAACATCCCAGCTCCTGTACATTATACTTCTATGAAGGCCAATGTGCCATAGGACCATATCTATCTGTCTTCTGCTTGACATTCCTGTACTTGAGTATAAAGCCATCCTATGACAGATACATTTCCTGTTTTTGCTTCTTTGATGTTGCTGTTGTACGTTGTACTAATTAGGCACCTAACATCACGAATACCAGTTACAGTAGTCGTTGCATACTATCTGCTATTATGGTAAAAGGATTGTCGTGATTCCAAACACTAAGTTGTATTCATTCTTGACTTGTGCGTAATTGTACTTATTTTTATGAGAGTGTGATAAACAAAGCTAATTGGTCTTCCTTGTTAATTGTTTATTACTGCATAGTTCATTCTGTTCATTTCAACCCACACAGCATAAAGACACATCAGCTACTAATTTCAACTCATGCATTGACTGTTTAGTGAAAAAGAGAAGGTTCAATTTGAGAAGTATACTTACATTCATTATCTGCTGTTATTCTTGTTCCAAATGCCAGCCAGCTGCTGGTGTAGTAGTTTCCACACCAGCTTTGGAGACAAGAGGTCAGAGTTCGAATCCGGATGGCGCCTTGCATGCTTTCCATCTGTGCTGGATTGAGTGTTGAACTAGCAACTCAGCCTCATAAAAAAACAGACAAAAATGCTAATGAAACGGCCAGGTTGCCGAGTATGCCACAAGGTGCAGAACAGAACAACAATTCTAGTTTCATGTTACATGCCTTTTCAGCTCAAGAATACTGAATGAACACCATAGGAAGGTCTGTAAGGAATCAAACATACTGTATTGTATCTAGGAATGAGCCTAGTTCCATTGGAAGCTAATTTCAGGATTTAGTGCTTTGTTTCCAGTGACGGGGTGTAAGACATTCCGTCCTTCCACTAGCCTGTAGGACACTCTTGGGCAAGGTGATCGCCAATTAGGGTCACATTAAGCCATGGGAGCAGGAGGTGGATGGTCATATGAGCAGTTGGTGCCTATCACGTCCTGGTTATGCAACCACTGACACCAGGCAGACAATCTCTGAAGAGCATTGATTATGGCTGGCATCACTCATCTTGTAAAGGCACTGCCCAGAAGAAGGCAACGGCAAACCACTTCTGTAGAAAAATTTGCCAAAAACAACCTTGGTCATGGAAAGAACATGATCACCTACATCATATGACCCAGTACATAATAAATGTGATGAAAGAGCTGTGCTTTGTTAATAGCCTCTACTGTTTCTATCTCTAGTTTCAGGTCATTGACATCAACCTACCAATAAGTACACACAGTTTAGAACATGGGACTGTTATGTACTCCTTGTGGTCATTTTTTTCTGGAGACTGTCACTTTAAAACGCTGAGATAATTGAGACTGACTTTTGTTTTTTTGGGATTTCTACTGACTGCAGAATTTGCTGGATTGCTATGGTGAGCAGAGACTGTTTATACAAGTGGCGTTTTTTTTGAATAAGCAAGGACAGATGATCCTCTTACAGGACACACAGAGAGATACAGTTTAGAGTCAAGACGGATTCAGTCAATGGAAGACACCGGTGAGTCGGTCACTGGATTAAACTTTCAGTAGTCCAAAAGGGGTGAGTTAAGATCAATCCTGAGTATTGATAAATGACTTTCACAAGTTTTCTGCAACTGGAACAAATTTGGAGGAAGAGAAGAGAGGAGAGGAAAGTTTGGAACAGAAGAAACCTAGTGACAAAGCGATCACTGTTTGGACTCTCTCTCTAATTAGCCTGTGAGAGTGAGTTTGATTCTATTTGAATACGAAAGTGTGATTGTCACATAGTTAATCCACAGGAGTGTGTTCTCTGGTGAGGGGAAAACCTTTATGAATACCACGTGTGTGTTTACCCTTTGTCTGGGTGTGGTAGTTCACTGAAGAAAGTTCACTGTGCCAAATCACTATTGGAGTTATTTCACTTGTCGTGGAACTGGATAAGTGGCTATCACATTGTGTGTTTGGGGTAACCATGTCGAATCTACCGGTGTGTCGACCCTTGCCTGGGTGGTGTTTTCCTTGAAGATGCTCCCCTTTTTGTGATAAGCTAATGTTGATGATAATCCATACGTGGATTTTGTTTGAGTATCCTGTGGCCACCACTTTGCAACGTCCCGTAGCTGAATTCGGGTGTGGTACCACTTCAGTTGAAAGGATATTCGTTGAAGATCACTGTCAGTGATACTTCATGTGTGGAGTGGAACAGTTTAGGAGATAAAACCTACTGTTTTTGTTATTTTGTATTGCTGTCATGGAATCTGTGGAATATCAACATAATTGCCTTCTCACAACGTACACCTTTGGATTACAAACCTCTCTCTCTTACCAACAACAGCAACCTTGTGCATTGAACTGAACTTTCTCACATTCCATCATAAGACTGTATCATTTACCAGCTAAGCTTGAATGAGTTTGGGAAACACATACTCACATCTACATGTGCTTATAGATGCCTATCACTGTTAATCCTTGGTTTATCTGGTTTTATGTTTACTATTTTTGGTAGATACTGATAAATAGTGTTTTGTTAATAGCAAATCCAGACTCCAGGTGTGTTCCATTTCTGCTGATCCTTTTAACCCATTACGGGGTACTTAACAGAACATAGAACAGTACATTCAGATCCACAATGTCTGTGCTGACCATGACACAGACTAATCACATCTGCTTGCACATGATCTACATCCCTCCACTACTCTCATGTTTATGTATGCATCTGTCTAAATACCTCTTAAGTATCACTATCATATCTGCTTCTGCCACCAGCCTTGACACCACGTTCCAGTCGTCTAACCTTTATGCACACCTCCCTTAAAGCTTCCCTCCTCATCTTCAAGCTATGTCCTCTACTGTTCAATACTTCCACCCTGCAAAAGAGATTCTGCCTATCTATCCTACTTCTTAGTTTTGTAAATAAAAATAAGCTTTTACTTTACTATAGCTTTACACAATTTTCAAATAATGTTCTGAGTACTTTGTCGAGTATCAAAAACTAACCTGTCGTTCACATTATGATCTGTTTCTGATTTATTGTCTCTCCATTTTTTTTGTTGCTATTTTTGTGTCATTTTGATCAGGGTGAACTGGCCCTGCAGCCTGTAAATAACAGAAGCACAGCACAGAGTTAGGCTGAATTGAGTTGGACTGAATATGCTGGAGCCTTTTGATAACTTTGTGGTTAATATATTATATTCCGTGTTTTTCACTCTTTGTTGCCGTTTGCGCAATTTGTTTTTTTTGTGTGTTTTTTTTGCGGGTTTGGTGTTTTTCTTTTGAAAAGGGTTTGTGGTTTTCTTTGTTTCATGGCTGTCTGGGGGGAAGATGAATCTTAGGGTTGAATAATGCAAACATATGTTAATAATAAATGTACTTTCAACTTTGAAGAGTGTGTTAATGAAGATCAACAAAAATATGCTGGTTACACAAAGAATGATGCACTTTCATCTGTTTAAGTTAGATTTGTAAATTACAACCTCGTGAACAAGTCGAACACATTATATGTGCTAATAGCAAACTATTGCTGACTCTTTGTTGATGTTCATTCATGTCTCGGCATAGTAACACCCTTCACTCTGTTAACTCTGCATACAAATGGGCTGAAGATATTGCTTATCATCTACAGTTTTATTTCGTGTCTATGTGCTGTGTTAAGCACTCTATTTGTCGTAATGTCTATACAATTTCAGCAGAGTAGGCTTTCAATTTAACAGTTCTTTCCATCAATTATATCTGGCTGAATGTGTTCTAGCTGGTATCAGCTTATTATCAAACAGAACATCTGGTAGTAACAATTCACAAGTCAATGTGTTGGTTGTTAATTAATATCGTGACTCAAAGTGTCTGTCTCTTTCCTTGGTATAATCCCATTTCCTAACATTGCTTACTACTTATAATTGCCACTGAAATTTCCTTTTGTCATCTGAGTGAGCCTTGATATGCTGGCTGTCAAAATGTGTCCTTTCTCTATTTGACACAAGTGGTGCATACAAGCTCAATTTTGACGCTTAAGAAAAGTTTGGGTAGGTACATGGAAGGCAGAGGTATAGACGGCTATGATCTGGGTGCAAGTTGATAGGTGTAGGCAGTTTAAATGGTTCAGCATGGACAAGATGGGATGAAGGGCCTGTTCCTGTGCTGTTCTTTTTTATGACTCCACTCTGTAACTGAAATACTGCATGTGGCTGTTCAAAATTATGGAGAATGATAACATCTGCTAAATAAGTCACCCCAGACTCTGTTTTATACTCTTGGATTTTGCAGTGATACTCTGATTATGAACCACAGTTACATTCGTCACTTGGATTGTGTACAACCCACTGGCACTTCCATTGAAACAGCAATTTCATTCGAAATTTTCAATGCATTCTCCAACTCTCTGACTGAACTTGTTTATCTTCCAATCCACCCACAAGTCTGGTGCACAAGCATTAGTTCTCTCGTGAAAGAAATGATCACGCTAATTGTGTTTTGACCTTGTTTCTAATTTTAACACGAGAGATTCTGTAGATGCTGGAAATACAAAGAATAACACACAAAATGCTGGAGAAACTCATCAGGTCAGGTAGCATCTATGGACGTAAACAAACAGTTGACATTTCGTGCCAAGACCCTTCTTCAGGATGGAGAAGGAAGAGGGAAGATTCCAGAATAAAAAGGTGGGGGGAGGTAAAGGAGGATAGCTGGACAGTGATAGGTGAAGCCAAGTGGGTGGGAGAGGTAAAGGGTAGGAGAGGAAGAAATCTGATGGGGGAGGTGAGTATCACATTGGAGAAAGGGAAGGAGGAGGGGCACCAGGAGGAGGTGATAGGAAGGTGAGAAGATGTAAAAAGGCCAGGTGGGTGGGGGAGGGGAGATGGGCAGTACAAGAAGTGGGAAGGAGTAGGGACAATTATTTTTTACTGGAAGGAGAAATTGATATTCATGCCATCTGGTCGAAGGCTACCCAAAGGGAATATGTGTTGTTCGCCCATCCTGAGAGTGGCTTAATCGTGGCACGAGAGGAAGCAATGGATCAACACGTCGGAACAGAAATGGAAATTGGAATTAAAATGTTTAGCCACCGGGAAGTTCCACTTCTGGCAGATGGAGCCCAGATGATCAACAAAGTGGTCCCCCAATTTAACATGGATCTCAACCATGTAGAGGAGGCCACATCAGGGGCACCAGACACAAAAGATGACCCCAAGAGATTTGCAGATGAAGTGCTGCTTTGCTTGGAAGGACAGTTTGGTGCACTGAATGGAGGTGAGGGAGGAGGTGAATGGGCAGTTGTAGCACTGAGGCCAATTGCAGGGATAAGTGCCAGGAGGGAGATTAGTGGGGAAGAAAGAATGAATTGACAAGGGAGTCATGGAGGGAGTGATTCCTGTGGAAAGTGAAGGGAGTGGGAGCAACAATAAGTTTGGTGGCAGGATCCCTGGTAAAAATTGGTTTGGTAAAATTATTTACCAAATTTATGTTTCAGATTAATAGTTTTCAGCTATTTCTAATGGTTTTGAAATAAATTAAATGTACAATTGCTTCATGACAATGATAAACCTATGACCATAGTACATAAGAGCAGAACCAAGCCATTTGCAGTGCAAAATTAAGCAATGCAAATAAAGTCTAGGACTCTAGCTCCCTTTGTGACTGGAACAACACACACAAAATACTGGCGATCTTAGCAGGTCAGGCAGCATCACTGGAAATGATGCTTTTCTGACTTCACCAGGATTGGAAAGGAAGGACGAAGATGCCCGAATAAAAAGGTGGAGGAGAGGGGGAGGAAGATCTGCCCATCTCCTACCCTGACACTCCTTCTGCTTCTCTTTCTCCAATGGTCTACTCTCCTCTCCTATCAGATTCCTCCTTCTCCCGCTCTTTAACTTCCCTCCTAACACCTCCCTGCTTCTTACTTCATCTCCCCTCTCCCACCCACCTGGCTTCACTTATCACCTTCTATCTTGTACTCCTTCCACACCCCAACTCCATATTTTTCCATCTTCACCCATCATTTTCTGTTCTGACAAAGGGTCTCAGCCCAAAGTGTATATGGATTTCAGCAAGACACTTGACAAGGTACCCCATTAAAGGCTGATTAAGAAAGTAAGGAGGCATGGCAACCAAGGGGACATTGCTTTGTGGATCCAGAACTGGCTTGCCTTACAGAAGGAAAAGAGTGGTTGTAGATGGGTCATATTCTGCATGGAGGTTGGTGTGCCTCAGGGATCTGTTCTGGGACTCCTCCACTCCATGATTTTTATAAATGACCTGGATGAGGAAGTGAAGGAATGGGTTAGTAAATTTGCTGATGACACAAAGATTGGGGGTATTGTGGATAGTATGGAGGGCTGTCAGAGGTTACAGTGGGACGTTGATAGGATGCAAAACTGGGCTGAGAAGTGGCAGATAAAATTCAACATAGTTAAGTGTGAGGTGGTTCAGTTTGGTTGGTCAAATGTGATGGCAAAATATAGTATTAATGGTAAGACTCTTGGTAGTGTGGAGGATCAGAGGGATCTTGCAGTTCAAGTCCATAGGACTTGATAAACCTATGACCATATGAATCAATGCAGCTGCGCAGATTGACTCTATGGTTAAGAAGGCATACGGTGCATTGGCCTTCATTAACCATGGGATTGAGCTTAGGAGCCTAGAGGTAATGTTGCAGCTGTATAGGACCCTGGACAGACCCCACTTAAGAGTTTTGTGCTCAGTTCTGGTCACCTCACTACAGGAAGGAAGTGGAAACCATAGAAAAGGTACAGAGGAAATTTACAAGGAAGTTGCCTGGATTGGGGGGCATGCCTTATGAGAATAGGTTGCATGAACTAGGTCTTTTCTCCTTGGAGTGATGGAGGATGAGAGGTGACCTGATAGAGGTGTATAAGATGATGAGAGGCATTGATCATGTGGATAGTCAGAGGCTTTTTCCAAGGGCTGAAATGGCTAGCACAAGAAGGCACAGGTTTAAGGTGCTTGGAATTAGGTACAGAGGGGATGTCAGGGGTAAGTTTTTTTATGCAGAGAGTGGTGAATGCATTGAATGGGCTGCTGGTGATGGTGGTGGAGGCAGATACGATAGGGTCTTTTAAGAACATGGAGCTTAGAAAAACAGAGGGCCATGGGTAACCGTAAGTAATTTCTATGGTAAGGACATGTTCGGCACAGCTTTGTGGACCAAAGAACCTGTATTGTGCTGTAGGTTTTTCTATGTTTCTGCTGTACTCCATATGTCCTCACAACTGTGCAGTCAGATTCTTCTCTAGCTCCGTCTACAACTTTGCAGAAGTCACTACCATTGCGGGCTGGATTTCAGCTAACTACAATTTAGGAAGGAGGCAAAGAGCCTAGTGGAACGCTGTCGTGATAATAACCTTTCTCTGAATGTTAGCAAAGTAAAAGAGCTTTTTTCACTTCCTGATGAGGAATGGTTCATTTATCAATGATGCTGAGATGGAGATGATTGAGGGCTTCAAGAACATAGGTGTAAAACTCACCAATAGCTTAATTCTGACCCATCCACATTGATGCCATGTCTACAAAAGCACAGCAGCCACCTTTACTTTCTCAAGAGACTAAGTAAAATTGGCACGTCTCAAAGGGTTCAAAGAATTCCAAGTACAATTATTATCGAAGTATGTATGCAGTATACAATCCTGAGATTCACCTTCCCCACAGACAGCCATGAATCAACATTAAGAACCATGAAATCCATTCCAAAAATATCATATCACCCTCCCCCTCCCCCCAAGTGCAAACGAGCAAAAACGTGGATATAAAACAGATAATCAAAATTCATATTTCAGTTCAGCTCAGAGTTCATCATCTGCAGGCCACCATGATTCAACATTGTCCAGACTAGCAACAAAAAAAGGAGTGACCAGAAACCAGAAAACACATCATAAACATGAATTAGAGTCCATAATCCACAAACTGCATCGATTAAACCTCACTCCAACATCATCGAGGCGGAGAGAGAGGGAGAGAGAGAGATCACTTGAATGCAAGGACCTTCCCTTGGGAGCATTGAGCGAGAAGGAGAGAGGAACCATCATAAGGAGACATCCTCCTCTGGCAGCAGCAAATGAGAGGCTGCTACACGGCATTGAACACTCACCCACCTCCACACCAGCTTCGATGATTTTACTCTTCCTCGGCAAGGTCGGCAAGAGACGGAGTCGATCATGGGCTCGCACACAGTCTCCAGGTTTCCTGGCCTCCCTGCTGCATGTTTTCTTCTCAGACTTGTGGGATTCTCCTGGAGACAGCAAAGCACAAGACTGGCCAACCGGCACAAAAACACAGCAAAAAGCGAGAATAAATGGAGCCTTCTCTGGTTGACTGCCAGTGACTACTGGTGTTCCACAGAGGACAGTGATGGGCCTGCTTCTTTTCACATTATATTTCAATGATTTGGGTAAAGGAATTCATGGCTTCCTGGCCAAATTTACAGACAATATGAAGATAGGTGGTGGAGCAGGTAGTATTGAGGAAGCAGGGTGTCTGCAGAAGGACGTAGACAGAATGGAAGAATGGGGAAAGAATATAGTGTAGAGAAGGGGATGGTCATGCACTTTGCAGAAGGAATAAAGCTGTGGACTATTTTATAAATGGTGAGAAAATTCTAAAATCGGAGTTGCAAAGAGACTTTTGAGTCATTGCGTAGGATTCCCTTGCACATTAAGCTGGTGGTGAAAAAGGCGAATGCAATGTTAGCATTCATTTCAAGAGGACTAGAACACAAGCAAGAATGTAATGCTGAGGCTCTATCAAGCATTGGCCAGACCACACTTGGAGAATTATAAGCAGTAATGGGCCCCTTATTTAAGATAGGATGTGCTGGCATTGGAAAGGATATAGGGAAGGTTCACGAGAATGATCTCAGAAATGATAGGGTTAATATGTGAGGAGTGTTTTGTGGTTCCAGACTGGAATTTAGAAGAATGAGGGGGGATCCCATTGAAACCTGTTGAACATTGAAAGGCCTAGATAGAGTAGATGTGTAGAGGGTGTTTCCTATAATGAGGGAGTCCAAGACCAGAGGGCACAGCCTCAGACTGAGGCAAATCCATTTAGAAAAGAGATGAGGAAAAATTTCTTTAGCCAGAGGATGGTGATTCTGTGGAAGTCATTGCCACAGGCAGCTGTGGAGGTCAAATCATTTGGTATATTTAAGGTGGAGGTGGATAGGTTCTTGATTTATTAGGGCGTCAGGGTTTATGGGGAGAAGACAGGAGAATGGGGTTGAGAGGGATATTAAATCAGTCATGATGGAATGATGAAGCTGACTTGATAGGCTGAATGGCCTAATTCTGCTCCTATGTCTGATGGTCTTATATTCAAGTGCTCTCAAAGTGAATGCTAACATCGCAATTGCCTTCTTTATTATCAATTCAACCTGCAAGATAACCTTACAGGAATACAGACCTGGGACATCCAAGTCCCTTTACACCACCAATTCCTCATTTCTCTCCCTTTTAGAAAATAATCTGTACTTTTCTTCTTCCTACCAAAGTGCATAATCCCAGACTTTGATCTCCAATTTGCAATGTCTTTGAAAATGAATTAAAGTTCAGTATCTATCAAACAGGATCTGATTTCACTTGCAAGTTCAAACATTTAACCCAAGTGCCAGTGCGACTTTGAGTTCCTGTTCCAAACCGCGTTTTAAGATCATTGACATGTCATTACAAAGCAGACCTCATGACATGCCTCATCTGTCCAACAGGATCTCCGCATCTCCAGGCATATAGATATGGCACAGAGCAAATGAGAAAATCTTGTCTTTGTTCACCAGTACTAAGTGGAAATAGAGTACTGGCTGAGTGATATACTCCCCCTCTCATATTTTGGTCCTATTAGCTTTAATGGAACCAAATGCACAAAGGTGAGAATAACAAGCAGCCGATAATCCCTGAAACATTTAGCAACAGCAGCCAAAAACAATTTTACCCCCTAAGTGCTTTTAATAAAGACTCAACAGACATGCCAGTCAGAATCTGTACAAAGTCAGTCTACTGAAAGTTCTATCATCTGAAGTAATCTAACTTTTCAGACAGTGATGGTCTACAGTTTATACATGGCACTTGCACTTTCTTTCCTTTTTTCACTATAGCTTTTAATACTGTAGTCAACTACTTAAAGCTTCTGAGAGCTCATCTTGAGAGAACACATAAAGTGTAGTTTGACAGCACTCTGCACATAGAGGTATTAAGTGACAAAGCAAAAGTGTATAGGTGGGTGGGGTCTGCCCTTAGAATTGACAAGAGCCTGAATCACAGCACAAAAGCTGAGAGATCTGTCGTGCTACCATGATGCTTAATTTTAAAATCATTCTCTTAGAATTCTCAGGACTCCGGATCAATCAAATGATTTACATGCAAGATCACAAAGTATGGCTAGATGCAGTAGCCAACTGTAATGAAGATAGATTACCTGCAAGTTTGACCTTGATTTCCATTGGGACCATAAAGAGACATGGGAAAATGCTTTTCATTTTATTTCCTCACATGATATGGACATTCAATGCTTTAATGCAATATCAAAGAATGTATACAATATAGAACTTGAAATTCTTACTCTTCACAAAACAGAGAAAAAAAAATCAAAGAATAAATGACAGAAAACATTAGAACTGCAAAGCCTCCCACCTCCTCCACTTGCTCCAGCGAAACTATCAACCTGCACCACCCACCATGCAGGCAATAGCAAAGCCCGCCAGAGCCCATGCTCTAGAACCCATCAAAACCTACTGTTCATCCCAACACTTCGACATTTCAAGCAGTCTCTTTCTCTCACTGGTGATGGAGAGAGGGATATTGCTCCTGCACTATGGAAGGGGAGGGGAGACCAACAACTCACTATTTCAATGTCTGAATGCCCTGACTCAAAGACCAACAGACTATCACTCTCATTATTGGTAATGTTGGCATTTATTGACCATCTGTAAATAACCATAGACCAAGAGACAATTAAGAAGTGAACACTTTGTGATCAAAGGCAAAATAAACGTGCAGCATTGATGTTTTCAAATAGAAAACAGATGCCCGGCGTTCTCAGAGAGTCAGACAGAATCAATGGAGAGGGAAATAGCGTTAAATTTTCAATTCAATTGGAATAATAAGAAAATAAATATGTCTGCAGTGCAGAGTATAATCAGGATGGCAAAATCAAAAGGAATTTCTTTGATAAGATGAAGATCAAGACTGTTTAGGTGACAGAACTGTTTGTTGCCAGCTAAGAGAAGACTAAATGGAATTACACTTTCAGGGCAACCCTTAGTCTTCACTAAATCACAGGTGTTCTTTTTGTTTTCTCTACCCCTCAAAGTTTAAATTTCGTACTCTTGGATCTCTGTTTATTTTCTGATCCTTAGGGTTCTTCCAGAAGTCCAGAATGGTGAACAGTTGTAATTCATTTATTTTAAAGTACAAACAAACTTGCAAATGGTAAACTAACTAAATAAAGAGCTGATAAATGAAGCTAAGATGAATCCAATGTAGTAAGCAGCCGAAGATAAAAGGTTATACCTCTGAAAAATCCATCACTTTTATAATTGAGGGAAGAGAAATTAAAATAAACAAATCAGTGATTGCACTATTATACCATATGGGTAATGTGCTAATACTTAGTCAATAAAAAAATCAGACAAGTTAATTAGTTTAACTGCTATACTGTTTTTGCCAATGAGTGGGGACAACCTAGCACAGACTGCAAAGGATAGAAATACACTTTGTTTTCCAGCATCTGCAGATTTTCTCTTATTTACTGTGAAAAAATATATCAGTTTATAAAATGTGCACATGATTAAAATACAACTTTACTCTTACATTAATTCGTCTTATAAAAAGTATTAAAAAAAAGAGGTTTCTTCCAATACCAAAGTATGTATACCAAATACAATCTTAAAATTCATCACCTTGTAGGCATCCATAGGAAAATAAAGAAATACAATAGAATTGTATTTCCTCACAATAGAATCCGTGAAAAACTATGTAGACAAACATCCAATGTGCAAAAGAGGACAAATCAGATTTGGAATCAGATTTATTATCACCGGCATGTGATGTGAAATTCGTTAACTTAGCAGCAGCAGTTCAATGCAATGCATAATCTAGCAATCAGAGAAATAAAACAAAATAAATAGATTTTTTTTAATGTGCAAAAACAGAAATACCGTATATTAAGTGAGATAGTGTTGAAAGATTCGATGTCCACTTAGCAATTGGATGGCAGAGGGGAAGAAGTTGTTCCTGAATCGCTGAGTGTGTGCCTTCAGGCTTCTGTACCTCCTTCCTGATGGTAACAGTGAGAAAAGGGCATTCCCTGGGCACTGGAGGTCCCCAACAATCATACAAATGGTAAAAACAATGTAAACAAAAAATATGTAGAACAGGAGCTGCAGGGTGAAGTGGGTCCAGGAGCACAATGACCGCAGGGCAACAACTGCTCCTGAACCTGGTGGCATGGGACCCAAAACCCCTGCACCTCCTACCCTATGGTAGAGATGAGAAGAGAGGGAGATGGGTTAAACGCAGGCAGACTGCACCGAACATCAGTTCGTTTCCCACTCTCGGTCCTCTATGCTTTAATCTGTGTGGTGTAATGGAGCTGAGCATGGGTTCATTTTCAGCTCTCAGGCCTCGATCCTCCACTCTGAACTTAAAACAAGCTTGCTTGCTCAATTTCCAACTTTGATCATGGGTCATTGACCTGAAATATTGTTTCTCTCTACACATGCATATGCTGCCTGTGTTGCTACGTATTCCTTCGTTTTGTGTTTTACACACAGTACTGGCTCTGGAATCAGACTGAGCAATGACAACAGGTTTTCTTCTTTGAACGTTATAGGTGAATCAAGTAACCTGTAGCTTCAGGAACTCCAATGCTGAGGTTAGCTTTATCTTATGTTCAGTGTTCACTTGTAATCAAGTCTCAGTAATAATTCCAACTAATAAATAACCAGTAACTTCATCAGTATATTACCAGATCATTTCATTCCAGCTAAGGTTACCATGTTAAAGTTGAAGACTTTTCATAATTAGTACTTGCCAACACTTAAGGTTGTTATAGCCGATTGTGGTAATGGGGAAAAGCTCCCACTGCCTAGTAACTGCTCCCAATGGCATGTGCTGCAAATAGCCACTGACAATCAAGTCCATCTCCTGGTCTTCTTGTGTGCTACTAAGCCTGGTAGAGCCATTTCTACTGACAGGAGAAGGGGCAAAGGTGGGTTACTGGTGCCTTAAAACCGGTCGCTTTGGGCAGGTGGTGTTAGTCACCTGCAGTTTGCAGCTCATCTAGAAAGAAAGTTCTGACCTCAAACCTCTCACAAAATGCTGGAGGAACTCAGCAGGCCAGGCAGCATCTGTGGAAAAACAACAGTTGATGTTTCGGGCTGACACCCTTCGGTAGGACTGGAGGAAAAAAGATGAGGAGTAGATTTAAAAGGTGGGGGAGGTGAGAAAGAAACACAAGGTGATAGGTGGAACTGGGAGGGGGAGGGATGAAGTAAATAGCTGGGAAGTTGATTGGTGAAAGAGATACAGGACTGGAAAAGTGGGAGTCTGATAGGTAGGGATAGAAGGCCTTGGACAAAAGAAAACGGGGGAGGGAGGCGATGGGCAGGCAAGGAGAAAAGGTGAGAGAAGAAAAAGATGCAAGGAATGGAGGCCATTACTGGACGTTCAAGAAATTGATGTTCATGCCATCAGGTTGGAGGCTACCCAGGTGGAATATAAGGTGTTGTTCCTCCAACCTGAGAGTGCCCTCATCATGACAGTGGAGGAGACCATGGATAGACATATCGGAATGGGAATGGGAAGTGGAATATAAATGAGTGGCCACTGGGAGTTCCTACTTCTTCTGGCTGACAGAGCATGGGTGCTCGGAGAAACGGTCTCCCAAACTACATCAGGTCTCACTGATATACAGGAGCACCGGACACAGTATATGACCCCAGCACACTCACAGGTGAAGTGTCGCCTCACTTGGAAGGACTGTTTGGGACCCTAAATGGTATTGAGGGAGGAGGTATAGGGGCAGGTGTAGCACTTGTTCCACTTGCAAGGTTCAGTGCCAGAAGGGAGATCAGTAGGGACGGAGGAGGTGTAGGGGCCCCTGAATAGTACTGAGGGAGGAGCTTTGCGCTATTCATCGCAAAGAAACCTTGAACTCCTTTATACTTGGCCAACAACAGCAAGGGTTGCAGAAGTCTCTGTGACAGCTCAGTAAAGGTCATGTGGCAGTTTTTGAATCTACAGTGTGAGTTACACAGCCTAGTGCAATACAATTCAACAATGCAGAAGCATAAATACCTTAAATGTTCTAACAACTATGAAAATAAATACTGCTCATTATGATAAAAGACAGAATCAGAATAGTAGTGAGGGATCCCTGTTGTACCTGATGACCTTGTGTTCTCTGTCTCAGAGGCTGATGCTAGGCTGTCTTTAAGGAGAGTGAACCCTCACAAGGCAGAAGTTTTCGATGGAGTACCTGGAAAGGCTCTGAATACCTGTGCCAACTAACTAGCGGGAGTATTGAAGGACATTATCAAACTTTCGCTGGTACGGGCAGAAGTTCCCACTTGCTTCAAAAAGGCAACAATTATACCAGTACCTAGAAGAATACCGTGGGCTGCCTTAATGACTATCACCTGGTAGCACTCACATCGACAGTAATGAAATGCTTTGAGAAGTTGGTCATGACTAGACTGAATTCCTGCCTCTTCAAGGAACTGGACCCATTGCAATTTGCCTATCGCCACAATAGGTCAATGGCAGACACAATCTCAATGGCTCTTCAGGTGGTTTTAGGCCACCTGGGCAAAACAAACACCTACGTCAGGATGCTGTTCATCAACTATAGCTCAGTATTTAATGCCATCATTCCCACAATCCTGATTGAGAAGTTGCAGAACCTGGACCTCTGTACTTTCTTCTGCAATTGCAGCCTCGACTTCCTAACCAGAAGAGCACAATCTGCGCAGATTGGTGATAATATAGTCTCCTCGCTGGCGGTCAACTCTGGTGCACCTCAGGTGTGTGTGTTTAGCTCACTGTTCTACTCTCTATATACACATGACTGTGTGGCTAGGCATAGCTCAAATACCATCTACAAATTTGCTGATGATACAGTCATTGTTGGTAGAATCTCAGGTGACTATTCTTCATTAGGAGTTTGAAGAGATTTGGTATGTCAACAAATACACTCAAAAACTTCTATAGATGTACAGTGGAGAGCATTCTGACAGGCTGCATCACTATCCAGTATGGAGGGGCTACTGCACAGGACCAAAAGAAGCTGCAGAATGGTGTAAATGTAGTCAGCTCCATCTTGGGTACTGGTCGACAAAGTATCCAGGACATCTTTAGGAAGCAGTGTCTCAGAAAGGCAGTGTCCATTATTAAGGACCTCCAGCACCCAGGGCATGACCTTTTCTCACTGTTACCATCAGGTCGGAGGTACAGGAGTCTGAAGGCACACACTCAGTGATTCTGGAACAGCTTCTTCCCCTCTGTCATCCGATTTCTAAATGGACATTGAAACTTTGGACACCAGCTCACTTTTTTATTAACAAATAATATTTCTGTTTTTGCACTTTTTTAATCTATTCTATATATGTAATTGATTTACTTGTTTATTTATTACTATTATTATTTTTATTTTATTTTTAAATTATTTTTCTCTCTGCTAGATCTCGTATTGCAATGAACTGCTGCTGCTGAGTAAACAAGCTTCATGTCACGTGCCAGTGATAATAAACCTGATTCTGATTCTGAGGTGTAGGGACCCCTGAGTGGTCATGAGGGAGGAGAGGTAGGTGCAATTTGACAAGTTTCACCGAGTACCTACGCTCTATCCATCAGAAGAAGCGGGATCTCCCAGTGGCCACCCATTCTAATTCCACTTGCCATTCCCATTCCAATAGATCAATCCGTGGCCTCCTGTACTGTCGCAATGAGGCCACTCTTAGGTTGTAAGAGCAACACCCTATATTTCGCCTGGGTATCCTCTAACCTGGCGGCATAAACATTGATTTCTCAAACTTCCAGTAATGTCCTCCACCCCTCACCCATTCCTTCTCTGGTCCCCATCCCCTTTTCCTTCTCTCATCTTAACTCTTTGCCTGCCCATCGCCTCCCTCTGGTGTTACTCCCCCATTTTCTTTCTTCCATAGCCTTTTATCCCCACCTATCAGACTTCCTCTTCTCCAGCCATGTACCTCTTTCACCAATCAACTTCCCAGCTATTTACTTCATCCCTCCACCTCCCAGTTTCACCTATCACCTTGTGTTTCTCTCTCACCTCCCCCACCTTGTAAATCTACTCCTCAGTTTTTTTTTTCTCCAGACCTGCGAAAAGCTCTTGACCCGAAATGTCGACTGTTGTTTTTTTTTCATTGATGCTGCCTTGCCTGCTGAGCTCCTCCAGCATTGTGTATGTGTTGCTTGGATTTTCAGTATCTGCAGATTCTCTCTTGCTGGTGGCTCAAACCTCTGTTGCTTTGCAGTTACACCCTTGCTTGACTTTGGGAGCAAACCCCAAAGGAAAAATCTGGAGCTGGAGTCAGTAAGGCTGCCCACTATTGAGTTCAATGCTGCAGGCAACTCTGGCAATGTTGCTGGTGCTGAACTATATTGGTCTCTGCTTTTCCACTGGATCCATTAGATATGTGGACAGGGGGAGCTTGCTACTTGGGAAACAGCTTGCTCGCTATATTGTACTACCCAGGCTTGTGTATCTAGACAGAGAGGACCCTATCTATCAGCGTTAACCCTAACCAACGGAGGCCTTAACTTGTCAAAAACAATTGGTGGCAAAGGCCATTATAAACTGTTCCACACAAAGGACACAGACTCTCATTCTGTGAAATTCTCTGCATGATGAGTTCTACAATTATGAGCACAAAGGTTATACCATTTGTATTTGCTGGAGTAGAGTGTGTAGTTCTGAAGGGATTTGACAAACAGAAAGGGCACAATAATTACCTCAAACAAAGGGCATGGCACTTAAGAAGCTAAAGTTGGAAATCAAAAGAAATCTTGATTTATGCATTGGGTTTTCCTAATATCGTGGAAGGCAAAACAATATTCATTAATTCAAGAAAAGTCGAAGTAATTTTAGTGCCAAAAACGGGCATGTTTTGACTGACTGACAAGCCAGAGGAAGAGTTCTTGCAGAATGGAGCAGCAATGCTGACAGCCTGTTAATGGACACTATTTTAACATTCTATTGACCTTCTGCCATTCATGCTGCTAATCATACAATACAGAGACATTATATTTTGTCCTTGGATGGTGTTCTTCAACCATAATGGCAGCAGATTTCTCTCCTGCCTGAATATATGGTGATGGCTGGATGTACAAAATCAAATGACAATACCCCTTCACACACTGGTTAAAATTCCATTTTAACGGTTCCATATGAAGGCCAGAAAATTCAAGGCTGTGAGATTCCCTGAGTGAAAGTTTTGCAAAAGGGAGAGAGAAGAAAAGAATCTGAAGTTTGTGAAATAAAAGAAGTGGGGAAGATTAGAAGTGTTTATACCATGAAGAGAAGTGCTAATAGGTGTGGGAACATACTCAATATTGATTCTTCCCACAATTTACTTATTTATTGATATACAACAAGGACTAGCCCTTCTGGCTCTTTGAGCCATGATGCTCAACAAGCCCTGGATTTAACCCTAGCTTTGTCACAGGATAATTTACGATGCCCAATTAACCTACTAACTATGTCTTTGGGCTCTGGAAGGAGAATGGAGTACTTGCAGGAAACCCATGTGGTCATGGGGAGAATGTACAAACCCCTTACAGTCATCAGCAAGAACTGAACTCAGGTCACAGGTACTGTAAAGTGTCATGCTAACCAGTGACCTGTGCTAGTTACCTCCGTGAGAGCAGGGGGTGTAAAGTACATAGGCTTAATCCATCCACTATTTTCTATTACATAATTTTATTCACTATTTTTACCTGCAAAACAAAACATTCTTGCACCTCCTCTTTAAGGATAGGCTACCGTGGCCTGTGGCTTAGAATCATTTAAAGGAATGGCTTTATTAATTTAATGGATAATCTGTAATGCAACAAACAAATGTGGGTTAAATTTTGAACATTGTATTGTGCAGTGCATATACCCTCATACACATTCACCCATTACCCCTGTTTTCTTTTCCCTTTGTTCATCCCTTCTATTTACCTCTCCCCCATTTGGTTCCAGCTGTCCATCACCTCCTCCCCATTTGTATTCACCTATCATCTGCTAGCCTGTTTCCCACGCACTTCATTCTGCTATATACTGGTAATCTTTCCTCTATCCCCACAGTCTTGACGCAGGGGCTTTATCTGAAATGTTGGCTTATGGTCTTTGCGTCCACAGCTGCTGTTTGACCCATTGAGCTCTTCCAGTATTTTGTCTTGGATTTTTGTTCCAAATCAGTTCAACCTCCAGTATATTTCCTGATTCAGTTTTCTACTTTAGGCAAATTCTCTCCTAACAATGATGGGGGGTTGGGGGGGAAGCAGGGGTTAACAGCATAATTCACAGCTTTGCAGAACTTAATTAGCCCTGATATCATAGCTGTAGTTCGTTCATTATCATTTGTTATGTGCCTTGTTGGATGACATGGTGATCATGGTCTTTCCATGACCATGATTGTCCTTGGCAAATCTTCCTACGGAAGTGGTTTGCCATTGCCTTCTTCTGGGCAGTGCCTTTACAAGACTGATGACCCCAGACATTTCAGTACTCTTTAGAGTAGTGGTTGCCAACCAGTCAATCGCGATCAACCAGTTGATCTTTGAGACTTTCCCAGTAGATTTGGAAGAAAATGAAAAATAAATACACAAATAAACCTCTTGATGCAAATATGTAGTAACTACTGCTTTGAAAAAGGACCACTCGACAACTTCATGCCCAAAAGGAACAACTTTATCTAGGACGGTGAAACGATATTTGCATGCAGAGGTTTTCACTAATGCACACTGGACAGAAAAGACCGGATGGAAAACCCTGCAACACTGGAAACAATCTCTCTTTACAAACAGCTTTACCATGATCCTAATTGGTATTAACTTATTTTTATAATGCTCACATTACAACATTTCTCCCCCTTTAAGTTCCAACATTCCCCAAATGTAAAGAAGTGGGAAACAAAAACAGTGTTGTCATTAGCTTCCGTACCACTGAAACTTATACTAGTGTCTCAGTAACTGTTCCCCAATACCAGGAAAGCTGAGGAGCTGAAATCGGGGTTGAAGACGCAGAGGACATGGATCGACAAGTGTTAAAGGACTTGTCACTCTGTGAATATTTTTCATGACAGTTCGATGAACCCCTGGATGTAATGCAAGCAGCTTAGTTTGTTGTATTTGTCAGAATGGCTTTCCAGGATTTTACAACAAAGGAGGACTTCCTCACTCTTTTGCACTCAAAGGAGAGAAAGAGAGGTGAGTATATTTAAAATGAGTTTAAAAAATAGTCCATGAAAATGACATCCCCATTCATAAACTGGTGGCAATGACTACTGATGGGACCCCTGCAATGTGTGGTGTGCGCAGTGGTGTTATAGCACTGTGCCATAATGACCCTGATTTTCCTGACTTCCTGGATTATCACGATGTGATTCATCAGCAGGCCTTGGCTGGGAAGGTCGTGGATTTTTCTCATGTAATGACACTGGTGGTCAAACTGATAAACTTGATTCGAGCAAAAGTGCTTCAGCACCGCTTATTCAAGGCGTTATTGGATGAGCTCGATGCCGCTATGGCCTGATTGATATGCTAGTTACAGTGTTCCCTTGGTTGAATTAATTTGAAAGTTTGACAAAAGTATTTTATGTAATTAAAATACAATTAGCCCAAATAAAAGACCTCAAGTTGGAAGTAAAATCAGAGCTGTTTTTTCTCTGAATGATTTAGTAGGTCGATCTTGATTTTCAGTAAGTCCGAGGTAGGGGATCTTGGGCTTAAAAAGGTTAGTGACCACTACTTTAGAGATTGTCTGCCTGGTGTCAGTGGCCAGATAACCAGGACTTGTGATATACACCAGCTGCTCATATGACCATCCACCACCTGCTCCCATGGCTTCACATGACCTTGACTGAGGGTGCTAAGCAGGTGCTGTACTTTATCCATGGGTGACCTGTGTGCTAGGGGAGGGTAGAGGCATCTTACACCTCCTTTAGTCAAGTCGTTTCTCCACCCTGCCACCTATCATAGCTGCAGAATGGCAGTAAAATAAGTTTGTGAAACCTTCAATGCTACATTTTTAAAATGAGGACAGCATGAAAGATCTAGCTGTGTTAACTCAAAACATTAAACCTCTTTGCATTTCACATTTTTTTCTTAGCAATATTTTTATTGTTGTATTTTAAATCAAGAAAGCATAGTACAAAGGAGGTTTGTGCAGTACATAACAAATGTAACAAATGTACAATTCACATCTATGAAAGAGAAGCACCCATAGTACAATCATGCTTTGGTTGCTTCCCCACCCCTCCCAATTCCCATCTCCAAGCCATCATTGCATGAGCAAAAAGTGATAAACAGAACTTTTATCTCCACAGGGCTGCATTGGTACAGAGAAGGTGTATTTTCCTATCACATAAACTGTTGTATGTTTACACGTCTGAGTTCGGAGAATTTTACCGGAGAATGCTGAAAGTCATATGCAGAGGAAAGGAAGAAGAGATCAGCCTTTAGTTTGGCTGGGAATTCTGATAATATTCAAGAAAGGGTCCCCACACCTTTTGGAACTTTATGTTGAAAAGCCATTCTAACAAATACAACAAACTAAGTTGTTTGTATTACATCCAAGGATTCATCGAACTGTCAATGAATGTCTGGATTCAGAGTGGAATAATGGATCTTTCAAGGTATAGACTGGACATGATGTCCCTAAGCCACTGAGGGTGGGTGGGTGGGGCAGCGTCCCTCCACCTGAACAAGACTGCGCGCCTGGCCAACAGAGAGGCAGAGGACAGTATGCAACGTTTGTTTGGATTTAGGTGCGTGTCACCCTCTCCAGAGGTGCCGAAAAGAGTAATCAAAGGATTAGGTTCCAGATTGTAATTAAGAATTTGGGAGCGAGTTTGGAAAACACCTTTCCAGTATTTTTCCAAGCTAGGGCATGTCCAGTACATGTGAATAAGGGAAGCCTCGCTCCTTTTGCATTTGTCGCAGCAGGGATTAACATCGGAATAAATGCAAGATAATTTAATTTTAGACACATGGGCTCTGTGTACAACCTGGAACTGTAACAGGTAGTGGTGGGCACATAATGAGGTTGAGTTAACTAACTTGACAGCTGAATCCCATACATTGTCTGACAGTGAAAAATTTAAATCTTGCTCCCATGCAGTTTTAACTTTGTCGGGGTGGGGGGGGGGGGGCTCGCCTCGGAACTGTTAGCTTGTCACAAATAGTACATATTAGACATTTGCTCAATGGATTCATGCAGAGAAATATATCACAGCGTTTGTGTTGGGTGCCTCAGGGAAGTTTGATAACAAAGGGCTGATAAAATGTCTAATTTGCAAATATTTGAAGAAATGAGTGTTGGGTAAGTTAAACTTTGCAAACAGTTGTTCAAATGATGCAAAGCAGTTGTCTATAAAAAGATCTTTAAAGCGCCTGATGCCCTTTCTGTACCAGACTTGAAATGTTGGATCATGTATAGAAGGCTGGAAGAGGTGATTATGTAGAATAGGACTTGAAAGAGAGAAGCCATAGCGACCACTCTACTTTCTGAACTGAACCCATACTCTCAGGGTGTGCCTGATAACAGGATTAACAATTGGCTTAGGCATTAAAAAAAAGGAGTGTGGATCCAAAAAGTGCAGAAATAGAGAAATTCTTAATGGAGTTCAGCTCCATTGCCACCCATATTGGGCAGTCAGTTTAGTTGTGGAAATGAGATAGCTCATGTTGGCTGCCCAGTAATATAAGCAGAAATTGGGCAGAGCCATGCCCCCAACACTTTTAGATTTTTGAAGATGGACTTCATTAGTCGGGGACGCTTGCCCTTTCATAAGTAGGATGATATGACTGAGTCTAGCAAGTCAAGGAAGACTTTAGGTATGAAAATTGTTATCATTTGAAAAAAGTATAAGAATTTAGGAAGGATGTTCATTTTGACCACATTAATTCAGCCCATCAGGGACATGGACGAGGTAACCATTGTGCTAGGTTCTGTTTTGTATAATTTAACAAATAAGTGAAATTTTCTCCAAAAAATGCTTATAATTCCTTGTTACTCTGATGCCAAGGTAAGTAAATTAGTTATTCTCTACCTTAAAATGGAGGTTATGGAACTCTGACACTTGTGCTTCTCCATTTATTGGAAAAAGTTTTCTCTTATGTAAATTAAGTTTATATCCTGAAAACACACTAAATTTGTTAAGGAGTGAGGACATTGGGAGTAAGGAGGTAATCGGGCTTCATATAAAAAGTAGAAGACCATCAGCATAAAGGGAGACATTGGGCTCAACTCCCTCCCTCCAAATCCCCGGCAGATCCGCACAACTACAGAACACAATCACCAGATCAAACAGTAATGGGCTTAAGGGGCACCCTTGGTGGGTTCCACATTTGAGATTGAAAGGTTGGGATTGCTGAAAGTTGGTCAAAACAGAGGCAGTGGGACATGAGTAATCCACATGATGAAACTTAGTCCAAAATCAAATTTTTCTAAAACAGCAAAGAGGTAATTCCATTCCACACAGTCAAATGCTTTCTTTGCATCTAAGGTGATGACTCATTCAGGAATCCTAACTAAAGGTGGGTACAAGATATTTAAAAGATGGCGTATGTTAAAAAAGGGGAGGTGGTTTTTGACAAAACTGGTTTGGTTTTCAAAGATAATAGAGGGAAGGATGTTCTCCAATCTATGGGCCAGTACTTTAGCTAAGATTTTGACATCAACATTTAACAAAGAAATTGGTTTGTGTGAGGAGCACTGTGTTGGATCTTTGCCTCTCTTCACTAGAAGAAATGATGCATGCCTCATTAAATGATGCTGGCAGTTTACCTTGTTTAAACAAATCAAATAAAACCAAGGTTAGTTGAGGTGAGAGCAGTAATGAAAATGATTTAAAGGATTCTACAGGGAACTCATCCCATCCTGGAGGTTTACCAGTCTGCAGTGACAAGATGGCTGAGGATATATATTTCCTCTAATGATATTGGCTCATTCAGTCTCATTTTGAGATCAGGAGAAAGCATAGGGATATTTAAGCTATTTTAAAAATTCCCAACCAAAATGTTATCATTTGCGATTCAGAGGTGTAAAGTCGGGAGTAAAAGTTCCTGAATGTGTCATTGATTTCAGAGTGATTCGAGGTGATGCTTCTGTTTTCCATTTGAATTTTTGTGATGTGTTGTTTGGCTTTGAAGCCCCTTAATTAGTTGGCTAAAAATTTACCAGATTTGTCGTCATGAATTTGGAACAGGTTCTTGCTCTTCGAGATTTGGCGTTCAATTGCATGAGTGGAAATAAGGTCAAATTTAGTTTGGAGTTCCACTCGTTTTTTGAACAGCTCTGGATTTTTTAAATGAGCATATTATTGGTCTATATCTTTAACTTGATTGGCCAGGTTAAGTCATTCTTTATGGTTCTTTCTTTTCATATTCGCAGTGTAGGAAATTATTTGACCCCTGAGGTATGCTTTCAAAGCATCCCAAACAACCAGGCTTGAGGTTTCAGGTGACATATTGGTATTTAGGAAAAAGATTATCTGGTCCTCCATAAATTTTACAAAGTCATTATCTGACAGTAAGGTCGAATTAAAATGCCAATGCTTATTTATTTGAGGAAGGCCAGGAAGAATTATAGATAGGACAAACAGAGCATGGTCTGAAATCACTATGCTCTGATAAGCACAGGAATGGAATTGGCTGATTATCAATTAGAAAGTAGTCAATTCTAGAAAAGGTGTGATGGACATGTGAGAACAAAAAATATTCTCTCTTATTTGGGTGGAGAAAGCGCCATACATCAGAGATACCATAGTTGGAGAGGAAGGACTGAATTAACAAAGCAGATTTGCTTAGTACTCTGGGAATAGGAGATGATGGATCCAGAACTGGATCTAATCAACAGTTGAAGTTTCCACGTAGTATGAGAGAGTATGAACTCAAATCAGGCAGCGCAGAAAAAAAACATTCAAAGAAGTCCACATCATCTGAGTTAGGAGTAAATATGTTAGCCAACACTACTAGTGTGTTATATAATTTCCCTGAGACAGTGACAGCATGGCTGTTTCTATCTGATGTTTTGTTGTGGAGCTGAAAGGAAACATTTGGATTTATGAGGACTGAGGCACCTCCCCCCCCCACCAGCTTTAGCTTGAAAAGTGCTGCCCTGCCCTTCATAACATAAGACGTGAATTATCAGAACTGTGAATGTGTGTTTCTTGTAGAAATGCAATTGCTGTGTTAAACTGTTTGAGATGTAAGAACACCTTCCTTCTTTTGTAATTCATTTTTTTATTATTATTTATCCTTATTTTACAAAAAAGCACAGCAGATCATAGAGCAGATACAGTACTGTGTATTTACACAGCCATCCCATGACAGGAAAACATACAAAACTAAGAAACAGAAAAAAACTACTAATTTAAATTTAAATTAACATACAACCAAAATTGATCCCATGCATCTTGCACTTTTCCCTCACTGTTAATTCTTCCTAACATGTGTTCATATGATGAAATCTTAACCATTTCCTTAGTCCATTCCCTCACAGTGGGACATCTGGGCTTTTTCCAGTTTTGCAAAAGAATTTTTGCAGCTGTGATGAGACCCACCTTTAAAATAGTAAATTTGTCATTGTTTACATTATGTATCATTGTCCTGTCACCCAGGAGACAAAGCCGTGGGCACAATAGCAGTGTAGGACCTGACCAATTTCCCAACAATCAAGAACTTTACACCAAAATGGACGAACCATGGAACACTCCCAAATCATGTGAAAAAATGTGCCCACCTCAGTTTCACATTTCCAGCATAAATGATTATCAACAATTCCCATTTTGTAGAGTCTAGCTGGTGTCCAATAATATCTGTGTACTATCTTATACTGAATAAATTTCCCTCTCGCTTCCCTAATATGTCTACCCACATTTGATAAAATGACTGCTCATTATCTTCAATATCACTTCCAAGATCCTTCTGACATACTGCTTTGAGATTGTTACACAGTTCACCCACAGAGTACTTAAACATTTTATAAAACACTGATGCTTTATGAACTTCCTGTGGTAATGTAAAGTATTCAGTTAAAGGGTTTCCAGCTCACAAAATTTATCAGACTAAACAGTCTCCTTTAAAAGGTTACAAGTTGATAGGCATTAGTGGTGTCACGTTTTCGAGTATCAGCTCTAAGACAAAGAGAAACAGCTGAAGTAAATCCTGTATAACAAGGACTTCTAAAGGTTCTTAAAACAAACCAGTACTGGAGTACCCTCCCTCCACCCCCACTCCCTATCCTACTAGGCAGCTGCCAGAGAACCTAGCAGCAAGCTCTTAAGAACAATAATCATCCAACAGCGCAACTTCTTGTCACGTGTCTCACCTTCAACTCCGTTATTGTTATTTAAAGAAACAGTAAGCATCTCCTAAACTGACAATGTGCATAGTGAGAAATAAAATAATTCCCCCAAGGTTTATTAGGCATGGCTCTAAAATTTGAACCATAAAAAAGAAATATAGACTGATATTTAAAAAAAAAACAGTGTGCTGTCTTTACGACAGTTATTTAGTTTATAATATTTTCGCTTAGTAATTCATTCAATAGTATTTTCTAGTTAGAATTAGAAGTGTTTAAAGTATATTCATTGCATGTAAAATATATCGGCATGCGATGACGTCACATCCGGTTTCACCGCGTCTTGTGGGAAAATACCGGTTTGAAATTAGCGCGAGGGTGGGGGCTTACCACGAGGCTCACCTGAGCAGAAGTAGTTTTGCAGGCATGAGAAATCACAGTGAGAGCAACGCTTTTTCACCATATGTTAATGTGAAGAGTGAACAGTAAATGGTTAATCTTACTGCGATCTGGTTCTTATTAACTGGTTTATCTCGACGTTGAATTCGGCGTTATCAGTACACGCGAAGGAGAACGTTACAGTGAAAAAGCGGCATTATCAGGTGTTTCAAGTGCTGCAATGTCAGCTCAATCCAGCATCAAGTCGACGCCGCCCAGCGACAAGGGCAGTAAACCGACATCAAGTAAGCCCACCCAGGCGTTATCAGGTGTTCCAAGTGCTGCAATGTCAGCTCGATCCGGGATCAAGTCGATGGCGCCCAGCGACAAGGGCAGTAGAACGACATCAAGTAAGTCCACACAGGCAAGAGCCAAGGCAGAAGCCGCCAAGGTGCGACTGCGTTACGCCAAACAAAAAGCAGTTTTGAAAATGAAACTGGCCATCAGAGAAGCCGAAATCCAGAAAGAAAAGGCTGCCAGAGAAGCCGAAATCCAGAAAGAAGCCAAAAAGGCTGCCAGAGAAGCCGAAAGGGCTGCCAGAAAGGCAGAAGCCGCCAAGGTGCTACTGCGTTACGCCAAACAAAAAGCAGTTTTGAAAATGAAACTGGCCATCAGAGAAGCCGAAATCCAGAAAGAAAAGGCTGCCAGAGAAGCCGAAATCCAGAAAGAAGCCGAAAAGGCTGCCAGAGAAGCCGAAAGGGCTGCCAGAGAAGCCGAAAGGGCCGCCAGAAAGGCAGAAGCCGCCAAGGTGCTACTGCGTTACGCCAGACAAGAAGCAGTTTTGAAAATGAAACTGGCCACCAGAGAAGCCGAAATCCAGAAAGAAAGGGCCGCCAGACAAAGAGAAGAGGCTGCCAGAGAAGCCGAAATCCAGAAAGAAAGGGCCGCCAGACAAAGAGAAGAGGCTGCCAGAGAAGCCGAAATCCAGAAAGAAAGGGCAGCCAGACAAAGAGAAGAGGCTGCCAGAGAAGCCGAAATCCAGAAAGAAAGGGCCGCCAGACAAAGAGAAGAGGCTGCCAGAGAAGCCGAAATCCAGGAAGAAAGGGCCGCCAGAGAAGCCGAAAAGGCTGCCAGACAAAGAGAAGAGGCCGCCAGAGAAGCCGAAACCCAGTTGGAAATGGCAAAAATATCGACAGAGTTGCAAGTGCTGCAGCGAGAAAGAGAAGAAGAAGCTGCCATGGCGGAAGCAAAGTACATAGAAGAAGCTGAAGGGTCGCGTGATCTGACCGCAGTAAGATCTACTTTAGAAAGGACCAGACTGGAACGCACAAGCGACTATGTACAATATCAAATAGACAGGCAGGCTCGTCTCCCCTCTCCATACGTATTCGATAACTTCCCCAGCTACGAGGAACCTCAGAGAGTCACGATTGCATCACATCCATACGAGGAAGGAAATTTACCCTCACGGCTCCGTGATGAAGTCAAGAATGAAAGAACCGACAATGCTCCTTCACCCCTACAACAGGACGGCGGGGAGGGAGAGGTTCACTCCAGGACAACAATTGTCAGCTCGAATTGTACAGAAGTTTGCAGTCAAACTCAGTCAAGCCGTTCTTGTTCCAAGATCTGCCTCACTGAGGTGTACCCTGAAGAAGCACAACAAGACATTACCAAGCGTAAAGTAACCGACGAGACGCTAGGTCAGTCAGTTTTCGTTCAAACCGAGCACGGAAACAAACTTGCACAATCAGCTCAAGATACCATTTCTTTAAAACCCAAAGACACCAAGGTCTTCAGAGATGAAGCAAATAATGGGGTTGCCCCATTGCCTTTCAGAGAACCACGCCAGCGCTCACCAGATAACAAAGAGCAGGCAGTCAAACGGTTCACGTCCTTACGGAAAACCCGGAAAAGGAAACCTGAAATGCAGCAACGCACCCGATTGGCCCACGAGGTACTGTGCACCCTAATGGCAGAGGTCACAGCCATTATAAACGCACAATCATTCCTACCTGTGTCTTCTGACCCAGAAAACCCCTTTATACTTTCGCCATCAACGCTCCTTACGCAGAAGGCAGGAGCACCTCCTCCACCAGGAGACTTCTCAGACAAGGATTTGTACACAAAGCAATGGAGACAAGTCCAGGCTCTGGCAAATCAGTTCTGGTCCCGCTGGAGACAGGAATATCTACCTTTGTTGCAACAGAGAGGAAAGTGGACAGAACCCCGCAGGAATCTTCAAGTTGGAGACTTAGTCCTGCTCAGGGACAAGCAGATCACCCGCAACAGCTGGCCAATGGCCAGAATCACTGCTACATTCCCTAGCGAGGATGGACATGTCAGGAAGATCGAATTGAAGACTACCGACCAAGGCGATGTGAAAGTTTACCAAAGGCCAGTTACAGAAGTTATTCTACTTCTACCCAATGACTGATTAAGAGACTAAGTTTTGTACTCTGCTCATTGTGACCTTACGAAGGTCAAGCGGGGAGTGTGCTGTCTTTACGACAGTTATTTAGTTTATAATATTTTCGCTTAGTAATTCATTCAATAGTATTTTCTAGTTAGAATTAGAAGTGTTTAAAGTATATTCATTGCATGTAAAATATATCGGCATGCGATGACGTCACATCCGGTTTCGCCGCGTCTTGTGGGAAAACACCGGTTTGAAATTAGCGCGAGGGTGGGGGCTTACCACGAGGCTCACCTGAGCAGAAGTAGTTTTGCAGGCATGAGAAATCACAGTGAGAGCAACGCTTTTTCACCATATGTTAATGTGAAGAGTGAACAGTAAATGGTTAATCTTACTGCGATCTGGTTCTTATTAACTGGTTTATCTCGACGTTGAATTCGGCGTTATCAGTACACGTGAAGGAGAACGTTACAAACAGACTTTACCCAGTGCTCTTCCCGCGAAAGGTTGTAGAGTTCACTGAATTGGAGGTAAAAGGAAATACTGTCTCGAGAGGACTGAATGAGTATTATTCCACCTATCATGGTAGTCACTACTTAACACGACAAGTCAGAACAGACCTCGCTATCCAAGCACTGCAAACGTTACCTGGCAGAAGGTATGGGAAAAAATATTTTATGAAGAATCCAGTGCAGTGGGGAGGCTATCAAGTATTTCCATGCTTCATCTACCAAGTGTAGCCACTTCTTGTCACCACTACGAAGTGTAATGCGGCGCTGTGCAGGGTATAGAAGGGAAGGCCTGAATCCTTGGTTGTATAGCTCCATCATTACTTCTCTGCACTTGGCTCGCAGGCTCAAAACTTTAGGAGAATAGTCCTCCACAACCTGAATCTGCTGGCCGCGGTATTCTAACTTCCCTCTCTGCCGGGCCTCCCTAACCAGGAGATCTTTAATCTGGTAGCGGTGAAGTCAAAGAATAACTGGGCATGGTCTCTGTCCTGGGGCTGGTTTAGCTGCTTGTAAACGGTGGGCGCTATCAATCTCTGGCTGAGATGGGGGTGTCTCCTTCCCAAAGATCTCACAAAGCAGACTGGAAAAAAATACAGTACGACATCTGCCTTCAATAGACTCGGGCAGCCCAGGATGCGTAGGTTCTGCCGTCTGCTCTGGCCGTCCAAGTCAGTAACTTTAGCCGTCAGCTTGGTATTGTTTTCACGTAAGCTGGAGTAGGTGTTTTCCAGCTCACTGGCTCAGGTCGTCCAAAGCGAGCTCGAGAGAGGGCAAATGATGGCCGTGGTCCTCCACTTTGCATTGGACTTGATCAAGTTTCATTTCCAGCAGGCTGAAAGAATATTTAAATTCGGCCACTAATGCCACGTGGTGTTGGTCTAGTGGTGTGGAGATAGCCTCTACTGTCAGGCCAGCAGCGCAATCGTCTTTTTTCCCGGATTTATTACTCTTTGAGGTCATTGTGGAGTGAGTAAAGTTGCAGACAGGGGGAAGAGCAAAAAAGTCCAACAGTTTGGTATGAGAAAAAGGGGAAGGAGGAGTGTGAAAATAGAAAGTAGGACTAAGCGCATGTTCTCTGCGACTACTCCATTTGGCTGCCAACTGGAAGCCTGCATTTCAGATTTTTGCTGTGTATTCAAAGGATTTTCAGATTTTTGAATTGTTTCTAGAAATAAAGGAAATTTTTGAATATCTTTTATTTGAATCTTTGCAAGTACTAATCTCCTCCAAGAGGACCACAGCCTTGTTGTGGTTTGGAGGCTTGTGTACCTCAATGATCCAGGGAGCTATGTTGGTTGGAGTCAGGGCTTTATGCTTTGGCGCGTGGTAGGGTCAAACAGATCAAAGGGTAGAGGCCAGACTAAGAGTGGTCCACTGGTTCTCCAGGTTCGGGGGTTCCCCTCAGGGTTAACAACTGTGATTGGTAAAACTAGATGAAGAAACCACAATGAAAGATTCTTTTGCATCTGAGTGTGACGGTATTCCTCAATCTCCAACTGGGACTTTTTTTTAACTTTTATTATTGAGATACAGCACAGAACAGGCCTGTCTGGGCCTTTCTGCCCAGCGATCCCTGATGTAGCCCGAGTCTAATCACAGGACAATTTACAATGTCCACTTTGAACTGTGGGAGGAAAATGGAGCACCCAGAGGAAACTTACAAAGTGGGGAGAACGTACAAACTTCTTACAGGCAGAAGTGGGAAGTGAACCTAGGTCATAGGTACTGTACACGACCGTGCTGCCCCACTGACATTAGTGAACACCAAGAGGAAGCTACTGACATGATGAAGGAGGCTGTGAACA
Organism: Hypanus sabinus; assembly: GCF_030144855.1. Lineage (NCBI taxonomy): Eukaryota > Metazoa > Chordata > Chondrichthyes > Myliobatiformes > Dasyatidae > Hypanus > Hypanus sabinus. The sequence goes on along the minus strand of NC_082718.1, from coordinate 37,393,031 downwards.
CCACCAGAGATGGAGGGCCTTCATTGTTGCCCTGAACTTCAGAATCAGAATCAGTTGTATTATCACTGGCATGTGACATGAAGTTTGTTACCTTAGCAACAGCAGCAACTCTATATTAAAAAAAGTGAGGTAGCGTCCAAAGCTTCAATGTCCATTTAGGAATCACATGGCAGAGGGGAAGAGGCTGTCCCTGAATCGCTGAGTGAGTGCCTTCAGGCTTCTGTACCTCCAACCTGATGATATCAGTGAGCAAAGGGCATGCCCTGGGTGCTGGAGGTCCTTAATAATGGACGCTGCCTTTCTGAGGCACCATTCCCTAAAGATGTCCTGGGTACTTTGTAGGCTGGTGCCTAAGATGGAGCTGACTAGATTTATAACCTTCTGCAGCTTCTTTAAGTCCTGTGCAGTAGCCCCCCGCCTCCATACCAGACAGTGATGCAGCCTGTCAGAATGTTCTCCACAGTACAACTATAGAAGCTTTTGAGTGTGGTGTAATGGGCGTAGGTAAATATGTGGGTACTAATCTAATAAAGCATTGAATGGTTCAGAGCGATGCACCTGGACCATGCTGTTAGATTGCCATAGGTAGTGGATTACTTATGGTGAAATGGCAGGACATTTTCTTCCAGTCCATTATAACACAAATTAAGGCAAATTATGACTAAATGGCTTCATGCGGTATCAGGAGATTCGGCTCCCGTTAGTTGCCTTGCAGCTCCTTTAATCATTGTCTTCCTACCCCAGAGCCTTACATAGGGTTAACACAAAGCTGCATTCGGTCATATAAAGTGAGTAATTTGTCACAGAGCACGGGAAATACAATTATGAATAGATACAGCTAAACACTGTCTGATAGATATCAGGATAAATTGGAATAGGAAGAAGAATCTGGGATATTTTAATACCAGGTTGTTAAACAGAGATATTCATTAGGTATTCATCAGGGTCTCAGTTTTACAGAGTTAATAAATCAATGTTTTATAAGGAATGTGCAATGGGTTTTCGCCAGCTGTTTGTTAGGATTGTTGCCAATTAGTAATGGTGTGGAAACACATTCGGCAGATTTTAAATTGCACAAGAGGTGGAGCATTGTATAGTTGTCAAAAATTAGCTATAGGAATAGGAACATTGCAGGCCAACACTGTCAAGTATCTATTATGCATCCATTGATCATGTTCCTTGAATGTAAAATCAACAGATGGTGCAGATCTGCAGATTATGTGTCACCAGCAGAAAATAATGTATCTCTTCTTGTGACCCTCTGAAATAATGCTCAGTTTTTCAAGTTGCTGTAATTTGCCAGCTGCACCAACAATTATTTAATCAATGTGGTATCACTATTATAAAATGGAATAGTTTGTAGTTATTGTGTGAAATGGATGATGCATTGATTGCTTCAAGTCTTGCTGCTTAATTGTCATCGAATAATGAAGGTGGGACCAGCAAGTATGCAATATGTCAGTTCTGTATAATGACTTAGTGACATCCATACAAACTGTGTCTGTTTTACATCTTTACATCAAAGCAATCCTAGAAGAATGGAACACTAGGTTTTTAATCCAAGAGAGGACATACCAGAGATGTAGGAGCCATGTACCTATTTTCTGCCTGTATTGTATTTTGTGTTGCCCTTATATTATGAGCTATGGTTATTTGTCACATGGATTAGAGTGTGGTAGAAGCCAACGAATATAGCCATGTACACATACTTTGTCCTTCTTAGTTAGTTTAGTTTAGTTGAGAGGGAGTGAGCTGGGGATAATAGCTTTTTGTACGTCATTGCCCCTCTCTAAAATGTTGTGAATCTAGACATTTTGTAAAATAATTTTACGTTTTATTGTACTTGCATATTTGCTTATGTGTTGAGAGCAGAGATAGCAGTATAATGGAAATATCCTTCTTCCGAATAAACAAGATGTGAATTCCATTTTTTTTAAGAATTAGTTTAATCTATCTGGAAATCAAAAGCAACAAAATAAGTAGTTTTATTCCCTGCTTGGTGATTTTTATTCCACTCTACTCCTTTTATTTCATTATTTGTCTCATTTTGGTTATGCTGATTTCTAATATCGCTATAAGATCTTTCATCTTTGCTGGTTTCATAATAAAGGATCGAACATACTTTTTTTGACTTGAAACTCAATTATTTGGAAGTGCATTTTGCAGTGCCGAGGCCCTTTGCTCAGTCTCTAGCAGTTGTGGTTTGTTTTAAAGTAACTGCTACAAGAGGCATAAAGGATCACTATTGCCAGTGTTAGGATAGTCACTCATTTGGGATGGGAAAATGGCTAGCATTTCCATCAGTATCCTTAATTATTCTTTAGAATTTTAGTTAGCATCTTCTTGAATATTTGTAGTCTGTGTGTGGAAGGATCTCTCACAATGCAAATGGGATGGTGTTGAAGTAACTATCATTGCTGATACTAAAATAAAATACCAAAAATAACTGAACCCAGAAAACACACACTCTTCTATCTCAAACAAACCCTTTATTTTACATGTGCTCAAGTAGAACAGCATAGGCCCCAGTCACTCACACTGTTCTGAATTGTGAACAGAAAACTGGTATTTTTATACAGAACTACCTTATCATTTATGGATATTGATCATGGAAATTGTACATGTTTGAACTCTTTACCGGCAAGATCAATCACTGTTTACAATAGAGGTGTTAATGTCAATCAAAAATTCAAGTGGACAGCCGATGACTTTTTAAAGTTAGTAAAGCTTTAGTTTTTGGGTATGTTTCACATCCCTCCATTACTCTAATCTTGACTGTTGGTGAAAACCTCCCCCACCCCCCGCCCCGCTCACAATTGTGTAAAGTAGAGTTTCCGGACCTGGGGTCCACAGATTCCTTGATTAATGGTGTTGGTTCATGGCATAAAGAAGGTTGGACACCGCTGGTATAAAGGGAAGCTATGGATCAGAGAGAGCTTTCTGGAAAAATTTTACTACAAAGGCTTCACTCATCTGGCTTGAGTACATACTGCCACAGTCAATCTCAACCTACCTCATCTGTAGTAAGGAGAGCTGTCTCTGGCGATCTGTCTTCAAAGGACTCACTTGACTATAACTGCTCAGGCTATCAATGCCTCACCATATGCAACAGATTTGAAGAACTTTACCCAACAGCAATAAATTATGCCAATATTCAAAGATGGTATGATAATTGATGACTAACTACTGATGATTGGGTTGCCATACCAACTATTGCCTAGTTGAAACAAATGAATGTGAAAGGCATCTACTCAATTGTGGACTGGGAATGTTAGCAACAGTTACTGTAAAATGGTAGATATTAACATCCTTAAACTAAGCGCCAAAGTCAACAAGTTCACATCCATAATCATTATCTAATAATTGTAAAGTTAATGGAGCTAGGCATAATGTTTCCTCACACAAAATATCCCGACCAGATGTAAGGATCAGGTTCTGAAGAAATCTGAAGGTAGTCTGAAGAAACAGTAATCCTGCACTCCTCTCTGCACACATGCTAAGTGCATCAATTATGTTTTCACAGAATCATTTGTGGCTCAATTAGAGCACTCTCTTCTCTGAGTCAGGAGGCATTGGGTAGAAGTTCAACTCCTAAGAACTAACAAAAACAAATCTGGCTGATATTTCAGGAGAACCTAAGAGGATAGAGTACTCTCTGTTACCCAAGGTGTTAAACAGAGGTCTCATTGGCTGAATAAAAATGTTATAATGAATAAGAGCAACAGAGTTATCGGAGGCTTATATTTATCCTATTGTTATTTGGCTGTGAACAAAATTTCAAAGTAATTCCTTTGTTTAGAACTGATTTGATTCAGTATATGATAGAAAATCTGTATTGCTTTCTTGTCTCTGTTCTAGACTTCCACTAATTTGCTTTGCATTTTATGGAAGTGAACTTCCGGCCAAGCTGTCAAAAAACTGGTAATGTACTTAGGATCAAAAAGTAGCTTTTTAAGTTATGAAGAGAAGCCTAAGCTTGCAGTTATTTTTGTTAAACTAAGCAATTCTGTTTGACTTGGATATTTTATTTGAGCCTGGTTCTGGAGAACCTAAGGTGGCAGGTGGAGATATGGTTCTACCAAAGGAGATGTGAGGCACTCCTTCCCTCTGCTAACCTGCAGGTTACCCTTGAGCAAGGTGTAGAACCTGCTTAGCCCCCAATCAGTGTCATGTGGAGCCATGGGAGCAGGAGGAGGATGGGCATGAGTAGCTGATGCATATCACATGTCCTGGTTGTGACCACTGACACCAGGCAGACAATCTCGGAAAACAATTGATGATGGCTGGGGTCACCTGCTTTATAAAGACACTGCCTAGAAGAAGGTAATAGCAAACTACTTCTTAGAAAAATTTACTAAGGACAATCATAGGACATGGCACATATTGATAATGATTTAGAGAACTAAAGATTAAAAAGCATTTATTGTACAGAACTGTAAAAGCACAATAAACTTTACTTCCAGATGGGAAAGCATCATATTTATTTCCATCCACTAACTGCCCATCCACAGCCTTCTTGGAATGAATACAGTGCCTAGAAGATAAAGCTTACCTATGTATGGTACTGAGCAAAAGTCCAAGGGAAAGATACTGCATATAACTAAGGTACCAAAGACTTTTGCAGACTATTGTAATAACGTTATATATTGCACTATATTGCACTATACTGCAAATTACCTTTCTTGGCGTCTCAGGGCTGGGTGTATCTGCACCCGTGCCAACCCCCACCTCTGGCACTCCTTCCCTGCCACATGTCCCCCACCCCTCCTGCAGCACTCCACCTTCGCCATTCCCAACATCTTTTGCTCCCACCATATCTACAAATTTGCTCTCTGCTCCACGTTGACAAATACAGTACTGTGCAAAAGTCTTAGGCACCCAAACTATATATAAGTACACAGGACAACAACTACTTTTTCGGGTTTCAATTCCTTTATCTGTTTTAGATGTTTAAGTGCCAGAAGAGGGTCTTAAAACAAAACGAATGACTTTACAATCAGATCCTGCTGTTACAATCTCCGTTTAACCTTCAATCCACACACTTATGTCTCCACCAATTGCATATGCAATATAAAAATACAAAGAAAATCGCACAAAATTGATACAGTACTAATATGGTAGTGGCAATTCTACTTGGCCGGTGAGGAACTTTGCAAGCCACGCTATCCAGCGTCAAGTTCTTTACTGCTGATAATCTTTCCTCACCCAACCCCGTACCTCCGGTTCCCCCGGGGGGGGGGGGGGGAGACATGATTCCAACGCCCTACCAGCTTTGGCAACAGAAAGCAAAATGCTCTCCCTGCTTTCCTGCGCATGCGTAATGATAAAGGCACAGACAACTATTCTAGCATTACCCAGATGAATGCCTAAGTACACTTTTAAGGATACTGAATAAGATTCGATGGTCACCCGGTTACACATACGTGCCTCAAACATTTGCATAGTATTGTAAATCCTCTCAGAAAGGTTGAATCTGCATTACTGAAGGTGCAGATAGTTTAGAAAAAAGCTCCAGTTTTTTGTGCTTCAGATTTCCAGAAACAAGGTGAAAAACTTCAGGTTTATTATGGATTACTGGAACATACTCATGGACAAAACCTTGGACCGTAACGCAGTATTTTATTGTAAATCACATTTTATTGCCATTGAGCTCATCTCTTCATCTTCCTCCTTCATTTCTGCCTATTAACAGCTTGTTATCATATTGCCTTTATTACATCTCACTAACTATATTACCACATATATTCCTTGACCTTTACACATAGCATCAACTCATATTTATCTTAATCAAAATGTTTCAGATCACATAAGCATCTGTCATCTTCTGTCTCAGTGGCTTACAAACCCCGCAAGTTTAGAATGTGCTCAATCATTACTATACTCCAGTGTGCTCGCACTAAGCCAAAGCTGACACTTTAATGAAGAATCTGTTTTGTATAAGCCCAAGGTGAAAAGGCTGCCTAACTCTGCTGACCAAGGCAGTTTTCCCAGAGGTCACAAACAGCTTATTGAGGTTAAGTAATACATCGATTACACTTGAGCCTGAACTTTCTGTGCAACTTTAGAGATTAATAGACTTGAGTCAGAAGCCTGTGCATTAAAGTCTCTGTCCGGAGAGTTAAGTATAAAATCTAGGTGTGGCACTGACAGAGATCTGTAAGGTTGAAAGTGCCATCTTTCAGATAAAACTTTAAATCAAGATATTGTATGTCCTCTAAACCAGATGTTAAGGAAACCATGAACCAATTTTTTTGAAACATTAAGTCCTACATAATGGATTATCTGAAGAAAGATATTTAGACTCAAATTCAGATTCATTTGTTTACACCGAAACATACAGGGAAAGGTGTTGTTTGTGTTTACAACCATCACGACCCAAGGATGTGCTGGGGGTGACCAACATAACATGCCCACAGTGTTGCACAGAATAACACAAATGACAACAGCACAACAACAGCAAGAAAGCAACAATAGCAAAACAAGTTCCTTTCATCCCTCGAATCCACCCACCCAGCCACACGCACACAAACAGGCCTCTAACCCCAAGGCAGGCCAAATCTGGACCCCAGACCTCCTGTCCTTGGCCAGAACTTGAAGACTCACAGACACTGGGCCTCTAACTTCTGGACATGCCAACCCAAGGACTTTGACCATTGCACCTCAACTTCTGGACTCACAAACTTCAGTCTTCGAACTTTGGGCTATCGGCCCCAGGACTTGCTGATCATAGGGCTTTGCACTCTGTGCCTTGTGAACTGAACACACATGGATCTGCAGTCCTGGGGTTTACTGACCTGGGAGGGTTGGGTCATCCCTGGCCCAGACTCACAGATGTCAAACACGTGATTCCAGATCACTGAACTGATTTGAATTGAATTTATTACTTACATCCTTCATGTACATGAGGAGTAAACATCTTTGTTATGTCTCCATCTTTGTTATGTGCAATGTGTAATTTATAATAAATAGTATGTACAACAGGATAGTCAATATAACATAGAAACACAGTGGTGTAAGCCTGAGTTAAGCAGTCTGATGGCCTGGTGGAAGAAGTTGTCCCAGAGCCTGTTGGTCCTGACTTTTACGTTGGAGCATGTGGGACCCAATGGCTTCAATTATTGGGACTCAACCTCTAGATGCACCAACTTCTGTCTTTGCCCTTGGACTCTGGATTCACAGGGTACTCCAACTCTGGGATCTCACTGATCTGAGGGGTACAGGCACTCTTGCCTCCTGCCCATACGAACCTTCAGCCCAGGGAACTCACTGAGCTGAGGGACACAAGCCCTCCTGACCATATAGACCTTCAGCTCCGGAAACTCACTGAGCTGAGAGGCACAGGCCCTCCTGCCTCCTTCCCACACGGGCCTTCGGCCCAGGGAACTCATTAACCTGGGATAACTTGCTCACTACCAAGCTACTACACATGGGGCTTTACTGCCCACAAATGATTGTAAAATCTGTACTGGGTGTAAAGTGCTTTTGGTTTCTGATGGAGGCCATTGTAGGTGTGTCAGGTTTTTAAACCCTTGTTTTTCAATCTTTTATAACAATGCAGATGAAATATCATGAACACAAGAGGTTCTGCAGAAACTGGAAACCCAGAGCAACACACACAAAATGCTGGTGGAACTCAGCAGGCCAGGCATCATCTACGGAAATGAATGAACAGTCAGAATCAGATTTAATATCACTGATGTATGTCATGAAATTTGTTGCTATATGGCAGCAGTACATTTGAATATATAATAATAAAAATATAAATTACAGTAAGTGTGTGTATATATATATAGATAGATAGATAGATATAGAGAGAGAGGGAGAGAGAGAGAGTGAAATGAAATGAGTAGTGCAAAATGATAGTGAGATAGTGTTCATAGATTCAATGTTCATTCAGAAATTGGATGCGGAGATTCAGAAGCTGTTTCTGAATCATTGAGTGTGTGTCTTGAGGCTCATGTACATCCTCCCTAATGGTAGCAATGAGAAGATGGCATGACCTGGGTGATGGAGGTCCTTAATGATGAATGCCACCTTTCTGAAGTTTCACTCCTTGAAGATGTCCTGGATGCTGGGAAGGCTATTTCCCATGATGGAGCTGACTGAGTTTCCAACTTTCTGCAGCTAACTTTGTTCCTGTGCACTGCCTCCCATACTAGACAGTGTTGCAGCCAGTTAGAATGCTCTTCACTATATATCAGTAGAAATTTGCTAGTGTCTTTGGTGACATACCAAATCTCCTGAAACTCCTAATGAAATTAGCTGCTCTCATTCTTTCTTTGTAATTGCAATAATATGTTGGGACCAGGATAGATCCTCAAAGATGTTGACACCCAGAAACTTGAAACTACTCAGCCTTTACATTACTGCCCTCCCCTCTATGAGGACTGGTGCTCCCTCATCTTACCCTTTTTAAAGTTCACAATCAGTTCTTTGGTATTTCTGATGGTGACTGCAAGGTTGTTGCTACAACACCAATCAACCAGTTGATTTATCTCGCTTCAGGACAAGACCTATCTTCAGGATTGTTTGTATCATGAGCAACTTTGGGTCCCATTCCAAAGAAAGGATGTACTGGCGTTCCAGAGGAGAGGTTCCAGAGGAGGCTTATAAAAGAGATCCCAGGAAAGAAAAGGTTAATGTGTGAGGTGTACTTGATGCTCTGGGTTTGTAAATCAATGGTGTTTGGAAGATTAAGCAGGAATCTCACTGAAACCCAACAAATATTGAAAGATCTAAATAGAGTGGAGATGGAGTTAATTCCAATAATTCCAATAGTTGGAGAGGTTACAGCCTTAGAATAAAAGGACATGTCTTAAGAACAGAAATTAAATGGAATATTTTTAGCCAGATGGTGATGAATCTGTGGAATTCATTACCACAAATAGTTGTGGAATCCAAGTCAAAGTGTATGTTTAAAGAGGAGCTTGATGGGTTCTTGATTAGTCAGGACATGAAGGGTTATGGGGAGAAGGCAGGAGATTTGGGCTGAGAGGAAAATAGATCAGCCATGATGAGATAGTGAAGTAGACACAATGGGGCAAATGGCTGAATTCTTCTCTTATATCTTACATTCTAAGCATTTAGCCATTTGAAAATCCTGTATTTTGTGGATGGAGGAAAGGTACTTGACAAAGCCTTCCCTCAGTCTAATTCAGCACCAATGTAGAGCAGGCAAAATCTGGGGCACTGGATGCAATAGACAGCCCCAAAAGATTTGCAGTCAAGTGCTGCCTCACTTGGAAGACTGACTGAATAGAGTGAGGTTACAGGTAGAAGGCAGGAGAATGGGTCTGAAAGGGAAAATAAATCAGTCATGATGGAATGGTAGAAAATACCTGATGGAACAAATGGCCTAATTCTGTTCCTTTGCCTTTCGGTTTTATAGTCTAAATTATGTCCATGTTAGAACTGATATTCAGATAGCTATGAAAAGTAAGCTCATAGCTTCATCTAGTCAAAGACAATGAAATGCACAAATGATTAATAAGAAGGTCAACAGTAACAGCAGATCTGCAGCCTTCCAGCAATTTGAAGGACAACAGCTTGAATTCTGCAACACCTTTAACTGTGAAGACATCTGGAGCTGGTTCACAGTGGAGTGGATGCCGGGTCATTGGACCATTTAGTAGATGTGAGAGAAGAGCACAGTTAAAGACTCTGTGGAAACACAAGAGAGACTGAAGATGCTGGAGACAGAGCAGGATGTCACAGGCACTAGAGCAAGAGAATTAAAGGCCATTTAGTGGAAAATAATGTTATAAAATGAGAACGGTAGGATAAGTGTGGTAATGAAAAGGCGCATGTTCTACAAGTTAAGTTGGAAAGGCTGGAGAGGAACATGCAAATTAAAGATTGAATTTTCCATTTATTGGGAGTTGTCAGACATTTTACTCAATTCTGAATTATTATGAAGCATGATTATGCATAATTCATTTGTAGATTTAATTCTTACTTTCCTAAATTATTGTGTGTTATATGTATGTTTTGTGTGCTGCTGTGCTTTACACCCTGGTCCAAAGAAACATTGTATCATTTGACAACAGACAAATAGATAGTTAAATTACAATAAACTTGAATAAACGTGAGTATGTTTTCTAGGCAGTTTAAGGTAGTATCAAAAGAATCTTCCACAAAACAGTAGAAAACTTGAAATTCATTATAAGTTGTTATCGAGATTAAATTTCTATCAATTCTTTCATTTTTAAGAAGAAATTATTATTCATTTAATTTAAATCTTAAATATGCTTCTGGAGCGGTGCTGAGCGCTGGTCACCATAGTGGGTTTTGCTCACGGACAATGGAATTCCTAATGATAATTTCGAGACAGAAAGAGGCATTAAAGGAGAGGGAAGGTGTTTATAATATTTCAAATAGGATTATAATTGTAGGGATGCACAACAGAGATAAATGCACCACAGAGCATTACCCAGATCAGGGGGTCCTCAACCTTTATTATGCCATAGTCTAATGCCATTAAGAAAGGGGACTGTAGGCCCCTTATGGGAACCCCTGACCTAGGTAGATAGGCAGCCTTGATCAGCCTGGATCAGTCAGTTTATGCCCACACCCACCTGACTGAGAAGTGGTAGAATAATCTCACAGGCTCTCTTTTCTCCCAAGCCTACTGGCAGTGTTAAGTGATTGCTCTGTCTTTGACAATGCAATGCAGTATTCCCTGCCATGAAATGATCTGACAAACTTTGAAAGAAGCCAGATCATTAGAGCTCATGTTCTTCCAAAACTCTTTCAGAATCTTTCAAAAATAACCTTTCAAATTCAGAGAAATTTCATTCATTTTTTTAAAAAAGAAATTAAAATAATGTTACCTAATACATTTTGAGTTGGTGACGCTGGTTGTCCATTGTGTCTGACAATGACAAGAAACCTATACGGGAAAGTTTTTAAAGTGGAACAGCCATTCCACTGGAACAGTTCTGCTTTCTCAATTTCAGAAGTTCAGGACAAGTGTCACAAACTGGGGTCTTCCTTGGTTGCAGTGGATGACCATGATGTCTTCTGTGGCTTGTCATGTCCTTTGTTTTCCACACACTGTTACAGATCCACCTTCCTAGCCATTGGATCTCACTGTGGATGTCACCCATCCAGTCCACCGGAGATGACTTTGCATGCTAGGACAGGCATGTCCCTATCTTACCAGAGTATGAAGCCTAACAGCTACCCTCACCTGGTGTAGCCCACTTATCAAAGCAGTGTACTGAGGTGTGACTGCTGTCACATGCAACCAGCTACTTGCAGTCACAGGTGAGAGCCGAGTAGCTGGTGGCAACCAAAGGTGAGTGAACTACCCCAGAATAGACACGACAAGCCCTTTCACCAGAGGTGCTACTCCTCCCTGGACATCCCATATATTAATCGCTTAGAAATAAGCAAAAACTGGAAAGCAAAGCAAATAAAGTCTCTCAAACAATATCTAGCACTCCTTAAATCTGTTTTTGTTTGTTCCCCTTGGTGAATGGTGATTCACATTGGTTCAATATCACTGCTTGTGGTAGTTGTTATTGTCAGTTTTAATTTTGAGTAGTCATGATATCAAAATGAAGTTTGAATGCCAATAACACAGTTGACCCACAAATGCTGAATATTTCAATATATCACTACTTTATAAATATTTAATTCATCCATTATTTTCTGCTTGAACACCTTACTAAATCAATGAATTCTGGGCTACAACTTGTAGCCAGCAGTGAGCACCTGCAACCACAAGAAGCAGAGAAACTAGGAGCTGCAGTCTTGAGCTTCTAGCCTTTCAAGTCTGTCCCCTGCAATTTTATGTAATCATGATTGATCTATGTAGGCCTCAATTCCTTTGTTGTGTCCTTTAATCCTCAATCTATCAATATTTATCTACATCCACTTTAAAGACATTGATTGATTATGTTCGAACACCTGCCAGGATAAAGATTTCTAGGGATTCACCATCCACTGCCAAATGAAATTTCTTTGCATCTCAGTATTAATTACTGGCCACTTTTCTTGTAGCTATGACCATTTGCTGAGAAAACTACTCACAAAAAACATGCTAACATCTGCCCTATGAAAGCCCGTTATGATCTTACATGTTTGAATAAGGTCATCCCTCATTCTTCTGAATGCACATTAGACAGTTCCTGCCAAAGAATCTCAGCCCAAAACGTTGACTGTACATTTTTTCCATAGATGCTGCCTGGCCTGCTGAGTTCCTCCAGCGTTTTGTATGTGTTGAGTAGACACCTCCAAATTATTTCTCCTTTTTAGGGAAACCCTCTCATCCCTGATTTAGCCTTGTGTGCAAAGTTCAAAATTGTGTTTACCAGATCTGCTGATGTTAACAAACTGCCCAAAGCCACCTCAGGTTAAAATGGCAAGGCTCTGCCTGTTGACTGAGACATGCAGAAGTTATTGAAATCATGTCACACCCCAGCCTTAGTCATCTTGACAAGGGCTGTGAATACTCAGGAAAACATTGATATTAAGTAAAAATTTAAAAATTATGAAGCAATTTTAAAAAAGCAAAGCATTTGCAAAATAAATTAGAAACTCAATAAATGTAAATAGTTGTAACCAATTGATCAGGTTCAGAGAAACTGATGGCATTACGTGGCCAGAGATATACTCCCTCTGGAGTTCTGAAATCAGAGACATTAGTGAAATGTACACCAAAAAACCCCAGCTATTTGGGGGCAAAAATTACATTATCTACGAACAAATCTCTGAAGTTTTAAAATCAAACAGATCAGTGTAATTTAGAACTAACAGCACATGCATACATAAAACAATAAAACCTGTTATATATACCAAGAGATAAAGTAATGTGTTGTTATTGACAAAAAATTGTCAATAGAAGTTCAAATAATACCTAAGTTTAGAATCAAAATCAGATTTATTATTGCTGACATATACCATGTAGCTTTGTGACAGAAGTGCAGTGTCATGGATAATAAATTACTATACCTTAGAATAAGAAAGATATTTTTAAAATAAATAGCGCAAATGGAAGTCAAACTTCAAGGCAGTGATCATGGGTTCAGATATTTGATGGTGGAAGAGAAGCAGTTGTTCCTAAAATGTTGATTGCCCATTGTCAGGCTCCTGCATCTCCTCCTCAATGAGAAGAGGCCATGCCCTGGATGGTGAGGGTCTTTAATGATAGATGCTACTTTCTTGATGCACTATCTTTTGAAGATATCTTCAATGGTGGGGAGGCAAGCACCCACAATGGAGCTAGCTAAAACCACAAACCTGTACAGTTTCTTTCGACCTTGTCCATTGGAGTCACCATACCAGGCAGTGATGTAACCATTCATCATAGTGTATTTGTAGAAATTTGCTAGAGTCTTGCTAGAATTACAAAATTCTGTTTAATTTCTGTTAGATGGTTGAGAGGACAAAGTTATTACTTTACCTACTGATTAACACTGAGGAAGTCTAAATTCATAAACAAAACAGTTGTGGTCGTGAATTTCAAGGAAATAGTTTACCTGAAGGTAGGAATTGTTGGGTTGCTCTAGACAAGTCAAGCGAAATTCACATCATCAGTTGGAAAATTATTAATAAATTTATGTACAGTATATTTCCTATTTTTAGTGTGTCTTATTAGGAGCCCATAGTGGAAGTCTTTTGCATTTTTATCCCAGAGAAAATGATTTTGTTGTTACATGTTCAATATTGTTACTGTTATGAGGATGACTAATAGCAGATATTGGAAACCATTTTTCTCATCTCAGAGAGTGACTATTGGCTTCTACTTTGGTGCCCCAAACAGTCCTTCCAGGTGAGGCAACATATCAACTTCAAATCTACTGGAGTCATCTAATGTGTCTGGTGCTCCCAACATGGACTTCCCTATACTGATCAGGCCCATTTTATATTGGGGATTATCTTCATTGAGCACTTCTGCTCAATCTGCCAGAAGTGAAACTTCTCAGTGTCCAAACATTTTAATTTTGAGTCTCATTCCTGTTTCAACATGTTGATCGATGGCCTCCTCCTGTGCCAAGAAGAGGCTACCCTCAGGTGGCAGAGCAACACCTTATATTCTGTCTGGGTAGCCTCCAGCCTGATGGCATGAATATTGATCTCTCCTTCCAGTAAAAAAAAATCCCTCCTCCTCCTGTCTTCTTCTATTCCCCACTCTGGACTCTTACCTCATCTCACCTACCTATCATTTTCCCCCCCAGGTCTCCTCATTCCCTTTCTCCTATGGTCCACTCTCCTCTCCTATCAGATTCATTCCTCTCCAGCCTTTCACATCCACCTGTCTTCACTAATTACCTTCTAGCTTTCTTCCTTCCACTCCCCCCCACACTTTTTTGTTCTGGCATCTTCCCCATTCCTTTCCAGTCCTGAAGAAAGGTTTTGGCCCAACATGTTGATGGCTTATTCATTTTCACAGATGTTGCCTGACCTGCTAAGTTCCTCCAATATAATGTGTGTGTGTTGCTGTGACTTCCACTGCCACAAGATGACATGATGATATTCTGCTGCTCAGTTTCTCTTGTAATGTAGCTGGGTGGCAAGTAGACAATATCCTCCAAGGTCATTAGGGTCCCCATTGAGTGCAGTGTGACAGAGCATATACATTTCTGATTGGAACCAAAGATATGGCTGCATAATGATTTCAAAATATAAAACTGGAGAACAGTAAAGTGGCCAATAATGAAAGAGGATTTAGAAGTATGAAAGAGGTATTATAATTAGGAAATATACATTTATCCTGAGGGATTAAACAAGATAAGTTTGACACATAATCATGACAAAAGCTACTGATTAAATAGAAGGATAATGTAATTATAGACTGACAGCTTAGTGAAGTGCTCAAGATGAGGTGTATCTGGATGAAGAAGTTGGAGTGTTTCCTCATTGCCAGAGCTCTAGATATCAGGAAGATGATGGAGGAGAAACGTATGCAGCTGTAAAGTGACAGAAACTGTGTCTCCTGGAGGACCCCAACCTGCGGCCCACTGACAAGAAATCTGGTCAAGAAGAAAAGAAACGTTTACAAAAGATTCAGCGAGCTAGGTAATGTTAGAGATCTAGAAGATTATAAGGCTAACAGGTAGGAGCTTAAGAAGGAAATTAGGAGAGCCAGAAGGGGCCATGAGCAGGCCTTGGCAGGCAGGATTAAGGAAAACCCCAAGGCACTCTACAAGTATATGAAGAGCAGGAAGATAAGACGTGCAAGAATAGCACCTATCAAATGTGACAGTGGGAAAGTGTGTATGGAACTGGGGGAAATAGCAGAGGTACTTAATGAATAATTTACTTTAGTATTCACTATGGAAGAAGCTCTTGGTGATGACTTGCAGCAGATTGAAAAGCTTGAGCATGTAGATATTAAGAAAGAGGATGTGCTGGAGCTTTTGGAAGGCATCAAGTTGGATAAGTCGCCAGGCCCGGATGAGATGTACCCCAGGCTACTGTGGGAGGCGAGGAAGGAGATTGCTGAGCCTCTGGCGATGATCTTTGCATCATCAATGAGGATGGGAGAGGTTCTGGAGGATTGGAGGGTTGTGAGTGTTGTTCCTTTATTCAAGAAGGGGACTAGAGATAGACCAGGAAATTATAGACCAGCAAGTCTTACCTCAGTGGTTGGTAAGTTGATGGAGAAGATCCTGAAAGGCAGGGTTTATGAACATTCGGAGGGGTATAATATGATAAGGAAGAGTCAGCACGACTTTGTCAGGGGCATGTCATGCCTTATGAAACTGATTGAATTTTTTGAGGATGTGACAACATATTGAAGAAAGAAGAGCAGTAGATGTAGTGTATATGTATTTCAGCAAGGCATTTGATAAAGTACCCCATGCAAGGCTTACTGAGAAAGTAAGGAAGCATGGGCTCCAAGGGGACATTCCTTTATGCATTGAGAAATGGCTTGCCCACAGAAGGCAAAGAGTGGTTGTAAATGGGTCATGTTCTGTATGGAGATCAGTCACCAGTGGAGTGCCTCAGGGATCTGTTCTGGGACCCTTACTCCTCGTGATTTTTATAAATGACCTGGATGAGGAATTGGAGGGATGGATTAGTAAGTTTGCTGATGACACTAAGTTTGGAGGTGTTGTGGATAGTGTGGAGTGCTGTCAGAGGTTACAGTGGGACATTGATAGGATGCAAAACTGGGCTGAGAAGTGGCAGATGGAGTTCAACCCAGATAAGTGTGAAGTGGTTCATTTTGGTAGGTCAAATATGATGGCAGAATATAGCATTAATGGTAAGGCTCTTGGCAGTGTGGAGGACCAGAAGGATGTTGAGGTCCGAGTCGATAGGACACTCAAAGCTGCTGCACAGATTGACTCTGTGGTTAAGAAGGCATATGGTGTATTGGCCTTCATCAATCGTGGAATTGAATTTAGGAGCCGAGAGGTAATGTTGCTGCTATATAGGACCCTGGTCAGACCCCACTTGGAGTACTGTGCGCAGTTCTGGTCGCCTCACTACAGGAAGGATGTGGAAGCCATAGAAAGGGTGCAGAGGAGATTTACAAGGATGCTGCCTGGATTGGGGAGCATGTCTTATGAGGATAGGTTGAGTGAACTCGGCCTTTTCTCCTTGGAGTGACAGAGAATGAGAAGTGACCTGACAGAGGTGTATAAAATGTTGAGAGGCATTGATTGTGTGCATAGTCAGAGGCTTTTTCCCAGGGCTGAAATGGTTACCACAAAAGGACACAGGTTTAAAATGCTGGGAAGTAGATATGGAGGAGATGTCAGGGGTAAGTTTTTTACTCAGAGAGTGGTGAGTGCGTGGGATGGGCTGCCAGCAACAGTAGTGGAGGCGGATATGATAGGCTCTTTTCAGAGACTTTTGGATAGGTACATGGAGCTTAGAAAAATACAGGGCTATAGGTAAGCCTAGTAATTTCTAGGGTAGGGACGTGTTCGGCACAACCTTGTGGGCCGAAGGACCTGTATTGTGCTGTTGGTTTTCTGTGTTTCTATGTTTCTCTGACCCCTTAATTAATGACATTAAAAAACGTTTAGGAATCCCTGAATATTGTGCTTCCATTATTTTCAGAGTGGCATTCATTGAAATGGTCTATTATTTAAAATAATGACTGTTCTGCCATCTGATTGGGATTTGACAGGACTGGGTGACTTGCTTATTTTGTAAATGTTCTGAGTTTTAATGACTTTCTCAGACTAGAGCCACTGCTCCTATGGGATTCTGTTAGATCTTTTACTGACTGTTACAGCACTGGCATTTAGGGCAGCCATGAAGGTCCTTCATCTCCAGTGTTCAGGGCTTCCTTCATCATGTCAGTAGCTTCTTTTCAGTTTTAACTACTGTCAGTCACGCAAGTCCCAAGTGGAGACTTGAATATCTTCACGTTCAGATGCAGAAGGATCCTTCACTGCTGTTTCCGTAACAATTTCGTTTTACCAGTCAGGATTGTTAGCACTAAGCTGAACCCCTAAACATGGAGAACCAGTGGACTACTCTCAGTCTATTCTCTATCCTTCGACCTGTTTCACATGGTTGACCCTACCAAGACCTAAAACATAAAGCCTTGACTCCAGCCAACATAGTTCTCAGGGTCATTGAAGCATGCAAGCCTCCAAACCCACTGACAAGATTTTGGATTCTGTTGGATGGCTGAGAGGTTTATGGCAGCAAGTACTATTGTGGCATGAAATACCAAGTCCTTTGAGACAAATAAGATTCCAGTATTGTGTCAGGCACAGTGGTAAGCAATATTATAACTACAATCATCTGAAATTTCAAGTAAAAATCTGAGAAAAGAACACAGCAAAATAAAAGTCAAGGACACGAATTAAGGAGAAACCATATGTGTGATTTCATAAGCTGGTTTCATAAAAGGGCCATTCTCGGTGATGATGGAAAACATAATTCATAACTATTTATAGCACATAACTGACTATAATTTATGTAACAATGTAATTGTTCACTCCTTGCACATCTTCCTCCTGAAACCTTAATCATGAGAATCATTTCAAGTAGTTCCAGCGACAGGAATAAAAATCAAGGGCAAAGTCTTTTTTCCCTCATACATGCGTTGGGATAATTAAACTATACTGTCAATTATTGCAACTACTTCGCAACCAAAACTCTGAGAAAATGCCTTGATTGTAACCCTTATGACAAAATATGATTTATATAACAGTATGCTTGTGCAGTAATGCCTGTGCCCAGTAATCTTGTTCAATATTACTCAAACCACAATTGAAATTTGATATATTTTCCATGTTCTACAGATCAAACTGAAGATAGTTCTTCAGCGTTAGTATTTGCAACTGTGCTTTACTTCACAATTTTCAATAAACTCTCCATTTATATAATGGCACCCATACTAACAATTTTCTCACTCTGCACCTGGGGTTCCCAACCTGGGGTCCACGGACCCCTTGCTGAATGGTACTGGTCCATCTCATAAAAAAGGTTGTGGAGCCCTGCTCTACATTAAGGGAGACAGCATCTTTACTCAGGAGCTTTTATCCAGAACTGTTTGATCGGGCCATTGATGACTGCTTCCAGCACTTTGCCGATGACAGAGAAGAGATCAATTGAGTGGGAATTAGTTGAATTGGATTTATCCTGCTTTTTTTTGTGAAATGGACCTTCTCAGACAATTTTTCACATTGTCACTTAGATGCAAGTGTTGTAATTGAAGTTGAACAGTTTTGCTAGAGGTGCATGTTATGTTTTGCGACTTCGAAGCAAGACATAGGAATCCAAAAATATGGGTCTAACTTGGGGTTTAATTTAAGTGAGGCACACACGCATCATGTTGTAGCATTATGACATATGCAATTAATGTATTTTACATATAATCTAATTAATTATTTAAACAAACAAAAATGCTTAATCAAATTATATATATATAAAATATTATTGAAATATTAAAAACAAAACAGTGCAGCTAATAATTCTGGAGCACAGTTCTTCAGTACTATAGCTGTGATATACCTGTGCTTGAGGCCCAGGAGTCAAATAAGAAGTCCGGAAGTCAAGGTCTATTGCAGGAGTCGTAAGTCTGTGGACTTCTCCAAATCCGCTGGTGAAGCTGAAACCCAAAGTTTGCGAGCCTGGGTCCGAATCTGAGTCCATTGAGGCTGGAAGACAGAAAAGGTGGCCTGTCCTGGGGTTAGTGCACTGTGTATGTGCTTCTGTGGGCGGGTGGGAAGGAGGAAGGAACTGGTTTTGTTCCACTGTTGCTGTTTTGTTGCTAGTTGTGTTCTGTGCAGAACATTATGGGAATGCTATTTTGGCGCCCGAATGTGTGAATATTTTGGCGCCCCCGGCACATGCTCAGATATGTTGGTTGTTAACACAAACAATGTATTTCACAGTACATTTCAATGTAATTGTAATAAATAAAGTGGAATCTCAATTTTGCCTGATCTTATAGTGCTCATAGTACTACAGTGTTCTAAACTGTGGACTGAATCAATTGAGTAGTACACTGGGATCTTGTGACTGTCAGGTGGCAGTGAGGAAGAATGATCGACTTGGAACTTCTGCTTGAACAGGGTTATGAATGTTCCTGCTTTTAACATCCACATGCTGCAGAATGCCATTGTTGAGGCCCTTCTCATTCTATTAACTGTTTAGTCTAGATGTGGTAACTCTGCAAATTATCAGTCTGATCCATTGGTATTAAAGAGCCCATGGTATTACAGGAAAGTTACTGGCATGGTTAGAGCATAGGCTGATTGGTAGGAGGGAGCGAGTGGGAGTAAAAGGATTATTTTCTTGCTGGTTTCCAGTGCCTAGTGGTGTTCTGCAGGGGTCAGTGTTGGAACCACTTCTTTTTATGCTGTCTATCAATGATTTAGATGATAGAATAGATGGCTTTGTTGCCAAGTTTGCAGATGATATGATTGGTGGAGGGGCAGATAGAGTTGAGGTAACAGGTAGGATGCTGAAGGAACTAGACAGATTAGGAGAACAGGCAAGAGAGTGGAAAATGATATGCAATGTTGGAAAATATACGGTCATGAACTTCGGTAGTTGAAATAAATGTGCAGACTATTTTTAAATGGGAAGAAAATCCAAAAATCTAAGAGGCAAAGGGACTTGGGTCCTTGTGCAGAGCACCCTAAAAGTTAACTTGCAGGTAGAGTCGATGGTGAGGAAGGCAAATGAAATGTTAGCACTTATTTCAAGAGGTCTAGAATACAAGAGCAGGGAAGTGACGCTGAGGTTTTATAAGACACTGGTGAGGCTTCACCTCAAGTATTGTGAACAGTTTTGGGATCCTCATCTAAGAAAAGATGTGCTGGCATTGGAGAGGGTTCAGACGGGGTTCACAAGGATGATTCAGGGAAAGAAAGAGTTATCATACAAGGAACACTTGATGGCTCTGGGTCCATACTCGCTGGAATTTAGAAGGATGGGGGGAGGGGATATCATTGAAAACTTTCGAATGTTAAAGGACCCAGACACAAAAACCACATTGTGCAAATGGCAGCAATGACATCAATTGCCCCCCACGCCCAAACAGGATTGCTTAGCTCTGTCTATATCATGCTGATTTTACTGTTTAGTAAGCAAGCAGGTGAGAAATGGAGTCACTATTGAAAAGTTTCGGTTTCTGCACATACTATGAGGTATTGACACAATAAAATGCAATCATTTGTCCAGAATCACCACTTGGAAGTTGTCCTAATTGATATAATCATATTCTTTTTTAAGAGCATCTGATAGTCCCAGACTCAGCTTTTATCAAGAATATATTATAGCTCAGGGCGGCACAGCAGTGAAATGGTTAGCAAAGTGTTTTACAGTACGAGTGACCCACTGCTGCTTGTTTGAACATTTTCCCTGTGACCTCTCAGGCTTCCTCACTCAGTCCAAACACCTACAGGTTGGTAGGCCAATTAGACTTTGAAATTGTCCCATGATTTGGCTAGGATTAAATAAGGGTTTGCTAGGTGATTGGCTCGAAGGGCCAGAAGGGCCTATACTGCGCAGTATCACAATAAATAAAATATATAAATTTGAATATAATTGTTTATTCATGTCTAAATAATTAGATACTAATAAGTCTGGAAAGGACTGTATTGGAATAGATGAAATTGCACCGACTCTATTAGAATAGGGAAGTGTACAGACTGTATTAGAATAGGGAAGTTTACAGACTCTGTATTAGAATTGGGAAGTGAACAGACTGTTAGAATAGGGAAGTGTACAGACTCTGTATTAGAATCGGGAAGTGTACAGACTCTGTATTAGAATAGGGAAGTGAACAGATTCTGTATTAGAATTGGGAAGTGTACAGTGTATTAGAATAGGGAAGTTACAGACTCTGGATTAGAACTGGTGATGTGTACAGACTCTGTATTCGAATTGGGAAGTGTACAGACTCTGTATTAGAATAGGGAAGTGTACAGATTCTATATTAGCATAGGGAAGTGCACAGAATCTGTATTACAATAGGGAAGTGTACAGACTGTATTAGAATAAGGAAGTGTACAGACTCTGTATTAGAATAGGGAAGTGTACAGACTGTATTAGAATAGGGATGTGTAGAGGTTCTGTATTAGAATTGGGAAGTGTACAGTTTAGTAGAACAGGGAAGTGTTCAGACTCTGTATTAGAATAAGGAAATGTACAGACTCTGTATTAGAATAGGGAAGTGTACAGACTCTGTATTAGAATAGGGAAGTGTACATTGTATTAGAATAGGGAAGTGTACAGATTCTGTATTAGAATTGGTGATGTGTACAGAATCTGTATTCGAATTGGGAAGTGTACAGACTCTGTATTAGAATAGGGAAGTGTACAGATTCTGTATTAGAATTGGGAAGAGTACAGACCGTATTAGAACAGGGAAGAGTACAGACTCTGTATTAGAATTGGTGATGTGCTCAGACTCTGTATTAGAAAAGGGAAGTGCACAGATTCTGTATTAGAATAGGGAAGTGTACAGACTCTCTATTAGAACAAGGAAGTGTACAGATTCTGTATTAGAATTGGGATGTGTACAGTGTATTAGAATAGGGATGTGTACAGACTCTGTATTAGAACAGGGAAGTGTACAGACTGTATTCGAATAGGGAAGTGTACAGATTCTGTATTAGAATAGGGAAGTTTACAGATTCTGTATTAGAATTGGGAAGCGTACAGACTCTATATTGGAATTGGGAAGTGTACAGTTTATTAGAATAGGGAAGTGTTCAGACTCAGTATTAGAATAGGGAAATATACAGACTCTGTATTAGAATAGGGATGTGTAGAGATTCTGAATTAGAATTGGGAAGTGTACAGTTTAGTAGAACAGGGAAGTGTTCAGACTCTGTATTAGAATAGGGAAATGTACAGACTCTGTATTAGAATAGGGAAGAGTACAGACACTGTATTAGAATAGGGAAGTGTACAGACTCTGTATTAGAATAGGGAAGTGTACAGATTCTGTATTAGAATTGGGAAGTGTACAGTGTATTAGAATAGGGAAGTGTACAGACTCTGTATTAGAATTGGTGATGTGTACAGACTCTGTATTTGAATTGGGAAGTGTACAGACTCTGTATTAGAATAGGGAAGTGTACAGATTCTGTAATAGCATAGGGAAGTGTACAGAATCTGTATTAGAATAGGGAAGTGTACAGATTCTGTATTAGAATTGGGAAGTGTACAGACTGTATTAGAACAGGGAAGTGTACAGACTCTGTATTAGAATTGGTGATGTGCTCAGACTCTGTATTAGAAAAGGGAAGTGTACAGAGTATTAGAATAGGGAAGTGTACAGACACTGTATTAGAATAGGGAAATGTACAAACTCTGTATTAGAATAGGGAAGTGTAGAGATTCTGTATTAGAATTGGGAAGTGTACAGACTCTGTATTAGAATAGGGAAGTGCACAGATACTGTATTAGAATAGGGAAGTGTACAGTCTCTGTATTAGAATTGGTAATGTGCTCAGAATCTGTATTAGAATAGGGAAGTGTACAGATTCTGTATTAGAATTGGGAAGTGTACAGTGTATTAAAATAGGGATGTGTACAGACTCTGTATTAGAATAGGGAAATGTACTGACTGTATTAGAATAGGGAAGTGTAGAGATTCTGTATTAGAATTGGGAAGTGTACAGTTTAGTAGAACAGGGAAGTGTTCAGACTGTATTAGAATAGGGAAATGTACAGACTCTGTATTAGAATACGGAAGTGTACAGACTCTGTATTATAATTGGGAAATGTACAGAGTCTGTATTAGAATAGGGAAGTTTACGGACTCTGTATAAGAATAGGGAAGTATACAGACTGTATTAGAATAGGGAAGTGTATAGATTCTGTATTAGAATAGGGAAGTGTACTGTGTATTAGAATAGGGATGTGTACAGACTCTGTATTGGAATTGGTGATGTGTACAGTCTCTGTATTAGAATTGGGAAGTGTACAGACTCTGTATTAGAATAGGGAAGTGTGCAGATTCTGTATTAGAATAGGGAAGTGTACAGATTCTATATTAGAATTGGGAAGCGTACAGACTCTGTATTAGAATTGATGATGTGTGCATACTCTGTAATAGAATAGGGAAGTATACAGACTTTCTATTAGAATAGGGAAGTGTACAGACTGTATTAGAATTGGGAAGTGTACAGACTCTGTATTAGAATAGGGAAGTGCACAGATTCTGTATTAGAATAGGGAAGTGTACAGACTGTATTAGAATAGGGAAGTGCACAGATTCTGTATTAGAATAGGGTAGTGTACAGTCTCTGTATTAGAATTGGTGATGTGCTCAGAATCTGTATTAGAATATGGAAGTGCACAGATTCTGTATTAGAATTGGGAAGTGTACAGTGTATTAGAATAGGGAAGTGTACAGACTCTGTATTAGAATTGGGAAGTGTACAGTGTATTAGAATAGGGAAGTGTACAGACTCTGTATTAGAATTGGTGATGTGTACAGACTCTGTATTAGAATAGGGAAATGTACTGACTGTATTAGAATAGGGAAGTGTAGAGATTCTGTATTAGAATTGGGAAGTGTACAGTTTAGTAGAACAGGGAAGTGTTCAGACTGTATAAGAATAGGGAAATGTACAGACTGTATTAGAATAGGGAAGTGCACATTGTATTAGAATAGGGAAGTGTACAAATTCTGTATTAGAATTGGTGATGTGTACAGAATCTGTATTCGAATTGGGAAGTGTACAGACTCTGTATTAGAATAGGGAAGTGTACAGATTCTGTATTAGAATTGGGAAGAGTACAGACTGTATTAGAATTGGTGATGTGCTCAGACTCTGAATTAGAAAAGGGAAGTGCACAGATTCTGTATTAGAATAGGGAAGTGTACAGACTCTCTATTAGAACAAGTAAGTGTACAGAATCTGTATTAGAATTGGTGATATGCTCAGAATCTGTATTAGAATAGGGAAGTGTACAGACTCTGTATTAGAACACGGAAGTGTACAGACTCTGTATTAGAATTGGTAATGTGCTCAGAATCTGTATTAGAATAGGGAAGTGTACAGATTCTGTATTAGAATTGGGAAGTGTACAGTGTATTAGAATAGGGATGTGTACAGACTCTGTATTAGAATAGGGAAATGTACTGACTGTATTAGAATAGGGAAGTGTAGAGATTCTGTATTAGAATTGGGAAGTGTACAGTTTAGTAGAACAGGGAAGTGTTCAGACTGTATTAGAATAGGGAAATGTACAGACTCTGTATTAGAATAGGGAAGTGCACATTGTATTAGAATAGGGAAGTGTACAGATTCTGTATTAGAATTGGTGATGTGTACAGAATCTGTATTCGAATTGGGAAACGTACAGACTCTGTATTAGAATTGGGATGTGTACAGACTCGGTATTAGAACAGGGAAGTGTACAGACACTGTATTAGAATTGGTGATGTGCTCAGACTCTGTATTAGAATTGGTGACGTGCTCAGAATCTGTATTAGAATAGGGAAGTGCACAGATTCTGTATTAGAATAGGGAAGTGTACAGACTCTACATTAGAACAATAATGTGTACAGACTCTGTATTAGAATTGATGATGTGCTCAGACTCTGTATTAGAATAGGGAAGTGTACAGATTCTGTATTAGAATTGGGAAGTGTACAGTGTATTAGAATAGGGATGTGTACAGACTCTGTATTAGAATAGGGAAATGTACTGACTGTATTAGAATAGGGAAGTGTAGAGATTCTGTATTAGAATTGGGAAGTGTACAGTTTAGTAGAACAGGGAAGTGTTCAGACTGTATTAGAATAGGGAAATGTACAGACTCTGTATTAGAATAGGGAAGTGCACATTGTATTAGAATAGGGAAGTGTACAGATTCTGTATTAGAATTGGTGATGTGTACAGAATCTGTATTCGAATTGGGAAACGTACAGACTCTGTATTAGAATTGGGATGTGTACAGACTCGGTATTAGAACAGGGAAGTGTACAGACACTGTATTAGAATTGGTGATGTGCTCAGACTCTGTATTAGAATTGGTGACGTGCTCAGAATCTGTATTAGAATAGGGAAGTGCACAGATTCTGTATTAGAATAGGGAAGTGTACAGACTCTACATTAGAACAATAATGTGTACAGACTCTGTATTAGAATTGATGATGTGCTCAGACTCTGTATTAGAATAGGGAAGTGTACAGACTGTCTTAGAATAGGGAAGTGTACAGATTCTCTATTAGAATAGGGAAGTGTACAGACTCTGTATTAGAATTGGGAAGTGTACAGATTCTGTATTAGAATTGGGAAGTGTACAGTTTATTAGAATAGGGAAGTGTTCAGACTCTGTATTAGAATAGGGAAGTGTACAGACTCTGTGTTAGAATACGGAAGTGTACAGACTCTGTATTATAATTGGGAAATGTACAGAGTCTGTATTAGAATAGGGAAGTTTACGGACTCTGTATAAGAATAGGGAAGTATACAGACTGTATTAGAATAGGGAAGTGTACAGATTCTGTATTAGAATAGGGAAGTGTACTGTGTATTAGAATAGGGATGTGTACAGACTCTGTATTGGAATTGGTGATGTGTACAGTCTCTGTCTTAGAATTGGGAAGTGTACAGACTCTGTATTAGAATAGGGAAGTGTACAGATTCTATATTAGAATTGGTAAGCGTACAGACTCTGTATTAGAATTGATGATGTGTGCATTCTCTGTATTAGAATAGGGAAGTATACAGACTTTCTATTAGAATAGGGAAGTGTACAGACTGTATTAGAATTGGGAAGTGTACAGATTCTGTATTAGAATTGGGATGTGTACAGACTCGGTATTAGAACAGGGAAGTGTACTGACACTGTATTAGAATTGATGATGTGCTCAGACACTGTATTAGAATTGGTGACGTGCTCAGAATCTGTATTAGAATAGGGAAGTGCACAGATTCTGTATTAGAATAGGGAAGTGTACAGACTCTGCGTTAGAACAATAATGTGCACAGACTCTGTATTAGAATTGATGATGTGCTCAGACTCTGTATTAGAATAGGGAAGTGTACAGACTGTCTTAGAATAGGGAAGTGTACAGATTCTCTATTAGAATAGGGAAGTGTACAGACTCTGTATTAGAATTGGGAAGTGTACAGATTCTGTATTAGAATTGGGAAGTGTACAGTTTATTAGAATAGGGAAGTGTTCAGACTCTGTATTAGAATAGGGAAGTGTACAGACTCTGTATTAGAATACGGAAGTGTACAGACTCTGTATTATAATTGGGAAATGTACAGAGTCTGTATTAGAATAGGGAAGTTTACGGACTCTGTATAAGAATAGGGAAGTATACAGACTGTATTAGAATAGGGAAGTGTACAGATTCTGTATTAGAATAGGGAAGTGTACTGTGTATTAGAATAGGGATGTGTACAGACTCTGTATTGGAATTGGTGATGTGTACAGTCTCTGTATTAGAATTGGGAAGTGTACAGACTCTGTATTAGAATAGGGAAGTGTGCAGATTCTGTATTAGAATAGGGAAGTGTACAGATTCTATATTAGAATTGGGAAGCGTACAGACTCTGTATTAGAATTGATGATGTGTACATACTCTGTATTAGAATAGGGAAGTATACAGACTTTCTATTAGAATAGGGAAGTGTACAGACTGTATTAGAATTGGGAATTGTACAGACTCTGTATTAGAATAGGGAAGTGCACAGATTCTGTATAAGAATAGGGAAGTGTACAGACTGTATTAGAATAGGGAAGTGCACAGATTCTGTATTAGAATAGGGTAGTGTACAGTCTCTGTATTAGAATTGGTGATGTGCTCAGAATCTGTATTAGAATATGGAAGTGCACAGATTCTGTATTAGAATAGGGAAGTGTACAGACTCTGTATTAGAATTGGGAAGTGTACAGTGTATTAGAATAGGGAAGTGTACAGACTCTGTATTAGAATTGGGAAGTGTACAGTGTATTAGAATAGGGAAGTGTACAGACTCTGTATTACAATTGGTGATGTGTTCAGACACTGTATTCGAATTGGGAAAGTGTACAGACTCTGTATTAGAATTGGGAAGTGTACAGAGTCTGTATTAGAATAGGGAAGTTTACGGACTCTGTATAAGAATAGGGAAGTATACAGACTGTATTAGAATAGGGAAGTGTACAGATTCTGTATTAGAATAGGGAAGTGTACTGTGTATTAGAATAGGGATGTGTACAGACTCTGTATTGGAATTGGTGATGTGTACAGTCTCTGTATTAGAATTGGGAAGTGTACAGACTCTGTATTAGAATAGGGAAGTGTACAGACTCTGTATTAGAATTGGGAAGTGTTCAGATTCTGTATTAGAATTGGGAAGTGTACAGTTTATTAGAATAGGGAAGTGTTCAGACTCTGTATTAGAATAGGGAAGTGTACAGACTCTGTGTTAGAATACGGAAGTGTACAGACTCTGTATTATAATTGGGAAATGTACAGAGTCTGTATTAGAATAGGGAAGTTTACGGACTCTGTATAAGAATAGGGAAGTATACAGACTGTATTAGAATAGGGAAGTGTACAGATTCTGTATTAGAATAGGGAAGTGTACTGTGTATTAGAATAGGGATGTGTACAGACTCTGTATTGGAATTGGTGATGTGTACAGTCTCTGTATTAGAATTGGGAAGTGTACAGACTCTGTATTAGAATAGGGAAGTGTGCAGATTCTGTATTAGAATAAGGAAGTGTACAGATTCTATATTAGAATTGGTAAGCGTACAGACTCTGTATTAGAATTGATGATGTGTGCATTCTCTGTATTAGAATAGGGAAGTATACAGACTTTCTATTAGAATACGGAAGTGTACAGACTGTATTAGAATTGGGAAGTGTACAGATTCTGTATTAGAATAGGGAAGTGTACAGACTCGGTATTAGAACAATAATGTGCACAGGCTCTGTATTAGAATTGATGATGTGCTCAGACTCTGTATTAGAATTGGGAAGTGTACAGACTCTGTATTAGAATAGGGAAGTGTACAGACTCTGTATTAGAAAAGGGAAGTGCACAGATTCTGTATTAGAATAGGGAAGTGTACAGACTCTCTATTAGAACAAGGAAGTGTACAGAATCTGTATTAGAATTGGTAATATGCTCGGAATCTGTATTAGAATAGGGAAATGTACAGACTCTGTATTAGAATACGGAAGTGTACAGACTCTGTATTATAATTGGGAAATGTACAGAGTCTGTATTAGAATAGGGAAGTTTACGGACTCTGTATAAGAATAGGGAAGTATACAGACTGTATTAGAGTAGGGAAGTGTACAGATTCTGTATTAGAATAGGCAAGTGTACTGTGTATTAGAATAGGGATGTGTACAGACTCTGTATTGGAATTGGTGATGTGTACAGTCTCTGTATTAGAATTGGGAAGTGTACAGACTCTGTATTAGAATAGGGAAGTGTGCAGATTCTGTATTAGAATAGGGAAGTGTACAGATTCTATATTAGAATTGGGAAGCGTACAGACTCTGTATTAGAATTGATGATGTGTACATACTCTGTATTAGAATAGGGAAGTATACAGACTTTCTATTAGAATAGGGAAGTGTACAGACTGTATTAGAATTGGGAAGTGTACAGACTCTGTATTAGAATAGGGAAGTGCACAGATTCTGTATAAGAATAGGGAAGTGTACAGACTGTATTAGAATAGGGAAGTGCACAGATTCTGTATTAGAATAGGGTTGTGTACAGTCTCTGTATTAGAATTGGTGATGTGCTCAGAATCTGTATTAGAATATGGAAGTGCACAGATTCTGTATTAGAATAGGGAAGTGTACAGACTCTGTATTAGAATTGGGAAGTGTACAGTGTATTAGAATAGGGAAGTGTACAGACTCTGTATTAGAATTGGGAAGTGTACAGTGTATTAGAATAGGGAAGTGTACAGACTCTGTATTACAATTGGTGATGTGTTCAGACACTGTATTCGAATTGGGAAAGTGTACAGACTCTGTATTAGAATTGGGAAGTGTACAGAGTCTGTATTAGAATAGGGAAGTTTACGGACTCTGTATAAGAATAGGGAAGTATACAGACTGTATTAGAATAGGGAAGTGTACAGATTCTGTATTAGAATAGGGAAGTGTACTGTGTATTAGAATAGGGATGTGTACAGACTCTGTATTGGAATTGGTGATGTGTACAGTCTCTGTATTAGAATTGGGAAGTGTACAGACTCTGTATTAGAATAGGGAAGTGTGCAGATTCTGTATTAGAATAGGGAAGTGTACAGATTCTATATTAGAATTGGTAAGCGTACAGACTCTGTATTAGAATTGATGATGTGTGCATTCTCTGTATTAGAATAGGGAAGTATACAGACTTTCTATTAGAATAGGGAAGTGTACAGACTGTATTAGAATTGGGAAGTGTACAGATTCTGTATTAGAATTGGGATGTGTACAGACTCGGTATTAGAACACGGAAGTGTACTGACACTGTATTAGAATTGATGATGTGCTCAGACACTGTATTAGAATTGGTGACGTGCTCAGAATCTGTATTAGAATAGGGAAGTGCACAGATTCTGTATTAGAATAGGGAAGTGTACAGACTCTGCATTAGAACAATAATGTGCACAGGCTCTGTATTAGAATTGATGATGTGCTCAGACTCTGTATTAGAATTGGGAAGTGTACAGATTCTGTATTAGAATTGGGAAGTGTACAGTTTATTAGAATAGGGAAGTGTTCAGACTCTGTATTAGAATAGGGAAGTGTACAGACTCTGTATTAGAAAAGGGAAGTGCACAGATTCTGTATTAGAATAGGGAAGTGTACAGACTCTCTATTAGAACAAGGAAGTGTACAGAATCTGTATTAGAATTGGTGATATGCTCGGAATCTGTATTAGAATAGGGAAATGTACAGACTCTGTATTAGAATACGGAAGTGTACAGACTCTGTATTATAATTGGGAAATGTACAGAGTCTGTATTAGAATAGGGAAGTTTACGGACTCTGTATAAGAATAGGGAAGTATACAGACTGTATTAGAATAGGGAAGTGTACAGATTCTGTATTAGAATAGGCAAGTGTACTGTGTATTAGAATAGGGATGTGTACAGACTCTGTATTGGAATTGGTGATGTGTACAGTCTCTGTATTAGAATTGGGAAGTGTACAGACTCTGTATTAGAATAGGGAAGTGTGCAGATTCTGTATTAGAATAGGGAAGTGTACAGATTCTATATTAGAATTGGGAAGCGTACAGACTCTGTATTAGAATTGATGATGTGCTCAGACTCTGTATTAGAATACGGAAGTGTACAGACTGTATTAGAATAGGGAAGTGCACAGTGTATTAGAATAGAGAAGTGTACAGACTCTGTATTAGAATTGGGAAGTGTACAGTGTATTAGAATAGGGAAGTGTACAGACTCTGTATTACAATTGGTGATGTGTTCAGACACTGTATTCGAATTGGGAAAGTGTACAGACTCTGTATTAGAATTGGGAAGTGTACAGACTGTTAGAATAGGGAAGTGTACAGGTTCTGTATTAGAATAGGGAAGTGTACAGACTCTGTATTAGAATTGGTGATGTGTACAGACTCTGTATTCGAATTGGGAAGTGAACAGACTCTGTATTAGAATTGGGAAGTGTAAAGTCTGTTAGAATAGGGAAGTGTACAGATTTTGTATTAGAATTGGGATGTGTACAGACTCGGTATTAGAACAGGGAAGTGTACAGACACTGTATTAGAATTGGTGATGTGCTCAGACTCTGTATTAGAATTGGTGACGTGCTCAGAATCTGTATTAGAATAGGGAAGTGCACAGATTCTGTATTAGAATAGGGAAGTGTACAGACTCTACATTAGAACAATAATGTGTACAAACTCTGTATTAGAATTGATGATGTGCTCAGACTCTGTATTAGAATAGGGAAGTGTACAGACTGTCTTAGAATAGGGAAGTGTACAGATTCTCTATTAGAATAGGGAAGTGTACAGACTCTGTATTAGAATTGGGAAGTGTACAGATTCTGTATTAGAATTGGGAAGTGTACAGTTTATTAGAATAGGGAAGTGTTCAGACTCTGTATTAGAATAGGGAAGTGTACAGACTCTGTATTAGAAAAGGGAAGTGCACAGATTCTGTATTAGAATAGGGAAGTGTACAGACTCTCTATTAGAACAAGGAAGTGTACAGAATCCGTATTAGAATTGGTGATATGCTCGGAATCTGTATTAGAATAGGGAAATGTACAGACTCTGTATTAGAATACGGAAGTGTACAGACTCTGTATTATAATTGGGAAATGTACAGAGTCTGTATTAGAATAGGGAAGTTTACGGACTCTGTATAAGAATAGGGAAGTATACAGACTGTATTAGAATAGGGAAGTGTACAGATTCTGTATTAGAATAGGCAAGTGTACTGTGTATTAGAATAGGGATGTGTACAGACTCTGTATTGGAATTGGTGATGTGTACAGTCTCTGTATTAGAATTGGGAAGTGTACAGACTCTGTATTAGAATAGGGAAGTGTGCAGATTCTGTATTAGAATAGGGAAGTGTACAGATTCTATAGTAGAATTGGGAAGCGTACAGACTCTGTATTAGAATTGATGATGTGTACATACTCTGAATTAGAATAGGGAAGTATACAGACTTTCTATTAGAATAGGGAAGTGTACAGACTGTATTAGAATAGGCAAGTGTACTGTGTATTAGAATAGGGATGTGTACAGACTCTGTATTGGAATTGGTGATGTGTACAGTCTCTGTATTAGAATTGGGAAGTGTACAGACTCTGTATTAGAATAGGGAAGTGTGCAGATTCTGTATTAGAATAGGGAAGTGTACAGATTCTATATTAGAATTGGGAAGCGTACAGACTCTGTATTAGAATTGATGATGTGCTCAGACTCTGTATTAGAATACGGAAGTGTACAGACTGTATTAGAATAGGGAAGTGCACAGTGTATTAGAATAGAGAAGTGTACAGACTCTGTATTAGAATTGGGAAGTGTACAGTGTATTAGAATAGGGAAGTGTACAGACTCTGTATTACAATTGGTGATGTGTTCAGACACTGTATTCGAATTGGGAAAGTGTACAGACTCTGTATTAGAATTGGGAAGTGTACAGACTGTTAGAATAGGGAAGTGTACAGGTTCTGTATTAGAATAGGGAAGTGTACAGACTCTGTATTAGAATTGGTGATGTGTACAGACTCTGTATTCGAATTGGGAAGTGAACAGACTCTGTATTAGAATTGGGAAGTGTAAAGTCTGTTAGAATAGGGAAGTGTACAGATTTTGTATTAGAATTGGGATGTGTACAGACTCGGTATTAGAACAGGGAAGTGTACAGACACTGTATTAGAATTGGTGATGTGCTCAGACTCTGTATTAGAATTGGTGACGTGCTCAGAATCTGTATTAGAATAGGGAAGTGCACAGATTCTGTATTAGAATAGGGAAGTGTACAGACTCTACATTAGAACAATAATGTGTACAAACTCTGTATTAGAATTGATGATGTGCTCAGACTCTGTATTAGAATAGGGAAGTGTACAGACTGTCTTAGAATAGGGAAGTGTACAGATTCTCTATTAGAATAGGGAAGTGTACAGACTCTGTATTAGAATTGGGAAGTGTACAGATTCTGTATTAGAATTGGGAAGTGTACAGTTTATTAGAATAGGGAAGTGTTCAGACTCTGTATTAGAATAGGGAAGTGTACAGACTCTGTATTAGAATACGGAAGTGTACAGACTCTGTATTATAATTGGGAAATGTACAGAGTCTGTATTAGAATAGGGAAGTTTACGGACTCTGTATAAGAATAGGGAAGTATACAGACTGTATTAGAATAGGGAAGTGTACAGATTCTGTATTAGAATAGGGAAGTGTACTGTGTATTAGAATAGGGATGTGTACAGACTCTGTATTGGAATTGGTGATGTGTACAGTCTCTGTATTAGAATTGGGAAGTGTACAGACTCTGTATTAGAATAGGGAAGTGTGCAGATTCTGTATTAGAATAGGGAAGTGTACAGATTCTATATTAGAATTGGGAAGCGTACAGACTCTGTATTAGAATTGATGATGTGTACATACTCTGTATTAGAATAGGGAAGTATACAGACTTTCTATTAGAATAGGGAAGTGTACAGACTGTATTAGAATTGGGAATTGTACAGACTCTGTATTAGAATAGGGAAGTGCACAGATTCTGTATAAGAATAGGGAAGTGTACAGACTGTATTAGAATAGGGAAGTGCACAGATTCTGTATTAGAATAGGGTAGTGTACAGTCTCTGTATTAGAATTGGTGATGTGCTCAGAATCTGTATTAGAATATGGAAGTGCACAGATTCTGTATTAGAATAGGGAAGTGTACAGACTCTGTATTAGAATTGGGAAGTGTACAGTGTATTAGAATAGGGAAGTGTACAGACTCTGTATTAGAATTGGGAAGTGTACAGTGTATTAGAATAGGGAAGTGTACAGACTCTGTATTACAATTGGTGATGTGTTCAGACACTGTATTCGAATTGGGAAAGTGTACAGACTCTGTATTGGAATTGGGAAGTGTACAGAGTCTGTATTAGAATAGGGAAGTTTACGGACTCTGTATAAGAATAGGGAAGTATACAGACTGTATTAGAATAGGGAAGTGTACAGATTCTGTATTAGAATAGGGAAGTGTACTGTGTATTAGAATAGGGATGTGTACAGACTCTGTATTGGAATTGGTGATGTGTACAGTCTCTGTATTAGAATTGGGAAGTGTACAGACTCTGTATTAGAATAGGGAAGTGTACAGACTCTGTATTAGAATTGGGAAGTGTTCAGATTCTGTATTAGAATTGGGAAGTGTACAGTTTATTAGAATAGGGAAGTGTTCAGACTCTGTATTAGAATAGGGAAGTGTACAGATTCTGTATTAGAATTGGTGATGTGTACAGAATCTGTATTCGAATTGGGAAACGTACAGACTCTGTATTAGAATTGGGATGTGTACAGACTCGGTATTAGAACAGGGAAGTGTACAGACACTGTATTAGAATTGGTGATGTGCTCAGACTCTGTATTAGAATTGGTGACGTGCTCAGAATCTGTATTAGAATAGGGAAGTGCACAGATTCTGTATTAGAATAGGGAAGTGTACAGACTCTACATTAGAACAATAATGTGTACAGACTCTGTATTAGAATTGATGATGTGCTCAGACTCTGTATTAGAATAGGGAAGTGTACAGATTCTGTATTAGAATTGGGAAGTGTACAGTGTATTAGAATAGGGATGTGTACAGACTCTGTATTAGAATAGGGAAATGTACTGACTGTATTAGAATAGGGAAGTGTAGAGATTCTGTATTAGAATTGGGAAGTGTACAGTTTAGTAGAACAGGGAAGTGTTCAGACTGTATTAGAATAGGGAAATGTACAGACTCTGTATTAGAATAGGGAAGTGCACATTGTATTAGAATAGGGAAGTGTACAGATTCTGTATTAGAATTGGTGATGTGTACAGAATCTGTATTCGAATTGGGAAACGTACAGACTCTGTATTAGAATTGGGATGTGTACAGACTCGGTATTAGAACAGGGAAGTGTACAGACACTGTATTAGAATTGGTGATGTGCTCAGACTCTGTATTAGAATTGGTGACGTGCTCAGAATCTCTATTAGAATAGGGAAGTGCACAGATTCTGTATTAGAATAGGGAAGTGTACAGACTCTACATTAGAACAATAATGTGTACAGACTCTGTATTAGAATTGATGATGTGCTCAGACTCTGTATTAGAATAGGGAAGTGTACAGACTGTCTTAGAATAGGGAAGTGTACAGATTCTCTATTAGAATAGGGAAGTGTACAGACTCTGTATTAGAATTGGGAAGTGTACAGATTCTGTATTAGAATTGGGAAGTGTACAGTTTATTAGAATAGGGAAGTGTTCAGACTCTGTATTAGAATAGGGAAGTGTACAGACTCTGTGTTAGAATACGGAAGTGTACAGACTCTGTATTATAATTGGGAAATGTACAGAGTCTGTATTAGAATAGGGAAGTTTACGGACTCTGTATAAGAATAGGGAAGTATACAGACTGTATTAGAATAGGGAAGTGTACAGATTCTGTATTAGAATAGGGAAGTGTACTGTGTATTAGAATAGGGATGTGTACAGACTCTGTATTGGAATTGGTGATGTGTACAGTCTCTGTCTTAGAATTGGGAAGTGTACAGACTCTGTATTAGAATAGGGAAGTGTACAGATTCTATATTAGAATTGGTAAGCGTACAGACTCTGTATTAGAATTGATGATGTGTGCATTCTCTGTATTAGAATAGGGAAGTATACAGACTTTCTATTAGAATAGGGAAGTGTACAGACTGTATTAGAATTGGGAAGTGTACAGATTCTGTATTAGAATTGGGATGTGTACAGACTCGGTATTAGAACAGGGAAGTGTACTGACACTGTATTAGAATTGATGATGTGCTCAGACACTGTATTAGAATTGGTGACGTGCTCAGAATCTGTATTAGAATAGGGAAGTGCACAGATTCTGTATTAGAATAGGGAAGTGTACAGACTCTGCGTTAGAACAATAATGTGCACAGACTCTGTATTAGAATTGATGATGTGCTCAGACTCTGTATTAGAATAGGGAAGTGTACAGACTGTCTTAGAATAGGGAAGTGTACAGATTCTCTATTAGAATAGGGAAGTGTACAGACTCTGTATTAGAATTGGGAAGTGTACAGATTCTGTATTAGAATTGGGAAGTGTACAGTTTATTAGAATAGGGAAGTGTTCAGACTCTGTATTAGAATAGGGAAGTGTACAGACTCTGTATTAGAATACGGAACTGTACAGACTCTGTATTATAATTGGGAAATGTACAGAGTCTGTATTAGAATAGGGAAGTTTACGGACTCTGTATAAGAATAGGGAAGTATACAGACTGTATTAGAATAGGGAAGTGTACAGATTCTGTATTAGAATAGGGAAGTGTACTGTGTATTAGAATAGGGATGTGTACAGACTCTGTATTGGAATTGGTGATGTGTACAGTCTCTGTATTAGAATTGGGAAGTGTACAGACTCTGTATTAGAATAGGGAAGTGTGCAGATTCTGTATTAGAATAGGGAAGTGTACAGATTCTATATTAGAATTGGGAAGCGTACAGACTCTGTATTAGAATTGATGATGTGTACATACTCTGTATTAGAATAGGGAAGTATACAGACTTTCTATTAGAATAGGGAAGTGTACAGACTGTATTAGAATTGGGAATTGTACAGACTCTGTATTAGAATAGGGAAGTGCACAGATTCTGTATAAGAATAGGGAAGTGTACAGACTGTATTAGAAAAGGGAAGTGCACAGATTCTGTATTAGAATAGGGAAGTGTACAGTCTCTCTATTAGAACAAGGAAGTGTACAGAATCTGTATTAGAATTGGTGATATGCTCGGAATCTGTATTAGAATAGGGAAATGTACAGACTCTGTATTAGAATACGGAAGTGTACAGACTCTGTATTATAATTGGGAAATGTACAGAGTCTGTATTAGAATAGGGAAGTTTACGGACTCTGTATAAGAATAGGGAAGTATACAGACTGTATTAGAATAGGGAAGTGTACAGATTCTGTATTAGAATAGGCAAGTGTACTGTGTATTAGAATAGGGATGTGTACAGACTCTGTATTGGAATTGGTGATGTGTACAGTCTCTGTATTAGAATTGGGAAGTGTACAGACTCTGTATTAGAATAGGGATGTGTACAGACTCGGTATTAGAACAGGGAAGTGTACTGACACTGTATTAGAATTGATGATGTGCTCAGACACTGTATTAGAATTGGTGACGTGCTCAGAATCTGTATTAGAATAGGGAAGTGCACAGATTCTGTATTAGAGTAGGGAAGTGTACAGACTCTGCATTAGAACAATAATGTGCACAGACTCTGTATTAGAATTGATGATGTGCTCAGACTCTGTATTAGAATAGGGAAGTGTACAGACTGTCTTAGAATAGTGAAGTGTACAGATTCTCTATTAGAATAGGGAAGTGTACAGACTCTGTATTAGAATTGGGAAGTGTACAGATTCTGTATTAGAATTGGGAAGTGTACAGTTTATTAGAATAGGGAAGTGTTCAGACTCTGTATTAGAATAGGGAAGTGTACAGACTCTGTATTAGAATACGGAAGTGTACAGACTCTGTATTATAATTGGGAAATGTACAGAGTCTGTATTAGAATAGGGAAGTTTACGGACTCTGTATAAGAATAGGGAAGTATACAGACTGTATTAGAATAGGGAAGTGTACAGATTCTGTATTAGAATAGGGAAGTGTACTGTGTATTAGAATAGGGATGTGTACAGACTCTGTATTGGAATTGGTGATGTGTACAGTCTCTGTCTTAGAATTGGGAAGTGTACAGACTCTGTATTAGAATAGGGAAGTGTACAGATTCTATATTAGAATTGGTAAGCGTACAGACTCTGTATTAGAATTGATGATGTGTGCATTCTCTGTATTAGAATAGGGAAGTATACAGACTTTCTATTAGAATAGGGAAGTGTACAGACTGTATTAGAATTGGGAAGTGTACAGATTCTGTATTAGAATTGGGATGTGTACAGACTCGGTATTAGAACAGGGAAGTGTACTGACACTGTATTAGAATTGATGATGTGCTCAGACACTGTATTAGAATTGGTGACGTGCTCAGAATCTGTATTAGAATAGGGAAGTGCACAGATTCTGTATTAGAATAGGGAAGTGTACAGACTCTGCGTTAGAACAATAATGTGCACAGACTCTGTATTAGAATTGATGATGTGCTCAGACTCTGTATTAGAATAGGGAAGTGTACAGACTGTCTTAGAATAGGGAAGTGTACAGATTCTCTATTAGAATAGGGAAGTGTACAGACTCTGTATTAGAATTGGGAAGTGTACAGATTCTGTATTAGAATTGGGAAGTGTACAGTTTATTAGAATAGGGAAGTGTTCAGACTCTGTATTAGAATAGGGAAGTGTACAGACTCTGTATTAGAATACGGAACTGTACAGACTCTGTATTATAATTGGGAAATGTACAGAGTCTGTATTAGAATAGGGAAGTTTACGGACTCTGTATAAGAATAGGGAAGTATACAGACTGTATTAGAATAGGGAAGTGTACAGATTCTGTATTAGAATAGGGAAGTGTACTGTGTATTAGAATAGGGATGTGTACAGACTCTGTATTGGAATTGGTGATGTGTACAGTCTCTGTATTAGAATTGGGAAGTGTACAGACTCTGTATTAGAATAGGGAAGTGTGCAGATTCTGTATTAGAATAGGGAAGTGTACAGATTCTATATTAGAATTGGGAAGCGTACAGACTCTGTATTAGAATTGATGATGTGTACATACTCTGTATTAGAATAGGGAAGTATACAGACTTTCTATTAGAATAGGGAAGTGTACAGACTGTATTAGAATTGGGAATTGTACAGACTCTGTATTAGAATAGGGAAGTGCACAGATTCTGTATAAGAATAGGGAAGTGTACAGACTGTATTAGAATAGGGAAGTGCACAGATTCTGTATTAGAATAGGGTAGTGTACAGTCTCTGTATTAGAATTGGTGATGTGCTCAGAATCTGTATTAGAATATGGAAGTGCACAGATTCTGTATTAGAATAGGGAAGTGTACAGACTCTGTATTAGAATTGGGAAGTGTACAGTGTATTAGAATAGGGAAGTGTACAGACTCTGTATTAGAATTGGGAAGTGTACAGTGTATTAGAATAGGGAAGTGTACAGACTCTGTATTACAATTGGTGATGTGTTCAGACACTGTATTCGAATTGGGAAAGTGTACAGACTCTGTATTAGAATTGGGAAGTGTACAGAGTCTGTATTAGAATAGGGAAGTTTACGGACTCTGTATAAGAATAGGGAAGTATACAGACTGTATTAGAATAGGGAAGTGTACAGATTCTGTATTAGAATAGGGAAGTGTACTGTGTATTAGAATAGGGATGTGTACAGACTCTGTATTGGAATTGGTGATGTGTACAGTCTCTGTATTAGAATTGGGAAGTGTACAGACTCTGTATTAGAATAGGGAAGTGTACAGACTCTGTATTAGAATTGGGAAGTGTTCAGATTCTGTATCAGAATTGGGAAGTGTACAGTTTATTAGAATAGGGAAGTGTTCAGACTCTGTATTAGAATAGGGAAGTGTACAGACTCTGTGTTAGAATACGGAAGTGTACAGACTCTGTATTATAATTGGGAAATGTACAGAGTCTGTATTAGAATAGGGAAGTTTACGGACTCTGTATAAGAATAGGGAAGTATACAGACTGTATTAGAATAGGGAAGTGTACAGATTCTGTATTAGAATAGGGAAGTGTACTGTGTATTAGAATAGGGATGTGTACAGACTCTGTATTGGAATTGGTGATGTGTACAGTCTCTGTATTAGAATTGGGAAGTGTACAGACTCTGTATTAGAATAGGGAAGTGTGCAGATTCTGTATTAGAATAGGGAAGTGTACAGATTCTATATTAGAATTGGTAAGCGTACAGACTCTGTATTAGAATTGATGATGTGTGCATTCTCTGTATTAGAATAGGGAAGTATACAGACTTTCTATTAGAATACGGAAGTGTACAGACTGTATTAGAATTGGGAAGTGTACAGATTCTGTATTAGAATAGGGAAGTGTACAGACTCGGTATTAGAACAATAATGTGCACAGGCTCTGTATTAGAATTGATGATGTGCTCAGACTCTGTATTAGAATTGGGAAGTGTACAGACTCTGTATTAGAATAGGGAAGTGTACAGACTCTGTATTAGAAAAGGGAAGTGCACAGATTCTGTATTAGAATAGGGAAGTGTACAGACTCTCTATTAGAACAAGGAAGTGTACAGAATCTGTATTAGAATTGGTGATATGCTCGGAATCTGTATTAGAACAGGGAAATGTACAGACTCTGTATTAGAATACGGAAGTGTACAGACTCTGTATTATAATTGGGAAATGTACAGAGTCTGTATTAGAATAGGGAAGTTTACGGACTCTGTATAAGAATAGGGAAGTATACAGACTGTATTAGAGTAGGGAAGTGTACAGATTCTGTATTAGAATAGGCAAGTGTACTGTGTATTAGAATAGGGATGTGTACAGACTCTGTATTGGAATTGGTGATGTGTACAGTCTCTGTATTAGAATTGGGAAGTGTACAGACTCTGTATTAGAATAGGGAAGTGTGCAGATTCTGTATTAGAATAGGGAAGTGTACAGATTCTATATTAGAATTGGGAAGCGTACAGACTCTGTATTAGAATTGATGATGTGTACATACTCTGTATTAGAATAGGGAAGTATACAGACTTTCTATTAGAATAGGGAAGTGTACAGACTGTATTAGAATTGGGAAGTGTACAGACTCTGTATTAGAATAGGGAAGTGCACAGATTCTGTATAAGAATAGGGAAGTGTACAGACTGTATTAGAATAGGGAAGTGCACAGATTCTGTATTAGAATAGGGTTGTGTACAGTCTCTGTATTAGAATTGGTGATGTGCTCAGAATCTGTATTAGAATATGGAAGTGCACAGATTCTGTATTAGAATAGGGAAGTGTACAGACTCTGTATTAGAATTGGGAAGTGTACAGTGTATTAGAATAGGGAAGTGTACAGACTCTGTATTAGAATTGGGAAGTGTACAGTGTATTAGAATAGGGAAGTGTACAGACTCTGTATTACAATTGGTGATGTGTTCAGACACTGTATTCGAATTGGGAAAGTGTACAGACTCTGTATTAGAATTGGGAAGTGTACAGAGTCTGTATTAGAATAGGGAAGTTTACGGACTCTGTATAAGAATAGGGAAGTATACAGACTGTATTAGAATAGGGAAGTGTACAGATTCTGTATTAGAATAGGGAAGTGTACTGTGTATTAGAATAGGGATGTGTACAGACTCTGTATTGGAATTGGTGATGTGTACAGT
The DNA here is from genome assembly GCF_030144855.1 of Hypanus sabinus. Classification (NCBI taxonomy): domain Eukaryota; kingdom Metazoa; phylum Chordata; class Chondrichthyes; order Myliobatiformes; family Dasyatidae; genus Hypanus; species Hypanus sabinus. The sequence goes on along the minus strand of NC_082718.1, from coordinate 37,351,605 downwards.
CTCTGTATTAGAATTGGGAAGTGTACAGACTCTGTATTAGAATAGGGAAGTGTGCAGATTCTGTATTAGAATAGGGAAGTGTACAGATTCTATATTAGAATTGGTAAGCGTACAGACTCTGTATTAGAATTGATGATGTGTGCATTCTGTGTATTAGAATAGGGAAGTATACAGACTTTCTATTAGAATAGGGAAGTGTACAGACTGTATTAGAATTGGGAAGTGTACAGATTCTGTATTAGAATTGGGATGTGTACAGACTCGGTATTAGAACACGGAAGTGTACTGACACTGTATTAGAATTGATGATGTGCTCAGACACTGTATTAGAATTGGTGACGTGCTCAGAATCTGTATTAGAATAGGGAAGTGCACAGATTCTGTATTAGAATAGGGAAGTGTACAGACTCTGCATTAGAACAATAATGTGCACAGGCTCTGTATTAGAATTGATGATGTGCTCAGACTCTGTATTAGAATTGGGAAGTGTACAGATTCTGTATTAGAATTGGGAAGTGTACAGTTTATTAGAATAGGGAAGTGTTCAGACTCTGTATTAGAATAGGGAAGTGTACAGACTCTGTATTAGAAAAGGGAAGTGCACAGATTCTGTATTAGAATAGGGAAGTGTACAGACTCTCTATTAGAACAAGGAAGTGTACAGAATCTGTATTAGAATTGGTGATATGCTCGGAATCTGTATTAGAATAGGGAAATGTACAGACTCTGTATTAGAATACGGAAGTGTACAGACTCTGTATTATAATTGGGAAATGTACAGAGTCTGTATTAGAATAGGGAAGTTTACGGACTCTGTATAAGAATAGGGAAGTATACAGACTGTATTAGAATAGGGAAGTGTACAGATTCTGTATTAGAATAGGCAAGTGTACTGTGTATTAGAATAGGGATGTGTACAGACTCTGTATTGGAATTGGTGATGTGTACAGTCTCTGTATTAGAATTGGGAAGTGTACAGACTCTGTATTAGAATAGGGAAGTGTGCAGATTCTGTATTAGAATAGGGAAGTGTACAGATTCTATATTAGAATTGGGAAGCGTACAGACTCTGTATTAGAATTGATGATGTGCTCAGACTCTGTATTAGAATACGGAAGTGTACAGACTGTATTAGAATAGGGAAGTGCACAGTGTATTAGAATAGAGAAGTGTACAGACTCTGTATTAGAATTGGGAAGTGTACAGTGTATTAGAATAGGGAAGTGTACAGACTCTGTATTACAATTGGTGATGTGTTCAGACACTGTATTCGAATTGGGAAAGTGTACAGACTCTGTATTAGAATTGGGAAGTGTACAGACTGTTAGAATAGGGAAGTGTACAGGTTCTGTATTAGAATAGGGAAGTGTACAGACTCTGTATTAGAATTGGTGATGTGTACAGACTCTGTATTCGAATTGGGAAGTGAACAGACTCTGTATTAGAATTGGGAAGTGTAAAGTCTGTTAGAATAGGGAAGTGTACAGATTTTGTATTAGAATTGGGATGTGTACAGACTCGGTATTAGAACAGGGAAGTGTACAGACACTGTATTAGAATTGGTGATGTGCTCAGACTCTGTATTAGAATTGGTGACGTGCTCAGAATCTGTATTAGAATAGGGAAGTGCACAGATTCTGTATTAGAATAGGGAAGTGTACAGACTCTACATTAGAACAATAATGTGTACAAACTCTGTATTAGAATTGATGATGTGCTCAGACTCTGTATTAGAATAGGGAAGTGTACAGACTGTCTTAGAATAGGGAAGTGTACAGATTCTCTATTAGAATAGGGAAGTGTACAGACTCTGTATTAGAATTGGGAAGTGTACAGATTCTGTATTAGAATTGGGAAGTGTACAGTTTATTAGAATAGGGAAGTGTTCAGACTCTGTATTAGAATAGGGAAGTGTACAGACTCTGTATTAGAATACGGAACTGTACAGACTCTGTATTATAATTGGGAAATGTACAGAGTCTGTATTAGAATAGGGAAGTTTACGGACTCTGTATAAGAATAGGGAAGTATACAGACTGTATTAGAATAGGGAAGTGTACAGATTCTGTATTAGAATAGGGAAGTGTACTGTGTATTAGAATAGGGATGTGTACAGACTCTGTATTGGAATTGGTGATGTGTACAGTCTCTGTATTAGAATTGGGAAGTGTACAGACTCTGTATTAGAATAGGGAAGTGTGCAGATTCTGTATTAGAATAGGGAAGTGTACAGATTCTATATTAGAATTGGGAAGCGTACAGACTCTGTATTAGAATTGATGATGTGTACATACTCTGTATTAGAATAGGGAAGTATACAGACTTTCTATTAGAATAGGGAAGTGTACAGACTGTATTAGAATTGGGAATTGTACAGACTCTGTATTAGAATAGGGAAGTGCACAGATTCTGTATAAGAATAGGGAAGTGTACAGACTGTATTAGAATAGGGAAGTGCACAGATTCTGTATTAGAGTAGGGTAGTGTACAGTCTCTGTATTAGAATTGGTGATGTGCTCAGAATCTGTATTAGAATATGGAAGTGCACAGATTCTGTATTAGAATAGGGAAGTGTACAGACTCTGTATTAGAATTGGGAAGTGTACAGTGTATTAGAATAGGGAAGTGTACAGACTCTGTATTAGAATTGGGAAGTGTACAGTGTATTAGAATAGGGAAGTGTACAGACTCTGTATTACAATTGGTGATGTGTTCAGACACTGTATTCGAATTGGGAAAGTGTACAGACTCTGTATTAGAATTGGGAAGTGTACAGAGTCTGTATTAGAATAGGGAAGTTTACGGACTCTGTATAAGAATAGGGAAGTATACAGACTGTATTAGAATAGGGAAGTGTACAGATTCTGTATTAGAATAGGGAAGTGTACTGTGTATTAGAATAGGGATGTGTACAGACTCTGTATTGGAATTGGTGATGTGTACAGTCTCTGTATTAGAATTGGAAAGTGTACAGACTCTGTATTAGAATAGGGAAGTGTACAGACTCTGTATTAGAATTGGGAAGTGTTCAGATTCTGTATTAGAATTGGGAAGTGTACAGTTTATTAGAATAGGGAAGTGTTCAGACTCTGTATTAGAATAGGGAAGTGTACAGACTCTGTGTTAGAATACGGAAGTGTACAGACTCTGTATTATAATTGGGAAATGTACAGAGTCTGTATTAGAATAGGGAAGTTTACGGACTCTGTATAAGAATAGGGAAGTATACAGACTGTATTAGAATAGGGAAGTGTACAGATTCTGTATTAGAATAGGGAAGTGTACTGTGTATTAGAATAGGGATGTGTACAGACTCTGTATTGGAATTGGTGATGTGTACAGTCTCTGTATTAGAATTGGGAAGTGTACAGATTCTGTATTAGAATAGGGAAGTGTACAGACTGTATTAGAATAGGGAAGTGCACAGATTCTGTATTAGAATAGGGTAGTGTACAGTCTCTGTATTAGAATTGGTGATGTGCTCAGAATCTGTATTAGAATATGGAAGTGCACAGATTCTGTATTAGAATAGGGAAGTGTACAGACTCTGTATTAGAATTGGGAAGTGTACAGTGTATTAGAATAGGGAAGTGTACAGACTCTGTATTAGAATTGGGAAGTGTACAGTGTATTAGAATAGGGAAGTGTACAGACTCTGTATTAGAATTGGTGATGTGTACAGACTCTGTATTAGAATAGGGAAATGTACTGACTGTATTAGAATAGGGAAGTGTAGAGATTCTGTATTAGAATTGGGAAGTGTACAGTTTAGTAGATCAGGGAAGTGTTCAGACTGTATAAGAATAGGGAAATGTACAGACTGTATTAGAATAGGGAAGTGCACATTGTATTAGAATAGGGAAGTGTACAAATTCTGTATTAGAATTGGTGATGTGCTCAGAATCTGTATTAGAATATGGAAGTGCACAGATTCTGTATTAGAATAGGGAAGTGTACAGACTCTGTATTAGAATTGGGAAGTGTACAGTGTATTAGAATAGGGAAGTGTACAGACTCTGTATTAGAATTGGGAAGTGTACAGTGTATTAGAATAGGGAAGTGTACAGACTCTGTATTACAATTGGTGATGTGTTCAGACACTGTATTCGAATTGGGAAAGTGTACAGACTCTGTATTAGAATTGGGAAGTGTACAGAGTCTGTATTAGAATAGGGAAGTTTACGGACTCTGTATAAGAATAGGGAAGTATACAGACTGTATTAGAATAGGGAAGTGTACAGATTCTGTATTAGAATAGGGAAGTGTACTGTGTATTAGAATAGGGATGTGTACAGACTCTGTATTGGAATTGGTGATGTGTACAGTCTCTGTATTAGAATTGGGAAGTGTACAGACTCTGTATTAGAATAGGGAAGTGTACAGACTCTGTATTAGAATTGGGAAGTGTTCAGATTCTGTATTAGAATTGGGAAGTGTACAGTTTATTAGAATAGGGAAGTGTTCAGACTCTGTATTAGAATAGGGAAGTGTACAGACTCTGTGTTAGAATACGGAAGTGTACAGACTCTGTATTATAATTGGGAAATGTACAGAGTCTGTATTAGAATAGGGAAGTTTACGGACTCTGTATAAGAATAGGGAAGTATACAGACTGTATTAGAATAGGGAAGTGTACAGATTCTGTATTAGAATAGGGAAGTGTACAGATTCTATATTAGAATTGGTAAGCGTACAGACTCTGTATTAGAATTGATGATGTGTGCATTCTGTGTATTAGAATAGGGAAGTATACAGACTTTCTATTAGAATAGGGAAGTGTACAGACTGTATTAGAATTGGGAAGTGTACAGATTCTGTATTAGAATTGGGATGTGTACAGACTCGGTATTAGAACACGGAAGTGTACTGACACTGTATTAGAATTGATGATGTGCTCAGACACTGTATTAGAATTGGTGACGTGCTCAGAATCTGTATTAGAATAGGGAAGTGCACAGATTCTGTATTAGAATAGGGAAGTGTACAGACTCTGCATTAGAACAATAATGTGCACAGGCTCTGTATTAGAATTGATGATGTGCTCAGACTCTGTATTAGAATTGGGAAGTGTACAGATTCTGTATTAGAATTGGGAAGTGTACAGTTTATTAGAATAGGGAAGTGTTCAGACTCTGTATTAGAATAGGGAAGTGTACAGACTCTGTATTAGAAAAGGGAAGTGCACAGATTCTGTATTAGAATAGGGAAGTGTACAGACTCTCTATTAGAACAAGGAAGTGTACAGAATCTGTATTAGAATTGGTGATATGCTCGGAATCTGTATTAGAATAGGGAAATGTACAGACTCTGTATTAGAATACGGAAGTGTACAGACTCTGTATTATAATTGGGAAATGTACAGAGTCTGTATTAGAATAGGGAAGTTTACGGACTCTGTATAAGAATAGGGAAGTATACAGACTGTATTAGAATAGGGAAGTGTACAGATTCTGTATTAGAATAGGCAAGTGTACTGTGTATTAGAATAGGGATGTGTACAGACTCTGTATTGGAATTGGTGATGTGTACAGTCTCTGTATTAGAATTGGGAAGTGTACAGACTCTGTATTAGAATAGGGAAGTGTGCAGATTCTGTATTAGAATAGGGAAGTGTACAGATTCTATATTAGAATTGGGAAGCGTACAGACTCTGTATTAGAATTGATGATGTGCTCAGACTCTGTATTAGAATACGGAAGTGTACAGACTGTATTAGAATAGGGAAGTGCACAGTGTATTAGAATAGAGAAGTGTACAGACTCTGTATTAGAATTGGGAAGTGTACAGTGTATTAGAATAGGGAAGTGTACAGACTCTGTATTACAATTGGTGATGTGTTCAGACACTGTATTCGAATTGGGAAAGTGTACAGACTCTGTATTAGAATTGGGAAGTGTACAGACTGTTAGAATAGGGAAGTGTACAGGTTCTGTATTAGAATAGGGAAGTGTACAGACTCTGTATTAGAATTGGTGATGTGTACAGACTCTGTATTCGAATTGGGAAGTGAACAGACTCTGTATTAGAATTGGGAAGTGTAAAGTCTGTTAGAATAGGGAAGTGTACAGATTTTGTATTAGAATTGGGATGTGTACAGACTCGGTATTAGAACAGGGAAGTGTACAGACACTGTATTAGAATTGGTGATGTGCTCAGACTCTGTATTAGAATTGGTGACGTGCTCAGAATCTGTATTAGAATAGGGAAGTGCACAGATTCTGTATTAGAATAGGGAAGTGTACAGACTCTACATTAGAACAATAATGTGTACAAACTCTGTATTAGAATTGATGATGTGCTCAGACTCTGTATTAGAATAGGGAAGTGTACAGACTGTCTTAGAATAGGGAAGTGTACAGATTCTCTATTAGAATAGGGAAGTGTACAGACTCTGTATTAGAATTGGGAAGTGTACAGATTCTGTATTAGAATTGGGAAGTGTACAGTTTATTAGAATAGGGAAGTGTTCAGACTCTGTATTAGAATAGGGAAGTGTACAGACTCTGTATTAGAATACGGAACTGTACAGACTCTGTATTATAATTGGGAAATGTACAGAGTCTGTATTAGAATAGGGAAGTTTACGGACTCTGTATAAGAATAGGGAAGTATACAGACTGTATTAGAATAGGGAAGTGTACAGATTCTGTATTAGAATAGGGAAGTGTACTGTGTATTAGAATAGGGATGTGTACAGACTCTGTATTGGAATTGGTGATGTGTACAGTCTCTGTATTAGAATTGGGAAGTGTACAGACTCTGTATTAGAATAGGGAAGTGTGCAGATTCTGTATTAGAATAGGGAAGTGTACAGATTCTATATTAGAATTGGGAAGCGTACAGACTCTGTATTAGAATTGATGATGTGTACATACTCTGTATTAGAATAGGGAAGTATACAGACTTTCTATTAGAATAGGGAAGTGTACAGACTGTATTAGAATTGGGAATTGTACAGACTCTGTATTAGAATAGGGAAGTGCACAGATTCTGTATAAGAATAGGGAAGTGTACAGACTGTATTAGAATAGGGAAGTGCACAGATTCTGTATTAGAGTAGGGTAGTGTACAGTCTCTGTATTAGAATTGGTGATGTGCTCAGAATCTGTATTAGAATATGGAAGTGCACAGATTCTGTATTAGAATAGGGAAGTGTACAGACTCTGTATTAGAATTGGGAAGTGTACAGTGTATTAGAATAGGGAAGTGTACAGACTCTGTATTAGAATTGGGAAGTGTACAGTGTATTAGAATAGGGAAGTGTACAGACTCTGTATTACAATTGGTGATGTGTTCAGACACTGTATTCGAATTGGGAAAGTGTACAGACTCTGTATTAGAATTGGGAAGTGTACAGAGTCTGTATTAGAATAGGGAAGTTTACGGACTCTGTATAAGAATAGGGAAGTATACAGACTGTATTAGAATAGGGAAGTGTACAGATTCTGTATTAGAATAGGGAAGTGTACTGTGTATTAGAATAGGGATGTGTACAGACTCTGTATTGGAATTGGTGATGTGTACAGTCTCTGTATTAGAATTGGAAAGTGTACAGACTCTGTATTAGAATAGGGAAGTGTACAGACTCTGTATTAGAATTGGGAAGTGTTCAGATTCTGTATTAGAATTGGGAAGTGTACAGTTTATTAGAATAGGGAAGTGTTCAGACTCTGTATTAGAATAGGGAAGTGTACAGACTCTGTGTTAGAATACGGAAGTGTACAGACTCTGTATTATAATTGGGAAATGTACAGAGTCTGTATTAGAATAGGGAAGTTTACGGACTCTGTATAAGAATAGGGAAGTATACAGACTGTATTAGAATAGGGAAGTGTACAGATTCTGTATTAGAATAGGGAAGTGTACTGTGTATTAGAATAGGGATGTGTACAGACTCTGTATTGGAATTGGTGATGTGTACAGTCTCTGTATTAGAATTGGGAAGTGTACAGATTCTGTATTAGAATAGGGAAGTGTACAGACTGTATTAGAATAGGGAAGTGCACAGATTCTGTATTAGAATAGGGTAGTGTACAGTCTCTGTATTAGAATTGGTGATGTGCTCAGAATCTGTATTAGAATATGGAAGTGCACAGATTCTGTATTAGAATAGGGAAGTGTACAGACTCTGTATTAGAATTGGGAAGTGTACAGTGTATTAGAATAGGGAAGTGTACAGACTCTGTATTAGAATTGGGAAGTGTACAGTGTATTAGAATAGGGAAGTGTACAGACTCTGTATTAGAATTGGTGATGTGTACAGACTCTGTATTAGAATAGGGAAATGTACTGACTGTATTAGAATAGGGAAGTGTAGAGATTCTGTATTAGAATTGGGAAGTGTACAGTTTAGTAGATCAGGGAAGTGTTCAGACTGTATAAGAATAGGGAAATGTACAGACTGTATTAGAATAGGGAAGTGCACATTGTATTAGAATAGGGAAGTGTACAAATTCTGTATTAGAATTGGTGATGTGCTCAGAATCTGTATTAGAATATGGAAGTGCACAGATTCTGTATTAGAATAGGGAAGTGTACAGACTCTGTATTAGAATTGGGAAGTGTACAGTGTATTAGAATAGGGAAGTGTACAGACTCTGTATTAGAATTGGGAAGTGTACAGTGTATTAGAATAGGGAAGTGTACAGACTCTGTATTACAATTGGTGATGTGTTCAGACACTGTATTCGAATTGGGAAAGTGTACAGACTCTGTATTAGAATTGGGAAGTGTACAGAGTCTGTATTAGAATAGGGAAGTTTACGGACTCTGTATAAGAATAGGGAAGTATACAGACTGTATTAGAATAGGGAAGTGTACAGATTCTGTATTAGAATAGGGAAGTGTACTGTGTATTAGAATAGGGATGTGTACAGACTCTGTATTGGAATTGGTGATGTGTACAGTCTCTGTATTAGAATTGGGAAGTGTACAGACTCTGTATTAGAATAGGGAAGTGTACAGACTCTGTATTAGAATTGGGAAGTGTTCAGATTCTGTATTAGAATTGGGAAGTGTACAGTTTATTAGAATAGGGAAGTGTTCAGACTCTGTATTAGAATAGGGAAGTGTACAGACTCTGTGTTAGAATACGGAAGTGTACAGACTCTGTATTATAATTGGGAAATGTACAGAGTCTGTATTAGAATAGGGAAGTTTACGGACTCTGTATAAGAATAGGGAAGTATACAGACTGTATTAGAATAGGGAAGTGTACAGATTCTGTATTAGAATAGGGAAGTGTACTGTGTATTAGAATAGGGATGTGTACAGACTCTGTATTGGAATTGGTGATGTGTACAGTCTCTGTATTAGAATTGGGAAGTGTACAGACTCTGTATTAGAATAGGGAAGTGTGCAGATTCTGTATTAGAATAGGGAAGTGTACAGATTCTATATTAGAATTGGTAAGCGTACAGAGTCTGTATTAGAATTGATGATGTGTGCATTCTCTGTATTAGAATAGGGAAGTATACAGACTTTCTATTAGAATACGGAAGTGTACAGACTGTATTAGAATTGGGAAGTGTACAGATTCTGTATTAGAATAGGGAAGTGTACAGACTCGGTATTAGAACAATAATGTGCACAGGCTCTGTATTAGAATTGATGATGTGCTCAGACTCTGTATTAGAATTGGGAAGTGTACAGACTCTGTATTAGAATAGGGAAGTGTACAGACTCTGTATTAGAAAAGGGAAGTGCACAGATTCTGTATTAGAATAGGGAAGTGTACAGACTCTCTATTAGAACAAGGAAGTGTACAGAATCTGTATTAGAATTGGTGATATGCTCGGAATCTGTATTAGAATAGGGAAATGTACAGACTCTGTATTAGAATACGGAAGTGTACAGACTCTGTATTATAATTGGGAAATGTACAGAGTCTGTATTAGAATAGGGAAGTTTACGGACTCTGTATAAGAATAGGGAAGTATACAGACTGTATTAGAGTAGGGAAGTGTACAGATTCTGTATTAGAATAGCCAAGTGTACTGTGTATTAGAATAGGGATGTGTACAGACTCTGTATTGGAATTGGTGATGTGTACAGTCTCTGTATTAGAATTGGGAAGTGTACAGACTCTGTATTAGAATAGGGAAGTGTGCAGATTCTGTATTAGAATAGGGAAGTGTACAGATTCTATATTAGAATTGGGAAGCGTACAGACTCTGTATTAGAATTGATGATGTGTACATACTCTGTATTAGAATAGGGAAGTATACAGACTTTCTATTAGAATAGGGAAGTGTACAGACTGTATTAGAATTGGGAAGTGTACAGACTCTGTATTAGAATAGGGAAGTGCACAGATTCTGTATAAGAATAGGGAAGTGTACAGACTGTATTAGAATAGGGAAGTGCACAGATTCTGTATTAGAATAGGGTAGTGTACAGTCTCTGTATTAGAATTGGTGATGTGCTCAGAATCTGTATTAGAATATGGAAGTGCACAGATTCTGTATTAGAATAGGGAAGTGTACAGACTCTGTATTAGAATTGGGAAGTGTACAGTGTATTAGAATAGGGAAGTGTAGAGACTCTGTATTAGAATTGGGAAGTGTACAGTGTATTAGAATAGGGAAGTGTACAGACTCTGTATTACAGTTGGTGATGTGTTCAGACACTGTATTCGAATTGGGAAAGTGTACAGACTCTGTATTAGAATTGGGAAGTGTACAGAGTCAGTATTAGAATAGGGAAGTTTACGGACTCTGTATAAGAATAGGGAAGTATACAGACTGTATTAGAATAGGGAAGTGTACAGATTCTGTATTAGAATAGGGAAGTGTACTGTGTATTAGAATAGGGATGTGTACAGACTCTGTATTGGAATTGGTGATGTGTACAGTCTCTGTATTAGAATTGGGAAGTGTACAGACTCTGTATTAGAATAGGGAAGTGTGCAGATTCTGTATTAGAATAGGGAAGTGTACAGATTCTATATTAGAATTGGTAAGCGTACAGACTCTGTATTAGAATTGATGATGTGTGCATTCTCTGTATTAGAATAGGGAAGTATACAGACTTTCTATTAGAATAGGGAAGTGTACAGACTGTATTAGAATTGGGAAGTGTACAGATTCTGTATTAGAATTGGGATGTGTACAGACTCGGTATTAGAACACGGAAGTGTACTGACACTGTATTAGAATTGATGATGTGCTCAGACACTGTATTAGAATTGGTGACGTGCTCAGAATCTGTATTAGAATAGGGAAGTGCACAGATTCTGTATTAGAATAGGGAAGTGTACAGACTCTGCATTAGAACAATAATGTGCACAGGCTCTGTATTAGAATTGATGATGTGCTCAGACTCTGTATTAGAATTGGGAAGTGTACAGATTCTGTATTAGAATTGGGAAGTGTACAGTTTATTAGAATAGGGAAGTGTTCAGACTCTGTATTAGAATAGGGAAGTGTACAGACTCTGTATTAGAAAAGGGAAGTGCACAGATTCTGTATTAGAATAGGGAAGTGTACAGACTCTCTATTAGAACAAGGAAGTGTACAGAATCTGTATTAGAATTGGTGATATGCTCGGAATCTGTATTAGAATAGGGAAATGTACAGACTCTGTATTAGAATACGGAAGTGTACAGACTCTGTATTATAATTGGGAAATGTACAGAGTCTGTATTAGAATAGGGAAGTTTACGGACTCTGTATAAGAATAGGGAAGTATACAGACTGTATTAGAATAGGGAAGTGTACAGATTCTGTATTAGAATAGGCAAGTGTACTGTGTATTAGAATAGGGATGTGTACAGACTCTGTATTGGAATTGGTGATGTGTACAGTCTCTGTATTAGAATTGGGAAGTGTACAGACTCTGTATTAGAATAGGGAAGTGTGCAGATTCTGTATTAGAATAGGGAAGTGTACAGATTCTATATTAGAATTGGGAAGCGTACAGACTCTGTATTAGAATTGATGATGTGCTCAGACTCTGTATTAGAATACGGAAGTGTACAGACTGTATTAGAATAGGGAAGTGCACAGATTCTGTATTAGAATAGGGTAGTGTACAGTCTCTGTATTAGAATTGGTGATGTGCTCAGAATCTGTATTAGAATATGGAAGTGCACAGATTCTGTATTAGAATAGGGAAGTGTACAGACTCTGTATTAGAATTGGGAAGTGTACAGTGTATTAGAATAGAGAAGTGTACAGACTCTGTATTAGAATTGGGAAGTGTACAGTGTATTAGAATAGGGAAGTGTACAGACTCTGTATTACAATTGGTGATGTGTTCAGACACTGTATTCGAATTGGGAAAGTGTACAGACTCTGTATTAGAATTGGGAAGTGTACAGACTGTTAGAATAGGGAAGTGTACAGATTCTGTATTAGAATAGGGAAGTGTACAGACTCTGTATTAGAATTGGTGATGTGTACAGACTCTGTATTCGAATTGGGAAGTGAACAGACTCTGTATTAGAATTGGGAAGTGTAAAGTCTGTTAGAATAGGGAAGTGTACAGATTTTGTATTAGAATTGGGAAGTGTACAGACTCTGCATTAGAACAGAAATGTGTACAGACTCTGTATTAGAATTGCTGATGTGCTCAGACTGTATTAGAATAGGGAAGTGCACAAATTCTGTTTTAGAATAGGGAAGTGTACAGACTCTGTATTAGAATTGGGAAGTGTACACACTGTATTAGAATAGGGAAGTGTACAGATTCTGTATTAGAATTGGTAAGTGTACAGTGTATTAGAATAGGGATGTGTAGAGACTCTGTATTAGAATAGGGAAGTATACAGACTCTGTATTTGAGTAGGGAAGTGTACAGATTCTGTTTTAGAATAGGGATGTGTACAGTTTCTGTATTAGAATTGGGAAGTGTACAGACAGTCTTAGAATAGGGAAGTGTACAGATTCTGTATTAGAATTGTGAAGTGTACAGATTCTGTATTAGTATTGTGAAGGGTACAGACTCTGTATTAGAATTGGGAAGTGTACAGATTCTGTATTCGAATAGGGAAGTGTCCAGATTCTGTATTAGAATTGGGAAGTGTACTGACTCTGCATTAGAATATGGAAGTGTACAGACTCTGTATTATAATAGGGAAGTGTACAGCCTCTATATTAGAATAGGGAAGTGTACAGACTCTGTATTAGAACAGGGAAGTGTACAGAGTCTGTATTAGAATTGGTGATGTGCTCAGAATCTGTATCAGAATAGGGAAGTGCACAAATTCTGTATTAGAATAGGGAAGTGTACAGACTCTGTATTAGAATTGGGAAGTGTACACACTGTATTAGAATAGGGAAGTGTACAGATTCTGTATTAGAATAGGGAAGTGTACAGATTCTGTATTAGAATTGGTAAGTGTACAGTGTATTAGAATAGGGATGTGTAGAGACTCTGTATTAGAATAGGGAAGTATACAGACTCTGTATTTGAGTAGGGAAGTGTACAGATTCTGTTTTAGAATAGGGATGTGTACAGTTTCTGTATTAGAATTGGGAAGTGTACAGACAGTCTTAGAATAGGGAAGTGTACAGATTCTGTATTAGAATTGTGAAGTGTACAGATTCTGTATTAGTATTGTGAAGGGTACAGACTCTGTATTAGAATTGGGAAGTGTACAGATTCTGTATTCGAATAGGGAAGTGTCCAGATTCTGTATTAGAATTGGGAAGTGTACTGACTCTGCATTAGAATATGGAAGTGTACAGACTCTGTATTATAATAGGGAAGTGTACAGCCTCTATATTAGAATAGGGAAGTGTACAGACTCTGTATTAGAACAGGGAAGTGTACAGAGTCTGTATTAGAATTGGTGATGTGCTCAGAATCTGTATCAGAATAGGGAAGTGCACAAATTCTGTATTAGAATAGGGAAGTGTACAGACTCTGTATTAGAATTGGGAAGTGTACACACTGTATTAGAATAGGGAAGTGTACAGATTCTGTATTAGAATTGGTAAGTGTACAGTGTATTAGAATAGGGATGTGTAGAGACTCTGTATTAGAATAGGGAAGTATACAGACTCTGTATTTGAGTAGGGAAGTGTACAGACTCTGTATTAGAATAGGGAAGTGTACAGAATCTGCATTAGAATAGGGAAGTATACAGATTCTGTTTTAGAATAGGGATGTGTACAGTTTCTGTATTAGAATTGGGAAGTGTACAGACTCTGCATTATAATAGGGAAGTGTACAGACACTATTAGAATTGATGATGTGCTCAGACTTTGTATTAGAATTGGTGATGTTCTCAGAATCTGTATTTGAATAGGGAAGTGCACCTATTCTGTATTAGAATAGGGATGTGTACAGACTCTGTATTGGAATTGGTGATGTGTACAGTCTCTGTATTAGAATTGGGAAGTGTACAGACTCTGTATTAGAATAGGGAAGTGTGCAGATTCTGTATTAGAATAGGGAAGTGTACAGATTCTATATTAGAATTGGGAAGCGTACAGACTCTGTATTAGAATTGATGATGTGTACATACTCTGTATTAGAATAGGGAAGTATACAGACATTCTATTAGAATAGGGAAGTGTACAGACTGTATTAGAATTGGGAAGTGTACAGACTCTGTATTAGAATAGGGAAGTGCACAGATTCTGTATTAGAATAGGGAAGTGTACAGACTGTATTAGAATAGGGAAGTGCACAGATTCTGTATTAGAATAGGGTAGTGTACAGTCTCTGTATTAAAATTGGTGATGTGCTCAGAATCTGTATTAGAATATGGAAGTGCACAGATTCTGTATTAGAATAGGGAAGTGTACAGACTCTGTATTAGAATTGGGAAGTGTACAGTGTATTAGAATAGGGAAGTGTACAGACTCTGTATTAGAATTGGGAAGTGTACAGTGTATTAGAATAGGGAAGTGTACAGACTCTGTATTAGAATTGGTGATGTGTACAGACTCTGTATTAGAATAGGGAAATGTACTGACTGTATTAGAATAGGGAAGTGTAGAGATTCTGTATTAGAATTGGGAAGTGTACAGTTTAGTAGATCAGGGAAGTGTTCAGACTGTATAAGAATAGGGAAATGTACAGACTGTATTAGAATAGGGAAGTGCACATTGTATTAGAATAGGGAAGTGTACAAATTCTGTATTAGAATTGGTGATGTGCTCAGAATCTGTATTAGAATATGGAAGTGCACAGATTCTGTATTAGAATAGGGAAGTGTACAGACTCTGTATTAGAATTGGGAAGTGTACAGTGTATTAGAATAGGGAAGTGTACAGACTCTGTATTAGAATTGGGAAGTGTACAGTGTATTAGAATAGGGAAGTGTACAGACTCTGTATTACAATTGGTGATGTGTTCAGACACTGTATTCGAATTGGGAAAGTGTACAGACTCTGTATTAGAATTGGGAAGTGTACAGAGTCTGTATTAGAATAGGGAAGTTTACGGACTCTGTATAAGAATAGGGAAGTATACAGACTGTATTAGAATAGGGAAGTGTACAGATTCTGTATTAGAATAGGGAAGTGTACTGTGTATTAGAATAGGGATGTGTACAGACTCTGTATTGGAATTGGTGATGTGTACAGTCTCTGTATTAGAATTGGGAAGTGTACAGACTCTGTATTAGAATAGGGAAGTGTACAGACTCTGTATTAGAATTGGGAAGTGTTCAGATTCTGTATTAGAATTGGGAAGTGTACAGTTTATTAGAATAGGGAAGTGTTCAGACTCTGTATTAGAATAGGGAAGTGTACAGACTCTGTGTTAGAATACGGAAGTGTACAGACTCTGTATTATAATTGGGAAATGTACAGAGTCTGTATTAGAATAGGGAAGTTTACGGACTCTGTATAAGAATAGGGAAGTATACAGACTGTATTAGAATAGGGAAGTGTACAGATTCTGTATTAGAATAGGGAAGTGTACTGTGTATTAGAATAGGGATGTGTACAGACTCTGTATTGGAATTGGTGATGTGTACAGTCTCTGTATTAGAATTGGGAAGTGTACAGACTCTGTATTAGAATAGGGAAGTGTGCAGATTCTGTATTAGAATAGGGAAGTGTACAGATTCTATATTAGAATTGGTAAGCGTACAGACTCTGTATTAGAATTGATGATGTGTGCATTCTCTGTATTAGAATAGGGAAGTATACAGACTTTCTATTAGAATACGGAAGTGTACAGACTGTATTAGAATTGGGAAGTGTACAGATTCTGTATTAGAATAGGGAAGTGTACAGACTCGGTATTAGAACAATAATGTGCACAGGCTCTGTATTAGAATTGATGATGTGCTCAGACTCTGTATTAGAATTGGGAAGTGTACAGACTCTGTATTAGAATAGGGAAGTGTACAGACTCTGTATTAGAAAAGGGAAGTGCACAGATTCTGTATTAGAATAGGGAAGTGTACAGACTCTCTATTAGAACAAGGAAGTGTACAGAATCTGTATTAGAATTGGTGATATGCTCGGAATCTGTATTAGAATAGGGAAATGTACAGACTCTGTATTAGAATACGGAAGTGTACAGACTCTGTATTATAATTGGGAAATGTACAGAGTCTGTATTAGAATAGGGAAGTTTACGGACTCTGTATAAGAATAGGGAAGTATACAGACTGTATTAGAGTAGGGAAGTGTACAGATTCTGTATTAGAATAGGCAAGTGTACTGTGTATTAGAATAGGGATGTGTACAGACTCTGTATTGGAATTGGTGATGTGTACAGTCTCTGTATTAGAATTGGGAAGTGTACAGACTCTGTATTAGAATAGGGAAGTGTGCAGATTCTGTATTAGAATAGGGAAGTGTACAGATTCTATATTAGAATTGGGAAGCGTACAGACTCTGTATTAGAATTGATGATGTGTACATACTCTGTATTAGAATAGGGAAGTATACAGACTTTCTATTAGAATAGGGAAGTGTACAGACTGTATTAGAATTGGGAAGTGTACAGACTCTGTATTAGAATAGGGAAGTGCACAGATTCTGTATAAGAATAGGGAAGTGTACAGACTGTATTAGAATAGGGAAGTGCACAGATTCTGTATTAGAATAGGGTAGTGTACAGTCTCTGTATTAGAATTGGTGATGTGCTCAGAATCTGTATTAGAATATGGAAGTGCACAGATTCTGTATTAGAATAGGGAAGTGTACAGACTCTGTATTAGAATTGGGAAGTGTACAGTGTATTAGAATAGGGAAGTGTAGAGACTCTGTATTAGAATTGGGAAGTGTACAGTGTATTAGAATAGGGAAGTGTACAGACAATGTATTACAATTGGTGATGTGTTCAGACACTGTATTCGAATTGGGAAAGTGTACAGACTCTGTATTAGAATTGGGAAGTGTACAGAGTCTGTATTAGAATAGGGAAGTTTACGGACTCTGTATAAGAATAGGGAAGTATACAGACTGTATTAGAATAGGGAAGTGTACAGATTCTGTATTAGAATAGGGAAGTGTACTGTGTATTAGAATAGGGATGTGTACAGACTCTGTATTGGAATTGGTGATGTGTACAGTCTCTGTATTAGAATTGGGAAGTGTACAGACTCTGTATTAGAATAGGGAAGTGTGCAGATTCTGTATTAGAATAGGGAAGTGTACAGATTCTATATTAGAATTGGTAAGCGTACAGACTCTGTATTAGAATTGGTGATGTGCTCAGACTCTGTATTAGAAAAGGGAAGTGCACAGATTCTGTATTAGAATAGGGAAGTGTACAGACTCTCTATTAGAACAAGGAAGTGTACAGAATCTGTATTAGAATTGGTGATATGCTCAGAATCTGTATTAGAATAGGGAAGTGTACAGACTCTGTATTAGAACATGGAAGTGTACAGACTCTGTATTAGAATTGGTAATGTGCTCAGAATCTGTATTAGAATAGGGAAGTGTACAGATTCTGTATTAGAATTGGGAAGTGTACAGTGTATTAGAATAGGGATGTGTACAGACTCTGTATTAGAATAGGGAAATGTACTGACTGTATTAGAATAGGGAAGTGTAGAGATTCTGTATTAGAATTGGGAAGTGTACAGTTTAGTAGAACAGGGAAGTGTTCAGACTGTATTAGAATAGGGAAATGTACAGACTCTGTATTAGAATAGGGAAGTGCACATTGTATTAGAATAGGGAAGTGTACAGATTCTGTATTAGAATTGGTGATGTGTACAGAATCTGTATTCGAATTGGGAAACGTACAGACTCTGTATTAGAATTTGGAAGTGTACAGATTCTGTATTAGAATTGGGAATTGTACAGATTCTGTATTAGAATTGGGATGTGTACAGACTCGGTATTAGAACAGGGAAGTGTACAGACACTGTATTAGAATTGGTGATGTGCTCAGACTCTGTATTAGAATTGGTGACGTGCTCAGAATCTGTATTAGAATAGGGAAGTGCACAGATTCTGTATTAGAATAGGGAAGTGTACAGACTCTACATTAGAACAATAATGTGTACAAACTCTGTATTAGAATTGATGATGTGCTCAGACTCTGTATTAGAATAGGGAAGTGTACAGACTGTCTTAGAATAGGGAAGTGTACAGATTCTCTATTAGAATAGGGAAGTGTACAGACTCTGTATTAGAATTGGGAAGTGTACAGATTCTGTATTAGAATTGGGAAGTGTACAGTTTATTAGAATAGGGAAGTGTTCAGACTCTGTATTAGAATAGGGAAGTGTACAGACTATGTGTTAGAATACGGAAGTGTACAGACTCTGTATTATAATTGGGAAATGTACAGAGTCTGTATTAGAATAGGGAAGTTTACGGACTCTGTATAAGAATAGGGAAGTATACAGACTGTATTAGAATAGGGAAGTGTACAGATTCTGTATTAGAATAGGGAAGTGTACAGATTCTATATTAGAATTGGTAAGCGTACAGACTCTGTATTAGAATTGATGATGTGTGCATTCTGTGTATTAGAATAGGGAAGTATACAGACTTTCTATTAGAATAGGGAAGTGTACAGACTGTATTAGAATTGGGAAGTGTACAGATTCTGTATTAGAATTGGGATGTGTACAGACTCGGTATTAGAACAGGGAAGTGTACTGACACTGTATTAGAATTGATGATGTGCTCAGACACTGTATTAGAATTGGTGACGTGCTCAGAATCTGTATTAGAATAGGGAAGTGCACAGATTCTGTATTAGAGTAGGGAAGTGTACAGACTCTGCATTAGAACAATAATGTGCACAGACTCTGTATTAGAATTGATGATGTGCTCAGACTCTGTATTAGAATAGGGAAGTGTACAGACTGTCTTAGAATAGTGAAGTGTACAGATTCTCTATTAGAATAGGGAAGTGTACAGACTCTGTATTAGAATTGGGAAGTGTACAGATTCTGTATTAGAATTGGGAAGTGTACAGTTTATTAGAATAGGGAAGTGTTCAGACTCTGTATTAGAATAGGGAAGTGTACAGACTATGTGTTAGAATACGGAAGTGTACAGACTCTGTATTATAATTGGGAAATGTACAGAGTCTGTATTAGAATAGGGAAGTTTACGGACTCTGTATAAGAATAGGGAAGTATACAGACTGTATTAGAATAGGGAAGTGTACAGATTCTGTATTAGAATAGGGAAGTGTACTGTGTATTAGAATAGGGATGTGTACAGACTCTGTATTGGAATTGGTGATGTGTACAGTCTCTGTATTAGAATTGGGAAGTGTACAGACTCTGTATTAGAATAGGGAAGTGTGCAGATTCTGTATTAGAATAGGGAAGTGTACAGATTCTATATTAGAATTGGTAAGCGTACAGACTCTGTATTAGAATTGATGATGTGTGCATTCTCTGTATTAGAATAGGGAAGTATACAGACTTTCTATTAGAATAGGGAAGTGTACAGACTGTATTAGAATTGGGAAGTGTACAGATTCTGTATTAGAATTGGGATGTGTACAGACTCGGTATTAGAACAGGGAAGTGTACTGACACTGTATTAGAATTGATGATGTGCTCAGACACTGTATTAGAATTGGTGACGTGCTCAGAATCTGTATTAGAATAGGGAAGTGCACAGATTCTGTATTAGAGTAGGGAAGTGTACAGACTCTGCATTAGAACAATAATGTGCACAGACTCTGTATTAGAATTGATGATGTGCTCAGACTCTGTATTAGAATAGGGAAGTGTACAGACTGTCTTAGAATAGTGAAGTGTACAGATTCTCTATTAGAATAGGGAAGTGTACAGACTCTGTATTAGAATTGGGAAGTGTACAGATTCTGTATTAGAATTGGGAAGTGTACAGTTTATTAGAATAGGGAAGTGTTCAGACTCTGTATTAGAATAGGGAAGTGTACAGACTCTGTATTAGAATTGGGAAGTGTACAGATTCTGTATTAGAATTGGGAAGTGTACAGTTTATTAGAATAGGGAAGTGTTCAGACTCTGTATTAGAATAGGGAAGTGTACAGACTCTGTATTAGAATACGGAAGTGTACAGACTCTGTATTATAATTGGGAAATGTACAGAGTCTGTATTAGAATAGGGAAGTTTACGGACTCTGTATAAGAATAGGGAAGTATACAGACTGTATTAGAATAGGGAAGTGTACAGATTCTGTATTAGAATAGGGAAGTGTACAGTGTATTAGAATAGGGATGTGTACAGACTCTGTATTGGAATTGGTGATGTGTACAGTCTCTGTATTAGAATTGGGAAGTGTACAGACTCTGTATTAGAATAGGGAAGTGTGCAGATTCTGTATTAGAATAGGGAAGTGTACAGATTCTATATTAGAATTGGTAAGCGTACAGACTCTGTATTAGAATTGATGATGTGTGCATTCTCTGTATTAGAATAGGGAAGTATACAGACTTTCTATTAGAATAGGGAAGTGTACAGACTGTATTAGAATTGGGAAGTGTACAGTGTATTAGAATAGGGATGTGTACAGACTCTGTATTAGAATAGGGAAATGTACTGACTGTATTAGAATAGGGAAGTGTAGAGATTCTGTATTAGAATTGGGAAGTGTACAGTTTAGTAGAACAGGGAAGTGTTCAGACTGTATTAGAATAGGGAAATGTACAGACTCTGTATTAGAATAGGGAAGTGCACATTGTATTAGAATAGGGAAGTGTACAGATTCTGTATTAGAATTGGTGATGTGTACAGAATCTGTATTCGAATTGGGAAACGTACAGACTCTGTATTAGAATTTGGAAGTGTACAGATTCTGTATTAGAATTGGGAATTGTACAGATTCTGTATTAGAATTGGGATGTGTACAGACTCGGTATTAGAACAGGGAAGTGTACAGACACTGTATTAGAATTGGTGATGTGCTCAGACTCTGTATTAGAATTGGTGACGTGCTCAGAATCTGTATTAGAATAGGGAAGTGCACAGATTCTGTATTAGAATAGGGAAGTGTACAGACTCTACATTAGAACAATAATGTGTACAAACTCTGTATTAGAATTGATGATGTGCTCAGACTCTGTATTAGAATAGGGAAGTGTACAGACTGTCTTAGCATAGGGAAGTGTACAGATTCTCTATTAGAATAGGGAAGTGTACAGACTCTGTATTAGAATTGGGAAGTGTACAGATTCTGTATTAGAATTGGGAAGTGTACAGTTTATTAGAATAGGGAAGTGTTCAGACTCTGTATTAGAATAGGGAAGTGTACAGACTATGTGTTAGAATACGGAAGTGTACAGACTCTGTATTATAATTGGGAAATGTACAGAGTCTGTATTAGAATAGGGAAGTTTACGGACTCTGTATAAGAATAGGGAAGTATACAGACTGTATTAGAATAGGGAAGTGTACAGATTCTGTATTAGAATAGGGAAGTGTACTGTGTATTAGAATAGGGATGTGTACAGACTCTGTATTGGAATTGGTGATGTGTACAGTCTCTGTATTAGAATTGGGAAGTGTACAGACTCTGTATTAGAATAGGGAAGTGTGCAGATTCTGTATTAGAATAGGGAAGTGTACAGATTCTATATTAGAATTGGTAAGCGTACAGACTCTGTATTAGAATTGATGATGTGTGCATTCTTTGTATTAGAATAGGGAAGTATACAGACTTTCTATTAGAATAGGGAAGTGTACAGACTGTATTAGAATTGGGAAGTGTACAGATTCTGTATTAGAATTGGGATGTGTACAGACTCGGTATTAGAACAGGGAAGTGTACTGACACTGTATTAGAATTGATGATGTGCTCAGACACTGTATTAGAATTGG
The DNA here is from genome assembly GCF_030144855.1 of Hypanus sabinus. Taxonomy (NCBI): domain Eukaryota; kingdom Metazoa; phylum Chordata; class Chondrichthyes; order Myliobatiformes; family Dasyatidae; genus Hypanus; species Hypanus sabinus. The sequence continues at coordinate 37,329,412 of NC_082718.1, read as the reverse complement.
TGACGTGCTCAGAATCTGTATTAGAATAGGGAAGTGCACAGATTCTGTATTAGAGTAGGGAAGTGTACAGACTCTGCATTAGAACAATAATGTGCACAGACTCTGTATTAGAATTGATGATGTGCTCAGACTCTGTATTAGAATAGGGAAGTGTACAGACTGTCTTTGAATAGTGAAGTGTACAGATTCTCTATTAGAATAGGGAAGTGTACAGACTCTGTATTAGAATTGGGAAGTGTACAGATTCTGTATTAGAATTGGGAAGTGTACAGTTTATTAGAATAGGGAAGTGTTCAGACTCTGTATTAGAATAGGGAAGTGTACAGACTCTGTATTAGAATACGGAAGTGTACAGACTCTGTATTATAATTGGGAAATGTACAGAGTCTGTATTAGAATAGGGAAGTTTACGGACTCTGTATAAGAATAGGGAAGTATACAGACTGTATTAGAATAGGGAAGTGTACAGATTCTGTATTAGAATAGGGAAGTGTACTGTGTATTAGAATAGGGATGTGTACAGACTCTGTATTGGAATTGGTGATGTGTACAGTCTCTGTATTAGAATTGGGAAGTGTACAGACTCTGTATTAGAATAGGGAAGTGTGCAGATTCTGTATTAGAATAGGGAAGTGTACAGATTCTATATTAGAATTGGTAAGCGTACAGACTCTGTATTAGAATTGATGATGTGTGCATTCTCTGTATTAGAATAGGGAAGTATACAGACTTTCTATTAGAATAGGGAAGTGTACAGACTGTATTAGAATTGGGAAGTGTACAGTGTATTAGAATAGGGATGTGTACAGACTCTGTATTAGAATAGGGAAATGTACTGACTGTATTAGAATAGGGAAGTGTAGAGATTCTGTATTAGAATTGGGAAGTGTACAGTTTAGTAGAACAGGGAAGTGTTCAGACTGTATTAGAATAGGGAAATGTACAGAATCTGTATTAGAATAGGGAAGTGCACATTGTATTAGAATAGGGAAGTGTACAGATTCTGTATTAGAATTGGTGATGTGTACAGAATCTGTATTCGAATTGGGAAACGTACAGACTCTGTATTAGAATTTGGAAGTGTACAGATTCTGTATTAGAATTGGGAATTGTACAGATTCTGTATTAGAATTGGGATGTGTACAGACTCGGTATTAGAACAGGGAAGTGTACAGACACTGTATTAGAATTGGTGATGTGCTCAGACTCTGTATTAGAATTGGTGACGTGCTCAGAATCTGTATTAGAATAGGGAAGTGCACAGATTCTGTATTAGAATAGGGAAGTGTACAGACTCTGTATTAGAATTGGGAAGTGTACAGTGTATTAGAATAGGGAAGTGTACAGACTCTGTATTAGAATTGGGAAGTGTACAGTGTATTAGAATAGGGAAGTGTACAGACTCTGTATTACAATTGGTGATGTGTTCAGACACTGTATTCGAATTGGGAAGTGTACAGATTCTGTATTAGAATTGGGAAGTGTACAGTTTATTAGAATAGGGAAGTGTTCAGACTCTGTATTAGAATAGGGAAGTGTACAGACTCTGTGTTAGAATACGGAAGTGTACAGACTCTATTATAATTGGGAAATGTACAGAGTCTGTATTAGAATAGGGAAGTTTACGTACTCTGTATAAGAATAGGGAAGTATACAGACTGTATTAGAATAGGGAAATGTACAGATTCTGTATTAGAATAGGGAAGTGTACTGTGTATTAGAATAGGGATGTGTACAGACTCTGTATTGGAATTGGTGATGTGTACAGTCTCTGTATTAGAATTGGGAAGTGTACAGACTCTGTATTAGAATAGGGAAGTGTGCAGATTCTGTATTAGAATAGGGAAGTGTACAGATTCTATATTAGAATTGGTAAGAGTACAGACTCTGTATTAGAATTGATGATGTGTGCATTCTCTGTATTAGAATAGGGAAGTATACAGACTTTCTATTAGAATAGGGAAGTGTACAGACTGTATTAGAATTGGGAAGTGTACAGATTCTGTATTAGAATTGGGATGTGTACAGACTCGGTATTAGAACAGGGAAGTGTACTGACACTGTATTAGAATTGATGATGTGCTCAGACACTGTATTAGAATTGGTGACGTGCTCAGAATCTGTATTAGAATAGGGAAGTGCACAGATTCTGTATTAGAATAGGGAAGTGTACAGACTCTGCATTAGAACAATAATGTGCACAGGCTCTGTATTAGAATTGATGATGTGCTCAGACTCTGTATTAGAATTGGGAAGTGTACAGACTCTGTATTAGAATAGGGAAGTGTACAGACTCTGTATTAGAAAAGGGAAGTGCACAGATTCTGTATTAGAATAGGGAAGTGTACAGACTCTCTATTAGAACAAGGAAGTGTACAGAATCTGTATTAGAATTGGTGATATGCTCGGAATCTGTATTAGAATAGGGAAATGTACTGACTGTATTAGAATAGGGAAGTGTACAGATTCTATATTAGAATTGGGAAGCGTACAGACTCTGCATTAGAATTGATGATGTGTACATACTCTGTATTAGAATAGGGAAGTATACAGACTTTCTATTAGAATAGGGAAGTGTACAGACTGTATTAGAATTGGGAAGTGTACAGACTCTGTATTAGAATAGGGAAGTGCACAGATTCTGTATAAGAATAGGGAAGTGTACAGACTGTATTAGAATAGGGAAGTGCACAGATTCTGTATTAGAATAGGGTAGTGTACAGTCTCTGTATTAGAATTGGTGATGTGCTCAGAATCTGTATTAGAATATGGAAGTGCACAGATTCTGTATTAGAATAGGGAAGTGTACAGACTCTGTATTAGAATTGGGAAGTGTACAGTGTATTAGAATAGGGAAGTGTACAGACTCTGTATTAGAATTGGGAAGTGTACAGTGTATTAGAATAGGGAAGTGTACAGACTCTGTATTAGAATTGGGAAGTGTACAGTGTATTAGAATAGGGAAGTGTACAGACTCTGTATTACAATTGGTGATGTTTTCAGACACTGTATTCGAATTGGGAAAGTGTACAGACTCTGTATTAGAATTGGGAAGTGTACAGAGTCTGTATTAGAATAGGGAAGTTTACGGACTCTGTATAAGAATAGGGAAGTATACAGACTGTATTAGAATAGGGAAGTGTACAGATTCTGTATTAGAATAGGGAAGTGTACTGTGTATTAGAATAGGGATGTGTACAGACTCTGTATTGGAATTGGTGATGTGTACAGTCTCTGTATTAGAATTGGGAAGTGTACAGACTCTGTATTAGAATAGGGAAGTGTGCAGATTCTGTATTAGAATAGGGAAGTGTACAGATTCTATATTAGAATTGGTAAGCGTACAGACTCTGTATTAGAATTGATGATGTGTGCATTCTCTGTATTAGAATAGGGAAGTATACAAACTTTCTATTAGAATAGGGAAGTGTACAGACTGTATTAGAATTGGGAAGTGTACAGTGTATTAGAATAGGGATGTGTACAGACTCTGTATTAGAATAGGGAAATGTACTGACTGTATTAGAATAGGGAAGTGTAGAGATTCTGTATTAGAATTGGGAAGTGTACAGTTTAGTAGAACAGGGAAGTGTTCAGACTGTATTAGAATAGGGAAATGTACAGACTCTGTATTAGAATAGGGAAGTGCACATTGTATTAGAATAGGGAAGTGTACAGATTCTGTATTAGAATTGGTGATGTGTACAGAATCTGTATTCGAATTGGGAAACGTACAGACTCTGTATTAGAATTTGGAAGTGTACAGATTCTGTATTAGAATTGGGAATTGTACAGATTCTGTATTAGAATTGGGATGTGTACAGACTCGGTATTAGAACAGGGAAGTGTACAGACACTGTATTAGAATTGGTGATGTGCTCAGACTCTGTATTAGAATTGGTGACGTGCTCAGAATCTGTATTAGAATAAGGAAGTGCACAGATTCTGTATTAGAATAGGGAAGTGTACAGACTCTACATTAGAACAATAATGTGTACAGACTCTGTATTAGAATTGATGATGTGCTCAGACTCTGTATTAGAATAGGGAAGTGTACAGACTGTCTTAGAATAGGGAAGTGTACAGATTCTCTATTAGAATAGGGAAGTGTACAGACTCTGTATTAGAATTGGGAAGTGTACAGATTCTGTATTAGAATTGGGAAGTGTACAGTTTATTAGAATAGGGAAGTGTTCAGACTCTGTATTAGAATAGGGAAGTGTACAGACTCTGTGTTAGAATACGGAAGTGTACAGACTCTATTATAATTGGGAAATGTACAGAGTCTGTATTAGAATAGGGAAGTTTACGTACTCTGTATAAGAATAGGGAAGTATACAGACTGTATTAGAATAGGGAAGTGTACAGATTCTGTATTAGAATAGGGAAGTGTACTGTGTATTAGAATAGGGATGTGTACAGACTCTGTATTGGAATTGGTGATGTGTACAGTCTCTGTATTAGAATTGGGAAGTGTACAGACTCTGTATTAGAATAGGGAAGTGTGCAGATTCTGTATTAGAATAGGGAAGTGTACAGATTCTATATTAGAATTGGTAAGCGTACAGACTCTGTATTAGAATTGATGATGTGTGCATTCTCTGTATTAGAATATGGAAGTATACAGACTTTCTATTAGAATAGGGAAGTGTACAGACTGTATTAGAATTGGGAAGTGTACAGATTCTGTATTAGAATTGGGATGTGTACAGACTCGGTATTAGAACAGGGAAGTGTACTGACACTGTATTAGAATTGATGATGTGCTCAGACACTGTATTAGAATTGGTGACGTGCTCAGAATCTGTATTAGAATAGGGAAGTGCACAGATTCTGTATTAGAATAGGGAAGTGTACAGACTCTGCATTAGAACAATAATGTGCACAGGCTCTGTATTAGAATTGATGATGTGCTCAGACTCTGTATTAGAATTGGGAAGTGTACAGATTCTGTATTCGAATTGGGAAGTGTACAGTTTATTAGAATAGGGAAGTGTTCAGACTCTGTATTAGAATAGGGAAGTGTACAGACTCTGTATTAGAAAAGGGAAGTGCACAGATTCTGTATTAGAATAGGGAAGTGTACAGACTCTCTATTAGAACAAGGAAGTGTACAGAATCTGTATTAGAATTGGTGATATGCTCGGAATCTGTATTAGAATAGGGAAATGTACAGACTCTGTATTAGAATACGGAAGTGTACAGACTCTGTATTATAATTGGGAAATGTACAGAGTCTGTATTAGAATAGGGAAGTTTACGGACTCTGTATAAGAATAGGGAAGTATACAGACTGTATTAGAATAGGGAAGTGTACAGATTCTGTATTAGAATAGGCAAGTGTACTGTGTATTAGAATAGGGATGTGTACAGACTCTGTATTGGAATTGGTGATGTGTACAGTCTCTGTATTAGAATTGGGAAGTGTACAGACTCTGTATTAGAATAGGGAAGTGTGCAGATTCTGTATTAGAATAGGGAAGTGTACAGATTCTATATTAGAATTGGGAAGCGTACAGACTCTGTATTAGAATTGATGATGTGTACATACTCTGTATTAGAATAGGGAAGTATACAGACTTTCTATTAGAATAGGGAAGTGTACAGACTGTATTAGAATTGGGAAGTGTACAGATTCTGTATTAGAATTGGGATGTGTACAGACTCGGTATTAGAACAGGGAAGTGTACTGACACTGTATTAGAATTGATGATGTGCTCAGACACTGTATTAGAATTGGTGACGTGCTCAGAATCTGTATTAGAATAGGGAAGTGCACAGATTCTGTATTAGAATAGGGAAGTGTACAGACTCTGCATTAGAACAATAATGTGCACAGGCTCTGTATTAGAATTGATGATGTGCTCAGACTCTGTATTAGAATTGGGAAGTGTACAGACTCTGTATTAGAATAGGGAAGTGTACAGACTCTGTATTAGAAAAGGGAAGTGCACAGATTCTGTATTAGAATAGGGAAGTGTACAGTCTCTCTATTAGAACAAGGAAGTGTACAGAATCTGTATTAGAATTGGTGATATGCTCGGAATCTGTATTAGAATAGGGAAATGTACAGACTCTGTATTAGAATACGGAAGTGTACAGACTCTGTATTATAATTGGGAAATGTACAGAGTCTGTATTAGAATAGGGAAGTTTACGGACTCTGTATAAGAATAGGGAAGTATACAGACTGTATTAGAATAGGGAAGTGTACAGATTCTGTATTAGAATAGGCAAGTGTACTGTGTATTAGAATAGGGATGTGTACAGACTCTGTATTGGAATTGGTGATGTGTACAGTCTCTGTATTAGAATTGGGAAGTGTACAGACTCTGTATTAGAATAGGGATGTGTACAGACTCGGTATTAGAACAGGGAAGTGTACTGACACTGTATTAGAATTGATGATGTGCTCAGACACTGTATTAGAATTGGTGACGTGCTCAGAATCTGTATTAGAATAGGGAAGTGCACAGATTCTGTATTAGAGTAGGGAAGTGTACAGACTCTGCATTAGAACAATAATGTGCACAGACTCTGTATTAGAATTGATGATGTGCTCAGACTCTGTATTAGAATAGGGAAGTGTACAGACTGTCTTAGAATAGTGAAGTGTACAGATTCTCTATTAGAATAGGGAAGTGTACAGACTCTGTATTAGAATTGGGAAGTGTACAGATTCTGTATTAGAATTGGGAAGTGTACAGTTTATTAGAATAGGGAAGTGTTCAGACTCTGTATTAGAATAGGGAAGTGTACAGACTCTGTATTAGAATACGGAAGTGTACAGACTCTGTATTATAATTGGGAAATGTACAGAGTCTGTATTAGAATAGGGAAGTTTACGGACTCTGTATAAGAATAGGGAAGTATACAGACTGTATTAGAATAGGGAAGTGTACAGATTCTGTATTAGAATAGGGAAGTGTACTGTGTATTAGAATAGGGATGTGTACAGACTCTGTATTGGAATTGGTGATGTGTACAGTCTCTGTATTAGAATTGGGAAGTGTACAGACTCTGTATTAGAATAGGGAAGTGTGCAGATTCTGTATTAGAATAGGGAAGTGTACAGATTCTATATTAGAATTGGTAAGCGTACAGACTCTGTATTAGAATTGATGATGTGTGCATTCTCTGTATTAGAATAGGGAAGTATACAGACTTTCTATTAGAATAGGGAAGTGTACAGACTGTATTAGAATTGGGAAGTGTACAGTGTATTAGAATAGGGATGTGTACAGACTCTGTATTAGAATAGGGAAATGTACTGACTGTATTAGAATAGGGAAGTGTAGAGATTCTGTATTAGAATTGGGAAGTGTACAGTTTAGTAGAACAGGGAAGTGTTCAGACTGTATTAGAATAGGGAAATGTACAGACTCTGTATTAGAATAGGGAAGTGCACATTGTATTAGAATAGGGAAGTGTACAGATTCTGTATTAGAATTGGTGATGTGTACAGAATCTGTATTCGAATTGGGAAACGTACAGACTCTGTATTAGAATTTGGAAGTGTACAGATTCTGTATTAGAATTGGGAATTGTACAGATTCTGTATTAGAATTGGGATGTGTACAGACTCGGTATTAGAACAGGGAAGTGTACAGACACTGTATTAGAATTGGTGATGTGCTCAGACTCTGTATTAGAATTGGTGACGTGCTCAGAATCTGTATTAGAATAGGGAAGTGCACAGATTCTGTATTAGAATAGGGAAGTGTACAGACTCTGTATTAGAATTGTGAAGTGTACAGTGTATTAGAATAGGGAAGTGTACAGACTCTGTATTAGAATTGGGAAGTGTACAGTGTATTAGAATAGGGAAGTGTACAGACTCTGTATTACAATTGGTGATGTGTTCAGACACTGTATTCGAATTGGGAAAGTGTACAGACTCTGTATTAGAATTGGGAAGTGTACAGAGTCTGTATTAGAATAGGGAAGTTTACGGACTCTGTATAAGAATAGGGAAGTATACAGACTGTATTAGAATAGGGAAGTGTACAGATTCTGTATTAGAATAGGGAAGTGTACTGTGTATTAGAATAGGGATGTGTACAGACTCTGTATTGGAATTGGTGATGTGTACAGTCTCTGTATTAGAATTGGGAAGTGTACAGACTCTGTATTAGAATAGGGAAGTGTGCAGATTCTGTATTAGAATAGGGAAGTGTACAGATTCTATATTAGAATTGGTAAGCGTACAGACTCTGTATTAGAATTGATGATGTGTGCATTCTCTGTATTAGAATAGGGAAGTATACAGACTTTCTATTAGAATAGGGAAGTGTACAGACTGTATTAGAATTGGGAAGTGTACAGTGTATTAGAATAGGGATGTGTACAGACTCTGTATTAGAATAGGGAAATGTACTGACTGTATTAGAATAGGGAAGTGTAGAGATTCTGTATTAGAATTGGGAAGTGTACAGTTTAGTAGAACAGGGAAGTGTTCAGACTGTATTAGAATAGGGAAATGTACAGAATCTGTATTAGAATAGGGAAGTGCACATTGTATTAGAATAGGGAAGTGTACAGATTCTGTATTAGAATTGGTGATGTGTACAGAATCTGTATTCGAATTGGGAAACGTACAGACTCTGTATTAGAATTTGGAAGTGTACAGATTCTGTATTAGAATTGGGAATTGTACAGATTCTGTATTAGAATTGGGATGTGTACAGACTCGGTATTAGAACAGGGAAGTGTACAGACACTGTATTAGAATTGGTGATGTGCTCAGACTCTGTATTAGAATTGGTGACGTGCTCAGAATCTGTATTAGAATAGGGAAGTGCACAGATTCTGTATTAGAATAGGGAAGTGTACAGACTCTGTATCAGAATTGGGAAGTGTACAGTGTATTAGAATAGGGAAGTGTACAGACTCTGTATTAGAATTGGGAAGTGTACAGTGTATTAGAATAGGGAAGTGTACAGACTCTGTATTACAATTGGTGATGTGTTCAGACACTGTATTCGAATTGGGAAGTGTACAGATTCTGTATTAGAATTGGGAAGTGTACAGTTTATTAGAATAGGGAAGTGTTCAGACTCTGTATTAGAATAGGGAAGTGTACAGACTCTGTGTTAGAATACGGAAGTGTACAGACTCTATTATAATTGGGAAATGTACAGAGTCTGTATTAGAATAGGGAAGTTTACGTACTCTGTATAAGAATAGGGAAGTATACAGACTGTATTAGAATAGGGAAATGTACAGATTCTGTATTAGAATAGGGAAGTGTACTGTGTATTAGAATAGGGATGTGTACAGACTCTGTATTGGAATTGGTGATGTGTACAGTCTCTGTATTAGAATTGGGAAGTGTACAGACTCTGTATTAGAATAGGGAAGTGTGCAGATTCTGTATTAGAATAGGGAAGTGTACAGATTCTATATTAGAATTGGTAAGAGTACAGACTCTGTATTAGAATTGATGATGTGTGCATTCTCTGTATTAGAATAGGGAAGTATACAGACTTTCTATTAGAATAGGGAAGTGTACAGACTGTATTAGAATTGGGAAGTGTACAGATTCTGTATTAGAATTGGGATGTGTACAGACTCGGTATTAGAACAGGGAAGTGTACTGACACTGTATTAGAATTGATGATGTGCTCAGACACTGTATTAGAATTGGTGACGTGCTCAGAATCTGTATTAGAATAGGGAAGTGCACAGATTCTGTATTAGAATAGGGAAGTGTACAGACTCTGCATTAGAACAATAATGTGCACAGGCTCTGTATTAGAATTGATGATGTGCTCAGACTCTGTATTAGAATTGGGAAGTGTACAGACTCTGTATTAGAATAGGGAAGTGTACAGACTCTGTATTAGAAAAGGGAAGTGCACAGATTCTGTATTAGAATAGGGAAGTGTACAGACTCTCTATTAGAACAAGGAAGTGTACAGAATCTGTATTAGAATTGGTGATATGCTCGGAATCTGTATTAGAATAGGGAAATGTACTGACTGTATTAGAATAGGGAAGTGTACAGATTCTATATTAGAATTGGGAAGCGTACAGACTCTGCATTAGAATTGATGATGTGTACATACTCTGTATTAGAATAGGGAAGTATACAGACTTTCTATTAGAATAGGGAAGTGTACAGACTGTATTAGAATTGGGAAGTGTACAGACTCTGTATTAGAATAGGGAAGTGCACAGATTCTGTATAAGAATAGGGAAGTGTACAGACTGTATTAGAATAGGGAAGTGCACAGATTCTGTATTAGAATAGGGTAGTGTACAGTCTCTGTATTAGAATTGGTGATGTGCTCAGAATCTGTATTAGAATATGGAAGTGCACAGATTCTGTATTAGAATAGGGAAGTGTACAGACTCTGTATTAGAATTGGGAAGTGTACAGTGTATTAGAATAGGGAAGTGTACAGACTCTGTATTAGAATTGGGAAGTGTACAGTGTATTAGAATAGGGAAGTGTACAGACTCTGTATTACAATTGGTGATGTTTTCAGACACTGTATTCGAATTGGGAAAGTGTACAGACTCTGTATTAGAATTGGGAAGTGTACAGAGTCTGTATTAGAATAGGGAAGTTTACGGACTCTGTATAAGAATAGGGAAGTATACAGACTGTATTAGAATAGGGAAGTGTACAGATTCTGTATTAGAATAGGGAAGTGTACTGTGTATTAGAATAGGGATGTGTACAGACTCTGTATTGGAATTGGTGATGTGTACAGTCTCTGTATTAGAATTGGGAAGTGTACAGACTCTGTATTAGAATAGGGAAGTGTGCAGATTCTGTATTAGAATAGGGAAGTGTACAGATTCTATATTAGAATTGGTAAGCGTACAGACTCTGTATTAGAATTGATGATGTGTGCATTCTCTGTATTAGAATAGGGAAGTATACAAACTTTCTATTAGAATAGGGAAGTGTACAGACTGTATTAGAATTGGGAAGTGTACAGTGTATTAGAATAGGGATGTGTACAGACTCTGTATTAGAATAGGGAAATGTACTGACTGTATTAGAATAGGGAAGTGTAGAGATTCTGTATTAGAATTGGGAAGTGTACAGTTTAGTAGAACAGGGAAGTGTTCATACTGTATTAGAATAGGGAAATGTACAGACTCTGTATTAGAATAGGGAAGTGCACATTGTATTAGAATAGGGAAGTGTACAGATTCTGTATTAGAATTGGTGATGTGTACAGAATCTGTATTCGAATTGGGAAACGTACAGACTCTGTATTAGAATTTGGAAGTGTACAGATTCTGTATTAGAATTGGGAATTGTACAGATTCTGTATTAGAATTGGGATGTGTACAGACTCGGTATTAGAACAGGGAAGTGTACAGACACTGTATTAGAATTGGTGATGTGCTCAGACTCTGTATTAGAATTGGTGACGTGCTCAGAATCTGTATTAGAATAAGGAAGTGCACAGATTCTGTATTAGAATAGGGAAGTGTACAGACTCTACATTAGAACAATAATGTGTACAGACTCTGTATTAGAATTGATGATGTGCTCAGACTCTGTATTAGAATAGGGAAGTGTACAGACTGTCTTAGAATAGGGAAGTGTACAGATTCTCTATTAGAATAGGGAAGTGTACAGACTCTGTATTAGAATTGGGAAGTGTACAGATTCTGTATTAGAATTGGGAAGTGTACAGTTTATTAGAATAGGGAAGTGTTCAGACTCTGTATTAGAATAGGGAAGTGTACAGACTCTGTGTTAGAATACGGAAGTGTACAGACTCTATTATAATTGGGAAATGTACAGAGTCTGTATTAGAATAGGGAAGTTTACGTACTCTGTATAAGAATAGGGAAGTATACAGACTGTATTAGAATAGGGAAGTGTACAGATTCTGTATTAGAATAGGGAAGTGTACTGTGTATTAGAATAGGGATGTGTACAGACTCTGTATTGGAATTGGTGATGTGTACAGTCTCTGTATTAGAATTGGGAAGTGTACAGACTCTGTATTAGAATAGGGAAGTGTGCAGATTCTGTATTAGAATAGGGAAGTGTACAGATTCTATATTAGAATTGGTAAGCGTACAGACTCTGTATTAGAATTGATGATGTGTGCATTCTCTGTATTAGAATATGGAAGTATACAGACTTTCTATTAGAATAGGGAAGTGTACAGACTGTATTAGAATTGGGAAGTGTACAGATTCTGTATTAGAATTGGGATGTGTACAGACTCGGTATTAGAACAGGGAAGTGTACTGACACTGTATTAGAATTGATGATGTGCTCAGACACTGTATTAGAATTGGTGACGTGCTCAGAATCTGTATTAGAATAGGGAAGTGCACAGATTCTGTATTAGAATAGGGAAGTGTACAGACTCTGCATTAGAACAATAATGTGCACAGGCTCTGTATTAGAATTGATGATGTGCTCAGACTCTGTATTAGAATTGGGAAGTGTACAGATTCTGTATTCGAATTGGGAAGTGTACAGTTTATTAGAATAGGGAAGTGTTCAGACTCTGTATTAGAATAGGGAAGTGTACAGACTCTGTATTAGAAAAGGGAAGTGCACAGATTCTGTATTAGAATAGGGAAGTGTACAGACTCTCTATTAGAACAAGGAAGTGTACAGAATCTGTATTAGAATTGGTGATATGCTCGGAATCTGTATTAGAATAGGGAAATGTACAGACTCTGTATTAGAATACGGAAGTGTACAGACTCTGTATTATAATTGGGAAATGTACAGAGTCTGTATTAGAATAGGGAAGTTTACGGACTCTGTATAAGAATAGGGAAGTATACAGACTGTATTAGAATAGGGAAGTGTACAGATTCTGTATTAGAATAGGCAAGTGTACTGTGTATTAGAATAGGGATGTGTACAGACTCTGTATTGGAATTGGTGATGTGTACAGTCTCTGTATTAGAATTGGGAAGTGTACAGACTCTGTATTAGAATAGGGAAGTGTGCAGATTCTGTATTAGAATAGGGAAGTGTACAGATTCTATATTAGAATTGGGAAGCGTACAGACTCTGTATTAGAATTGATGATGTGTACATACTCTGTATTAGAATAGGGAAGTATACAGACTTTCTATTAGAATAGGGAAGTGTACAGACTGTATTAGAATTGGGAAGTGTACAGATTCTGTATTAGAATTGGGATGTGTACAGACTCGGTATTAGAACAGGGAAGTGTACTGACACTGTATTAGAATTGATGATGTGCTCAGACACTGTATTAGAATTGGTGACGTGCTCAGAATCTGTATTAGAATAGGGAAGTGCACAGATTCTGTATTAGAATAGGGAAGTGTACAGACTCTGCATTAGAACAATAATGTGCACAGGCTCTGTATTAGAATTGATGATGTGCTCAGACTCTGTATTAGAATTGGGAAGTGTACAGACTCTGTATTAGAATAGGGAAGTGTACAGACTCTGTATTAGAAAAGGGAAGTGCACAGATTCTCTATTAGAATAGGGAAGTGTACAGTCTCTCTATTAGAACAAGGAAGTGTACAGAATCTGTATTAGAATTGGTGATATGCTCGGAATCTGTATTAGAATAGGGAAATGTACAGACTCTGTATTAGAATACGGAAGTGTACAGACTCTGTATTATAATTGGGAAATGTACAGAGTCTGTATTAGAATAGGGAAGTTTACGGACTCTGTATAAGAATAGGGAAGTATACAGACTGTATTAGAATAGGGAAGTGTACAGATTCTGTATTAGAATAGGCAAGTGTACTGTGTATTAGAATAGGGATGTGTACAGACTCTGTATTGGAATTGGTGATGTGTACAGTCTCTGTATTAGAATTGGGAAGTGTACAGACTCTGTATTAGAATAGGGAAGTGTGCAGATTCTGTATTAGAATAGGGAAGTGTACAGATTCTATATTAGAATTGGGAAGCGTACAGACTCTGTATTAGAATTGATGATGTGTACATACTCTGTATTAGAATAGGGAAGTATACAGACTTTCTATTAGAATAGGGAAGTGTACAGACTGTATTAGAATTGGGAAGTGTACAGACTCTGTATTAGAATAGGGAAGTGTGCAGATTCTGTATTAGAATAGGGAAGTGTACAGATTCTATATTAGAATTGGTAAGCGTACAGACTCTGTATTAGAATTGGTGATGTGTACAGTCTCTGTATTAGAATTGGGAAGTGTACAGACTCTGTATTAGAATAGGGAAGTGTGCAGATTCTGTATTAGAATAGGGAAGTTTACGGACTCTGTATAAGAATAGGGAAGTATACAGACTGTATTAGAATAGGGAAGTGTACAGATTCTGTATTAGAATAGGGAAGTGTACTGTGTATTAGAATAGGGATGTGTACAGACTCTGTATTGGAATTGGTGATGTGTACAGTCTCTGTATTAGAATTGGGAAGTGTACAGACTCTGTATTAGAATAGGGAAGTGTGCAGATTCTGTATTAGAATAGGGAAGTGTACAGATTCTATATTAGAATTGGTAAGCGTACAGACTCTGTATTAGAATTGATGATGTGTGCATTCTCTGTATTAGAATATGGAAGTATACAGACTTTCTATTAGAATAGGGAAGTGTACAGACTGTATTAGAATTGGGAAGTGTACAGATTCTGTATTAGAATTGGGATGTGTACAGACTCGGTATTAGAACAGGGAAGTGTACTGACACTGTATTAGAATTGATGATGTGCTCAGACACTGTATTAGAATTGGTGACGTGCTCAGAATCTGTATTAGAATAGGGAAGTGCACAGATTCTGTATTAGAATAGGGAAGTGTACAGACTCTGCATTAGAACAATAATGTGCACAGGCTCTGTATTAGAATTGATGATGTGCTCAGACTCTGTATTAGAATTGGGAAGTGTACAGACTCTGTATTAGAATAGGGAAGTGTACAGACTCTGTATTAGAAAAGGGAAGTGCACAGATTCTGTATTAGAATAGGGAAGTGTACAGACTCTCTATTAGAACAAGGAAGTGTACAGAATCTGTATTAGAATTGGTGATATGCTCGGAATCTGTATTAGAATAGGGAAATGTACAGACTCTGTATTAGAATACGGAAGTGTACAGACTCTGTATTATAATTGGGAAATGTACAGAGTCTGTATTAGAATAGGGAAGTTTACGGACTCTGTATAAGAATAGGGAAGTATACAGACTGTATTAGAATAGGGAAGTGTACAGATTCTGTATTAGAATAGGCAAGTGTACTGTGTATTAGAATAGGGATGTGTACAGACTCTGTATTGGAATTGGTGATGTGTACAGTCTCTGTATTAGAATTGGGAAGTGTACAGACTCTGTATTAGAATAGGGAAGTGTGCAGATTCTGTATTAGAATAGGGAAGTGTACAGATTCTATATTAGAATTGGGAAGCGTACAGACTCTGTATTAGAATTGATGATGTGTACATACTCTGTATTAGAATAGGGAAGTATACAGACTTTCTATTAGAATAGGGAAGTGTACAGACTGTATTAGAATAGGGAAGTGTACAGATTCTATATTAGAATTGGTAAGCGTACAGACTCTGTATTAGAATTGATGATGTGTGCATTCTCTGTATTAGAATAGGGAAGTATACAGACTTTCTATTAGAATAGGGAAGTGTACAGACTGTATTAGAATTGGGAAGTGTACAGTGTATTAGAATAGGGATGTGTACAGACTCTGTATTAGAATAGGGAAATGTACTGACTGTATTAGAATAGGGAAGTGTAGAGATTCTGTATTAGAATTGGGAAGTGTACAGTTTAGTAGAACAGGGAAGTGTTCAGACTGTATTAGAATAGGGAAATGTACAGACTCTGTATTAGAATAGGGAAGTGCACATTGTATTAGAATAGGGAAGTGTACAGATTCTGTATTAGAATTGGTGATGTGTACAGAATCTGTATTCGAATTGGGAAACGTACAGACTCTGTATTAGAATTTGGAAGTGTACAGATTCTGTATTAGAATTGGGAATTGTACAGATTCTGTATTAGAATTGGGATGTGTACAGACTCGGTATTAGAACAGGGAAGTGTACAGACACTGTATTAGAATTGGTGATGTGCTCAGACTCTGTATTAGAATTGGTGACGTGCTCAGAATCTGTATTAGAATAGGGAAGTGCACAGATTCTGTATTAGAATAGGGAAGTGTACAGACTCTACATTAGAACAATAATGTGTACAAACTCTGTATTAGAATTGATGATGTGCTCAGACTCTGTATTAGAATAGGGAAGTGTACAGACTGTCTTAGCATAGGGAAGTGTACAGATTCTCTATTAGAATAGGGAAGTGTACAGACTCTGTATTAGAATTGGGAAGTGTACAGATTCTGTATTAGAATTGGGAAGTGTACAGTTTATTAGAATAGGGAAGTGTTCAGACTCTGTATTAGAATAGGGAAGTGTACAGACTATGTGTTAGAATACGGAAGTGTACAGACTCTGTATTATAATTGGGAAATGTACAGAGTCTGTATTAGAATAGGGAAGTTTACGGACTCTGTATAAGAATAGGGAAGTATACAGACTGTATTAGAATAGGGAAGTGTACAGATTCTGTATTAGAATAGGGAAGTGTACTGTGTATTAGAATAGGGATGTGTACAGACTCTGTATTGGAATTGGTGATGTGTACAGTCTCTGTATTAGAATTGGGAAGTGTACAGACTCTGTATTAGAATAGGGAAGTGTGCAGATTCTGTATTAGAATAGGGAAGTGTACAGATTCTATATTAGAATTGGTAAGCGTACAGACTCTGTATTAGAATTGATGATGTGTGCATTCTCTGTATTAGAATATGGAAGTATACAGACTTTCTATTAGAATAGGGAAGTGTACAGACTGTATTAGAATTGGGAAGTGTACAGATTCTGTATTAGAATTGGGATGTGTACAGACTCGGTATTAGAACAGGGAAGTGTACTGACACTGTATTAGAATTGATGATGTGCTCAGACACTGTATTAGAATTGGTGACGTGCTCAGAATCTGTATTAGAATAGGGAAGTGCACAGATTCTGTATTAGAATAGGGAAGTGTACAGACTCTGCATTAGAACAATAATGTGCACAGGCTCTGTATTAGAATTGATGATGTGCTCAGACTCTGTATTAGAATTGGGAAGTGTACAGACTCTGTATTAGAATAGGGAAGTGTACAGACTCTGTATTAGAAAAGGGAAGTGCACAGATTCTGTATTAGAATAGGGAAGTGTACAGACTCTCTATTAGAACAAGGAAGTGTACAGAATCTGTATTAGAATTGGTGATATGCTCGGAATCTGTATTAGAATAGGGAAATGTACAGACTCTGTATTAGAATACGGAAGTGTACAGACTCTGTATTATAATTGGGAAATGTACAGAGTCTGTATTAGAATAGGGAAGTTTACGGACTCTGTATAAGAATAGGGAAGTATACAGACTGTATTAGAATAGGGAAGTGTACAGATTCTGTATTAGAATAGGCAAGTGTACTGTGTATTAGAATAGGGATGTGTACAGACTCTGTATTGGAATTGGTGATGTGTACAGTCTCTGTATTAGAATTGGGAAGTGTACAGACTCTGTATTAGAATAGGGAAGTGTGCAGATTCTGTATTAGAATAGGGAAGTGTACAGATTCTATATTAGAATTGGGAAGCGTACAGACTCTGTATTAGAATTGATGATGTGTACATACTCTGTATTAGAATAGGGAAGTATACAGACTTTCTATTAGAATAGGGAAGTGTACAGACTGTATTAGAATAGGGAAGTGTACAGATTCTATATTAGAATTGGTAAGCGTACAGACTCTGTATTAGAATTGATGATGTGTGCATTCTCTGTATTAGAATAGGGAAGTATACAGACTTTCTATTAGAATAGGGAAGTGTACAGACTGTATTAGAATTGGGAAGTGTACAGTGTATTAGAATAGGGATGTGTACAGACTCTGTATTAGAATAGGGAAATGTACTGACTGTATTAGAATAGGGAAGTGTAGAGATTCTGTATTAGAATTGGGAAGTGTACAGTTTAGTAGAACAGGGAAGTGTTCAGACTGTATTAGAATAGGGAAATGTACAGACTCTGTATTAGAATAGGGAAGTGCACATTGTATTAGAATAGGGAAGTGTACAGATTCTGTATTAGAATTGGTGATGTGTACAGAATCTGTATTCGAATTGGGAAACGTACAGACTCTGTATTAGAATTTGGAAGTGTACAGATTCTGTATTAGAATTGGGAATTGTACAGATTCTGTATTAGAATTGGGATGTGTACAGACTCGGTATTAGAACAGGGAAGTGTACAGACACTGTATTAGAATTGGTGATGTGCTCAGACTCTGTATTAGAATTGGTGACGTGCTCAGAATCTGTATTAGAATAGGGAAGTGCACAGATTCTGTATTAGAATAGGGAAGTGTACAGACTCTACATTAGAACAATAATGTGTACAAACTCTGTATTAGAATTGATGATGTGCTCAGACTCTGTATTAGAATAGGGAAGTGTACAGACTGTCTTAGCATAGGGAAGTGTACAGATTCTCTATTAGAATAGGGAAGTGTACAGACTCTGTATTGGAATTGGGAAGTGTACAGATTCTGTATTAGAATTGGGAAGTGTACAGTTTATTAGAATAGGGAAGTGTTCAGACTCTGTATTAGAATAGGGAAGTGTACAGACTATGTGTTAGAATACGGAAGTGTACAGACTCTGTATTATAATTGGGAAATGTACAGAGTCTGTATTAGAATAGGGAAGTTTACGGACTCTGTATAAGAATAGGGAAGTATACAGACTGTATTAGAATAGGGAAGTGTACAGATTCTGTATTAGAATAGGGAAGTGTACTGTGTATTAGAATAGGGATGTGTACAGACTCTGTATTGGAATTGGTGATGTGTACAGTCTCTGTATTAGAATTGGGAAGTGTACAGACTCTGTATTAGAATAGGGAAGTGTGCAGATTCTGTATTAGAATAGGGAAGTGTACAGATTCTATATTAGAATTGGTAAGCGTACAGACTCTGTATTAGAATTGATGATGTGTGCATTCTCTGTATTAGAATAGGGAAGTATACAGACTTTCTATTAGAATAGGGAAGTGTACAGACTGTATTAGAATTGGGAAGTGTACAGATTCTGTATTAGAATTGGGATGTGTACAGACTCGGTATTAGAACAGGGAAGTGTACTGACACTGTATTAGAATTGATGATGTGCTCAGACACTGTATTAGAATTGGTGACGTGCTCAGAATCTGTATTAGAATAGGGAAGTGCACAGATTCTGTATTAGAGTAGGGAAGTGTACAGACTCTGCATTAGAACAATAATGTGCACAGACTCTGTATTAGAATTGATGATGTGCTCAGACTCTGTATTAGAATAGGGAAGTGTACAGACTGTCTTAGAATAGTGAAGTGTACAGATTCTCTATTAGAATAGGGAAGTGTACAGACTCTGTATTAGAATTGGGAAGTGTACAGATTCTGTATTAGAATTGGGAAGTGTACAGTTTATTAGAATAGGGAAGTGTTCAGACTCTGTATTAGAATAGGGAAGTGTACAGACTCTGTATTGGAATACGGAAGTGTACAGACTCTGTATTATAATTGGGAAATGTACAGAGTCTGTATTAGAATAGGGAAGTTTACGGACTCTGTATAAGAATAGGGAAGTATACAGACTGTATTAGAATAGGGAAGTGTACAGATTCTGTATTAGAATAGGGAAGTGTACTGTGTATTAGAATAGGGATGTGTACAGACTCTGTATTGGAATTGGTGATGTGTACAGTCTCTGTATTAGAATTGGGAAGTGTACAGACTCTGTATTAGAATAGGGAAGTGTGCAGATTCTGTATTAGAATAGGGAAGTGTACAGATTCTATATTAGAATTGGTAAGCGTACAGACTCTGTATTAGAATTGATGATGTGTGCATTCTCTGTATTAGAATAGGGAAGTATACAGACTTTCTATTAGAATAGGGAAGTGTACAGACTGTATTAGAATTGGGAAGTGTACAGTGTATTAGAATAGGGATGTGTACAGACTCTGTATTAGAATAGGGAAATGTACTGACTGTATTAGAATAGGGAAGTGTAGAGATTCTGTATTAGAATTGGGAAGTGTACAGTTTAGTAGAACAGGGAAGTGTTCAGACTGTATTAGAATAGGGAAATGTACAGACTCTGTATTAGAATAGGGAAGTGCACATTGTATTAGAATAGGGAAGTGTACAGATTCTGTATTAGAATTGGTGATGTGTACAGAATCTGTATTCGAATTGGGAAACGTACAGACTCTGTATTAGAATTTGGAAGTGTACAGATTCTGTATTAGAATTGGGAATTGTACAGATTCTGTATTAGAATTGGGATGTGTACAGACTCGGTATTAGAACAGGGAAGTGTACAGACACTGTATTAGAATTGGTGATGTGCTCAGACTCTGTATTAGAATTGGTGACGTGCTCAGAATCTGTATTAGAATAGGGAAGTGCACAGATTCTGTATTAGAATAGGGAAGTGTACAGACTCTGTATTAGAATTGTGAAGTGTACAGTGTATTAGAATAGGGAAGTGTACAGACTCTGTATTAGAATTGGGAAGTGTACAGTGTATTAGAATAGGGAAGTGTACAGACTCTGTATTACAATTGGTGATGTGTTCAGACACTGTATTCGAATTGGGAAAGTGTACAGACTCTGTATTAGAATTGGGAAGTGTACAGAGTCTGTATTAGAATAGGGAAGTTTACGGACTCTGTATAAGAATAGGGAAGTATACAGACTGTATTAGAATAGGGAAGTGTACAGATTCTGTATTAGAATAGGGAAGTGTACTGTGTATTAGAATAGGGATGTGTACAGACTCTGTATTGGAATTGGTGATGTGTACAGTCTCTGTATTAGAATTGGGAAGTGTACAGACTCTGTATTAGAATAGGGAAGTGTGCAGATTCTGTATTAGAATAGGGAAGTGTACAGATTCTATATTAGAATTGGTAAGCGTACAGACTCTGTATTAGAATTGATGATGTGTGCATTCTCTGTATTAGAATAGGGAAGTATACAGACTTTCTATTAGAATAGGGAAGTGTACAGACTGTATTAGAATTGGGAAGTGTACAGTGTATTAGAATAGGGATGTGTACAGACTCTGTATTAGAATAGGGAAATGTACTGACTGTATTAGAATAGGGAAGTGTAGAGATTCTGTATTAGAATTGGGAAGTGTACAGTTTAGTAGAACAGGGAAGTGTTCAGACTGTATTAGAATAGGGAAATGTACAGAATCTGTATTAGAATAGGGAAGTGCACATTGTATTAGAATAGGGAAGTGTACAGATTCTGTATTAGAATTGGTGATGTGTACAGAATCTGTATTCGAATTGGGAAACGTACAGACTCTGTATTAGAATTTGGAAGTGTACAGATTCTGTATTAGAATTGGGAATTGTACAGATTCTGTATTAGAATTGGGATGTGTACAGACTCGGTATTAGAACAGGGAAGTGTACAGACACTGTATTAGAATTGGTGATGTGCTCAGACTCTGTATTAGAATTGGTGACGTGCTCAGAATCTGTATTAGAATAGGGAAGTGCACAGATTCTGTATTAGAATAGGGAAGTGTACAGACTCTGTATTAGAATTGGGAAGTGTACAGTGTATTAGAATAGGGAAGTGTACAGACTCTGTATTAGAATTGGGAAGTGTACAGTGTATTAGAATAGGGAAGTGTACAGACTCTGTATTACAATTGGTGATGTGTTCAGACACTGTATTCGAATTGGGAAGTGTACAGATTCTGTATTAGAATTGGGAAGTGTACAGTTTATTAGAATAGGGAAGTGTTCAGACTCTGTATTAGAATAGGGAAGTGTACAGACTCTGTGTTAGAATACGGAAGTGTACAGACTCTATTATAATTGGGAAATGTACAGAGTCTGTATTAGAATAGGGAAGTTTACGTACTCTGTATAAGAATAGGGAAGTATACAGACTGTATTAGAATAGGGAAATGTACAGATTCTGTATTAGAATAGGGAAGTGTACTGTGTATTAGAATAGGGATGTGTACAGACTCTGTATTGGAATTGGTGATGTGTACAGTCTCTGTATTAGAATTGGGAAGTGTACAGACTCTGTATTAGAATAGGGAAGTGTGCAGATTCTGTATTAGAATAGGGAAGTGTACAGATTCTATATTAGAATTGGTAAGAGTACAGACTCTGTATTAGAATTGATGATGTGTGCATTCTCTGTATTAGAATAGGGAAGTATACAGACTTTCTATTAGAATAGGGAAGTGTACAGACTGTATTAGAATTGGGAAGTGTACAGATTCTGTATTAGAATTGGGATGTGTACAGACTCGGTATTAGAACAGGGAAGTGTACTGACACTGTATTAGAATTGATGATGTGCTCAGACACTGTATTAGAATTGGTGACGTGCTCAGAATCTGTATTAGAATAGGGAAGTGCACAGATTCTGTATTAGAATAGGGAAGTGTACAGACTCTGCATTAGAACAATAATGTGCACAGGCTCTGTATTAGAATTGATGATGTGCTCAGACTCTGTATTAGAATTGGGAAGTGTACAGACTCTGTATTAGAATAGGGAAGTGTACAGACTCTGTATTAGAAAAGGGAAGTGCACAGATTCTGTATTAGAATAGGGAAGTGTACAGACTCTCTATTAGAACAAGGAAGTGTACAGAATCTGTATTAGAATTGGTGATATGCTCGGAATCTGTATTAGAATAGGGAAATGTACTGACTGTATTAGAATAGGGAAGTGTACAGATTCTGTATTAGAATAGGGAAGTGTACTGTGTATTAGAATAGGGATGTGTACAGACTCTGTATTGGAATTGGTGATGTGTACAGTCTCTGTATTAGAATTGGGAAGTGTACAGACTCTGTATTAGAATAGGGAAGTGTGCAGATTCTGTATTAGAATAGGGAAGTGTACAGATTCTATATTAGAATTGGTAAGCGTACTGACTCTGTATTAGAATTGATGATGTGTGCATTCTCTGTATTAGAATAGGGAAGTATACAAACTTTCTATTAGAATAGGGAAGTGTACAGACTGTATTAGAATTGGGAAGTGTACAGTGTATTAGAATAGGGATGTGTACAGACTCTGTATTAGAATAGGGAAATGTACTGACTGTATTAGAATAGGGAAGTGTAGAGATTCTGTATTAGAATTGGGAAGTGTACAGTTTAGTAGAACAGGGAAGTGTTCAGACTGTATTAGAATAGGGAAATGTACAGACTCTGTATTAGAATAGGGAAGTGCACATTGTATTAGAATAGGGAAGTGTACAGATTCTGTATTAGAATTGGTGATGTGTACAGAATCTGTATTCGAATTGGGAAACGTACAGACTCTGTATTAGAATTTGGAAGTGTACAGATTCTGTATTAGAATTGGGAATTGTACAGATTCTGTATTAGAATTGGGATGTGTACAGACTCGGTATTAGAACAGGGAAGTGTACAGACACTGTATTAGAATTGGTGATGTGCTCAGACTCTGTATTAGAATTGGTGACGTGCTCAGAATCTGTATTAGAATAAGGAAGTGCACAGATTCTGTATTAGAATAGGGAAGTGTACAGACTCTACATTAGAACAATAATGTGTACAGACTCTGTATTAGAATTGATGATGTGCTCAGACTCTGTATTAGAATAGGGAAGTGTACAGACTGTCTTAGAATAGGGAAGTGTACAGATTCTCTATTAGAATAGGGAAGTGTACAGACTCTGTATTAGAATTGGGAAGTGTACAGATTCTGTATTAGAATTGGGAAGTGTACAGTTTATTAGAATAGGGAAGTGTTCAGACTCTGTATTAGAATAGGGAAGTGTACAGACTCTGTGTTAGAATACGGAAGTGTACAGACTCTATTATAATTGGGAAATGTACAGAGTCTGTATTAGAATAGGGAAGTTTACGTACTCTGTATAAGAATAGGGAAGTATACAGACTGTATTAGAATAGGGAAGTGTACAGATTCTGTATTAGAATAGGGAAGTGTACTGTGTATTAGAATAGGGATGTGTACAGACTCTGTATTGGAATTGGTGATGTGTACAGTCTCTGTATTAGAATTGGGAAGTGTACAGACTCTGTATTAGAATAGGGAAGTGTGCAGATTCTGTATTAGAATAGGGAAGTGTACAGATTCTATATTAGAATTGGTAAGCGTACAGACTCTGTATTAGAATTGATGATGTGTGCATTCTCTGTATTAGAATATGGAAGTATACAGACTTTCTATTAGAATAGGGAAGTGTACAGACTGTATTAGAATTGGGAAGTGTACAGATTCTGTATTAGAATTGGGATGTGTACAGACTCGGTATTAGAACAGGGAAGTGTACTGACACTGTATTAGAATTGATGATGTGCTCAGACACTGTATTAGAATTGGTGACGTGCTCAGAATCTGTATTAGAATAGGGAAGTGCACAGATTCTGTATTAGAATAGGGAAGTGTACAGACTCTGCATTAGAACAATAATGTGCACAGGCTCTGTATTAGAATTGATGATGTGCTCAGACTCTGTATTAGAATTGGGAAGTGTACAGATTCTGTATTCGAATTGGGAAGTGTACAGTTTATTAGAATAGGGAAGTGTTCAGACTCTTTATTAGAATAGGGAAGTGTACAGACTCTGTATTAGAAAAGGGAAGTGCACAGATTCTGTATTAGAATAGGGAAGTGTACAGACTCTCTATTAGAACAAGGAAGTGTACAGAATCTGTATTAGAATTGGTGATATGCTCGGAATCTGTATTAGAATAGGGAAATGTACAGACTCTGTATTAGAATACGGAAGTGTACAGACTCTGTATTATAATTGGGAAATGTACAGAGTCTGTATTAGAATAGGGAAGTTTACGGACTCTGTATAAGAATAGGGAAGTATACAGACTGTATTAGAATAGGGAAGTGTACAGATTCTGTATTAGAATAGGCAAGTGTACTGTGTATTAGAATAGGGATGTGTACAGACTCTGTATTGGAATTGGTGATGTGTACAGTCTCTGTATTAGAATTGGGAAGTGTACAGACTCTGTATTAGAATAGGGAAGTGTGCAGATTCTGTATTAGAATAGGGAAGTGTACAGATTCTATATTAGAATTGGGAAGCGTACAGACTCTGTATTAGAATTGATGATGTGTACATACTCTGTATTAGAATAGGGAAGTATACAGACTTTCTATTAGAATAGGGAAGTGTACAGACTGTATTAGAATTGGGAAGTGTACAGATTCTGTATTAGAATTGGGATGTGTACAGACTCGGTATTAGAACAGGGAAGTGTACTGACACTGTATTAGAATTGATGATGTGCTCAGACACTGTATTAGAATTGGTGACGTGCTCAGAATCTGTATTAGAATAGGGAAGTGCACAGATTCTGTATTAGAATAGGGAAGTGTACAGACTCTGCATTAGAACAATAATGTGCACAGGCTCTGTATTAGAATTGATGATGTGCTCAGACTCTGTATTAGAATTGGGAAGTGTACAGACTCTGTATTAGAATAGGGAAGTGTACAGACTCTGTATTAGAAAAGGGAAGTGCACAGATTCTGTATTAGAATAGGGAAGTGTACAGACTCTCTATTAGAACAAGGAAGTGTACAGAATCTGTATTAGAATTGGTGATATGCTCGGAATCTGTATTAGAATAGGGAAATGTACAGACTCTGTATTAGAATACGGAAGTGTACAGACTCTGTATTATAATTGGGAAATGTACAGAGTCTGTATTAGAATAGGGAAGTTTACGGACTCTGTATAAGAATAGGGAAGTATACAGACTGTATTAGAATAGGGAAGTGTACAGATTCTGTATTAGAATAGGCAAGTGTACTGTGTATTAGAATAGGGATGTGTACAGACTCTGTATTGGAATTGGTGATGTGTACAGTCTCTGTATTAGAATTGGGAAGTGTACAGACTCTGTATTAGAATAGGGAAGTGTGCAGATTCTGTATTAGAATAGGGAAGTGTACAGATTCTATATTAGAATTGGGAAGCGTACAGACTCTGTATTAGAATTGATGATGTGTACATACTCTGTATTAGAATAGGGAAGTATACAGACTTTCTATTAGAATAGGGAAGTGTACAGACTGTATTAGAATTGGGAAGTGTACAGACTCTGTATTAGAATAGGGAAGTGCACAGATTCTGTATTAGAATAGGGTAGTGTACAGTCTCTGTATTAGAATTGGTGATGTGCTCAGAATCTGTATTAGAATATGGAAGTGCACAGATTCTGTATTAGAATAGGGAAGTGTACAGACTCTGTATTAGAATTGGGAGAAGTGTACAGTGTATTAGACATAGGGAAGTGTACAGACTCTGTATTAGAATTGGGAAGTGTACAGTGTATTAGAATAGGGAAGTGTACAGACTCTGTATTACAATTGGTGATGTGTTCAGACACTGTATTCGAATTGGGAAAGTGTACAGACTCTGTATTAGAATTGGGAAGTGTACAGAGTCTGTATTAGAATAGGAAGTTTACGGACTCTGTATAAGAATAGGAAGTATACAGACTGTATTAGAATAGGAAGTGTACAGATTCTGTATTAGAATAGGGGAAGTGTACTGTGTATTAGAATAGGGATGTGTACAGACTCTGTATTGGAATTGGTGATGTGTACAGTCTCTGTATTAGAATTGGAAGTGTACAGACTCTGTATTAGAATAGGAAGTGTGCAGATTCTGTATTAGAATAGGGAAGTGTACAGATTCTATATTAGAATTGGTAAGCGTACAGAATCTGTATTAGAATTGATGATGTGTGCATTCTCTGTATTAGAATAGGGAAGTATACAGACTTTCTATTAGAAGAGGGAAGTGTACAGACTGTATTAGAATTGGGAAGTGTACAGATTCTGTATTAGAATTGGGACGTGTACAGACTCGGTATTAGAACACGAGTTGTACTGACACTGTATTAGAATTGATGATGTGCTCAGACACTGTATTAGAATTGATGACGTGCTCAGAATCTGTATTAGAATAGGAAGTGCACAGATTCTGTATTAGAATAGGAAGTGTACAGACTCTGCATTAGAACAATAATGTGCACAGGCTCTGTATTAGAATTGATGATGTGCTCAGACTCTGTATTAGAATTGGGAAGTGTACAGATTCTGTATTAGAATTGGAAGTGTACAGTTTATTAGAATAGGGAAGTGTTCAGACTCTGTATTAGAATAGGGAAGTGTACAGACTCTGTATTAGAAAAGGGAAGTGCACAGATTCTGTATTAGAATAGGGAAGTGTACAGACTCTCTATTAGAACAAGGAAGGTGTACAGAATCTGTATTAGAATTGGTGATATGCTCGGAATCTGTATTAGAATTGGGGAAGTGTACAGACTCTGTATTAGAATAGGGAAGTGCACAGATTCTGTATAAGAATAGGGAAGTGTACAGACTGTATTAGAATAGGGAAGTGCACAGATTCTGTATTAGAATAGGGTAGTGTACAGTCTCTGTATTAGAATTGGTGATGTGCTCAGAATCTGTATTAGAATATGGAAGTGCACAGATTCTGTATTAGAATAGGGAAGTGTACAGACTCTGTATTAGAATTGGGAAGTGTACAGTGTATTAGAATAGGGAAGTGTACCGACTCTGTATTACAATTGTGACTGTTTTCAGACACTGTATTCGAATTGGAGGAAAGTGTACAGACTCTGTATTAGAATTGGGAAGTGTACAGAGTCTGTATTAGAATAGGGAAGTTTACGGACTCTGTATAAGAATAGGGAAGTATACAGACTGTATTAGAATAGGGAAGTGTACAGATTCCTGTATTAGAATAGGGAAGTGTACTGTGTATTAGAATAGGGATGTGTACAGACTCTGTATTGGAATTGGTGATGTGTACAGTCTCTGTATTAGAATTGGGAAGTGTACAGACTCTGTATTAGAATAGGGGAAGTGTGCAGATTCTGTATTAGAATAGGGAAGTGTACAGATTCTATATTAGAATTGGTAAGCGTACTGACTCTGTATTAGAATTGATGATGTGTGCATTCTCTGTATTAGAATAGGGAAGTATACAAACTTTCTATTAGAATAGGGAAGTGTACAGACTGTATAGAATTGGGAAGTGTACAGTGTATTAGAATAGGGATGTGTACAGACTCTGTATTAGAATAGGGAAATGTACTGACTGTATTAGAATAGGGAAGTGTAGAGATTCTGTATTAGAATTGGGAAGTGTACAGTTTAGTAGAACAGGAAGTGTTCAGACTGTATTAGAATAGGGAAATGTACAGACTCTGTATTAGAATAGGGAAGTGCACATTGTATTAGAATAGGGAAGTGTACAGATTCTGTATTAGAATTGGTGATGTGTACAGAATCTGTATTCGAATTGGGAAACGTACAGACTCTGTATTAGAATTGGAAGTGTACAGATTCTGTATTAGAATTGGGGAATTGTACAGATTCTGTATTAGAATTGGGATGTGTACAGACTCGGTATTAGAACAGGGAAGTGTACAGACACTGTATTAGAATTGGTGATGTGCTCAGACTCTGTATTAGAATTGGTGACGTGCTCAGAATCTGTATTAGAATAAGGAAGTGCACAGATTCTGTATTAGAATAGGGAAGTGTACAGACTCTACATTAGGAACAATAATGTCGTACAGACTCTGTATTAGAATTGATGATGTGCTCAGACTCTGTATAGAATAGGGAAGTGTACAGACTGTCTTAGAATAGGGAAGTGTACAGATTCTCTATTAGAATAGGGAAGTGTACAGACTCTGTATTAGAATTGGGAAGTGTAGCAGATTCTGTATTAGAATTGGGAAGTGTACAGTTTATTAGAATAGGGAAGTGTTCAGACTCTGTATTAGAATAGGGGAAGTGTACAGACTCTGTGTTAGAATACGGAAGTGTTACAGACTCTATTATAATTGCGGGAAATGTACAGAGTCTGTATTAGAATAGGGAAGTTTACGTACTCTGTATAAGAATAGGGAAGTATACAGACTGTATTAGAATAGGGGAAGTGTACAGATTCTGTATTAGAATAGGGAAGTGTACTGTGTATTAGAATAGGGATGTGTACAGACTCTGTATTGGAATTGGTGATGTGTACAGTCTCTGTATTAGAATTGGGAAGTGTACAGACTCTGTATTAGAATAGGGAAGGTGTGCAGATTCTGTATTAGAATAGGAAGTGGTACAGATTCTATATTAGAATTGGTAAGCGTACAGACTCTGTATTAGAATTGATGATGTGTGCATTCTCTGTATTAGAATATGGAAGTATACAGACTTTCTATTAGAATAGGGAAGTGTACAGACTGTATTAGAATTGGGAAGTGTACAGATTCTGTATTAGAATTGGGATGTGTACAGACTCGGTATTAGAACAGGGAAGTGTACTGACACTGTATTAGAATTGATGATGTGCTCGAACACTGTATTAGAATTGGTGACGTGCTCAGAATCTGTATTAGAATAGGGAAGTGCACAGATTCTGTATTAGAATAGGGAAGTGTACAGACTCTGCATTAGAACAATACTGTGCACAGGCTCTGTATTAGAATTGATGATGTGCTCAGACTCTGTATTAGAATTGGGAAGTGTACAGATTCTGTATTCGAATTGGGAAGTGTACAGTTTATTAGAATAGGGAAGTGTTCAGACTCTTTATTAGAATAGGGAAGTGTACAGACTCTGTATTAGAAAAGGGAAGTGCACAGATTCTGTATTAGAATAGGGAAGTGTACAGACTCTCTATTAGAACAAGGAAGTGTACAGAATCTGTATTAGAATTGAGTGATATGCTCGGAATCTGTATTAGAATAGGGAAATGTACAGACTCTGTATTAGAATACGGAAGTGTACAGACTCTGTATTATAATTGGGAAATGTACAGAGTCTGTATTAGAATAGGAAGTTTACGGACTCTGTATAAGAATAGGGAAGTATACAGACTGTATTAGAATAGGGAAGTGTACAGATTCTGTATTAGAATAGGCAAGTGTACTGTGTATTAGATACGGATGTGTACAGACTCTGTATTGGAATTGGTGATGTGTACAGTCTCTGTATTAGAATTGGGAAGTGTACAGACTCTGTATTAGAATAGGGAAGTGTGCAGATTCTGTATTAGAATAGGGAAGTGTACAGATTCTATATTAGAATTGGTAAGCGTACAGACTCTGTATTAGAATTGGGAAGTGTACAGTGTATTAGAATAGGGAAGTGTACAGACTCTGTATTACAATTGTGTGATGTTTTCAGACACTGTATTCGAAGTGGGGTGGGAGGGAAGGAAGTGTACAGACTCTGTATTAGAATTGGGAAGTGTACAGAGTCTGTATTAGAATAGGGAAGTTTACGGACTCTGTATAAGAATAGGGAAGTATACAGACTGTATTAGAATAGGGAGTGTACAGATTCTGTATTAGAATAGGGAAGTGTACTGTGTATTAGAATAGGGATGTGTACAGACTCTGTATTGGAATTGGTGATGTGTACAGTCTCTGTATTAGAATTGGGAAGTGTACAGACTCTGTATTAGAATAGGGAAGTGTGCAGATTCTGTATTAGAATAGGGAAGTGTACAGATTCTATATTAGAATTGGTAAGCGTACTGACTCTGTATTAGAATTGATGATGTGTGCATTCTCTGTATTAGAATAGGGAAGTATACAAACTTCTATTAGAATAGGGGAAGTGTACAGACTGTATTAGAATTGGGAAGTGTACAGTGTATTAGAATAGGGATGTTGTACAGACTCTGTATTAGAATAGGGAAATGTACTGACTGTATTAGAATAGGGAAGTGTAGAGATTCTGTATTAGAATTGGGAAGTGTACAGTTTAGTAGTACAGGGAAGTGTTCAGACTGTATTAGAATAGGAAATGTACAGACTCTGTATTAGAATAGGGAAGTGGCACATTGTATTAGAATAGGGAAGTGTACAGATTCTGTATTAGAATTGGTGATGTGTACAGAATCTGTATTCGAATTGGGAAACGTACAGACTCTGTATTAGAATTTGGTAGTGTACAGATGCTGTATTAGAATTGGGAATTGTACAGATTCTGTATTAGAATTGGATGTGTACAGACTCGGTATTAGAACAGGGAAGTGTACAGACACTGTATTAGAATTGGTGATGTGCTCAGACTCTGTATTAGAATTGGTGACGTGCTCAGAATCTGTATTAGAATAAGGAAGTGCACAGATTCTGTATTAGAATAGGGAGAGTACAGACTCTACATTAGAACAATAATGTGTACAGACTCTGTATTAGAATTGATGATGTGCTCAGACTCTGTATTAGAATAGGGAAGTGTACAGACTGTCTTAGAATAGGAAGTGTACAGATTCTCTATTAGAATAGGGAAGTGTACAGACTCTGTATTAGGAATTGGGAAGTGTACAGATTCTGTATTAGAATTGGAAGTGTACAGTTTATTAGAATAGGGAAGTGTTCAGACTCTGTATTAGAATAGGGAAGTGTACAGACTCTGTGTTAGAATACGGAAGTGTACAGACTCTATTATGAATGGGAAATGTTACAGAGTCTGTATTAGAATAGGGAAGTTTACGTACTCTGTATAAGAATAGGGAAGTATACAGACTGTATTAGAATAGGGAAGTGTACAGATTCTGTATTAGAATAGGGAAGTGTACTGTGTATTAGAATAGGATGTGTACAGACTCTGTATTGGAATTGGTGATGTGTACAGTCTCTGTATTAGAATTGGGAGTGTACAGACTCTGTATTAGAATAGGGAAGTGTGCAGATTCTGTTTAGAATAGGGAAGTGTACAGATTCTATATTAGAATTGGTAAGCGTACAGACTCTGTATTAGAATTGATGATGTGTGCATTCTCTGTATTAGAATATGGAAGTATACAGACTTTCTATTAGAATAGGGTAAGTGTACAGACTGTATTAGAATTGGGAAGTGCTACAGATTCTGTATTAGAATTGGGATGTGTACAGACTCGGTATTAGAACAGGGAAGTGTACTGACACTGTATTAGAATTGATGATGGTGCTCAGACACTGTATTAGAATTGGTGACGTGCTCAGAATCTGTATTAGAATAGGGAAGTGCACAGATTCCTGTATTAGAATAGGAAGTGTACAGACTCTGCATTAGACAATAATGTGCACAGGCTCTGTATTAGAATTGATGATGTGCTCAGACTCTGTATTAGAATTGGGAAGTGTACAGATTCTGTATTCGAATTGGAAGTGTACAGTTTATTAGAATAGGGAAGTGTTCAGACTCTTATTAGAATAGGGAAGTGTACAGACTCTGTATTAGAAAAGGGAAGTGCACAGATTCTGTATTAGAATAGGGAAGTGTACAGACTCTCTATTAGAACAAGGAAGTGTACAGAATCTGTATTAGAATTGGTGATATGCTCGGAATCTGTATTAGAATAGGGAAATGTACAGACTCTGTATTAGAATACGGAAGTGTACAGACTCTGTATTATATTGGGAAATGTACAGAGTCTGTATTAAGGAAGGTTGACGTACGGCTCTGTATAAGATAGGGAAGTATACAGACTGTATTAGAATAGGGAAGTGTACAGATTCTGTATTAGAATAGGCAAGTGTACTGTGTATTAGAATAGGGATGTGTACAGACTCTGTATTGGAATTGGTGATGTGTACAGTCTCTGTATTAGAATTGGGAAGTGTACAGACTCTGTATTAGAATAGGGAAGTGTGCAGATTCTGTATTAGAATAGGGAAGTGTACAGATTCTATATTAGAATTGGTAAGCGTACAGACTCTGGTTTTGAATTGGGGAA